>NW_025421428.1:3621000-4828000 GCF_011764305.1 Mustela putorius furo
GGTCACAATCCCAGAGTCCTGGGACAGAGCCCCACAATGGGCTCCCTGCTCAGGGGGGGAGCCTGCTTCTCCCTCTCCCTCTCCCTGCCCCCTCATGTTTGCTCTTTCTCTCTAGTGTTCACTCTCTCTCTCTCTCTGAAATAAATAAAATCTTTAAAAAACATATAAAAAATTTTAAAAAGTTAAGTTTAGTCTGTATCAACTAGAGTTCACAGCCTATTGTGAGTGGGTGGATGGGTGTGGAGAAAGACATACAATTAAATTATTGTCTGAAAAGTTCTAAATAAAAAGCATTTATTCAACCAATATTTGTCTTGTGCCCATAATGTACCAGGCGCTGCAAAACATGCCAGGAAGTCCGTCCCACGGACCCTAAGTGCTAAGGGAAGTATATAAAAATAGATGTGGCAGAACTGAGAAGGGTCAATTAACTGTATTCCTGAGGGATCAGGAATGGAGAAGGTAGCATTTGAGCTGGGCTGAAAAGGAGAAGTAGAATGTTGGCAGATGGGGAAGCAGGGAAAGCGGCATTTTATATTCAGGAACCTTCATACTAAGCAAAGGTATGGGGCTGCATGCTTCAAGGACGTGCTGGGAAGCTGAGAGAAAATTCCACCCCAACATCTCCAGGTCTTCTTGCACTTGAAGAGAACCACGTGACTAGGTTTACCAGTGGGCTGTAAATGGAAGTCACACATGGCAGTTCTGGACTAAAGTATTTAAAAAAGCAAGTTCTGGGGTGCCTGGGTGTCTCACTCAGTTAAGCAGCTGCCTTGGGTTTGGGTCATGATCCCAGGGTCCTGGTATCAAGCCCCACATCGGGCTCCTTGCTCAGCGGGGAACCTGCTTCTTCTTCTCCCTCTGGCTGCTGCTCTGTCTACTTGTGAATAAAAATAATCTTGGGGTGCCTGGGTGGTTCAGTCAGTTAAGTGTCTGCATTTGGCTCAGGTCATGATCTCAGGGTCCTTGGATAGAACCCCGCATTGGGCTCCAGGGAGTCTCCTTCCCCTCTGTCTGCCTGCCTCTCTGCCTACTTGTGATCTCACTCTCTGTCAAATAAATACATAAAATCTTAAAAAAATAATAAAATCTTAAAAAAAAAAAAAGGGCACGTTCTCCCTTAGCCTTCCTGCCTTGCCACAGTGACTGGGAGGTCATTTGTTCCAAGTGGTGCAGCTGTAGGATGGTGGCTTCTCAATCAGTCTAGCTTCTTGAGGGATTGTGGGGGGCACATGCAAGGGATAAGTACCATGACCAAGAAATAAACTTTTGTTGTGTGAAGCCATTAGGATTTGGGGGTTTTTTTGTTCCTGCAGCAGAAGTTCGCCTATCCTGATACACCAGGCTGAGAAATTTGGAATTTACCCTAGAGGTAGAGGGTAGCCCTTAAAAGTTGATAGGCTGGTGAGTAGCATTGTGAGATCTGCCAGAGTGCTGTCCAGATCGTCCCCTTCATGTAGAGCCCACAGTGTCATTAACCACTGTCCCATCTCAGAAAGGTTTGAGCTCATTCAGTTCAGCTCCCACTTTTCTTTTTCTCCTTCAACCACCTAGGGCAGATGTCCAGAGCTTTCTTGTTACCACACCACTGAGTCCAGGGTCTCATTACTTGCTTTGGGCTTATAGATTTTGTCCTGGGGCATGATGTAGGTATCTGTCACCCGGAGTAAGTGAGCAGGTTCATGTTGAAATCATACGGTATGGGTAGGCAAGCATCCAGTGAGTTACTGATGCTAATGGAGTGCTCCTTCCACTGGCTGCCCACACGGAAACAACATGCATAGGCCAGTTTGGTGTGGGCAACAGGAGGTCCTCTCTCTGGTCATAGCTGAGTGATCTGTGATAACGCCTCTGCGCTTGCCTTGCTCCTTGATGCTCAAACAATGTCCCTTGAAACCTTCTTTGCTGGTTCCATTCACCTGCCTCAACTGATCTTTGGGTCTTCCTCCTTTTTAGTAAACTGGCCCGGATCAGCAACCAGACCAGTGGGGAACTTGTGGCAAACTCCCCCGTCACTTTCTTCCCTTCCTCCAATCCTCTGATCACTAAATCTTGCATTCTCCCTTTGGTCTCCTCCATAGTACTTCCTTCTTTCTCTGTTCTAGTTCCTGCTGTCTAGTTCTTTAACAGAAGAGTGGATGATCTATTAAGTCTACAGCCTAGGTCATCAGCAATTGATACAAACAGACCCAAAAGGGAAAAGATTTCTCTATTCTTAAGGGTGGGGAGGACTCAACATAGAAGCTGCATAACAGGAGAGAAAATAGTTAGAGACAAAGAAAGGGAGGCAGCTACATCCTGGCTTGGTTCTAAGCCAGCCTGAGCTTTCCCACCCTGCCACTCATACAAGAGAAAGATTTGGCTCCCCCTAAAACAAGTCACTGGCCCTAAAGGCTTTCAACCTCACACCAGGAGGGGGAGCCATCTCAGCCCTGAGGGTCGTCCATTCTTATTTCTTATTCTTATTTAGACCTTTTTCTTTCCTTTTCTCTCCCAGTGTTCCCAGTTTCCTTGGGTCAAGATTTGCTTCAAATCAGAACTACCTCTTCACCTGAAGAGGTCATCCTTTACTATCTAATGATTTTAACCTTTCCCCTCCAGACTGGGCTCTGGGCACAACAGGAAGGCCCTTATAAGGGTTTTTCCTCAACCTAAGAGCAATTTTCTGCAGGAGGTGAATTCTTCTACTATCTCTTTAGTAACAAGCTCATCTAGCAATATTTTTGTGTCTCACAACCTGTGTTTTCTTTGTTACTGTTATTACTTTGAATAGATGATGATTTACATGGTTTAGAAATTCAAAGGCCAGGGGCACCTGGGTGGCTCAGTGGGTTAAAGCCTCTGCCTTCAGCTCAGGTCATGATCCCAGGGTCCTGGGATCGAGTCCCAAATCAGGCTCTCTGCTCAGCAGGGAGCCTGCTTCCTTTCCTCTCTCTCTGCCTGCCTCTCTGCCTACTTGTGATCTCTGTCTGTAAATAAATAAATAAAATCTTAAAAAAAAGAAAAAGAAAGAAATTCAAAGGCCACAATAGGTATATACAGAAAATCTCCTCTAAGTGCCATCCATCATCCATCAGTCTCCCCAGAGGCAACCCACGTCACCAGTTTCTTATGTATACTTATAAAGTATTTTATTTAAGTTCAAGCAAACACTTCTGTCTGTTCTTTCTCTTCCTTATTATTCTTCACACATACGTGCTGGCATTCCATACGTGTTGATTTGCACCATTTTTTTTTTTTCACTTAAAGGTATAGTTTGGGAATGATATTCCAGTGACTGCATATTACATAATTTATTTACATAATCCTCGACTGGCAGATGGGTAGCTGATTTCAAGCTTTTTTGCTACTGTAGGGAACACTGCCCTGATAACCCTGTCCACATACCATTTTGCACATTTTCGGAGCACACCTGTTAAAAGAAATTCCTAGCTGTGGAAACACTGGCTCAAAGAGAATGATAACTATTCCACTTGCCCATCTGTGGGCTTGTGCCAGTTACCACTCTCGCTAGCCACTGTTTTCCTACGCAGTGCTGGGCATGTCTTCCTAGGAAAGTCTTCTGGGGCCGGGTGGAAATTGGGTTGGAGGGAGAGGCCTTGTGAAGGAGTGGTATGTTCGAGGTGAAATGGGGCCAGGGAGATTCACCCTCCGGGGGTCAGAGAAGGCCTCGTGAAGGTGAGGCTTGAACAGAATCAGGAGCTCACCGGGCAGCGAGAGGAAGCAGCTTGGCGGCCATGCTGGCTCTTCCTGGCACTGTAATCTGAAGAGATCATTGCTGGGGGGCGGGGGGCGGGGGCGGAGAGGTGGTCTTCCTGAGGATGTACTGATAGCCTTACCTCTAAGAGAAAAGAACAGGAAACCATTTGGTGACAGTTATGTAATGATGGTGGATGAATGCCATGGAAAAGCAAAGTAGAGAAAGGGTGATAGCAATAATGACAGCAGCTCTTGCTTATTAAGAGCCACTGTGTGCCAGGCACTGGATGACTAATCACACGTGCATTTTTTAAAACCCAGTGAATCCTTATGCCACCTCTGCATAAGGCACTATTATTTCCAGTTTACAGATGGGAACACTGAGGGTCCAGATGACAAGGAGGCTGCCCAAGGTGGCACAACAAGCAAATGGCAGAACCAGGGTTCCATGAAGGTATGTGACTCCAGAGTGTTCCCTCTCACCTGCCAGAAAGCCTCCTCCCATCCACTGAACTCTCCAGAGCCCTGGCGAGGTGTGGTAAGAGAGGAAGTGATTACAGCTGATTACAGGTGAGGGTGAGGAGAAAATAAAGAATATATCACAATAGGGGAAAACAGTTGCTAAATAATCTAATCAGGTGGAAGAAAGCTGTACGTATGATCATTTAGAAATGGTGGTCACAGCTATGTAAAAAGAGAAATAACTGTGGGTGTGCGGACTTCCCATCTAGAAAGTTCTAGAACATCCTGAGCTTAAGTTTCTGATTATTGTCATTCCTGTATCAGTTGCCGTGTTCTGACTTTAGGAAAGCTGAGGAAATATGGCTACTTTACTTAAAACTGAAGACTATATGTATATTTTAAGATTTCATTTATTTATTTATTTTTAAAGATTTTTTTTTGTTTATTTGAGAGAGAGAGAGAGAGAAAGTGGAGGGGAGGGGCAGAAGGAGAAGCAGGCTCCCTGCTGAGCAAGGAGCCCAACATGGGGCTCAATTCCAGGACCCTGGGATCATGACCCAAGCCTAAGGCAGATGCTTAACCAACTGAGCCACCTGAGCCACCCAGGTGCCCCTATTTATCTATTTTAGAAAGGAGAGAGAGTGTGTGCATGCCAGGGGTGGGGGGCGGGGGCCGCAGTGGGGAGCAGAGGGGGAGGGAGAGGGACAAACAGACTCCGTGCTGAGTTCAGATTCTGATCCCACCACCCTGAGATCATGACCTGAGCCAAAATCATGGGCAGGCCACTTCACCGACGGAGCCACCCAGATGCCCCCAAACTAAAGACTATATTGAAGACATTTTAAGTCATTGCTGTATTTTTAATATCATGAGCATTTAAATATACATCGGTTATGGAACAAACACTGTGATATGGGGACATAACAAGTAATATATATTTTGGTCTTTGTTCCTGGCTTCTGGCCAGGAATCTAAAAACCTTTGTAATTTCCTAAGTGATAGAGGTGCTAAGAACATCTTTTGTTCTAATATTTGTTCTTTGACCCTAGTTTCTGATGCAGGGCTCCTAAGTCCCTTGGAATTTCCCAGTCCATAGGAGCATCTATTGTTCTAAGGAGGAGATTCTCGGTGGGCTCCTAGAGAGCCTCAGGTGGGGGCTGGTCACCAGAAAGACCAAGGCATGAGTAGAAACTTGGAACTTTCATCCCCACCCCACCAGCCCCTGAAGGGCGGAGAAGGACTAGAGACTGAGTTAATAATTGATCGTGTTCACATGATAAGGTCTCCATTAAAATCCCTGCACTGTGGGGTTCGGGGTGCTTACAGTTTGCTGAATACACGGAGGTGCTGAGAGCTTAGTGCTTCGGGAGGGCATGGACGCTCCTTATCCTTCCTCCACACTTGGCTCTATGCAAGCCTTTATCTGGGTGCTCCTGAGTTGTCTCCTTTCTAAGGAACTGGTAACCTAGTAAGTCAACTGTTTTCCTGAGTTCTGTGAGCCGGTCCAGTAAGTTATCGAACCTGAGAATGGGGTGGTAGGAACCTTGAGTTTACAGCCTGGAGACCTATGCTAGCAATTGGCATCCGAAATGGGGTGGGGACAGTTATGTGGAAACGAACCCTAACCTGCGGGTGGGCTCTAATGCTATCTCCAGACAGTGTCAGACCTGAACTGGATTGTAGGACACCCACCTGGCATCACAGAATTGGTCAGTGTGGGGAAAACCCCTCACATTTGGTTTCAGAAGTGAAGGTCTGTGGGAATAGTAGAGAAGAAACAGTAGGTCCCCCCCTCTTCCACACACATACACATCAGTGTTGTTATAGGGAATAGTTTTTTTCTTTTAAATATGAAACTTGGAAAAGCTAAGGGGTGACATTTGATACAAATCTAGAAGGTTAAGGAAGCAGACATTTTAAGAGGGCATCTTAGCCTTACTAATTAATGTAAATTGATATCAGTGTCTTGTCTATTCATTAAGAGGCTGCTCCAGTCATTGGATTTCTGTGGTGATTGTTTTTTAAAGGTTAGCCTTGACCGACTCCATTATGATTTTTTTTTCCAACAGTACTAGTGAACAGAATCAAGAGAGGAAACGTATATTTATTTCCAACAGTGAAAGTAACAGCTATCAATTGGTTGTTTCAGAAAAGTTATTTGGAATTCCTTCATTTGATCATTTGTTCACCCTGCCTTTATGTTAGTCTTTTTAACTAATTTCACTCATTCATTCATTCATTCATGCCACATTTACTAACCTGTCATGTGCCAAGTTCTGTGCTGGACACAAAGAGAAAAGGGCCAGCCACACCTGGTCCCTGCCCATGAGGGGTTTGTTGGTAGGACTAGAAATTATAACACAGTGTCACGAGTGCCATTTCACTTCAATCCGGTGCGTGTGCAGTGAGGGTTTGCTCTGTCCAGGCTGCTGTGCTGGGCACTTTCACAGGCAAGAAGAGAATGAGCTGTCTGCCCTGTCCTCAAGGAGCTCACAGTCTAATGGGGGAGACAGTAAGCAATCTGGTAATTAAACAATTAAAAATAGCCATCATTTATAAGGGGATTAAGCAGTGCTCTGGGATGAAGAATAACAGGACAGATTTTCCAGATGGTGCTCTGATGGACACATCACAGGGGACTGTGGGAGCCAGGAGGGTCAGCTAAGATGATACAGCCCAGAGCAGTCAGGGAAGGCTTTGCCAAGGAGGGTCCCTCCAAACCGACTCTGTACATGTAGGAAAGAGTCAAAGGGGGGGATCGTGGAGATGGGCTGTCCCGAGAGAGAGAACTGAGATTTCGCTGACAGAAGGTAGGATCCACTCAGACTGGGAGAGCAGCCCGTGATTCAGTGGCAGAGAGGGGAGGAGATGAGACGAAGCCGGAGAGACAAAGCAAGGCCAGGTCTATGTGGCCGCCAGTGCCAGAAGCTGGTATTTGTCGGGATGGGGACAAAATGTAAAGCTCTCCAAACCATGGCCCTTGCCACATAAGATTCCTGTAGCTTTCCATGGGTTCCAGAAAACCAAACCTATTGTATTCATGCCATGATTCCATTGTATACTTTTAAAGAGGTTCATAAATTGCTTGCTGAAGATGTAACTGTTTTTCTTTTTTCATTTCTAGAGAAAAAGGAACTTAAAAGTCCTCTTGGGGTAATTCACCTTTAGTTGCCTGAAGGTTGCTCCCTCGTCCTTGAAGGGGGACACACAGGGCATTTGGAGGAAAAAAAAGAGGGACGTTGGAATTCTCTAAGGGCGAGCCTGCAGACAGATTGTGGTATGGAGACTGGCAGGCCTGGACCTCATAGGATGGCTGTAGGAGTAACTTGTAGGAGAAACTTGAGTGTGTTTGTGGGCTAAGCAGTGAGGCAGTGGGACAGCTCATGGAGGTCCCTGGCACCTGCCCAGGGACCTGGATCTGCAGGGTCATTTGTCTGGGTTGGGGTAAAATAGCAAGACGGTGCACCAGGGAGCAAGCAGAACTCCAGACTACTGCTTGCTGTGGATGTGGGCTGACCCTGTCCCTGCTGGGGCGCTTCCGTCTTGGAGTTTGGGAACATTCAGGAGGAGCGAAAAGCTCCATCAGGGAAACACTTGAGAAACTTGGGTTTCTCAAGTCTGTGACTTTGATTTGGAAAACAAAGAAATGAAATGATTACATTTGCACTGTGAGTGTCTGAATGTCAGATGTGAATGTCTAGAAATGGCAGATGTGAAATGAGACAAGGTAGAGTGATTGGACCTAAAGTCTAATGTTGTGAAGGACAGTTTACTAGATCTTAGGAGGCAGATGCCCTCCCGCTCTCCCTGGGGCCAGTGCAGCAGAAGGAGGGGCTGAAAAATCCCTGGTTTTGTGAGCCAGGTCTAACCCCTCCTGGGGTGGGGGTTGTTACTTCCAAGATCCCAGTTTGCAGATGGGATCATGGAGGCCCAGAGGAGTGAGTGACTTGCCCTGGACCATTCTGTAAGAAGAAGGTAGGACAGGGAGTGAACTCAGGTGTCTGAATTCCCCAGGCAATGCTCTTTGGATTCTAGCGAAGTGCTGCCAGTGCAGTAATCGTGGTGAGAAAGAAGAGGAGAGGGAGGAAGGGGCCCCGGGGAGAAGAAGAGAAACACAACAGAATAGGGAGAAGGGAAAGGAGGAGGCACAGAGTGGAGCACCCAGGCCAGCTTTTGACTAAAACCTTAATCCAATAATCCAATCAGCTATTATGGGTGGTTTTCTTTTTTCTTTTTTTCTTTTTTAGCTTCTCCGTGTTCCAAAGAAGGTAATGCTTTGCTGGCCTGATTGTGTTTCCATTACAACTTGTGGCTGGAGATGCAGCACAAGATTAAAAAAAAAAAAAAAAAAAAGCCCATTGTTTCGTGTTGTGATAATATAACTCTCTGTAAATGGTGCAGTCCAGTGGACAGAGTACTGCCCCCTCCCACCCCACTGGTGACCTGCGGGGACAGCTGAATGCCTTCTGGTCCGTTGAGCCCAGAAGAGTGGGGCTGGGCTTTCAGAAACAGCTGGGCTGATTCATCTAGAACAAAAGCCAGCTCTTCTGCTAAATCCCTGGCCAGCCCGGGCTGTGGGGCCAGTGGGCCCCTGTCCCCTTCCATGGAAACTTCTTCTTGAGCTGGCCCCAACAGTGTCCGTCTCCTGCATGAGAGCCTCGGACAGCTTCCCAGTGCCCCATCCCTTCTGCCTGGCACGCTCTCAGTCCCACACGGGAGATTGGCTTTGGAGTGAAATCTCAGTTCTCATCCCACCTCTGCCGTTTCCCAGCTGTGCAACGTAAACAAGTGACTTCACCTCTCTGAGCCTCCATCTCTCCCTCTCAGAACTGGGAATGAGAATAGTTTCAATCTGAGGAATTTGCGGTTAGTGTCCAGGGAGGGAATGCCTGGGGCAGGCTCCTGTGAGTGCTGCTGGCCTCTTGCTGCCTGGTTCCATCTTCTCGAAATCAGAACAAGTACCCTGTGTTCCAGACATGCTAGCGCATGCTCTCTCATCCTAAGCATCTCTGTGCCTTTCCTATGGGGTTCCTGTAATGATACCAGTTACTGTTTACAGAGCCCTTTTTATGCAGCAAATGGTGGACATGGATAATTTCATTTTTCTACAACTCCTGGATGTGGACTCAGTTATCAGACGAAGAAGCTGAAGCCCTGGGAGGTGTCCTACAAGGCCTGGCCCATCTCCTTATTTGCAGTCTTCTTGGACCCTGTCTGCAACCCCCAGCCTCCTTCCAACCCTACCTGAGCTTCCTTTATCATAGTTCCTATAACACCCTATTGTAATTGTCTGTTTCCTTGGCCACAGGCCCTGTAAGGGTTGAGTCTATGGCTGATTCATCTCTATGCCCTTAGCCCTAAACGCAGGGCTTGGCACATAACTCGTACTCAAAAAAGCAGTAAGTAAATAATAAGTAAGGAAAAAACACAGAACATGAACTTCTTCTGTGGGTACATGAAAGAATACAAAAATAGCACTGCCTCAAAGATTTTTTTTTTTGTATGGGTGTGTGTATGTGTGTACGGGGTTTTATGAATTACTTCTTATTTCTGAAGCACAGCAGTTTATAATCCTTCTTCTAGATCTACATTTCTTAAACAACTCCAGATACCGTCCATAGAAATAGCGCGTTGTCATAAAGCATTATATGAAGTGTTATAGGGAGGGGCCCAACATCAGGCCCGCATCTGATCAAGATGAAATTAAATAATTCCTGATCCTGAATGGGAAGCCTGGAGGAAGCCTCACCTTCCTCTTGACCTTCTTCTATTTGGCTATAGAAAGAACCTGGGATTTGGAGACACACCTGGACTTGGATTCCAGACCTACTCACCCAACTGAAGAAACATAAGCAAGTTGCTTATCTTTTCTGAGCCTGTTTAATGTATTTGAAAAATTGGAGATTATACCTAACTTGCAGGAGGTAGCTATAGGCTTAATTGACATAATAAATTGGCATAATGTGACCAGTAAGCACCCCAAACCTGGTAGTTATAGTTTTAATTTTGTTATGACACCGTCACCGGGCCAGCTGTGTGCAGCTGCGGACAGGTTGCGTTTAACAACCAGTTGTTAAAATTCCTGGAGACTTAACAGCTAGCTAGGGGAGCTGATTGAAGCTAGCTCTAGCACATTACTGGAGGGACCCAGGCTTCTTCCCTTCTTCCAGGCTTGTCTTCCTCCGTCCTCCATACCTTTGCTTATTCTGTGCCCAGAGCAGAAGATTCCATCCCATTCCTTACCTCTTGTCTTAACTCTTCCCAGCCTTTCAAGCCCAGCTGAGTCCTCTGTCTAGTGATCCTATCTTCTCTGCCTGGCTCTCCCTCCCCCTTTCTCTCCATCTGCAGGTTACAGTGGGAGCAGCCAGGTTTGTGCAATATGAGCCTTTCTCTCTGGCTGGAGTCACTGGATAAAGGGTAGGCATGTGACCCAAGTTAGCCTGTGGGCCACAGACAAAGATTCCAGCTCCCTGCTGGTAAAAGCCATTTTGTGGAAAGCAGAGATGCTTGTCCGATTGGAAGCCGAACAATGAAGCAGATGAGCAGACGGGCGATGGAGTCGAAGCACTTTCCAGGTACTCTGTGTGCTCAGGCCAACATCCGGCTGACCCCAAGGCCCAGCTACATCGTGCCCTAAGGTCTCTTTGGGATACTGCAGGATCCCCAAGAGCACTCTTCAGTCATTTGCTTGCACAAAGTCCTGATCTTGTGCTCTGCTTCTAGGAATCTGCTAGAAAGCATTCAGTGCTCAATAAATGCTTGTCCTAATAACTTACTTTTCTGAGGCTAGCATCAGGAGAGGTCTGCAAAAGAACCCTAGTGGATCCCAAAATCTTCCCTGGACAATCCAACCTTCTCCTCTCTGAGTTTCTCCACACTGATTTACTCACATCCATCCTGCCTTTTCGTGTGGGCCTCACTGGCTTTCTCTGTGGAAGGTGATCACCTCAAAATGGCGGTCTTAGCCTTCAGAGATGGCTAGCCCTCACAGGCCCAGTTAATTGACCATAATCACCCTATCCCAAACTTTATTTCCAAATTCTGATAGTCCTGCTTGCTTCTGGTGTCTACTAATACTATCAACTGTATTTGGTGTGGGGTGGATAGTCTATAAACATAGATGCCAAGTGAGGGCCACTCCTGTGGATGGGGAGAGGCATCCAAGGGGGATCAACAACCCCAAATTATCCACTGTACAGCCCAAGTGGTGGCCTTTGTTTCCCCCATCCCCACTCCTGGAGGATGGGGGAGGCAGTCTTCTGGCAAAAGGGTACATCAAAGTTCTTCCATGAGAGGAGATCATATTATCCAAAACAAGAAGGTCTTCACTCTGAAGGTGAGGATCTAGAGCAAAAAAGGCCTCACTAATGCCCACAGCCAGTGGAGACAGGAGTACAAATAGGAGTCTAGAAAGAAATGAGAATAAGATACCAAGGCAGAGGGGCACCTGGGTGGCTCAGTCGCTTAAGCGTGTGCCTTTTGCTCAGATCATGATTCTGGAGTCCCAGGATTGAGTCCTGCATCAGGCTCCCCACTCAGTGGGGAGTCTGCTTCTCCCTCTGACGCTACCCCCTCTCCTGCTGTCTCTCTCTCACACTCTCTTTCTCAAATAAATAATCTTTTTTTTTAAAGAAAGAAGATACCAAGGCAGAGGAGACTTCTTAGCATCCTTTGCAACTTGACCTTGACTAAAAGGTCAGGCCAAGATCTATCCTGACCAGCTGTGAATGTCTGCCAGGCAAAGCACTAGGCATTTGCGTGGCCCTCCAGTTGAAGTATTACTTGTCATCACTGGCATCATGCTCATAATATCTCTTTATTTCTGGAGGCAGCTTGTGCTCACGTGCTTCTCCAGTACCAAGTAGAGCAATTAAGAGGATTATATGTGCTCTGTTAACCTGTGCTCCGTTGGCCTCAGTTTCCCCATTTCTTTAGTGGGGGCTTGGACCAGATGTTCTCTATAATACCCTTCATCTCAATCTGATATTCTCCAGTTCAGTGGAGACACAGATTCAGAGGTTTACCCTTCTTGGCCAGAAAGAAGCTGCTGGAGTTGAAAATGATACACTAGGCAAATCTGGGGCATGTGTGCGCCAGGTTTTATAATCAAAGAGCTCAGAGCCGAATCGTGTGTTTTTGCCTTTCTCCTCAGGACCATAGGCAGCCTCTGGAAAAATCAGAGAATGTCAGAGGGAGAGTGTAGCCTTTCTTTGGGGTGAGTGCCCTGCTTCAGTTCTTAGGGAAAGTAGGACTGAGTAGAGTTTCCCAAGCCAGGAAAGGTGTCAGCGAATGACATTGGACATATTCAAAGGAGAAAGACCAAGGACTCAGGTGTGTTTGTTGTTACTTGTGTGAACTTGGGAGAGCTACTTAACCATATCTCTTAACCAAAGGTGCCTTGGCCCCCTCATCTGAAAACTGGACCTGGTAACATCTACCTGGGGGTTGGGGTATGGGTGGGGAGGTGAGGATAAATGTTGGTAGCCCATGAGCATGTCCAGACAGACACCCAGACACCCAGAGGTGTCCAGAGAATGGTTCCTGTAATTACTTGGGTTTTAGAAAGGGAGGCGGGAGTGAGTGGAAGAGCTGAGCTGGGATTCCCCTGGCTGTGTGGCTTCCCTGGCTGCTACTCAATGGAAAAACCAAAAGAAAAAAAGAAGGAAAGACCAGGAAGTGAGTATGGTGCTCCTGGCTCCTCTGCTCCTTGAATGCTACCTTTTCCTGCTCCAATCCCCAGAACCTGGCAATTACTGACTTCGTATATTTTACCTTGTGTGAGAAGGAGGTATTCCCAGCTGAACATGGGGCTGCTGCTAGCACCAGGCTGGGAACAGACATCGTGGTCATCTGGTCCAGTTTCCTGCTCTGGGAGTCCTCCCCACCTGGAGCCACAGAGCCGCTGAGAGAGGCCTGGGAAAACCCATCTTTGCAGCAGGACTACTGGAGGCCGTCCTGTGCCTGCCATCACACGTGGCTGTTTCTCCAACACATGTGAGATGCTGTTGAGATGGAGAGAATACCGCATTTGTTTAAAAGTGATTTTGCACTCATCTTCTGGACAATGTGGATTTCTTCCATCACCTAAAATAATATCTGGCATCACACTGGCTAAGAACTTCCATTTATGGAGAATCCACAGAACCAGCCACTGTGCTGAGAGTCCTTGTGTCTTCCCAACAGCCCCATGAAGAGACAATTATTATATCCACTTAACAAATGAGGAAATGACACTTTGCCAATATTAAGTCACTTGCCCCAAGTTACAGGACTGATTAAGTGTCAAGACTTCCCACCAAGGCCATTTGACTCCAAAGCCCCTTTAGTTTCTGTTTTAGGGACAGGGATGCGCCTGGCATTTCTTGTTCTTTCATTCTGAATGAAGTTGGGAAACTTTCTCTTTCATTTGGTCCAGTGGGTCCTGCACACCTCCCCTGCTTTTGCGGGTAGCCCCTTTCGCGCTCCCCTGAGGGGGGCTTTGCCTCCTGAAGTCGTAACTCACTGAAGCTGAAATCTGCCTCGGTGGATCCCAGCTGAGCGTGGCACGCTGCCCACCCCAACTGAGCTCTTTGGCCCCAGCTCAGCCCAGCCAGCCCGGGAGCTCCCGGGGTCTCTCCCCCGCCCCCCCACCCTCCTGCAGATCTTCTCTCCTTGCTCCGAGACTCAGTTTATTCCTAGAAGGGCCGGGTGCCTTCTTTGCGGGGAGGTAGCGAGGCGTCTGGTAAAGAGACACAGGGTGCCCTCGACGAATGCCAGCCGGGAGCCCGAGTCGTCGTCCTCCCAGCAGCCTGCGGGCAGGGGCCGCCGCTCCTCCCCACCCCCACCCCGCCCCCCCTCGGCCCGGCCGGCCCGCCCCGCCCCGAGGGCGGCTCCCGCCCGCGCCCTGCCCACCGCGTCGGAGCGACCGCAGAGCCCCCGCCCCGCGGTCCGGAACCAGCTGAGCGCAGCTGGACCCAGCAGCCGCCGTCGCCAGCGCCTGAGCAGCAGGTAGGGGACGGGGGCGGCCGCAGCCCCGGACATCTTGGGGATCCCGGGCATCTGGGTCCTTCTTCTCCCTGCCCCGCGGTGCGAGCCAGCCCGCGTCTGGAGCTCGTCCCTGCAGCTGGGCATCGCTGGAGAGGGGCTTCCTCCCTCACCTTGCTAGTCTTCTGGGGGACCAAGAAGGGTTGGATTGGGGGTCTAGGGCAGGGGAAGAAGGGGGTCGGGCCTCCACCTACAGGCCCCGCTATGTTGCTAGCACCTGAGCTAACCTTGACCCCGCCCCCGCCGGTGAGGGAACTGGGCTCGGGGTCACCCCCGCGCTCGGTGTACCCCACCCGGGCTTGCAGGTAGCTGCGTGTCCGCGGGTTGGGCGGTGGCTCCGTCGGGGAGTCTGCTCAGCGGATCCTTGACTCCAAGGTAATAATGCCTTTGCCTGCTCTGCCGGGCGATGAGGAGCCCTCCACCTCCTTCCTCTTTTGGGGCCCAGAACTGTTAGAAACTTCTTCCTTGTACTCCTCTGAAATCTGCTTGCATTTGTTCCGTGAAGGTGCCTTCTCCTCCTCGGCCCTGCAGAGTACGTGCCTTTCTCTGACTCACACGGAAACTTCTCTCCGAGTTGACGACAGTGATTGGATTCTCCCTTTCTCCCTGGGCGCCTGTCTCTTCTGGGGACTAATCACCTCCCCCCCCCCCCCCCCCCGCGAATCTGGTCACAGCAGTGTCCCCCTGGTCCAGTGCAGGCCGGCTGCTCTGGGCGGTGGCCAGGGGCAAGCCCAAGTTTTAGGAAGATGGGGGAGCCTTCGGGAGGACAGGGGACATTGGCTTCTATTGTAGCCCTTCATCTGCCCAGACATACACTCATCCTTTATCCCGCCCTTAAGCAGAGCGGAGAGGGTATCTTTAAGACACCCAGAACTCTGAAGAGCCAAAGGCATTTAGGGCTGTCCTGGGGGTAACTCGGGCTTCGTGGAAGTCTCGGCCTCGGGGGAGGAGCCTCTGCTTTACCTCCGCTCCTAGACACTTTCCAAGGACTTAATCCTGTATGGCCTGTTCTCCCAGGACCACATTTCTTACCCACGCACTGGGACCGCTGGCTGCACCGCATTTTACAGTGACCATTCTGCAGCTCGGAGAGCGGCAGGGCCTGGAGAGCTTGTGATGGGCTCAGTCACACAGTGACGAAGGGGCAGGGCTGGGACCCAGTTCCAGTTTGCCTTTGGCAGAGTCCTTCTAGCTGGTGGGGCTTTTTGTTCTTTCTTGAGTGTTCCATTCATTAAGACATCTGCGCCCCTCCCCTCCCACACATTTGGTGGGTGCTGGTTGGTGTTTCTTGGGGATGTGAAGGGGAAGGGGCTTAGAGCAGAGGAAAAAGGATTGGATGGGAGGTCAGGCAGCATCCAGCTCCTTTGAAATTCCGTTTTCCTTTCTGAGGCCTTGCTATTTATAAATGCCAGGGAAATTGTAAACAGCCGGGGAGCTTGGGTTGGCACCCGGGGGGAGTTACACAGCAGCAAACAAGGTTTCCGTGTGAATCAGGAAAGGAAACTTTACTCCAGAAATTTCCATAATTTTTTTTTATTTTTTTTATTTTTATTACAGGCTAACATGAACATAGGAAAGCAGGCAGCTGGGGGTGGGTGGGGAGGCTGTAGGGTTTGCTTCTCAGGGCATTTCCTTCCTTCCCTCCTTTCTTGGTTCAACACTTGCCTGGGCCTCTGTTCTGTGCCTTGCTCTGTGAGGGCCCAAAAGCCTCAAGGAGGACAAAGCCCTCTATCCTCAAGATACTTCCCATCCATAGTGATCGACACAATCATTCAATACAGAGTTATTTCAACCCATAAAGGGTGACTATGTCTGGGCCACCCCAACCACAGAAATAAGTAGGAAGTTCTCAGAAGGTAAGGGGGTTGAGGGAAAAGACATTCTGAGAAACAGGAACAGTTTATGCAAAGGTACTGTGGTTTCTTGAGCAGTCCATGGCTAGAATGGCCATGAGGGAAGGGTGCAGCTGTAAAAATTGGGACTGTAAATAAAGATTGTAAACCAAGGGTTTGGACTTTATCCTGAAGGCAATGAGAAGCAGAGAAAGGTTTTGAGCGGAACAAGGATAAAAACTCTCACTAATTTGGTGGCTGATAAAGGGAATGCATGGGAGCGGGCAAGCTAGAGGCAGGGGCATCCGGAGGAGGGTGTTGCATGATCCAAGTGAAAGAGAGTGCAGGTCTGAACCAGAGCAGTGGCCACCCGCGTGGATCAGAGTTGCAGAGTCTGGAAGCCCAACCAAAGGTCTCAGAACCTGTCATAAATTTCGCTGAAAAGCAAACAATAGGCTCATAGCTGCTGGATAAGGCTGCTAAATTATTTTGAGTTTTTGCAGTGTTGTTGTTTTTTCTTTTTTCTTATTTTTGAAGTGGGAAAAAATATTGTTAAAGTTCAAACACAAAGAAGAGTGTTGTGTAAACGTCATGCCTCCAGACCTCCTTCTTTCTCCAGAGGTAGCCATTGTTCGTAGCCGCGTGTGCACTTCAGCAATCCGGGATGAGCAAGAGCTGTTGATTGGATGCGTTGTGCTTCTTAGCCATCCAGTGCCATCGGTCACTTTCCTGCTACTGCTGTGGGTGGTTTGGGTCTTTCTTGAGAAGTGGCCAGGCAGGGGCTCCTGGGTGGCTCAGTCAGTTAAACGTCCAACTCTTTTTTTTTTTTAAAGATTTTATTTATTTATTTGACAGAGAGAGATAACAAGTAGGCAGAGAGAGAGGAGGAAGCAGGATCCCCGCTGAGCAGAGAGCCCGATGCGGGACTCGATCCCAGCACCCTGAGATCATGACCTGAGCCGAAGGCAGCGGCTCAACCCACTGAGCCACCCAGGCGCCCAAACGTCCAACTCTTGATCTCAGCCTAGGTTTTGATTTCAGCTCTGGTCCTGATCTCAGGGTTATGAGTTCAAGACCCATGTTGGACTCTTAAAAAAAAATAATAATAATAAGTTGCCAGGTAGGTTATTGCAATGATCTCTCTACATGATCTTTAGTCTTTTGCTGAGGCTTTGGTCTCTGGTTTTCTTCAAGCAAACTTTACAGTCTGTGTTTACAGCCTCTGAGTGTGTGTATTTACTTAGGAGAAACCACAGGCCTTAGAAGAATTAGAAGCACTGATTTGGGAATGATTTGGCAGCCTTAGTTCTTCTAAGTGACCTTTGGCAAGTCCTGGCTTTCTGGGCCTCTGTTTCCTCATCTGTAAAATGGGGGTGATGTTGGCTGGCATGATTATAACAAAAAGCTACCTTTTAGTATTCCAATCATGGGGACATTGATTATTCCCTTGATTCCTCACAAGTGTTCTTCTGAGATAGGCATTACTATTTCCCCTTTTGCAGATGAGGGACCTGAGTCTAAATAACGTGCCTCCGGTTTTGTCGTTATAAGATGATGGCTCCCGCTTTCTGGAGTTTTGATTACAGAGCCTGGCTCTTCATCCCTGAATTTTACCCTGAAGTTTCCTTGTAGTCCTGGTATACTGAGACTGCTGGGGTGTTCATGGTGGCTGTGTGCATAGCCTGCAGAGCTCAGCCCTGCATCAGAGAGGTCTGAAGGGCCTCCCAGCAGGACTGTTGGGAAACTCATCCTTTTCTCTACTATCAACAGGACACCAGAGAATAGGTCCGTCTGTCTCCCCTCTGTTTCAAGGCTGAGAAAACACAAGATCCCTCACCCTAGGTCACTCCGTGAGTTGGGGTCCCAGCCAGGACCATCTCCCTGCCCTTTGGCAGAAACAAGGAAAAACAGGTCCCAGGAGGTATGCATTTTTCAGGAGGGGAAAGGGAGAGAGCAGTTTTTAGGCAGCCCGGGTATGTTAAATACAACTCTCTCCTCCCTTTCAACTGAGTGAGCGTGTGTCGTATTTCAGCCTGATGTGGTTTGTGAGTTTGTAGACCACAGGCATGCTGGGTTCCTGCTGTCCTCCCTGGCCCTCCCACCCCACACTCCCCTACCATATGCTTGCTCTCCCCTGCCCTGCCCCGGGACCACATCAGCAATTTGAGGGCAGAAAAGAGAAAATCAGTAGGCGGGGTGGGTAAGGCTGGGGAGCAGAAGGCCTGGACTTAGGTCCTGGTTTTGCCACTGACAAAGTACTGGGTGACTTGTCCTAATGCATGTCTTTCTCTGGGCCCCAGGGTCCACCCTGCACTAGAGGGTGGGCAGGATAATATCAGGCTTTGCTGGCTCTGATGGTCTCTGAGTCAGAGGGCTTTGTGCTCAACACATGAATGTGGACCTCAAAGTGAGCCCATAGCAGTCGTTAGGTTTAACCTCCACCAGCACCAGCTATTGTTCATGACTTTGGTCTCTGTGGCCTCAATTGTTAGCTCCACAGTGCAGAAAAGGAAGTTGAAGGCTGAGAGTCATTTATGGGTCTTATTCCCCGCTTACAAGCAGTAAGAATCATGGCCACTGTAGGAAGCAAGCTTGCTGTGTGCGTTCACCGTCTTGTTTAGTCTTTTCCCAGCCCTGTGAGGGAAGAGATACTGACTCCATTTCACAGACAAGGAAACTGAGGCTCAGCCTAGAGAGACTTAGTGATTTACCTTCTTTTCTTTGACCTCACAATAGCCCTGAGGTTGTCGTGATGGGTTCTAAGTTGTCGATGAGGAAGGTCAAGTTGAGGTGGGAGCTCCCAGGGGCCTCGAGGCCATTTAGGTTCCTTCCTGGCTCCCTATCCTAGGCCCTAATGGGGCCTTGCTTGTTCTGCCTCAGAAGGAACCTCTTGTTCCTCTTGCATTCAGTGCTTAGACTAAGGGATAATAGGATCCCTGAAACCTGCTCTTTCCCAGGGGGGTCCAGAAAAGGTTTCAGTCATAGGGTCTCAGGGAACTCAGTGAAGGAGCCACACCAATGGGAGTGGATTCATTTGTCTTGCTACACTGATTAAACAAATAGCATTATTATGTTCCAGCCTCAAGGAGGATATCATCTGGGTCTGGCTTATTTGCCAAGCAAAGGCTAGACGGTATATGTGAGCCTTCAGGGTGAGGCCTGGCCCTTAATCTCCTTTCTGTAAGTGAGATGGTGAGCCTGGGCCCTCACACTATACATACTAGTTGATTTTGGGGGAGTGGCTAAGTGGGATGGGTGACATACTCATGAGAAATGGGGTGCTTTTTCCTCCTTTCCTCCAAGGGCTTTCCCCCTCCCCCTTCCTTTTCTAATTATAACGAATGCTTAAGATAAGGAAATTTAGCAAATAAAAAAATAAGAGCTGTCCATAATTCTGCCAATGTGAGATAATTCCTGCTAACATTTGGAGGCATTTCCTTCCTGACATTTGCAGCACATTTTTTTTTTTTACCCCTATATAATTGTGGTCATATCACTTTTATAACTTTTCTATTCTGACTTTTTTTCCAGCATGAGGACATAAATATTTTCTCATGTTATTAAGGACTGTACATTTAACTTTTAGAAGAGTTTGAGAAGTATTCTCTACCTAAGTAGATAAATACATGTCTATTTCTATTTAAAATCTTTCATTCTTATAGTCCAGGGGATTAAAGAAATGAAATAATGCATTTTAGTTGTGAAAAAAAAAGAAATTTTATTTTTTATTATTAATGATATGTGCCAACCTGCTTTTTCATCCCTCTGTTGTATCTAAGTGGGAATATACCATGGTTCACTTTCCTCTGTTAGCAGGCATTTAGGCAGCTTATAAACAATGCTGTGATGAACATCCTCATATATAAATTAGTCTTCTTTCATTATTTCCCAAAAGAGAGCCCAAGAAATGGAGTTACTGGGTCAAAATGATGCATTTTACAGCTTTTGCAGCATTTTGTCAAATTGCAGCCTAGAGGGCACAGCAACTCTTACTCCCACCAGCCGTTCGTGAGGGCAGCAGCCTTCTTGATGCAGCACCAAAGGCTGATTATCAAAGTTCTAGCTGTTTTACTAGAAGGCACAGGGACCATTTCCTCAGAACATTGTACTTCAGTCTTTTATTTAGGAAATACATCTGCACAGTACGACGTCGGTAAGGATAACAATTAGAGTTCCAGACTGAGGAAGCAGAGAGAAGCCTGTTCTCATTTCCAGTTTCTGCCTGGGACTTGCTATATGACCTTGAACTTGAGTCAGGTCACTGCTCTACCTCCACGCTTAGGATGGTCGGGCTTGACTTGGTGTTATCAGCCCCGAGACCTCGGTTGGGACTGTGGTGACCATCAGCAGAAGGCTCTGCTCCTCACTGCCTTTTTGCCTGGAAATGGTTTCTAGATTACAGGTAGACCTTGGGAATTCCCCGGCCCCACCCTTTACTTCATGTTCAGGAATACTCAGGCCCGGAGACAACAGTTGCTGTAAAACACATAGTGAGTCCCCTGGTTGCTAGTCCACCACTGGTGAGATTTCAAAAGTTCTCATCTAAACCCAAATGAGAGTTCATTTATTAAACCCAAGGCCTGGGAAGATGAAGCAACTTGATCGTGGTCAGACCTCTTGTTTTCCTTGGCAGCATGGCTTGGGAAAGCCATTTCCCCCTCTGACTTGCCCCTCTTCCCAACTGCCACTGTGAAATGGGGGCGTGGCACCTTCTTTGGTTCTCCTCCTACTACTTTTCTGCCAGCCAAAGGTTTAATTTAAAGATCCAGTTGCAGGCTATGGTCCAAAACGGGGTGCTTTTTGAGTCCCTAGTGCAGATGATAGATCAGAGACTTAACACTATGACATAAAGAAAGATGTCTTTAAACCCTTTCTTGCAGTTGGACGTGCAAGATATTCTGGCAGATCTCAAACTTACCGTGAACACAGATCACCAGGGCATTTTGTGAAAGTTCAGGTTCTGGTTAACTAGGTCTGGAATGGGGCCTGAGGCTCTGCATTTCTGATGAGGTCCCAGGTAAAGCAGAAGTTGCTGGGTCAGGTACCACACTTTGCACAGTAAGATTCTAAATCCCTTGTGAAGGGGGCGCCTGGGTGGCTCAGTGGGTTAAGCCTCTGCCTTCAGCTCAGGTCATGATCTCAGGGTCCTGGGATGGAGCCTCTCATCGGGCTCTCTACTCGGCAGGGAGCCTGTTTTTCCCCTCCATCTCTGCCTGCCTCTGATCTTTGTCTGTCAAATAAATAGATAAAATCTTAAAAAAAAAAAAAAAAAATTAAAAAAAATAAATAAATAAATAAATAAATCCCTTGTGAAGGGCCCAGACCAGAGTCTAGATCTTTTAATGTCTCATGGCAGAGGTTCTTTCCACCCATCGAATTTGCCTCTCGCTTTTGTTCTCTGTGCAGAGTCAAACTGTTTAGTCCACAGCTGAGTTTCTAGAATCTGAACAGCCCTTGAAATATTTTGCTGCCTAATTGCAGAGCGAGGTAGAGCCCTTCTTGAGGAGAGAGCAACTCAGCAGGAAGCCATCTGAAGCAGGAGAAACACTTGCATTCATCTTAACTATTTCCATCAGAAGTTTTTATACTTAAGATTATAGACATTCTTTACTCGAGTCTGTAGGCTGCAAACTACAGCTCTGGGGAGGCTATATTGTATCACAGCCTGTGATTGCATGCCTCTGAGCTAAGAGTCATTTTTACATTGTTTTACAATGTTGTAAAAAAAAAAAAAAAACACACACACAAGAAACCCCAACAAGAAAACTCCCCAAAACCCCAAACCTAAAACCAAACAAGGAAGACTATGCAACAGACACGGTATGGGGCCTGCAAAACCTAACATATTTACTAACTGGTCCTTTACAGTAAAAGTTTGCTAACCCCGATCTAGAGTAACCAAAGCTTTGTGTGCTTCTTTATGCAAGAGATCTAGCCTTAATGCCTAAAATTTAGCGAGACCAAGAAGTCGGGAAGGCAGCCTGCCTTGGTGGGAACTGGGCAGACATCTTAGCTGTGTGACTCTGAGCACATTACTTCACCTCTCTGAGCTTGTATCCTCCCTTCACAAAATAGGAACCATGCTATCTGCCTGGCAGAGTATCATGAGTATGAGACAGGCTGTCTGTAAAGAGTTCAATCCTGGTAGGTGATCAGAAAAGCAGTGTTGTCGTTGGGGCGGCCATTTGAACCCTTCTGGGATTGCTAGGCTGATACCGTGTTTCTCCCACCAAATCTGAAAGTCCTGCCATGATGCAGGGAGCAGTCTTTTAGGAGAGAAACACTTCGGGCTTCAGCCTCCCCGTCCCACCCCTACCCCTACCCCCAGGGCAGAAAGCTCCTCTTCAGCCACCTAGACATATGGGGTTCCTGGTGACTTGCACAATACCACCAACAGGGAGTGCTGTATCCAAAGGCCAGCCTCTACACTGGTGGACAGCGCTAACAGACTGTGCCTTCTCCCCTTCTCTAAGATATAATTCAGTAAACAGGCGCCCTGAGGGCCCCAGACTAGGATGGTGAGTGCTGGAAGGAAACATCTCTCTTGAAGGCTCCCTCTGGAGCATGTGGGCGGTGGAATAGAGTCAGTGGTTTGTGGACCTTGTTTTTAAGTTGCTGCAGCCTTAAGGTCCAGAATGGAAAACAGACCAACTTGGAGTTAGCTGGAGTTAATGCAGAACGCAGCTGAATTTGCATCTCCGGACCTCCTCCCTTCCAGAGCTGGGGGAAGAGTGTAATGCTCTTTTTGCCCATAGGTGGCAGCACCTGCACTTTTAGCTGTCTTAATGTGCACACGTGCATGAGTATATGTTTACTCACGTATGCACATGTGTATATGCATGTGTGCATGCATGTGATTTACTAGTTTCTTCCTTTGATGACTCTTGAGCTGTGGTGGCCCCAGCCCTAAGCTAGGTGCTGGGATCCATGGGGGCAGATCTTAGTCTAATGGGGGAAGCTAACCGGGAATCGAACTGTAATCCAGTGTGAGAGGGAAGACTAGAGGCCTGTGGGAGCTCAGAGGAGCTCACCCTATGTGGGAGGGGAGGCTAGAGCAAGCTTCCTGGAGGAAACTGGGCTTGATCATGAGTGGAAGGAGAAATGAAGAATAGGGTTGGAAGAGAGTTCTAGAACAGACAAGACTCTGTGTGTAGATTACATGCAGACTCAGGGGGCAGAGTGCAGCTTTGTCGGGCTGGGGCTTGGAGGGGTGTGGGCGGAAGACAAGAACTGAAGAGGCTGAAGCTCATGGGACCGGCAGCGGCAGATTGTGAAGGACATTGACAAGTTCCCTGAGGACGTTGGACTTTATCTTTGGGGTTCTGCCATGGGAATCATGGTAGTCTGAGCAGAGGAGTGATGTGGTCGGGGCTCGCACCGTAGGGGAGAGAGGGGGTGGGGGAGACCAATTAGGAACCAAGCCCAGATGATGGGTGGTGGTACCTGGACCTGGATGTTGGCAGTGGGGTGGGGACGAGAGGATGCACTTGAGTAGAACCAGCAGGGCCAGAGGAGGTAGTGTTAAAGGCATGAGTGACAGAGTAGGGGAGGTGGAGGAGGGTGGTGTCCTGGTGTCTGATCTGGCCGGGGCTGTGTTTGGTGGTTGATCCTGCTGTTGCTGAGATGGGGAACACGAGGGGAGGAGCACATTACATTCGGGAAGAAATGTAGCACCCCCAGTGAGGATGAGGGTGTGGTTTGGAGGTGTGTACAGGAGAAGCAGGCTGGATTTCAATGGCTTGTCCTCACACAGTTAACAGAAACTGAGAGGTCATTAGTCACTTGCAGGAACACAATACAACCCACCTCTGCTTTGATCTACCCCGTGGAACCAGGAAATTCCAGGCAGAACTCTCGGAGGAAGGCCCACGGAGGTGGCGTGGACACCAGCCTCTTTTTCAGATCCCCTGCTTTGCTGTGTATGCCACTCACAATGCAGAAATGCACTGGGAATGCCTGGGCCGTTGGCTGTCAGCTGAGAACAGGGCTCATTGGTGTCTTAATCCCCGCAGCCTATAGGGCCACACTGCATTTGGGATCTTGGACTCTCTTCTTGGCTTAGAGAAGCTGGTCTGGGCAGAGAATTTTCCAGTGTAGGTAGGAGCCAGCTTGCTTAGCTGACCCTTGAATGTGGATGACTGGGGCTCTGGGGAGTGAGGAAGGGTGAACATCCAGTTTCTCCCTGAAAGGCAGGGGGCCAAAGGGCTGGGATGAACAATCCACTGTGGGGCCACTGTGGCTGGTCCTTCGTTCACTCATCTAGCATATAAATCCACTGGTCCTGCTGTTTGCCACCTCATGTGCCAGGACCGGATTTCAGAGGCAGAGCAGACTGGCAGAGCTCACAGCCTGATGAGAGAAAGACCTGCTGCCAGATAATAATAATAGGGTCTTAACAATGGTAGGGCAATGCTCAGGCATGTAAACAGCTTGGGTCCCCAAATTGCCCAAGTACAGAATGAGAAAAATACCATTTCTAGAAAAAAGGTTTAGGGGTTTAATTAACAATAGAGTAAACATATATGCTATTCAAAATCCCTGACATATCTTATCTCATTTAATCCTTATAATAACCTATGGAATAGGTTCTGACATAATCCTTCTTGTACAGAGAAGGAATCGGAGACTCAGGGTGAAGTAACCTGATCAAGTTATGCACTTAGTTAAATGAGGGGTCATTTTGTCTAACTTCAGAATCCAGAATCATACCTCTAAAGTGGACCATAAGCTAAATTCAGATGTTCGCTGGGGTTGCCTTACATACAAATGGGATTTTTGGTTGGATTAATAAAGGCATGATGTCTAGAATGATGGAGGTGAGCGTTTGCTTGCCCTGTCCCGGATAGAGTTCGCCTGAAAGTCAAATTTTGGGTCTTGTGCTGTCAGTAGGGACAAGATTCATTTGGAGCTGATCAGGGAAGGGGTTGAGGGAACCAGATACCTGGTCTCAGGAAAAGTTGGAAGGAAGAGGGTGCACAACTTGTAGAAGACTTGAGGGCCCCAAGTCTTTCTCTCTAAGGAGCCATTAGAAACAGGATGACAGACCTATTCTGGGGGATCTGAGCAGATAGAGCTAGAACCAGTGGGTGTAAGGCATAGGGAGAGAGATTTTAGCCCATCCTAAGGCCAGTTCTTTCAATCAGCTAAACTCTTCAACAGAAGGTCTTACAGCCTGGGCAAGAAGTGAGTGCCCTGTTGCTTGGAGTGTGCAAGTAGAGGCCATGTGACTGTGGTGATGGCTGCTGGGGACGAGTGGAAGTATCACCTGGGGATTTGACCAAATGACCTTGAGCACCTGATGTTGAGATTCTTGGCCCTTTATTTACAGGTGGTGCAGATAACCGCCTTTCCTGTGCCTCTGCCGTGGTCCCAGCACCTCCGCACGGAGCAGCCCTCTTCCCCTCACAGCCCTGCAAGGTAAGTGGAGCAGAGCAGATACCTCTGAGTCCTCCTAAACCCAGCTCTGGCTTCCCAGAGGAGTCTGGAGGAGACAGTGGAAGCAGCTGCTTGTCACCACTGTGGATTCAGAGGGCGTCCCTGAGGCTTCTGTAGTAAAGCCCAGAGTCCGTTAATGCTCATTGCCTCATTTGTTCCTCACCCTCCCTTGCGAGGGAGACCGGGAGAGGGTGATCCTGTGGGGAAGAGGCAAGGGTGGGCTGGGTGCCAGGGCGCCTGGGCCCCTCTCCTTGCTGTGCTGTGCTCTCACTGTGTGGCTGCAGGGAAGTTGCTTTCCCTCTTAAGGACTTTGTTAGCTCTTCTGTAAGAGGGTGGATTCCTTGGAGGTCCAGGAATTCTCCCCAGAGGCTTTGGAGAGATGAGAAAAAGCTGGGCTGTGGCTGCCAAGTCTCCAGGCTTGTTGACCATTGGAGGAGTAGCCGAGCTGTGTGAGTCACAGGGCAGGTGGATGAGTCACACCCACCTGGGACAGCTGGCAGGTTGGGGCCCCCCTGACTATCAGACTCACAGGTGACCCGCTGTAGGAGGCTGACACACAGGGGGAGGGCGTGCGGCGTTCTGGGCTGGAAGCAGGGAACCCACTTCATGGCCCGGCTTAGGCCTCAGTTTCTTCGCCTATAAAATGGGTATATTGGTCTTCCATCCACCCACCTAACAAGGTTGTCGTGAGGACTGTATGAGCTCACAGATGCTCAAGAGCTTTGTGAGCTGTGAAGTGGGAAGGATTACTACCAGGGAAAAACCCAGCCTCCAATGCCCGGAGCAGAAGTGAATTTCTATCAGCAACTGTATGGAGAACCTGGAAAACACCCCTCCAGCCCATGACATCACCCTTGGGGGCCAAAAGGAGAAGGGGCTGAATGACTCCAGGGTTTACTCATCTGCTTTGGCCCAGCTGGCTTTGGGTGGTGACCCTCCTCGGAGCTGTTCCTCTTTCCCAGAGCTTAGAAGCAGGAGCCTTTTGATGGTCTCGGGAGAGGTTTGTCTACAAACCCAGGGATTCCTAGAAGGCTGGCTAGTTGTAGAGGTGTGCTTGGCCCACTCCAGCTGTGCCCTAAGGGTAATGCTGCCCAGAAAGAAGGGATCTGGGGCCAGTCTTGGTTCTAATGCTCCTACTTTGGGGCCAGAGCCCTGACAGTTCAGCCAGAGCTGAATTGCCTCAAAGTGATCTGTCACCAAAGAGTGTTACACTCTGCCGATGCTTTTGGCAGCAAGGACACAGGGACCTGTCTTCTGTCTTCCCCACTTCTGCAGACCCTGCCGGGGCCAGGCTGGCTCGGGCCCAGCTGAGTACCTGTTAATGAGAGCTTTGCTACCCCACCCCCTTCAACTGCTGTTCCCCTGCAGTGCATCCCATCTCATGCCCACCTCTGCTGAACTGGGGTTCAACGGGGGGGCCCCAGGGACCTCCGACGTGTCAAAACCCGATGGCACACCCTCAGGTCTCCTTGTACTACCTGCTGGAGCATGAAAACCTTCTCCTTCCAAAAGTGCTCGTTCCTTGTTGCTCTGGGAGGCTGCCCCCCCAGCTGATCTCCCACTGCTCTGATTTTCTTAGGGCCCTGTCTTCCTGCCTCCGACATTCACCAGGATTCTCACCACCTTCTGGTCTTGCATTACTCCTATAGGTTCATTTGCTCCTTTGCTCATTCACTCAGTCGTGTGTGCGTCGCCAGATACCTGGGCCTGGAACCAGTGTTGGAGCATCAGCAAAGAGCAGGATTTTCCCAACCCTCATGGGCGTGCGGTGTTGCGACTTACAGCAGTCAGTCGTGACACACATAAAAGATCCACCCGTTCCTCGGCTGAGCAGGAGATGACTAGGGTTCTGAGAGCACGTGGAGTTGGGTGGGCGTGGTGGCATCTGGACCCGACACAGGACTGAGGCCTCCCTGAGAAAATCCAGGCATGGAGAGGGGACGGCAGGTGGCTGTATGAGCAGGGAAGGGAGTCCCTAGGCAGAGGGAACAGCACGGACACGTGGTTGTGAGGTGGGACGTTGTGTGTGGTCGTGGAGGAACAGGAACAGAGGAGCGTGACCGCGGGAGGAACTGGAAGAGAGGAGTGTGACCATGACTGTGGAAGGCCCTAGAGATGGAGCAGTACCACAGGCACGCAGACCCTTAGGGGCCTTAGTCCGAGTTTCGATTTTATCCTAAACCACTAGGGCACCACTGGATGTTTGAAAGCAGGAGAGAGACCTGCGCAGATCGCATTATTAGGGGGAGCCCTTGAAAGAGCTGGCGTAGGTCCCACTCTGTGATCTGCCTTGAGGGTGTAATTTTTGGCTCTTCCACAGCGTGGTGTCCTAACACTGCCTCAGTAGAGGCTTCCTGGCTTGGTATTGGTCAGTCCTGGGAAATGTGCACTTTCCAGCATTCTCTCTGCTCTTTGTGTCTTTTCATTTACCTCGCAAACCTTTGCTGAACTCCTGCACTTCAGAGGGGAGGTGGGTTAGATCCCATCTCATTTGTGGGGACTGAGGCCCAGAGTGCTCTGGGATGAGGACAGGGTCTCCAGGAGCCAGGGAAGGCTTTTCCTATTCTACGCCAAGCACTGGGCTGAGGGGGCACTGGGACATTCCAGCCAAGGGAGTCACATGTGCAAAGGCCACCCAGAGCCACTGTGCTTAGAGACTGGTGAGCAGTGTGGCTAAAGCAGGAGTGTGGAGCTGAGGTGGGGAGTGGCTGGAGATGCTGGGTCTCAGTCCTCTGGGTGCCAGGGAGCCATGGACGGGCTTTGAGCTGAGGACTGATTTGCACAGTGGGAGGTGAGAACAGGTGGGAGGTGGAGAGGAGGGCACGGGGCAGGGTCAACATTGTAAACTGGTTGGAGAGAATGAGTGTCACTGGGTGAAACCTGGCCACTCCCACTCACCCACCCACCTGTGCACACACAGTAAAATACTCTTATCCCCTTTCTGTCCCCTGCCCTTGTTGGGTTATGTGCCCGTGGGTCGGCACTTCTGAGCCCCCGGCGGTTACATCTTGGACATTAGAGGCAACAGGTCTGAGCCTGAACCGTCACTCTGGCTCTGACTTGCTATTCTCTTCCCTGAGTCCCTTAGCCTCTGTTTACTCAGCTGTGAAAATGGGGGTGATACAGGGCTGCTGCGGATAGCTGATGGGGAAATAAAGCCGTAAGCACAAGCCTGTTGTAGACTGATCGCTCACCTTATGTTTATTTCCCTGTTGGTTGGTAACAGCCCCATCCGTGTTGTAACCTGCCCCCTGGGGAGTCCTCTATGGCCGCAAATCTGTAATGATCTCACTAGCACCTTTAATCTTATGGCTGAGGAATCTGGGGCCCAGAGAGAGACAGTGACTCATCTAAGGTCACCTAGCCCTTCAGTAGCAGGGCTCAGACCTGTTCATTTCTCCCTCTTGCAGTTCTCACTTTTTAAATGCTGATAATTAAAAAAAAAAAAAAATCCCTAAGTCGATGGAGGAAGGGGTAATAATGGAATGGGCATTTTGGGGCTAGGAGCTCTCTCAGACACTTCCAGGGAGTATCCTGGCTAGACAGGCCCAGAGAAAATCATCCAAACACCTAGTTACATTTGGGGAAACTGAGGCCTAGAGAGAGTAGTCGCTTGCTCAGGGTCCCCAGAGAGTAGGAAGCAGAGAGAGCTTACAGGGGCCATCTCCAAACATCAGCAGTAGTTGGGTGGGCTTTTCTCCCCAGCCCACTGCCTCATGTTTGAGAAAGTGAATTAGAGCATGAAACAATAGTTTCCTGAGGACGTTTTGGTTTTTAATGGGTCAGTGTGTCAAGGACCATTTCCGGAACCGTGTGTGCCCATGTGAGGGCTGCGGAGCTGAGCCTGGCATAGCTATTTTGGACTAAGCCACAGGGTCCTATTTATAGGCCTGTGTGATTAGGTTGACGTGGGAAGGAGAGGCTCGTCTGCTCTCTGCCCAGCCCAGCTATGGCCGAGGAAGAGGCCCTGAGGGGCGAGTCTGACCTGTGGGTGAGTAGCAGGGGATCTGAGGTGGTCCCTGAAGCCTGCTTCAAGAAGGGGATCCAGGGGAAGTCCCAACTCCCGACCCGTAGAACTTCCACCAGCCAGGCCGGCTACAGAGCAGACATCAGCTGGGATCCTGTTCTCCCTACCGCCTGGGACCGGCCCGGACTCAGGGCAGTCAGACCCCTTCCCCAGCCACACCTCTCCAGTGTCCTCATTGCTCTATGTGGGTCACGCCTTGGAGCCTCTGCCTTTGCTATTCCCTCCTCCTGACTTGCCGGTTCCCAGTTCCCCAGAGAAAAACCTCCCTTTGTTCTTGTACTTGTCCTGCTGTAAGGCTCTTTGGGTCCCGGATGCTGCCTGCCCTGCGCTCCTGCTGCCCAGAGCCACTGGATGATTTCTCGAGTTCACGTGAGCTCCCTGCAGGGCCGGGAGCAAAGGCACGAGGAGGCAGGTATTTGTGGTGGGGAAGCCACGGTGGCCATCCGCCTTGTGTTTGATTAGCTCTGACCTGCGTGCTGATGCAGCAGTAGGTGTGTTTTCAAGGTGTGTGGGCAGGAGAAGAAGACCTCCGACTTACACAGGCCTAGATGCAGACACCTCTCTGCACTTCCTAACTGTGCAGCCTTGGATAAACCCCTCTGCACCTTAGTTTCCCTGCCTGTGAAACGGAATGATGCTAGCCGTGGGTTTGGGGAAAGTGTTATCAACAAGAGAAAGCTTATAAATACTTACCGTGTTGCGTGTCCGCAATAAGCCTCTATGTGCAGTAGTAGGTGTTACTTACGGGTGGGGAAGCGGAGGCTCAGGGCAGGGAAGCGCCGTCTTAGGGCCCCACGCAAGTCAGTGGTCAATAGGAGAGACCAGGTCGTGGGGTCCTGGCCTCCACCTCCAGCTTATGTCCTTCTCCCCGCCCTCTCTTAGCCTCCTGGGCCTATTTTGTTCCCCCGATCAGGGGAGGCTTTGTTTGGGGATTGTTTTTCCTGAGAAATTTACTCTGTGGTGCCACAGTCTGACTCAGAGCCCTGAGTCACCAGGAGGCAGAGGGCCAGGGAAGAGGAGGGAAACGAGAGAAAGGACAAGAAAGGGCCCCCCAGCTCCAGCCCCAGCTTGCCCACTGCTTGATCCACTAGGTCTGATCAGTCCCCAGTCCTGCCTGGCCTCTGTTTCCCCAAGTGTGAAAGGAGATGCTGGGCTATGATGAGGGCTCCCATTCCAGGCTGAGCCTCAGAATCCCAGGTGCCCGGGCCCCACCCTAACCTATCGATTCGGAGGCTGGGCGTGGAGCCTGGGAATCCACGTTTCCTGGAGCTCCCCAGGTGACTGTGCTGCACACCTGGGCTGCAGAGGTGTTTGGGAACCTTGCAGTGCAAGGCTCTGCCTGGCTGGGCCTCGGAGCGGTTGCTAAGCCTTTGCTTGACCACCCTCCTAATTCAAGGAGAGTCCCTTTTCTTGCTGCATGCTTGGACAGAATGGTGCACGGGAAGTACATGGGCTTAAAAAAAAGAAACAACAAAAAACACAGCTTTTTGGAAGTCCAATGTACATCAGTTGTCAAAGTAAATTTATACGTAATTTGCATACACATAATTTACCCATTTTAGTTAATTCAATGACTTTTAGTGAATTTTACAGAGTTAAGCCACCATTATCACTATCCAGTTTGAGGATATTTTCATCGCCCCAAATCTTGCTGAATGATGCCTCTGCCTGCTTGCTGGCAGTCTACACACACACACACACACACACACACCACACACTGGGGTCCATCACTAATCTACTTTCTGTCCCTTTGGGTGCTTGGACCTCTGTGTGCCCCTCCCAGCTTCACTCCTTCTGGCTGTGTGACCTCAGGCAGATTATTGCCCCTCTCTGAGCCTTGGATTTCTCCTCCATAGGAGAGGGGGAAATCATAGCCTTCTTGTACCTTATTGTTCGAATTTCCCTAATGTGGTAGAAGGTCTGATGCCTTGTATGAGCCAGGGATGTGGGAGCCCGGCGGGGAGCATACAGGAGGTAGTACAGGTGTTCTTGTAACAGTGTTAGCAAACACTGTGTTGACTCTGTGCACTGCACTGGGCTAAGCTGTTTAAATGCATGATCTCCTTCAATTCCCACAACAACTCTTACCATTTCCATTTCACAGCCAAAGATACTGAGGCACCGAGAGCAGAGGCGGCTGCTCTCAGGTCGCTCGGGTAATGGATGGAAGGGCTGGGAATCGGACTGAAATCACAGCACGGAGTGAGGGAGGCTGTTCGTGGGCCTGGCTCAAAGTTTGGGGCACACACTTTCATGGGACAGAACCTCGTTTTTCAAAAGATGGTACATACAACAGAGGATCGAACACAGACGTTCATGGAGCACGACATACGGTGGACGTGACCTGGGCCCCAGTCCACACCCCACGCATCGGGGTACACATGCAGGACAAGGCATGAGGAACACAGGGCTGCTGTGGGGCATGGAGAACGTGGTGTGTATGATGCTGGGACATGGCAGCCAGGGTAGAGGGCTTGAGATACAGCAACGGGACAGGCTCCCGGGTCGCAGAAGGACCCTTTCCATGTCTGCCTGGGGCTTCAGCACAAAGCAGCAGGAGCCAATTTGCTCCTCTCACAAAGGCCTGTCTGTTTTTTTTTTTTTTTTTTGCCTCCTCCTCCCTGACTCTTTCGCTGCCAAAGAGTGGGAGTGTCCCGGACAAGTGGGGCTCAGGGTGCCCTCTACCACCCTACGAGCTCAGACAGGGGTCAAGGCTTGGGGCCAAGACAGACCATGACTCAGAAAGAGCCTGCCAGACCCCTAGATCCCTTCTCTGGGAGGTAAGCTGTGAGGGCCGGCATTGGCTGGGCCAGAGCTGGGTAATTTTCCTGTAAGCCTTCCTCTCCCCTGCTCCCCTCCCGGGCTGCCTGCCGGTGCTGGCTGCAGGCACGTCTGCATTCCGGGGGCTTAGGGGCGAGAGCACACACAGCTGCTGCGGCTGAGAAGCAGATAGCCACCAGCTGCTGCTGGAGGGGTGGAGGGTCTGTGAGTGCCCGAAGGAGGCTGTGACTCTAGGCTAGTATTTCCTGAGCCCTCTGGCATCTGGTGTGCACGGTCTTATGTTGTATGGTCTGCACTCGAGCCCCAGTTGCCTGATGAGGAGACTGAAGCTCAGAGAGGCAGGAGCTTGCCCACGGTCATGCAGAGGCAGAGAAGAGGCTAGACTCCATGGATCATGGGAGTGTGGAAGGCAGGGGAAAGATGGAGACCCTGAAGCAGGACAGTTCTGGGCCGTGGGGGAGGGAAGTGCATGTGAAGCCGGGAGCTCGGGGCGGGGGGGGGGGGTGTTGAGCACTTCCCCTCTGGCCTCAACCCTTCTGTAAAAAACGTCTCAGTGGGATGACTCTGGTTAGGTTCAGTGTCACAGAGGGTTCCCCAAGCCCCCAGAGGGCCGGACCCCTGCAGGAGGATGCTGGTCACAGGACAGGTGCCTGGGTATAGATGAAGCTGGAAACACCCCCGGGGAGAGAAGATGGTCCCCCATTTCGGAGCCTTACTGTGGGCTAGGCTCTGGGTTTTGTGTGCTGGATCTTGTTTCATTCTTCCAGCTGGTCATGATTATTTTCTGAGCCGGGAAGAGAACAAAAGCATTCCACTGTTCTACCTCTGTTTATGTTTAAGAGGGAAAAGTACTTTAAAAAAAAAAAAAGAGATTGAAATTAAAAGGATTAGTAATAGTAAAAAATATCTTTGAATCTCTGGTAGTTCTGTTGCAGGTAAAAGTTTGAGGTATTTTGCAAAGAATCTCTAATCACGTCATAGGCTTTGCAGTTTTTCCATAACTGACTTCTACTCGTATCAAGTTTTGGCAAGCCCGTGAGTTCACCTGTCCACTCTGTATACCCAAGGACACAGGCTCAGAGAGGTTGAGTCACTTTCTCAGGGTCACCGGGTCCTGAGTGATAGGACTGGGATCAGATGGTGACTCCAGAGGCCTAGTTCTTTGCGGTGGGGACAGACCAGAGAAGAAAGCAGGGTGTCATAAGGAGAGACTCATGGAGGAGCTGGAAGTCAGGGTGGACTCTTTAGGTACTGGCTGGAGGCCCTCTCCTGAGATGCTGCCCCATCATCCTTGGTACCAGCAGCCATTCTGGGTCTCTGAGCCTTGGCTGAGCACCGCCAGCCCTCTCCTGTTCTGCTTGCCAGGACACAGAGATAAAGGTCTTCAAGGGTAGATATGGGGGCCAGTGAGCTATATGTGTCTAGGGCCTGCATATATGCTGGGAGCTTATCTTTGGATGTTCTGGTTATTGAGCACCTGCTGTGTGCCAGGCGCAGTGCCAGGAGCTCCTTCAATCCCCCCAGACACCACACAGGGTAGGAATCACCACCCCATTTTCTAGAAGAGGAAGTTAATGCATTGCACAAAGGCCACTTGCCTAAGCGCCCCTTGCAGTAGGGATTTAGGCTGTGTTCACACTCACACAGGACATTGCCTTGTGTCCCCTTTGTTGGAAGGTTGTGTGTCCTTCATCCTGTGGGTCATTCTTGGTATCCTGAGCTCCTGGGGGCTTGGTCCCTTCTCCTGGACTCTGTCATTTTTCCTCTGACCCACAGCCACCCCGTTTCTCAAGAGTTCTGCCTGCAAGGTGCAGACTGATACCCAGGTAGATGGGCTCGATCTTCTTGCCAGAGCCCAGCACGGGGGTCTTGGCCATAGTTGGCTGTGCAGAGCTCAGGGACAGAGAAGGGCTTCATTTGGAGCCTGTGGCAGGAGGGACATGTCACTATATTCTGATGTCCTGTTGTCGCTGTTCCCACCATGATGTTTGTTGGCCTTGGGAGCTTCTAACATGCTTGGTGGGTCCTGGTGAAGGATAGGTTTGTTCCCTAGATAGGCAGGAGGGGACTTTGGAGAAATGGCACAAACAGTTTTGCCTTTCCTGTTTCTCTCAGAATCCTAGAGCCCCAGGGCCCAAAGGGTCCTTAGAGATGAGCTGGTTCACTTTGTCACCTGAGTCCTCTTGGCTGGGTGACCACTGGGCAGCTCATTACCTCTCTAGAAAAGGGGAAAGGAAGTGGCATTTTTTGAACATTTATTTTATACCAGCCATAGTCCTAGGATCTTCCCCATTTATGGTCTCATTCAGTCCCCTCCACTTGCCTTTGAGAAATGTATTTTTTTAAAATATTTTATTTATTTATTTATTGGACAGAGAGAGAGAGATCACAAGGAGGCAGAGAGGCAGAGAGAGAGAGAGAGGAGGAAGCAGGCTCCCTGCTGAGCAGAGAGCCGATGCGGGGCTCGATCCCAGGACCCTGAGATCATGACCTGAGCCAAAAGCAGAGGCTCAACCCACTGAGCTACCCAGGTGCCCTAAGAAAGGTATTTTTACTCCAGTTTTATACACAAGGAACTTTAGTCTCAGAGAGATAATTGACCCAACTCCCAGCAAACAGTAACCAAAGCTTTCTTTATAGTTGCATACCCTATGCCAAACACTTTGGCGAAGCCCCACTTATATTTTACTGTACTAAATTCTCAGAGCAACCCTAGGAAGAAGGTATTATAATCCCCATTTTACAGATGAGGAGATTGAGGCCCAGATTGCAGAAGAAACCCACTGAAAGCCACACAGCTAGGAAGCACTAGGTCAGGGATTTACACCCACATTTTCCTGGCAGGAGCTCTTTCCACAATCATACCCATTGTTTTTCTCCTTCTTGGAAAGCCTTTCCTCTGTGGAACAGAGAGCTGCTTCCCATGGCTTCTGCTCATTCTGGCTCTGGTTTTGGCTTCATAGACACTGCCTCCCCAGCTGTTTGCAGATGGAGACTGGGTCCCCATCTTCTACTGGTGCCGCAGCTACAATGCTTGTAACTGGGCCTCTTTATCTTGCTGCTAATTTGTGTTTGTGCCCTGTGTCCCCTATTAGTGGGCTGCAGGGTGCCCGAAGGGCTGGAACGTAGCTTTTGCCACTGTTTACAGCCCCAGCCTCTGGCCTGCCAAGCCTTGGAGGGCCAGCTCTTCCCCCAGAGAAGGGGAGACAGACTACAAAGTGGACCCTTTGGCAGGAAGGGTGCTGGGCTTGCAGCCATGGCCAAATCTGGCTGCTTCCAGGGCACAGGGTCAGGAAGTGGTGGGGCCAGGCCCCCTCTCAATGTCCTGTCCTGGCTGGCTCTCGGCACTAGGTGGGGTTACCTCCGGAAACTGGGAAAGGGCCAGTGGCTTCGGCCCCTGGGATAGTTGGCCTCTTGGATGTGGCTTCAGCCAAGCTCTACTGGCCATCTCCCCAGCAGCTGTCCACACCCGGGGTAGATGGGGCCAAGGCGGAGGTCCAGCTGGCTCTTCCAGGGGACCTTGTCCTGTCCTGGGCTCAGGCCTCAACTCTGATCTGGGAGCTGAGACCTGGGTTCTAGGGGAGCCCGGCCAGGTACTAGCTATGAGACTCCGAGAAATGACACTCTTATTCTTGGTGTCATTATCTACAAAGAGGATGGACTAGTGAACCTTGCAGCTAAAGACTCCTCCTCTGGGTAACTCCCGCCAGCAGCCTGGCTCCAGAGCTCCCAGCCACCCTTTCAATGGGCCCCACTTATCCCTGTTTACAGACGGCTGACCCCAGGCTCCGAAGAGAGGGTAACTTGTTCTGGGTCACACAACTCTGACCTCAACTCAAGAATCTCACTGTGGAATCTGTAACCTCTCTCCCACCCTGCCACGTTCCTCTTCTGCGTGTGTACGTGCGGAGCCAAGGCTTCAGTTCAGGATGCTGACTTTTGCAGAGCTCCTCCTGTGTGCCAGGCCTTTGGGCCTCCTCGCTTCTCCTCGAGATTGGTATCATTCTCCCATTCTAGAGATAAGGAGACTGAGGCCCTGATCCCGGGAGCGGAATTTCCCAGGTTCTGAAACCTGTGGGCTTTCAAGTCCACAGGCTCCCCACATCACACCGAGGCCCTGTCCAGTTTCGCTGGGTTTCATAACCGGCTTCTCTGTTTACTGACTATTGTTCCAATTAGCAAAATCCAGGGCTAGAGGGGCGGGGGTTCCCAGGAGGACCCAGAGAACAGCCCCGAGCCAGAAGGCAAACAAGCTCTGGGAGAGAGGGCTTCCCATGAGTGGCCGGCTGCCAGAGAAGTCAGGGACGGCAGTGTTTGGTGAAGAGAAAAGAACAGGGTGGTGTCTTCCAGGCCCAGCCAAGGGCCTTTTGTACATGGTGGCCGGGGGCGGAGGGTGAGGTCGCCTCCTCCAGTCTCTGCTAGCTGCCTTGCGACGCCCCAGAGAGACGCAAAGACAAGCCTAAGGTCACAGAAGGAGAGGGAGTAGGGCCGGAGCTGACCAGAGGGGGTCCAACTGCAGGGGAGGGACATGGGCCCCTTCCGGTGGCAGACACTAAAAAGCTGTCCAGTGGGTACAGGGCAGTGGTGGGGAGCCAGGAGCAGCCAAGATCGAGGGTCGGGGAGATGTCTTAGTTCCAGAGGAGAACAGGGATTAGGGCTCACAGGACAGGTGGTGGCAGAGCCTGCGCCCCACCCCCCACTCAAAGAAACCACGCCTGACCTGAGCGCCTGGGAGTGGCCCAGAGTACGGGTGCCTCAGTCTCTCCTTAGTTCAGGGGCCACAGCGGGGGGGTCTTCCTAGGACATGCCTTTGTCCCAGGTACTCACGCAGGTATGTGGAGGCCCAGAGGGCCTTCCTGTGACTTCCTGCCCCAGTCTGGAAGGTGTGTGTGTGTTGGAGGTGGGGGTAGGGGTTGGCTGCCTCAGAGACTCTTGGCTGCCAGGCTGGGCCTGGGCTTGCCTGGTTTACAGACTGGTTTAGGGCCCTTTATCTGGAAACGTTGCTCCCTGCCTGGGGCCGGATGGTGGCAGGTGGTTCTGCTTGATCCCCCCAGACAGTTCTTGGGGACTAGAGCCGGCCAGGCTTGTGTTGGAATCTCAGCAGTGCCTCCTTCCAGCTGAGTGTCCCTGAGCCAGTGACTAAAGCTCCCTGAGTCTGTAACATGGGGACTTGAATGCCTGTTTCCCCTGGTTGCTGAGGAGACTTGGTGTTGCCCCTCCCCCACCGCTTCCCTCCCTCTCTTCTCCCAGAGATGTCTAGACCCGGAATTGAGGGGGCATTGGTGACGGTAGTGTCTCCTTCTGCAGGTCAGGAGCCCTGGCCTGTCTGAATCAGAGGGTCCCGTAGACGTGACCCCCGCCAGTGCACCTGTTTTACAGATGGGAATCCTGAGGCTCACAGATATGCAGCTTCTGGATGTGGTCGCACAGCCAGTCTCTGGGAATGCATCTCAGAGTCACAGCATGCTGTCCTACTGCATGGGGCATGTGGACAGGGACAGGGACTTATCCAAAGTCACCCAAGAAATCAGTGGCAGAGGTAGGCCTAGCACTTGCGCCTCTTCCTTTTTACCGAGGGGCCTTTCTTTTGCACTCCGATCCCCCTGCTGTCTCGAACTCCTGCATCCTCCCTGAGCAGGGAGCCACGTAAAGCCGTGGTTCCCCATCACAGCCCACACACGCCACTGCCTGGTAGCAAGAATTTCCAGGCTCTGGGCACCCCAAGGGGAAAGGGCCAGGGTCTTTTCGCCAAGTCTCCGAGAGACTCAGGACCCAGGATCCCCAAGCTATGTGACAAGCAAAGCTGCAGGGTCTTTGTAATCAGTAACGTGGTGGGGCCGGGGTGGGGCAGGGACCCTGGGCTGGTGGTCAGTGACCCCCGGGGCCAAGGCCAAGCCACAGCAGCCCTCTGTGAGTCACCCGCCGGCCAGGTTGGGACCACACTGCTCCAGAAGGACAGCTCAGCTAGGCCAGCTGCCATCTCACTTTCACTCTGGGGACTGGGAGGGTGAGGAAATTTCTTCTTCCTACTTTGTTTGTGTTTTCCAAGCTGTCTAATGAGCAGGCATCACTTGAAGTCTATTTCGAATAGTATTATTTCTTCTTAAAAAGAGAAAAAAACCCAATGACCATGGATGCACGCATTCTTGTAAATTGTTTCAAGCCCTACAGCTCATTTTATTTCCAGGCAGGTACGTTGAGATGTAAGTCATATATCATAACAGTTCGTCCGTTGTAAGCATTCGGTACTCTGGTTTTTGGTAGATTTTCTGAGTCTGCAATATGTCACCATTTTCCAGTGTTAGAATGTTCTCGTCACCCTTGGGTGTCCTCGCGGGCCGATGACCGTGATCTGGGCGTTCCCTCCAGCCTCAGGCTGCCACGGCCGTATTTGCAGGTGAAACTCTCCCCCTTTGTGCCTTTCAAGCAAACTTCCTGGACAGTTTGGGGTTTCCCCTCCTTGACTTTTTAAGGATGTATGCAGAAATGGAACCCTTACCAAAAAGAGGAGAGGAGCCAGACGCTGGTCCTCGTACAGTTGGCCTTTTGCACTTAGAGGTTTCTCGTTGCTTCCTGCCTCCCTACTGTGTGGCAGGCACAGTCAGATCCAGCTCATTCTTCCTTCACAGCTGCAAAGCGGTCCATTGTATGGAGGCTCCATAACTTATTGAACCGGGACACTAGGGTCCTTTCCAGTTTCCTTCAAACAATGCTTCCGTGAATGTCCTTGCTCGTATATTTTGGTGTTTTTTTGTAAGTAATACTGAAGGAAGTGGAACTTTGTTGCATTGTGTCTTCCTTGAATTCGGGGAGCTAAATTGCTATCCAGAGAGGTGAAACCGGTTTATGCTTACGGCAAGAGCTTATAGGAACTGTGGGGTTTTTATAATCCTCCAAATCCCCAGCAAGAGGGAAGAGCTCTGAAGGCCTAGGCACGCAGCCCCGAGACCTCGGGCACCTCCCTGGGACTCCCCATGGACACCGAGATGATGTTCAGACTCCAGCGGGACACACGGGCTGCTGTGACTCCTGCCACCCTCTCATCAATCCTTGCTCCCTGTGTTGTAGGCTGGACCCCTCCTTACCCACTGGATGTGGCCTGTGTTTGCTTGCCCTTTGCCCATGCGGTTCCCCCCTCCTAGAATGTCTTTTATTCTCAATCTCCCTCCTCCTCGTCCTTTGAGGCCTAGGTCACAAGTCCTTTCTATCATGAAGCTTCCTTGTAATCCCTACAGTCTGAATTGCCTTCTTTCTGTGTGTTCCCTTAGCTCTTTATCTGACCGACAGACACTCTCACGTGGGAGGAAGTTGGGGGTGGTGCAGGGCAAACTTCAGCCTGATTCGATAGAAGCTGGTCTCCAGGATGAGCCAGGAGAGGTGACCACAGCTTGGGGAGAATGGGGACAGGAACCCCCATTTACCGAGTTGCAGACCAGGCCATTTTCATACCTACAGACTGATTTGATCCTCAGCAACTATTACACCCATTTAGTAGATGAGGAGACTGAGGCACAGTGGAGGTGGGGGTCAAACCCAAGTCTCCAGCTCCTCAGTTTGCTTCCTGTCTTAGCACTAGGCTTTTGGGAGAGAGGATGGAAAGAGAAGTTGGAACGAGAAGTGGATCCAGCGGAGGGGTCAGAGGGAGGAGAGAGGGGTTGGTGGAGGTGGGAGGCAGGTGTCCTCGACCTGGAACAGTATTTGTTCTAACACAACACTGGGGACAGTGGAGGGTTGGGAAGGGAGCCTTGGAGTGGGGAAGAGACTTCAATCCCTGTCTTCCCCAGGGCACCTAATAGATAAGATCTGGAACTGAAAAAAGACCTCTGCCTCTGGGGGGGCGGGGAACCACAGAAACCCACAGAACCACTACCAACAACTGCAAGAACCAGCAAGCACTTGGTATTTAAGACAGGAGGGTAAGTCCAAAAGCATCAGCTAAAGGACGTAGATAGAATAGGTTGCTCCTGGGGAGAACTGAGTAGAGTAGAGAGGGAACAACTTTGTACAAATAGGTGAATTTAAGTTGTGATAAAAATAAAACTTTTTGTTTATTTATTTTTTAAAGATTTTATTTATTTATCCGATACAGAGAGAGAAATCACAAGTAGGCAGAGAGGCAGGCATAGAGAGAGAGGGGGAAGCAGGCTCCCTGTGGAGCAGAGCCCAATGTAGGGCTCAATCCCAGGACCCTGAGATCATGACCTGAGACGAAGGAAGAGGCTTAACCCACTGAGCCACCCAGGTGCCCCCAAATAAAACCTTTTTAAAATAAAAACTGTTGGGGTGCCTGGGTGGCTCAGTGGGTTAAAGCCTCTGACTTCGGCTCAGGTCATGATCCCAGGGTCCTGGGGTCAAGCCCCGCATCGGGTTCTGCTCAGCAGGGAGCCTGCTTCCTCCTCTCTCTCTCTCTGCCTGCCTCTCTGCCTACTTGTGATCTGTGGCTGTCAAATAAATAAATAAAATCTTAAAAAATAAATAAATAAAATAAAAACTGTTGGGGCACCTGGGTGGCTGTCGGTTAAGCGTCTGACTTCGGCTCAAGTCTTGATCTTGAGGTCCTGCCTGTGTTGGGCTCCGGGCTCAGGGAGTCTGTTTGTCCCTCAGCCACTCCCCCAAATAAATGAATAAAGTCTTAAAAAAATAAAAACAAACTGTTTAAAAAGAAGGAAAGAAGCAGTCTGGAGTAAATTAGCACCTGCAGTCTCAGAGCCCAGAGGTCTGCCTCTCCCCCTGGAGTCTTGCTCACTGGAGCAGTGATTGCAAGCCCCCTGCACTCCTGCCCCTGGCTGGGGGCAGCTGCTTGCTGCCCGGGTTCCACCCGGGACTACCTGGGTTCAGATTTTGGCTGCATCATTTCCTAGTTGTGTGCAAGTTGCTTGACTTGACCATTCTACCCTTAGTTTTTCCCTTTGTAAAACGGGGCTGTCCATAGTGCCTACCTGTAAAGGAGGTGAGGTGCTATCAGCCTTAATATGATTGTGGAAAGCCTTCGAAACCAGTTTTTTATATTTTTGCTGGAGATACTAGGTGCAGAGAGGGGAACGGGCTTGTGTGGGGCACACAGGAGGCTGAGCTGGGCTTTCTAACTTTCCTACCTGCACACACCCCTTTAGTGTGCATTGCGTTGGCGCCTGCTGTTGTCAGGCCCTTTGCTAGGTCTCGCCCCCGGAGCTGGGATGAAGGGACAGCCACGCCCAGTCGGGTCGGTCCGGGTTGGATCCTCAAAGTCTCCAACCTCCAGGCCAGATCCCCGCCCCTCCAGGCCCGCGCCCTCTCTGAGGGGCGGTCCCCGGGTCGAGTGGGAAGGGCCGGCGGCTATATAGGGTCGGTGACCGAGAGACCGAGGCTGCGGACTGGGGTCTTCTGCCTCCGGCGCTGCCATGGCCCGGCACCACTCTGTGCCCGTGCTGCTCTGCGCGCTGGCGCTGGTCCTGGCGCTGTGCGCGCTGTCGCCAGCTCTCGCAGCCACGGCGTCGCGTGGGACGGTCCAGGCACGGGCGACCCAGGGGCGGGTGTCCCAGGCGCGGGTGAGTGCCCGGGGGGCCCGGGGGCTCCCGGAGTAACTCTCTATTGTAAGTTCTTGCAGATACAGCGCTAGGAAAAGGGGAGTAATTCAGGTCTAGAATGGAAAAACTGTTTTGTTGCTTTGTAAGTATCTCTTGCTGCTTCCGGGGCTCCTGTGAATTGGGGGTGGGAACCTTAGGGCGCCTGGCTGTTTCCCTCCCTAGAGGCTAACCTCACCTTGGCCGGGTTTCTTGTTTCCTAGCCTTTGCCTTTTGATTTCCTACTCATCGCCGCCTCTTGATTTCTTTTTTTCCCTCTGCCTGATTTCTCTCTCCTTTCTGATTTTTTTTTTTTTGGTCTTGAACAACATTTAATCTCTGATGTTTCAGAAGACACTTTAGGATCTTGAACAGCCTGAGGGTTGAGCCTTTGACAGTGACTGCTGATCCTGAGTGTGCCACATGAGGGAGGCCGGCACCCAGCATGGAATTGGAAGCTGGGGTCCCTGCTCTGTTACCAGACGGCAGAGTGACCATGGATGAGTCGCTTCCCTTCCCCAACAGTGTGAACCACGAGAGGCTTGTCTCTAAGATCTCTCCTGGCCCTGACAGTCTGTGAATAACTTGCAGAGAATGTACTGAGTTGCCTTCCCATAGAAACGGACAAAACTACATGCAGTAACCAGTAGTGGAAACAAAATAGTTCTTTGGTATTTATAAAGCCTCAGGGCTTAGACTCCCATCTCAGCATTGGCCCAGGCCTGGGGTCCATCATGAGTGGGCTGAAGTAGGGAGCAGGAAGTTGGAAATAGCAGAGTCAGGGACCACTGCATGGTTTATGATTACAAATTTGTTAGGCCCACGGCCAAGGAGCCTCCGCAGTGGAAGTGTGCAGGGTGGTCACTTACCCTGATTTCTCAAGCCAACCAGAGCTCTCCTGCTCCCAGGCAACAGAGAGGTTTAGTCACAAGGATGTGTCTTGTCCTTGGACCCCTCCTCTGATTTTTTCTTTCATTTCATGTTCTTCTTTCTCGTCTGATACCTTTTTTCCCTCTCCAGTATCTCCCCACTGCTTTTTTTGTATGACCTCACCCCTGTCTGCTTATCGTCATTACTCTATGTATTCTCCCTTCCCTGATATGTCTGCCCTGTCTGGTTTCTCCTTCTCTCTCCTGTTTTCCTTTTGTGTTTCTCCACCCTCTGCCCAAGTTCTCCCCATCTGGTTTCCCTTAGATCCCTCTTCCGGCCCGAGGTGACCTGTGCCTGCTGACTTCTGCGCCCCGGCTCCAGGCTAACCATCCTGCCCCGCTCCATCTCTAGCCCCTGTGCATGTCGGATGGCCTTTGCCCCCTCCTTGACCACCTCCTCTCCAACAGGCTCCTACAGACCCTGGCTGCCTCCTCTCTACCTTTTCCAAGAAATGGAATTGGGGGTGGGATGTCGGCGGGGGGGCAGGACGGAGGAGGCAAACAGCGCAGGAGGCCACTTGGGCTCCGTCTAGGCCCTTCTTGGGACTGTGATGGGGACATGGGTGGGACGTGGGAAATCTTCCAAAGAGCAAAAAGCAAACAGGCTGTGTGACCTTGGGCCGGTCCCCTCCCCTGTTTGGGCCTCAATTAACAGATCTGCAGCATGGGGTTGGATAATGAGCTCTCTGAGGACCCTTCTAATTCTAAGAGCCGCTGAGGATGCTGGAAGGGAACATGCTGAACCCCTGGGAACCCCCAGATTTACCTTTGCCATCTGAGGTGGTCTCCCTATGGCTCCAGAGTTTATGCTCTTGGATCTTGTGGGCAGTTCCTGCGCTACCACTTCCTAGCTGGGGGTCCGGGGCAGAATCACTTCACCTCTCCATGCCTCAGCTGCCCCATCCAATTGGCACTAAGAAAGGGAGGGAGAAGGAAGGTAGAGCCTTCTGTCCCTCCATCCCCAGTGAGCTGAGGAGGCGAGACAGACTCTGGTCAGGGACAGGGTCTGGAGCCTAAACTCTGCCCTGTTTGCTCACTCTCCGAGACAGGGATAGACTTGCCTCAGGGGCGGGGAGAGTCAGAGGCTCAAGTGAGACCCTCTTGGGGCTGGAAACCACCCTCCCTCGTGCCCTGGGGTCTGTCCTCACCAGGCCCCGGCCCCCACTCAGGCTCCACCCATCTCTTCCAGCCCAGCAGCATGGTGGTAGAACACCCCGAGTTCCTCAAGGCGGGGAAGGAGCCCGGCCTGCAGATCTGGCGCGTGGAGAAGTTTGACCTGGTGCCCGTGCCCCCCAACCTCTATGGAGACTTCTTCACAGGCGACGCCTACGTCATCCTGAAGACGGTGCAGTTGAGGAATGGGAATCTGCAGTATGACCTCCACTACTGGCTTGGTGAGGCTGCCCCCTCCCCTATTAAGTACAGGGTCCCCAGGAAGCGCCCGCGGGAACTGAGCGACCGCCGGGCATCAGAAGTGTGCCAGCCCCTTGGCTAGTGGTATCCCGAGACTCCAGAGCCAGCCTGTTCCAGGTCAGACGCCAGCTCTGCCCTCTGGCAGGTCACTCAGTAGCTCTGTAGAGGGGACGTGGTGACAACGCCACATGACCTCACGAGAGTGTCTGAGGATTTGAGACGTTCCCGTGGTGCTCAGAGCTGAGGCTGACTTCCCTGGCTCAGTTCCAGTCACACCCCAGTTTGCACTTTAGAGTCAGGAGCCTCTGCTGGGACATAAATCCTGTCTCCTCCCCCTGCCCCCCTGTGCCTCACTTTCCTAATCTGTGAATTGAACCACTGGTCCTGGGCCCGACTTCACGCCTAGAGGTCTGAGAGTAAGTGTGGGGGAGCGAGTGCTTGGTGACTATGGGGGACGTGTCAGAGCTGAGAGGACTCTTACAGACCGTGGAGTCCAGCCCTGACTGCCCCATTATACAGATGGGTCAGCTGAGGCCCACAGAAGGCAGGGGCTTGCCCAGCTTCTCTAGCCAGGCCAGAGAAGGGGGCTCTGGACTCTTCTTCCTTGGGAGTTTGGGACCGCTTTTGGGGAAGCCAGGCTCACACTGCTCTGGGGCCCCCCAGGCAATGAGTGCAGCCAGGACGAGAGCGGGGCTGCCGCCATCTTCACCGTGCAGTTGGATGACTACCTGAATGGCCGGGCTGTGCAGCACCGTGAGGTCCAGGGCTTCGAGTCGGCCACCTTCCTGGGCTACTTCAAGTCTGGCCTCAAGTACAAGGTAAGTCCTGGGTATTAGGGACAGAGGCACTAATGGCAGAGCTCGCTTAGGTCCACCCATCTCTCAGCCTCGTGGGGCGGGGTGGCAGATGGGTCGGAGCTTGGCTTTTGGAGCTGGCTTGTCCTGGGTTTGAATCCTGGACCTTCCTCGCTCTGTGACCGTGGACAAATCACACTGCCTCTTTGAGCTTCTGATTCTTACCTTAAAATGGGGAGAAGAAAATTCATCACTTCACAGGATTGTCTTCCTAACCCCAGAAGCGAGGGGTGGGGACCCAGCCTATTGCTTTCCCAGCAGGACCTGTTCCAGCACCCACTAGTACTTAGGCCCTGCCAACAGAAGGCCACACGTTAGGCATTTGAAAGGGCACCCTTGACCACCTTCCTCATTAGAATCCCCCTTGAACTTGAACCCTGATGAGTCTGAGTCAGCACAGAGCTTTTCGCCAGCAACCCTCAGCCAGGTGGTGCTAAGCAAAGCCGAGCTAGGAGCCCTGAGAGCTCTGCCGTGATATGCTCTGACAGGGCAGCCACTTGGCATCTCTGAGAGCCTCCCTTTCCTCTCTGGTTACAGGAGAGCCTGTTGTACCTGCCCTTCAGGCCTGGAGAGAGGATTTGATAAAGGGTAGTTGGGAAATAAAAGGGCTCAGGGAAAGCCGCAGGTTCCAAAGCAGTGGTTCTCTTTGGTCAGGATAGGGAGGGGATCCTAAGCTTTGAACGCCACATGGGCCTTAATGTCAGAGTCCAAAAATCTGATTGGCAGGTAGGGAGGGAAACTGAGGCACAGAGAGGTTAAGCAACTGGTGCAGGGTCACACAGCAAGTCAGTTCCAGAGCCAGAACTAGAACCAAGATCTCCTGACTCCCAGCATTCTTTCCAGTACACCACTCTGCCTCTCATGAGCCGGGTTCTCCTACAGAGGTGAAGCCCCATCTGTGCTGTTGATGTGCTGTGTGACCTTAGGGAAGTCATCGTCCCTCTCTGGGCTTTAGGGTCCTTTGTGCCAACAGGGTGTGTACAGGGCCTGCTCATGTGAGACACAGGGGATTGGATAATGGGAAAGCACTGGGAGACGGAGATAGCAAACAGCAGGGTGTATTCTGGGAACAGGGACTTGGGGCCTGGGCTGGGTGAAGCTGGGCTGGATGCCCTGGGGCCTCCCTAGCGCCCCTTGTCTGCCAGTTGATCCGTACCCGCAGCCTCCTGCTGAGCTGTCCAGCTCCGCCTTCTTCCTTTATGAGGCCTTGGTATATTAAGAAGAAGAGGTGAGAAGGTTGGGACCCAGGCCCCAGAGCTGGAGAAGGACCAGGCCTTTTTGCAGTCCTTAGGGCAGGAAGTGGCAAGAGCACTTGACAAGGAGTCAGGGAGATTGAGGATCAGGACCCAAGGCTACCGCTTCTCACTGCTGTGAGGCTTCGGGCCAGCCGGATGCCTGTGGCCGAGTGCTCTCACAGGCTTATCGTGCCTGTCACAACTGTGCGTGTTTATTGTTGCTGCTGTGTGGACAGAGCTGCTCGTCTCTGAACCAGGTTAGCAGCTTACAGAGCTTGTGAAAGTCGGAGCTGGGATTCAGTGTGCTAGCACAGAGGGGCTCTGAGCAGATGTTTTGAGCCTCCCTGGTCTCTGATCATTGTGCAGGTAGGGCCTAGGAATCTGCATGGGTAGCAAGCCGCCTCTGCCCTCTGGTGCTTTCTCCAGGATGTTCTTGGGCCACACTCTGGGGCAGCCTCCAGGGAGCATCTGGGACCGGATCTGGGGCTTCAGTCCTGAAAGGCCCAGGCTCCTCCTGGTGGAAATGGGAGGTCCAAAGCTGGTTCTGTTTTCCACCTTCTGCAAGTCCTCCAGCTGCCCCCGCACTTGGCAGGCCTAAAGTTCTTGGCCTGGCGCCCTCATCAATTATAGATCCCCAAGGAGCGGAGCTTGTCACGCAAGACTTGTTCCTGTGAAAGCCTGCTCCTCAGAACGGATTCTGCCCTCGGGGTGTGAGAAGGGGCAGGGAGGGGACAGGAGCCACTAGAAAGGGCTGTCATAGGGCCTGGCCCCTCTAGTTCTGCAACCCCCCAATCCTTAAAAGTACCGCACTTTCTAGAGTCTGTCCATCTTTCCTCCTCTTCCCCTTCCTCCCCCTCTCAGACAGAACCCTAGGGACCCCTGGTGGCTGCGTTATATGAAACCCTTTGTTCAAACAGAATCTGGGCTGAGCTGAGTCAGACAAGCCCCGGGCCCCACCGAGCCCTTTCGGGCCTCCCTTCCATCTCTTAGATAAGGAGCCCAGAGTTTAGGGGGTGGAGGGGACCAGCCCCAGTCAAAACATTTTTCTTTGTTTTATAAACAGTTAAACATTTTAAGAAATGTAAAACTTTGTAGCTTTTTTTTTCTTTCTCTGACTACAAGAGTAGTACAAGCTTTGCGTAAAGTGTCAAACATTATAGAAATACAGGTTTAAGAAAGTAAAAGCTCTCCATGATTCTACTTTTAAAGATAGACACCCAATTCAACTTTACAGATGTGTATATATATACACAAAAATTATATATATCTGTGTATATATATAATCTATATCCTGGACCCAGACCAACACCAAATGGGTAATGTTTCTCTATGAGCATATAACTATGTATATTCATGTATAGATAGGGAACTCTCTCTATATATATATTTTTTATATATATATATTATATATATATATCATATATGCATATGCATTAAAGTGATGAAATATATATATATGTATCATATATATATATGATATATATATATATGATACATATATATATATTTCATCACTTTAATTTGGAAAGTGACTTTTAAGACCATCTATTGAATTTTGTTCAAGTAATGCGAGGCCAGTCTCCGCCTACCTAATAATTAGACCATACAGAACAACAACCAGTTCTAAAGATTACAGTGAAAATTTCCACCCCCTGTACTTGTAGATCTACTAATGTCTTCCAAGAGCTTGCTTTTATCTTTCTGTTCGTGTTTCCAAGTCTAATTTCCTAGATTGGGAAGTTAGTTAATCAGGAGATTCATGTCCGCAGTCATGGAATATCAGGCATTCTTTCACTTTATAAATTCACATACAGAGGATTTGTTGAAACCGAGATTTATGACATAAAACAACCCTTTTGCTTTTTTTAAAAAAAAAAAAAGTTTCTATTTTTTTTTTTTAAAAGATTTTATTTATTTATTTGACAGAGATCACAAGTAGGCAGAGAGGGAGGCAGAGAGAGAGGAGGAAGCAGGCTCCCCGCCGAGCAGAGAGCCCGATGCGGGGCTCGATCCCAGAACCCTGAGATCATGACCTGAGCTGAAGGCAGAGGCTTAACCCACTGAGCCACCCAGGCGCCCCAGTTTCTATTTTTAAATAACAAAAGCATGCTTGAACAAGTGGAATAGTTCAGAAGCGTGTAAAAAAGAGTTAAGGGCTTTTCTCTTCTGTCACGGCCTCATTTCCTCACCTCTGAGGAATCCATGGGAATGGTTGGTGTGTCCTTCCAGCATCTTTTGGGAAAGCTTTTCAGATCCGCTGCCTGTTTACCTCCGGCCCAACAAAGTCCTTGGGTCAGGGCTGTCTACGGACACCAAGGAGTTCCTGGGCTGGTAGATGGGCAAGGCTGGGTCCTTGGAGGAGCGAACTTGAAAGTACTGCCACCAACTAGCTGGGACCCTGGGCTAACCTGGATAACCTCTTTGGATCTCAGTTTTCTAGTCTGTGAAGTGGGGTAATGAGGGTCCCTCCCTTAGGGGCTTGTTGTGAGGACCCAGTCGCATGTGTGTAAAGCTGGTGCAAGTAGGTGCCCCCTTCCTGGGGACGGGCTTATTAAATGGCAGCCTCTGTGGTCATTACCAGGTGAGCGCAGGGCTTTGCACCTTCTTCCTCAGCTGCCTTTCCTCACCTGCCCCACAGCAAGAGGGCCCATGAAACAGGGTGGAGGGAAAGCATCTGTGAACACCTTGGACAACCCGGCTCAGCATAAGGAAATGGTCTTGAAAGATCTTGTGCTGCTACCAAGAAAGGACACCAGGGGGCGCTTCACTCATAACGGGGGGAAACCACTCTCCTACTGGACCCACTTTGCTCTGAGCAGTGGCTTGTTTTTGCCTTCTGTCCTGGGTGACCCTAGTTAACTTTGCTCTAAGAAAACCTGATGTTGGGGGAAGAATGTGGGCCATATAGATTCAGTCACACCTGGGTTCGAATCCTAGCTCCATCATGCACTAGCTGTGAGCTCTTGGGTAAGTCCCTTCATTTCTGGACTCCGCTTTCCTCATCTGTAAGATGGGGATAAGGACACCTTCCTCACAGATGATGTGTGCAGAATGCCCAGCACCGTGGGCATTGTCACTGCACCGGCGCTTCTATATTGCTTACCGTGTATAGGCATAATAAGAGCCCAATTTAAACTCACGCCTTTGCTCTGCAAAGTGAAGTGGCAGAAAGGGGCCTGGATGGGGAGGCCACATTTCTGGCCGTGGCGAGAGCCCTTCCGCCTCCACCCCCATGGTACGTGGAGCCAGCCTGGGTATGGGAGGTGACATTTCCGCCTGAGCTTTGCCATGCACTTGCTGACTGCCCTTGAGCGAGTCCCTTCTCATCTTTGGGCTTCAGTTTACCACGAGGAAAATGGGAAGCTCTGTAAGGACCTTGTCATCTCTGACTTGTCATACTGGGGCTGGGGACCACCGGTGAGAAAGCCAGGCCCTTTTACTTGGTTTCTCCTGAGCCCAGGGCAATTTTGATCGGAGCAGGGCAGGCTTGCTGAAGGCCCCTTCCCTAGGACTTACGACCCCTGCAGAGAGTGGCAGAGCAGGCATTTCTGTCCCCATTACAGAAAGGAGAGGCTCAGAGAGGGGAAGAGACTTACCCAGAGTCACCCAGCACGCTAGTGGCAGGGTGGGACTTGACCCTGAGGTCGGTGCTCTGTACTTGACCCAGAGCTGCCCCTGAAGGTCCAGCTGGGCACGACTTGCTACAGTCCGGTGGTGTAGGTTGTAGGGAGTGGGGGGGCGTGGGTTGGAGGCATCTTCCTGGAGAGCCTGGAAGGATGGGAAAGCTTGGGATTAGCATTTCTCAAAATGGTTTTGCAGAACACGGGAGCTGCAGGCAGGATGTGGTAGAGAAAGCAGTTCTTGATTCCGTAAGGTCGGAAAATGTTGTATTAAACAAAAGGCAAGCCATTGCTTTACCATAGGGCTTCTCAGAGACTGTTTAGGCTGACATGTGTTGTGAATAGTCTGGGAGCCAGTAAGAAGCATTCCCCTTGCTTCAGGCATCCTGCAGCCCTTTCCTTGCAGAATAACTTGGAGGGCCAAAGTTCTTAGAACATTCCTTGGGAAATGCTGGTGTTGAGAAAGGACTGTCTGTAGCTTTTCAATTCAAGCAAGTGGACCCAAGGGTCTTTGTTTCTAAAGCACGAGATTCAGAGGGCTGGCAGCAGGTAGAATCCATCCAGGGAATCTGCCGGAAGGCCGCGGGTCCGCAAGCCAGAATTTCCTTCAGTGTGCCCCTCCCGCCCCATATCCGCTTCCCTGGACCCGGCTGCCCTGGACTGACGCTGTCTGCTTGACTCAACAGAAAGGAGGCGTGGCGTCAGGATTCAAGCACGTGGTGCCCAATGAAGTAGTGGTGCAGAGACTCTTCCAGGTCAAAGGGCGGCGTGTGGTCCGCGCCACCGAGGTGCCCGTGTCCTGGGAGAGCTTCAACAATGGTGACTGCTTCATCTTGGACCTGGGCAACGTGAGTCCCCCCTCCTTTCCCTTTCCCAGGGGCCCCTGAGATGCTTCTGGCCTGGCCGGGCCCCACTCTGGGGAGGGGGACACGCAAAGACGGGGGCCAGCAAGCCCTGGGAACAGCAGCCCCCGTGTGGACACGTATTCTGTGCATGAGTCTGACACACTTGCAGAGACCGTAGGACAGAGGCACCCAGCCTGTGTAGACTCCCCCGTGGGCACACTCAAGCCTGTCACACTCAGGTGCACAGACCTTGTGCGCAGTGTACTCGCACTCCGACCGGCGGCTAGATTCCCCAACACCTTGTATTCCTATGCACATCTCATTGACCTTTTTACACATGGTCGCTCACAGACACAGGCGTGTGGCAGATCTATCGGCTCTTGCCCACCAGATGCAGACACACGTACCATGATGAGTGTCTGCACACACAGACTCGGGAGTGCTGTTCAAGGACGTGTACACTCATGTATGGCGACGTGTGTGCGGTGCACTTACCCCAGCCCAGCTTACGGACGTGTGATGCTTTGTACCCATTCCTGCCATCCACGTGCACTCCTCCCGGCAAATGGGCGTGGCCAGACATTCCACCGCCCCCTCGTTTGGGTTCGTGCTGTGATGTCCATGCAAACAGAGGCAAATATATTGAGCATAAGCTTTTAGTAAAGTATAATGGGTCCACGAAAGAGCGTGTGAATCCTGAGTGGGATTCCCACTCAGGTGTAGCCAACACCCGGATCAAGACACAGAAGGTCATGAGCTCACGGAAGTCCTCCCCTGTCCCCATCCAGTCCCTTCAAGCCTATGGGCATCCATCCTCCCGAACTCTGAGCCGCATAGCAGGGTTTCACCTGCTTCTGAACTTGATGTGCACGGAATCATTCTTTTTTTTTTTTTTTTTTTAGATTTTATTTATTTATTTTGACACAGAGAGAGAGAGATCACAAGTAGGCAGAGAGACAGGCAGAGAGAGAGGGGGGAAGCAGGCCCCCTGCTGAGCAGAGAGCCCGATGTGGGGCTCGATCCTAGGACCCTGAGGTCATGACCCGAGCTGAAGGCAGAGGCTTTAACCCACTGAGCCACCCAGGTGCCCCCGGAATCATTCTTCTGACGACTTCTGACCAACATTCTGTTTCTGAGCTCTATCCTACGGCATCTGCTCACAGATGGTCCATTCTCCTTGCTGCGGCACCTTGAACTGGGCTGGCGTGCCCCTATTTATCTATGCTTTTATTGTTCTGGGCACTCGATTTCTCATTCGAGGCAACTCCAGGCGTGCTCCCCCAGTGTTCTCCCGTGGGTCTCAGGGGGTACGTGGAGTGCGCCTGTGCGATGGGTGCTGTCACAGCATAGCCGTACGCCGAGCTCTAGGAGCTGCAGCCGAAGGGTTTTCCGACGTGGTTGTGACAATTTCGGCTCTCACCAGCCGGCAGGCATTTTTATGCACATTCTGTGTGTGAAACACATTCCAAGCTATGTACTCGCACACGCTGGCACACACGGATCACGCCCACTGTGCGAAGTCCCCTCCTTGCCGCGTCATTGGGTGGGGCTGATGGGAGGCTGGGACTTTGCCTGATGCAGGGTCCCTGTCTTACAGGACATCTACCAGTGGTGCGGCTCCAACAGCAACCGATTTGAGAGGCTGAAGGCCACACAGGTGTCCAAGGGCATCCGGGACAACGAGCGGAGTGGCCGGGCGCGAGTGCATGTGTCGGAGGAGGGTGCTGAGCCTGAGGCGATGCTCCAGGTACGCACAGCCATACCCGAGGGGTGCAGGGTGGGGCCTAGCGCAGATCTGGGCTGCTCCTTCTGTCCCTCTGTGGGTTAGGCAATCAGGAGGCGAAGTTGTTTTTCCACTAAGCTGGAACTCCTCAGAGAGTGGGGAAGAGCAGCTTCCCCCGGCAACTCCCAGACTCCCCTGAGAGGTGGGGCTGGAATCCCAGGGCCTGGCGCCTGCTGCGGTTGTGAGCCGCACCCTCCAGCTGGGAAGGCCAGGTCCTCCACGGAACTGAGGAGGAGGGTTGTGGCATCTCTTGAGAGCAATCCTGGTCCTGCAGCCAGATGGGAAAGAGACAACTAACCCAATCCCTGCTTTCCTCTTCGGATCATTCCTAGTGATTTATGGCCCATTGAGGCAAATGCAGGATGGCATTGCCAGCCATTGTTCTTTGAGGACATATCAATAGAGGCAGAATTCACCAGGAAAAGGAGGAGACTGTGAGCACTGCTCTATGCCCTTTGGCTCCTACTTGTCTGGGGTCGTTGAGTTCCAGTTTTTAGGAAGAGCAAAAGGCTGTTGTGGGGAAGAGGCTGGATACCAGCCATGGCTTGGAAGGGGCCATAACTGGAGCTGTTGACTCTGGAGTAGCCCAGAATGGAGGAGTAAAAATAGGCTGAGAAATCACAGGGATCCAGGTTCAAGTTCTGGCTAAGCCCCCCCATAGCTGTTGGTGCAAGTTACTTGAGCTCTCTGGACTTTAGGTTCCTCCTCGGTAAAGTGAGAGTGGTCATCGGCGCTTCATGGGTGTGAGCTATAAGTGGGATCACGTAAAGGCATGTGGGGGGAGGTGTTTGTCACTCTAAGAAAGCCTGGGAAGAAGTGGGAGAGTGGGTATCTGAAGGCAACAGGGAGGGAAGGACTTGACGGGTAGCTCTAGATGAGACCCACATGCAGGAGGCACGTGAAAAGATGTAGGACATGTCTGGAGGGCATCTTGCCCTTAGTGGAGGATCATGGTGGACGCCTGCGGGGGTCTCCGCCTGTCTGGGGACGGAGCTGTCTGAGGAGCCCAGGCCACCCCCTGTGATCCACCGGGAGATCACGCCATGCTTTCTTCCACCCCTCATCTCCTGCAGGTGCTGGGCCCCAAGCCAGCTCTGCCTGCAGGTACGGAGGACACGGCCAAGGAGGACGCAGCCAACCGCAAGCTGGCCAAACTCTACAAGGTGAGCCTCCACTGCTCTGTTCCCGGGGCGTCGGGCCAGGACAGGGAGGCGGGGGACTTGGTCTTCCTGAGCTCTACTGCCCTGGGCAGTGCCCTTGGTCTGGGGGGCTTGGCTCCCACGTGTCTCTAGCAGACATCTGTCTACTTCCTCTGCTTTCCTGCGCCAGGAATAAGAGAATTTGATCAACTGTAGACACAGTCACATCCTGCTCATCTGTGCGGTCTTGGGTGGCACATAGTTTTTCTCTAGGTCTCAACTTCCTCACTGGAAAATGGGGGTAGGAGAGTAAGGTCAACTTTGGAAGATTTCTAGGAGTCCACAGAGAAGACTGATTTAGGAAAATACTTGGGGAAATACTACAGAAATGGGCACATACCTGTGTGTGTGTAGTTACTTTATTTATAATTTATTTCTTGTGATTTTAAAAACTCAGGCTGAGCTTGAGCTGTGGAACTCTGGCCTCATGGCTGAGCACTGGGTGAAAGCCTAGCCCATGATGCTCATGTCCAGCCCTCGGCTTTTTTGTGGTAAGGTTACAACAAAAGGGGGTGCAGATTTCCATCACCTCCAAGGAAAAACCACATTGATTTTTATTCTGATTGTAAAGAAATGTACATTCATGGGGTGCCTGGGTGGCTCAGTGGGTTAAGCCTCTGCCTTCGGCTCAGGTCATGATCCCAGAGTCCTGGGATCGAGCCCCACATCGGGCTCTGCTCAGCAGGGAGCCTGCTTCCTCCTCTCTCTCTGCCTGCCTCTCTGCCTACTGGTGTTCTCTCTCTCTCTGTCAAGTAAATAAATAGAATCTAAAAGAAAAAAAAAAAAGAAAGAAAGAAATGTACATTCATGAAGAAAATAGTAAGCAATACTCCAGAACATAAAAAGAAAATTAATGTCAATGCAATTTCAATAGTTTAAGATAACAAGTGCTATTTTTTAAATGTTTTAATTATAAAAGTAATGAAACTCAATTTTTAAAACACCAGCCTTTCCCGCATCCTTTTTTAAGGGTTACCATGGTTACACGGCTATCATTTTGGTGAAAGAAGGTCCAGATTACATCTTTTTGTATCTAATTACACGCTTTTCCATCTCTGTTTGATAGAAATGGATCCAAAGTATTCATGCTTTTCTGTGACCTTCTTTTCCCCTCTCAGCGTGGCCAGGAATCTTTCTAGCACAGCGATCTAACTGGTCCTTTGTAGCTCTCTTGTATTCTGTTTTCTGAATGTCAGAATCTCAGCAGACACTGATGGCCACTAGAATGTTTCCACCTTTATTGATTGCGCACAGTCCCTCTCGGTGCACCTGTGCTGAGTATGGCCTTAGAGCAAGTTCCCAGTCATGGATTTTTTGGGTTAAAGCCTGAATAATAAGTCAGTGATTGAAAAAGCCGGTTCCAGAGTCAGATTGCCTGGCTTTGAATCCCAGGTCTGGCTTTCTCGCTGTGCACCTCTCTGTGCCCTGGTTTCCTTGTGAATAAAAAGGGGATACAAGTAGAATTATCATAGCATTGCTGCAATGATCAAAGGAGTTCTGTAATGACATAAGTTATTAAGTTGTACAAATTGCTCAGAACGGCCTGTAGTAAATACTCAGTAAATGTAGAACGTTTGTTACTTAAAGTTCTGATACATTATTAAACTGCACTCTGGAAGGGCTCCCAGATTGCTGGGAACCTTGTCAACACTGGAGACTGTCAGTGTTTTGGGTTTTGACTAGCGTGGCACAGATTCATTTTAATTTCGTGAAAGCTTTTCATTTTGGAATAATCTAAGGGTTTGCAGAGAAATTGCAAAGATAGGACAGAGGGTTCCACATACCCTTCATCCAGCTTCTCCTTAACATTTTATCATAACCAGAGACATCTGTCAACACTAGGAAGTTGACAGTGGTTCAACACTATTAACTAAATGACAGACTTGATTTGGGTTTCCCCAGTTTCTCGTTCCCGATTCCAATCCAGGACACCACATGCATCTGCATTTATATTCTTCTTCTTCTTCTTTGTTAAAGATTTTATGTATTTGTCAAAGAAAGAGAGAGAGAACACAAGCAGTGGGAGGAGCAGCGGGAGAGGGAGAAGCAGGCTCCCTGCTGAGCCAGGAGCCTGATGCAGGACTTGATCCCTGGACCCTGGGATTATGACCTGAGCTGAAGGCAGACACTTAACTGAATGAGTCACCCAGGCGTCCCAACTTTTTTTTTTTTTTTTTTTTTTTTAACTAATGAGATTGGCTGTCTCCTCGGCCAACTATACAGATCTATGCTACCTGCACCCCCTTCCCTTTCTGTGCAGTTTCCCCATTACATGGGTATGGGGGTCACAAGTATGGCTGCGGCAAACAGAAACAGGGAAGGGAAACCTGAGTGTGCCTCAGAGCTTGGGGAAGCGGGTCTGGCTCCTACTCTCCCGTGTTGGTTGAGGTGGCAGCTGGGATGTGGGCCACCCACGTGTCAGCTTGAGGGTCCTGCCTGGGCAGGCCAAAGTGGTGGAGGTCACACACGTTCCTGTCCCTTGTCCCCTCAGGTCTCCAATGGTGCCGGCACCATGTCGGTCTCCCTCGTGGCTGATGAGAACCCCTTCGCCCAGGGGGCCTTGAGGTCCGAGGACTGCTTCATCCTGGACCATGGCAGAGATGGCAAAATCTTTGTCTGGAAAGGTACTGGGGAAAGGAGAGAGGTCTCTGACCAGCTTCCAGGCCCTCGGTGGGAGTCCTGCAGCCCTGGGAGGCTAGAGTGGGTGTTGATGGTGTCCTGGGGCATGGCAGGCTCTGGAACAGAAATTGAGTCTTGTTTTGAAACCCTGGCTTTGCAACTGACTGGCTTTGTGATCTTGGGCACTTGGCTTACCCTCTCCAGGTAGATGTCCCATTTGGGCCAAAACCAGTGTTTCCCAAGTATGTTACAATACCAGTTCTCTCAGAGGCTAATTGGCATCATGTGAAGAAAAAAAAAAATGTATAGTCTTTGGTCAGATAAGTTCATGGGCAACACTGGTAATAGGCTTGTTGACTGCAGGACTTTTAAGAGCCTTAAACTTGCTAATGTATTTTGGGGCTTTTCATGAAAGTGATTTAGTTTTTATTTGGGAAATGGTATGCTAGAGGTTCGTGGGAAATCTGTAGGGAATGTCTTGTGGGACTGATTATCAGAGGCTCTTGTAAAACATTGGCCCGGATGTTTCTGAGAGGGCCCATCGGCATCCTGCTTGGATGCTCTACCATTAGTCCAGGGAGGAGGACAGAAGCAGGTGCATAGAGGAGGGCAGAGGGGGAGAGAGAGATTGAGCACTTGTAGCTGCTATTATTATTATTATTATTATTATTATTTGGACCCCTTGGCATTGGCTATAAGAAAGCTGGGGACTGGGGGCTGGCACCTGCTGTCCAGGAGCTGTGTAGGCGTGGGGAGGCTCTCAGGGTCGGGGTGAACTTCAGACTGGAGAGCGGGAGGAGGTCCCCCACTGCAGACAGATGGCCTGGGGCAAGAAGGGGGCCCACGGATGTGGTGTGTGGGCTTCAGAATCTTATCACAGCTTTCCCCCGTGCTGTATGGCCTTGCTCAAGTCACCTAACCTCTCTAAGACCTTGGTTTTCTTTTATGTCAATGGGACAGGATGATAATGATCTTTCTCACAGAGGGTCGTTGCGTGGATTAAATAAAATCAGCTTTGCACAGTTCTGAGCACAGAGTGCATGCTTTGTAAATGGACCACAACTGTTGGTGTGGTTACTGTCATCAGTTAGGACCCCCAGGTGGACCCCCCAGGGGCTCTTGGAGTGGCCATCTTGGGGGTGGGGTCTGGGCTGGCCTGTCTTCAGCCTCGAGGGTGGTTGGGCTACTGCTTCTCCTGGACCATTGGACGTTAGGACATAGCACTGACTCCGGGTGCCTCATCCCCCATCCCCCACAGGCAGGCAGGCCAACACAGAGGAGAGGAAGGCTGCCCTCAAAACGGCCTCTGACTTCATCTCCAAGATGGACTACCCCAGGCAGACCCAGGTGAGTCTCAGAGCCAAGTGGCACAGTGAAGTTGGGTCTAGTTCAGCTGGGGTGGGGCTGGGATGGGGTGGGTGTCTCCCCCTGCTCAGTGTGGACTGGGTGTCTGAGTCTGCCCTGAGGACCTGTGCCAGAAGGCCCCTGTCCTCAGGGGGACCTGAGCCCAGCCCCATCCTGCTTTTCCCTCTCTTGTCCAGGTCTCTGTCCTTCCTGAGGGTGGCGAGACGCCACTGTTCAAGCAGTTCTTCAAGAACTGGCGGGACCCAGACCAGACAGACGGCCCAGGCTTGGCCTACCTCTCCAGCCACATCGCCAATGTGGAGCGTGTGCCCTTCGATGCTGCCACCCTGCACACATCCACGGCCATGGCAGCCCAGCACGGCATGGATGACGATGGCACAGGCCAGAAACAGGTGCCTGGGGGGTTGGGTGCATGTGTCCAGGCCCCTCCCAGGCTCCCTCCCAGGCATCTCTGGCTCATGCATTGCCTCCTGCTTCCCTGAGGTCCTTCCTCTATGAGGTTTTGACCCCAGTCTTGGTGGGTAGGATTCTTTTGCCTTAGTTAATTTTCACAGCCAACATACCCCGAGCACCTGCTGTTTGCCAGGCCCTGGCCCAAGTGTCTCAGACCTCCCCCTGCTGGCAGGAGTGCCTGGTGTAAGCACAGCCACAGCTGATTGCTCAGACCTGTGCAGTCAGTGGAAGATTGGAGGCGAGCACACAGATTATGGGAACAGAGAAAGGGCAAAAGGGGTGGGGTAGTTGGGGCAATCTTCACAGAGCTGGGGACACTTCGGTTGGGCCCCAGAGGGTGGGTCGAAGTTTGCTGCAAGAAAGGAAGAATGATGGGTATTCCAGGCAGGGAACTGTCCCAAGAGCCTAGGGCTGCTGCATCCTCAAGAAAAAGCCTTGAATGCCACATCTAGGACTGTGGACTTGTTCCCCTAACCAATAGGTGCAAGTGAGGGTTTTCTTGCTTTAAAAGCAGACAGGCAACAAGCTCAGTTTTGTGCTTTTGAAACTTGCTGTGAAAATGGATTAGAGGCAGGAAAATGAAGGTTGAGATCCCCTGAGGAGATTGTTGTAATAGTGTAGACGGGAGATGACAGCCTGGGCTGGTCACGGTGAAGGTCATGGTGAAGATGGAGAGGTGGGGGCTGGGGTTCAGAGATGTTTATGAAGTAGAGTCTACTTGTTTGTTTGTTTGTTTCCATTCCACATGCTAGAAGCAGCAAAAGTGTTCATTTTTATTTATTCTTGCTTTTGTCACTGGTATTATTATCACTTGTTCACTCATGCACTAATTCAGTGGGAGGGAAGGATGCAGTGCAAAATGTTCCGGGTAGCGCCGGTGGAAAGAGCTCTGGCAGCCTGGCTGGGCGCCCTCTCTGAGCCTCACTCTTCTCACCTGTAAAAATGAGGTTTAATCCCACTCCCTCAACCCAGAATTTTCAAGGTCCAGAGAATCTTGGTCTTGGAGGGCGCAGTGTCTCTGTGATACCACCAGGTGGCGCTGCAGGACCTCATGACCGCTTGGGGAAAGCTCACCGGTGCTCTGGGAAGAGACCTGCCAGCAGGGTCATTCAGAGGTCACCTAGGGATGCCTCTGCTTCTGGAGGTGATCTGTAAAATCCAGATGACTCAAGAACGTTACAGATAACCCTATCATTAGTAATCACCTCAATCATAATTCTAAAATTAGAGTAGCTTCCCGCTAAGTGGATGCCACCCTGTGCCAGGTGCTGTGCAAGACTGCCTTGAGTAAACTCACTTGATCTCAGGACACGTGGAGGTGGGCACTCACTGTGTTACCTCCCCGAAAGCACGTTCTCAGTACCACTGTGCAGTTCCCTGTGCTGTGCTGACCCCTCCGAGGGGGACCTAGGGGGTGGGGTGGGGGCATCATGTAAGGATCCCGGGTTTGAATCCTAGTGGCTCTGTGATGGGGGCAAATTCTTGGGGTTCAGCCTGAGCCCCAGTGCAGCCACGTATAAAAAGCTTGTCCTGTTGTATAACCCCGACCCACCGCACTGCGGTTCCCCCGCTGGCCTGAGTTGGGGGGTGGGGGGACTCTACCGCATCTGAGCCCAGCCTTGTCTTGGCAGATCTGGAGAATCGAAGGCTCCAACAAAGTGCCCGTGGACCCCTCCACGTATGGGCAGTTCTATGGCGGGGACAGTTACATCATTCTGTACAACTACCGTCACGGCAACCGTCAGGGACAGATCATCTACAACTGGTGAGGCTGTGGGGTCATGTGGTGGGGGCGGGGGGCTCCACCTGGGCCCCGAGCATGTCATGGGGCTGACAGGCCTGCGGTGGAATGACCACACTGTGGGGCGGGGGGCCCTCCTATCTACAGGGTGACACCACTTGTCTTATTTCTTGAAACAGCATTTAAACCATGCTTCCAAAAATAGCACATGACCCTTGTAGGAGGTGCAGTGAACAGGGAGAAGCAAACAGAAGCTCCTCCCACAATTCCACGCCAAGTGCTATGCCTAGGGCCATTCTCCTCCCATGTGTCTTCTAATTAAAAATTATTTGAATTCCATTCAAATGGGCAGTGCATTCACGTCATTCAAAAATCGAGACAAAATAAAAAGGTATCTGAGAAATTGTGTTCCCACCCCATCCCCTTCACCCGATTCTCCAGTCCCCGCCCCTCCATGTGTAACAGCTTTCATTCATTTTGTTTTATATGCTCCCGGTAATTCTTCCTGCAACTGGACTATATTGCTAGCTCCCTCTCTTCCCTGTCCTTCAAAGGACAGCACCCTGTGTATATTGTCTTGCACTTTGGTTTTTTTCACTTCGTACTTCCTGGAGATCGACCCATGTCAGTACCTAGGGTACTTCCTTGGTCTTTTTTTTTTTTTTCTCCTTTTACAGCTGCATATTATTATGTTGTATCGCTACACTGTCACTTGTTTGACAGATTCCCTGCTAGTGCATACTTGGATTGATTCCAGTCTTTTGCTATTACAAGCATTGCTATGATTAGTGACCTTTAAACAAATATCATTTTGAATGTGTAGAGAAATGTCTGTAGGGTAAGTTCCCAGAAGCGAGATTGCTGGGTCAGAGACTAAATGCACTTGTCATTTTGATAGATGGTGCCCAGTTTCCATAGATGGACTTTGTAGCATTTTACGTTCCCAGCGGCACAAGTGAGTGTCTGTTTCCCCACAGCCTCGCGGGTGGACTGTGTTGTCAAACTTTTGGATCTTTGTCAACCTTACTGTAGATAAGACAGCATCTTAGTATATTTTTAGCATGTGTTTCTCTTGCTGTACCATCTCAAAACTGATGGTTGAATGTCTTCCTCTTTAAATTTTTTGTTTTGAAATAACTTGAGGCTTCCTGAAAAGGTGCAAAAGTGGTACAATTTCCATGTAGCCATTATGCATCTCCCTCCCTAACCACAGTACAGTGATCAAAACCAGGAAGTCAAGATTGCGTGCAATACTATTTACCAATCTGTAGACCTCACTTGGATTTCACCAGTCACCCCACTCATGTCTTCTTTCTGGCCTAGGATCTAACCCAGGATCCCACATGGTCCTTAGTCATCATGCCTCCTTAGAGACGAATCCCCATGTCCTAATCTATGAAAGCTCCTCAGTCTTTTTTCTCAAGGCCTTGGTACTTGGAAAGAGTGCCAGTTGGTTATTTTGTAGAATGCCTCTCTATGTGACAAAGTCAGACTTTTAAAAGCAGCTTCAAATAATTTTTTTTTTTGAGTAGGTAATCCATACATGTACATAATTTAGAAGGCGGCATTTTTTTTTTAAAAAAAACAGCAGCTACATCAGCACCTTGATTTGTCAGATTTTGTTTGCTTCTACAGATAACACTGTTAGTTATGAGTTTGGACAGTATAGGCCAAGCCCCTGCCAAGTCCTTTGGTGGACATCTGTGCAGACTGCTCTGAGCAGGTTCACGGGAGGCTAAGTACTGATGTCTTTTCCTGCAAAGGGCTCGTGCCCTGCTTGCTCTTCTGACCTGCTTCTCTCCCCTAAGAAATGTCCTGGCCACCTTTCTCCACCTTGGCATCTCAGGGCACCTTCCCTTGTGGCTGCCCAGCCTGAGATGAGCCCATGGGCCGGTCTGCAGGACACATTTAGGATAAGGGAGACCGTTGGTTTTGCTCAGATCTCAGAAGAAGGCCAGAGGCTGAGCTGGGGATGTGGCATGTGGGTTTGGTTCCTGACACTGGCAGCTCTTGAGAGAATCCCCTTCCCTGTCAGTTTCACTACCTATAATCTGCAGACTTGTGGGTTTGGCCCAGGGCCAAGAAGACACTCTTGGGTTCTGTGCGAACCTTGGTGCTGAGCATAGCTTCCTCTTCCAGGCAAGGTGCCCAGTCCACGCAGGATGAGGTCGCTGCGTCTGCCATCCTGACCGCCCAGCTGGATGAGGAGCTTGGAGGATCCCCTGTGCAGGTGAGACTAGCCTGATGCCCCACTGGGCCCCACCCTGCACCTCGTCCATTGGGTCCCTCCTCTATCGGGCTCTCCATCCACTGGTCCCACACACATTCATGCAGTGGGGTGCCCGACACCATCCGCAGCCGGGGGCGCCCCTGTGCCAATGCGGTTTGCAGTCTGGGGGGGTGACAGGTGTTCAGCAGACACTCAGGCAAATAAATGTGTGATCACAGACTGCAACACGGAGAGAGGAGCTGGAGAGGCAGCATGGTGGTGCAGGCAGAGGGCAGACGTGGAGCCAGCCTCCTGTAGGTTGAATCCTGTCTCACCTCTGGGTGACCATGGACAAGTCACTTAGCCTCTCTGTGCCTGTGTAGTCTCAAAGTATCCTCTCTCTGCCCAGCATTGCCATGTGGATGAAGAGTTAATATCAGTAGAACATTTAGAGCCATGCCTGGCCCATAATAGTCCCCTGTTACATACGTGTAAAGTATAAGGACATACAGATCCCAGATAGGATCTAAGTGGATTAGACAAGGACCTCCTTAGGAAGGTCCTTTTCTGCTGGGACCTAAGAAGTAAGTAGGAATTGGGCAGGCACATTATAGGCAGAGGGAAGAGTATATGCGAAGGCCCTGAGGTGGGTGGGGACATTGAGCAGTAGAACAAGGGACAGAATGCCACGAGAGAAGTCTCAAGAGGTGCTCAGAGGGACCAGACCACCCAGAAGCCATGGTGAGGATTGACCTTAATCCTGAGCAGAAGAGGATACTGTTCCATGGTAAATGTGATGTGAAGGGACTTATGGGTTTAGGAGGTTCCTCTGGCTGGGCAAGAGGGGTCTCTCCATATCTAGAAAGCTCTATTCTTACCACTCTGCCATCTTTCATGCCCTGGGCTGACGTCATCATTCTGAAAAAATGTCCACGAACAACCCAGGGGTTTCTATTTAAGGGAATATTTGCAAACATGGGTTCTCTCATTCTTGAACTGGACTCAGGGTCAGTAAGGCAGGTCCTCATGGGAGGGGAGAGCAGCCAAGGCAGTGCCTGGAGGCCATGAGGCAGTGGTGCTGTCTCCAGCTTTCCGGGAACCCCCCTTGTTCCCGCCCAGCTCCTGTGTGCTGGGCGTGCAGACACCAGCGTGCTGGCCTGGTCTGGAGGAAGTGCCTAGGCCACACTGCTGGGGTCGGGGCGTGAGCTTGCTGCCACACAGAAGCACGGATGCCCCTGCTCTCCTTCCTGACTTGCTGTCTTGTTGTCCTGCCAGAGCCGTGTGGTCCAAGGCAAGGAGCCCGCCCACCTCATGAGCCTGTTTGGTGGGAAACCTATGATCATCTACAAGGGCGGCACATCCCGCGAGGGCGGTCAGACGGCCCCTGCCAGTACCCGCCTCTTCCAGGTCCGGGCCAGCAGCTCTGGAGCCACCAGAGCCGTTGAGGTGAGGCCCAGGCCCTGGACCCCAGGAGGGATTGGCCTGCTTGAAACCTCCCATGCTTGATGAGTAGATGTCTGAGCACGGGGCTGGTTGGGGGCAGGGGCTTTGGGGTCAGGGGTTAAGAGGCAGCTTTTTTGTAACTTCCCTGGCCTGGGAAGCAGAATTGTATGTCTTAGACTTCCTCTTGTCTCAAGGATGCCTGGGGCTTCTTGCATAATGGGAATCTTACGGCCTAAGAGGTAGTCCATTCTTCCCCATGGGGACACTTCCTGATTTCATGCCACATGGCTACCATCCCTTTTATGATGGAAGGTGCAGACCTGAACATAATCCTGTAGGATGGTCAGAGAAACCTAGAGGAGAATGGGACTATCCCCTCCTTTGTTCTGGGCACTCAACTTCTGTTAATGCAACCCAGAATTCTAGAATGACTATGTTGAGCCACAGCACATTAGTGAATCATGGGAATCAATGAAACCCCCCACTGTCGAAACTCTGTGCCCTCAGCTGTGATGGGGGTGCTCTTCCAGGTCTCCAGCTAAGAGCTGGTCCTGCTGCAGGGTCTCCTGGATAGTAAGGGGCGGGCTGAGGGCTTTCTGTCTGGTTTCTGATTAATTGAGTGCTGCCTTCCCAGATTATTCCTAAGGCTGGTGCGCTGAACTCCAACGATGCCTTTGTCCTGAAAACGCCGTCGGCCGCCTACCTGTGGGTGGGTGCAGGAGCCAGCGAGGCGGAGAAGACGGGGGCCCAGGAGCTGCTCAGGGTACTGCGGGCCCAACCTGTGCAGGTGGCAGAAGGCAGTGAGCCAGGTAGGAGTCGGGGGTGGAGGGGTCTGGTGTTCTCTGGGGACTGTAGCTCTTAGGTTCCCTCCCTTCTTTCTGCCTGGGGGGCCCTCGAGATCCTCGCCTCTTCTAGTGCCTGCCCCCGAAGGTGTGTCCAAGAAAAGCAGGTTGAATTCAAATGAGGGCTATGGTCAGTGAGAGGGAGGCCTTTAGGAGCTAAGAGAAAGGAGAGCTCCGTGGGGGCTGGGGCATTCAAGGAAGGCTGCTGGAGGAGGTGGTCACTTGCTAGGAAGCCTTGAAAGACAGGCAGGAGTAGAAGCTCATGGCGGGAGGAGGACAGCAGTCTCTTCTAATCCTCAGAATCTCCGAGGACAGAATTACCAGAAATCTGCTCTGTTTCCAGAACATAGGTGGGAACATCTTTATGCCGGCCCTCAGTCTCTCTTCTCTTGCTCTGAGCCCATTCCTTCCCGCCTGATGCTCAGTAGAAATGGGGAGGGGCAGCTCCGTCTATAACTGTTACTGCCCAGTGGGACTTTCTGAGAGGCTGGACATGTTCACCCCTTCCCGGGCCAATATGGTGGCCGCTTGTCACATTGGCTACTGAGCGCTTGAAATGTGGCTGCTGGGAATCAATGAGAATGAGGAACTTAATGTTTAATGATAATTAATTTTAATGAACTTCAGTAGCCAAATGTGGACAGAGCAGGTGTAGTGGAAAGAACGGGGTTGGTGGGGGGTGGATAGAGTCAGATAGGATTTGTACCTTGGCTTTACCACTTAGTCGCTGTGTGATGCTGGGCGAGTTGCTTACCTTCTCTGAGCCTCTGTCACCCCGCTGTTGAGCAAAGATAATTATCCCCAGCCTGCAGTGCTGGCGTCATTTGGAAGCCAGAGGTAGTCCTGGCTGTGTGCGTAGGGCCAGGTCGGCTCTCCGGTCTCTGTTTCATCACCTTCAGGTTCCCTCAGGCCCCATCCCTCTCTGGCCCCCTGGGAGTTTAGGGTGGAGGAGGGTTGAGACCAGTGGGTCGTTCTAGGGCAGGGTTTCTACCGCGGGGTCTGATGAGCGGCACTGGGGGGAGGTGGTGTCCGGAAGGCCAACTGCCGCGGCCTCCCTTCACAGACAGCTTCTGGGAGGCCCTGGGTGGGAAGGCCGCCTACCGCACGTCCCCGAGACTGAAGGACAAGAAGATGGACGCCCACCCTCCTCGTCTCTTTGCCTGCTCCAACAAGATCGGCCGTTTTGTGGTGAGCCCCCGCAGGGGTCTCTGCCTCTGCTTCCCTGTCGGGAGTCAGGCTTCCCAGGAGTGTGGCGCCAGCAGCGGGGTTGGGGTGGGACAGCCCTTGAGGGCACAGCAGGGAGGGAGGATCCCCTCTAGGCTGGAGATCTCCCTCCTGAGCGCAGACCGAGTGCGCCGAGCCAGCGGAGGGAATGCCAGGGCCTGGTGCGCGGTCCCTGACATCCTTCTGTTCCTTCCCAGATCGAAGAGGTTCCTGGCGAGCTCATGCAGGAAGACCTGGCCACAGATGACGTCATGCTCCTGGACACCTGGGACCAGGTGGGTGAAGGACAGAAGGTGTAGGCTGTCTGGGCTGGGGGGGTGGGAGGCGCTACACTTCCAGCTCGACGATCAGTTTGCCGGGTGTTTCTGGAAACACCCTTCCCCCTTCTGGGCCTCCATTTCTGCCTCTGCAGAATGGGAGTGATGGTACCTACTCTGCTTAATTCAATAAAATGAGGTGTAGATAAGATCTCCAAACTCCAGGGCACCCTATAAATGCAAGTCAGACGACCAGCATCGTCTCCCAGGCCGTAGGGGAGTGTGAACGCTTACTTTAAATCTATTGATCAAGAAGTTTGAAGTTAGCATATCAGACGCAGGCATCAGCTGTCCACAGAGTGACACCCCGAAGTTTCGGAGTGCATCTCCTGTTCTAGAGAGCTCTGAGCTCTCTGCTGCTTCTCCTAGGGAAGACTGTTGGGTGAGACTGGCAGGGGACGGTGCCGTTCATTCGGTCAGCCGGTGTTAACTGAGCCCTGCTTCATGCCCGACACTACTCTAGGTGCTGGGGATACAGCAGTACATAAAGCAGGCATTCCCCTGCCCCGTGGGGCTTACATGCTCATGGGAGATGGCAGTGAGTAACCCTTCCCATCAGAGCTATCCAAGTTCTAGGAGGCGGCCCTAAAGGTGTGTCTCCCCTCTGCCTGTGCTTCCTGGATGGCCCAGTTAGAAGGCGAGGGCTGGAGTGCTCACAGCTTGAGCCCCCAGCTGTGGTGAGCGATGGCTCCACTGGCTCCGTAATCTGTCCGCTCCTCTGCTCATTCATTCACTGAGTCCCTCTTTCCTGCGCGCGCCCGTCTTCCAGGAACAATGCTGGAAGCCCATGTGGGCGCAAAACAGACACACTCCCTGCCGTGAAGGGGCTTCTGGTTGAGCAGGGGACGCCTTTGTAGATGAGTGAGAGAAGTCAAGCCCCATGTTTCGTTGCCTAATGTCCGTGTGTCAATGACAGGTGCTCTTTAAAATATGTTAGATGGGTGGGGCGCTGGGGTGGCTCAGTGGGTTAAGCCGCTGCCTTCGGCTCGGGTCGTGATCCTCGGGGTCCTGGGATCGAGTCCCGCATCGGGCTCTCTGCTCAGCGGGGAGCCTGTTCCCTCTCTCTCTCTCTGCCTGCCTCTCCGTCTACTTGTGATTTCTCTCTGTCAAATAAATAAATAAAATCTTAAAAAATAATAATAAAATAAAATATGTTAGATGGGCATAAAAATGTTTGTATTAGAAAATTTGTACTCAAGCTCAAACCTGGTATTTTTCTAAGCCTCAAATCTGTGCGGCTCAGACACACAGAAACGGCACAGAGCAGGCTCAGGCGTATTTGCTGGGAGAGATGTGTTTGGCCGCTCCCTTGCCGAGCAAATCGGTGCCCACAGAGGGACCATTCGTGCACTTGTAGAGCGGGATCTCGGACTCGTGCCCGAGGCTCCTGCTCCGTGTTGGTGTTGGTGAGGGAGGGGCTGGGATGGGAGGGGGGCACGGGCTGCTGGAGCCTGAGGCAACCTGGAACTGCTGCCCCTCAGCTTCATCCATACGGAGGTGAAGCCCCCTGGTTGCCAGATCCTCCAGGTTTTCAAGAGAACTGGGAAGCCCAGACATTAATGTAAGCTGGGAATTAAACTTGTCTGAAGAGACACTGTCGACCGGCATGTGATGGCGGTGGCCAGCAAAGCATGCCGGTAGGCCGTCAGTTGGCAGACCTGGTTCCAAAGCCTCCCAGTGCTGCTCTGTGGACTCTGTTAGAGGCAGCCCGTGTCCTGTGTCCGGACCCCGGTCCCTCCCTGTGGTTGGGACCCTCACACCCCCTCTCATCTCACACCTCTCTCTAGGTCTTTGTCTGGGTTGGAAAGGATTCCCAAGAAGAGGAGAAGACAGAAGCATTGAGCTCTGGTGAGGACCGAGTGTGCCTGTGGGTCTGTGTCCTGTGGTGCGGTGGGAACAGCTTCCCGCATGGGGCTGGGGAGTTCCTGACCAGAGCCCTGCTAGCTGACCACATCTGATTTGGGAGTTGGGGCCCTTAAGCTGGTTCATTAGTATTTCTCCAAAGAGGAGAGCGAGACTGAGACATGATATAAACTTCGTGAAGCAGGAAGTTGAACTGTCACCCCGTGTCTTCCGGGGCTCACGGGCACGGTGGTGGAGGAGCCACGTGGGGTCATTGCCCTTAAGGGATGGTGGCATCTAGTGCAGGGACAGGAAGACCAGAAGCCACGTTAGGCAACTCCTGCCCTGAAGCCCCTCTCCCTGTGGGGGCACTAAGGATTTCTGGGGTTTCCTTTCCCTGCACGTGTCTCTCTACAGCTAAGCGTTATATCGAGACGGACCCAGCCAATCGCGACAGGCGGACCCCCATCACCGTCGTGAAGCAAGGCTTCGAGCCTCCGTCCTTCGTGGGCTGGTTCCTCGGCTGGGATGACAACTACTGGTCTGTGGACCCCTTGGACAGGGCCATGGCCGAACTGGCGGCCTGAGGAAAGACAGGCCCCACCCCTCTCCCCCGTCAGTGCCTTTTCTAACAGTCCATCATCGGAGACCTTACAGCGAGCACGGCCGCTCTGGTGTGTGTGAGTGTGTTTTTACTGTAGCCAAAAACAGCCACGCAAAAAGTCAGGGTCCTCGCAAAATTGTCTCAAGTATCTGTGCTTTTGGGAAATTGAATTCAAAATTCAATAAAAGTTTTCGGAAGTACATGAGCCTTCTACGGCTGCCTATGTTCTGGGATTCCTCTGGGGGTGCCCAGGGAGGGGGCCTCACCGGCGCTTTGGCTCCGGTGAATGAGCTTCTTTCGCCCTGGGTGTGAATCCTGGACCTTTGAGAAGCCGACGCCTGGATGAGGTGGAACGTGCGTGGAGATGGGTCCAGGGGACTGGCCTGCGTGGAAGGGAATTGGAAGGGGCCCATCCCAGATGGCCAAGCAGTCCGGGGAAGCCTGCCGGAGCTGTCAGGGAATGCCTGAATGCAAGGAAAACCAACAAAAATCCCCAAAACAATCCCCCATCCCCCCTAAAAAAAAAACTTTTAAAATCATATGGTCCCATTTTTGTTATTTTTTACTGTGGTATAAACTACATATAATACTCATTTCGACCATTCGTAAGCGGCATCCAATGACATCAAACACGTTTACAGTGTTGTGAGGTCATCACCACAATCTGTATCCAAACCTTTTTCATGTCCCCAATGTACATGGCGTGCCTGTTACACAGTGACTCCTGTTCCCCCCTCCTCTCTAGTGGTAACCTTTATTTGACTTTCAGTCTCCATGAATTTGCCTTTTCCCGTACAAAGTTTGCCCTCTGTGTCTGGCATGTCGCACTTAGCAGCATGTTTCCAAGATTCATATGTTTTGTAGCAAACATCACAACTTCATTCCTTTTTGTGGCTGAATGCTAACCCGTTGTGTGTACATACCACGTTTGGTTTATCCATGCGTCCATGATGGGCACTCAGGTCATTTCCATGTTCCGGCTGTTGTGAAGAAGACCACTGTGGACACAGGCGTGTACCTGAGCCACAGTCCCAGCCAGTGTAGGAGCTGTGCTCCCCCAGGAGCAGCCGGTGTCTTATCTCCCCACTCCACTCTGTCATCGGGAGGTGTGCCTTTGGTGCACATGTGGGGACAGAGTTCAAAGCCAGCAGCTGGGGCCTTAGCCATTTGCATTCACTGCCTAGGAGCCCAGACAGGGTGCGTTCTTCCAGCCGTTGGACCCTGTAACTAATCTGCCTGCATCTTCCTGGCTTCTTCTGCCTTCCTTGAGTCATTCTGCTGCCCCAAAGCTATTTGGAGAAATCTCAGCTACTGAAGTTACTGTCACAGAAGGTGCCCCTGAGGCTCCCAAAGCTGTAGAAGAGGGACTTGCTCTGTGCCCCACTTTGTCCCCCAGGGCTCTGAATCTCTGCTTCCGCTTAAGGTGTCACAAAGTCCTTTTTAGACTTTCCCGTGAGCTCATTCTCTGTGGGTGTTCCAAACCAGAGCAAGAAACTGCTGTGAAACAGATCCCTTTTCCTCCCTTCTATCCTTCTGGTCTTTTCTCCTCACGTTCCCCCCCATTTTGTTCTGTGCCACCTGCTCCTCCAGAATGAGACTCCCATGCCTGGGACTGTGGAACAGAGACCAGTGTGAAGGTTTCTGTGGTAGGAAGGGTGTGTGTGTTTACGCTACCATTTCCAGAGCTGGGGCTCACTCAGATTGCCCAGGGAGCTTTTTAAAATCACAGATGCCCTGGGGGCCCTACCTCCAGAGATTGTGATTCATTGCAGACACAGACTGACAAGGGGAGTAGAGAAGGAATTTTCCAGGTGAGGCAGGCGGGGAAGTCTTGCCTCTCAGGCAGACTGCAGCAGATACAGTGGGAGATATGAGGGAGAACATCGTGCTCAGAAACAGACAGCAGCCCGTAGGGCTGGAACAGCTGGGGAGGGTTAGGCCTCCTATCTGAGAGGTGGGCAGGGCCCAGGGCACCTCAACTGCCATGCTAAGGGGTTGGGACCTGATCTTGTAACTCCTGCCTCACCCCAAAGGGTTACTTTCACAAAGTGATTAACTTGACAAAAGCAGATTCCTGGAACAAAAGCAGCATTTTTACCTGGAACTTCTAGAACCTTCTCTAAGAGGCAGGTGGAGGCCTGTCTAGAAAAGCCAGCTCACATCCTGGATACTTGTGGGAAGACAAATTGCAAGTGGACCTGTCCCTGAATTCACTTCCTCTACTGCCATTCAAGGTGGTTTATTGGCCAATTTGAGTTTATTGCTGGCTGTGGTCTTTTGACAGAGCTCCACTGTGCTCGGAAAAAGGAAGTTGCCTAAGGCAATGGAGTCATCTGGACTTCATATTTCTCTCTCAAAGGCAAAATGATGAATTGAGAACACAATCGCATCGACCACATAGTTTCTCTTCCTAACAATTTTTGCCCTCAAAAAAGTGACCTTGTGGGCGCCTGGGTGGCTCAGTGGGTTGGGCTGCTGCCTTCGGCTCGGGTCATGGTCTCAGGGTCCTGGGATCGAGTCCTGCATCGGGCTCTCTGCTCAGCGGGGAGCCTGCTTCTCCCTCTCTCTGCCTGCCTCTCTGCCTACTTGTGATCTCTGTCAAATAAATAAATAAATAAATCTTTAAAAAAAAAAAAAAGTGACCTTGTGTCTTGTCACTTACAATGTGTGTGTCGTTGTGATGGACCATGACAGGCGCCGAAGAGGCTGGCCTGGATTTGAATCCCGTGTCCAGCCTTGGCCTGGTCAGGAGGTATTGGTTGTGCACTTGGGGCTGGACAGTGTGCAAGGCAGTGGGGATGGGGCAGACCACGGGGTGACAGGAGGTCCTGTCCTGTTTGGATTAAAGCAAAGGGAAATTAAACTAGTGATGGGTTGAGGGTGTCCATGGATCTCAAACTCCCCAGGGAAAGTGTGGGGGCAGGTGCACCAGAGGGAGCCTAGACAAGAAAGACAGATGGACAATTGTAAGCTCTCTTCCTTTTTTGGCTCATGAAAAGCACACCAAGAAGCCAACGCAGCTGGCCCAGGACAGGAGGATCTCCCGGGCCACTTCTGTAAAATGAAATCCACAACACACTAAATGCAGGCAGACTCTTTCACCCAAAGAAAATGAGTAAAAGTGCACACTTTATTGTTATGTACAGCATTGGAAAGGGAGGCCATGTGGAAAAACCTCTCACACCGACACTCAGCCTAGAGACCCCTTTTATGCTCCCTCCCTCTCAAGCAATTTAATCCCACCCCGTTGGGCTATGAATCCACAAGGCAGAGAGGTGAAGACTGGTTTCTGCAAATAGGGAAACTCCAGGAACAGAAAGCACGGTTACCCTGAACCCGAGAAGAGATTCTCAGCCAGGGTATGGAGTTGTTTCCTGGCCCTCATGGGTTGCAAGCTCACCAAAGAGAGAAGAGCATTATTTAAAATGAGTAACTTGAGTTCCAAGTCAAAATGCTCCATATACACTTAATCAAACTCAGCTTGGAACCTGGATACATGGCTCAAGGTTTCCTAAAATAAGCTTGGACATGGGCGATCGAGGAGGGGACACTCCTGGTGTGGGACTGACAGTGATCTAGCTAAGGACGGACATGCAGGCTGAGCTCTGGGCAGGGAAGATTTCTCTAGGTGAATTCAGAGCCTCGAGGAGGAATGTCACCAGCCAGGTTTTCGGGCCAACAGGAAGAATGCCAGGTTGCTCAGATTCACCCCATTTGCGAAACTGAAGGTGCTCCCTATTACTGCAAAATGAGCAACCGTGGTCCAGAGGGGCTGACCACTTCCTCTTTCAGCATTGACCTTGGTGACGGAGAAAGGATTCCGCAAATAGAAAAGAGACCTAGATCTGTATATATGTCCTAAGTTTGACAGTGTCTTGCCAAGCTCATTGGCTATTATGTGCCCAATATATTGTGAATTCCTTACAGTATTTAATGAACAGGACTGGTAGCCAACATATTTCACAGTGTACAAGAGTTAATAGCATGCAGACAGTAAAACAGAATGGCTTTCTGAAGACATTTTTTTAAAAAGTATTAGTCCTCAAGCTATTCGAATGGGTATATAAACAGTTGCCCATAGAACTTAGAGAAAGTCTCGTTTAAAAAATCAGAAACTGTTGAGAACCTGATATAGGAAAATAGGCAAAAGTGAGAAAAAAGCACTTTTGTGACAAGTATGTAGCTGGTTTGAAAGAGCACAGAGGACTCATTTGGTCATAGAGAGGCTCAAAGAAGCTTCGAGCCAAAAAAAAGAAAAAAAACATATTATTCTTAAAAGACCTTTGTGACAGTGGATTTTTAAAAGTCTTTCAAGGGTTAAGATCATCTTTCTCACTGATCTTGACCATCTCCTCCAGTGTTGAAAGGTACAGGCAAGAAAATGCCTCCTTGAGACAGAGGGTTATTTCGAAGCACCGCCTGGGATTCGAAAGAGAGCGGATGGCAGGAATGTTTCCTTAAGATTCCCCGAAAGTAAGGCACGTGTGGCCCAGAGAAGCTGGTCGTAGCCTAAGGTCTCTGCTTTCTGCAAAGCATTTGTCCAGCCAGTGGTGGTTATAACCTATTTACTTGCCTTTGGGCTGGCTTCAGATAGAGGGTGCAGAATGACCCAGTGAAAAGTCAAAAGACAAGGGATTTAACCTATTACATGATGATTTAAATATATGAACTTTTAAATATTTTAAAGAATAGGAAATTATCTCCTTTAAATCACCAGTCCCCTCCCCGCACTCCTCTTTCTCAGTATTTACAAGCTAACAATCTTCCTCTGTTGCTAGGATCACTACACATTCTAAGAACCTTGTAGTCAACATATGGAAAGGGAAAGAGCGGAAGGATAGCCGAGATCCCGCCCTCCTCTCTCCTCACAGGTTAAGGGCTGATTTGGTCCCCACTCTACCCTGGAAAGGAAGGGCACATCTTTGCATTGGCCTCCGAGGCTTACTGTTTTGCCCCCATGATGCCTTGCAACATGTCTATGGGCAGGGGGAAGACGATCGTGGAGTTTTTCTCAGCAGCGATGGTGGTCAGCGTCTGGAGGTACCGCAGCTGGAGGGCTGCTGGAGACTCGGTGATGACCATGGAAGCTTCTTTCAGAGCCCTGGATGCGTTCATTTCTCCTTCGGCAGCAATGACCTACGCGACAGGACCGGGGAGTGGGTAAAATGGAGAAAAAGGCAGTGTTCAAACAGCAGTCTTCAAACCTGGGTAGGTATACTCAACCTTGCAGGGCTGAGAAAAAATGGTTTTAAGAAATCGATTTCTAGTTACCCAGTTTGCATACGTCCTTTATCCTCTATCTGATTTGCCCAAGTACGTGCCTGAGGTCAAGACATCCTCTTCTACTGTGACCTTTCTCGCACGCTTCAGGGGACCAGACAAGAGACAATTCGAAATACCGTTTAGAGGTTGGGAGAGTGACCAATGACTGGATACGAATCCTTTTGCAAGTAAAATGGATTTCCAGTTCTTTGATTGCTAAGAAAGGAAGAGAACCTTACAGAACTGAAAGTGGATGACCATTAAAAATACTTCTTGAGCGGCTCCTGGGTGGCTCAGTCAGTTGAGCATCTGCCTTCCTATCTCAGGGTCCTGGGATGGAGCCTGGAGACCCCCCCCTCCCTGCCCAGCAGGGAGTCTGCTTCTCCCTCTCCCTTTAGCTCCCTCTGCTTACGGGCTCTCTCTGTCTCAAATAAATCTTTAATATATATATATATTTTAATGAAGATGGTGTATGATTTTTTTTTAGCACGTAAATGTAGAGGCAGTGCAAAGAATTGCATGCGTGACTTGCAACAAAACTTCCATTTCTACCCACTTATTTATGTAAACAAAAGTTCTGACTCCTTATATCTATAAAAATGAAAAGTTAAGACTGGAATTGATGTTTAGTCTTTTGGCAATAAGTAACAGCCGGCTAAGAAGACTTGAATTCTTTGTCTTGTTAAGAGAAGCATTTCTAGTTTAAAAAAAAAAAAAATTACTGAGAAGACATTCTGAAACATTTAAATGCCTTGCTTGTAGTCATGGGAAATTTTTTATAATAGTTTTAACTTCAATACTAAATGTGTTGCGGTACAGTAATAAAATGACTCATTACAAAATATATCATATTAGGAAAAGAAATCCGTGGAGGAGGCGGAGTGGAACCAGAAGTTCAAGGAGAAGAAGGTACAGTAAAATATGCCTGACCACGAAAACCTTATTTACGTATTTTAGATAGATGGTGGAGTAATTACGTCATTTGAATTTCACTGGGTACCTTTAAAAGAATGATGTTCACAGTTTTAGTGTGAAATGTCGATATTTAAAACATAACCAGGGATAATTATGCTCAGCCAAGTGTATCAATTCAAATAAAAATTTTTACAGGTCTATTTAAAATGTGTGATGGGACCACACAGTTTTTCCAGATTCTTCGAGAGGTTCAATGAGCATAAGAGCTTGAACATCACTGGGCAGTGGGGAGGCTTGGGAATGAGATGGGCTTTCACGCCAATCTCGAACCAAAAGCCTTACCAGCTGAGTGTCCTCACAGGGATAATTTAACATCCTGAGCTCTGGTTTCTTATTCTTAAAATGCGAGAGCACCTGCCTCCTCGGGCCACTGTGAGGAAGACAGAAAGCTGAAGCCAAATCAAGGCAGTTCCTTTCACTTCATGATCCTCTGAGAAGAGGGCTGAAGATACCGGGATCCTCAAGCTTCAATGGGCAGTTCCACTAGGATATTCGCACACGGATCTCAAAATATTCAGGGTTCTTAATACTTCCGTGAGAATCAGGATCCAAAGCAATGGTCTTAGGACCAGTGGAGTTATGATTACTTACACCGTTACTGTTGGGGGCCACGTTAGGGGTTAAGCCCTGGGCAGGAGCTAGGGGTAGAGGGTGGATGCCCTCGCCTCCTTCAGCACCTGGTCAAGCAGGGGACAGAGACAGGGAAATTGGCTGCTTTGTTCCGGTGTGACAAATGTGGACAGAGGTGGGTGCGAGGCTCGGTGCCAGCGCTCAGGGGAAAGCAGTTTTTGCAGGTGAGGTGGTGAGGTAAGTAAGTTGAACAGGACAGGGCGAAAGCTTTGCTCTTTGGACAAAGTTGAAGAATACTTCAGGCAGCACACATGAAGAGATACTGTGGTATATTTAAAAAAAGCTGGCGTATTCCAGAAAAATGTAAGTGGCTGAATATGGTGTGAGGCCGAGGGGAGGCGGGGGTGCTTGGTCTGCAGGCTGTAGGCAGTGGGAAGCTGCTGAAGTTTCCAGCAGGAACCTTACCAGGTCTAGCTGGAGAGAACAGGCTGACAGATGCCTGGGGACGGATGGGGAGACTTGGTGAGGGGCCAGTGGGACAGCCTCGGAGTGACCAGGGTGATTTGCCGGTAGCGGGGATGGAGGGAGGAAGGGGCTGGGGGGCTCTTCAGGAGAACAGTCGGCAGCATGGAGGCTGACTGGGCACAGGAAGGGAGAGGAACTGAGGCAGGGCCCTGGGTTTCTAGATTTGGGTGCCTGGGTGGTCCCATTGGGTTAGATGGGGGATATCAGATGTCGTATTACCAAGAGAAGGCACTCAGTTTAGAGGATAAAAATCTCAGCTTATCAGAAGGTCTTACTTGGGTCTGTGAGAAGGGGCAGAAGCCAGGTACATGCCAAGTGCCTCAGGTAACTGTGCTCTAAGGCAGGCACTGTACGTACAGAATGCAAAACGGAGCTCGGCCCTGAGGACAGATGACATGGGTTTTTCCATATCATCTCAGATGACCAGTTAGGCACCCCCCCCCCCAGTCTGGACATGGACCAACTGTAAAGCTACCTCATCTCCCACTACCGGCCAACACACAGTCTCTTGGCGGGGCAGCCGGACCTACCAGGCTGGGCACGCCGTATTGTCTAAACACTGGCGGCATAGATGCTGTGAATGGGACCTCAGAGAGCAGAGCCAGCTGCTCGTGGGGCAGCCCCATGCTGATCAACACTCCGTATCGCTTGATCCATCATGTGAGAGTTGGGCATTTTCAGGCCTGTGAGGCTGGTACTGTGGTCTCTCCTTCCAGAGCTGGGGTGGGCCAGGCGGGGAAGGGCAGAGAAAGGGGACTCTGCATTCCTGCACTCCCCCCTCTCAATTAATGGATGACGAGGCCCTGGGAATATGAGCCTGAAAGCACGTGCCAGGCATTCTTTTCAGAGGCGTGAGAAAGGAAATCAGGAAGGGTGCAAGCGGGAAAGGTACTACATTCAAGTCAATCAGAGCTAGTCTACACACTTGACAAAGAGGTTTGGCTAAGATACAGCCAAGCTTGCAGGACAATCTCTCCTCTTTTGTGCCGGGCTCCTTTCTCTCAAAACATGTTCTGTTCACTCTCTTCATTGCCTGGTGCTCCTCTGCATGAATTAAGCAAACTCTATCCATTCAACGGCAAGGGACACATGGGCAGTTTCCAGTTCGGGGTACTACAAAATGCTGCTGTGAACACTCCAGCGCATGACTTTTGGTAAACACGTGAGTACAGTACACACTGCCAGAGGCCTTTCCAAAGTCTCTCTTCCAAAGAGACTGTAAGTTTCCAAATTTCCAAATTTCCAGTCAAAACAAAATCGGAGCACCAGGTCCTCCCTCCCCCACACTCGGTTCTTTTCTTTCTTTCTTTCTTTCTTTTTTAAACCATTCTGGTGGATATCTAGCACAGCGTCTGCATGGGATCTGAATTTGCATTTCCCTGATGGCTAATTAACTTGAGGAATTTCTCTCTGAAGTCTCTCAGTCTAGATGCTCTCCTACCCTTTTCTTTCCCAGTTTACATACATATTTACATATTGAAACAGACTCCCTATTTTCTATGAGAACATGAATATATGATTTTGAATTTTTGGCCTTATGGTGGTTGCAGGGTTATTTTATTTTACAGAAAGGAGAGACTCCTTGTGATTCTATGTGATTCTAATCTTAAAGACAGGCATAGCCCAGGTCCACTAGAATAGTCTAGATGGTCCCTACAGTCTCATCTAAGTGGGAGCACAGTTACTCAACATTCTAACGGGCTTCCTCTGTCTCTTCCATTGTTATTAGGGAACTTCCTTCCTCGCTCGTGAGAACACCTGCAGACAACCAAACCCAGCACGGGAAGTCCAAAGGAGGCAGTGAGAAACAGGGGAGTTCTCATTTCTGTGGTCACTCATCAACACTGTGACCTTGAGGAAACCACAGAAATTTTCTGAGCTTCAATTTTCTTCATCTGAACCGTGGGATGGCAAATAAATTTCATTTTTAGAGCCCATTCCAAGTAGTTGAGGCTTGTTACCTGGAGGGCAATAGCAGGAGTCTGAGGTCAAGTCTAAGCTCAGTGGAAAACAGTGCTGCAGTTAATTACCAGCAGGGGAATAGGAGGTGGGAGAAGCAGCATCGGGGCCAGGTTATTTGTCGCCTCCAGAAGATATAACCTCTAAGGACATTTCAGGCTCTGACATTCTAAGTCGTCTATGTGGCTTGGAAACAGGGCTGTTGGTTAATGACATATTCTAGATAAAAGCAGTTCCTAATTTTCAAAATACTTATTAGCACACAGTAGGGCATCTTTAATGTTACCGGAAGTACCACTTAGTCTTCTCAGGGTGATGACTGTGAGAGCGAGCCCTTGAGGCTTCCGCAGCATTACCAGCTGTCCTCAGAAGTATTAGTTATCACGTTGGGAAAACCTAGCAATCCTGGTCAGTAGAAAATTCTGGGCATAGTCTGTCAAAGGAGCTACTACTCTATTTGGTGTTGGCTAAGAAATTATAGCACCTGACTTACATCTTAAAGGCTTCCTACTAGAAGGTTAGGGTTCTGTGCTTAGCCAGTTCTCTCCAGCTGCCACTATTTTCCAACATAACAACAGACTGGTTTGCTCCTTGCATCTTGGGAGATCTGTCAAGTCCACAGCAAGCCCTCTTATGTCAACTGACCCTCTTCCTCCATCACTCATATCTGCACAAGGGGCTGTGGGAGCTTATGAACATCTGACTTTGCCCTTTTGACTAAACTTTGACCAAAGATCTCCCTGCCGTGAATCTGGAATCAAGGCTGCTCTGTCCCCTTTAGTGTTCAACCAGGGAGGTATGGAAACTTGAGAGTCAGACACCCTGCTCTCAAGCTGTCAGCAGTGAGGTGGGGTCCAAGGGGTAGAATGATTAGCTCCCTTTGGTCTTGAGCGCAATGTGGTCCTGGGCTCCAACTCTGGAGACTTGAGTCTGCTTCCCAGCCTTGGGTTTGGCAAGCTATCCCTGTGTCCTTCTATATTAGCTCCAGAAATCCTCTTTCCCAGATTAGATGAATAGACATTTCCTCGACACCGCTCATGGGGGCCCCCACCATGCAGGCTGCCGAGGTGGGCAGGGATGGGGATGACCAAGGAAGAGGGGGGAGGCAGACATCAAAGAAAGAGGAGCGAAAAAAAGTTAAAAGGACAGAGAGGAAGAGGGAACAGTAAGAAGGAAGAAAAGCCTGAGAAAGAGAATGAAAGAGAAGACAAAAATAGGGAAGGAGGGGTGCCTGGCTGGCTCAGTCAGTAGAGCGTACGACTCTTGACCTCAGGGTTGCGAGTTTGAGCCGCACGCTGGGTGTAGAGATAACTTAGAAAAAAAAATAAAAGCTTTGAAAGAAACAAAATAGGAAGGAACAGATGGTGAGCACACTGGCGGGAATACCCAGTTGCTCTGAACTCAGAACTGTTAATTTGTGCTTAGTGGGGGTCTGGGAACATAGGGTATGGGAGACGTGGTCACAGAAGACTGAGTGGCTCTGCACACACCACCGGGCTCACAGGATGTTGTGCAGTGAAGCAAGCAAAGCAGAGAACAGGTATGGTACGAGCCTACTTTCGTAAAACAAACAGGCCAGCAGTCAAACACCCTCATCAGGGAAAGCGCCAGTATACACACTAAGCTGCCAGGAGCTGTGGCCCCTGGGGGCATGTGACTCAGAAGCAAGAGGAAGGCTTTCACCTCGACATACACTTTAGGATTATTTCCATTTTTGTAACAACTGTGGTTTTGCTGTTTTGTAACTAAGAAGAAAACTCAATAGGAAAAACAAAGTATGGAAAAGAGATAAAGAAAGAAAGAGAAAACTAGAGAAAAGAAAAGAAAAGAAAAGAAAAGAAAGAAAAGAAAAAAGAAAAAAGAGACAAGACCAGAGCAGACAGCAAGTCTACCTTGGCGCGGGCCTCCCGGGATGCCTCTGCCTCTGCGGCCATGGCTCTCTGGAGCTGCACGGGCAGCTTCACGTCCTTAATTTCCACACGCTCCACCTTTATTCCCCAGTCATCAGTGGCGTCATCCAGGGTACACTGTTCGGAAGAGAGAAGGCCAGCAAAGAAGGCTCAGCCCTGCCCAGCGGCCGAGGACAGACCACTGGGCTGGGGAGCGGACGAGGCGCTGGCGGAGATCTGGGGCAGAGGTTAGGTCTCCTCTGTGGGGACTGGGGAGCTGATCCTGGTTCTCTTAAAGAAGCTCATGCAGGGGTTGGCAAGCTTTCCCTCAAAGGGCCAGACAGTGGTTGTCTATTTTCAGTCTTCCCTGCAACTCTTACACTGTGCCATTGTGGGTCAAAACCAGCCGTGGATAATATATAAACCAGTGCGTATGTCTGTATCCTGACAACACTTTACTAATAAAAACAGGTGGCCCGCTGGCTCCTGATCTAACGTCATTAAGCCACAGTACATCTTTGTGCTTCATCAGGGTCCCTTTGCAACGGGAGGAATGAAACCTTCCTTTCTGTTTGCTGTGGTGGTTGTGGGCATCAGGTTAAGGTCACAGATTTGATACACGATGACATTGATAAATAACAAGATCTCGGATTTTAGTCCTTTATCTTTTTTGGACAGCCAGGTTTAATTCATAATCTATGACTCTAGAAAGCTTGGGATGCATATGAATTACAAGGGAAGTCATGGGTCTCGTGCAGAGAACAAAGCGTTAATGACACCCGCACTTTCTTGCAGAATGGCCTCAGAACTATTACGCTAAATGAAAAAGGTTAATGCTAATTCTGAGGGGAACCCTACGTGGAAGGGAATAAAAAAAAATTATGCAACTGAGCTGTTAAGCCATGAGATCTTTGTGTGAAAAATACTCCTTCCAGCGAGCTTCAGTGAAGAGAAAAAGGCCAGTCAGTGATTCTCCTGATCGGAATGAGTCAAAAGTTGTCAAACAACCGCTAACCCTCTGGCGACATCTCGGTATTTCTGGTGACTCACGGCCTTACCTGCATGTTGTGTGCGATTTCTTCTCTGTCGGAGAGGATCTGGGAAAGGTTCTTGGTGCCCAGGACGTTCCTCAGAGTTGTTTGTGCCAACAAACGGGTCGCTGAGTCGGCATTGGTAATATTCGCCACGGCAAGGGTGGCATTCTGCACGCGGTAATAGACTACGCCGTCCACACTGATGGTCACCGAGTCCTTGGTGAGGATCTGTAACAGGATGGATGCCATTTCACACCTGCCCACCGACTCATTCTTTACGAGAACTGTAAGCAGTGTTGTTCTCTAGAACATCTTAAGATACCAGCCGATTTTCTGTAGTAAGTGTTATTGACAGAGTGTAGTGTGCCCTCCAAGTTCGGACACTGAAACCTAACCACTCACATGATGGCATCAGACATTAGGAGGTGGGGCCTTTGGGGCATGCTTGAGTCATGAGGGTTGAGCCCTCATGGCCATCTATGAATAAGGAAGCAGTGCCTCGTCCAGGCGCTGAGCCCGCTTGCACCCTGACCTTGGACTCCAGCCTCCGATGGGGTGAACAATACCTTTCAGTGGTTTATAAGCCACCCAGTGTGTGGGATTTGGTTAGAGTCGCGTGAAGGGACTAAGACAACGCAGCATCCGATAGCTAACTATGCCTTTGGAATTTTAGTAAAATACATTCACTTATTCGCTAATTCAATCATTCAACAAATTCTGAGACACCACTCAGCAGCAGGCACGGTGCTTTCCGAGAGGGCGGGAAATCAAGGAAGCCATGGCAGAAAGAAGGAGGGACAGCTGTCGGTAGCAGGGCAATACTTGAACTACGTCTTACAAGAAGAACTCATTTCCCGAGGGGGCATGAGCATGTGCAAGGGCGGACGCATCACGCACGACATAGCCCGGTGCTGGGACAGAACCTAGGCTGGGTTAACTCTCTAAGGCAGCACAGTGACGTCAAACACAAAGGGAATGGGGACTGTTGTTACAGGGAGAGGTGAGGGTAGAAATAAATTTTACAGCATGCTACATAAAAATGCTTTCCAGGACATCATGTGTCCGGGCTTCTTCCCAGCCCCTTCTGGGCAGCTTCTTAGTTTGGTTTTCAGGTCCTCTGACAGCGGGCCACTGGTCCCACTGGTCTCACTCCTTCCCACTCCCTGCTGCACACCTGCCACACTGGAGAAGGTGGAGGTCCCACACGCATTGTGTTGTGTCCCAGGCCTTCGTGCAAGTGTCCCCACCCCACTTGGATGTCCTCTCCTCTCCCTCACACCAGCAGATTGGCACATGATGACACATCATCCAAGACACAGCTCTTTTCCTCTGTGAAACTCCCCTAACGAGCAGGGCAAGCCACGATCCCCCTGCACCTCACTGCAGCGACTGTGCTGCCCGTCGACCTCATTGCTTCTCTAATGGACCATGTGTTTCTCTAGAGCACCTTGTCTCTGCTGTCTCTCGCACTCGCAGAGTGCCGGAGACAGAGCAGGTAGTGAATCAAGGAGCGAGGAACTGAAACGTGATCCTAGGAACACAGTGATTGTGGCAGAGTGTGCGAAGGAGGGTCAGGAGACCTGAGCCGTGCCTCCTGGACCTGCTTGGTCATCTCCAGTGAGGCTCTTAGCCTGCCAGTCCTACAGAGTCCTCATCTGTGAGATGGGGCTAATAACACAGTCCCATTCTGCACATACTGCTGGCAAATTGCTTTGAAGTTGAAGATCCAGCCGAACGAGACTCTTTTGGGAGTGTAAAGGGCTGTGTAACGGGTGGGTAGTAACGGCAGTGGTGTGCATTGCTCTTCTGTCCTGTCAGGAAGGAAAGCAGTCACCTCTTTTTTTCTGATAATCTAAAAATACTTCTAATAGTGTATTACCACGTTGGCGTGCAAATTAACGATTTCCCCCGATATGATCGGGAAACGCATATCATTTCTGAACAGCCTCTTGCCCCTGCGACTGCCACAGCCAGAGCTTTCTAAAGCTGCAGCCTCTCTGCCTACGGTTAATCATCGGCGGGGTACTTCTCTTCCTTCATATTATGTTCAAGGGGGTCGGAAGAAGGACGGCTTGCCACGTTCCAGTCGGCTGCAGGCTCAGCGGCTCCCAGGAGAGGAGGGAGCCGCTGGAAGGCAGCAGCTTACAGCAAGCCCGCCGGATGTCTGCAGCATTTACAGACGGAGCCTCAGGACTCCCAGCTACCCTGCGAGGGGCTCCTTCTGAGGGTCCGTCTTCTCTGAAAGACGGGAAAACGTGCAGAGAACACAGCGCAGCTCTTAGCCCTGTTCTCGTGGGTAACCGTCACGGCTGGCATCCCTCCATGCACGTGGATGATGAAGTCTGACTCAGCCCCTGTCTGGATTGGCAGCAGCAAGGAAGTTCCTACGCCGGTTCCTGGGTTCGAGGCCAAGAGAAGGCGACCGAGCCAGACTCCACCAGCCTGCGGTGCACCTGGCTTCTAGCCAGGAAACACTTGGCACTCTTCTTCCGTCCCTCCCTTCATCCTGTTTCCAGGCTATCTATCGGCCTCGGTGACGACGCCTCCCCGGACACGTGGCCCAGGGTGGCCCTCACCGTCCAAGGCCACGAGGGAGTGAACGCGAGCGTCGGGTGCGTTTAGCACGGAGCTGCGGGACACGCATTCGGCGAGGAACCCATGGGGCTGAGCGTCGCTCCTGGCTCTGCCACTCTGGTCTGGTGGAAGCCCTTTGCCCCATGGCAGTTACGTGCTTTTCAAGGATCCTGCTGTGAGTTTCAACTGTGATATTCCTCACGAAGTAGTTTGAAAGAGCATGGAGTATGACTATTCCAAAACATTATATGCTTTATCTAAAAAGCCAAATGAGGGCGCCTGGGTGGCTCAGTGGGTTAAGCCGCTGCCTTCGGCTCAGGTCATGATCTCAGGGTCCTGGGATCGAGTCCCGCATCGGGCTCTCTGCTTGCCAGGGAGCCTGCTTCCCTCTCTCTCTCTCTCTGCCTGCCTCTCTGTCTACTTGTGATTTCTCTCTGTCAAATAAATAAATAAAATCTTTAAAAAAAAAAAATAAAAATAAAAAGCCAAATGAGCAGCTCCTAATTCTGTATCTAGAATAAAATGAAGAACCTTAAGAATGTTGCGCTAAGCTGGATTTCGTATCAGAAACCTACAGCAGAGAAGTGCAGTAGGAAAAAGGATGACAGATACAGTAATGCTAACACTAGGCTACACTTGGTAATAATAAACACGTAGGCACTTAACAATTTATTAGCCACTGGCCTAAGCACTATACGTGTAAGGTCTCAGGTAGTCCTCACAAGAACTTCTGAAGTAGGTTCTACTAGGGACGCGTGCGTGGCCCAGTCAGTGAAGTGTCTGCCTTCGGCTCAGGTCATGATCTCAGGGTCCTGGGATCGAACCCTTCTACCTGTCCCCATTGCTGGCTCAGGCTCACGTGTGCTCTCTCTCCCCCCCCCGTCCCCAAAAGTAGGTCCTACGATTCTAACCTCTAAATTTACAGATGATGAAACTAAGGCACAGAGAGGTTAAGGAACTTGCTCAAAGGCACACAGCTGGAAAATGGTGACAAGCAGACAGGCTCTACACCCATGCTCTCACCACCCTAGTCTGTGCTGCTCTCATGGCCAGCGACTTTCACACATGACATCTGTTATCAACGGCATAAGGCCACCTTACCTCCTGAGGAGGAATGTCAAATGAAATGGTCCTCATGTCCACCTTGATGAAGCTGTCCGTGCAGGGGAGAATAAAAAACAAACCTGCAACAAAGAAACACAGAACATTATCGAGAGACACTGGTGCCTATCCTTCACCCTAACAGAATCAAAGGAATCAACGGAAAGAAGCCAGGTCGTCTCAGTGCACGAGCCAGATGCCAGGAACGCCAGCCTCCTGCTCCCTTGTGCCTCCTAAATGCTCCCACTGAGGCCCGTGACGTCATCTCCTGACTCCGCCACCACTGGCCATCTGGTCTTTACTTAGACCAACACGATCCCTCCCATGTCTTTCTGCATCTTCCGTGTTCTCTCCTTTGTCCCGTTTTCTCATCCCACGAACCCCTGAATATGCCACATAAGGTCCTGCACGGCCTGCCCCGGCGCCCTTCTTTGGCCGCCCCCCTCTCCTCGAGCTCCATGCTCATGCTGGGCCGAGCCCCCTGCAGGCCCTTTCCCTCCCTGGGCCCGCCATACCCCCCTCGACATCATGCTGCCCACGTTGCCATTTCTACTGGGAATACCGCCCCTCTGGCCAACACCTCTCCATGCCTCAAGACTCAGCCAAGCTGTCATCACCTCCAAAGCCTGGTCTCATCCTCCTAGGTGGGGTCCGTCACCTGTCTCTGGGTTTCCACAGCTATCTGCAGTGACTTGGTCATGGTACTTATCACACGGGATTGTTAACTGCTTCCTTTTTGGTGTCCACTAGACGGCAAGCTCCTTGAGGGCAGGAGCTATGTTTTAGTCTCCCTTGAATTCCCAGAGCCTGGAATACAGTAGGGGCTGAAGCGAAGTTTGCCAGAACTAAGGCATAGAGAGTAAGATCTAGAAAGCCTTTAGTGAGTAGCAATTCTATGCTCAAACTTCCACAGTTGTGGCTCTTCTTGGCTTAACACAATCTTATCGGCGGGGATGGGAAGGGGAGGGGAGCCCAGGGAAGGAAAAGGGCAATTGTAGCAAGACTGGCCAGCCCCACTGCTATTGTCACACGGCTTCTGTTATAGGCACTCTCTTCTACGTCAACAGAGAAGGGACCCACGTAAGGGAATCCACATCAACAAGAGGAAGAACTTCGGTCTCCAGGCCAACGACCCAGAATTCTAGTACTGACCAGGTCCTTTGGCTCCTCCTTGTAAAATGCGACCCAGTCTAAAGATGATGGCTCGTTCATATTCTTTTATGATCTAGATGAAAAACACAAATAATAATTAAACATGAGGAGTACAAATCTTTATATACGCTATGTATTTATAGGCAGCTTGTTAAATATATATTCTGTTCTAAACAGATTAGATGCCTCTGTGTTGTTTTTTTCTCTAAAGTCTGCACAGTATCAGGGTGCCTGCCTGGCTTGGTCTTTAGGGCATGCGACCCTTGATCTCAGGGTTATGAGTTCGAGCCTCCTGTTGGGCGTAAGGGATTTCTTAAACACATAAAACTTAAGTAAAATAAAATCCAAACTATCTATAAATAACATGGTCGATGCTGAATTACCAAGCAGGATATGTATTTACTATTTTTTCAAGTGATTATAAAAGCAATAGATATTTCACTGTATAAAATTTGGGAAGTATAGAGTAGTATACAGGAGCAAATCCATAACTGTACTCCTCAGCTGTTAACGTCCTCACTCAGTTACTCATGCATTGGTAATAAAGACAAGAAATAAAAACAACTAAATTTCCCAGTTTATCTCCTGACTCCTTAAATTATAATCATAAAATTATCCGAAAATTCTTGGAGCATATTTTCCCTTCTTAGGAATATGTAAATGATAGTCATTTATCGAAGTATTAATGACTTTATGGAAAAAATAACCAGCAACTGGGGGGCCCTTGCCATATGCCAGGCATTGGGATAAGTATGTTTGGAGACATTCTTTAATCCTCGCCCTGGGCCTGTGAAGTGGGGTCGCTATTTCCTCCCATCTTACAGGGAGGAAATGAGACAAAGGTCACACAGTGAACAATGGGGCCAGCAGCCAGTCCTCAGTGTCTTGACTCTGGACAGGACCACCCCAAACCCCCGACTTTGGAACATTTCCGATAGGGATCCTTCCTCTAACCTATGAGATGGGCTGCCTGGACCATGGCTGAAAGAAGTCTCCAGATTCCATTACAACAGGTGACTAGAGGGAAATTTCCAAGGGAGAGATGAAGGAAAAGGGATTCAGGCCAGCAGGTCTCTCTCTCTCTCTCTCTTTTCTACACAGATACACACAACGGGGGGCTTATGTAGTGAGGGGCTGACCCCTTGGCAGATGCAAGTGACGTCTTCTTTATTACCTTTATGCACATCCATACCGAGATGGGGAAAGTTATAACAGTGAACAAGAACGAGACAGCCACCAAAATCCAGCCACAAGGTCCAAGGCCTGTACTGGGGCTATCTGTGAAAACAAAAAATACACATCTCTTGTCATTGTTAATAGCAGACTCCCACCACCTTCATCCTCTGTCCACAGAGCTCACAGATGCCTAGAATTCTACTGTGTTCCCTGGATTTCCCCATCTAATCCTTGTAACAACCCTGAAGAACAGGGGCTACTTTTTCTCATCTACTTAACATGATAAAAATTTCCCACATTATTTTTTATCCTGCAAACGTTTATTAGGTGCCTAATATTGATTATGCCTTGTGCTCTGCACTGACATCGTAAAAGTAAGACCCAATCCCGGCTCTCAGGAAGGTCTTGCCTGTCTCAGGCAAGACAGACAGATCATTACAACATTAGGTGGTAAGTGTCGGCACAGACTGTAGAGCATTTTGGAAACACAGAATGGGAGTAACTTACATAGCTGGGACAGAGGTGATAGTGGGGTAGGGCGGGTAGGGGATCGTGGCGGTTGTCAGACGCATGTCTGGAAGGATATAACGGTTAAGGAAGGTACCAAAAGGGTGGGGACGGAAGGCAAAGAGCATTTAAACTGAGGGCACAGATGAACTAAGGCAAACTGCGAGTGATTTCCTCTGGCATGTGCACCAACCATACTTTATTACCCTTTTCCCGGATGCTTAGACACACTGTTTCTGAAATGTATCACAAACATCTTTACACATAGTCTGGCTTTTCCAATTGCTTCCTTTCCTGCAACATGAAATAGCTCTTGTCTTACTAGGAAGGTAATAATACACACCCCCACTACAAGAATTTCAGCGGGACGGGTGTGGGAGTGGGATTAGTCGATCCAGAGATGATGAATATTCTTCCAAACCACACACATTTTTATAAATAAATTCTGTGAACTATTTCTCTCCCTTCTATTATTCTCACCTTATTTTTTTAGCCTTTGTTGCTATGCATCTGTGTATTTGAGACAGAGGAGAGAGAGTGAACAAGATGGGCCACAGGGAGGGAGAAGCAGACTCCCCACGGAGCAGGGAGCCCACCGTTGCACTCGATCCCAGGACCCTGAGATCATGACCTGAGCTGAGGACAGATGCTTAACCAACAGTCCCCCAGGTGCCCTGCATCTGTACTTTTTCTGTTCTAATTTTTTATCAGCTACACGTGCACAAAGTTTAAAAAGTCCCAAAGTTCTCCAAGATTAATACAAAAAGAGAGCAGTCCCCCACTTACCTCTTCCAATTTTTCTTTCCTCAAAGGCAACTGCTCTGTTGGCTGAGTATTTTGGTCTATACTTCTCTGTTTCTAAATAATATGCTCGTTTTGTCACTTGTTGCTTTCTCCATTTTGAGCATTACTTATTGACTTTCCACGATGGAAGAGGATTTAGCTTCTCCCCCACCTCATAAATATACCCATCCTTCTAATTATATCATCATTTTGGTTAGATCATTATCAAATTTTACACTTCATGAATATGTAAATGCAATTCAATGCTGAGCCAGGTTGGGATGTCTGATTCGTGTTTCTGTCCCATGCAACTTTTTGTTTTTTTCTCCAACGTCTTGCTTTTTCCCTTTGCTTAGTTTTTAATGCATGCATTGATTCAACCTCAGACGTCTTATCAGTGGTCTAAATCTCCTCTCATAAGGGTCAGGTGTTCTACCAACTTCCTCTTCGAAGACAGTATCTCTTGGAGTGTGTCTGGACTTGCTCTCTTAGGTGGTGTGAGCGGTTGGTCCAGGGACTGCCTTTCCCTACAATCCTGAGAAACCCCCTTCACTTCCGGGTTGTGTTTTGCACTTTCTGTACCCAGTGTCTGTCTGTCTCCGGTCTGTGGAGGGCGGAGGGACGGAGAACGCCCAGGGATACTATCACTTTCCTTATGAATCACAGAAAGCTTCTGCAGTATTTCCAGGAACGGTCTTGGTAATGAGAGGGAGAAGGGCTCGAGGGGAGGAGGCAGGCTGGGCAACGGTTACGGCTTGGAAGGGCAAGGATGGCAGCGAGCCAGGCCTTTGAATCCATGGAAGGCCAAGAAATAAGCAGAGTTGAAGCTGAGAGCCTGGGAGAAGAGGGACACAAGGTGGCACCCAGATCAAGGGCTCTGAAATGCAGGATGCAAGACCAGAAATGCTACAGATGACTTAATGGTTTTCTGGTCCTGTGTCACATTGGGAGGTAAAGGTCCTATGCATAAATGAATAAAAGTGTTGTAAGTTAATCTCCCGGAGGTTTCTAAACTATAGTTTGTGGGGTCATCGATGTATCTACTGAGAGGATATTCCAAGCACGGACCTGTGCAGAAGCAGCCTGTGCAGAAGGCTCCCTCAGGCATTATTACAACTGATGATAATCCCAGCACCTCTGGTAGACGATATGTCGTAGGCACTGTGTTCAATTACTCGAGAAGCCTATCTCATTTACTCTTTCTTTATAAGTTAAGTTGTGTTTTTTTTTTTTTTTTTTAAGATTTTATTTGTGAGACAGGGAGAGAGAACACTAGCAGGGGGAGAGGCTGAGGGAGAGAGAGAAGCAGACTCTCCACTGAGCAGAAAGCCCGATGCGAGGCTCGATCCCAGGACCCAGGGATCATGACCTGAGCCAATGACAGATATTTAACCAGCTGAGCCACCCAGGTGCCCCAAGTATTTTTAACTCCATTTTACAAATGAGGTAACTGAAGCAACAAAGCTTTCCCAAGACCACAGGCTGGAGGAGGACCCGGGATTCAAACACAGGTCATCCTACCCCAGAGCCCACGTTCTAAATCAAGTCATTCCTTCTGTCCTTTGCCTCTGAATTTAAAAAAATAAAAAAATCCTCATGAAAGAAGATTTCGTGTGTGGAGCACTTTCCCAATACAGTATCCAAACTGGGAGAACATGGTAGGAGTTTGGAGAATGAAATCTGATATTCCTACGGAGGAAGGCCTCCTATTTCCAGCTCTGCCTATTTATAGCAAAACAGTCTCAGGCTGGTGGCCAGGCTCAGGTCTAGGCTTCCAAAGTGAAGCAGATTCCAAACAAGGAACAGACTGGCCACAAATACTTTTCTCACAGCATTTGGTGCCTTCTAAAATACTGCCCCAAGCCTCGTGTTCCCAGGCAAATTTCACAGCTCTCTGTCCTGAACATATTAGACTATAAACTCTCTGAGGGCAGTGATGTTTCTTTTATTTCTTTTATCCCAGCCCAGTCTTTTCTCATGGGTTGCATGTGCATACGTGTACGCGCCCTCAGTTTCCACCATGATTACATGTGATTACAAACAAAGAGTAACAAGAAATGAAGTGGAGATCCTAAAAACTGGGCTTGGTCTTTCGCATCTCAAATGCTCAGCTAGAAATAATCAGTGCATACACTGGGGATGGCACCACTTCATACCATTCTAGTGCCTAAACTAGCCCCTTCTCAAGCCTGGAAATTCTTCCCCATCTGGTTAGAACTCTGAAAGGTACACAAATCACATTCCTCTGAGAGGTGAGGCTTCAGCTTCACCAGGATATTAGCGAACCCTTCAGAAATTCTCAGTTACTTCCCCAAATTTCATGTTCATTTCCTCCAAGTTTCTCATTCACTACCTTGAAGACTGGATCCACCCTACCAGTTGGATGTGATAAAAAGGCAATAAGGAGGACCCAGCATTCCTGAGATATTCTGGTTGAACACTCTGAAAGATAAGGGATCCCATGACACTGGGTTGTAAACTACTTGGCTGCAGTTATTTTTTTTTCTTTTACTACCAACTCTTCTGAAAACTGCATCAAATTTTTTTTTTAAGATTTTATTTATTTATTTGACAGACAGAGATCACAAGTAGGCAGAGAGGTGGGCAGAGAGAGAGAGGAGAAAGCAGGCTCCCCAAGGAGCGGAGAGCCTGATGTGGGGCTCGATCCCAGGACCCTGGGATCATGACCTGAGCCGAAGGCAGAGGCTTTAACCCACTGAGCCACCCAGCCGCCCCTGCATCAAATTTTTAACTAACTAAAGCGAAGTTTTGAAAATGGGTATGAGTGTATGTATCAACACTTTTTAACTCAATATTCAAACTGGACTTATCTCCAGGGAACTGACAATGTTTTTAAAGATTATTTATTTATTTATTTGACAGACAGCGATCACAAGTACACAGAGAGGCGGGCAGAGAGAGCCGGGGAAGCAGGCTCCCTGCTGCGCAGAGCCCGATGTAGGGCTTGATCCCAGGACTCTGGGATCATGACCTGAGGCGAAGGCAGAGACCTAACCCACTGAGCCACCCAGGCACTCCGGAACTGACAATGTTTTTAAAAAAACACTGCTTTTTTCCCTCTTATTGTAAAAGCAAACTTGTTTCTATAAAAATTAGAAATTATAGCTAAAGAAATTAGAGAAGAAAAATTATCTATACTTCCCTTATCTCTAGATGGCGATGACTTTTCTGCCTTGCTATGTATCCTCTAAACCTTTTGTATCCTTTTTTAAAAAAATGAAATAATAGTATATATAATAATTTTGAATCTGCTTTCCCCTTATACTGTGAACATCTTTTCACGTCATATTCTTTATTATTAAAGGTTGAATAAGGACGGGTCTGGAAGAGATTATGCTGAGTGAAATAAGTCAAGCAGAGAGAGTCAGTTATTATATGGTTTCACTTATTTGTGGAGCATAACAAATATCACGGAGGACAAGGGGTGTTAGAGAGGAGAAGGGAGTTGGGGTAAATTGGAAGGGGAGGTGAATCATGAGAGACTATGGACTCTGAAAAACAATCTGAGGGGTTTGAAGTGGCGGGGGGGATGGGAGGTCGGGGTACCAGGTGGTGGGTATTATAGAGGGCACGGATTGCATGGAGCACTGGGTGTGGTGAAAAAATAATGAATACTGTTTTTCTGAAAATAAATAAATCAATTTAATAATAAAAAAAGGTTGAATAATAGTCCACTGTTCCATGAACCTAGTGAACATTTATGTTATGTCCAATTTTCTTAAATAGAAATTCTGCTGCATTGCATATATGCTTAGTAAAATTTCCATCCATTTTTATTGTGTAAACTAATTTTGATTGAAAAGATGAAATTGTATAATTCTTACATTATTTCTTACACTCTGGCAGTGCCTTTAATTATGACTAATAATAGCCATTTATTGAATGTCTATCACATGTCAGCCACAAGTGGATTCCTTACATACTATCTTTCTAATATTCACAAATATCTGTAAAGTAGGTATGAAATATTCCTCCTGGAGTCCCCGAGTAATAAAGCAAAAGACTTCCTGAGCTGAGACAGAAGAAAACAAACAAAACCATGAAACAAATGAAACAAAACAAGTAGTATGGTAATTTCTGTTGGGTTAGCTTCCAAAAAAGCAGTAAAATAATCTTTTCAAGAGAGTAGCACAGGCATAATTTCAGAGCACTACATTGTTAATGATACAGTATCAGCTGACTTACTTAAAGGTCTACTGAACTTGACGCTGCTGGAAATCATGTGCAATAATAAATTCTATTTATCATTGAGATTTTGTTCTAAAGTTCAGAAGATTAGATTTCCTCTTCAGGGAAAGGCCAGAAAGGTCTTACATATCTGAAAATCTAACTCAAGTTTCATTTGCATTAATACACACAAAAAGAAAAAGATGAGCCCAAGGATTGTTGCAATGCCTGAACAGCAACATTTAAGGACAAGCTTTTCCTTCCCCTTTCCTGGAACGCAAGTGAAGCACTTTCCGTCTTCATGCACTGCCAAGAACAGTGCTGTTGGGGTGGAGATAAGAGGGCTGGGAATTTGGTCTCAAAAACATGCTAACAGCATGGTCCTAACAGCACCATTTAAGGATCAACAACAGTAGGTTGAAATGAAAGATCTTGGCAATTTTTGAATTTTTCTGAAAGGCATAAATATTCAGGATATCATATTTCTTTTTTTTTTTTTTAAGATTTTATTTATTTATTTGACAGAGAGAGAGATCACAAATAGGCAGAGAGACAGACAGAGAGAGAGATGAGGAGAAGCAGGCTCCCTGCTCCCTGCTGAGCAGAGAGCCCTATGCGGGACTCGATCCCAGGCCCCTGGGATCATGACCTGAGCCGAAGGCAGAGGCTTAACCCACTGAGCCACTCAGGCGCCCCCAGGATATCATATTTCTGATTATTTTTCCTTCTCCCTCTGCTCCTCCCTGCCCCATTCGTGTTCTCTCTCTCTCACTAAGATAAGTAAAATATTCAAAAATAAATAAATAAATAAATAAATAAGACAAGGAAGGGAAGGAAACAATAGAAGAAAAGGAAAAGAAGAAAAATGGAGGAAAATGTGAAGAGAGAAACAAAAATGAAGCAGCACACTACAGAGAGAAAAACATATGGAGGGACAGAGGGGTTCAGATTAGCACACAGTAGGGGCTCAATATGTGTATGTTGAAAAAAAATGTTGGCATTTATCGGAGAATTACAACTTGCATTCGTTTGTGCGGAGGCTTTCAAAGCAGACAAGTGCACACTATAATCCGTCTTTCAAATGATTATTTTAATTAGGCATGGTTTCTAATTCTTCGAATGCCCTTATCCTTAAACCTCTAGGGAAGAAATTAGCCTCTGGGCTGGAGTGGCTAAAGGCCAGATGGTATCAAGTTAAAAACCATGGCCAGAGAGAGTACCTTTTCCTCTCTATTATAAACCATCTATGCCTACAAATACTGGATCAAAAGGACTGATACTGGAAAAGCATTTTCAGATCTCAATCACAAAATGTGTTTACCATGAGATATTAGAAAAAGGGCATGGCCAGACCCATTCAAGAAAGAGTTCCAATGCAAATTGAAATAAAGGGAGTCCTTTGCCTAGCTTGAAAAGATTATAAGGAAATTAAGTAAGTGTGAATATTTTCTTTCCCAAGTATCTTGGGGATTTTCTGTAGCTTTTCTTCATTCGAGTGTTCTAGTCATAAAACAGGAGGAAAAAGAGGTGAGGGAGTAATTTTAAATTTGAACCCCCTGAGTCTTAAAGAGGCCCCCTCTCCAAATTGCCTACAGCATTTAACTCACTCTTTCTTTTTCTCTTCCTTCCTTTCTTTCTTTCCTTCTTTTTTCACTTAACCATTTCTAAAAAACATTTATCGTACTTATAATTATCCTATTCAAGGTCCGTCTTCTTCATAGATTTTGATTTTTTTTAAGATCTTATTTATTTATTTGACCGAAAGAGACAGAACACAAGCAGGAGGAGTGGGAGAGGGAGAAGCAGGCTCCCCGCTGAGCAAAAAGCCCAATGCAAGGCTCTATCCCAGGACCCCGGGATCATGACCCGAGCCAAAGGCAGACTCTTAATGGAGCCAGCCAGGTGCCCCTGATTTTGATCTTCTTAATACAACATGGCATAATGGCTACAAAGCTGGCTCTGCCATGTGTTATCTGTATGATCTTGTGAAAGTTTCTTAATTCTATGCTTAATCTATTCATTTAAAAATAGGGCTAATAGGAGTACCTCCTGAGAGGGTTAAATGTGAAGAGTAGATGAGCTAATACGGTAGACATCTAGAGCATAACAGGTACTCAAAAACCATCTGCCAAGTAAATAATTGTTGAATACAGTTCAGAATCATTCTCTGTCCCAAAGCAGTTGTCAGAATGAGTATGTATGGGCTGACTATCGCCCATAGCCAGAAAGACAGAAACAGTTATATTCAGAAAACTGGAGAAAAACAGTTTCATAATGCTATTAAGTGAATTAAATTTAGACTAGACTTGAAACATATTAAGAGAGCAAAACCCTCCTACTTCTTCCGTTGGTTTTTTTTTTCTTCTTCTTCCCTCCAGCTCCTTTACTTGGACGTCTTAAAAGTATCTACAACTGAGTTTTTCTCATTAAAGTCTTTGGAGGGCAACATCACTTTATCTAAAAATTGTGGGTGCCTGGCTGGCTTGGTTGGTAGAACATGGGACTCTTGATCTCAGGGTCATGAATCCAAGCTCCACATTGGGCATCGAGCTTCCTTTTAAAAAAAAGGTGTGTTGGGGGGGGGGCGCCTCGGTGGCTCAGTGGGTTGAGCCTCTGCCTTCCGCTCAGGTCATGATCTCAGGGTCCTGGGATCGAGTCCCGCATTGGGCTCTCTGCTCAGGAGGAAGCCTGTTTCTCTCTCTCTGTGTCTGCCTCTCTGCCTGCTTGTGATCTCTCTCTGTCAAAATAAATAAAAATAAATAAAATCTTAAAAACAAACAAACAAAAAGTGTGTGTATGTGTTGGGGGGGCAGATAAAAGTACAGTTCTTCAACTGACATCAAGAAGCTAAGCAGTAGGTAAGAGCTCGGGGCTCTGGGGTCAGATTCCATTTCTACCACTAACTTTGCTCAGGAGTAATATAAGGGAAAAGAACAATACTTGTCTCATATAAAAACCAATGAGGGCAACAAATAGCAAAGTGTTCAATAAATAGCAGCGTTATTTTTTATTACAACTCAAAGATCATATTGATACAGTTTATACGCATAAACTTTTTAGTAAGCGAATTGCCTTCTGGGACCCAAACGCTGCTGAGAAAATATCAAGACTAACAATCTGCCTGGGGACTCTATCTCTAGAGGAGAAACAGACTACATCTGAGCAGGACAATAAAGTTCTAAACCACCTTGGACCATCTTTCATACAACTTTTTTTTTTTTTAAAGATTTTATTTATTTATTTGACAGAGAGAGATCACAAGCAGGCAGAGAGGCAGGCAGAGAGAAAGGAGGAAGCAGGCTCCCCGCTGAGCCGAGAGCCCGATTCGAGGCTCGATCCCAGGACCCGGGATCATGACCTGAGCCGAAGGCAGCAGCTTAACCCACTGAGCCACTCAGGCGCCCCTTTCATATAACTTTTTGCCCATAAATTTAAACTACCTGCATAATTACTACATTTTCTCAATAGTCATTGTTAACTTCATTCTTTGTTTTCCCCATTAATGAATTACCTCAATAGTTGACTTTTTTTTAAATTAAAAGAAATTTTTTTTAATAAACATATAATGTATTATTAGCCCCAGGGATACAGGTCTATGAATCGCCAGGTTTACACACTTCACAATACTCACCATAGCACATACCCTCCCCAATGTCCATAACCCCACCACCCTCTCCCCCACCCTCTCCCCCTGGCAACCCTCAGTTTGTTTTCTGAGATTAAGAGTCTCTTATGGTTTGTCCTCCTCCCAATCCCATCTTGTTTCATTTATTCTTTTCCTACCCTCCAACCCCCCCATGTTGCATCTCCACTTCTTCATGTCAGGGAGATCATATGATAGCTGTCTTTCTCCGATTGAATAGTTGACATTTTAATGTTTCAAAAGTACATTTACGTAAATTTTCTCATTTGATTCTTAAAACCTTGGGAGACAGTTACCGCCGGTAAGATTATACCCAGGACAGAGATGAGGAATTGGCTTGCGAGGCTGAGACTTAACCCAAGGTGACCCAGGTAGTAAGGGATGGTATTGAGATCTCAATTCAGATCCTTGAATTCTAAATTCCACTCTTGTTTCACTACACTAAACCATCTTATCAAAAGTGTGTTTATAACTGGACAAAGTTGGTATGATTTTCACTGATACTTTACAATAGACTTTATTGCCAGCATCTTCAGAGACTAATCTACTGAAATGTCAGGCTAAATGCCTGGGCTTTACGTTTCTTTACAGGTCTCAGAGTATAGACAGACATTCAATAAGAATGGAGAAAGGAGAATTGACACATACTTCCTTTTCTCCACTGACTGTAATCTCTACCCTCTTTCTTTCCACACTTAACAATGTATTGTCATGATACACACACACACACACACACACACACACACCAGCTTTACTAGACTTGGTCATTGGTTTGAGTTAATTTATGACCATTGATGGTTTAACTCAGATTAATTATTAAAGAAGTTACAAAGCTCTCCCCAATCTGATCAGCTGTAACAACTGAAATAAACAAATCAGTCCCTTGATTCTGCTTATTTTCAGGCATTGTCCCAAAGGGATACATTCTGTTGACATGTCTCTTAATTATAATAATACATTTCTTTGCAATCCACCTGCACTATTTCATTACAAAGTGAATGCACTGGCTCTTGCTCTAGGTTTGGTCCTATTTATATTCCTGAGACTAATTGTCAGCAAAATCATAAAAGGACAGAGTTTGGGCTTTTATATTCCACTGCCTCCCCCAGAAGCAGCCTTCTGGAGACGTCTTATTCAAGAGGTCTGGATTGAAGTTAGATTCCTTTGGGCTTTCCTCGTGGTCTCTCACCTTCAGTGAAGTACCAATGTCTGAGAAGGTCCTCTCTTGGGTACACATTTTGAAGATAGCTCTAGGGTAGGGAAAATGGAAAATCACATAGCCCAGGTTTGAAACCTGGCTCCGAGGCACACATGTGTGATTTTTCTATTCCAAGCCCCAGTTTCCTAGCTGTAAAATGGTGGATAATGTTTTCCTTGTGGAGCTGTTAGAAGACTGCAATTAGATCATGTTTGTAAAGCACTTAGGCTGTGTTTGACCTATAGCAGGCACTCAATAAATTCTATTTAACAAATTCTAGTAATGGCTTTCCACCAGTGCTGGATCTCAAAAGTTTATATTAAAAAAAAAAAAAAAAGGTGACCTAGACTAAGCAAAATTTTGTTTGTATATATAATTTTCTGAGGAAGATGCAGTTTTCATTAGAGTCTGAAAAAAAATTCTGTCTAAAAAAAAAAAAAGGTAATCATAGAGCCAAGAAAAAGAACTTAGAAGTGAGAACTGGTCTATAACCATGAAAAACCAACTAAAGGGATATTAAGTATAAATAAAGATCATGCATATTCCCAAAGAACATCTACAAACAGATTTCCCACTGCTTTCACCAAACTGCTAGTAACTATCCTCATAGTCCCTCTGTCTCCCACCAAAAGGTCAGACAGAGCACAGAGGAAAGTATCCCACCCCCCTTCCCATCTAGGATATGACAATCAACTACAAAAGAGGTGGACTCCAAGCTTTAGGGTCAGCTAAAACCCAATAAAAAGTATGGCTCCATTAGTTATAAACTGTGACTCTGAAGTAATTCAACCTCTTTTTCCTCGGTTTCTTCAAATACATCCTTCCCGTTACACTACTGATTTGGGAAAGTAACTCTCCAATGTGCTTAGCAGAGAAAAGTGACAGATAATGCTTGGAATGCTCCTGGGAAGGATCGCTGGGCAACGGAAATGGGACTTGGATGGCTGGACAAGGCTGGCTTTACAACTAGTCAGAATAGTTAAGTCCAATATCATGTTCTTTGTGGGGGTGCTGGAAAAGCTCACCCTTCCCCCCCCCCCAAATGTCATTCTCTATGTCAGCCTGTCTGAAATTCCATCCTTAGAAATAATTCCTTTGGATCACTAAGAGCCCCTGGGAGGGACTCAGCACCCCGGGGGAGGATTGTCACCTCTCTCTATTGGAACCCCACTCTCACCCCCCAAGGAGTTCGCCAATACAGGTTCAAGATGATAGCCTTCTCAAGGGTACTAGCTCCTTCCCAGGGCAACAACACGGAGCCACTCAAGGTGGGAATACTTAAAAGAATTCCCAGTGAGAAACAAAAGCCCCAGAGGCGAGGTCCCTAGGACAAAGGGAGTAAAGAGGGGGCAGAAAACGGCAGAAGGTGAAGCTGGGAAGAGAGAGGGAAGAATACCGAAAAGAGACTTTCTTCTTTTCTTGCACAAACACAGCTTACTACGTGTGAGGGGCGGGGGGGGGGGAGGGCAAAACCTCCCAGGTCAGTCTTGCTTCTTAATGTGAAACAGGCCAGGGGTGGGGCTGGGGGGCAGGAGTTCTTTCCAGTTCGGGAGAAGGGGTAGTCGCTCTGGGCAAAGTCTGGCTCAAGGGGATTTGGGGGGGGGGGGGAGTCGCGCGACAGGAAGACCCAGGGTCCTGAGTGTGAGGTACAGGTCTGCGTCACTTACACATCTTGCCCGCCCGCATGCTACGAGATAAGGAACGCACAGCCCTGGCACAGGGCCTGGCATCTGGCAAGCGCTGGAGCACGCGAGCCCCTGCCATGGCTCTGGTATTGGAAACGTGCCCTGCAGCGGGTGCGTCCCCCGTGTGCCAGGCAAGCCTCTGTGCACTCTGCACCCTAACATCCCTCAAACGGACCCCAGCCTGCGGAACAGGATTCAAGATTTTCAGCGTCGCCGAAGCTTAAAGCGGCGGTCGCACGGCTTAAAAGCGACGGAGGCGAGCCTGGGACACCCGGGCTGCGGCTAGTTCCCGAGGGGAGGGTTAGGGGAGGTGGGTGACGGCGCGGGGCTCACCCCTGAAGGAGTCGGGGAGCCGCCGGGCTTCGGCGTCTCCTGTGTGCCGCTTCTCAGCCATGCTGCCCGAGCCTGAGGCGTCGCTCTCCGGTCCTTACCAACAACGCTGAGGCGGCTTCCGCGAAGAATGAGCCGCGGAGATCCCAGGCGGAGATCCAGGGCAGAGACCCAGGCTGCAGTCCCGCCCCCTGCCCGCGGCCCAGCCAATCGACGCCCACGACTATAAGGAACACGCCCCCTTTCCCCGCCCACCCCCCGCCCCTCCGGAGCGGCCGCGGGGTGCGCGCCTCCCGCGCGACCCCGCTGGTCTGAGGGGCGTGGTCCGAAGGGCTGGAAGGCCCCAGGCTGGGGGCCGGGCCCAGCTGCTGCACCGGAAGGGAGGGGCGGGCACCCGGGAGCGGGGAGATATTGAGGAGGGGGCTGAGGAGGTGACCTGAGGAGAAGGTGCTCGCGAGGGAGAGCAGGCTTCAGGGCAGACGAGTAAGAGGAAAATGGCGCCCTCCCTGGGCTGGTGGGGTCCGAGGGAAGGCGAGGAGGCGAAGGGGCACGTGTGTGTGGCTGAGGGCCGCAGGGGCTGAGAGGGACAGTGGGTGCGAGGGGGAGGAAGCGACGCGATGCCCTCGAGCCCGAGGGAGTGAATCCCAGTGAGGGGCGTTTATTCAACAAACTCCTCCGTGCACCTGCCACCAGCCTCCGGCGCGCGCGGGGGCAGACGCGGGGCCAGCCCTCGTGGAGCTCATAGGCGAGGGGCGAGACAGGCGACAAACTACCAGATCTTTACACGTACGAAGAACACGGTGAAGGGACCGAGGTACCCAGAAGAGCAGAGGGCACCGACTTTAGTTAGGGGGCGCAGAGAAGGGCTCCCTGAGGAGGTGGGCGTTGAGGTGTGACCTAAATTTGAGACAGGGCAGGTCAGAAAGGGAGTCCCAGGCAAAGCATCCAAAAGGGTATTCCCAGCCCCAAGCCCTCTGTTGGGTGGCGGCCGGAAGCCTTACACTTGAAACCAGGCAGGCTATGTTGTATTCTCCATGACTTGTCCAAGTGCGAAGTGTTCAAAGTATGTTGATGTACCCAAGAAGGTCCACCTTTTATTTATTTACTTATTTTAGATTTTATTTATTTATTTGACAGAGAGCAAGAGATCACAAGTAGGCAGAGGCAGGCAGAGAGAGAGGAGGAAGCAAGCTCCCTGCTGAGCAGAGAGACCGATGCGGGGCTCGATCCCAGGACCCTGGGATCATGACCTGAGCCGAAGGCAGAGGCTTTTGCCCACTGAGCCACCCAGGTGCCCGGAAGGTCCACTTTTAAAAACATTTTATTTCGAAATAAGTGCAGATATCACAAGAAGTTGCAAAGAGTGTGCAGAGAGGTACCCTCAACCCACTTTCCCCCAATAGTTCAACCTTACTTCACTAGTAAGTTATCAAAGCCTGGACATGGACAGCAGCCCAAGGTTTGTGTGTAGTTCTGTGCCCTTGTATCACATGGGTAGATGGGAAAAACTACCACTGCAGTCAAGCTGCAGAGCTAGTCGGTTAACACAAGGATCTCCCTTGTGGGGAATACATTGTTCTTCTTTTTAATAGGCTCAGCGTTTGGTTGTTTAATACCTAACACTGTGGTGTTTGGTTAATATGGAATGATCGACTTTCTGGTTTTAGCTCCAGAGCCTTGTGGCTGTCAGGATGGAAACTGGAGCACACACGGTTCTCACAGGTGTTAAGACAGTGGCTGATCATCTTTGCTCTGGGATGCAGACCCGAGTATGTGATAAAAACCTGACACAGAGCTGTAAAGTTGACTTCCCGTCACACAAGGGCAAAGAACTGTTTGTATTTTCCTGCCTGTGGAGTACAGCTTGTGCATTCGTTTGGTTTATAAGCCTCCTGGAGAAGATAAGGAGAGGAGTACAGTAATTTAATGATTCTTCCTCTCTAAATCATCTTTGAGAGAATCCACAGCTTCATTTTTTCCATTCCGCAACCAATAAGCCCCAGAGGCATGTACTTCCTGTTTATGCTGTGGTTCCCAGGAAAAAGGAGCAAATGCACCACCAGCTAATTAAATCCTTCAGTAGAGGAGGGCTTGATTACACATTGCATATCATGAAAAGCTATCTGGCTTTCACTTTGCTGGAAAAGGAAGTGTTTCAAAGTGATTTTGATGTTTGTACTCCTACTTGCTACATTTGCTCAAGTCTCAAAGCAATCCCAGCAGCATCACTCCTAGAGACTTAGAAAAGAAGCTTCTCTCCCTTTGGGACAAAGACTTAGGTAAACACTTCTTGGCTTTGGTTTCAGATTGCATCAGTTGGGGAGCTAATTCCTGGCCCAAGCACTGACTGAGAACTAAGAAAAAGTTTTGACTTGATTTTTAAGTTATCTTCTGGATGATGTTTCCACATTTTGATTTTAAAATGCTGAATTTTGTCTGCCCATGAAACTCGTGTGTTCTGGCTTTCTCATGCATATTCTTTATAAATGTGATGTAGGAAAGATGTTGAGATTTGAAGTTGATGGTCAAGAAAGAATTCTTCAGCTGTCTTTGGTGCAAAAAGATGGTGTTATTAAAAAACAGGGACAGGACCCAGTGGGCAGAAAGAGCTGCACTAGGGTTCTGATGGGGGACTGATGATATACTTTCAAGTCAGGAGGTGGTTAGGGATAGTGTAAGTCTCTATAGTGTGTGTGTACAAGTCTCTAGGGAATTTTGGAAGCAAGGTTTCTAGGACCTCGAGGGGCTAGCTCTTGTTAGGAAAAGGTCACTTATTACTGTCTAGTAAAATCTTAGTCATGAGACCCTTCAGATGTATATCAATGGGCCATATGCTTGGAGGATGCTTGCTAACATTTATCTTGGGGGAGTTAAGATAAAAGGAAGTTCCCAGGGGTGCCTGGGTGGCTCAGTGGGTTAAGCCGCTGCCTTCGGCTCAGGTCATGATCTCAGGGTCCTGGGATCGAGTCCCGCATCGGGCTCTCTGCTCAGCAGGGAGCAGCCTGCTTCCTCCTCTCTCTCTCTCTCTCTCTGCCTGCCTCTCTGCCTACTTGTGATGTCTCTCTGTCAAATAAATAAATAAAATCTTTAAAAAAAAAAAAAAAAAAAAGGAAGTTCCCAAAGGAATTTTTATATGTTGAAGTATACTTATAGGGTCCTGGAGGTTGGGATAATGTTTGTTTTGTTTTTTAAGATTTTATTTATTTATTTAAGAGAGAGAGTGAGTGTGAGAGAGCATGAGAGGGGAGAAGGTCAAAGGGAGAAGCAGATTCCCGCAGAGCTGGGAGCCGGATGTGGGACTCAATGTGGGATTCAGTCCCATAATTCCAGGATCATGACCTGAGCCAAAGGCGGTCACTTAACCAACTGAGCCACCCAGGTGCCCCTAGGTTGGAATAATTTTAATTGAGGGTTGTTTTTTGCCTTTTGCAGAGTATTAACATAAAAACAGTTGAGTTTCTAGAGGAAGGTCACTCTGCCAATCCAAAGGACTTGTCAGTGAACTGTAAATTGTAAAGAAATTTAACTTTTTTCTTTTGCCTTTGTTCCCCACATCAAGAACTATTATAATTTTGGTGACTTTTTTGTTTCAGTTGTTATTAAAGGATATGTGCATATAAGTTAGAATGAGAATATAGATGCCATATTTCTTTTATGTTTTATTTTGCTGTTATTTCCCTAGCATATTCAGGGAACTATACTAAGTATCGATTGATGGTGATAGTGATGATATTAAGACATGGATTTGGTTTAAAGACTTACATCCACCATGAAGTCATATAATTGAATAAGTCAGAGGAAATTTAATCTGTCTTTTTCCTGTATCCACACAAGACATGCTTTAATGAAAACAACAGGAGGATCCTTATTTATTTTTTCCTTTAAATTGTGAATCCAGGCTGTTCTCGATGCCTTTAGTGAAATCGGCTAGTCAGATCCTTTTCAGGGAACAGCAAATACCAGCAAGTTCCGTCTGTCTGTGGTATTTTCCCCAGGATAGGACTAACAAGTTTGGTCTGTTTCTCTATGTGGACTAATTCACATGTATTGTATTGCAGCAGCATTTTTTAATCTTATTAGCTCTTGTCTATAAGAAATTATTCCTGGAATTGAATCATACCAAGAGTTTCACCAGAGGATTTTATATATCTGGGCTGTGGCAGCAGACCAATTAAACATAGAGTTGAGTTCAGGTTCTCAAGTATTATGAGAACAAAAAGTATTACTGAAACATTGATGGTATTTAACCGAGCATCTATAGGAAGGATTTTATTAATCTGCTTTTATTTATTAAGAAGTTCACTTAGCAAATATTTGCTGAGCACCTATTATATGCCAGGCATTGCTTTAGGTACTTAGGATACATCAATGAACAAAAAAGGGCAAAAATTCCCTGCCTCGTAGAGCATATGCTATAGTAATCCTTTCTACAGGTATTAGCTTGCTAGGGCTTACACAACAAGGTACCACAAGCTGGATGGCTTAAGTAAAAGAAGTTTAGGGGCACCTGGGTGGCTCAGTTGTTAGGTAGAGCTGGCTGGCTTCAGCTCAGGTCATGATCCCTGGGTCCTGGGACTGAGTCCCACATTGGGCTCCCTTCCTGGTGGGAAGCCTCCTTCTCCCTCTCCCACTCCCCCTGCAGGTATTTCCTGTGTCTCTCTCTGTCAAATAAATAAATAAAATCTTTAAATAATAAATAAATAAATAAATAAATAAATAAATAAATAACAGAGTTTATTTTTCTTACAGTCTGGAGGTGAGAAGTCCAAGATCAAGAGTCAGCAGAGGTGGTTTCTTCTAAGGAGCCTGAGGGAAGAATCTGTTCCAGGCCTCTCTCCTTGACTTGTAAGTACCATCTTCTTCCTGTGTTTTTACATTATCTTCTCTCTGTATGCATCTGTATCCAGATTTCCTCTTCTTACAAGGACACCTGTTATGTTGGATTAGGACCCACCCTAATGACGTCATGTTACCTTAATTACCTCTTTAAAGACCCTGTCTCAAAAAAAAAAAAAAAAAAAAAGGTAAAGAAAAAGAAAAAAAAAGGGTAGGAAGGGTGGGGGGAAGACCCTGTTCAAATACAGTTACATTCTGAGGTCCTGGGGGTGGGAGTTAGGACTTCAATGTATGGACTTTCGGAGAACACATTTTAGCACATAATATCACATATGAGGATGGTGATCCAAATCTTTGTCTTACCTGTCTTCTCACATCCACATCTCTGAAATACTCAAAACCATTTATGTTTCCCTACAAAGTGTGTCTAGGGGACCTATAATTATGAGCAATTATTTTTCTAGACATGATTTATTTTTAAAAATGACTAAAAGGAAAGTTTCTGACTCAGAATGATTACTCTACTTGAAATGTTGCTCCATCTAGCCCATATTCTACTGTTTTGGCAATTATAAAAAAGTAAGGAAAAATGGTGTTAGAGGAGGGGTTCAATGGGTTATTATTTGCAGGGTACTAGGACTCATGGTAAAACAAAATTTTTTTCAAACACCGTACATGAGGGAAAGAGAGGCCTATATAATGACATTATTTTTAATAATTCAAGTAATGTTACCATCGCCACTAGTTACTATTTATTTTTATCCCATAAGGAAATTGAGATGGTTTAATCACTTGCCCAAGGTCTCACAGAATGTAATTTGGTGTCTACCCCAAGTCTGTATAACTCAAGAGTTTAAGCTGTTAACCATTCGGAAAAATAAAAATAAACAAAAGACTCAAATGTTTCATATACAAACACTTCTAAGAAAGTGATATATCTAAGCATCTAAGTATACCTAAATGAGTACTAGAGTTTGCCTTCAGTCTTGATATAGACTTAACGTTTATCTTGAAATGATATTTTATTGTTCGGTGTTTATATCATTGTTGATATGCTGTGTCAAAATGTGTCTATCTGTTTTTGATACTGAATTTATAAAGGAAACAATCTACAACCAGGTCAGTATTTTATACTTTATTTCATTGTACATCTTGAATTACATTGAAAATTTAAAATAACTTTAAACTCTTGTTTTTTTCCTTATAATTTTAAAGGACAATTTCATTTTTCTATTGTAGAAGATGAATGGGGCAGGTAAATTACCGGGAGATATCAGGAAAGGCTTCTATGGAAAGCTGAGTTTAGTAGGATAAATACAAATTAGAAAAGGATACTTTAGGAACACAGAAAAGTCCTTATGCATACGTAGGCATATGACAGAGCTTGATATTTTGCAGAAAATGCAAGTAGTAAGAGTAGTAAGATATTCAGAAAGTTGGAATGTTAAAAGAAATGACAGCAGACTAAAAGGTACATGCCAAACTTAGAAGGTAAATATGAAGTCCCTGAAAGATCTTAACAAAAGGGATGGAATGAACTCTTCCTATCAAAATGTCATGTAATAGACAATCTCAATACACCTATGTCCACTGAAGAAATTGAACTGATAATAAATGACCTAAAATAGAAGGCATGACCTAAAATACCAGGCCTAGGTATAAAAAGAATGGGTGCTTGGGTGGCTTAGTCAGTTGAGTATCCAACTCCTGATTTCAGCTCAGGTCATGATCTCAGGGTTGTGGGATTGAACTCTGCATTGCTCTCCATGCTGAGCATGGAGCCTGCTTAAGATTTTGTCTCTCCCTTTCCTTCTGCCCTGCCCCCCCACCATATGTATGCTCTCTCTCTCTCTCTCAAAAAAAAAAGATACACACACACACACACACAGCTATATGTAAAATGGTTCAACATTTGGAAATCAGTTAATGTACTCTCTTACATCAACAGACTTAAGAAGAAAAATCACAAAATTATATCAGTAGATCAAAAAAAGGATTTGGCAAAACCCAATAGTCATTCATCATAAGAACTCTCAGTAAACTAGGAATTGAGGCGAACTTCCTTAACTTAGTAAGGAAGATGTACAAAAGCCTAAGGCGAACGGTATGCTTAATGGTGAAGAACATGAAGCTTTCCTTCTAAGATCAGGAACAAGGCAAGGATGACTCTCATCATCCCTCATTTTCAACATCATACTAGAAGCCCTAGCTAATGGAATAAGACAAGAAAAGGAAGTCAAAGGTGTGCAGATTGGGGAGAAAATAGAACTCTTCATTTGCAGAATATTGTCTATGTAGAAAATCTGTACTTGTACTCTTATGTTATTACATAAGGAAGCAGAAGAAAAGGGGAAGTTAAATAAACACATAGAAGACCCAGAGCAAAGACTTTCACATCAAATATGGTATTATCTTATATAGTTTATCAACTAATATATGAACATCAGTTTATTGAACTATATCAATCCCTGTGTATCATTTGTGACTAGTTGAGCAGAAAATACCTTTCACTACCCTTGAAGTCTTTTTTTTTCTTGGACCTTGAGACATAATGGCCTTGGAGCTCCTGGATGCAGTTATTACATCCTTGGGAATTTTATAAGTGTCATTTGCTGATACACTGTATCTTTATTTTCAAAAACCCATTTTAAGAAGTCAACACTGGCTATTAAGTAATGTAAGCATAGTAATGTAGGATTGATTATTGTATTTGTCTTACCTATCTTTTTACGGTACTGAATTCACATAGGTCATGACAAGTATTTATTTTTGTTATCTTTTCCCATACTGCTTAGTCTCCATTTATAGGAGAGGCCAAGGAGTGACATATTAGCTACTGAAATATAATAGATACTGTGTCTTAAATACCTGTTATATGCCAGAAATCATATTGTTTTACCCAGTTATCTCCTTTAATCCATCTCGACACACTTCCACCATCACCAAGGCAGGAAAAAGGGATGTGGTGACTTGTGTACTGTGTCTTGAAGACATCTGCTTGGAAGTGACACGTGACACTACTGTTTCTATTTCATTGGCCAAAGCCAGTAACATGGCCGGGTCCAACTTTATTTTTTTAAATTATTTTTTAAAAAATATTTTATTTATTTGACAGAGATCACAAATAGGCAGAGAGGCAAGCAGAGAGAGAGGAGGAAGCAGGCTCCCTGCTGAGCAGAGAGCCTGATGCAGGGCTCTGTCCCAGGACCCTGGGATCATGACCTGAACTGAAGGCAGAGGCTTTAACCCACTGAGCCACCAAGGCGCCCCCCGGGGTCCAACTTTAAGTAAGAAGGGGAAAGTGCAGTTTTGGAGGTTCAGGAAAGAGGAGAATTAGACATCAGTGAGCAGCATTAATGACTACCACACCAATAATTTGAACTTTCTGGGCTTCCTAATTTGATATTTATCTTTTCCATTTCTAAATCTGCCCTTATCCCTTCTCCTGTATATAGATTCTTCAGGTAAAAGCCTACATATAGTTTCAAAGAAACACCTCTCTGTTTCAGATAGTCATAGCAGAGTTATCTGGAGACTTTTTCAAAATCATATGCCTGGGCCCCACCCAAGAACTAGTGAACTGAAACATCAAAGGGTCAGGCTCTGGATGCGTGTACTTTGATAAAGCTTCCCAGATGGTTCCAGCGTGCCCTCTGTTGTGACTCTGCGGTTGTAGACTCATATTTGTTTTCAGGCGTTGCTCTTAAAACACATGGGAAGTGGAAACAGCTCTGAAACAGAACTGAGAGGATGGGAAAGAGGCATCTGGACCAAAATTATGAGTCAGCCTAGCTTGGTTCTTAGCTCAGGCTTAAAGTGTGTTTACTGTGGAAGTCAGTATATCTTGGGCATGCCTAACTGACTCCAGGGTTTTGTACCTAAGGCAATACCAATCCTCGTGAAAGAGACCCACCTCACTGTAAATCAAGGGAGACTTTTACCCCTGCCCCAACTTTTTACTGAAAAAATTTCAATCACATGGAACATTGAAAGGATTGACCCACTACTTAATTCAGTAAGTGCTAGCATTTTGCTGTATTTGTTTCATTTGCTAATTTTTTTGTCACCCACTGGTAATTGTTGTCTGAATCAATTATTTTATTGGGGGGTGGGGGTTATCAGACAGTGATTTTCTGATTTTATTATTCCTACTACATCTATTATCATTATCTAGCACTCTTCAATAAAGAAGAGCTTTTTTAAAATTTTAATCAACTGGAGAAGAATTAAGTTTTTCCTAAAAAGGCAGAGTAAATATGTAATTATTTAAAATAAAGAAGACTTCTCAGGAGCCCATATTTGATTTAAGGACGGTCAACTCGCATTGTAGCAAAAAAATGGTTTGAGTATAGCGGAGGCTTCCGCATATAGTTCTATGGCACAGCTTTGCAACTCACAATGATAAAACGTGGTAGCTAAAGAGAAAAATGGTGTACAAATTACAGTGGCTGTATCATCAACAGCAGAAACATGAGCAGCATTAGTGGCCAGGCTTTGGAATGGTCAAAGGACAGGATCCATGGCACAGATGCTGGCAGTTCCATCAGCACTGGTCCCTGTTGGTGGGTCCCAGTAGCTGTAGAGCCATCAATGGGCATGGTAGCCTGGCCCCTGTTTGGTTCATTAGCAGCACCAGGGAAAACCGTTAGCAGAAGAGTACAATGTCTCCGGCAAACAGGTAACCAGGCAGCTCCTTCTGTAGAGCATCCATGAACCAGCGGTTGGGGCACTCAGAGCCATTCAGCAGAGAAACTGCCTCTTCATATGCCTGTGGAGGCGGAGTCAGTGTCAGAGACCTATAGTGTAGGGAGACTTACTGTGATCCCACCTTCCCCTTGGTCTGCGGTAATCTGAGAAAAAGCGCTCTATCTTACCAAGAACAGAAAATGTCCAAGAAAGGGTCTTATTTAAAAAAAAAAAAAAAAAAGAAAGGGTCTTATTTAGGCAAAGGAAGCTCAAAGGAGAAAGTGATGTCTAGAGTTTGAAGTGCTGTATAGAGGTGATGGCAGGTAGCTCAGGTTGAAAGAGAACTTTAAAGATACTAGTTGGCTCGTTGAGGGAACCTAGAAACCCACAATGGTTGCCCGCCCAGTTTCCTCATCACAGATATGATATATATGTTCATGTCTTCCGGTCTTCTTCTATGCAGTGCCTGGTGATTTCTTTTTATGGGAAACACAGAGATTCAAGTAAAGATTAAATCCACATTTTATTCCTGATAGAATTTATATCCCCTGAAAAGTTAAAGTGGTCTATATACATATAAGGTTTCCTTTAATCTGTACTGAACATAGGAGCTGTGGTTACTAAAAGTTAGTCAAACCATATAGAGGAATTAAGGAAATAGTGATTGCCATTTTCCTTTCACTTTTAGCCTTTTTTTAAAAAATATAAGAACAAAGTGACTTTTTTAGCTACTCCACATTTCCTCCAAACATTGGTTTCTTGATGGAGAAATGCAAACTTTTTCTATCAGAAGGAAAGAAGTTGAGAATGATTTCTGGGTTGAGATCTGTTTTTATGATTAACCAACTGTTCATAGACTAAAAAGAAAATGAAAAGACAGGACGTGGGACGCCTGGATGGCTCAGTTGGTTAAGCAGCTGCCTTCGGCTCAGGTCATGATCCCAGCGTCCTGGGATCGAGTCCCACATCAGGCTCCTTGCTCGACAGGGAGCCTGCTTCTCCCTCTGCCCCTGCCTGCCATTCTGTCTGCCTGTGCTCGCTCTCTCTCCCTCTCTCTGACAAATAAATAAAATCTTTAAAAAAGAAAAGAAAAGAAAAGACAGGACGTGATGGGTTGCCTGGGCGGCTCAGTCAGTTAAACATCTGCCTTTGGCTCAGGTCATGATCCCAGGGTCCTGGGATCGAGCCCCACATTAAGCTCTCTGCTCAGCAAGGAGCCTGCTTCTCCCTCTGCCTGACGCTCCCCCACTTGTGCTATCTCTCTCTCTGAAAAATAAATGAATAAAATATTGAAAAAAAAAAAGACAGCGTACACTAAATCATGGCAAATAGTCTGTGTTATAATCTGCCCATCATAAAACGAAAGAGTAAGTTTATACAAACTTCCTCAAAAAGTGATAAAATTAAAGTAGTCACAAATTGAACAAACTGGTTCTAATTCAGTGTAGTGGAACTTTTATTTTTTTAAGTGTAAAAGCTACCGTATTTTTATAGATTGGCAATATGATAATTAATTAAAGTGTTTGGTTGTGTCAGTGACTTTTTTTTCCCCTTGAGCAAGGCTAATTAGTTTTATGCTCCATATGCACTCACTGAACTGTTCTTAGCTCTCTGTCAGGTAATTTATTCAGGTGTTGAAATCATCACAAGGCTTTTCTGAGAATTCTAGACCTTCCAAAGTGGCAGAAAGTTCATTGTTGCCTCAGTAGTACCAGTCGGAGCCTTGGGTATGCACAGTTTTCTGACTGTAAGAAAATTGAACAGCATAGTAGTCGTATTTAGTGGAGTTCATGTTCAAAAGAAGCCTCTCAGAATCCTTCCTGTGACCCCTCATTTAGAAGCAGATAAACAGCAGCACTAACTGGAGACAAAGGAAGTGGTGAGGTGCAGAAACAAGAGGAAGATTTTTTTGTTCTAAGTCTTGACGCAACTGGAGGTGGTTTGTAAATTGGGGTATTTTGTCCTTAGCATCCTTTTGATGTTCTTACCTGCTTTTCCTCTCCTTCATACTGTGTGGTGCTAATGTACTCTGATTATCACATTGCCCCAATCCAAGCATGGTTTTTTTTCCCCCATCAAAGCTCTCTTTGCACCAAAATTACCTACACTCCTCTCCTGGAAAATCTCTGATATTAGAAAAACAGAAACTTCATTGAATTGATTTGCCCTAACAAGTACATGGATTATTAAAAGCCAGCCTCTTAACATTTTCAGATGTAATGGTTATGTTTATAAAGAATACCCATTCGTATCTAATGAGTTTAAATTTGAAGGAATTTCTTTTATTATAATGATATAAAAAGAAATAGAGGCTGTTTCCAAAAGGGCTTTTTTTTTTTTTTTTTGGGTAGGGATGAAAGTAATTTGTTTATCTCTTAGGAGACCAGTTCTATAGGTGTTAGCAACCTAAGCTGTTTCAGCTTTTCCGTGTTCCTATGCAGATGAGCCTGTAAGTTTTTAAGCTCTCAGTTATTTCACAGTATCTCCTTTGATGGTGGTAGTAGAGACAGTGGTTTCATTATATGCAGTTTGAAGTCTTTCCTGTACCTCTGTTACTAGTTTACTAGATGTCTTTGTTATTAGGTTTCTGTTATTTTTTTTCTTTTTTTTAAAGATTTATTTATTTATTTGAGAGAGAGAGTGTGGCAGAGGGTGAGAGAGAGAGTCCCAAGCAGGCTCCACACTTAGCACAGAGCCCTACTTGGGCTTGATCCCACTACCCTGAGATCATGACCTGAGCTGAAATCAAGAGTTGGACACTTAACCAACTGAGCCACCCAGGCCCCTCTGTTTCTTTTTAAAAAATAATCTCTATACCTAACATAGGGCTCAAATCTATAATCCCAAGATCAAGATAGGTTTCTGTATTGAGAGACTCAACCCAGAAGGAAAAACATGTAATAAGCACTATAATAACATTTCTTAGAGGAATTGACATTTGGTTTTATTAATGAGTTTGTTAAATATTAACTAGGTGCCTACTATGTGTCAGATACAGCCTAGATGCTGGGGATATACTGATTAATAAGACAGACATAGTCCCTCCATGGAGTTTACTGTCTAGTGGTTCCAGAGAGAGGATTGAGGGTAACACAGCTTCAGGGAAATGGTAATAATGTAGAGAGCAGGCAAAAGGCGGAGACTTCCTTTCATATTCTGGGATGATAAGGTAGCATTCTGTACTATGAAATGGCAAAATAGCTAATCAACTTATCGTGTATGGTCGTATTAGACTGTGTGCTCCCTGAAGAGGAAGTTCTGGGGAACCAGATAACTATTGCCATAGACCAATTTAAAGGGGAAGAGGAGTGATTCAACCCTGATGGATGCCTTTAATGGCATGGATGATTTAAAGCAAGCAGATGATATGCACAAATTGCAAAAATATTGCCCTAGTAGAATGACATTCAAGCCTTTATGGGATGGTCTGGAAAAAGTCTTTTCTAGCTTATAGTCATAGTACTGAGGTATCTGAAAACCAAATTTGAAGATTGATTCTGTGGTTTGGTAAATTACCTGAGTACTTGAATTCAAATACCTGGCCATATATTTTTCATGAATGGTAGGTTAAGCTGGATTAGGGAGGAGAGGGGTCTTGACAACTTGAATAGCGATATATGACAGAAACCAAGCCTTAGAGAACCCCAAACTCCTAGATTTATCTGAAACAGTTTTCAGTTGTGGCACATCCATAGTTGAGTGTTAACATCTACAAGAATGATAGGAATTTGCTTGTTTGGGAGGAATATTGGCAGAATGCATTTGAGGGTTCTTGACTAGGAAAATGGAAATGGAATTTTCAGACTAAGCCAAAGTAATAAGATTGTGCTTGCAGCCACTGTGGTTCCTTGGGCAGTCAGCCATACTTCCAACGAGGCACTGAGCTGGCCTGTCCCAAATAACACTGAAGAGCCAGAAAGAATTTGGTCTAAAAGAAAGGATAAAAAATTTTAGGTATAGAAGGGCGGGGTTCCATCTGTCATGCAAACTGCCTGTGAGCCCCTCATTGGTCCCGTGATAGATTCCAAAAGACCCTCAGTTTAGTTTTGCCACAAGGAATGGGTTTGTGAAGGAAGTATGAGAGTCTTTAAAAAGCACTCCACTGGCTGCCCTTTCTAGGCTGAGAATGCTGACGGATAGAGCCTCATATGGAGTGAGAGCTATAATCTTTGTGGGGGTGGCAGAGCCTTTTGACAGAAATGAATAAATAGTAGGCATGGTCATCACGTAGCAGGGTGAATGTGATAATCACATCTCAGGAAGGTTTTACCATAGTTAATTCATGAAAATTTATTTTTGGTCATAGGAATGATATGTGACTATTTCTTATTACTAAGAATTTTTAAAAAACAGATAAAAAGAATTCTAAAATAGGAATAAATAAAGTAAGAATTTAAAAAATAGATTAAAAATTGGGATGCCTGTGTAGCTCAGTCGGTTAGACACCTGCCTTTGGCTCAGGTCATGATCCCAAGTGTCCTAGGATGGGACCCCCATGTCGGGCTCCCTGCTCAGCAGGGAACCTGCTTCTCCCTCCCCCCACTGCTCCCCCTGCCTGTGTGCTCTCTCTTTCTCTGATAAATAAATAAATAAAATCTTTTAAAAATAGATAAAAAGCAAATACTCCCTAGATTTCTTTCCTCTAATCCCTCTCGCTTTCATGAAATGCTCAGCAGAAATTCTCCTCTGCAGAAGAACTTCTTGACACTAGGATGTTCGAGATGGCTTACTCTGTAGATGCCAGTTGTCTTTTGTCTCCAGCCAGCCCGGTGCTTGCTGAATGGACTTGTCAACACAGTAGCCACGGTGTCAGTGGTAGAGGCTATGCATGGGCTTCAGCAACATGGACTTCTTGTCTTCAAGGCTGCCCTGGTCTGTGCCATTGCTGAGGGCTCGGTTTACTAGCAACAGTAGGCCGTTCTGGGTTCTGCACTTGACATTGTGCCTGTAGGTTCTTTGCCAGTTCTCTGTTGACACATATGTCACAGTGGATCTCTTCTGCTGTGGGGAGTGGGGAATAGCAATCTTAGATCTTAAATAATGACTTTCCTTATGAGAGCGGAGGATTTATCTCTCATCCTGCCATCCTCTCTGCTTCCCGACTCAATCCTCTCAACATAATTTTTGGTTGAGTGAATGTTCAGTATTTACACTATACCTATGCCAATATTATGCATAGTCAAATATAATGTATTACAAGCATATCTCTTTTCTTATTTTGTGCTTTTTTCTGAGATTAAAATTGCTTATTTATTTATTTTTAAAGGTTTTATTTATCCATTCACAGACAGAGATCACAAGTAGGCAGAGAGGCAGGCAGAGAGGGGCACGGGGAAGCAGGCTCCCTGCTGAGCAGAGAGCCCCGTATGGGGTGCGATCACAGGACCTTGAGACCATGACCCGAGCCGAAGGCAGAGGCTTTAACCCACTGAGCCACCCAGGTGCCCCTAAAATTGCTTATTTAAAAATTTCTTATTTTTCTTTATACCAGTTACTGATTTAAATTGCTTTTCAGCATAATTTTATGTGTCCCAGGATAAATGCTGACGGAGGCCCACACACCACATGTGTAAATATTTAAAAGTTATAAATCAAGCTATAAAATAAACTCTCTTTTCTTCCTTTGAGTTGACATAAATACCTTCACAACAAAACTGAAAATTATCTTAGTCTGTGGTTTTTATATGACTGAAAGGCTGTGAATTATTAGGCACCTGAATTTTATTTTTAATTGCATATGTCTGAGAGTTAGTGATGTTTGGCTGAATAGTAAACTAAAGGCTTGCCAAACTAATAAATGATTATGTTCTTTGCTATGATTTTTCTTTTTCTTAATTTCAGCAAAAATATTACCCTGAAATGTCACATAAAATTTGATTTATTGACAATAACATCACATTAGACCTTTCTTGGGTCATTGTAGGCTTTATGTATTTTTCTTTTAAAACATTCAAGATAACCTATTAAAACTAAAAGGTAAGAGACTGATGATAGTCAATAAAAACAAAAATTTTAAATAAAATATTTAAAGCTGGAATTTTTAGCTATATATTTTGAAAATTTAATTAAATTGTATCAATGCTTTATAAAAGTGAAAGTAATTACAATTCTAGAATTAGTATCCATCTGTCAGTGTAAAATATGCATAGCTTGCTTCACACATATTACTTCTAGACATACAGATTTAAGAATAATATGAATTATTTAATCCTACAAAATGTTGCTCATCTGCTCTGTGTAGCAGTGTCGAACAGTATGCTAATTAGTGAATATCACTGAATTCTCCAAGTGGAATCTAAAATGAGGTTTAAAAAAAGTAGATTTTCGATACTCAGAGCCTTTAAAATGCAAGTATCTATTTCATTCATGCTCTCAGAGAGGAAGGATTTGTTACTCTAGTTAATTTGTATTTTCTTTTACCAAAGTGCTCCTACTCCACACATCCTCTCTCTAGCAAAGTCTGTCTCTGACAACAGAGGCACAACCCACACACTTACAGAGCGTTCAGGGACAGTCACCTTTTACTTCAAGGAGAAAGGAAGACAAGCACAAGAGAAGTGGAGAAGCGTCTCCCTGAAGCCTAAATGAAGATAGCGTCACAGAATGAAACATCTAAGGTTCTAGACTGCACTGTGCTGTCACCGAGTGCTGGGTCTTGGGTGTACCTAATGGTCAATCTATTTGACTGTAGGGCCTCTTTTTTCCCGACGCCCAGGTCTATTTGTCTTAGCATTTGTATGCAGGGGTCCCTCCTACAGTAGTGTTTTTGTGGGGGTCACTCCCCCATTCACCGACGCCCAGGTTAAGATTTTGTTTTTATTTTTTTTTAAGATTTTATTTATTTATTTGACAGAGAGAGATCACAAGCAGGCAGAGAGGCAGGCAGAGAGAGAGAGAAGAGGAAGCAGTCTCCCTGCTGAGCAGAGAGCCCGATGCGGGACTCGATCCCAGGACCCTGAGATCATGACCTGAGCCGAAGGCAGAGGCTTAACCCGCTGAGCCACCCAGGCGCCCCTGTTTTTATATTTAAATTTTCTTTATTAACATATAATGTATTATTTGTTTCAGGGGTACAGGTCTGTGAATCATCAGTCTTACCCAATTCACAGCACTCACCATAGCACATACCCTCCCCCATGTCCATTCCCTAGCCTCCCCATCCCTGATACTCTACTCCCATCCAGCAACCCTCAGTTTGTTTCCTGAGATTAAGGGTCTTTTACAGTTTGTCTCCCTCTCTGGTTTCGTCTTGTTTGGGAATGAGAACTCTTACCTCCTTTTCTCATTTTTGTCTTTTAAAAATCCTTTTATTTTGAAATGATTTTAGATTTACAAAAAAAAAAAAAAAAGTGATGGTATTATGGAGTTGCTGTATATTCTCCCCCAAGCTTCTCCTATGGTAACATCTCTTTTGATTAAGAGGAGGATGACACTGTTCACAAAACCACAGACTTTATTTGGATCTCACCAGTTTCTCCATGATGTCCTTTTCCTGTTGCAGGATATCAGATTGCCTTTGGTCATCATGTTCCCTTGGTCTCCAATCTGTGACTGTTTGGTCTTTCCTTGTTTCATGACCTTGACAGTCTCGAAGGGCACAGTCAGGTGTTTTGCAGGCTGTCCTTCCATTAGGTTTGCCGTGATTAGACTGGGAATATGCATTTTGGGGGGAAAATACCACAGGGATGAGCTGCATCATGTCAGGGGTGCCCGGAATCAACATGACTAAGGACGGTGATGTTAACCTTTGAGCACTTCGGCTAGGTTGGTGTCTCAGGGTTCTCTAGTTACTGTTTCCCTTTCCCTACGCTATTCTTTAGAAGATAGTCACTAAATCCAGCCCACACTCTGGGTGGGGAATGTATTTCAAAACTGCATTCTATCAATGCTTATTTAATATCTCTTTTTATCCCCCACTACTTCTTCTTCCTTTTTTTTTTTTTTTTAGGGATTTTATTAATTTATTCGACAGAGAGAGATCACAAGTAAGCAGAGAGGAAGGCAGAGAGAGAGAGGGAGAAGCAGGCTCCCCACTGAGTAGAGAGCCTGATGCGGGGCTCGATCCCAGGACCCTGAGACCATGACCGAGGGCAGATGCTTAACCCACTGAGCCACCCAGGCGCCCCTTTATCCCCCACTTCTAAAAGTCCACTCAGTTCCTGAGCCTTTGGAAGATTCTGTGATATGCATCAATTCAGTTCTTGGCTTTTCCCACTATATCCCAAGTGCTTTTCTGCATTCCAGCTAGCAAGATTTTGTTCCTATTATCTCCCTTGTCTTTGTATTTATAGTTTTATGGGCTTTGAAAGATCCCTTTATGGTAGTTTTAGTGGGATTTCAGAGGAAATGAAATTGAATTATTATGTTCAATCTGCCATCTTTATCTGGAAGCCTTGGGGGAAACATTTTTTAATCATCAAAATTGACATTTAATCTGTTTGAATTTGCCATTTCTGTTTGTTATAATTCTACCATTAATGTAATCCATGGAATCACTGAATGCTTTTTTTGGGGGGGGAGGGTGTCATTGCTGTATTTCATAAAACATTGTGTTCAGGGGCACCTGGGTGGCTGAGTGGGTTAAAACCTCTGCCTTCGGCTCAGGTCATGATCTCAGGGTCCTGGGATCGAGTCCGCATCTGGCTCTCTGCTCAGCAGGGAGCCTGCTTCCCCTCTGTCTCTGGCTGCTGCTCTGCCTACTTGTGATCTCTCTCTCTCTCTCTCTGTCAAATAAATAAATAAAATCTAAAAAAACAAAAACCAAAAAAACAAAACAAAACAAAAACCACATTGTGTTCAGTCAAGAAACTCAGTTCACAGCTAGAGATGTGTCGGTCGGTGTGATTGGCCCTCATTATCGAAGGTAAATTGGGGTTACTGCTATAAAGCCAGGCTTATGCTGGGTAGGGAATGCTTCTTTTTACATACCAGTTATTAAGTCTAACAAAAAACAAGGCAGACTCAGATACCTCAGGAATAAGTGTGGGGTAGTTAATCAGGCAAAGAACCATACCCGGCTTATGCTTGCCAAAGACAACCAAAACTTGAATGGGTAGAGAAGGGGAGTTAAAATCTCCACACTGGCTTCCTGACCAGTAATATAAATGAGGCCTGGAGCCCTCTGACTACTTGCTGCCTTTCTTTTCCTCCCCCTTGTCTCTCATTTTCGTGTTTCTAGAGTATTGTTAGGTTTACAGTACAAGGGGGAGGAAGGTACAGAGAGTTCCCCCATATTCCCTGCCCCCTCACAGACATAGCCTCTTCCATTCACAAGAATGGTACATTTTTATTTTAATAAATAAATTAATTACCAAGGATGAATCTCTTATGATGTATCATAATCACCCACACAGTCCATAATTTACCTCAGGGTTCACTCTTGGTGCTCTACTTCGTATGGGTTTGGGCAAGTGTATGACAGCATATGTCTATCATTATAACATCATATAATATATCATTATAACATCATATAATATATTGTTGTAATATCATGTAATATCATACAGAGTATTTCCACTGCCCTAAAAATCCTCTGCACTCTGCCTATTCGTCCCCACTCCAATCCCCTGACGACCACTGATAGCTTTGTCTTTTCCAGAATGCCCTAGAGTTAGAATCATACAGTATGTAGTCGCTTTTTCCTCTTTTATTTTCCTACAATTTTATATAAAGTGTTTTGATATTGATTTTGTTTATCATTTAGTGACTAGGTTGCATTTTTTCCCATGCATTTTTATAGTTTTTGTTACTTTTTCTGTTGGTAATGGGACTGTATGGCTCAAAAGCCCAAACAGCACACCATGAATATTGAGAGTACTCCCTCTTGTCTCTGCCTTGCTCTCCTTTGCCTTACCCACTGTGAGTAACCTCTTTCCTTAGTATTTTTATGTGAGTTTTGGGTTTCTTTATGCCAGTACAAACATATTCTTCTTCTTCTTACACAAAAGATAACCATTCTGTGCTCTCTTCATTGAAGAATTTGTATTAGTTCATAGGGTTTTCCTTGTTCTTCTTTTACAGCTTTGTTGATGTCCTAATATTTATTTAACCAGTTCCCTTACAAAAAGTGACTTGTGTTTGTTTCTCAATATATCGTTGGCTTTGCAAATGGAATAAACTCATACAAATCTCATTTTGTAGGTATATGGATATATTTTTAGATAAATTCCCAGAACTGGGAAAATTGCAGAATATTGGCGTAACTTTGTAGTGTATAATATAGTCAGCTATCATCTGTCTTAATAGTCAGGGACAACGAGGAAAATAGCAATCGTCTTTAGTATTTACAACAGAGAACATATCATGCAGGGACATGACTGCCAGATGACAGAACTGAGTGCGTAACAGAGAAAGCAACTCAGAGGTAAGTAACAGTGGAAGAGCCACTGTCTGTAACCTGGAGAGACAAAATTAAGAAAGTTGTGTTTCTGAGTCCCAGGGCTGGGGCTCATCTTCTGGAGCCTCAGACCTCTAACGACCTGTCTAGTGAGCACTGGGGCCCCTATGGAGCTACAGTCCCTGAGGTAGAAGGGAGAGGGAGAGAAATGTCCTGGCTTTGTCCTTCCTACTCTCGTTCTCCAGTCTTTCAGAAACCAGCTGATAGTGAGGCTGGGCACCACGGTTAAAAGCAGCCAGCATCTCCTCCCGTAGATTGCAGAGCAGTGGAAGGACAAACATGAATCTGAGGACAAGTGGGCTCAAGTCTAAAGAGCCCATCCCTTTTACCACTTAGCATTTCAGTTCACTCTTCTACTCACATTTAATACTTTCCTACTTCTGCCCATCATACAAACAAAGACACTCCTTCTCCCCAAACAGGAAGTCAGACTCAAAGTCCCATTAGTCATTGTATCCTTTTCAAGTTCAGGACCTGCTGGTGATCCTCATTCCTCTCTAGCAGGTCTAGAGGTAACTTGTGGCCTGGTGACCTATGAACAAAATTGTAAACTAAGGTCTACCCGCACTCCATACAAAACTGTAAAGGGGAAGGGGGAAAAGTATAAATCATTGGTTAATATGTACATAACAAAAATACATATTCATGGTGCAATCTTTGTCGCTGTAAAAAGTCACAGTCCATATTGAGCACTTCCCTCCTCTGCCACTTATTTCATGTTTCCTTTGTTTCTAGCCAGCACTGCAGGTGGTTACGTTCCTTTAGGGTGACTGGATCAGTCAGGATACCTCAGAACAATAGAAAACACAGAATTTCAACAGAGAGAATTTAATATAGGGAATTGATTAAGCAGTTTTGGAGAACTGAAAAGGCAGAGAAGATAATACCAAGCTAACCTAGAGAAGGGAACTCCCGGATTAAGCTACCGCTCCAGGCCTGGGGTGACAGCAGGAAGCTCAAAGGAGGGGCCCTCAGACCTTGGAGCAAGCACCATAGCTTAACTGTTGCTGATATCTTTGATTAGGCATGATGAGCCTGGTTCTAGAAGTGCTTCCCATAAGTTGAATGTTACCATTGCTAACTACTTGTCTGGAAAGCAATTCTTCCCTTCTCCTGTCCTCTGCCTTGTAGAATTCAACAGGAAGTCAACTGGCAATGCAGATACAGAGTTCCTATAGTCCCAGCCTGGGCATCACAAAGCAGAGCATGAAAGTACGCTTGGACTGAGAGGCAATGGTTTAATGACAGGGACAGCTCCTCATGTTGCCTACTCCATGTCCATACACAACTTTCTCCATGTGTTTCAACTTCCTGTGCAGCAATACCAAATTCTAGCCATTTCTCTAACAAGATACAACTACCCTTTGTAGAAATAGGCACTCTCACCTTTAACCCCAAGAGGGAAAGTTTCCAAATGTCATTACATTCATGTCTGGATGGTGTCAATTACTCATGTTCAGTTGGAGTCCCTCTTGAATATTCTGTAATCTAAAGATGAAATTGTAAGCTGACCACTGCCATTAATTCTTAAAAGCACCATGGGAAGGGAGAAGAAAAAATTATTTAATATATACAAAAACACATAAACAGACACACATGTGCACATACATTAAGCAAAGAAGAAAATAATGCCTAGATATTAATCTTTTTTTCTGTCTGGTTGTAAGCCTGTGGTTGACGTTTCTAACTTCCTTCTTCCCCTACTCATTTCATCTTCCCTTTGCTCTGAGCCAGTGCCTACCCCAGGTGACACGATCCAAACCTCTCTCCTGAAGGCTCTGAGTCTTCCATCGTCCTGTCTTTTCTTGGTTACTGTTTTCCACTAACTTTTAGCATGTTGAGGAGAAAATGAACATAGGTGACACAAAGGAGAGAGAAATGACGTGCTTGGTGATAACTAGTGGAATGAGAGAACAGTGTAATATTTGTAGCGCCCATGTGACGGTTCTGATCTGAGTTTAAGTGAACTACAGAAGGATCTGGGCTTAATGTAGGGTTGCCAGCTGTCCTTGTTTGCCCCGGATAGAGGGATTTCCTGGATCCTGAGACTTCCTATGCTAAAACTGGAAATGCCCTGGCAACTGGGACAAGTAGGTTACCCTGGCTGGGTAGGAACTGGTGGGGTAGATTAGTGACGGCAACTTCTTGGCAGAAGCACGGAGTCCAGTCACCTGGGATAACCGGTCCTTAGGGAGTGGCCAGTCAAGAAGTCTTAAACTTTCAGTAAGAGAGCCTTTAGTGGTGCATGGAAACAATGATTCTTAGTCCTCCATGGTAGCTGCCATTCACGTCGATTCTTAACCCACGGATGCTATGGGTCAGTGTAGGCTCTAGAGAGATAGGAGGTTGGAAGTAAAATCAGAGTGTAACCCAGGGGAGACAGATTCTTTCTCACCACAGACCACCCCACTGCTCTGGAAACTTGAAGGTTTTGGTGCAATGGTGACATCAGTTGAAGGTGGGTGGGGGTATTGCAAGGGATGGGGAGTAGGAACTTGGTAACATACAATGGCATGTACTGTACTAGCACTTATAGTAGAACTGATGTGCTTGGCAGGACAGAATAACATTCATGCAGGTGGGGCATTCACTGGTGAATTTTAAGTTCTTACTGCAAACATGACATCAACAGGCTGGGGAGTGGGGAGGCCAGAGGAAATTTGGTGACCCTGGCTTTTCTGGAAGCAGTATCACAGGAGAAAAGGCTGGGTTGATTATGATACTTTCCTTATAGTATTGCGCCACCTAGTGTTAGCTTTGATGTATTTCTTTTGTCCTAGTTCCATGAATTAAGAATCTGTTGTTTCCAAAGTCATCAGTCATTTGTTATTTTTCTCATTCAGCAAATACTGACTGAAGACTTTCTATATGCAAATCAGTTTTCTAGGTATTGACATTAAAACCGTAACAAAACCCCTGAATTTATGGAAGTTTACATTCTTGAGGGGATAAAGATAAATGCATAAGTAAAATGAAACCTATGCTATATAGTTATACATGTGAAGGGAGGAAAATAAATCAAGAAAGGAAGGATTAAATTTAAGGTTTTGTGGGGAGAGGGTCTATAATTTTAAATCAGGTGGTCAGGGAAGCCTCTGATTAAAAATGAGATAGGGAGCATTTCAGGCAGAGGTAATAGTGCAAAAACCCCAAAGTGAAAAGCTTCCAAGTTCAAGGAACAGTGAGGAGGAAAAGGCTGCACTAGGGGGAGATCATTAGGAGGTAAGAGCCTTTGGAATCACCGTGAGGACTATCACATTTATTTAGAGGTTGAAAATCCTAACAGAGTTTTGATCAGGGACATGGTCTTGTGTATTTATTATTTTTTTCTTAGAGAGAAAGAGAAAAAGAGAGAGCACACACTCAAATAGGGAGGAGGAGTAGAGGGAGAGGGAGAAGCAGACCCTGCTGAGCAGGGAGCCCGATGTGGGGCTTGATCTTAAGACCCCAGGATCATGGGGCGCCTGGTTGGCTCAGTGAGTTAAAGCCTCTGCCTTCAGCTCAGGTCATGGTCCCAGGGTCCTGGGATCGAGCCCCGCATTGAGCTCTCTGCTCAGTGGGGAACTTGTTTCCCTGTCTCTCCCTCTCTCTCTCTGCCTACTTGTGATCTCTCTCTCTGTCAAATAAATAAGTAAAATCTTAAAAAAAAAAAAAAAAAGGACCCCAGGATCATGACCTGAGCCGAAAGCAGACAGTTAACTAACTGAGGCATACAAGTGCCCCTTGTGTACCATTTAATAGGATCACCCTGGCTGCTGTGTTGAGAACAGACTGAAAGGCAAGGTCAGAAGCAGCGAGAGCAGTAAGATGCTATTTTAATAATCCAAGTGAGAGGTTACAACATGAGCCAGATGGATGACAATGAAGGAGGAGTAAAGTGGTAAGAAATTGTTAATGCCTACTTTGCTCTGCCCTACCTCAAGGCTTTGGGACTAAATTATTTGGGAAAGTAAGGAAAAGGAAGGAAGGGGCCACTTGTAGGTTTTTAATTCACCTGGATTTGATTTCTGTGTGTGATGAGAAAGAATACAACTTCATTTTTTATAGGAATATTCTGTTTTCCCAGCAGAGTTTACTGAAAAGATTATAACCATGCATTACCATTACTGTCATATATGAAGTGTCCATTTATGTATGAGTCATTGCATATCTTGGTTATGTTCCACTGATTTGTCAATTTCTGTGACAGTATTAGTGTTTTTTTTTGTTGTTGTTGTTGTTTTACTTTATAATCAGTCAATATTTCGTACAGCAAGAACTCTCACCTTATTTTTTAAAGAGTGTTCTGGATATTCTTGGCCCTTAAAATTTCCATAAAGTTTTAAATCAGCTTGTCTAGGGTCATGTGGGTGGCTCAGTTGGTTAAGCAATGGACTCTTGATTTCTGCTCAGTCATAATCTCAAGGTTGTAGGCTGAGCCCTTTGTCTGGCTCTGCACTGAACGTAGAGCCTGCTTGGGATTCCTTCTCTCCCTCTTTCTCTGCCCATACTCCCCTGCCCCACTCATGCACATGTGTGCTCTCTCTCTCTCTAAAATAATTTCTTTTAATTTATCAAATTCAAACAACAACAACAACAACAACAAAACAAACAAAAACAAAAGCAAAAACCTAAACCTATTGGGAATTTTAATTAGAAATGAATTGAACTGATAGTTTTTGAGTGAATTGGCATGTTTAGCCCTGTGAAATCTTCCAGTTCACCATTTATTTTAGTCTTCAGTGACTTTCAATAGATTTAGAGGTTTTTTTTGTTTTTTTTTTTTGTTTTTTTTTTTTTTAAGATTTTATTTATTTATTTGAAAGAGAGAGATCACAAGTAGGCAGAGTGGCAGGTAGAGAGAGAGAGAGAGAGAGAGAGGAGGAAGCAGGCTCCCTGCTGAGCAGAGAGCCCGATGCGGGACTCGATCCCAGGACCCTGAGATCATGACCTGAGCCGAAGGCAGTAGCTTAACCCACTGAGCCACCCAGGCGCCCAGATTTAGAGGTTTTTGCATATTTTTTGATAGGTTTATTTCTAGATACTTGATTTTTTATGCATTGTAAAAAGACATCTTTACATAATATATTTGCTAACAGTTTTTGGCTAGTAGTTGGAAACGCAGTTAATTTGGGTATTTTGATTCTTCATCTAACAATTTTGCTAAATGCTCTTATTAATTCTAATGGCTTATCTTTCCTGGGGGTTCTATGAACATAATATACCATCTGTAGATAATTATGCCTTTTATTTACTTTTCCTGACCTTCATGTACTGGTTGGAATCACTAGCACAACCTAGAACAGAAGTAGTGATACCAGCGAATCTTTAATTGTTCTTATCAGTGGAAAAGCTTCTAATATTCAACATTGAGCAAATGGTAAGTTTACTTTGGTTTTCTGTAGATATTCTTGATTGGATTAAGAAAATTCCAATATTTTTGGGGGGGGAAAGTTTTAAATAAAATCATGAATGGATGTTGAATTTTATAAAAAAAATTTTTTTAAAATTTACATCTAGAAATACTGTGATTTCCCCCCCGCTTTAATTTTTTAATGTGGTAGATCTCACTATTTGATTTCCTAATGTTAAACTGACCTTAAATTCCTAGGATAAATCCATCTTGATCATGACTGATTATCTTTTTAATAAATTTCTCAATTTGGGTTCCAACATTTTCTTTATTATTTTTTATATTTATGTTTGTGAACGAGATTGGCCTCTAACTTTCATTGCCTTTGTTGGTTAAAGGATGCCTGAGAACACAGTCAGGTTTTGGTATCAGAGTTTAACCAGCCTCTGAAAATGAGTTGATGCATCTTTCCTTTCCTGTCATCCTTGAATTTGTATAATTTTGGCATTATTTCTTCTTTGAATTTGCCGGAGAACACATGCTAATTCCAACATAATTAACCTGCAATGTTATATTAGTTTCACGTGTACAATATGGTGATTCGGCAATTCTATATACTACTCAGTGCTTATCATAAGTGTACTCTTAATCCCCTTCACCTAGTAATTTTTGAGGGAAGACTTGTTTTCCTCCTCTGAGTCAGTTTCTTGAAGATATTTTATTTTTCTATTTCTTCCTGTGTCATTTGCAATTTTATATTTTTCTTTAAAAATTTCCATTTCTTCCTATATTTAAACTTATTGAAAATTTTTGTTTAAAGTATTTTTTTTATTGCATTTGAAGTACCTGTGCTATTGGTAACAATATCTCTCCTGTTTATGATATTGTGTTTTCTTTCTTTTTTTCTTATTAAATTTTGAGAGTAGTTAGTCAATTTCATTACTCTTTTTACACAGAAACCACTACCTCATTTAAAAACTATAACATTGACCATCTTTCCTGTTAGGTATGGTCATATTATAGATTTTATTGTAGATAGTGATTTCACATGTAAATATTTGTTCTGCTTTGAAATACATTCATTTTTTACAGTCTTTGGTAGGGGCAATAGATTTTGTAACCTAAAAACTTTAAAGGTTAAAGTAAAAATTAGCAAATTAAGCTCTAAAGCAAATTAAGCTCTTAAGGCACTAAGTGAAAATTTTTGAACAAGAGACAGAGATCACTCAGTAGAGTTGTTCAATAAAGTCCTTTTTTATTATAGTTAAGACATAAAAATGTAAAGACTATTATAGCGAACACTTTATTCTTTTATTTTTTATTTATTTATTTTTAAAGATTTTATTTATTCATTTGACAGAGAGAGACAGAGCAGGAATACAAGCAGGGGGAGTGGGAGAAGGAGAAACAGGCTTCCTGCTAAGCAGGGAGCCCAATGTGGGGCTCGATCCCAAGACCCTGGGACCATGACCTGAGTGCACTATGATGAACAATTTAGTACCAGTAACCAATCTTGGAAAATAAAACATTTCACGTACAGATGAAATATATTGTATATCCCTTTCTGGTTACATTTCCTATCGCAGAGGTTGACCATAATAACAAATATGATTATCCTTGCGTTTACATCTATATTTTTGCCTGTACATATATATTCTTAAGCAGTATGTGCTGTTACTTTGCATCCTTAAAGTAATATATAAATGATAGTACATGGCACGTGTTCTTCCGCAGATAGTTGTTGCTAAATATTATTCAGTTAAAAACATTTTTTTCTGAAGTTTTCTTCTTTTTTTTTTTTTCTTTTTTAAGATTCTGACAGAGATAGCGAGAGAGGGGAACATAAGCCGGGGGAGTGGGAAAGGGAGAAGCAGGCTTCCCACCAAGAAGGGAGCCGGATGTGGGGCTCCATCCCAGGACCCTAGGATCATGACTGCCCCAAAGGTAGACACTTAACGACTGAGACCCAGATGCCCCTTCCTGAAGTTTTCTATTCTTAAATTTGTTTTGAGATAATTTGGAGTTGCTTGTTGAATTAGTGAGTAGTTTTTTTTGTTTTGTTTTTAGCAGTCTCTATGCCCCATGTGGGGTTCAAACTCCCAATCCTGAGATCGAGAGACACATGCTCCACCAACTGAGCCAGCCAGGTGCCCATGGAAGCAGTTTTTTATGATGGTTGTTCTAATCTTTGTCAGATAATTCTAGCATCTGATTTATCTCTTTATTGGCGTCCGTTGATTGTCTTTTCTTGTTTGGGTTGTGACTTTTCTTGTCCTTGGTATGATTTTTTTTTTTTTATTATATCCTGGAAATTTTGAATAGTAAGAGTTGGAGTCCTTGGATCCTCTTTTTTTATTTCAGCCAGTGGTCACCCTGTTTATGTTTGAGGCATCATCCTTGGGTTTCTTTTCTGGGCTGTGGTTCCAGTGATAGTATAGGATTCAGAGCCTGTATAGTGCTATTCTGGTCCATTTCACTCACCTGGCACCATCTGGGCTCCTGTTTGCTTGGCTGATGCTGCCCACAGGGGTGAAGAGCTCTTTCCTAGGCAGATCCTGCTAGGGGAAGTGTGGAAGATGCTAGGCTATGAGACAGTGAGGGCTTCCTTGAGCCTGTTGTCTGGGCTACCCTGTGTCTACCTAATCACTGCTGGTATTGTCTGAGGCCATGGAAGATGCTTTCCTGGGCTCTAGGCGGTGGGTGGAGGATGGAGTGCTTTCTAGGGCCATCTCTCTGGGTCATTTAGTGTTGAAGCCTTCTTCCCCATCTCTGCCAGTGCCCCTGAGGGAGAAAAGCAAATACCTGGGCCTCCTTTCTGCCTCTGGTGGTAGCGGTGGAGGTCATCTCTTGCCACTGGGTAGAGGCCCAAGAGATGCTAGAATGGGTCTCTGTCTACTGCTAAGTGAGGGCCAAGAGACACTGAGCTTCTGGGTGGAATTCTCTGTCTTCTCTTTGCAGTTGCTGTCGGTGTAGGCAGAGCAGGCTGCCAGATACAGCATTGAGATGGGGTTCCCCATTAGGTCTCTGATGAGCTGCCTCTTTCCTGGGCTTTTTCCTGGCTGGTCCTAGAGTTTATTTGCCTTTTTTTTCCCCCCTGGCTTTGCCTTTTGGTGGTTCTGAGCTGTGTGCCTCTGCAGTGCCCACCCAGTGTGGGATATATGGGAGACTAAAGGAATTCCAGGGAACTCCCTCCATATCATTCCTCAAGTCCTAAGGTCCCTAAGATCCCTAGGGTCCCTAGCCCATTTGCTTTCCTTATTCTACCTTTCAGAGTCCTCTTATAGTTGTCTACAATTATTTCCAGTATTTCCCTCTCCCTCTGCCCCCTTGCCAAAGAAAAAAGAATGAGTGCAAAAGAATATTATGAAGAATGAATCTTTGTAACAATAGAGGTAAGATATGTTTTTGGTAGAATGACTCTAATTCACCTAAGTTCAATCAGATAATAGATTAAATACTAATTGAAATTAATTACAAAAAGTATACATCTCCCAACACTAAAAAAGGGTATTTGATGAAGTTTTTATCCGATGAATATTTTTTCCCTTACATAGATCCCTTTGACATTGTGTACATGTATATGTATATCTGTCTTTCTATCTATCTGTCCATCCTTCTATCATCTGTCTATCATCTCTCTATCCATCTTTATTTTCTGAACTAGAGTTTGTATGCGTTTCTTGAATTTATGCCTCTAAAAATATTTCTACATTATTTATACTAGTAGATTATAACATCACTGTGCATTAATATTAAATTAACATTTATTTATTCTTAATCCAGTTTAGGTAGATTTAGATGGTTCAAAATTGACATGAGAAAAACAGTTTTGAAAGATTGCACATTTTTGTAAGTTTCTAAAATACTGGAAAGTTTTATAATTGAGGAATTATTTTGATGATTTACTTATTAACTCATAAATTTAATGCTATAACCATCAAATACTTTTTGACTGCCATTCTATCTTCACATGTTTAATTCAGGGCGGGGGGTGTCTAAAATTTGGATCCCAATTGTATTCTGGTGATAACAACTTAGTGGGTTTATTGATAAACAAGTATTTGTTTAGGTAACATTCATATGCACTCTTAAATCCACTTTTAGCATCATTTTGAACTCCTTTTTTATATTCTTCAATGAAGGCTAAAACCTCAGAGGGCGTGCCACCAAAAATTGCACTATGGTAATAGAAATCTCCCTTTTCAAAAGGGATGAAAGCTGCTGAGTTAGGGCTTCTCTCATAAGGGAAATTTTTGTCATGTCCAAAATACCACTATGCATGGAGTTGCTCTACAGACTTGCCCAGGGCTTCTACCCCAAGGTCATTCTTGAAGATCTGGTTTACAGTCAAACTGAAGAGAAAGTCAGCTTCATGTTGGATGTGTTCTAGGATGTAATTATTCAAGTTCCTCATGTATATGTAATTCAGGTCTTTCCACACATGTTGTCTGAGTACAATACATAGTTTAAATGTTCGAAGGGGACCTAGCTCTATAGGAGGTAGTTTGGAGAAGTCATCCATCAAGATGTAAAAGATAACATTGTAGCCACTCATGAAGTATTTATTAGCAGACTGGATGAACTGTTGCAGGTACTGATCCACAAACCTGTGAAACATGAAAAAAAAATTTTTGAAAACTTATCAGGAGATTACATGTCACTTAACACACGTATTATTATTGCTAAGACCTACCAGTAGGTAGGAGCAGAGAAGTTGTGTCTAGAGCTTAACTCTGTTGGTTAATGAAAGAAGAGATAGTGAGCTTGGGAGCCTCAGAAGAGCCTTAAAGTTGGTTGAGAAGAAAGGAGGAGAGAGCTAAGTGGATATTAATAAGAAGATTGCTAAGTCATGTAAAGGACTCAGCCATAGCTAGAGAAAATAACCACTATAAATAATTATGCAGTTCAGCCAGAAATCATGATTAGGGTTAATTATGAGTAATTCTTTGGCTGTGTAGAGAGTTCATGGTACTTATCCATGTTCTTCCAAAATAAAAAAGGATAAATGCTAGTAGCACCTACTTTCCAGTAGCAAACACAGCCAAGCCTACAGTAATGTTCCGCCTTTTATAGTACTTTTCCAGGACTTGTCTATTGTAAGTTCCTTCCCATAGGATTGGTGCAAACCAATCAGTTGTTGTTTTTACATCAGGACGTTTCCTGTTGAACAAACACGAATTAAGTTACCACCTTATCATGACAACAGAAGTTTTGGTCCAAGTGATAATAGCTAATGATTATAAAGTACTTACTATGTACTAGGCACAGTGATTAAGTGCTTTACAGGTTTTGTTTAATCCTTGTAATGTCCCATAATAGAAGTACTATCATTATCTCTATTTTTCATATGAGGAAACATGAGCACAGATTGAGTCAATTATTATTTTTTTTAAGATTTTATTTTTATTTATTTGACACAGAGAGAGATCACAAGTAGGCAGAGAGAGAGGGGGAAGCAGGCTCCATGCTGAGTAGAAAGCCCGATGCGGGGCTCGATTCCAGGATCTGGGATCATGACCTGAGCCAAAGGCAGAGGCTTAACCCACTGAGCCACTCAGGTGCCCCTTGAGTCAATTATTTACTATTCCACAGCTAACAAATGGCAGAGTCAAGATTCAAGATCTTCAAAAGATTTTATTATAGGGATTTTTTAAACTTTCACATTTACTTATTTATTATACATTTATTTTAAAATCCTACTTAAAGTCTGTAGTCATGCCCTTCTATTTGATTCACAAGTCTCAAACTCCACCTTAATACTGGCCACATGTGCCCTTATCACAGTGATGATGCTTATCAATTAGGCACATCACAGATGCAAATCAATATCTACTTGAGAAGATGAAAGGGTTTGAAGATTATCCCTCCTCCTTCATTAGGTCAGATTAAAGATTTGCTAACAGAACAAAAAGGGTCTCTGAAAGCAGAAGTCAGTTTAAAAACTTGTGTTTAGAAATTGTTTGGTAGGGGCGCCTGGGTAGCTTAGTGGGTTAAGCCTCTGCCTTTGGCTCAGGTCATGATCTCAGGATCCCGAGATCAAGCCCTACATTGGGGTCTCAGCTCAGCAGGAAGCCTGCTTCCTCCTCTCTCTCTGCCTGCCTCTCTGCCTACTTGTGATCTCCATCTGTCAAATAAATAAATAAATAAAATCTTAAAAAAAAAAAAAAAAGGAAAGAAATTGTTTGGTAAAACAAAAGAGGAAGTAGGAGAGACTTAGAGTCATTAGATTTCTGCTACAGGTATGGAACTCCTTCTCTGGAAGGTAAATACTGGCCAGAGGGCATTCTCTGCAAAGGAGTTGCTTAACAGTCTGGCAGACAAGAAGATCTACCCTCTGGATGGCAACTAGACACCTTGCCCAGTTTCCTTCATGGCTGGCTTAGTGTCTCTGTGTAAAGTGGCTTGGAGTCCAGTGGAGTTTATGCATGGGCTCAATGTCATGGGATATCTCTTTGCTAAGACCAAGCTATGTCCAGTCCTGAGCACCGAACTTGTCAACAGGGGACAATTGGAGCCCACACTATGACACCATTTCCCAGGGAGACCAGCCAGCCAGATGGTTGGTTGATTAGATCAGACTTTTATAAAAGAAAGGGATAAGATTTTCCTTCAAGGGGAATGTTTTATGTTCTGGGTAGGGATTTGCTTTTCCTGTCTACAAATAGTTTAGCTTTGTTGACTTGCAGAATATCTTTTTTTTTTTTTCCAGAATATCTTGTTAATTTCCATTGTATCACACATAACATTGCCTCTATCCAAGGTACTTATTTCATGGTGAAAGTAGTATAATGGTTGGCCCACTTCCATAAAGTTCTCTGGTCTGACAGTGCCTCACAGTCTAGAGGCAGCTAGCCTGATAGAAAGTGGAATAGCCAGGGAAAGTCTCAATTTCAGTGCTAGTTCCTAGATAATTCCCCTGAAAATGTTGAGGAACTGTTCTGTAGTAGTACCGTTCATGCTTTGAATCAGTGAACACTATGAAACATTGTTTTTTCCAAAGCTAACATACAGTTCATAAAACAAGGTGGATGTGGGGATGTTCCTGCTCACGATTACATCTCCTAATTCACTTACAGAACGTTTACTTCCCATTGTTGTGACCTTGTGCTCAGTATGTGTAGTGTTCTCAGTTGCCAAGGGAGGAGTCTTTCCTCTAGAAAGTAAGTCATAGTTCTGTGAACCTGATAGCAGGTCACTTGTGGTTCCTCATGCTCCAGAGCTAACAGGCAGAAACGTCTGGTTGGCATGACTGATCTTCCTCACCAAGAAGATATCAAGATGAGGTGATACAGTGGTGGCAAGGAGGGCTTCATATAGAATGCAAGTGATTCTGGCAAGTTGCCCCTGCTACTCTCATTTCCAGTAATAATGGTCAGTGGGAAGTTCTGGCAACTCCATAAGGTCAGACCACAAAGAGAACCAGACTCTTCAGGAATGGCAGTTTGAGTCACCCTATCAGATAGAAACTCTGGCCATCAGAGGGGTTAGCAGACAGTAAAGAAATCATGGGGAGGTAATTGTTAGCTGCCTCCTTTAATTGCCAACCACCTGTACAGCTGCAGAAGTGAGATAGTAGCCATGATTTGCTATGTTAATTATTTTCTCCCCCTCGCCGCCTTATATGAAGAGTGCTAGAGATGGCAAATGTTACAATTTAGGTTATGTTTTAGGTTGGGAATATGGCTGGATTGCCTTCATCTTGATGATACCCCTTAGGTGATGTGACTTCCTATTTCTCCTGTTTGGGGAACATGAGCTTCTCAATCTAAGTCAAATTTGAGAAATGATTCTTAGTGACAAAAAGGTTGGATTGTGTTAGTTATTTTCTTTTCTTTTTTTTTTTTTTTAAAGATTTTATTTATTTATTTGACAGAGAGAGATCACAAAGGCAGAGAGGCAGGCAGAGAGAGAGGAGGAAGCAGGCTCCCTGCTGAGCAGAGAGCCTGATGCGGGGCTCGATCCCAGGACCCTGAGATCATGACCTGAGCCAAAGGCAGCGGCTTAACCCACTGAGCCACCCAGGCGCCCCATGTTAGTTATTTTCCATTTACTGTTCCGCTATCCATCCTCAGCCCTTCTCTACCTGGCCTGCCTTGGGAGCAAACTGATCACCCAAAGTTCCCAGCTGTATGGCTTGCTGTGAGTTCTACCAGCATAAGATCAGAGGACAGGAAAGGAGGTTGTCTATTTTCTTTCTCTCTCTATTTTCTTTCTCTCCCAGCTCTGTCGAGATCTTGACAGTGGCTGTGTCCTTATGCAACTACAACTTCTGTTGGGCAGCCCATTCCTGGTTCCAGAAATCCCTGGAAATCTCCAAGAACACCATCCCTTCTCTTGTCCCTTTAGGCTGAGCATGGTCACAGCTTCTTGCTGTTGCAAGTCTCTTGATGCCTCTGTATCCTTTGCTGGGTCTCTTCACCTTGTTCACATATCTGCCAACCACCCCTTCACTAAAGTTACTTCATCTCAGTTGATGAAGCTCAGTTGAGCTGTTTCTCTCATACCCTGATAGATTCAGTATCTGAAGAGCTTAGAAAATACCTCAGGAGGGCTGAGCAGGTGGTATTTGGCAGTATACAAATTGACTTACTCATGAAGTATATCGCTAACAATGAAAATTTGCAGAAGGAAGGTACACAGGTGAGAATGCTAAAGTGTCATAGTTCTGTAGACTATCATAGGTCTGACATAGAAGTATGATAATGAAGGAGGGAAATCATATATATGGCCTAAGATATCCACATTCCTAATAGAGAGAGAATAGGTGCTAAAATGAATTAGAAATTATTTCAATGCTAAAAGGCATTAATAAGATTTGACGAGATGTGATCATGACAATAATAAGGGAGGGTATAATTTGTTCAAAAAGTAGTTCTGGAGAGAGGGGGCGGGGATTCTTCCTGTAAGTCCAGGCTATATTGTGGTATATCTAGTTTGAGGAAACTGAATAGGAGTCTAAAAAGTGTAAGAAGCAGAAGTGGTGTCATAGATATAAATAAATATACCATGAGCAAACAGAATCATGGTAGTACTAGAGAATTTCCGGGGTATATGTTTCCTGCTCCACAGTATACAGTCTTCCACCTCCCTTCTTCCCAGCCAGATTACCATACTAGCAGCCTAGTTGGTACCCTTTTCTTCCCCCCCACCATATTCATAGAATTCTATTGATAATATGTGTATAATATGCACATATACATTAAATACACACATATATCCAGGCTTTAAAACCTTGCTTATTTCATACTAATGAGATAATGCATACTTTTCTGCAGCTTGCCTTTCTACTCAACACACCTTTGTGGACATCCTTTCAGGTTATCTGGACTAGTTCTTATTCACTCTTTGTAATGGCTGCATAATATTCCAAGGTGTGCACAGTTTGTTTAGCCATTTCCTTACAAAAAGATTTTCATTTTATTTCTGGGATTGCTGTCTTTATAAAAAGTGATACAACAACCTTAATCTTATGTCCTTAGGTATTGTTGCTGTTATTTTTACTGGCTAATCCCAGGAGTAGGATTCCTGTATACCCATGTTCCTTTTTAATAGTTGTTACATGGGTACCTGGGTGGCACAGTTGGTTAAGCAACCAGCTCTTGGTTTTAGGTCAGGTCCTGATCTCTTGGGTCTTGAGATTGAGCCCTGCATAGGGCTCCATGCTCTGTGGAGAGTCTGCTTGAAGATTCTCTTCCTCTGCCCTTTCCTCCACTTTGAGAGGGAGTGCTTACGCTCTCTCTCAAATAAACAAACAAATAAACAAATAAATAAATATTTTTAAAAATTGGGTTGTTACCCAATTACTTTTTGAAAGGCTGTAATACTTTACCTTCCCACCAGCATTTCCTCTATACTTTAAGACTGTAGCTTTAAAAAGATTTCAGTTTGATAGGTATAAATAGTAGCTCATTATTACATCATTTTACAATTCTGTGATTTTTAGTGAATTTGAGTATCTTTTTGTATATTTATTGGCTAGCTCAATTTGCTCTAATGTGAAGGAATTTATATATATATATGTATATATATATACATATATATATATATTTATATATATTTTAGAGAGAGCATGCACATGAGCAACAGGGGATTGGTGGGGTGGGAAGAGAGAGAATCTCAAGCAGGCTCCACACACAGCACAGAGTGCAATGTGGGGCTGACCCTGAGATCTTGACCCAAGCTGAAATTAAGGCTTGGATGCTTAACTGAGCAACCCAGGTGCCCCAAGTTTCATATTTCTCTACTGAATTGTTAATTTTTTCTCTTTTATAAAAGTTCCTTGTATTTCAGTAATTATCTGTATTACTATTAATTTTTTCTGACTTTCTGTCTACTAAATTTTTGGTTTTAAACCAAATAAATGTTAATTTTTTTATATAGTAAAATATGCCTTTGTAAATAGCTAGGAACTTCCCAGCATGAATTAAGATTTCCTTCTTACCTAGACTTTACATGTTGTCATACTGATTTTCTAACAAATTTTTTTACTGCTTTATTTTTTACAGTCAAGTCTGTAATCTATCAGGAATTTATCTTTATGACATAGAAGTAAGGCACCATTTCCCCCCATACTTAGTCTGCTAGTAGTGTCAGTATAATTTATGAAATAACTCTTCCATTCCTCACTGATTTTTTAAAATACCGTTTTTGTTATATATCAACTTTGATACATACTGTGATCTAATTCTGGATTTACTCCTCCTCCGATCCATTCCATGTTGACTTGATCATAATGATGTTAGAATATGTTCAGATATTTGAGGCAAAATCCTCTTAACTTTCTTATTTTTCACACTTTCCTTGGATGTTCTGAGACATTTGTTTTTTATATTTATTTACTTTAAGCTTATAGTTTTTTCTACTTAATAAGAATGGAAAATGAACTTCTTCCTGATATCTCAGTATTGAAGAGGTCATTTCATTTTAAACTAAAAGCCAATATGATGCTTCATAATAAAACACAATGCCTCCCACCACTACTATTACATCATTATGGAGGTGCTATCATTTCAATTAGACAAAAGGTCTCATGTATTTACTTACTCTACAAATATTGAATCTTACTCTACAAATATTGAAAATACTACAGCTGGGCTTTTTTTTTTTTTTTCTAGGTACATTCTCATGGGAGAGGCAGATAATAAATGAATAAGCAGGCAAATATACAGTGTGTCAGATGTTGATAAGAGCAATGAAAAAAAATAAATCTGGATAAGGGAGAAAGGGAATGACGTTTATATGGAGTGATTAGAGAAGGCTTTACTGATTACATTTGAGTGGAGTCCTGAGGGAAGTGAAAGAATGAGTCATTTGGCTATTTGGAGGATGGATAGTCGATGCAGAAAGAACAGCAGGTGCAAAGATCCCCAGGTGAGGGCATGTTTGGTGCATCCAAAGAACAGCAAGGAGCCAGCATGAGTGGAGTGGAGGGAGGGAAACAATAGTTGAAGATAAGGCCAGAGACAGATTGGGCAGCCATTTTATCTCTAATTTTTTTTCATATTTTAAGTACTTTGGACTCTTCAAAAAGACTTCTTACAAGAGTGTTACTTCTTAATGTTCATAATAACAAAAACCTAGAAACAGTTCAAGTGCCCATTACTAAGCCAATGGATGAACAAACTGTGGTGTATTTCTATAGTCCACTATCACGCAGCCATCAAAATGAATAATAGTGATACGCAGTTTGGATGAATCTAAGCACTCTAATATTAAGGGTTGAACCAAGTCCCTGGAGATTACACACAGCATTATATCCTCTTTATAAAGTTACCAAAACTAAAATTTAAAAATATTCTATTTCCAGGACACATAAGGAAGATCTAATTTATATTAAAAAAAAGAGAAAGCAAGGGGATGATGACACAGGATTCAGGACAGAGGTGGTTTCAAGGCAGAGGGTGAAGAGACAGAACGGGGGTACTGGAAAAGGCAGAGCTGGGTGTTGAAGTTATTGAATGTTGACTTTCTTGTTTCATTAAAAATAAGCAAGTAAACAGTGGATCTTGCATAATCTAATGATGAGTGTGAGTCATGAAGCAAAGACTATTATCTCATCCTGTGCACTCGAGGTTATTTTAAAAACATAAATATGAGGGGCATCTGGGTGGCTCAGTGGGTTAGGGCCTCTGCCTTTGGCTCAGGTCATGAGCTCAGGCTCCTGGGATCGAGCCCCGTGTCCAGCTCTCTGCTCAGTAGGGAGCCTGCTTTTGTTCCTCTCTCTCTGCCTACTTGTGATCTCTGTCTGTCAAATAAATAAATAAAATCTTTAAAACAAACAGACATAAATATAAAAAAAGAATTCACAGATCAGGAAATACAAATAAAGAACACACATATAAAAGATGTCCAAATTCAATAATAATTACAGAAGTGCAAATTGAATTGAGATATTTTAACTAGCAGTTTTTGCCAATAATATTTGATACTACTAGAATAAAATGTAAATTTATAAAACAAATAAAATATTATTCACATTTATCCACTGTGAATTAGAAAACAAATGGAATAATTATCAAAAGGCAATTTAGCAACCTGAATAAAAATGTAAAATGTCTACATCTCTTAAACTAATGACTCTACAATATGCATTTATCATATGGTTAAGTTCACACAAGAGGGACTGAAAATATATGTACAAGGATGTTCAACAAAGCATGACTTAAAACAGTCCTCAAGCTCCAAATGATTCAAAACCAACAGTGAATTGACTATATAAATTATGGTATACAGCCATAAAATAGAACACTTGGTGGCCATTATAAGGAATGAGATTTTTCCCCGAATAATGCCAAAATCAAAAGAAGTCCTTAATGGCATTTTCAGGCTGCTACTAAAAAGATTTTTTTTTCTTTCCCCTTATGAAACCAGGAGCATTAAACTAGATAACAGTTTTCTCATTATGACCTTTAATTGCCTGGTTCTTGATAAACAGACACTAGGTTTATGTATAAAAGCCTTAAAAATAAAAACTCCAAGGGGGCATCTGGGTGACATCTGCCTTCGGCTCAGGTCATAATCCCAGTGTCCTGGAATAGAGCCACGTGTCAGACTCCCTCCCTGCTCAGTGGGGAGCCGCCATCTCCCTCTCCTCTCCTCTCATGCTCTCTCTCTCTCTCAGATAAATAAATAAAATATTTTAAAAATATCAAAAGAGGGGGGCACCTGGGTAGCTCAGAGGGTTAAGCCTCTGCCTTTAGCTCAGGTCATGATCTCAGGGTCCTGGAATCATGCCCCACATCAGGCTCTCTGCTCAGCCGGGAGCCTGCTTCCTCACCTCTCTCTCTGCCTGCCTCTCTGCCTACTTGTTATCCCTATCTGTCAAATAAACAAAAAAAAAAATCTTTAAAAAAAAGTTAAAAAAAAATAAAAATATTAAAAGAAAGTAAAAACCCCAAGGCCTAGAAGCCTCCCAGTATAGGTACAATTTGATGATGGGGAAAAAAAAATCTCCCCCATTTAAATTGAGACGACGATGATGATGATGATGATGATGAGCGTGCAGAATATTTTTTCTTACTTAGGATTAAACCAATCTGAGAGCTGAGGTTCTTCTGCTTCATGATCCCTGATACGAAAGAAAAAGTCAAGTTAAGAGTAATCCACTTATTCAATAAGTAATTATTCTGTCCTTGTAATATGAAGGCACTGTTTGGTGCTTGTTCTGCAACTATGAACATTTAGATCAGCTCCTGCTTTCCAGAAGCGAATAGACTAGCTGGAAAGAAAACAGTAAATAGATAATATGAATACAGAGTGTTAACTACTAATAGGGAAAAACAGATCTCCATTGGAGCATTTAAATGGGGCATCCAACCTAAATGTGGGGTTAAGGGAAATGATTTGTAGATGAAATATGTAAACTGGGTCTGGAAGGATAAGGGCTAGTTCAGGAAAGAGGTGTAAGGTGAAGGGGTCATGACCAAAGGTGGGAAAGCAAGGAATAGTATGGTTCTTGAGTGGGGGACATATTTTTTAAATTAACAGAGCAGGAAAAATAATGCATATTCAGACAAAAATACAGATTTATTTAATTCACTTATCAAGTATTAGTAGCTTATTATTTGACAGATACTTAATGACATGTTAAAATAAAGGGGTTACAACAGGGATCTGGATGTTTGTCTTTGATTTTCGTTTAAAGCTGGGGTTCACCTAAGGTTTTGTTTTACTTTTAAGTTAATTATTTAATTAACAAGGCTATGAGCGAACTTCTTTTTCATAAACTGGGAATATTTTGTAAAATAAGAATAACTTTAAGGGACTAGTACTTCCAGAAAGATGGACTAAGTGCTCATTTTCCCCATTCCTGACACTAAGTATAGCTAAAAACCCAGGACATTATATTAAAAAAAAAAAAAAAGTAGACTCTGAAAGATGAAGAGAAGAAAGCAGATCAGGTAGGTGCACTGGGACTCAAGGATCGACGTGGCAATCAGTTTCCTGGGTTTCTGCCATATATAGCCGAGATTGGGTGCCAGAGAAACCAGCAACCCAGAGATGACAATGGGCACAAACAGGGGGCAAAAAAAGATCCTTGAGAAAGGCTGATAACTAAAGGACCAGGAAAAGGGCAACCCAGCAAGGCAGAGAACTTGTAGACACTACTCACTGTGCCCAAGCACTGTGCCCAATGCCGCCAAAAAACTGTAGCCCCATATCCATCCCTCCAGCAAAGACAAAGTAGAGAGCTTAGACTTCTACCCTCACCAGACCATAATAAGGATCTCCTCCCTCCCTCACTGGTATGGAGTTAGAAGAGGTTAATGGGGGTTAAAACTGTCACTGTTGCTCAGCAATTTTGGCAGTCCTCCTGTGGTTGTGTCAGTGGAGACCACATGGGGACTCCAAACTCCCATCCCTGCTCATTAGTAATAAGGAGCCCCTCCCCACTGGATTTTAAGTGAGGCAGAGTCAAGAACCAAAATTTCACCCCTCAACTGACAGTAATGAGGTGGTGCCACCCTATTTCCCAGCTGGAACAGTGTTAGAGGATGCCTATGAAAACATAAGATTTAAATAAGATCCAGAGCCTTGTAATACCCCAAACTGTTCAAGTTTTAATTAAAAAAGAAATCACTCATCATACCAAGAATTGGGAAGATCTCAACTTGAATGAGGAAGGGTGCCATGATGCCATGATGACAGATATTAGAATTATTTGACAAGGACTTTAAAGTAGCCCTTGTAAAAGTGCTTCAGAGGGGGAATAAAGTGCTTCTATGAGCAATTACAAATGCTTGAAACATGAAAAAAATAGGAAGTCACAAAGAAATAAAGAAATAAAAAGAAAAAATAAGAAGAAATAAAAAGTCTTATTTAAAGATATGGAAGATATAAAAAAGAACCAAATGGAAATTTTAGAACTTAAAAATATAAAACTGGGGCACCTGGGTGGCTCAGTGGGTTAAAGCCTCTGCCTTCAGCTCAGGTCGTGATCCCAGGTCCTGGGATCAAGCCCCACATCGGGCTCTCTGCTCAGCAGGGAGCCTGCTTCCCCCTCTCTCTCTGCCTGCCTCTCTGCCTACTTGTGATTTCTGTCAAATAAATAAAATCTTTAAAATATATATATATATATAAAACTGAAATAAAAACTCAAGAAATAGGCTTAACAGCAGAATGAAGATAATGGAGGAAAGAGTCAGTGAACTTGAAGACAGACTAACAAATCACTTAACCTGAACAACAGAGAGAAAAAACTGAGGGGGTGGGGGAGAAAAAGAGAAAAGAAAAGAGAAGAAAAGAAAGAAAAAGCTTCAGGGACATGTAGGACCAAAACAAAATATCTAATACTTATGTAATTAGAATCCCAATGGAAAGGGAGAGGAGGGTACTGAAAAAGTATTAAAAATATGGCTGAACACGCCCCCCCCCCAATTTAGCAAAAGATAAACATACAGATTCAAGAAGCTGAATGACCCCAAAACAGGATAATCCTAAGGGAAAACGAAACCTTGCTAAAGCACATGATAGCCAAATTTCTGAAACATAAAGATGAAAAGAAAGCTAAAGTTGAAAAGAATCTTGAAAACAGACTGAAGAAAATGATTCACTTATAGGGGAAAAATAACTTGAATGAAAATGGATTTTTTATTAGAAACTATGGAAACAAAAGGAAGTAGAACAGTATTTTTCGGTGCTTTAAGAAAAGAACTGTCATCCAAACTGTCCCCCAGTAGGGGTGCCTGGATGGAGCAGGTGGTTTAGCACCTGAAATTTGACTTAGTTTTGGGTGGTGGTCTCAGGGTTGCGAGATTGAGGCTCTGTGCTGAGCAGGGAGTAGTCCACTTGGGATTCTCTCCCCCTCTCCCTCTACTGCTCCCACTTGTGCATGCGCACTCTCTCTCTCTCTCTCTCTCTCTCAAATAAATAAATACATTTTTTTTAAGTCCCCCAGTTGGTGAATGGTTAAACAAACTTTGGTACATCACTTCATGGAATACTACACAGCAACAAAAAAGGAGGATCTATTGAAATACACAACAAAGTGGCTGGATGTCAAGAGCATTATCCTAAGTGAAAAAAAAGCTCATTTCAATAGATCCTATATTGTATGATTCCATTTATAAAGCGTTCTCAAAGTGGCAAAATTATAAAGATAAAAATAGGTTAGTGGATACTAGGAGTTAGAAAGGGTTGAGGAGAGGAGGTTAGGGTTGAGTATAAATGGTAGCTCAGAGGAGATCTTTGTGGCGATGGAATAGTTTTCTGTATCCATTGCCGTGGCGGTCTACAAATCTACACACATGAGAAAGTGTTATATAATTCTATACATACACTGTCCCAGCATCAATTTCCTGTTTTGATATTGCATGACAATTATGTAAGATGTAACAGTGGAGGGTACATGTAACCTCTTTACTATCTTTGCAACTTCCTATGAATCTTTATTTCAAAATCAAATATTAAATAATAACTTTGAAAGTGCACCTCATTTTGACATTTCAGAGGTGTTTTTAACCAAAAATATTTTAATATAGGATTGCTCAAAACTTGTGCTTTTTCAAAATCCAATTTGACCATGCCTAACTTAATTAAAAATATATAGTGACAAATGAAGAACTTTTAAAAAAAGAAGTTGATTTTTTTGAGAGTTGGTTTCACTAATTTTTCAGGTCCTACCTGGGTCATTGGTAGAAAACATGGTGGACTACAGGGGCTATCAATCTACAGAAAAATATCATCCTACAGAGAGATACTTAAACTATAGCAAATGTGAAAAATCTGTCTGGTGTAAGCAGGTGTGTGTGGTGAGGGAGCAAAATTTGGAGATGTGCACATATGCATATCCATACAAACTCATATACAGGCATATATACATGTAATCAAATATTTCTGAACTGATACCCAAGAAATTTTTCAGTGGTTGCTCTAGAGAATTCAGTCCAGTTTTCTGATCCTTCTGACTGCCATCATCATTAGAACTCACTTGACTCCAACCACTTTGCCCTCAGTTTAGAATATTTATAGAACAAAGATTCTTACCAGCAGAGATTCATCTTCTGTAAGTGGTTCTTTATTCTTAATATATATGAAAAAAAGATATTTTAGTGTTCAATTTGAACAAATGCCTATTACAGTTGGAATAACAAAAAATCTAGAACTCAAATCCATTCATTGGTATTGTTAGCCAAACAGTTACTAAATACCTGCCATAGGCCAAAATAATGCTACAGTTCTGGAATCCAGACCTGCAGTGAGCTTATGGTCTCTTATTTCCCTTTTGACTAAGCCCCCTATCTTCAAAATGATTATAATAATACTATTACAAGTGACAACGAGTCCTTTCTATTAAGAGTACAACACCCTAAGAGAGCAAATAACATGTAAAACATGATACCAAACCAATAAGGTTAATTTTAAAAGACATTAGCTCCCACAATATAGCTGATTTTCCAACAGCAGTCAGTAACATGGCATTGTAAGGGCCTATTGAGCCAGAGCGGCCCCACCCTGGTTGAACTGCCATTTTGTTGTTTATGCAGTAAAACTTAAATTGACCCTGCCTCAGCCCCCCAGGGGAACTTACTTAAAAGCAAGTGCGGAAAACCAATCCCAAGTAACAAAGCCCAAATACAAGGGTGGGTCAGGTCAGGTGGAGATAACGGCTGAATGCAGGGATGAGTCAGGTGGAGACACCAGTCAGTAAAGCCTGCATACTGTCTCCCTAGTTACCAAGGAGTATGGGCCCTGCCCTTTGGGCACCTTTTGGGCACCAATTCTGACCAAGGTGATAGGCTGGTTCAAATATCTACTAGGGTAAATTGTAATTCAATTGGTCACTTATGTGTGACCTAACATGACTGTGCAGCTTTCTCTGTGTGTTACAATTTCATTGGCCACCTGAGCATGGCGAGGCCGAACCACATGGCCATTGCCCTTAAAAGCTAGTCTGTGAAACAGAGGGTGGTCGCCCTCTCTGTAAGGGGCGGCCCTGACGGGTCTGTTTGATGGTTGGTTTGATTCTTGATGATTGGCGCGAAATAAAGCTTTTCTTGATCTTCGTTTTCTATCAGTCTCGCTCCTTTGACCATGGACCCATTATTGGGCGACCCAACATTGGGAACCCAACAGCATTGCTTATTTAAAGAAACCATAAAGAGGAAGGCAGGGATGGGGGGAAGAATTTACATTTTTCTATGAGAGAATTCTAGCAGGTTGACAGATTCCAAGTGCAGCTATGTTTCTACAGCACATTATTTTGAGTCTCATTCCTATCAGGTGGAGCACTGACATAGCTTTAAGCTGAAATCCACCTAAAATAACCCCTAACATTCTCCATTCTCTATTATCTTGCCTTACTTCTTTCTTCCTAGCACTATTATATAAAATACACAGCTCCCGACATTATATTATATATGTCTTTGCTTATCATCCCTCTTCTCTACCTAGAATATAAATCTACCTAAGAGCAGTCACTTTCTTTGAGTTATTACTGTTTTCCCAACACCTAGAACAGGCACCAAAAAAAGTGTTCAATAAATATTAGTTGAATGTTGAAAAGTGAAAGAATGTATCTATAATTTAATTTGTTCCTCAAAGAGGAGAAAATCTCCAATTAACTTTTTTTTTTTACACAAAACTCAGCATTTTAGATCAACTGCCAATCATTAAAGGTGGTAATTCATCAATCTTTTATATTTACCGGGAATGATACATAATCATCAGGACTAAAGCAAATGAAGCATTTTTCATTTAGAATTCATTCTCCCCTAGGGGAAAAAAAAAAGGTAGGGGAGAGAAAGGAGTTTTTTGGAAAGTAATAAACAATTTCCTTACCATCTTCTAATAACTAATTAATTACAGAATCAACGTATGGAAACTTGGCCACCAAAGTGTCTGATTTCTGATTCTAGAATGCTTGAGCTTAGGAAGAAGGCCGACTAAGGGAAACCACCTATTTTGTATGAAGTGCCTACAAAAGTCTCAGAATGCTGACTAATAATTTTTAGGTCTGCTGCAGAGTGTCTGGGAGATTCCTATTGTATTTTAGCAAAGTCCCCCCTGCATACGTAAAGGAAGTTCAGTAAAACTCTCTCTCATTTTCACTTGTGCTTCTGAGAAAAGAAAATGAGGTCCTTATGAAGGTGTTTTTATGTGCTGGAATATGTTCTTCCCCCAAAGTAGATTTTTATATATGTTTTTTTTTCTTCCTCACGAAGGTATTAAGACTAATAATTTATTCAAAGACTATAGGACTAGGAACCTAAAAACATAGGAGCTCTCTCAAAAGTATAGTCTTGTAAACAGTGATTAAAAACCTAAATTGAAGGTATTATACTCTGAAATGGGATATTTGGCTCCAGCCAATGCGCTGAGCTTGTGTTGCAAGTGTTAGATAGTATTTCTGTTTACCCATGGGGCACCCTGCTGGCTCAGTTAGTGACTCTTGATCTGGGGGTCATCAGTTTGAGGGTAGAGTTTAAGGGGGAAAAAAGGGTTTCTATTGACCAGTATAAATTGATTTTCAATAGGCATTATCCAGGAACAGGTCCTGCTTTTGGGTATGTGTTGGAGTAAAATGGAGATCTCTGATATTTAGTTTTTGAACACTTATTTAATGATCAAGATGCTTAGATCTGTATCTAGTGAGTAGTAACTAGTAACTAGTGAGTACTTGAAACGTTGTTAGTGCAAACAGTGGAGTGTGAAGACTCATTATGGAAAAAATAATGGATGATATCTCATTAATGGTTGCATATATTGATGAAATGTTGAAATGAAATTTTGGATATGGTGAGTTAAATAAAATAGACCACTTAAATGAATTTTATCTGTTTCTTTTTAACCTTTTTCAGTATGGCTCCTAGAATATTTAAAGTTACAAATGTGGTTTACACTGTATTTCTGTTGGTTAGTTCTTCTATAGATACTGCCAGATTGGGAAGGCTTGAATTTGACAAAATTTTAGTGTTCCAGGAATGTACCTTTTATTTATTTATTTTTTTAAATTTTTTATTTTTTATAAACATATATTTTTATCCCCAGGGGTACAGGTCTGTGAATCACCAGGTTTACACACTTCACAGCACTCACCAAAGCACATACCCTCCCCAATGTCCATAATCCCACCCCCTTCTCCCAAAGCCCCTCCCCCCAGCAACCCTCAGTTTGTTTTGTGAGATTAAGAGTCACTTATGGTTTGTCTCCCTCCCAATCCCATCTTGTTTCATTGATTCTTCTCGTACCCACTTAAGCCCCCATGTTGCATCGCCACTTCCTCATATCAGGGAGATCATATGATAGTTGTCTTTCTCTGCTTGACTTATTTCGCTAAGCATGATACGCTCTAGTTCCATCCATGTTGTCACAAATGGCAAGATTTCATTTCTTTTGATGGCTGCATAGTATTCCATTGTGTATATATACCACATCTTCTTGATCCATTCATCTGTTGATGGACATCTAGGTTCTTTCCATAGTTTGGCTATTGTGGACATTGCTGCTATAAACATTCGGGTGCACGTGCCCCTTTGGATCACTACATTTGTATCTTTAGGGTAAATACCCAATAGTGCAATTGGTGGGTCATAGGGCAGTTCTATTTTCAACATTTTGAGGAACCTCCATGCTGTTTTCCAGAGTGGCTGCACCAGCTTGCATTCCCACCAACAGTGTAGGAGGGTTCCCCTTTCTCTGCATCCTCGCCAGCACAGGAATGTACCTTTTAAATTCAAAAACATTAGAGAGGCGCCTGGGTGCCTCAGCTGGTTAAGCTTCTGGCTCTTGATTTCAGCTCAGGTCAAGATCTCAAGGGTCTTGGGACAGAGTGCAGTGTCGGGCTCTGTGCTCAGTCAACAGTCTTGTTGGGGATTCTCTCTCTCCCTCTGCCCCTTTCTCCACATGTGCTCATGCTCTCAAATAAATAAATAAATAAATAAATTCTCTTGAATAAATAAATAAATAATCTTAAAAAAAAAACCATTAGAAATACCCTATGAATGTGGTAAGAGTCCATCTAGTCAGATTATTTTCTGACAGTGTGCCCTCAATGACATTAGTTTTAAAGGCCAGTAATGTTGAAGTGTCATCTATTTTGTACAATATACTTTCAAGGCCAAGGCTTGGGAATGACCCCTACCTATGATTTTGCCAGATCACCCCATTTTTCAAACAGTTTCTCGAGAGCCTTACCTTTAGTTTTGGTGATGTAAAAGAACTCCTAGTATGTTTCTCAATCATTATATTTTTGGATCTATAAAAAAATACCAGATATTATAAAATACTGTCCTGGTGTTTGAATCCTTTGCTTGTGGTGATGTCACCAGACTCTTTTGATGATGAAAGCATTTGAAAGTCACAATGATACTGTCATAATGATACATGTGGTCACAAGTTCTCTTTGCTACCAGATGGTAAAATTTTGTCATATTTGAAAAAGGATTTTAAAAAATGGTTTGCTTTTAGTTTCCTTTGTTGTACTTTCTTACCTTTACTGTTGACTTATTTTACTTACAGAAATGTATTTTGAATGGTGTGCTATGTGTATATGTATGTGTAGATGAATTACAAAAAACATGCTCCGTCTTTCTCTTCATCCTCTTTTAGGCATTGTCCAATTATCCCAGGTAAATCTAATCCTTTCTTACTCTTTCTTAGAATGTCTTACAAGTACTTATTTTTCTGATTATAGAAGTAACACATTTTCACGTTACAAAATTTGTCAAGTGCATAAAAGCACAAACAAGAAATGATAATCAGGGGCGCCTGAGTGGCTCGGTGGGTTGAGCCTCTGCCTTCAGCTCGGGTCATGATCTCAGGGTCCTGGGGTCGAGCCCTGCATCAGGCTCTCTGCTCAATGGGAATCCTGCTCCCCCCTCCACCTGCCTGCCTCTCTACCTACTTGTGATCTCTCTCTCTCTGTGTCAAATAAATAAATAAAATATTTTTTTAAAAATAAGAAATAATCAAATGTAATCACCCTCTCCTGAGATGATCACTCGTATTTTAAGATAGCATGTACCTTTGTTAAAGGTTTAAAATGGTTTTCCTTATTGAAAAAGAAAGATACACACACACACACACACACACACACACACACAAATTCAAACAGAGAAAAGATTACATAATGCTTGTCTTCTTCTTCAGCACCAACTCGTTCCATTATCTTATCCCCAGTGAGCCACTCACAGTTTCTTGGGATTTATTCCATAACTATTCTGCAAATATAAGGACATTTATCTGTTTTTAAGTGTATAGGTCTCCTTTTCACACACATGACACATACTAAAAACATCCTTCAGTACTTCGAATATCTCACATATCAGTATATTTTGAAGATCATTCCATTTCATGTATCTAACTCAATTCTTTTGCTAGTGAACCTTAATATATATATATTATATGTGTCATAATTTATGTAACCAGTTCTCTATTGCTAGACATTTTGGTTGTTTATTCTCTTTGCCATTATAAGAAATGCCACAATGTTTCCACTTCCATTTCTACTTGAACATGCAAACCTGCTCTATGAGCATATGCTGAACTAGTGTTGGGTCAAAGGTTATATCCACTTCTTGTTTAAGTAAATGTTACCAATGTTTTCCATAGGGTTTGTTCCCGTTTAACTAGTACCATCAATGGGTAAAAGTACCCATTTTCTTACATTCTCATCAATATGAAGTGTGTTGTTAAAATAGTTGGGTATTTGAAAATCTGAGTGTCTGAATTCTGTCTTAGCGTAGCTTTAATTTACACTTATTTCGTTATAGTTGATGTTGAGTGTGTTCTTGAATGTTTAAGAGCCATTGTAATTCCTTCTCTGTAAACTGTCCATAGCTTTTGTTCATTTTCTATTAGATTTCTATTTTTCTGCATTTTTAAATCAACTTTTTATGTTGGCATAATTTTAGATTTAAAGATACCATTATTAAGACCATACGGTTTTCATAAGAGACTCTTAATCTCAGGAAACTGTGGGTTGCTGGGGGCTCAGGGGGAGGGATAGGGTGGCTGGGTTATGGATGTTGGTATGTGCTATGGTGAGTGCTGTGAATTGTATAAGACTGATGATTCACAGACCTGTACCGCTGAAGCAAATAATGCATTATATGTTTAAAAAAAAAAAAGACCATATGGTTTTAATATAGACAAACAGATCTTTGGGACAGAATCAGAAGTCCAGAAATAGATCTGTACCTCTATGGACAATTGATTTTTGACAAATAAGAGAAGGCAATTCATTAGTGAAAGGATACTCTTTAAAAAAAAAACTGGGTCTCAGGGCACCTGGCTGGCTCCGTCAGTTAACTATCTGCCTTTGGCTCAGGTCATGATCCCAGGGTTCTGGGATTGAGCCCCACATGGGGTTTCCGGCTCAGTGGGGAGCCTGCTTCTCCCTCTCCCTCACGTTCATGCTCTCTTTCTCCCAAATAAATAAATAAAATCTTTTTAAAAAATGGGTCTAGGGTAATTGGATATCCAAATGCAAAAAACCCTTAAACAAAACAAACTCTGATCAGTACTTTGCACCACGTATAAAAATTAACTCAAAATGAAAGACTGACCTAAATGTAAAATCTAAAATAATAAAATGTGTAGTAGCGAAGATAGGAGAAGAAACAGTTAAGACAATAAAAAGAAAACTGCAGATTGGGAGAAATACAGTCAAAAGTGGGTAAAATGTTTGAACATTTTATAAAACAAAACACAAACAAAAGGCAAATAAGTATGTGAGAAAATCATATTAGTCTTTAGGCAAATGCAAATTAAAACCACAATAATATACCTCCACACACCTATTAGAATGGCTGAAATTAAGAAAACTGACCATACCAAGCATTGATGAGAATAGGAGAAGTAGAAATGTTACATATGGTTGGTGGGAATGTAAGATGTTACAACTTCTTTGGAAAAGAATTTGGTAGTTTCTTAATGATTTAAGCACACACTTACCATACAGTCCAGCAATTCCACTCCCTAGATATTTACCCAAGAGAAATAGAAGCATATGTCTATAAAGAGAGCTGTCTGTGACTGCTTGTAGTAGCTTTCCTCCCACATAGCCAAAAGGTGGAAACAAGAAATGTTTATCAACAAGTGAATGGATAAACAGGCTGTGGCTCGTCCTTGCAATGGAATAGTACTCAGCACTGATTTGTGCCACAACATAAGGAACCTTAAAATAATAATACTGTGTGGGGCTCCTGGGTGGCTCAGTTGTTAAGCGTCTGCCTTCCGCCCAGGTTGTGATCCCAAGGTCCTGGGATCAAGCCCCACATCAAGCTCCACATTGAGCCCCACATCGAGCCCCACTTTGAGCCCCACATTGGGCTCCCTGCTCAGCAGGAAGCCTGCTTCTCCCTCTCCCACTCCCCCTGCTTGTGTTTCCTGTATCCCTGTGTCTTTCTCTGTCAAGTAAATAAAATCTTAAAAAAATAATAATGATGATACTATGAAAGAAGCCAGGCAAAAAAGGGCACATACTGTGTGATTCTGTTTATATAAAATTCTTAAATATGTAAAACATTCAAACTACATAATACACATTTTTATGTTTTATGTGCCCAGAAACCCTTCATTTACAGGAACTCTTAAACTCAAGAAGCAACAGCATCCTTCCATCCAGTGTGGAAGCTGAAATAGGCAAAAATTTCCTCTCCCTGCCCTTTGCAGCTAAAACGTGGGCACATGACCTGAACTACCTGGCATGCTAATCAGATTCTCCTACCCAGGACTTTAAACATTAAGGGGGTTCAATTTGAAATTATCTGTAATAGAGTCAAGGGCTAATTTTAGGGAAGATGTTTTCAAGGGTACGGAGATCAGCTGGGAGATAATAGGTGATGGGATCAGAGTGGATATTCCAACAGATTATACCTGTTACAGGATCGTATCATGTATTTCCTCCCTTTGTCCTTTTCTATTTCTTTTTCAGTGGTTACTTGCTAAGGACTGTGAATGGCTTCCTACTCTTATGCAGTAAGCATTACCGTCACTCACCACTCTCTGGTTCCCCTTCCTTTCCAAGGAAAGCTCTACTTTTTAGCCCTTTTGCACTTGGCAGGGTCATGTGATAAGTCCAGGCTGAGGCACTGAAGAGTCCTACATCATTCTCCAGTGTCTCTTGCCCGACATTGTGACAGACTATCACAGAGAATGGACCCTCCATTGTTCTGGGTCCCCAAGTGACAAGATGGAGCAGACTTCCTGGCTCCAACCCTCACTGCTTGTTTGTGAGTGAGAACTTGTTTTGGGGTTAGGCTGCTGAGGTCTGAGGGTTCAGTTTTCTTAACCAACATGCCATTTATACATTCTTTCCCTGTTTAGATGAATCAGAGTCAATATCAATGCCATGACAAATTCAAGTTTTGGTACCAGAGAGGGGGTTTGTAGGCAACATACATGCGGGGAAATAGGAGGAATCTAGAATTTAGAATTGGTTTGCAAACCTTATTTGGGTCTAAAGTCAATTTTTTTTAAAAACCACATTAGTTTTCAGAGACAGGTTTCTGGCAGCCTGTGAAATGTAGTAGTAAACAGTTACATCGTCTCTGATTGACTGAGGGGCTCTTCAAAGGCAAAGTATATGATAATGATGGCTCCTATAACACTTACTTATGCGCCAGACACTGTACTATGCACACATGCTAACTTACTTAATGAAATGAAGGACATAAAGAAATCAAGGACCAACAGGCAGGTGAAGGGGCTGTATCTAACAGCACTAGGGAGCTTAAAGAAAAAAACATAAGGCCCAAGTTAAAGTCTGTTTTGTGACTCCAGCTCCCACCAGATAGCCTTGCCCTTCACGGTTGTAGCAGGTTCCAGCCCCACTGATGGGCCCCAGCTTTCTGTCTTCAGTGCCACCATCTCCCTTCTGGGCTGCTCTGGGTCTCGGGATAGTCACAGCTCCTCAGTTTCCTCACTGTCCCATCTGCTCCTTAGCAGTTCTATCATTGTGTAACCAGTTCTCAAATTAAAATCCCTCATTTGAAATACCCTGATTGTCCTGATTGGATTCTGATTGATAATAGTTCCTAAGACTAGGAGCTCTGATATCAATTGATTTTTGCTGTATAACAACCCACCCAGACCTTAAGGGCTGAAAACAAAGAGGTGTTACTTTTGCTTATGGGTCTAGGGCCATTTGCTGCTGCTCTGGGGTAGGCTTAGCTGATGTCAGCTGGGAGAGCACACAACTGGTTAGTAGGTTGGGTTAGTTAGTAGGTTGGGTCTGAATTCACATATCTGGTTGTTGGAGAACATCAACTGGGACAATGTAAAATGGGCATGGATACAGAGAGGGATACTAATATTCACTGTTGTCAACTATCCACCAAAGGCCCTAAGAAATAATCTCTCAAAGTGGGATTCTGGTTTCCTGCCCTACTGTGGGCTACTACTGTGTCATGTAGTGACATCACAATTATTTAAATTATTTTATCACTATTATTGCTTGGTAGGAAGTGTATATTGAAGAGAAGACTTCACGACACTATATAGGTGTTGTACTCACCATTGTGGCCATAATAAGTACAAGGTCTTTGAGATGGGATTGCTGCTTCTGACTGTTTTGGAGAACTTAGAGAAATAAAATGAGAACTCCAAAAATTGGAAATCTCAGGTCGAGGCATGGACACAGACCAAGATGGTTCCTTTGGAGCCTGTTTATTTGTGTATGTGTATGTGTATGTGCATGCATATGCATGTGTACTTGTAGTCATAAGGCATACATGGCTGAGGATAAGGCCCCAAATCAAATTGTGTGATATACATAATTAGAATGTAAGTTTATATACAACTTCTAAAAGTCTCTTATGTTGGTGGGAATGCAAACTGGTACAGCCACTGTGGAAAACAGTATGGAGGTTCCTCAAAAAGTTAAAAATAAAACTGCCTTACAAACCGGGATGCCTGGCTGGCTCAGTCGGTTAAGTGTCTGCCTTCATAAGATCATGATCCTAAGGTCCTGGGATGGAGCCCCGCATCAGGTTCCCTACTCAGCAGAAAGCCTGCTTCTCCCTCTCCCACTCCCTATGCTTGTATTCCCTCTCTTGCTGTCTCTCTTTCTGTCAAATATATAAATAAAATCTTAAAAAAAAAAAAAGAATGAAATCTTACCATGTTGTGGATGGAGCTAGAGAGTAAAACGCTAAGCAATACAAGTCAATCAGAGAAAGACAAATACCATCTGATTTCACTCATATGTGGCATTTAAGAAACAAAACAGATGAACTTAGGAGATAAAAAGAGAGAAGGGTGGGGGAGAGAGGCAAACCAGAAACAGACTCTTGACAATAGGGAACAAACAGGGTTACTGGAGGGAGGTGGTTGGGGGATGGGCATTAAGGAGGGCACTTGTGATGAGCAGTGGGTGTTATGTGTAAGTCGTAAGTCACTAGGTTCTACACCTAAAACTAATGTTACTCTGTATGTTAACTAATTGGAATTTAAATAAAAACTTTTAAAAGCCTCATGTTAAAATTAGAGGATTTGGAAAGACTGGAAACCCTATACTTGGAATGAGAGCATTTGGGTGGATTCAGATGAATCTGAGAACTTGTAATTCTACTCCTTCTGAGCTTCCCTTGTCAGTGGAAACAACCCCTCCTTTTTAATCTCTCTGAGAAAACGAGTCTTTTCTTGCTTAAAGACTCCATAAAGATCTCACCCAAGATAGTTGATTTATAAGGTGATGCCTATTTTCATTGCCTGAAGACCTAATACCTAGAGTCAGAAATCAAGGTCTGCTCCAGTAGGGGATAGGTACACTAAAAGAATTTAAAGCTCTTGCTAATTTGTGTTAGTAGGGAAACACATCTGAGAATGGATTTTAATGATATTGGATTGAGCTGAAGTTCTGAAGTTGTTGAAACAGGTATATTTACCTGCTATTCTGGATTTAATGTGGTCCTAGCCAGCTGTAATTGGTTCTAAGAATTTTCTTGGATATTAACTAAAATTTGAATTCAGTGGTAACCTACAACCAATGAGGCTGAGATGTCATAAGTTTTTTGGCATGATGTAGAAGAAATCCAAACATTTAGGGAGACAGAAATGTTGAAGTGAATTTATCGGGTTCACACCATACACCTTCTCCCAGCTATGCTCCTGGACATGGTGGGGGCCTCTGATGACTCTCTTTTTCACTAAGTCATTGAGAAATGAGTCAGTGTGGGGAGATACTGATATTGAAATATACTCCCGGATTTCAATGAGAATTATGGGATTTCCATTATTGGAGAAACCCTAGTCCTAGTGAGCAGAAGCATGACTTGAATTGTCACAGTAACAAGTTATGGTACCTTATTATGTTTCCATAGCTAAGCCAGTTTATAGATCTGGAGTCTTTTGACTAAAGAGGGGTCTATGTCACCTCAAGGAAGGACCTGTTTCATTTAGTACAATAACTGTGTCCTTGGAGGAAAATGCAGAATTGACACTAGCTCTGAGTTGACAATTTCTAGAGGCCAGAAATAGCATTGTGATCTACTAAACAGAGGTGTATGGAGGATAGGGGATAAATTAAATTCTATCCCTGAGTTTATCTAACAGTGGTCCCATCATATAACAGAGCCACTCTGTGGTTCCTGAATTCCTGACTTCATGGTTGGAATATATGTATTTAGCAACTGGTAGAGTACTTATATTAGTCTTTGACTAATGGTGTAAGGGCAAACATGGTAAGAAGGATCAAACTGAAGTCAATGGGAAAATCTCTCCTACTAAAGTGGTAAATCAAGTTATATAATAATACCATCTCCCTGTGGCGATTGTAAAGATTAGTGGAACCAATAAAAACAAACACTGCATGTTGTCAATTCATATCACACTCTTGTTTAATATCTAATGATATTAGATTAAGATGAATGGAATATAATATTGGATTGAGCTGAATTTCTGAAGTTACTGAAACAGGTACACCTCCCTGAGATTTGTTAATATCCTTGCTTGTTGGGCCAGCATAAAAGACAGATACATTTATAGAATGCCTGGCAATCATCATAAAGTTTATCGAGTGGTGACCCCAATGACAGCTACTTCTCCTGGTGGTGTATCTTTGCAAGGGCAAATGAAAACACTCCCTGGTATTTGGTCTGCAGGTGACAGATGTTTTTCCTTATACCAGTTAGTATGGATTATCCAAAGCAGTTTGCTTTTACCTGGCAGAGACATCAGTGAACCTCAGAGTTACATGAAGTGTTTTCATAATGCAATCCACCTAACCACCTGGACATCTTACAGGCTACCATTGTTAGCACCATGCTGAGCATTTTGAGCAGAAAGAAGCAAGAATCCCAGATGTCATGCTAATACAAATGGATGCCAGGAAGTGGAAGAAGAATTCAGGGGCCCAACACATCAGTTACATTTCTATGGAACATGTAGGGTTATTGGCTCTAGGCAAGTTCTTGTACTTTGCACCACTTACCAGCAAATCAGAGTGTGTATAAAGTTCAGTGGGATCTTTTGGATATAGGAGGCAACGTATATTGTACTTGAGTGCCACTCTGACGTAAAAATTGAGAAACCAGTACCCTGCCCATTTTGAGAGAGACCCAGGGCAAGAGAAGTCTCTATGTAAAACAGTCTGCAGAGCAAGGATCTGTGCCCCTTAGCAGGTTAAAGTGGCAGATACAGGCATTAAATAGAGCATTTTGCATAGCCAGGTAGACAATGAATACTGAACACAAGGGGATTCTAAATTTACTTTGAATATGACCTCTCCTACCCACCATGAATTTAATGCTTTCTGACCCAACAAACTAAAAGCGTGGATATATACAGCAGTAATCCATCATCACTGGAACTCATTTCTATGAGATGGACTCAGGCAGATTGAAAAAATTGGTGACAAGAAAGTCTGAGGTCCTTTATGGGCTTCTGAAATGGATACAAAGGGTAAGGATGTGAGTGTCACCTGAAAATACTCACCACAGAGCAATCTTAGTAGAGGGGGGTCTCAGTCATCAAGTAGAGAAAAACTTCTATGATGTTAGCCAACCTCTTTTTGTAGTCACCACAGTGCTTCCTAGATGACGCATGTACAAAGTGGCCTTGGGGGCAGGGATGGAGGCTACCCAGTGATTCAGTAAGATAGACTTTCCTCTCATCAGTGATGATCTGGCTTTCTCTGTGGCTAACTGTGCAACCACCCAACAGCAGAGGCCACCCTGACTATATCAGATGACTCCTTTCTTTGAGGGACTGTCTGGCCACTGGTGGCATATTGGTTATTTTGGATCTTTTCCATCAGGGAAGGAGAAGAAATTTGTCCCCGAGTAAATATATTCTGTGTACAGATATAACTTCCTTTTCCATAGTGTCTCTGCGAGTACCACCACTTACGGACTTACAGAATGTTTTATTCACTGCCTCTACCAGGATGTAGATTTTATTGTCAGTTAAGTGCAATGATAGATTCCTGTCCGTGGAATTCACTGGTCTTACCATGGAACTCCTATCCTAGAAGCAGCTAACTTTAAGAAATGGCCTAAAGAAGAATCAGTTATAATATCAGCTATAAGGCAACATTTGGTGAAGTTGGGAGTTCTGTCCTAAAGGTTTGGGATATATCTTAAAATAGTGGTTGCTATATCATATTGTCTTCCTCAAAGCCAGAATGCATGGATCCTGAAACTTGGAAGTAGAGATGTGAGGCTTTCTTTTACACCAAATAATCTATGGGACAGTTTTCAGTTCCTTCTCTGCAATCTTGGGCTCCTTGAGTTTGGAGGTTCTAGTGCACAGGGAAACAAAGTGATGGTCCCGTTGAATTGGGATCTGAGACTTCCCTTGGCCATTCTGCCTTCTCATCATGCTGAATCAACAGCCAAAGAAGGGGGTCTCTATCCTGGATCAGGGAACTAAGCACAGCTACCAAGATGACAGCAGGTTGTTATTACACAATAGTGGAATAAGGGCTGTAGATAGAATTTAAGGTGTTCCCTGGGAGCCTCTTAAACCATGGCAATCCAATGAATAAAGACCCACTAAGGACTCAGATCCCACAGGATAAAGGTTTATGTCATCTCACTAGTAAAGAACCCTATTCAGCTGAGCTTGTTGCAGAGGGTAAGGAACATAAAATTGGTGGTGGAAGAAAGAAGTGATCAATATGAACTTGACCTTAGAATTTGCTACAGTGGGGTGCCTGGGTGACTCAGTGGGTTAAAGCCTCTGCCTTCAGCTCAGGTCATGATCCCAGGGTCCAGGGATTGAAGCCCTGCAGCAGGCTGTCTGCGCAGCAGGGAGCCTGCTTCCTCTTCTCTCTGCCTGCTTCTCTGCCTACTTGTGATCTCTGTCTGTCAAATGAATAAATAAAATCTTAAAAAAAAAAAAAACTGGCTACAGAAATGAGGACTATAGCAGGCATGTATATTTATATTATAAATGTAAGTATGTGTGTGTGTATATATATATATATCTTTTTATATGTTAACTAATTATTTTTCCTTCTCCTGTTTTTTTTTTCCCTTAAGGAGGAATGTTAGTTATTCTTTTCTTTACAATTTAGATCAGAGTTCACCAAACTGAAGAACCACATATAGTCCCAAGGGAGAGGATCTCATGTCATCTTGGGTTCCTGGACACGATGAGGGAAACAATGTTGGGTGTTACTTTGTGTTTCACCCTTTTGGGAAGAAAATGGTTGTTTATGCAAAAGTTGATTAAATTCTGCAAGGTAGAAACATGAAATTGTTTTACGGGAGTTAGACATGGGTGGAAGAAGTATGGGTGCTTTGTGACAAAATGGGTAAACTGTGGTAGACATTTGTCTGTTTCCTGTGAGGTTCCTCTCATCTTTTCTGTGCTTTGCTCACTATGGCAGCGACCTACATCTCCCAGACGCCCTTGCATCTGACTAATGGATAGCACTGGACAGTGGAAAACAGGCAGACAGGATAGGAGAAGGAGAAAAGTCTGTATGTTTCTCTCTTGGCTTTAGGTGACATCTTTAACAGTGACTGGGACTCCTCTCTTTATTGTCCCCACTCATGCCTGGGAACTCATACTAGGTTCTAGCTCTTTCTGGACATTCTACAATTTTTCCATCAGCCTTAGAACTGTTACTGCCTTCATTTAAAAGAAAAAATTATGGGTTGCTCCACTCTCTTGCATACTCCTCAGGTTTGTTATTACCTCTTTTATATGTCTAGTTCTCTGCGCTAAGTCCCCACTTTTTAAAATACCAACAATAGTAGTATCTGTTTTCCTAACTGGACCCTGACTAGTGATAAAATCTGTGTGTATGCATGTATGTGCACATGTGTGTGGTATAAATCAAGTTGTATAACTATGTATAACATCTGTCACTATGTAAACATGTGAGTGTGTGAGAGTGTGTGTGTGTGTGTGTGTGTGTGTATTCATGTGGTAGGTATGTAATGCCCATGAAAAGACTATTGAAGGGTAGGTTTTCAAAGGGAGAATAAAGGGGGGGGGCTTTCAATTTTCTCTGTATCTTGTTTATTTTCAGTTAGTTTTTATAACAAACAACTTTGTAGTTTTAAAACTAAAAATTCAAAAAATCTTTGAATGACTTAGAGTTTCCTAAGTAATGATCTGTCCATCTGGTGATGACTTTAACATCTTTAATGTTGTACTTAAAGAATGTACTATTCTTGCATTCACTTCTTATCCACACCTCTAGACAATCCCCTTTCTTAAGCAATATGAGAAGTGTGTATCCGCATGGATCAACAAAAATATTTCAGGTTTGATTTTCTGGTGAGAGATTCTCTTTTGTTCAATGTGGTCCAACAAATAGTATTTCCTCAACACTCACACAGGATACAAAGTCACTGTATCTCCTTCCAATGTCAGTATGTCCATTCTGCAACTGCTATGTCCGCTTTTATACAATCCGAAATGAATATGAGGAAAAGTATGAGTATACTGTGTGGGTGGCCTTGCCATTTTTGTTAGTGAATTTTTTTTTTTTAGTGCTAAAATTTGTCAAGTGCTAATTTCCTCAGGAATAAGACATGATGATGCTCTTAACTTCAGCAACCTGAAGGAAGTGCTATATAATTACACTGTGACCCTAAGATTTTTATAATCCTTTTTAGCCCAGTAGAGTTTGATGTTGTGAATAAAAGGAACATCCGCTTTAGAAAAAGCCCAGCAATATTCCGGTGATAAGACTTTAGTGGGTTTGTGGAGAAAGAAATACTTGTTTAAGTGACTTTCATCATGCCAAACTGCTTCAATGCTGTTTTTCTTGTCGTTCATGATTCCTTTTAAGCACTCCCTGGCAATATTGAGAACTTGAATGGGCGTGCCACCAAATACAGCAGCATGGTAATAAAAATCTCCCATACCAAAAGGTATATATGCTTCTGATAACTTACTTCTTTCATATGGCACTCCTATAGGGTCTTCCTTATACCAGTAAGCATGTAGCTGAGCTACTGACTGCCCCAGAGTCTCCAATCCATACTTCCTGATGAAAACTTGATCCACGTCCATGCAGAAGAGAAAATCAACTTCATATTGGATATGGTCTTCAACGTGTTCACTGATAGACTTCATGCGCATCATACTGATATCTTGCCATCGCTTCTCTCGCTTGATTTTAAACACTTTGATCGAACGGAGGCGACTCAGCTGTATCCAAGGCATTCTGGAGAAGTCATCTATCAGGACATAAATTATGACTTTATGGCCAACCATGAAAAACTTATCTGCAGAGAACATAAATTTCTTCAAATAGTGGTCAATGTATCTGTGAAGCAAATAAGAAATAACTGAGTTCATTATCTTACATTTTGGTGAAACACGTACTACTTTAATTATCCTGGCTTGTCCAAACATACTAGTAAGCAAACCAAATATTAGAAGTACTTCTTGAGTTATAGTTAAGTGGTGTAAAAGCAAGTGAAGTCATCTGCTTTTCCTCTCCCTGACGGGGTTCTGCGAATTATAGGAAAGAAGAGGACTTCCTCATGAGGGGGAATGAAACTTGGTGAGGTCAGGAAACAGCATCGAGCCCAGGGCAAGATGACAGCCAGAGCCTTCAGGGTGATCAGAGAAGAGGGACTTTGCTTTTCAGGTTGTAGGCAAGAAGGTCTTGAGGCATTGCAAGAATAGCGAGTGATGTCTGCGGCTTGCTTTATGAGGAGTCAGTTACATAGAAAAGGTCACAGGTAGCCTAGTCAGCTACCGCTATCTGCACTCTCTTGTTTTGCCTCATGCTCTTTAATATAATGCTAAGTTTGCAGGATTAGAAAACAAAACTTTCTCATTTCTCATCCCTCCAAACAGTGAAAATTATCAGAACAATACATGATCTGAGGTAACTTAAGAAAAGGATGGGCGATCATACACGCCTCAGCCTCAAATAATATTTATATAATCCTTAAAAATAAGTTCTGAATATTGACCTAAGTTTTAAGAAACATAGTGGATGGAGTCAGGAGAAAACTTTCTAGTTTGGATTATCTAAAACATCTAAATAATTAAAGCAAGATAAATTATGAAAAATATCACTTAAAATAGTCTACTGAGTTGGAAACTAACAACTCAAGTGCAAAGAAATACAATTTATCCACACTTTATCCACATTTTTTATGGTTCATGCTTTGGTGTTATGTTTCAGAAATTGTTTCCTGCCTAAAGTAGTGAAAATATGCTCCTATGTTTTCCTCTAGTTGCTTTATTGTTTTAACTTTCATATTAAGTTGGTTATCCATGTGAATGAATTTTTGTGTATGACATACTATAGGGTTGTTTTTGTTGTTCTCGGCCTTTAATAGTAATCCTATTTGCCCCCTGCTACTTGTGGCAAGACCCCCCACAGACATTTCCCCTACAGAGCCAATGTTGGCTGGACCAGTCCTGGTGGTTCTTATTACACTTGCAAGATGCATCTCAGGAACAACTACCAGAGAACTTTGAAAAAATGAGATTTATTATTCACAAGCGCTGGAGGGTACAGGGTAAGTGCAGTGTCACAGAGCGAGGTCCTACGTAGGGAGAGAGAAGGGGGTACCTTGGAGGTTCCACCTTTTTTGGGGTCGGGGGTGGGGTGCCTGGGGTTTCACAATTTAAAACCTAATAGCAAGAATGAAAGCACAGGAAGGAAAATGCAGGGTCACTCAAGTGGTCGGTTTTGTAGGTTACCCAGGCCTCTCTTTAAAAGGGGAATTTCATGGGAGGGGTGGCTTGGCTCTTTAACTAGTTGTCTAGCTAGTGACCATGTTAAGACTGACAATAGGTTTATCTGAGTTAGATATCTTTGACATGGATGTCTCAGTGATCAAAAGCTTAATGGCAGGCATTTACAAGAAAAAAAGTTTATTGTCAGGCACTCTCACTATAATGGCAAACTTTGTTTTTTTAATTTTTAAAAAGCTTTATATTTTGGAATGGTCTTAGATTTATAAAACAGGGGCAAACATATTATAGAGAGTACCCGTATGTGCTCTACCCACCTTCCCCTACTGTTAATGTTGACTATAACGGTGGTACATTTGTCAAACCTAGGAAATTATCAGTGGTTAAATACTATAACTAAACCACAGATTTTATTTTGATTTCACCAGTTTTCCCCCTAAATGGCCTTTCTAGTTTCTAGGCTCCAATCCAGAATACATATTGTATTTCATCATGATGTCTCCTTAGGCTCCTCCAGGCGGTCTCAGTTTCTCTCCAGTTTGGGTCTTTCTGATGTTTTCTTAGGTAAGTTCATTTTTAATACAGTCGCATTTATCAACCCTTTTCTTTATGATTAGTATTTTCTGTATCTTGATTAAGAACTCCTTTCTTGTCTTGATTTCACTAAGCTACACTATGGTTTTCCCTTTTGGACGTCAAGCTCCCTGGGAATTATGTTTGTATACACTTGCCATACATACATACCATAGAGGTACAATTGTGGTGTTCTTGTTCTGACATCACCTTTCTCCAGCCTCATTGTAGAAGTCTTTCCCTACAGATCCACAATGTCATAGCCATAGCCAGAGTCTTTCACTTCTGCCTGGGTGTGTATGTTTTATTATATTGGCTTATTTGTTCATCCCTGTCACAAATATTCATGTCTAAATGCTCCATATAGATACTTTTTTTTAAAAGATTTTATTTATTTATTTGATGGAGAGAGACAGAGTGAGAGAGGAAACAGCAGGGGGAGTGGGAGAGGGAGAAGCAGGCCTCCTGCCAAGCAGGGAGCCTGATGCAGGACTCGATCCCAGGACTCCAGGATCATGACCTGAGCTGAAGACAGATGCCCAATGACTGAGCCACTCAGGTGGCCCAAATATAGATACTTTCAATCTATCCTGTTTTCAGTCCCACCTATACTCCTATTTTCAGAGGCACTTGATGCCATTAATAACTGAGATTCTCAGTGGTTCTTTAACACACACAGAAGAGTTTTTATGATAAGGTTAATGAGGATTTGGTTTCAGTGGCCCTTCATTTGCATAGGACTCTTTAAGACTCATTGTGTTCTACCAAAGGAGGGGGGGAAGGAAGAAGAAGCTCCATTTATGTCCTGAAAGTAGGAGCATTGTCCTGGCATGGGGTCACTCATTGTGCCCTCTTACAGATCCTGGGGCAGCACTGGAGACAGATCAGAATAGATCTGGGAAGGAGGTGCACAGGAGCTTCTTCTGTAAGGATTCCTCTCTCCCTCCTTCCTTCCTTCCCTCCTTTCCTTCTTCTTTCCTTCTGTTTTCTTTTTTAAGATTTTATTTATTTATTTGAAAGAGAGAGAGTGAGTAAGAGAGAGAGTTCACAATTTGGGAGGAGTAGAGGGAGGGGGAGAAGCAGACTCCCCACTGAGCAAGGAGACTGATGTGGGGCTTGATACCAGATTTCAGGATCATGACCTGAGCCAAAGGCAGCCACTTAACCAACTGAGTCATCCAGGAACCCCTGTGTTATTTTCTTTTTAAATATAAATTACTATCAGGGGTGCCTGGCTGGCTTAGTCAGAAGAGCATGCGACTCTTGATCTTGGGGTTGTGAGCTCAAGCTTCACATTGGGTGTAGAGATTACAAACAAAAACAAAAACAAAAACAAAAAACTTATAAAATAGGTCTATTTAAAAAAAAGAATAAGTTACTATCGATATTTAATAATGAGTTACTATAAAGCTGATAAAATTTGAAATTTTATTTTATTTATTTCTATTTATTTTATTATTATGTTCAATTAGCTGAAATAAACATCATTAGTTTTTGATAAGTTGCATATAACACAATGATTCATAAGTTGCATATAACACAAGTGCTCATCACAACACATGCCCTCCTTGATACCCATCACCCGATTACCCATCCCCCATCTCCCTCCCTTCTGTAACCTTCAGTTTCTCATGATTTGTCTCCCTCTCTGATTTCTTCCCATTCAGTTTTCCCTCCCTTTCCCCATGGTCCTCGGCACTATTTCTTATATTCCATATATAAGTGAAACCATATGATAATTGACTTTCTCTGCTTAACTTATTTTTCTTGGCATAATACCCTCCAGTTCCACCCATGTGGATGTAAATGATAGATATTCACCCTTTCCGATGGCTGAGTAATATTCCATTGTATGTATGAACCACATCTTCTTTATCCATTCATCTGTTGAAGGACATCTCAACACCTTCCACAGTTTGGCTATTGTGGACATTGCTGCTATGAACATTAGGATGCATGTGTCCCTTCTTGTCACTACATCTCTATCTTTGTGGTAAAAGCCCAGTAGTGCAATTGCTGGGTCATAGGGTAGCTCTATTCTTAACATCTTGAGGAGCCTCCATATTGTTTTCCAGAATGGCTGTACCAACTTGTATTCCCACTAACAGTGTAAGAGGGTTCCCTTTTCTCCACATCCTCACCAACATTTGTTGTTTCCTATCTTGTTAATTTTTGCCCTTCTAACTGGTGTAAAGTGGTATCTCATTGGGGTTTTGATTTGTATTTCCCTGACGGCTAGTGATGCTGAACATTTTTTCATGTGTCTGTTAGCCATTTGTATGTCTTCATTGGAGAAGTGTTTGTTCATGTCTTCTGCCCATTTCTTGACTGGATTATTTGGTTTTTTTGGGTATTGAGTTTGAGAACTTCTTTATAAAAATTTATAATTTTAATTGGTAATAGGTAAGTTGTTCAACTTAATACTTTTTTGTATCTTTAGGGGTATAATTTTGATATGAGGGCAGCACTTGCTTCATAAAATGAATTGGAAAGTGTTCCTTTCTCTTTGATTTTTCGAAGATTATATAGAACTAATGTTAATTCTTTAAATATTTGGTAGAATTTTCCAGTGAAAACATCTGGGCCTGGAGACTTTAGGAGTTTTTAAAATTATGAATTCTGTTTCCTCAGTAGATATAGGGCTATTGAAACAGTTGATTTCATTTTGGGTGGGTTGTGATAGTGTTGTCAAGGTCTATTTCACCTAAGTTTTCAAATGTATGTGTGTATACTGATTATTCTTTTGATGTCTGCCACGTATGAGGTGATATACCCTGTTTCTTTCCTAATATTGGTAATTTCTGTCAAATTTTTTTCTTTGCCATACTTCCTGGGTGATTGTGAACTTTACTGATTTTTTTTTTCAAAGAAAAGCTTTTTGATTCTTTGATTTTTCTCTATGGCTTCTCTGTTTTCAGTTTCATGGATTTCTGTTTTCATCTTTACTATTTCCTTAATTCTGTTTACTTTGTCTTTATTTTGTCCCACTTTTCTTAGATTCTTGTGGTGGGATTATTGATTATCTACCATTTTCTATAATAAAAAACTTGAATGTAAAGGACATTTGGCATTACCTACCTTCCTACAGCAAATACAGTCAATCCCACAGTAATTTTATGTTTTTCATAATACTTTTCCAATATTTCTTTATCAAAAGTGCCATCCCACACAACTGGAGCTGACCAGTTGGTGGTAGTCAGGTTCATGGATTCACTGTAAGAAAGACATAAGAATTATGAACAAGATATATTTTGATAAAACTTCAGTAGTTGTTACTAAAGTATAAAGCCTGTATCTGGTTGCAGCATTTCCTTACTCCTAATCCAAAGCCTGATTGTTATGATAAACTAGAGAAACAGCTTCTCATAAATGACTAGATCATTACAAAAGTAATTACAGATTAGTTATACTGTGATTCCAAGATCTTTGAGGACACAGATAAAATGTCACCCAAAGTCTAAAGTAAGAATATCTCCTGTATTTGGATGAAATCTCCTGGTCTGAGGCTTTTTGACATTAATTATTTTCAGAGATCATATTTTGAAAAATGACCTTTCCAGTTTCATAATCCTAAAATGCTGCCAGGCTACTATTACTGCATACTATCAGAAACAACTTTGTCAAAACACTGGAAGATAGAGTTTTAGAGCAATCAAGCAAAGGTTAAATTAAGAAAAGAATGACAACACAATAGGAGAAGGAGAGCTTTGTGGGATTTTTGTTTAGCCTTATACCAACTCCCTGCCAGTATGGCAGTGGTACTGAAAACACCAAACCATGTCCTCAGTGGAATAACTGCTTCTGGAGGAGAAGAATGGATCTAATTCCAAAGGAATTGTGTTTGTCCATTTTGACCCGAGGGTTCCTCAAAGGACTGGACTTCTAGTGCTTTCCTTTGTTTTGCTTAGCTCAGAACTCTCTCAAAATGGAAAAATGGGTAAGTGGAGGGCAATCCTTGAAAATGTTTTAAAAAGGAACAAGCCCCTGCCACCTGAGGCAAGAAATTACAGTTGAAATAAACACTAGATGTGCTGAAAGCCTGGGAAGAAAAGTTTGGAAGAGAGTTCTTTGAAAAGTAAAGCCTTTGACAAGATCCTATGTATAATGAGGAATTAGGAAATTCATGCACATGTTCAGAGCAGGTTACATGCTCAGAAAAGATCTCTGAAGATCCTAAGCTTTCACCTCTGGATGATATTTAGACTCAGTAAAAACAGGAAGTAAGGCTAAGGTAATAGCTGGGCTGTGTTGAAGGAGGACCCAAACACAGAACCAATCCTCAAGAACTGTGTAAGAGGGTTCATTTCTTCCTTCTTCTTCTTTTCTTTTCTTTTTTCTCCTCTTTTCTTTTCTTCTTCTTCCTCCTTCTCCTCTTCCTCCTTCTCTTTATCTTCTTCTTCTTCTCTAAGAGCCCTCCAACCACCACCATCACCACCACTCTGGCTCTAGTCATTTAAGAAATATCTCTGTCAAACCACTAGCTGACCACAAACCAAAGGAACAGAGACCTCCCAGACCAAATAAGACAAAGAATACAGTCTTTAAAAATAGTTTGGAAAAGTCACTAAAAAGACAAACAACTATAATTCACAGTAAGCAAGAACAGCTCTAGGAGGTAAGAGAATCTGACTTCCAAAGTGATCACATTATAATATACAAAATGCTTAGTTTTCAACTAAAAATTATGAGGCATGCAAAGAAACAAGAATGTATGGCCCATTCATAGGGGGAAAAATTGACAAAAACGGGAATTGACAAAAACTAGGGAAGCGCAGACATTGGACTTACTAGAACCAGACTTTAAACCAACTATTTTAAATGTGCTGAAAGAACCAAAGAAAACTACGGACAAAGAACTAAAGGAAACCAGGAAAGCAACAGCTTAACAAATAGAGAATGTGAATAAAGAGATAGAAATGATAAAGGGAACCAAATAGAAACTCTGGAGCTGAGAAGTATAATAGTTAAAAAGCAAAAACAAAAACAAAAACAAACCACCAAACTTGTCATAAGATTTCAGCAGCAGATTTGAACAGGCAGAAGAAAGAATCAGATACACATAGAACATTTTAACCAATAACAGAATACATATTCTTCTCAAATACACTTGGAACATTTTCAGGGTGATTATGTGGTAAGTCGTAAAGCAAATCTCAATAAATTTAAGATTGCTGGAAACATGCAAACTATCTTTTTCATTGACAATGGAATGAAATCAATAACAAGAAAATTTGGAAAGTTCACAAGTATGTGGAAATTGAACACACTCTTAAATAACCAATGGGCCAAAGGGAAAAAAAAAACACAAAAAGGAATTAAAAAATACAATGAGATGAATAAAAATGAAAATATGACATACCATACTTTTCACATGCAGTGAAAAGCAATACTCAGAAGGAAATATATGGCTGTAAACATCTGTATTAAAAAAGAAGAAAGATATCCTATAATAACCTAACCTTCTACCTTAAGGAACTAGAAAAAAACAGCAAACTAAACCCAAAACAAGCAGAAGGAAGAAATAATAAAGACTGAAGCAGAGACAACTGACCTAGAAAAAGAGAAAAAAATGATAGAATTAATGAAGCCAAAAGTTAGTTCTTTGAAAAGATCAACAAAATTGACAAATCTTTTTTTTTTTTTTAAGATTTTATTTATTTGTCAGAGAGAGAGAACACCCAAGCAGGGGGAGCAGCAGGCAGAAGGAGAGGCAGATAGAGGGAGAAGCAGGCTCCCCGCTGAGCAAGGAGACTCCGATGGGGGGAAAAAGAAACAGAGGGAGTTGAATTTTATTAGCAGGTTATTTGGAATCTGTGTAAATGAATATATGGTTTTCTCCTTTGTTCAATTGTTGGTTTGAATCATCATCCTGAGTACAAGGATATGCCTTACTTGTCTTGTTAATGGGATCCTGTGCCAGTTACTAAGCTAGCATCTTTCATAACTGAATCCACCACACTATACTTAGCTTTATTGTCCTGAGCTGGGACTCTGCAAACCACATTTCTGCTTTGCCAGCGGGCACCTGGGCGGCTCTGCTAACAGAGGTCACTGGGGAAAAATTACAGACCTGGAGGAAGAAGGAACTTACTCTTTCCTGTTTCCAGTGAGCCCTTGCCTACCTCCTGTTCCCTCAAATCCCACACCCCCACATCTGCAGTTCCTTCCCAGACCAGCAGTTGAATCCAGATTTCAGGTTTTCCAACACTTAAAAACCCAGCCTCATGGGGCACCTGGGTGGCTCAGTGGGTTAAGCCACTGCCTTTGGCTCAGGTCATGATCTCAGGGTCCTGGGATCAAGTCCCGAATCAGGCTCTCTGCTCAGCAGGGAGCCTGCTTCCTCCTCTCTCTCTCTCTCTGCCTGCCTGTCTGCCTACTTGTGATCTCTGTCTGTCAAATTAAAACAAAAACAAAAACAAAAAAAAACAAAAAACCCAGCCTCATGGTGCCCTTCCCTAGAAGGCTGATTCCCTGTCCCAAGAGGCCTATCAAGAGCTGAGAGATACCAGCATCAGTGGTATAAGAGCATAAGAGTTTAAGCTCAAGTTACCTAGTTAACAACTTTATACTCATTAACAATTCTTTGTATTAAATTCCCAGTTAAAATAATTCTGGTGCTTTCTGTGTCCTGATTAGATTTGAAAAAAAGTTAAGGTATCACGGGAGGAGAGTCACAGACCATTATCCAATCATGATCTTAACTGGACATCTCCTTGCAAAGTTTTATTTAGGATAAGTCCAGAAATGCTGCAACACCAGGGAGAAAAACAGGAGGGTGTAGTAAGAAGAGGAAGTCAGAGAGGCCAGAGGAAAGCTGCCATATTAAAGTGAGAAGTGCGCAGATGGCCCACCTATCTGATTCGGGCTTTGGTTCCCTCCTTGGTGAAATGAGGAGAATCAACCAAAAGATCTTAGATACACTCTTCACACTTTGACCTGACATAATTTTAAGGCCTTTGGCTTTCTGTCATTCTACATTCTCATTTATGGAGAATGTGGGCACTAACGTCCGTTCCCAATGCATCTTGGTCACTGCTTATTTTTTTTAAACGTAATCAAAGATTCACCTGCCATCTAACAGTTAGAATGCCATTTGTAGTATTGTTGCCATCTGTTAACTTCTGAACGATCTATGGATCAATCTCACATGTGTTTGATTTGGAATTCTTACCTGGGAGAAAACCAGTCTGATAGCTTTAATTCTTTTGACTGAGTATCCACAGACCTATCAGGAGAAATAATGCAAAGAATCACACTGTATCTATTTGAGTTTGTGGTAATGAATGTCTTCCAAATCATGGACTATGTTATAATCCCATGTAAAGTGCAAGATAAGTGTGCAGCAGTACAAAAAGCAATGATCAACTTTGATGGAAGTGGCAGGGAAAATCATGATTTATCTTGACTTGAGTCTCTAGGCTGCCCAGAAACCTTTATGTGTTTCCACAATGCTCATTCTCCTTCTCACTGATAGAGAAATACCCATCATCACATAAAAGCTCCCTCAGTCTGCTGCCACCTTGCCTCCAAATTTATCTTGAGCACTGGTTCCTGCCGCCTTTTACTGCAATAAAAATATAACCCTACTTTCTGGCCTTAAATGTCCTATCTGCTCAGGAGTCTTGGTTTGAAGGGTTTCTCCTCAGCTTTCTATTTGATCAGTTGACATGTGTGCAGGCATTTTCCTATGGCTTCAGATTTGTTTGTGCATCTTGACCACTGCCAGGAACTGAAGACCCAGACATCAAATTGTGTTTTGGAGTCTTCTGCTTGAGTTTGCACTGATGCCACTAGATGATGTTTAATGTGAATATCATCCTGTCTTCCCCAAAGTAGGTCCCTTTCATATGTTGCCTTATCACTTAGATTGACAAAGCAGAAGTTATGAGCAATGTTCTACACTCAGAGCACTCCCTAAAACCTGACCTCAAATCCATCACTAACCCCTACTGGCTGTACCTCCAAAACATCTCTCAAATCCATCCCCTATCTTCATCCTCTGTCACCACATGACTTGATATCACCATCATCTGTCGGGGCTACATTAGTAGCCTTCTAATTGGTCTCACTGTTTGTACATTTTCCAAAATACTTTGTAGTATGAAAAATGTCAAAGGTCCACAAACTGAAAGAGAAGAATATAATGAACCCCCATATTCCCATCCCCCGTAATTAATACTGTGATTCCTTCTCTACCTGTCCTTGCACTGGCTTTTTCAACCCATTCTCCATATGTCCACTGTACTTCCACTGTCATGTTTCTGAAGCTCCACAGTTCTATTTAATAGGGTTCATTGACTTCCCATTTTCCTAAGGATCACATCTACATTCCTTAAATGGCCATGACATTTGGAGTGATCTGACCCTTCACACTGTTCCGGACACATCTCCTACCCAGCCCCACAATGATAACTTTCCATACTCACTTGCCCCTTTAAATTTCCTTAAATATGCCACAACTTAAACCAGCTAATTCCTACATAGCCTTTAGGTCTTGTGTTAAATATCCCTACCTAAGAGATTGCTAGATATTGCTAGATAAAGTTAGATTTCCTTCATTAATAGCTAATACTTATGGAATACTTTCCTAAGTATTATCTAATTTAATCCACCCCTATGAGATAGGTATTGTTGTCATTTTTATTGTCCTCATTTTACAAGATAAGGAAACTGAGACACAAAGAGCTTTTATTATCTTGTCCAGATGCACAGCAGGTGGAAAGACAAACATTTGGGCCTGAGTCCTTACTTCCTCCATCCTATACACTCTAATGGCACCCTGGCTAGCCTATTGTTGGAGAGTTGATCCTGGACTGAGTTCAGGAGGGGATTGGGCAGCTGCGGAGCTGAGTTGTATGTCATGAGTGAATACCACAGTATCCAGGGTGTGACTGAGAGAAGGCCTTCTACATAGGCACCTGCCTCATTGATAGCAAAGCCTTTGGATACCAAGCATTAGTGTGTTAAGGCCATATGTGTAAGGTCTGATACTAAGGAGAGCTGATATTAATGATAGAGTGATTATTAGATTTGTTACATTGTGTATATTTTACCAGAAAACATGTTAAATCATTCTTTCTCCCAGCCTCTTCTGCATGTTCCCACCTTTGTCTAGGGGTTTTCCTCTTGTTTTCAGGTGGTTGAGAGTTACTGCCCCCTGTTAGCCATGGCTCTATAGAGGGGAAACACCCTGCCAATGAAAACCATCTTACCGTATTATTTTCATGCACAGAGCAGCTCACCCAGATATGGAGTCACTGTCCTGGTGAGAGCTTTGTGCACCATAGAACCACCAGAGAAATAAAGCTCTTAGACACAGCAAGTATCAGAAAGGAAGTTTCTTTTACTTCACTATGTGGGTTCCCATGACTCAAGGGAGAAACTGAAGAACATACTATGATTTGGGGTCCTGTGCAATTCTTAGGGAAGTTTTCCTCTCTGCTCATGTTCTGATAGTATGATTTTGCAGGTGGCCTATGGTTAATAACAATCTCCCAAGTCTTCTAACCAAAACTTTACTCCGATGATATTTCCCAGAGCTTTAAAAGACCCAGAATTCCTGGAAGCTGGGTTCTGGCTCCCATCACACGTTTCCCCTAACCAGTTCTCACTCCTAGTACTCCTAGTCCTCTGGCCTTATATGAGTATCTCCAACATATGTTTGCAAAGTTATTTTGGTTTACCCTGCCTGCAGGAGCCAAGGACTTGCAGGTACCCCACTGTCCTTCGAAGGTTTTATCCTTAAAGAAGAGGTCATAGAGCATTTGTAAATAAGACTTACCAGCACTGGTATATCTGCTGTAGTTTCTTTGTGCTTAGGATAAACAAACAGCATTATATTACTTTTAAACTTATATAAAGTGTTTCCACATTTAATTTTTTAAAAGATTTTATTTATTTATTTGAGAGAGAGAGAGAGCAGAGGAGGAGTGAGAAGAAGAAGCTCAGCAGAGAGCCCAATGTGGGGCTTGATTGGAGGATCTTGAGATCATGACTTGAGTCAAAAGCAGATGCTTAACAGACTGAGCCACCCAGGCACCCCGGGTTTCCACATTTAAGATGACTAGTTATATTCCATCAATCCATGCATTTTGTTACCTAATATTGCCAAATATTCAATGAACACCTAATATTATTGGATATTTTTGTCCCCTCAGATCTGTATGTTGAATTCCTAACCCCCAGTATGATGGCATTATGAGGAGGGACCTTTGGGACATGATTAGGTAATGAGGTTGGAGCCCCCATGAATGGGATGAGTAGCCTTGCAAAAGTGATACCAGAAGACTCCCTTGTCCCTTCCGCCATGTGAAGACACAGGGAGAAGGCAGCTGTCTGTCTATGGACCAGGACATCAAGTCCTCCAGTGCCTTGATCTTGGAGGACCTCTCAGCCTCCAGAACTGTGAGAAATAAATGTCTGTTGCTGATAAGCCACCCAGGGTGTGGTATTTCCATTATAGCAATGCAAATGGACTAAGACACATGCTATGTGCCAAGTACATTATTGGTTGTAGAGAAACAGTAGTGACTGCAGTTAAGGACTTCATATGCTGGATCTTAAAGAAAGGAAACCTAATTCTTTGAGCTAGAAATGACAGAAGAGCTAACTTAATGTCATTGAAACAATGGAATTTGCTAATTACCCATGAAATCTTTCTACTTGTGTAAATATATGGAGGGCAGATACCATACATAGTGCCTGAAGTCACGAATATTAGGGATATTTCTTAAAGGCGCCACCTATTTAAAAATGACAGTCTCTCTAACACTTGCCAACTAATAATTACATGGTCACTATCTTGGTAGCTTAACGTTGCTTCTCCTCACACATATGAGCCTACAAAAATTATATTAGCTTTGATCACATTAGAAGCAAAGAATTTTTATGCTGAAGGGTGTGTTTATGATGATATATTTAAATGCCATTTGGATATTTTGGGGTATATTGGGGTATATATATTGGATTGATACATTTGGATGCTGATTTATTCAGGGGGTTAGCCTATCATCTTTCTGACAAACTAGATCCTTACCAAACCCCAGAATAAAATATCCATTAATTTTCATTTATTTATTTTTAAAGATTTTGTTTATTTTTTTGAGAGAGAGAAACACAGTGAGAGAGGGAACACAAGCAGTGGGAGTGAGAGAGAGAGAAGCAGGCCTCCCGCCAAGGAGGGAGCCTGACTCGGGGCTTGATCCCAAGGCCCTGGGATCATGACCCGAGCTGAAGGCAGACATTTAACAACTGAGACACCCAAGTGCCCAAAATATTCATTAATTTTTTTAAAAAATTACCTGAAATGATACCATCTGTGCAAAGCCCATAGAAACAATAAAAGTAATAACAACTGAATTATTTTTCTTCCATACTTCATCCTTTCCTGAGAGGAAAAAGAAACAGAAGTAGGTTAAATACAGAACAATGTATACAGAATGAGATGTATTGAATTGTGATTCTCCATGACTTAAACCAGCCAATTTCATAGATATTGGCTAGGGTTTGAGGCACATCCAGTCCTTGGATGTCTCTCTATAGGAAAATAGAGTTGAGTCTGTGGAGACACTTTCTGTGGGAGCTAGCTGCCCAAAGTCTTGGGACGTTAGCTGGTCTAAGCTGACCTTGATGCAAGAGTTTTTTTTTTGTTTGTTTTTTTGTTTTTTTTTTTAAGATTTTGTTTACTTATTTTTAACAGACAGAGATCACAAGTAGGCAGAGAAGCAGGCAGAGAGAGAGGGAGGAAGCAGGCTTCCTGCTGAGCAGAGAGCCCGATGTGGAGCTCGATCCCAGGACCCTGGGATCACGACCCGAGCCGAAGGCAGAGGCTTAACCCACTGAGCCACCCAGGCGCCCCGATGCAAGAGGTTTTATAACCTTCATTTTTTATTTCTAGAGTACACAGGGCTTTTCCTACAGAAAATAAAATACAGATGCCACTTGCCAGCCTACCTCGCAGGGTAGGATGTCAGAGAAAAGAGATAATTGTGAAAATACTTGGACGCTAAGCAGCACATAGTTATGAAGGAACTTATTTTTAATGAATTAATATTATGAAGTTGGTCATTTCAAGACAGGTGATAGAACCAATAACATAAAATAGATGCTCTTTCTTAAAACTAATTGAATATAAAATTGAGTCCAAGAATGGACTAAAGGCTTACCTATAATTTTTATATTATTTGTTCATTGACCTAGGAATTTTAGCCAGGAAGTTTATGAAGCTCCTTTGTAATATTCAGGCTATGCACTTATGAAATTGTGTGCAGAAATGAAATTGAAGGTGGCTCAGTCTGATTGAAATTAAGGACAAACTCTTACCTTCTGTTTTCCTAAGATCACATAGGACTTTTATATAATTTCTTCCTTAGAGACTTAACATTTAGGGTATGGTGGTTTGGGAAGACATGTGGAAAACCTCACGTGGGCAGACAGTTTTCAAGCAGGACATTCTAAGACCTTTGAAAAATCATGAATCAGATAACTTGGTATTGGTTCTATGGCACTCCCCAGTTTGCCTGTTGATGATTTCAACCTTCTCAGAATGATGATGTCATCAGATTCTCTTTTGATGATGGAAGAATTGGATACTTGCAATCATAATAATTCGTATGCCAATAGCTTCTCTTTGTCATTACCAAGGGAGTAGATTTTGTCTCATTTAGAAAAAAAAAGTAGGATCATTGAAGTTCTTTTGCTTACTTTGGTTTTGTTTTATAATACATTTTTAAAAAAAATTTATTTGTTTATTTGACAGACAGAGATCACAAGTGGGCAGAGAGGCAGGCAGAGAGAGAGGGGAAAGCAGGCTCCCTGCTGAGCAGAGAGCCTGATGCAGGGCTCGACCCCAGGACCCTGAGATCATGAGCTGAGCTGAAGGCAGAGGCTTAACCCACTGAGCCACCCAGGTGCTCCTATAATACATTTTTAATTAAAGTACAATTTATATGAAGTAAAACACAAGCAATTTAACTGTATAGCTCATTGGGTTTTTTACACAGGTACATGTCTGTGTAAAACCACCTTAATTAGATACAGGTCATCTCCATGACCCCAGTATCTTTTTTCTTGTGTCCCTTTGAGTCACTACCCTCGCCCGTCCAGGAAACCAGTGTTCTGATTTTCAGTACCATAGTGGAGTTGTTTCGGCTGTAGAACTTCATGTAAGTAGAATTGTATGGCATGTGTTCTTTTTTTTTTTTCACTCAAGGTTTTGCAACTTACTTATGTTGTTGTGTGTATCTAATACATACCAAAAGTTAATTCAAAATGAATTATAGATGTAAACATAAAAGCTAAAGCCACAAACTTTTAGAGAAAAATGTAGGAGGATATCTTTCTAGCCTGGGGATAGGTAAAGGTCCCTTAGAGGGTGACAGAAAACAACAACTAAAAAATGATAAATTATACTTTATTATAATTAGAAAACTTTGGCTCATCAAAAGACAACATTAAGAGATGTATAAATAAGCGATTACTGATCACCAGTGGTTTACAGTGACCTAAATAATACACATCATATATGATCCATACAGGAAATAAAATCTATATTAATGTTAGAAGTTTTCTGTTGATCTCCATTCTTCCTAGGAGAAAAATGGGGGGTGGTGAAGGAGGATAATGAAATTAAATTAATACAGAATTAGAATGTTTTGAGTCATAGGAAAATAGATCATACCAGACCAATGCTCCCATAGATGACAATCGTAAGTCTTGGAAGGGAAAATAAAATAAAAATGAAATAAAATGATTTGAAGACAAAAGAGATGGGACAAAGCCAGATTGATCCTTGAAAGGAGGTAAGTGTATATGGTAAAATCTACATTTACACAACTTTTCATCTGAGGTTACCTCCCAATTCACAGAGTTGTGTGGCTAGAACTCACAGAGAAAGGCTTGAGGGGTCGGAGGATGAAATTGCTAGATGTAAAGGAGGTTGAAAAGTAATATAGAAAGTCCCAGAAAAGAAAACACAGAATGGGGTGCCCCAAAATCTGCACAGAAACTCTGACTTAACACCTGGATGACAACTAAATTGCCCATGCATAGGAAAACTAGGGAAACTAGGAAATAACAACATCTGAAATTGGGCAATTTCCACCCATGCCCCCTGCAGGATAAATGGAATTTGGAATTTGAGTCCAGCCCACTTAGCTATCTGTCCAAACAAAACTCAGCACTCTTTAGAGAAACTAACAGAATCCACAGTCTCTACCTGTTATCTATAATGTCAGGTATACATTTTGGAAAAGTTCCTAGACATGCAAAGAAACAGGAATATGTGACCCATAGTGAAGAGAGCGAAACCTCAATGTAAGTCAGATGCTGAAAGTGGTCAACAAGGACTTTAAAGCAACTGTTATAAAAATGGCTGAGGATTTAATGGAAAACTTGGTCAAAACAAATGAACAGAGGAAAACTGTTTAAAAATGGACATTCTGGAATTTTGAAAGTACTGTATTTGAAGTAAGGATGTTAGTGGATGGGCTTATAAACAGACTGTATACTATAGAAGAAATTTCATTTCAGTGAAATGAAAGATAGATCAATGTAAATCATCTTATGTGAAAAAGAGAGGAAATGAAAATCCATTTACATTTAAACTACAATCAGAAGCCACCTTAGCCACCGACATGCTGAAGTTTCCACACTGTGTCATTATGATAGTGTCCCCAAGCTGGGGGCATTCCGGAGGAGGGGAAAGAGTGGGAAGCCTGGGGGTGCAGTATCCTGTGGTTGGACAAATAAGATGGCGAGGCATGAACAGGCATAATAATATTGAAAGTCTGTTTTAAAGCCCATCTACCCTCAGGAAGTATTTGAGATGGCTTACTATTAAGAAGGTAAGGTTACAGTAAATAGGGAAACAACACAAGGATTTTTTTTTTAAAAAAGGGAATAGAGGGGCGCCTGGGTGGCTCAGTGGGTTAAAGCTACTGACTTCAGCTCAGGTCATGATCTCAGGGTCCTGGGATCGAGCCCCACATCGGGCTCTCTGCTCAGCGGGGAGCCTGCTTCCTCCTCTCTCCTGCCTCTCTGCCTGCTTGTGATCTCTTTGTCTGTCAAATAAATAAATAAAATCTTAAAAAAAAAAAAAGGGGAATAGAAAGAAATATTTATTTAGTCACTTAGGTAGGTGTTTTCCATGACCTTGGACATCCTAGCCATAAGAATAAAGGTCTAACCTTTATGTAATTACTGTAAGGAGAGACTTCTGTCATTTTGCTTTTTGTTTTCTATATGCCTTAGGGACTTTTTTGATTGTTGTTGCTTTTCATTTTCTGCATTACTGTCTTCTTTTATGTTTAGTTTATTCTTTGTAGCGAAATACTTAAATTCTTTTTGCATTTCCTTTTGTGTATATTCTATAGCTCATTTCTTTGTGGTTATCATGGGGATTACAGTGAACATACTGAAATTGTAACACTTAAATTAGAATTGATACCATCTTAACTTCAATAACATACCAAAACTATGTTCCTTTACACCTCTGTCTCCATCCTTTGTGGTGGCTGATATCACGAAATTGCATGGTATGCCCCAAAACCATGAACTAGCAATTCTTTTAAATGCATTAGCCTCTTTAAATACGTAGTAAACAAAATTTGAAGTTACAAACTGAAGTTATAATACTAGCTTTTAGACTAGTAAATTAAAAAGTGTTTTAGTCTCTTAAGTAACATAGGAAACAAAAGCTAGAGTTACAAACCGTTGTTACAATACTAGTTTTTGTAATTGCCCATGTATTTACTTTTTTTTTTTAAGATTTTATTTATTTATTTGACACAGAGAGATCACAAGTAGGCAGAGAGGCAGGCAGAGAGAGAGGAGGAAGCAAGCTCCCTGCTGAGCAGAGAGCCCGATGTGGGGCTTGATCCCAGGACCCTGGGATCATGACCTGAGCCGAAGGCAGAGGCTTTAACCCACTGAGCCATGCAGGTGCCCCCATGTATTTACTTTTATTTTTCCATGCTGCTCTGAGTTACTATCTAGTGTCCTTTCATTTCACTCTGGAAGACCCCTTTCTGACTTCCAAGGTTTCTGACAAGAAATCTGCCAGTATCTTATGGTGGATCCCTCATATGTGATGAGTCATTTCTCTCTTGCTGTCCTCAAGATTCTCTTTGTCTTTATCTTTATTTTTCAGAAGTTTGATAACAATGTGTCTCAGTGTGCATCTTCAGTTGCTCTTACCTGGAGCTGGTTGAACTTCTTGGATGTTTACATTCATCTCTCTCGTCAAGCTTGGGATGTCTTCAGCATTATTTCTTCATATATTCTCCTTCTCTTCCCCTTCTGTGATGCCCCAAATGTGTATGTGCTCAATTTGATGGTGCGCCATGTCTGTTAGGCTCTGTTCACTTTTCTTCAGTCTTTTTACTTTCTGTTCCTCAAACTCCATATTTATTGTCATATATCTTCCAGGTCGCTAACTCTTCCTTTCACCTGCTCAAATCTGCCTTTGACTCCCTCTAATGAATTTTTCATTTCAGTTATTGTAGCTTGCAGCTCCAGAATCTCTTTTTGGTTTCTCTTTTGGTTTTTCTCTTTGATTGTTATTTCCACTTTGTTCGTACGTCATTTTCTTGACTTTATCCATGTCTTCTTTTGGTTCTTTGAGCACTGTTGACAGTTGCCTTTATCTAGTACATCTGCCATCAGGACTTTTTCAGGAATAGTTTTCTGTTTATTTATTTTTCCTTTGCATGAGCCATACTTTTCTGTTTCTTTGTATGCCTTGTGATTTGTTGTTGTTGTTGTTGTTGAAAACTGGACATTTAAATCTAATACTGTGATAACTCTGGAAGTCAATTATCTTTTTTCTCCAGGGTTAACTGTATTTTGTTGTTGTTTTCATTTATTGTTTTTGCTTTTTTTGATTGTTGTAGGCTGTCTCTGTGCCAAGAATCAGGATAAGATACAAATTTAAGGTCTTTTGAGGTCTTTTCTGAGCCTATCCCTGGGCATGCATGATCACTTACTAATGTTCCCGTTTATGTAGTCATTATGGAATCTTCCACTCTGGCTCCCAAAAGAGGAAAAGAGAAAAATGAAAAGAGAGAAAAAGAGTGCTGGTCCTTTAAATCCCTGGGCGGTCTCTTCAGCTGAAGGGGGAGGGTCTTGTAACAATTTGGGAAGAGCTACAGCTACAGCCGCCTGCCTCTGACTCATCTCTGTGATCTTAAGCTACAGTTTGTGATTGGAGCACAGATCCCTGATATGCGGAGGACAGGGTCCCTTTTGCTCTTTCTGGGTCCCCCAAGATGCCAGGAACATGTGCACAACTGCCTGCCACATGGCTGGAGTGGAGAATGGGTGGCTGCTTCTGTGCTAAGAGCTGAAATTGACCAAAGTTAACCTTAATGTACCATCCAAGCCCTCCCTTGGAAGTTTCTCACCTTTGATAGACTCTGGAGTTCCAAAATTGTTAGATTCTGCAAGTGCAATCATTGTCTAGGCAGGGAGACAAATGCCTGGTGCTTCCAATTCCACAATGTTCCTGGAACCTTCTCTACCTGGGAAGCTTTTAGAAGACCTAATGCCCATCCAGTTCAATCAGAATCCGTGGGGTCAGAACCAGGCATCAATGTTAGCTCTTCAGGTAGTTCTAGGGTGCACCCAAGTTTGAGAACCAGGGCTGTATACCCCCTACAACTAAGAGAGAGGTATAAGTCCTATGGGCTACTTTGGATTTTGGAGGCAGTGCCCCATACACGTTGATCCCATTTACCTGATCATATAAAAGCTTCAGTGGGATCCTGGACAAGAGAAAGCTCTCCAGCTGGTTCAGCTTGCAGGCCTGTTGCCCTGACACATGACCAATCCTATCTTACATAGTTCAGAGAATCCACAGTAGAATGAAATGATGGATAGACTGCACCTAGCCCTGATGGGATACTTATAGCAGACTCAAGGAAATGCCTCTTGAGCAGATAACCATTGTTTCCTTCTTCTTCTTCTTCTTTTTTTAAGATTTTATCCAATTATCTGACAGACAGAGATCACAAGGAGGCAGAGAAGCAGGCAGAAAGAGAGGAGGAAGCGGGCTCCCCGCCGAGCAGAGAGCCGGATGTGGGTCTCAATCCCAGAACCCTGGGATCACGACCGGGCCGAAGGCAGAGGCTTTAACCCCCTGAACAACCCAGGCGCTCCTGTTTCCTTCTTTTAAATAGGGGTTACTATAATTTTTTCCCTCTTCTTTCCTTGTGTCTCACCACTGACTCTAGTGTGTTTTGGGTGTGAGCTAAGCTTACCATTTACTGTACAGATTGCTGAATAGTCAGATGTGTTCTCTAAGGAACCAAAGGAGACAGTAGACTCTGAGAAGCTTGGCCTTCTGATGTTATCTGTGGATTCTGTGGTCTGCTCTAGGAGAGGGGGATGTGCTACAGTAGTGTAGCATGTTTTTGGATCATGGTAGCAGGGAATATTTTAGGTACATGGGAAGAAGTGATTGACGACTAGACAGTGATTGACAACTAGACAGTGCGGTAGATACTGTGAGAGGCATCTACCCAGCTCACGATATGTCCTTCTCTGAGAACTGCCCCACAGTGCAGTCAACCCTCCGGTTAAGCCTGCCCCATAGCACAGCAGCTGGGAGCAGGAGTGGATGCTGTGCTGTTTGCATTTTCTTTTCCAGGAATGTAAAAGTTTTGAAGGAAGAAACCCTGAGCCTGGAAATAGTTGGGGCTGAGCCATATTGACAGACCCCTGGGGAAAGTTCACAATTTTTAGCTGTTGAAGCCTTTAGATAGAACTTCCCTGGCTCTTGCTCATGGCCTGGAAAATTTTTATGCACCAAGTCCTAAAAAAGAAAAATGGAAAAGAAAGGAAGTGGGGAAAAGCCCTGATTTCCAGCGTGTACTGATTCCCCTGGTGTCAGTATTCTCAGTATAGCCCATATCAAACTATCACAGTAAAGTCACTCACTGCACAGGGAGCCGGGAATAAACCAGCTTCAGTATACTAGTGTCTGGTTATCAAATCTCCCTTTTATTTAGTTGAACTTTCCCTCCCAAAAAAGAGATTCCCAAAAATCTCCCTTTCAGATTTAGACAGCTCAAGGAGGATGCCTGTTCCTTGCAATCAAAATATATTTTTTTTAAGATTTTATTTATTTGAGAGAGAGGCAGGCATGTGCATGGTAGGGAGGGGTGCAGAGGGAGAGGGACAGCAGACTCCCTGATGAGCACAGAGCCTGATGCAGGGCTTGACTCCAAGACACTAAGATCATGGCTGAGCCTAAATCAGACACCCAACCAACTGAGCCACCGTGGCACCCCAGCAATAAAAATATTTGTAACTAAAATACCTAGCTGGCATAACCACGTCTTATTCTGAACAGTTACAGTCAGTTCACTAAAAATATGTTCTAACTTTGGCTGATCTTTTACAGCCACATTCTTTAGATATTTATAGTATTTTTGTTTATTCACATCTATTTCTACAAATGTGTGGTCTTTAGCAGACCCAGAGAGGAATGTGTTTAAGCACTGCACTTGCTTTGGAGACGTGCAATCTTTGGAAATCCCTGCCGTCTGGTGTCCAGGATAGGGAAATACTTCTGTCTTAGCTGTGAATGTTACAGGTGTAAGAGGCGAGTTTAAAGCTCTTGACAGCCATCAGGGACTGTTCCTAGGGGACAGGAGTTGGGTATTCTGCATGTCGACTCCCTAGCGTTTCTTCCTTAATGAAGTTCAAAGGAACGTTACACCACCATTTCTCAACCTCATCACTACTGACATTTTGAGCCAGATCATTATTGCGGGGGCTGTCCTGTGCAACACAGTAGGTTACGGCCCCAGGTTCGAGCCTGAAGCCCAGGCTGCAATTCCTAAGTCCTCATGTTATGTACTACACACAGGGGGAGATGTTCCAGGTGCCAGATACGAAAGCATCCACTTTGTGGTAGGACATAGAGTCCACAACCAAAACTTTAAAATTTTAAATGAAAAACAACCACTTCTTATTAAGCATGATGGGCGTTGATATGATGATTCCTTCCTCCATTCATTAAGTAGGTATGAGTTAAGCAGCACCTCTGAGATGTAGTTGGGGGCTAGGACTGTTGACCTGCCCTTCAGGAGCTAACACATCTAGAAGGGTTCAATGGGGTATTTTTTAGTTTTAAGTCCAACTGACTTAATAATGGAACACATACACATTTGAAAAGCCCACAGGCAGTGCAGGCTTCAGGTAAGGCTGGAGACAGCAACTTAGACTTGTCATCAAGGACTGTGTTTCCTTCAGCCTCCCTGCTCCTCCTGTCCTATTGTCAGTTCCATCCTAAGGCTGACCTTCCTGTGGTCAAGCACCTAATACTACATGCTTCCTCATTTCCTGAAAGGACCTGAGATTCACTTTGAGTGGAGTACTTTAGGTCACCTGCCCATCCCCAAATCAATTGTTGCCACCAAGGGGATGGAAAGTGTTGATTTGCTTAGTCTGGATCCCTTGCTCCAACCATGCCACCAGTTTCCATGGAAATCACGTTGACTCCACCAAAGCACCCAGGTATTGCTGAGAGGGGAGAAAGAGAGCCACAAATGCCAGGCAGATGTGGAGTCCTCAACCAGCCAAAGTGCTCACATGGTCTTTATTGCTTTCCACGCAGGCTCTGCCGGCTCATTTCAGCCGGTACCAAGGCCCCAGCACGATCTGGGAAGGCAGCCCTCTGTGCTTTACATCTGCTCCTCCCTCTGAAATCTCCTTCCAGCTCCACTCCTCAGTCACCTGCTTCTTTCAAAGCTCAGAGTCCGCCCCTCTGAGGCAGCTTTTCCCCCCTTCCTCTATGCGTCCCTGGACCCCGTATTGCTCACGTTTCATTTGTCCACTTCTCCAACATGGCACTAGATGATGGCTTTAGACCTGCATTCTGAGAGTTTTTGGTCTACTACATTCCTAATTCCTAATAAAGGAATTGAGAGCTTTTGGTAGTAGTTCCTCCGGTGTCCTCAAATTTCAAAAACAAGGTGGTTAAAATGCGTGTGTGCGCATCTGTACACGCTTGCACATATGTGAAAGAGTGAGGAAAGCAGACAGGAGCTCTGAAAAGAGCAAAGGATGTACAGACAGATCATCCTGGGTCTGAATTCTAGTCGGCACCCTTAAAGATCTGAGGCTTTGGCCAATGGATCCTCACTACACCCTGTTTTCTCGCCTTAAAAATTATGCATTATATATGATGCAATCATGCTTTCTATGACCTTTCACCCGTTACTATGCTATTGTGCCTGTTATTCACTTACACAAGGCACATATAACAAATAGTGCGTTTAATAAATACCTTCAAGTATTGCCGTAACTATGATTCCCTTATTGGTAAATCACAAGGTGACTTTGGCTAGGAGACATCAATGATGCATCATTTCAAGAAGGACAAGAGAAGTAAGGCCCTTCGGGGTTTAAAGAAATGTGTCCCCTTCCAGCTGCATGTGACCCGCAGATCAGAGGTGGAGTGGAAGGTGGAGGTGTGGCTGTCCCTTCCACCTGCCTTGCCCAATTGTACCCTCCGTGGCACCTGCCTTGGCACAACAGCTAGTGTGTGCCCACAGGACTTGAATTAGCCCTGCATGCATGAAAAAAGGATAAAAATGATCATAGTCTCTTGTTTATTTTTTTTACATGATCCATTTTAACTAATGCATTTAGGGCAGGTTTAGTACAAAAAGTGGGAAATAATATAACAGGCTTGGAGACATAACGAGTTTTTAAAATATTAACTCTTATGGCAAAAATACCCCTTTATGAGATCCTTCTATAAAGCTGTCTTTTCCTTGATATGAAACACGGTCCTTCAGATGTATGGTGTTGACACATCCGTCCTTGTTGGCTTCTCTGGTCTGAGCCTCCACTTGGTTATTTCCTAGCCAGGTGCCTAACCTTTCTGAACATCACTTTGCTCATCTATAAAATGAAAATAATTCTAATGACAGAACAATGCCCTGTTGTAAATGTAGTGTACCTCACTCCCTCAGTCTTGTCACTTTTCATCTTTCTATTTATTACAAATCCACCAGCCCTGACTTTGCTGGAAATCTAGCCTTTTCCCAGAGCCCCTTGGCCATATATATTCCCAGAGGTCAAGACTAACTACCCCCAGATGTATTATGACATTGTTTTCTCCCTCTGCCCTGTCCCGCCCTAGGCTTCAGGGGCAGCCTTTTCTTTCTGGTTCCTCCACGGGGAGTTAATTACTTCAATGCCCCACTTTGGAAAAGCTCTCCATAAGCATTTGTTGTTTTGAAAGTTTGGGACTCTCAACCATATCCTATCTTCTTAATAGTGTATGTGTTTTTAGAAAGACCTTGGGACTTTTTGGAGTCTAAGAATGTAAAATTTGTATCATGGACGATTCTGAACGTCTTTGGGAGAAGTGCACAATCCATGACCAGACCAGAATCTACTGAGAAAATAATTTATTCAACTGTGAATCAGGAATTTTATTATTTTTTTTAATGTTTAAATTTAAACTTAAACAAACAAAAGGAAATCAAGATTCCCTTCCCCTAATCTTTTAAGATAGGGCATTTCTTTGGTGTAGAACGTAAATGCTCAACTGTCCCTACTCCAGAAGGGATCCTGGAAAACTTGAATCCTGGAGAGAGGCAGCACCCTGACGTGTGGCCTTCATTTTCTTTCACGAAGTCCGCTTCTTTAGGACTTTGTCGATTTGGTTTGGTTTTGCCGGGCTGTGAGATTTTTTTGGCAAGGACTGAAGAGTAGGAGGCACAGTGAAATGGTAGGAAAAAAAAAAATGTGGGTTTTATTTGGATCACATAAGCCCGCTGTGCCCACCACGGAGCCAGGGCAGTGGTTCTTCAAATCCATTACTTAAAAATGGAAACACAATGACCCAAACTGGAATACATGCCAACTATAAATATTCCTGCCTATGTAGATGTTGCCTCCCAACTTCCTTGACACTGAATGACTTAACTTTTAATAATATGTAGGATTTCAGAGCTTCTCTTAGAGAAGGGGACTGCATGTTAAGCTGTTCAGTCACGAGGATGAGGTCTCCCACTGCCATCCCCTCTGCTTCTGATATGAAGCAGATTTTATTCACTGTTGTTATTCTGGTTGTTACACTGCTTTAGTGAAGATGGGGCAGGGGAAAACAAGAGGTTGCTTGATGGGAGGGTTTTTCCAATCTGGTCTACTCCTGGATGTCAGCCCTCCACTCTGGGGCATGATGGGCTGGGGGGCCCTGAGGGTTCGAGCAGGCGGAGGCCGGGCATGTTGATGACTAGCTGTCATGCAGCCCAGGTTTGGGAAGTTGAACTCTTTGCCAGCCTCTTTAGTCCACTGTGGGCCTTTGCCTACTCTGTCACCATCTACTTCAAAGCTCTAGCTACAGAACTGAGGACACAAGCAGCAGAGTCTAGCAGACTGAATGTGACTTGGGCCAAAAGAGAAGCATCTCCATGCAAGGCCACCGCATTGCCTCAGACCTGTCGTTGTGGGTCTGAGGAGGCTGGAGATGGCCCGCAGGGCCTCCCACACAGCGCCTGGATCCGCGCTGTGTTTAAGCACCAGCCCCATGCCCTGTGCCCCTCAGAGGTGGCCTACAGTGACCAGCCTCTTTTCCCACCCTCTGCCACTTCACGGAAAACTCACTATGAGTCTGTTTAAACTCCATGCTGAGCCCCCATTGGCTCATTCACATATCCTGGGATTCCAAACCTTCACCACCAGGCTATCCACTGGGAATTCTCCACCAATCTTCTGCACAGAAGCCAAATGACATTTTCCTTATGGGAAAAGAACATGGACAGCCAATGGCCTGAAGCAGTCTGCTCCTGAAACCATCCAAGGATTGCCAGCGGGGACTGACTATGTCCTTCCTCAGATTCTGCTGCTGAGCAACTCAGCAAGGACACTGAAGTTGAGGAGCTGACCCCTCACAATTGTATCTTGTGGCTAAACACTTCCTTAGCACCTTTTTTTCCCAGTATGTTATCTGGCATGTGCAGAGGGTTTCTGGCTTTTTCTTTGCCTGTGTAAAAAAAAAAAAAAAATTTTTTTTTGTATTTCCCCCAAACCCAGCATAAATAAGAAATTACTGGGAATTTACACCTGATTACCATAGGTTCATTCTCCCATACAGTGAAGTTCAAAGTTACAAGGAAGAAGAGTAAGTATTTGCAGTGTTGGTGTTTTGTTAGTATTGTTTAAAAGTTAAGTGTTACTCTTCTGAGAAAGTTGCCAGAATCATACTCTCTCAAATTCAGAAGCCTACCAGCACAGTTTAAAGTCAGATATTATTTCTAACCAAATTATACTCTTTTGTCTGCCAAGATATCTTGACAGTCTTAATATCCGAAGGCAGGCCTATGTGATAATCCCAGCAGTATTCTGGGGATAAGATTTTAGTGGGTTTGTTGAGAAGGAAATACTTATTTAGGTGGCTTTCATCATGCCACTCGGCTTCTATGTCATTTTTCTTGTCCTGGAGGATTCCCTTGAAGCACTCCTGGGTGATGTTTAGGACCTGAATGGGTGTGCCTCCAAAGATAGCTGCGTGGTAATAAAAATCCCCTTGGCCGAATGGAATGTAGGCTGCAGACTCCTTCCGCCTCTCGTAGGTAAACTCGTCGGGGTCTGCCTTGTACCACCAGGCCTGCAGCTGAGCCACCGAGTGGCCGAGCGTCTCCACTCCAAAGCTATCTTGGAAGACCTGGTCCACGTCCATGCAGAAGAGGAAGTCCACTTCATGTTGGATGTGGGCCACAATGTGCTCCCCAATGGTTTTCATACGCATCATGCTGATGTCCTGCCACCTCTTCTCAGGCTTGATCTCAAACACTTTGAAGGAACGCAGAGGACCCAGCTCTATCAAGGGTATCCTGGAGACGTCGTCCACCATGATGTAAAATATGACTTTGTGGCCAACCATGAAGTACCTATTGGCAGATACTAAGAACTCCTCCAAGTAATGCTCAATGTATCTGAAACAAAGAAGAATGGGACAAATGTAACCGCTGGGATCTGCACAGGAGACTCCATGCTCTTCCAATGATCTTGTCTGCATTTGGCAGTGTAGGGGAGGAATGATCTTCCCTATCCCAGACATGTGTTTTCCACATCTGCTAGGGCAACATTCCTCGCTGCTTTCCACCATTCAATCGCTCCACTTTGGGGAGGAGGAGTGACTTACCTGCTGATGTTGGAAGACTGACCTGTACCCACCACTCTCACTCTTGGAGCCTATGTTCTCAACTGCTTGGGGCCTTGAAATGAGAGTACTAGAACAGGCCCTACCCTGCATCTGTAAGCCTGGATACCTGATCTTTCTAATTCAGTGATTTAATATCAGGAAGCCAAGGGTCTGCAGACAGAAGCCACATTCTCCAGTACCCACCTTAACTGCAATGAACATGATTTCACGTCATCTATCTTGCTCAGCCCTTAGTCTTATTTATCTCTTGGTTCAGACTGGGCAGGCAAAGTGGGTACTATTTGATATTTTTTTCCCCAGCTTCACTGAGGTACTTGACATAACATTAGGTACTTGTATAACATTAAGGTATACAAAGTATTGATTTGATACACTTGCATATTACAAAATGATTACCACTACAGCATGTCACATAACTACTATTTGTTTTTTGTGATGAGAACATCTGAGATCTACTCTCTTAACAACTTTCAAGTGCATAATAACAGGATTATTAACTATAATCACCATGATATACATTAGCTCCCCAGAACTTATTCATCTTGTAACTGGAAGCTTGTACCCTCTGACCAACATCAGGGGGCACTAGTTCTCCCTCAAACTATACCCAATGTTGCTGTTGTCCTACTGGATACAAGAGTGACATGACCCTTAGGTCCTTTGGGGACATATTATACCTAATCATCACTGTTCTCGTATCCTCTTCTGGGACCCAGAGAATGGGTTACAGGGCATAGATATCCTTCTATATTACATATTCACCCTAGGAGCCTCCCAATGATCACCCCAAACACCAATGTACCATTCAGATACCACCACTGTAAGACTTCTCCTAACACCAGAGCAAACAACCTGATTTAACCTTAGTTTAACTATTTTTTCCCTTGTTTTTCAAAATTGATTTTATTTTTCACACCATGTTTAGGTTCACGGCAAAACTGAACTGAGAGCACAGAATTCCCATGAACCCACTGCTCCCCTTCCCTTCCCACAGCTTCCCCCCCACCCACTACCAGGATCCAGCATTGGGGTGACACATGCCTTGCAATCCACTAATCTTCACTGACCTATCATAATCACCCCATAGTTTACATTAAGATTCACTCTTGGTGTTGAACATTCTATGGATTTGGACAACTGTATAGTGACATGTATCTATCACTATGTATGGTATTATACAGAGTATTTTCAATGCCCTAAACCTCCTGTGTTCTGCTTGTTCATCAGCACCTCTCCCCTAACCCTACCCCATCCCTGGCAATCACTGATCTTTTCACTATCTCCATAGAATGTCATATAGTTGGAATTATACAGTATGCAGTCTTTTTAGATTGGTTTCTTTCACTAAGTTAACATGCATTAAGGTTCCTCCAAGTATGCATGGCCTGAGATAGCACATTTCTTTTTACCACTGATAATATTCTAGATATCATAGTTCATTTATCCTTTCACCTACTGACGGATGTCTTGGTTGTTTCCAAGTTCGGCAATTATCAATAAAGCTAGTAAAAACATCTGTGGGGAGTTTTCTTGTGTAGATATACATCTTCAACTCTTTTGGCTAAGTAACAAGGAGTGCAGTTGCTGAATTATATGGTAAGATTATGTTTACCCTTGTAAGAATCTGCCAAATGGTCTTCCAAAATGGCTGCACCATTTTGCATTCCTACCAGTAATGAAGGAGAGTGCTTGTTATTCCACATCCTCACCAGCATTTGGTATGTGGTACTGACAATGTGTTTTGGATTTGGGCCATGCTAATGGGTGGGTGGAGATATTTTAGCTATGTATGTCTTTATTCCAAATACGTCATATTGGTGTCTTCTGTAACCCAAGCTGTACAATCTTGTGAAGCCAGGAAGATCACAGAGAGGAGGAAGAAGTAGGAGTCACATGGCTTTACACAACTCATGTAGATCCCAGACTCATGCTTTGTTCAGTGACTGTGGATTGAATTTAATTTGCTGATCATCAAGAAGTTTTCGCTGGCTCAAGAAGTTTTGTGAGCCATCATAACTGTTACCTCATTATGCTTTTTGGTGACTGCCCGGATTTCCTTTCTTTACTACCAAAACAAAGTGTGCTTTTAAGGCTGGCCACCAGAAGCCCAAGAGTTTACAGTCCTGGTGATTTAAATGGAAAGAAGGTATCTGAGCAATATAAACAGGGAGTTCAACATGGCTCTATGGCTGGCTGCCAAGAAATTCTTGGGCACTCTGGAACTTTAAGAAAAATCTATTGTGCTCTGAAGCTTGGGAGACAATCCTAGGATGAGGGAGGGAGCTGTTAGAGGTTTAACATTGTTTAGGGATTAAAACACTGCTGTTGGCTTTCTGCATTGTTATTTGAAAACAAACCAAACATCACACCTCTTAAAAGTCCAAATCCACTCTTATAAGGATTTATTGCTGCTGAGCACACAAACAGTCCTCGCAAGCTTCAGAGCAGAGAGCATAGGGCTTTCCCCAGGATACGTGATTTATAGTTTGGTTCTGCAGAGTTGCAGCTGGATGGTAAAGCTGTTGTGGAGCCATAGGCAGTATTCTGTTCTTTGGGGGAACACCAAGAGCGAAGCAATCCCTAACATAATCCCAGTGCCATGGGATTAGGTGAGCTGAGTATAGGCTCCTGACTCAGAATGCTACAGATTCTTCTGAGGAAAATGTCAAAAACTCCAGAGTCACCCTTGTCTATTAGAGATGCCACCCAGGTGACTAACCAGGTCACCATTCTTGATTAGTATGGCTACAGCGATGGTTTCTGGGTTCTGGGTTGGGGGCGTCTCAGGAGAACCATCAGATCTTCACAGAGCTCTCCTTTAGGCCCTACGGCAGGTAGATCTGAGGCTCAAATCAACTTGGGCCTTCAACACTCTTTGTAGAGGCCAAGGGATCAACTTTCCATGTGGTTTTCAGGAAAGGAACAGGAGAGGCCCATGGTGGGGTGGGGACTAGGAAAATTGAACTTTTGCTTTCGTTTTGGCGGGGGCGGGGGGAACCCAAAGACTTTCCAAAAGAGCAAAATGGTGAGTTGACTCCTCAAAACCCAAAGACTTTCCAAAAGAGCCATAATATTAGTTTTCAAATGTTACATTTGAAAACTAATATTATGGCTACTAATTTCAAGTAAGAATGACTGTAGTTTTGGAAGAGGCATTCTAAACAAGGAAATGAAAGCCCAAACAGGAACCTACCCAACCTCTAGAGAGGAGGTTCTGGCTAGCTGAATCTCTGGGGGCCAAGGAAAACCTGAGGCGCCATGGAAGACATGGAGAATTGCCATGCTTGGATCAGTCTTGGATCATGCTTGGATCTGCAGGTCCTTCTGTCCTTGGTCGTGGGTCTGAGAGTGTAAGAGGATGGATGATACACATTTGGGCCAACAGCTGCCATTTTTGGAATTTCCAGAGAAAGCCATGATGTGTGTGGGTGTGCGACAGACCCTACGCTCTGTGGGTGGAACGAACACTTTAACCTGCAACCCAAGACTCTCCCTTTGAGGTGGGAAGGAGTTAACTCACTGTTGTTTTGTTCTCAGCCCTCTGGGGGGGGGGGGGCCTCAGCAGAGGAGGGATGGAAACCATCCCATTATAACATTCTCCTATCTCAGAATTCAGACAAGGCAGGAACAGCTCCATGAGGCCAGGGAGCCCCTTACAAACACTCTGACAACAAAACAAGAAAAAGCGGAGGTCGATCTTATTAGGGACACTTACCTTCCAACAGCAAAAACTGTCAAACCCACGGTAATTTTCTGTTTGGCATAATAATTTTCTAGGATGGTGCTGTTGTAAGTGCCTTCCCACACGACCGGTGCCTTCCATCCGGTCACCGTCACCACCTCTGGACGTTTCCTGGTGACAAAATATAGGTCCCCATGAGTCAGGACAGCTTTTCTAAGGTAGGGCAGAGACTGTTTCAGGGGACACTGGGGTCAGCTATGATCTGCTGAGACTTCCCCTGAATCCTGACTTCACCCCAAGCAGTCAGCCGACTGGTGTGGCCTGTGCAGGGGCTGGTGTGACCTTTGCAGGAGCAGCATCTTCTGCATGAGGAGCAGGAGGCTCTGGCTAGGTGCCTTTGAGGGCTGCCTTTAGGTCCCCGATGGGAATCTTACCTGTACATCTCCATCACTCTGTCCCCTTTCGCGGCTTTCCTATTCTCTTCTTCCTTCTGGATCCCTTCCCCTATCTCCCCAGCCCTTCCTAAACTGCCAGTGGCATCTCTGGGTTCTTTCCCCATGGGTGCCATCCAAGGCTCAGGAGGCCCTAATCCTTGATGGGAGGATGAGAGCGTGACCTTGGAACCAAATGAGAGAAAGCTATTTTAATCTACCTTTCTACCTTTACCTTTTCTGGGTAAAACCTTGGTTATGGGCCAAAAAGGGCTTCCAATTTAATTGTTATTTTTCGTTTTATGCACAAAGAGACAAAGTCACCCAGAAAAGCAGGGACTTAACAGAGCCTCCCCCCAACGGCCAAGGCTGGAACATGGGGCTCTGGCACAGACCCTCCCCACAGACCACATTGTCTCTTTGCTAGGAGCACAAAGGGCAAAGGGGAGGCATGTTTTCTGCACTTAGAATGCTCAAAAGGGACTTGGCAAAGCCAATGCAAACACAGGAACGACAGCAAACTGACCAACTGTGGAGGGTAGATGTGGAAGGGCTGTGTAGCAGCTGGGGCCCAGCAGGAGGGGGTGATGCAGACTCAGCCCTGACCCCCAACTGCTCAGGAAGTGGCTGCATTTCCCCTGCTGGGAAGCAGAGACTGAAACAGTCATCAGATTCAAACCCCAGCACGAATGGGCCTGTCCCCACTAACCACCTGCTTGTACTTCATCCACTGAGTGGGGGAAAGGCCAGTGATGAGGGCAAAGTCCTCGTGGTCCCCACTGGGTCCCGGCCGGCTGTGTGCATGTGGCCCTAGGGAGGCTGTTGGGGACATGTCAGCAAATAGATGGAGCCAGTGAGAACTTCCCCTAGTCCCACACATCGGAGGAGGGTGGTTTTCACAAAACTGCCCAAATCCCACCACCAGAGTGAGGCTGGGCCAAGCTGGGTCAACCACAACCTCATCCCAGCCCCAGCCCCAGCCCCAGCCCTCAGCCCAGCTCCAAACTCACCCCAGTCCCAGCTCCAGTCTCAGCCCTAGTCCCAGCCCCACCCCAGCCCCAGCCCCAGAGTGCAAAGTGCCTCAGCAGACTCTCATCTTCTGTCCATCAGTCACCAAGCTCTTCACTCTACTTCTTGAGATGACAGTGTCCCTCCGGCTGCAGCCTGTGCCCTGATTCAGGCCTCCTCCCCCTGCACAGCTGAATCGCCCCCAGAGATGGGGGTTGGGGCACTCTGAGGCTGCTCTCCTGCCCCCCTATCTTGTCTGGAGTCTGGGCTCTGCCCTCACACCCTGCGTGGGCTGGCTGCTCCGAGAAGAGCCACTCTTGGTTTCCTTCAATCATGAAAGCACCAACCTGTGCCAGGCACCTTCACTACACTTTTTCATTGGCAACAGTCCTGCCACATATTATGTCTCTTGTACAAGTAAGAAAACCAAGCCTCAGAAAGTCTTGCTAACTTGGCTGCCGCTGATGGAAACTAACATATAAGCATGTCCCGTGAGACCAGGCACTGTGTTCAGGGCATCACCCTTCAGAGGTGCTATTTTGATTTCCATTTTATCTGTGAGCAGCACAGAGAGGTTAAATAGTTTGCCCAATGTCACAGAGCTTAGTAAGAGGCAAAGCCGGTTTTTGAACCCAGATGGTTGGACTCTGGAGTCTATGCTCTGAGCTGCCACCCTGCATTGCTTCTTATGTGGACACGTACCAGCTCTGCTGGTGAGGCTGGGGTTACAACCCACATTTGTCATCATTTCCACTCACCTTAGCTACCCTGGCATTTTTATCAGCGCAGAATGAGAAATAATGAGCTACTGTTTTGTTATGTTTTTAGAAATTTATGTGATGCTTTTAGTCACATAAAACCCCCCCTTTGTTGAATGACAGGATTTCAAACCACAAACCACCACATGCGCGCGCGCGCGCACACACACACACACACACACAGCTTACACATCCATAACCAACGTTTCTGAACTTGAACTCCGCCCCGTGTCACTGCCTCATTCTTTGCGGCCCTTAGTTTTAGCCCATCAAGGATCTTTCAGTAGTTCCCACCCAGCCCCCTACCCAAGTCTTGGAACTGTTTACAATCTGGACATGTTGTAAGCAGGTCATATTATTAAAAAAAAAAAACAAAAAAGGAAAAAAGGGGAGCCTGGGTGGCTCTGTCGGTTAAGCATCCAGCTTTTCATTTCGGCTAAGGTCACGATCTCAGGGTTGTGAGATCAAGCCCTGCCTTGGGCTCACTCAACAGGGAGTCTGCTTGAGATTCTCTCTCTCTTCCTCTCTCCAACCCTTGCCCCACTAGCTCTCACACTTGCCCTAAGTAAGTAAGTAAGTAAGTAAATAAAATCTTTTTTTCTTTTTTTTTTTTTAAAGGAAGGTGGGGGGCTGGCAGGTAGCAACTGTACTTATTTAATACTTATGTGCACGGGGACCAAGTATTTGACTTTCAATCTCTCATTTAATCCTCACCCCCACCTTATAAAGTGGGTGCCACCCTCCCCCATATTTTACAAATAAAGGAAGGAGGGGTAAGAGAAAAGCAGAAGAGATCTGCATCTTCAGCCTTATAGGAAGGGACAGTCCCTCACCACACATTTCCTAGCCACACCAGCCCCACTGCTGAGCACAGAGATCAGAGAAATGAGACTCCTTCCTACCCCTTGAGAATCTCACACTCCCAACAGGTGGTCAGCTTGCTATACAATGGGACCCCAGCTTAGTCCTCATCTTCTAGAGAGACTGAGTTAGAAAAAGCCATATCCAGTTTTGTCGCTTGGCTGGGGAGAGTCTTCCAAGCAGGAAAGAAAAAGGCAGTGATATTAAAAATTAATGTTCACTTAAAAATTAAAATGTCCTATTTCCCAGCTGTTAATTATTAAATTTCACTGGCAATTCCAATATGTCCTGGACCCTGATGAAGAAGCCGGGTGACAGCCTGAAAGCACAGGCAGTGGGGGGCGGGGAGGAGGATCAGTTCCCAGATGAACCTGTGCATCAGGGAGTCTTAGCAAAACCATTGACACCACTGCTCCCTGAAAGAAGTGACACAGGGCAGGCCACCCATGTGTCAGAGCTAGTGTTTGCTACTGCCAATTGCCAGAGATGTGCAAGATCAAAAGGATGGGGCTCTAGAAAGAGGGGAAAGTGCCAGGACAGACTCAGAGCTGCCCAAATGCCTTTTGTCCAAGCACAACACCCACCGGGTCAGTGTGTGCAGCTCCGTGATGGCCAGAGTCATCCCATGAGATAAACACACACCTACCTAGGCTATGGGTAGCTTTTAAATTTTACATCCTGACTAATGGGTACCTTGTGGTCCCCAAGTGTTGGGTAGAGGAAGTGTTCAAAGTGAATATTTTAAATATGAATATGATAAAATGTGAATCATGAAGCAGGTCAGAAAAGCTGTGAGGTGCACACCATGTGTGCATCAGTATGCCGGAGCCGGTGTGACCCAGCAAAGAGGGGATGGCGACAGGAACAAGAATGAGGGCTGCAGAATACAGAGAAGGACATGATACAGGAAGAGTTTGGGAGGCAGGATTAACAGAACACATCCATCAGGGAGACTATGGTATGGGTGGAGGAAAAGGATGAACCGGAGAGATAGGCAGGACTGTGGCATGAGATCGGAACTGAGAACAAGGGAGGGTAGAATGTGGAGATCCAGCTGAGTCATGGAAGTCGTGTGTGCAGAGCTGTCCAGCAGGCACTCAGACCCAAGTCAGGGCTCAGGGAACCTTTGGGCTGATGATGGGAAGGTGGGAGTCACTCTCACACCATGGCATCTAAGGCCATGGGAATGGATGGGAGCCTCCAGAAACTCCAACCACTGATGGCTGAGAAGCAGAAGAGGTGCTTCTGGAGGGGACAGAGAAAGGAGAATGGAGAAGTAGGAGGGAAATCCAGAGGATGCTTTGTCACAGAAGCTAAGAGATCTCACTGTGGAAGTGTGTGCACAATACACTGTAACATGTTATAGGCCGTTTCCAGGAAGGGATACACTTATAGAAATATATTTATTTGTTCATGCAGTCGTTCATCTAATCCTTCATTTAGGCAGGAAATATACTTTGGTGCCCTGGGAAGGCTTAAATTTGGTGCCTCTTCAAACTGATATTCCTTACATACCTGCTCACCATCTGTTTGGAGGAGACGCTGTATCCTGCATGGAGCAGAGCAGAGTCACAGCTGGTGGCCATGATATGTCTCTCCCTTTGTCTCCGGTAACTCAGCCTTCACCCTGCCTCCCAGGTCCCGCACAGCGAGCAGAAATGCCACAGCAGAAGAGCACCATCCTTCTTAGAAGGGGACTTGGTGACTATCTCTGGCTCACCTAGCCCTTTGAGCCTCATGGAGGTCCCTCCCCTCCCCAACACACATGCCTAAGGGGCTTAACAAGGCACCACTGCTTCTGTATTCTTGCATTTCCAGTAAGGGTTTAGCGTCTCACAGATGGCTACCCTGCTGCCCAGCTCACTGAATGACATACGTGGGGGCCAAAATTCCCATCCTTCCACATTACCCCCAAACAAAAAGAGAGCTTGCCAGAACATAACCCAGTCTTTCCAGAGCTCATACCCCTCCCACTGGAATAGTCTCTCCTGATCCTTCTCTAAGGCTCTTCCTGCCCCCTCTCAGACTTCTCTGCCCCCTCTCAGACTTTTAAATGTTGATATGACAGGATGTGGTTCTAGCCCTCTACTTGGGTGGCCCCCTCCAGGCCTACAGGTCCCAGGGCTGCCCACATGTCTACCACATGTCTTCCACTAAGTTCATGGGCACTGCCATAGACTGACTGTTTCCCCCACCACCCTGGAATTCACTGAAACCCAATTCCCAGTGTGATGACCTCTGGAAGTGGGGCCTTTGGGAAGTGCTTGGTTCATGATGGTGGAGGCCTCAAGAGTGGGATTGGTGCCTTCAGGAAAGAGCTCCCAGAGAGCCCTCTCACCCCTTCTGTCGCCGTGTGAGGACAGAGAGGATGACTGTCTGTGACGCTGCAAGTGGGCTCACACCAATCACCAAAGCTGCGGGGTTTGGATCTTGGACTTCCCAGCCTCCAGAACTGTGAGAAATACATTTCTGTTGTTTATAGCGGCCTGAACAGACTAAGACAGGCACCCTGTGAATCTCAGTCCCCATGCCCAGCACGTACCTGAATCCAAACGTCTCTAGTAGAGCTCATCCCCTACCCCCACTCCTAGTCCTGGCTGTCTTCCTCCTATCGTGCTCACCACCACCACCACCCACCAGTCTCTCAGGTGTCACGGTCATCTTAGACAGCTCCTGCCTCCTTACTCCCGCAGCCACATTGTGTTAAGTCGGACTGACCACAACTCCTTCCCAATTCTGGCAAATTCTCCCTGCACATCTCCTGCCCCGAAGACTAGAAACTTCTTAAGTATAACCATATTGGCTGGTCTCTCCTATCTCCTGTGCCTAACACTACATCTAGCACAGTATTTTTTACCACAACCTACAGTGAGAAATGCATTTCACATCACAACCAAACACATATGCATACATACAGAAACAATAATTCAACCTCACAATACTTAGCCTTACTTCTACTTCATGTGATGCCTCCTGATTTTCTATTTGATTTCAATTCTTTAAAAAAAAAAAAACAAACAAAACTCATTTTGACCCATTAAACTAGTTTCTTGAACACATTAATGGACTGTGACTGGTAATTTGAAAAACACCAGCTGGTATATACAGCTGGTATATAAACATTTGTTGTATGTTCACTTAGTAAATGCACGCACAGCCTCATGAGATCTTTCATCATCACCACCAATTTTCAGATGAGTTAGCTGAATCTCAAGAGAGAATTTTCTTGCTCTGACTCCAGATGCTGCGGATTTCCACAATACCCCGTGGCCAGCAAGACCCCCTCCAGCCCCACTATTCTGTGATTCACCTGCTGCCTTTGGACAGCCGCTGTCAGAATTGCTGTGTCGTTGCTCAAGCATCTGAGTCAAAACACCCAGACCCTCAGTTTCTCATCTAATCTATGGTAAAAGTCTGATGGATGCTAAGACTCCGTATCCCCAACCAGGAGTGTTCTCAATGGCACTCTTGCCTCCCGCCACCTCTGATGGGAGCTCATGGATTTACTGAACCCAGGGAGGGGATGGGGGATGCCTCCTTTCTTACTGTGGGTTAAACCAGTCTGATAGCTGAAGCTCTCCGTTGTTTTCCTCTCGTTCATCTTCATCTGTGTCCTCCACTTCTTGGTAAATGTGGGTCCTATGTACAAAGGGAAAGCAAGCCCAGTGAGGCAGGGAGGCCGATCTTTGGTGCCAGGACAGCTGGTGAACGTGAGCACACCTTCCCAGGTGGAGAACGTGTGTGGCGAGGGGGTGTCTGGAGAAAGCTTCAAGATACACGATACGTTTGTGCATAAACACATGCTTCTGGTGGAAAGACTTAGTACCCACCTTTCTTTTTTTCCTTCCAGGTCTGTACAGTTACCAGTTTAGTGACCCAGGACCCTCAGCTTATTTCAGGGAACTTGCTGGACTAATGAACAGCTAACTAAATTAGCTTCAAGCATTGTTCCCACAGCCTAAATGTCAGCCCAAGCCCCATTCACCCCCAAGTTAAATAGAAAAACTAAACCAAACCCCCAAAGTTAATTATCCTAGTCCCAACCATGAAACAGATTCCTTGTATGACTTCAACAGGGCCAGAAAGACAAGTGACCAAGAAGGTCACAACCATGAAGCCATTTCCTTCAGACTCTCTATAAGCATTGGGCGGATGGACAAACAGAGAGGGCCCTCCCATCACCTTACCCATTGTTAAACCAGCTCGGAAACCACCAGTGCTTCTGACTTATGCTGTTACCAACTTCTGGGTTTCTAAGATGAGAAAGATGACAATTTTAGAAAATGAGGCAGTCCCAAACGGGGCTCGTCAGGGGAGGGTTTCCAAACTCCTTTTATGGCAGAAAATCACTTAATTTCTTAAAACAAAACAAAACAAAACTGCCAGTTCATAAAACAGACAGAAGTGACGCTACCCTATCCTGGGAGATATACAGGGGTGCTGAATCACTCTGCTGTACACCTGAAACTAAGATGACACTGTATGTAACGAACTGGAATTAAAATGAAAACTTAAAAAAAAAAAAAAAGTGAAGCTGCTGTAGCCAAACAGGGGAAGATGGACCCACCCCTGCCCGACCTCTCCTCCCTTGGGCAGCCCCCCCCCCGCACTCAGCTCAACGAGGGGGCCCTGGCAGGGACACAGGAGAGAAGGGGGGGGGGTCTAAGGTGGGGGGGGCACTGATAGGTAAATGTGAGTCATGGATATCCCACTTACTGGTAGTACGACCGTGATGGGACCTTTTCCCTCTCTGAATCTTGGTTTTCTCCTCTGAAAAGTCAGATATATAATAACCATGGTGACAATCATGATAATAAACTTACCAAGAAGGTACTTTGAAACGTGAACGAAATCACATATAGCAGAGAGCTTTATCACAAGTTGAAAATTACTAGAACGCATTGTAAATCTTCACACACACACACAAAATAAAAATGCGTATTTTTCCAAGAACGATCTCTTCTGCTAAAGCAGAGTTCAGGTTGCTACCAAGGCCAGCAGGGACAGCCTCAGGAAGCTGTCTGTCATCAGAAGCCACCCTCGCCACCCACACGTGGAAATTTCCATCCTCTCTCATTGTGAGAGTCTCTCCAAGGCGGGGGCTTTCTGGAGGAGGGAAAAGAGCAAAAGCGGGAAGGTGGGGGCTGCGGTGCCCTGTGGCTGGACTAATCAGGCGGTGAGGCAGGAACAGGCCTAATAATAGGAAGAAACCTGTTTTTTTTGTTTTTTTAAAAGATTTTATTTATTTATTTGACAGAGAGAGATGACAAGCAGGCAGAGAGGCAGGCAGAGAGAGAGGAGGAAGCAGGCTCCCTGCTGAGCAGAGAGCCTGATTTGGGACACCATCCCAGGACCCTGGGATCATGACCTGAGCCGAAGACAGTGGCTTAACCCACTGAGCCACCCAGGCATCCCAGGAGGAAACCTGTTTTAAAGCCCATGGACGTTCCGGAGGTGTTTCAGATGATGGATAATTTAGGCGTGGTTGCCATACCACAGGGAGACCACATACGACTTAAACAAAAGGGAACAGAAAGAGAAGTATTTCTTTAGTCGCCCAGGTCGCTGTTTTCATTTGATCTTGGTCATCCCAGCTACTCATGAGAATAAAGGTTTTCACCTTTATGTTCACTTCTAGCTGAGAATTTGACCACATGGGTTTGGGCCAAGTGCTAAGATCCCACAGAACGTGAGCATAAAAGCCAGGATTTGACACCAGGGAAGAATGATATCAGAAATGAAAGCCGAGGAAAGTACAAGATGTTAAGCGCAAGACTTTACCCTGAGCCTCCTGGCAACCAAGCGAAAGATAGAAAAATGAAGGCTTACATAGTTCTCGCTGCCTTCAGTAATGATAATAATAATAATAATAATAATAATAATAATAGTATTAGTTTGTCAGGAGACCCTGACTTTTTTTCCTGATCCCTTATCTCAAAGGAATTTCTTAAAAGGTCTTTGTATAACATATACTGGGCAGCATAATGGAGAATACTTGTCCTGATTCTTTTTATCAGCAAGGGGGAATGTTCTCCAAGTGATACCACTTAAAGAAACCCTTGATGAGAAGCAAGGGCAAAATACAAGCCACAGCTGGATAAAGGCCAATCTAGGGAATGGGAGGCGGGTAGTCCACATCCCTGGGAAAGCACTCTTCACCTCCCCCACCACCCCTACAGAATCCTTGATCAGGGTTCTACCCCACCCCCCAGCCCGCTGCCATGCTAAAAATGGACTGTAGGGGGTGCCAGACTAGACATGGGAAACCTCCCATAGACCTGTAGAATTCAAATCACTTACTTTGAATGATATATCCACAAGAAAGAGCCTTCTGGGCTGAAAACAAATGAGAAATAAAAACATATCATGTTACTTTTAATTCAGAGAAAAGTGATTTTGCAACCATTAACAGCGAAGCCCTGGGCTGAGCTGAAAGCCTGGGTTTTGACTACTCCTAGTTTCTACTGGGACTGGAAATTTTCACTTATAGTCACGTCAGGGTTATTCAGAACAAGAGGTGGGAAAGAGGTGACTGAAAAATCTCAAACCTTAACAACAACAATAAAAGCATAAGTAATTATAAACACTTAACAGGAACACCCAGAAGGCTTCCTGGAAGAGGGGGGAATGTTTTAGCTGGGATCTGAAGAATAAATGGAGTCCAGGTGAAGGGGAAGTAGGAAGAGTGTTCCAGACAAAGGGAAAACCATGCAAAGGACTTGAGGGGGAAAAGGAGGCATTGAAATGTGCAAGGAAGTGGAAGAGAAGTAGCCAGAGGCCAGACCTTGCTGGGACCTACTGGGGATTTAGCCGTTGAAGAGTTTTAAGCAAGAGAGGGACAGGGTGTTACATGAACTGAAGAAGGTCGCCAGAAAACAGAGTGCAGGGGTGTAGGAGTGAATGTGGGTGACCAGTTCGGAAGTGATGGCCATTGCCCAAGCATGACTCAGGGTAGTTGAGGAGGTGGAGGGGAGGAAGCTCACTGACTTGAGAGGCATTTGGAGGGGAACAGTGACAGAATTTCTCCCATGCATTACTCCACTGCTCTGCGCAGGGACGCTGTGCCCCAGTGCTAAGCTTTGCTTGGCCCCTTTTCCTCTCTGAATAAAGGGAGGACAGCCTCGTAGGAAGAGTTCAGGCACCTCCCTTGACTCAACCCCTGCCTGGCCCCAGCTCCCTCGTCCCTGAAAAACACAAATGACTCACAGTTGTTGCAGACTCTGCCAACGCCCCTTAGCCTCTTATCCCCTCCCTCTGCCTTCTCCTCCTGTTGGGTGTCAGCACCTCCTTGTAGGAAAAAAAATCATGCTCTCTCACTGCCGATGGTTTCCTCCTCTGAGCCCAGGACTCATGCACCACACTCTAAAATTTCTTGTTCCTCTACTCATTCTGACAATATTCATAATAGTGAATGCTTGGCCAGCCACTGTTCAGCATATGTCTAAGCAATTGACATATATTAACTCACTGAACCCTCACAATAACCCAACAAGTAGGTTCTACTCTTCCTCATTCTACGGAGGTGGAAACCAAGGCACAGAAGCATTAGGTGATCTGCCCAAAGCCACACTGCTAGTGAGGAGTAGAGCCGGTATTTGAACTTGGAGATTCCAACTCCAGATGCTACAAGAGGTGGAAGGGGGAGGGGAATGAGGATGGGACCCACCTCTCAGGTGGCCACCTGGCACTCAGGGCACCAATTTCTAAATTCAGCTTTGCTACCCTGTTGCTTCTCTTGACTAACCTCTCCTTCTCCTCCTCAGAATCTTTCAGCATCTCAACAGTCACCGTGATACCCACGATGCATATATGACATTTCCCACATGTTCATCCTTAAAGGCACAGCTCAAATGCCATCTCTTCTGTGCCTTTCTTGATACGATCCCAGCATAGTGCCCGGCACCTAGTAGGTGCTCAATAAACAGTTGTAAATCAATGCAAAAAATAGATTCTCCCTCCAAGCCAAACATAATCAATCTTAGCCTTCTTAACTCTGCCAGTTCCTTTTCTCTACCCTGATAGTCTTTCTCTACTTCTAGTGTCTTCCTGCTCCATCTTGACCATAACCCCTTGAGTGCAGTCAGTTGATGTGTTCCATTTAGTTCTGTCAAAATCCTTTTTAAGCTCAGTGCTGTGCACCTGTCTCAGGTTAGGGCCCTCAGCTCCCCCCAAACCATCACATGGCCAACTCACGAGGTGGCAAAGGATCTGCTGCCATTTACACCTCTTGCAGACCCTCATTAGATTGCTCACACTGGAGGATGATGTGCCCAGAGTCCGGGTGCCAAACCCTGGTCCCAAAGAGCAGCCAGAACCTGCTCTAGTTACTGTTCAGCCAGTGCCCAGCGCTGCAAAATAAACCTGTTTATGGGAGGTTGGTGCCAAAATGCACACTGGGGCTTTTGGCTCCCACATTTTAATTTTGCAAGCTGCCCAAAATATGGAAGTACAACTCTGGCTCAGACTCAAAACAGCAAGCTTAAACAAACAAGCACTCAGAGGCAGTGGGTTATCCGCACAAGCATCGAGACTCGGGGCAGGGACCCCATGGAATGCTTGTTCTTCTGCTGGGAGTCTTCCAGCTGCTCAAGCTCTTCCTTCTGTTTGTCAAATCCCCGGGTCCTATTCTGCCCTCTGGAGCCAATATGATGACGACAATGATGGCAGTTAGCAGTTACTGAGTGCTTATTAAGTCCCAGGCATTGCCCTAAATGTTTTATATACAATGACTTATTTAATCCTCCCCACAACATGCCTATGAGGCAGGTACTATTAAAGAGAAGGAAACTGAGGAACAGAGTTGCTGAGTAACATGCCTGGGGTCACAGAGGTGGTACATGGTGGCAGAGGACCAGTTCCAGACAAGGTAGCTCCAGACTCCTCTGCCCTCGAGTACCCAAGGGATCCCAGGCTCCCTGCACTCAACTCTGAATCCACTCATCTTAGGACTAAGTATCCCCAGCTCCCTCAATTCGAAAGCTGTGGGTGTAGACCCCTTGAACTTGATCACACTCTAGCTTGTCTTGATTTTATGAAAACGAGCTATTCAGAATGAAACAGATTAATGCTCCACAAGGGGCTAGATCTATGCTCTACTCCGGGGAATAACAGCTCCATATTCTGGGGAGTCCTCCTCCTACTGATATTCTTTTTTTTTTTTTTTTTTAAGATTTTATTTATTCATTTGACAGACAGAGATCACAAGTAGGCAGAGAGACAGGCAGAGAGAGAGGAAGAGAAGCAAGCCCCCTGCTGAGTAGAGAGCCAGATGCTGGGCTTAATCCCAGGTCCCTGGGATCATGGGATCATGACCTGAGAGGCTTTAACCCACTGAGCCACCCAGGCGCCCCTCCTACTGATGTTCTTAAAGGCACATGTCCTTTTTTAGTAGCCAAGATGGTCCTGCTGGCTCATCAAATTTTAGGATTTCAGAATTAAAAGAATTCAAATGTTAATCCAGGCTGTCATCTTTAACTTGGGGGCTCCTAAAGCACTCCACCATGAAAATAGCGGTAGTCGTGCCAACACAGCTCTCCCTGCCCATCGCTGTACGGTGGACTTTTTGGATCAAGACGGAGCTGTCCCAGTGAAGTCAAAGGCATCCTGCATATTTGTAGCTGTTTGCGGAGACTTCTTTCTGTTAGGAATCTCTCCAGCTGGAACCTCTGAGACCATTTATTTTCCCAAAGCACAGAAGCACGTATATTTGGGGTAAACCCATGGATGAATGTGAAAACCCAGAAATGTTTAATTCATTTTGCTTTCCAGAGTTAACAAAACAAAACACCCCCAAGCGTTGCAGCCAGGCACAAATGAATCACCCGCCACTCGGAGTGGATTTTATAGCAAAAGTCAACAACTCTGAGTTGCTCCTTTAAGCCCTGAAAATATTTTAGAATTACAAAATTCAGGGTGCAATTCTCATGAAATTCCTGTCTGAAATTTCTTAAGGTAATTCCCACAGCTCATTGCACAAATCATCTAAAGTCACATTTTGGGTTTACAATGGCCTTGCTGTTTCTGGATATAGCCTACCCGGAATGGACAAGGTTATAAAAATCAGGACATTCGGATTGTAGCAGGAAGGAAGAGAATTTTGCTCCAAGGTACTTGGAGATCTAATGATTTTAAATATAGTCCAGGGCTTGGGATACAGGAAGGGTGGAATCTGCCTTTCATTGTTTCAGTTAATCTCCATTTCAACTTCAACCTGGTGACTTGGCTGATAACTAAGAGATTCAAGTCAAAGGTGGACACCACACTCCCCAGTTACCTGTGGATATATTCCCAAAACACAACAATCACAGTGGAGACAACCAGCATTGACAGAATCACTTTTCCTTTGACATTCATTATTTTCTCCTGGGGAAACAAAAAAGGAGAAAGGAAGAAATGGATTAAATAAATGCAAGGTGAGATACGGTTTCTAAGCAAGGCTTCCACCCTGTAAGGGGAAATGTTTATAAATATTTAACTAGAGCTAAGAAGTGTGTTCTACCTTAATTTGAGCAGGCTTGCAATGGCAGATTGGGCTCACTTAATGAATTGACTAACTTAATGAATTCCCAGTGGGGAAGGAGCCCAAGGCCACGCTGGGGCTCAGGGGGAAAGTGTACTCTCTGACCACAGGTCCACCATGGACTTGGACGGGTGAGGGCGTAGCTATAAATGGTTCCCATGGGCTCCAGCTGCCTCCTGCCTTCGACTGTGGGAAATCATCCCTTCCCTGGCTCTCTGTTGCCTTTGATACACTGACCACATGCCCCATCCTCAGGATGACCCTGGTCCCTTAAAGTCTAGGCTCACCCACTTCTCAGCCCCACCTAGCTTTTCCCTACCATGCCCACAAGCAATCCATCCATCCATCCATCCATTGGCACACAATAGGTACATAAATATGTCTTGACTGCTGCATGAAGTTGTGGTTGAAGAGAGACAGGGTGCTGGGTGGGGAATATCAGATTAGAAGTCCATTAATTCCAGAGGTCAGGGAAGGCCTCTCACTGGGGAGGTGACAGAGCTTCCCAAGGCATGAAAACAGGGCGCAAAAGGACAACAAGTACAAGAAAAGTCCTACAGTTGGGAGTGAACAGATCTAGATTGGGACTGTGGCCACCTCTCATGTCTTCACTCCCGGAGAAATGTGGATCTGGGGGCCAGCACGAACGCACATGGAGCTGGGGAGCCCTGACCTTGGGGTAGGTCCTCAGGTCCTCATGCATAGCTCCAAAAACCTCTGAGAATGAAAAGTCTTTTTTTTTTTTTAAAAGATTTTATTTATTTATTTAACAGAGAGAGAGAGAGAGAGATCACAAGTAGGCAGAGAGGCAGGCAGAGAGAGAGGGGGAAGCAGGCTCCCTGCTGAGCAGAGAGCCCGATGCGGGGCTCAATCCCAGGACACTGGGATCATGACCTGAGCCGAAGGCAGAGGCTTAACCCACTGAGCCACCCAGGCGCCCCGAACCAAAAGTCTTTTTAAATTCCACTGGCCTCAGGGCCCTAACTGGCAGAAGGTTCTCTATAATCTTTATCCCACTTAGTGAGACTGTTTTAAATGTTTCTTTCCACCAACATTCAAGTATTTTATTAAGTGACGCTCATGTACTAGGGCGTTGCCTAATACATGATATATTATCCACGCCCCCCAAATTCTGAATGCCAATATATTTGGCCCTGGAGTTTCAGTAAAGGGATTGTGGCTCTCTAATTGAATTGGTTTCCTCATCTTTTAAAATGGGGATGCAGGGCGCCTGGGTGGCTCCGTCGTTAAGCCTCTGCCTTCAGCTCAGGTCATGATCCTAGGGTCCCGAGATCGAGTCCTGTGTTGGGCTCCCTGCTCAGTAGGAAGCCTGCTTCTCCTTCTCCCACTCCCCCTGCTTGTGTTCCCTCTCTCGCTGTCTCTCTCTCTCGCTGTCAAATAAATAAAATCTTATTTAAAAATAAAATGGGGATGAAAATGGTGATGACAAGAGACGGAGTCCACAAAATGCTTCTCCCTGCGCCTGGCACTGTAGAGATGCTCTCCCAAAATGCCAGTTCATAAAATGGGCCTTTGGGAGGCTCCAGTGAGACCAGGGGCCATGCCTGGTACTTAGCAAGAGTTCAAAACAAATGTGAAGAGAAAGCGTAAGACTGTGTTATTAAACAACAAAGTGCAAGTAGATGCTAATGAGGGACCCTAAAGGTTTCTCAATCTGTTCCAAGCCACAGCCTGAGGAAGACTCCTTGGACGTGGGATGCAAGTGGGATTACACTGACCAAGCCCAAGCCAGGGGCCCTGCTACCAACACCCTGCGTGTGCGGAGGAGGTGACCACACTGCCACCAGCCCCCCGAGCTCCACCAGCTCCTCCTGCTGAGGAGCCCATGCTGACTGTTTCCCAGTGTAAGAAACACCCACACTCTCGGGGTGCAGAAGGATCGCTGACACTTAACCCCGGGCAGCGTCCCAATCAGACACACCTCCCCATCACCTCTCCAAATATGCGCAGGCTGTTTGAATTCAGAAGCTAGCATCAGAGGCAACTCTGGAAGCCCGTGCCTTTCTGGACTTCACTGACGGCTTGAACCTCATCATGGCCAGTCATCGCTCTTGCTGGAGACTTACAACCAGAAGCTTCTCCAGGGAGCCAATACTGTGTCCTTCAGCGAGGCACTTGAAATGGGTGTATCTGTGCTTCCTGGAATTTGGGATCCAAGTCCCCGGGGGAAGGGAGGCTTGGCAAGGTAGCCACTCATCTTCTAAGACATTTTAATTTTTCTCTCTGGACCAAAATAAGGCCTTTGGCAGTTGATGTGGTCTACGAGTCCTTCTCTTGGGTTTCTGTCTCAGAATTTTCAGAACTGGATAATTCTGAAAATTGGTGGTTGGCTCTCTTCCCCATCAAGATGGAAATGTGGGATTGCTTCTGAATTCCTTCATTTAAGGGGTAGAGAACAGAACTGGGCTGAAAATTGCCACCCTGTCTCATGTGGGGAAATGGGGCTCCGGGCCACCCTTTGGAAGATTCAACCAGGTCCAGTTCCACCGAATCCCCCCACCATCTCCTCTTGTCACACTTGTGATTTTTTTCCCCCAAAATGCTTCCAACCCCACACACGGGCTGCCCCTGGGCTCCTCGTAGAGCGTGGCCCTCACAGCAGTTTCCATGTGACGTGTTGGATGGATTTCTCCATGTGGCCCATAAATTAATTCTCCCCTATCACCCCCACCCTGTCCCACACAGAACAATACACACACACACACACACACACCCCTGTTGGATAATCTCTGGAGTTCTACCCCACTGGGGCTAAGTAAAGGTATTCCTTCTAACCTGAATTCCTCTCTGAAAGGAATTCTGGTGGACCATGTTTTCTTCATCTTGTCAGGGGGGTAACGTCTCAGCTGAGTAACAAAGCACTCAGAAACTCTGGAAAAGCCATTATCTCGGGAGCACAGAAATCGGGCAGAGGGAAACCAGACCTTCCCACAGGCTAACGAGCCTCCCCTCTGCCTCTGATTCCTCCCCCAAACCCGGGAACCCAGCGGCACGCTCCCCATGAGGCTGACCCCTGCTAGTCTTAAGTCACTTCTGGACTATTGCATTCAACGAAGAGACTCCGAAAGGCTACAGGTTAGGTAGTGACAAGTGTAGCAAACCAGAACAAAGCAGGTGGGAGGGTAGGGAAGGGCAGAGGAACCAACTGGGTGCGCATGACCTTGGGCAAAACCCTCTTGAGTCCTCCACATCTGCCACGGTAATGTTTAGACCCAGCACTCCAGGTGGAAACTAGGCCAGCGGGAAGACTCTGGAATCAGCACTCCTGGACGCATGCCTTGAGCAAGTACTCAGAGCCTCTATTTGCATGTAAAAAATGGAGCTTTAAACACCCTCCTCCAGGGTTCCTGAGAAAGGACTGAAGGGGACGGTGTCTATGCCGCACGTTGTGCCTGGCCATCAGCAAACACGCCGCAAATGCAGCCATCATGATAAGGACTCTGTTCCACGGGAGAGTTTCTGTATTTGTGGCTCTGAAGTAGAGCTCTTGACTTTATCTGAGAGAGGAGTCTGAGTCCTTGGAGGCTGTACCATACAGAAGAGCCAGGGGGAACCCACCCCCACCCCAATAGATGACTGAGGCTCAGGACCCCAGGTTCAGGACCCAGCTACTCAGCATGGTGCCCCCCATCCCCACCCGGTGCTCAAGGTGGGCGGGCCAGGAAGGTGGGGGCTAGAAGTCTCACTCTACAAGGGCAGCTCCCTCACACACAGGGAACTCCTGCTGCCATGGCCTAGGGGGATTCTTTGCTGTGACAACAGAATGGTGGGGGCACCAGCCAGCATGCGCTGAGCACAGAGGCTGACTTAACCAGAAACGAATGGAGCTACTCCTCCTTGCAAGCCAGGGCCAGATCATCAGGGTGGGGAGTGGGTCAGGAAGGCCTGTATGTTTCCTGAGGCAAGGAGTGCTGCCCCTATCTGGAGGATGGTTCCAGCTTTGAGCATTGTCCTGGGGCTGCAGGTGGGGCCGAGGGACTGATCCCACTCCCCGCCTGCGCACCTGGGTCCCAGTAACAGCCTGCCCCAGGTGGACCTGGTTGAGCACCCAGGAGCTGCCCACCTGAGGAAGGACTTTACCCAGATGCTGCTCTGCGCCCTGCCCAGGGGTCACAGTGATCCAGGTTTCATAGCCACCTTGAACCCCATCCCTAACCCCTCCAGGGTCAAAGAGCTGGGTCCTCTGAGGGAGAAACAGCCAAGAGATGTACCGATGTGGCACCACTAAGTTGTGAAGCTCTAAGAAACGTTTCTGAACGCTCAGTAACAAAAAGTAATGTTGGTTAACCGTGCCAGAGGCCAAATGGATTTGTTCTTTGTCTCGATCAAAAATGATACTGCAAAATCGTTGTCAGATAAAGAGGCAGTCTAAGACTATGCAGACTATGACAGATGCATTAGGCAGCTAAGTAGACTAATTGTCTTTCTATGATTTTCACATCATTTTATTATGATGTCGTTTCCTGGATTTAGTCCTATTTGAAGTATTTGTCAGTGTTATTTGCTATGTTATCTCTTCTCATATTCTAATCTTCATTTCCATGCTAATACTGTACTCGCAATTCTGAGTTCTTTTTCTTGAAGAAGGCTTGGAAAATGAAATAAGCTTCAGGCCCTTCAACATTTGGATGCTTGCCCTCTGAACTAGGCCAGGCCCTGGGCCAAAAGTCTTACCAGTAGTCTCTCAGATGCATCTCATAACGACCCTGTGAAGTCACTCTAGCAGCATCCCCGTTTTAAAGATAGGAAAATGGAGGCTCAGAAAGGTTAAGTAACTTGCCCATTGTCACACAGCACAAAGTGGCAGAGATGCGATTCAGGCCCAGGGAGTCAGGCTTCAGTGTCCACCCTTTTGATTCTCTTTTCTCAAAAAGCATGAAGACTGATCACCTGGGGCTCTCTGACATATCCTTTCCTCTTGTCTCTCTTGATAATCACTTGAGTCACAACGGATCCAGAGCTGGCCACTCACAGGCTGGACTCCCTGAGGGGCCGGCTTCTCCTGGGGCCAGCCGGTGAGCACCGGCTGAGCAGCGCTGCCATTTCTAGGTTCCTCCCGTGTGCCCGGTGGGTCCTTCCTCACCCGCTCTACCTCGCTCGTCCCTCATCGTGGTCAGAGTAGCGGCTTCTAGCTGAGCAAACAGCTTTAACACAGACTGAGGTCACTGCACTCACCCAGAAGGGGAGTCTGAAAAGCAGCCCCTCTGTCTCCCAGGCCCCGCTCTCAGTAGAGGAGGCTGCCTGGGGGTGAGGAGGGGAGAGGGCCCCTTGATCTGAAAACCCCGCGGCGATGGTGGGTGTTACACGGAAATGTTCCCCATTGGAAGAAACATGGAACAATCTGTGTGTGGGGGGAGCTTACAGAAGGCTGTTTCCAGTGATGTTTTCCATTATGAGGCTCAGAGTAAACACAGGCAGAGGAAATGAAGAGTCAGGTCTCAGACTAAACACAGGACTAATTGTCGCTCCAGCCACCACAAACGGAACAACCTGTTCCCTGAGGTACCTCTGTGGTGCCTTTTCCTGAATCCCCTTCAGGAACTCTTAAGGCCTGGATCCAGCAAGCCTGTCCCTGTTGCCTGGCCCAGGAGTCACCATGCCAGGGTTTTCCCAAGAGAAATATGGCAAATGAAGTGTGCAGTGCCGTGGGAGGGCTCTGGGTCTACCCACAACACCAGCCCCGGGCCCTCCAGCCTCTGCACAGCCCTTGGAATCCTAGAGAGAAAAGCCTAGGCCGCAGCCACGCCAGCCAGCCAGCCAGCCAGCCCCTGGGGGAGCAAAATAAAGAGCTTACAGTGAATCCCTGAGCCAGCGTCCCACGGCTCCAGCTTCTAGAGCAGGAAGGGAAGACTCTGTCTTCTTCTGGGACTGCTGAGGGCACCAGCAAGAGGTCAAGGGGAGAGCAAGTTTCCTCCCCCAGGTGGGTCCATGCCTCGGAGCCTGCTTGCACCTTCCCCAGTGACCCCAACAAGGCAGAAGCAAATAATTTCAACATTTCACATACCTCATCGTCTGCTTCTCTCCCCGCAGAGTAAAAGGCAAAACAACAAAGTTCTATTGAGCTCCGCTCTGCAGAAGGAGGCAGGGCTGGGAGGAAGGGAAGGTGCAGCCTTCCAACTCCTGTCAAAAGAATAAACAGCTGTTTCAGGAAGAGGGGGGTAGACGGATCCCGCCGCAGCCAGGGGCTTTGTTCCTTGCTGGCCCCGGGAAATGGGCTGTTTATCAGGCCTCGACTCAGAGCTACATGCCAAGGCAGAGATGTTTCTCTTTGGGCCCACGAGTGGCCGGGCCTCCCTCACCCCGTGAAACTACAGGCCCAAACTAAGCCTAGTGTTGGAGGATAGAAGGCCACCACCTTGAGAGGAACCTGCAGGCTGCTCACATTGCCCACTCCCTGGCAAAAATGGGAACTGTTCTGAGCCCAGAAGTCCCCAAGTGACTACTAGAATAAAGAGCCAATGGAGAGGTTAAAAAAAAAAAAAAAATGCAGGGGTGGGTGGACAAGGGGGAGAGTCCTCAACACTCTTGTCGAAATGCTACCTAGATGTTCCTCAAGGTTAAGCCTCTCCTCCACATCTTTTGAACTTCGGAAGTTGTTTCGTTTGAACACTATTTTTACAGAATGTTATGAGATCTCCCGCATCGAAAACCGAGCTATAAGAACTTTAAAAGGTCACTGAGGCCCAACCCTGCTCTTTGGCTGAATAATGCTTAACCCTTCCTACACCCACCTCCTGCTCCCAAAATAGAACTTTCCAGCTGGAAAGGACCTTAGTGCAGTGGATTTTCAAACACTGAAACAGCTCAAACTTTTATTAAAAAACAACAACAACAACAAAAAGCCCACAGGAAGTCATTCTCAGAACACCGCTATGCAAAACAGCACACAGAGTGCTTTGGCTGAGGCAGGGAAATGAAGCTCAGAGCCCCCACGTCCCTGTCCCCGCCCCAAGCTCCCCCCCACCCCGCCTCCATTCCAACCCTCCTGAGGGGCCCCACATGCCTCCTGGGAGGACATTCTGGAAACCCCAGACTTGGGAGAGGGGACCAAAGTCCAGGAGTCCAGTCAAGTCCAGCCTCTTACTGCTGTTCTGAACCAAATTTCACACCCCCTGTTCAGGGGGCATGAGCTGGTTGGCCACAGTGTTTAGGGTCTGGAAGTCCCAAGAATGTGCTTGTGAACAAAGGTGTGCCTTGCAACCCAGTCATTGTGCTCTAGATCTGAATACAAAAGAAAAAGCCTGTAAGCTCACCAAGAGACACGGGACCAGAACGTTCATAGCACAGCAAAAACTGGAAACGACCCTAAGGCCCATCCTCAGAGCAGCTCAGTCCTGTCCTAGAGTACGATTCTGCACACCATGATGAGAACGAGCCACCTGCAGCTGCTAAGACTGACAGGGTGACTCTCACACACACAAGGCCCAGAGAAAGGAGTCCTGGGTGAATTCATTTATTTAAAGTTCAAGAACAGGCAAAACCAACCTGCAGTGCTAGAAGTTAAGGACGGGGTTGGCTGAGAGTCGGAAAGGGCCCAGAGGAGTTCCTAGGGGGCTGGTCCTGTTGCTTCTTGGGCTGGGTAGTGGTTATACAGGTGTGGCCACTTGGTGAAACTTTGTCATGAATGTGCCTTTTCCATTTACCTTTACTGAGCACCACTGAGTTCCCTACTAGGGTCCAGGGATGATCTACTGCATTCAACGATCCAGAGACCTGGAGCCATGGTCAATGCAAACAGGAAAGATCACAGAGGCTGGAGGCTAAGATAAACTGGTCCCTTTTCACACACAAGCACTTCTCATAGGCCCCACTTCTCAGATGACAAGGCAGCCCCTCCTGGTGATCCTCAGAATCACCAACAGAGTGGTCGGAACAGAAGGAGGCTCTGGGAGCCTCCGGGATTTTCTCAAGGTCCCCAGCTGGTGAGTCCGGGGCTGCTCTTTCTCCCCTGGCAGCCTCCATGAGATGCTCTGCAGGCCGTGGGGTTAACAGGCTCCAGGCTGGCTAATAGCAGCTTGACTAAGTGTGCGAACCCGGAAGGCAGAAAATTCAGCTCTTAAGGTTCTGGTATGGTCTTCCTCCTTCCCCGATCTATGGTCATGCTCAGACTCTCAAAACAAAGGAGCATACACTTGTGGTCACTCCTGGAATTGAGAAGGAAAAAACCCAGCAAATGAGCCTCGGGCCATACAGCTGTGCTGCTCGAAGGAGGCCAGAGGCCACCCAGGGAAGAGCTCAGACAGGGCCTGGCCGGGGTGCTTCATCTCCTCATTCATGGTAACTAGGGCCCATCTGGTCCTGGCAGCCCATGGATCTAGGAGCTAGCAGCGAGCATGCGGTAGCTGTCCACCGGCCACACCTCGAGGCAGAAGATAGCGGGACCTCAGAGTTATGGCCAAGGTGACTGCAGCCCAGGTGTGGAAGGCCTGGCCCAGCACCCAAGACCACTTCTGGCTGGGAAAAATGAAGGTCAAGATCCCACCCTGATTATCTCTGCAGAGGAATGAGGATTAAGCGTCCGTGACAACCCTACAGACCAAATGTTTGCAAGCTGGGAGTGTTCGTTTAGGGCAGTCACAAAAGACATTCTCTCTTGGGAGTGACACAGCAAACTGGGTTACGTGAAGTACATGTTCCTTCAGCTTTGCTTAAGTGTCACCTCGTGGGGGAGAAATTCCTGGATTTAGAATGACTTTCTTTTTGTAGGTTCCTTATTTATCTTTTCTCTTTTTTTAAGATTTTATTTATTTATTTGACAGAGAGAAAGAGAGCACAAGCAGAGGGAGAAGGAGAAGCAAAGCAGACTCCCCACTGAGCAGTGAGCCTGATGCAGGGATCGACCCCAGGACCCTGGGATCATGACCGGAGCTGAAGGCCGACGCTGAACCCACTGAGCCTCCCAGTCGCCCCCTGTTTTTCTTCAAAGTATCTTTCTGCTTCTACCAGAACGTCAACTCTGTGGGCAGATACTTTCATTTTCATCAAAACTTTCGTTTTGTACCAAAGCGAAACAACAGCTGATGCTCTGTGCATCTCGTGGGCTACGCCGCATGCGTCGCACAGGGCTTGGCACCTGCGTGTTCAGTAAATGTTAACTATTCTAAAAAGTGGACGGCCGTGATCCGAGCGCTGCTGGCAGTGAGCGGTGGGATGGAGGGAGCGAGGCGGAGACGAGTGCAGTCCACGCTACTGCAGGTGTCGACGCTTGGGTGTCCAGCGTGGGCCCAGGTCAGTGTCCGCACCAGGAGTCCGGTGAAACAGCCGCTCGCTGCCGTTTGCAAGTTTGCCCTCGGCTGGTGCCCAGGTTCCTGGGTGCAGCAGCGGAGTGGACTAGTACTGGTGCTTCTGAAGAATGCAGTGCAAAGGGTGGGAGTCTGGGGAGCTGCTGAGTTCTGTCCTATATGCCTCAGGTTCGAAGAACCTGCTGGAGCCCACTCAGCAGGGTGTCCTGGAGAGATTGAGGCCGGGAGGGGTGCAGTTTGGGAGATGCCAGCACACAGGCAAGAGCGGGCAGGTCTGGTGAGTGCTCAACCCAGCAGCATAGAGGGCAAAGCGGGACATTCCTAATAGGCACCGCCCTGAAACCAGGCGGGCACTGCTAAGAGGCAGGGCATGGGGGCGGGGAGTGGGAGGGGGTCAAGCCAGGAACAAAAGGAATTGCAACAGCCCGAGAGGACCCTGGCAGCCAAGACAGCCATGGGAGGGCAGCAGGCAGAGACCGGTGAGGACATCTGGAGTCCCAGCTCTCGTCGGACCCCCTCAGGGCCCCCTGGCCGCTGGACGAGAGGAGAAGGCCACACACATGTGTCTGGGCAAGGTGGCTGCTGTCTTGAGAATTGCAAGGAGCGCCACCCCAGAGGTGGTTCTGGTCCTGGCTCTGCGTCCCATTTCAGGCAACTCCCTGCATGTGTGGGTTGTTTCCCACGCTTCCCCCCCTTCTCCCCCTAACCCTCCACCTCCTGGCAGATGAAAAGCTTGGGCTAGGGTCTCCTGCTCTGCGTGCATCCCGGCCCCCCTCCAACCCGGCCACAGACTCTGGCTGCAGACCCTTGCATAGGGGGCGGCTGGGGCTTTCAGAGCCCTAGGCTGTGATGGGGCTCCCAACACCAGAGACAGAAGGGGAGGCCCCAGCCTTTGGCTGGAGAAAGGCACTCTGGGTGGGGCGCAGAGCCAACAGGTGTGCCTAATCCACGGCTTCATCTGGCTGAGATCACAACCGCCGAGAGGCAAGTTCCAAGCAGCCTCCGCCTCCCTCAGCTGCGGTGGGAGGTCCTCCCGCAAGCGAGCATAGCACGGGGAGAGAAGGAAAGGTTTTCAGGCTGGCCCCTGCCCGGGTCCTCTTCTCCCTCCCACCGGCAGAGCCTGCGTCTCAAGGGGCCAGCTCCCAGTCCCAGCCTCGCTGCCCCTGTGTGTTGCCCTGGCTGGTTGACGTCTGCCAGGTGACATGAGAGAAATTAACAAGTCACTCTCATCCGCAAGAGTTCAAGTCCCTCTGGCTTTTATGCCAGTGGTAATCTGTCAATGCTCCCAGGGTCTCACTAGCCAGCCTGTCCCCAAAAGTTGTTCACCACTGACAGCATGCATACCAGACAGCCTCTGCTTAAAGGCTTCTAGTGATGGGGAACTGTTTCATCTCTAGACTTTTCTCTCTTTTTTTTAAGATTTTATTTATTTGTTTGAGAGAAAGAGAGAGAGAGAGAGGGAGCAGAAGCAGGGGAGAGGGGGAGAGGGAGAGAGAAAAGCAGACTCTCCGCTGAGCAGGGAACCCGCCGTGGGGCTCGATCCCAGGTCCCTGAGATCATGACCTGAACCAAAGGCAGACACTGAACCAACCAAGCCACCCAGGTGTCCCATCTCTAGACTTTTCTGATGGTTTAAAGCACATCTTTTCAGTGTGTCACCGATCTCTGATCTCTGCTTCCTAGAATGTTATTAGTAAGGATAAAGGCTACCATATCATTCATTTACATGCGCCATTTCATCTGATCCTTACTCTGATCAGTGATGATGCTCTCCATTTCCCAGGCAGAGAACTGGAGCTCAGAGGTTAAGTAACACAGACAAGATCACAAAGCCAATAAGCTCTCTCTGTCCACAGAGCCGTGCCTTCCCCACCGAACCCGACAGCTCCTCGGAAATCCAACTCTTTCCTCTGCAAGCAAACACGCTCTTCCTCTCACACTTCAGCAAAGCCATGCCCACCAGCGTTCATTCCAGCAATACACACGTGAAGGGCATTTCCCCCGTACCGGGGACTGTGCTGGGACGTAGCTATGCACAGCTTGAATCAGACCTGCTGCCTGCACTTTTCCAAGTCCATATCTGGTGATATGTGTACCTACAAATGCCAAATGCTGTTTACAGGTATCAGTTCCTGATTCTACCGTCAGGCTACCCGTGCTGGCCTTGGCACAGAGGCAGGCCGTGCGCACGACCACTGGCAGAAAGAAGTCAGCACTCCTCTCCCCCTAGGAGTCTGTCTCCTGTTCCTTTGTTTTTACCGTCCCCGTTTCTATCACTTGTGCTTTGCCTTTACCGGTAAAATGAGAGTAACAACGCCTTTCTCTTCAACCATGGTGAATGACAGGGTACACAAACAGTGCGTGGCACAGGGCCTGATGTTGGAATAAGTGCTCAGTGGCAGCTACTTAATTCCTAATAATGATTATTCCAGAACTCTCCAGCTCATAGCATCCCCTGCTCTGTGTTCCCAAAGAATCTGCCATGTTCCTGGGTCCTAAAAACAACCAGCCTGTCCTTTGGATGGGGCCTTTTCAAATCTTCCCACCTGCTGGAGCCTCCCTAGCCCATGAGGCAGGGTGAGTACTGCTCCTCCCACCAGTAGAGGAATCTGGGGACTTGCCCAAGGAGACTCAACTTGGGCCAGAAGCTGGGTTTGGATGGAGCCAAACCCAGTTTCTCCCAACCTGCTTCTGGCCCATAGGAAGTCTGAAGGTCACTGCTTCAGTCAAATTGGAAGGGAATGATGTAGTCCCTTGTTTATTCATTTATAAAATAAGTACTGATTTCGTGTCCACTTGGCCCTGCTCAGCCTGTTAGGTCTACAAGGATTAGCCAATATGGCCTCACTCCCATGGAGCTCTGGAGAGAAGCTGAGCCCAGAATCCAAGTATTGCGCTGCCAAATGCATTCTGTGATCGAGGTGAATGTCCCAACACAGGAAAGACAAAGGAGCCCCCCAACACGCAGCCACTCCCGTACTCTGAGCTCCACAGCTTTCTGGAAGAATCGGAACACAGTCTCACAAGCCACCTGCCCATGGGGCTGCTGGAACATCCTTACTACCCAAGGTCACTCTACCCTTAAGCATGCCCCCTGTCTCCTGAGCCTTTTGTAGCTGAGAAAACTGAGGCTCTGAGGAAGGGAAATGACTGCTCCGCCTGGCAATGACATGACATCAGGGCTGCTACCCAGGTGTCTGGCATCTCTCCAGGACAAGATGCCTCTAAACCACAGCACAGAAAATCGAAGGGCTCAGGGAGGGGCTGGAGGCCGCCATCAACAGTCTTCTTCCCAACTTTCCTTATTTGTGGCCCAGAAAACTCCAGAAGCCTCTGCCAGCGATGGCCACATCATTGTTCTTCCCCTCCCTTGGCCCCACTGCTCTTGAATGATTTGGGGATGCCAACGGTGGGCTTTCTGACAGAAAGGTCACTGGGAAAAGGTGAGCACGGGATGGGCTGAAGCTAAGAGAGGCAACCAATTCAGAAAAAAAACATCCTCACGCATAAACATAAAACAGCTCAGAAATGGAGCAAAACTTTGTAAATATGAGCTCCATTGAGGCCACATCACATGAGTCTGTTATGAAGAATGTGGTGTGAAAGCCCAGTTCAATCCCATTGCCTTGGCCTTGGTTGTACGCTTAGGGCCTGGAGCTCTGAGGAGGTACTGCCTGCCCTCCTCACGGGTCCATTCTTCACTTGAGTTTCTGCTTCTGTTCTCTCCAGACATGACGGCAGCCATGTGTGCCTTTCTGTTTTTCTGTCTGGGGCTGAGACGTGGCCTTGGGGTTTTAATCGGGTTGTGGTTTCCTAGGACATACAATGCAAAGTCCATAGGCTGCTCTGTCTACACCACCTGGGCTGCTTACCTCAGCTAGGCACAGAAGGGAACCCCCCACCCCCCACCCCCCACTGCCCAGGTCTCACTAATGCTGTCCCACCAAATATTTCCAGCTCCCCATCTTCACTACAGGATTTCACTTCCTGGTCCCCTTGTGGTTGGGGACTCGCGACTCATCGGCCCAATGTGGTAAGAGTGGGCTATTCAATAGCCAGAGAAAGACCCCCTCTCTTGTCTCTGTGCCATGGAGTATATTCAAGAAGGTGTTCTAGCAGCCTGGTTCCCAGGCCGTGAGGGACACAGCCACCAGCTGACCCTGGATACCGTATCTGTTAGAGTAGGAAATAAACCTCTATGGGTCTGGTCCCTAGCCTCGAGGGGCTACTTCTCGCTATAACCTACTCCATCCCGACTCAGATATGCAGCCCATCTTGCACAGAGTAGGCGACTCTCGAGGTCTTGGTCTACCCTCTTCCCTGTCAAAACCTCACCTTCTTCATCACTAAGAGCCCTGCATGGCCACACACAAGGCAGAGGAGGTGAGAACAGTTCTCCAATGCCCTGGAGAAATCTTCTCCTCAAGTCCCAATGATGGCTGAACGTTCACCTGCTTTTTGAAAAGAATAAGGAAGATGAATGGGTTGTTGTCTACAGACTCCCCCTATCTGAAATAGCTAGATCATTTGATAAGAGCAAGAGAGACTGCACCTGAGAGCCCGCAGGTGAGCAGCAGGTGCCAGGAGTGCTGGGAGGGGAAAGGGAGAGACTGACCAGGGACAAGGACCCAGGGTGCCAAGCAGCCCTGGAAGCCTCCTGGGGTCGGAACTGGGCTGACCACACGGTCACCTTCAGTGATCACAGGAGACGAGGAGGCAGGGCTCACAGTGGGTTCTACTGTTATCCCACTTTACAGAGAAGGAAATCGAGGCCCAGAGAGATGATATGGCTTGCCCAGCTCCAACAGCTAAGGGCCGGGCCAGAACTATCCAAGCCTGGTGGGCCCGAAAGCTTAGCCACTACTTGTAATCCTTCAGCCGGAGCCATGGCATTCTCTTGGAGCTCCCCTTGGCCCTTTATCAAGCTTTCCTTCTGCACCTGAACTTCTCCTTCTAATTACTACTTCATATGTATAGCGTTTCCCAAGCCATATCGTGAGCTCCGAAGAGCAGGAATAAGTACTTTATACAATAACTAGTAATAGTAGCTGTAGCAGCAGCAAATGCTACTCTTTATTGAACACACAATATGCCAGGCTGTGTTCTAAGCACTTTACACTCATTCAGTTCTCACTCAACTCTGAAACACGTACGAATCACCCCCATTCTGCAGATGCGGAAACCTCTCATTCTGAGCTGAAACTCGACCTCTGCTCTTAGTATTTTAATAACGATAGTTCAACTTGAGTCCTTTCTGCTATAATCTCATTTATTGTTATTTTTCAGATTTTAAAACATTCTCAGGGGTCTGTGGGCTTCCCCAGATGCCAAAGGAATCCAGGGTGGAGGCACGTGCCTGGGTTCCAGAAGCAGGATTCGATCCCCCCACCTACCCTGCAGAACCCAGAGCTCCTGGCTAGGACAGGGCAAGCAGAGTAAGGGACCCTATGCCATCTTCCTGCAAGGGCCAGGAGTGAATCACTGCTCCTTTAGCCCATCTGAACATCATAAATACCATAAACAACCATAAATACTTCAATTTCAGTAGTATGAGCCCATGTATAACAATTCCTCATTGAAACAAACAAGTCACTTGTTTCCCCAATAAAAAGAAAATTTAGCATCCAGTGTGCTCATCAGAAAAGCGTCAGTTGGTGGATCACAAACTGGAATACCAGGCGGGTTTGTGACAGCTGCCTCTGGATACAATGCTGGCTGACCCCCAGCCCCAGCTATGCATCCTCGAGGGTCGACGAGCTGGCCGTCCCCCGCTAGCCTTGCCTTCTTAGCATCTGTGCACTGCCTCAGATGAAATCCGATCCTACCTATGCTGAAGTTTCATAAAGCAAATTTCAGGCATCCAAACCTGCACGCTGAATCACCAGGCAGGCAGAGCTCTCTAAATTTTGGAAAATCTGGGCTATTATAGGACTCAGGGATAAGGCAGCTGGGGCCAGTGCTCTCTGTCCAGACCAGACAGCTGTCCTCCTTGGCAGGTGGCCAGTGCCGAGGGCCAAGCCTCAGGACATCCAGTGCCAGTCTTGGCACTGCTCCGATAGGCTATCTGACCTTCCATATGTTGCAGCTATCTGATTTTTTTTTTTTTATCCTCCAGAGATGGGGTGTGTACCAGATTCAATGCCAGCCCATCAAGAATCACAAAGCACCCAGTGTATGCCTGGAGCTGTAGAGAATGCAGAAATTATACACAGCCTCCCTAAGGAGCTTACATTCTAGTGGGGGGAGCCAGGCCTTGAAGAAAGGAATTATTGCCTACAGTGATAAGAAATCAATGCAAGTGGGGAGGTTCTGTTTTGGGGTCAAGGAGGAAGGAGGAAGGTGTACCACACAGGGTTGTGTGCCAGGCTTCAGAGAGGAAGGGACTCCGTTCGAACCCGGCGTCTGAAGGGTGACTGCATGGGGAGGAGTATCCATGGGTTGAAGGACAAGCATGTGCAAATGCAGGGGGCTAGAATGAGAGCACCCCCGGTGTGGACGGGGGAGCGAAGGGTCCAGTCCTGCTCTCTCCCACATCTACTGCTTTGGAATCCAGAAGAATCCCTGGAAACTGTATTTTTTTTTAAAGATTTTATTTATTTATTTGATAGACAGAGATCACAAGTAGGCAGAGAGGCAGGCAGAGAGAGAGGAGGAAGCAGGCTCCCTGCAAAGCAGAGAGCCCGATGCGGGGCTCGATCCCAGGACCCTGAGATCATGACCTGAGCTGAAGGCAGAGGCTTTAACCCACTGAGTTACCCAGGTGCCCTGGAAACTGTATTTTTAACAAGCTCTCTAAGTGATTCCAACATGCAAGCAGTAAGTGCCATGTGTTGGAAAAAAAAAAAAAAAAAGACTGAATGAAGTACAAAAATGAACTTGTCCTCGGGCAAGTCCCTTCCCTGCTCAAAATGTCTTCTCTTCTTTAAAATAAAGGCACTGGGTCGCCCTGGTATTTTTTCCAACTGTGTTCTAGAGAACCCCAGAATCTCCCAAAGGCCCTCGGGAATCACAAGAGGGAGATGGGGAGGCCGAGAGAGCAGGGCTCTGAGCCCCCAGGCCACCCTTCCTTGGATCACCTCCCCTTTTCTCTGTCTGTTATCGTATGCTGTGCTTCCGTGTGCTATTTTGTTTGCCGTAAAGTTTCCTTGGCTACAAAGAACTTTTAAAACCACGGAATTGGATGATCACCCAAGAATCCCCAAGGAGAAATTTTTAAATTCCTTAAAGGCAACAACCTACTTTTGTGGCGTATTCCTCCGGCAAGTAGGGACACAGCACGAGCCTGCTCACCGGGGTTAGGCATTTTAAAATCGTTTGCTGCAGAGCAGAAATCAATGAGTGGAGGGAGAAACGTGGGAACAGCAATGCAATGGAATATTACACGATCTTTTAAAGAAACATTGTTTTTGAAGAATAGTTAATAAAATGGGAAATTAAATGAGAATGCCAGACACCAAAATACACATAGACTACGATCTCAACTCTGGATCTAATATATCAAAATGTAGGACAAGTATGGTGGGTCCTCAAAAAATTAAACATTGAATTCTCATACGATCCAGCAATCCTATTTGTGGGTATATACCCCCCAAAAAAACTGTAAACAAGGACTTGAAGGAGTAATTGGGGTTTTTTGGTTTTTTATTTACTTATGTTTAAAGATTTTATGTATTTATTTGAGAGAAAAAGCGCAAGCTAGGGGAGGGCCAGAGGGAGGAGAAGCAGACCCCTTGCTGAGCAGGAAGCAGGCATGGGACAGGATCCCAGGATTGTGATCATGACCTGAGCAGAGGCTTAACAGACTGAGCCACCCAGGTGCCCCCCTGAAGAGCTATTTGTGCACCAAAGTCTAAGCAGCATTATTCACAATAGCCAGAAAGGTAGAAACAGCTCAGATGTCCATGGAAGAATGGATGGGTAGACAGAGTGTGGTTTATCCATACAATGGAATAGGATTCGGCCTTGGAAAGGGAGGAGATTGTGACACCTGCTTCAACAGGGATAAACCTTGAAAACATTATGCCCAATGAGATAAGCCAGATGCCAAAGGACAAATACTGGATGATCCTACTTAGATGAGGTGCCTCGAATCATTGAATTCACAGAGACAGAAAGTAGAGTGAAGGTTGCCAAGGGTTGGGGCGCGGAGGGAATGGGCAGTTACTGCTCTGGGTACAGAGTTTCCCCTGGCGAGGATGGAAATGTTCCAGAGATGGACGGTAGTGACGGTTGCACACTGATGTACACGTATTTAATGCTAGTGAATGGTTCGCCCAGAAAGTGTTATAATGGTAAGTTTTACATTATGTATATTTCACCAAGGTTTAAAAAAAAAAAATACCAGCCAGAACCAGATTCACGTGGTAATGGTGGTGAATTGTGTGAAGAGACTGTGGGAAAGCCATCACTTTATTCTTTCCACCTCCCCGCATTTGCAAATGACTTTCAAAACTGGACAAAAATCCACTTAATTAAGTAAATCTGGTGGTGGTTCTCTGACACTTTCCAAAAATGCATTGTTGCCTTTTATGAAATGGAAGCAATACTTTGTGTACTTAATTAATAAAAGGAGCCAAGTTCAAGGATGCCAACTCAAGAACACAGCAAGCCACTCAGTCAAAATGAACAACAGGCAGAGTGCTTCCCCTTTTTAAGACAGCTGTCCTCACCTACATTTAAATAAATTTCAGATAAAAACAGAACCAAAATATAATTCTCTAACGAGCTTCCCCAAAAGCTGTCTGGCTTGGGAAAGCTCAAACACACACTGAAGAGAAAGAACACCCCAGAAAAGTGGGGGACAGCCCATGTTTTCTTCAGGACATTCACACACCAGTTGGGAAAGCGACTTCGCCAGTCAAGTTCTATCCCTTATTGCTTCTGGAAAACACTCTTGGGCAGAAAGAATTACAAATCCAGGAGAGCCCCGCCTTCTGTGTTCACTGCAAATCCATTTCCTCCAACAGCCCCCAAATATTTAAAGGATCCTGGCTGGAAGAGCAGCTGATGGGTCTCCCCACCAAGGTGCCCTCTATCCAGCTACACCCGCCTTTACTGACTCCTGGGCCCTCTGGGCAGGGTGAGGCCCCGGCTACCCCAGAGCGGCTTGTCACTGGCCATGGGACCTCAGGCAGTCCTTACCCAACCCAGGGGAAGAAAGGCCCCCACCTTGTAGGGCCGTGGCAGGGGTTACATGTATAGTGTCCCTGAGATGCTGGGCACACAGCAGGTGCTCAGGCTTCTACCTTTCTGTCTCAGAAGTTCACCGTTCAAGATTCATGTGCGCCTTGGCGGTGGACTGGAGCGTGGTAGTTACCAAAGGTAGTTAATGCTGAGCGGCGGGTTTCAGGACTATGGTACAGCAGTGGGGTAAACAGAGGCTCCTTCAGACCCAGGGTTCAGGAGCAGCCCTGGAAGGCAGGGGACGGGAGCCCAGCAGCCCCCACAACACCCAGCTCTAGCTCTAACGCTGGCCGGCACAAAGTTCTTGCATTGGAGTCCACGTGAGATCCTCAGAGCTGGAAGGTGGACTCCATTTCACAGATGAAGAAACAGAGGTTCAGAGAGGCTATCTGTTCTATTCAAGGTTACATGGTTAGGGAATGGCCAGATAAAGGGTTTTCTTTAAAACTCCCTTGGCATGATGAGGTTGGGGGTGGGGGCAGGGGTTCCTGGTACTTTTAGCTCCACCACTAACTCCTTCGTCCACTAGTTGTTTACCTCTTGCCTCTCTCTTTAGAAAAAGTTTTCAAGAAAAGGCAGGAAAGGAAACAGGAAGATTCTGAGACACTAAATTAGGTAAGTTGCCAATTTCTGGGCTCTGGCGTCCTCATCTGTAAAATGAGGCACTTCCTGCCTCAAGACCTTTGCACATGCTCTGTCGGGACCCCTTTCCCTGCCCCCTCACACCTGCGCACCCTCCTCCTTTCCTTTAGGCTTCGATGACAGTGTCACTCCCCAAAGGACATCTCCCCGTTAAATTTTTAATCTCCCTTGCAGCAGTGTATGCCTCTCCTTTGGGGCAATGTCCCCTCTATCTGGACACAGGCATACACGCCTCACCATGAGATGGAAGATTCATCATTAATCAGCCGGCACAGAGGAGACAGTCAATGGTTTTCATTGTACAATGTTTCAAAAAACAAGTTCCTCTCGAGGCTCTGAGCTTCAGAAAGCACCCTCCTGTCCCCACCCATGGCCACGCTGTCCTCAGGTTCTCATCTACACAACAAGGGGAGGTGGACAGGGGACGTATTATTTTTCTGCCAGCTCACCCGTTCTCTGATTTTATCCCCTCAACCAACCAACCCACCAACCCAACACAACACCCTTTGTGAGTTCGGCGCACTGGACAAGTTTGCAGAACAGGTTCTGGCATTCTTGGGCCTCCCTTTCCCCATCTCCAGAATGACGCATTCAGGTCCAACCTTCTGGGCTCTTCCCACCCTCGACAATAGTGATTCCAGTAAGGAGGCTGCCTCCTCCCCTTGCCTTTTGCTGGGAGCAATACCTTGGACACAGGAAATGGGACACCCAGCTTGTTGCTTGCAAGCATGGCTGGACTAACGCAGAAACAGAGTTTCTGAACCTTCTACTAAAGCCAAGACTCCATGCCCAAGACCTTTCTCCAACAGTGTGGGCAGGGCACCCTGTTGGTGCCCATCTGGGCCTCCCTTGCCACCCCCACCCTGGAGGGTAAGACCCCTGGGCTCCGGCCCACACCCCATGTGACCACAGGGAAGCTCCCACCCCTCTTTCGACCTGCGTTTCCCATCTGTTGAGTAACGGGCCTGGATGTGGGAGCTGCACTGGCTCCCCGCTCGATTCCAGAAGGCAGCGCGGTGCCACAATGAAGGGCACCATCTCCTCGCCTGTGTCTGGGTCCCCAAATCTCTCCTTTGCCATGTGGCCCCAGGAAATGTCTTCACCTTTCTGTGCCTCAATTTCCTCATTTGCAAAGCTGGGCGGTGGTTCTCTGGCTGATGAAAAGCCAGGCCTCCCGGAGAGCTCCCGGGCAGCATCTGAGGTGAGGAAATGCCCGGGGAGCGTGAGTGTTTGTTTCATTACCACTCTGGCTTCGGGATCGCTTCCCTTTCTCACCTTGCCCAGACCCTCCTACCGGCCCTGCCAGCCACACCCGGCCCCGTGCCTCAGAGAAAGCCAATCGGCATCTCAGGTGCAGTGAAGCTCATCCCAGAAAGAGAAATGTAGGGCCAACGGCAGAAAGTCCTAGCGTGCTTCCCCAAAGCAGATGGATTTGGGGGCCAGCTGCTACCCCAGGAAGGTCTGTGGGCGCATCCAGATTCAGCAGCTGGGGGAGGGTCTTGGGGCCCCCCTCCACTCACCCGGGAGAGGATGGCTGTTTGGGAAGATCGATGAGATGCAGTAGAAGATGCCAGGTGTGGGGTCAGCTCTGTTCCTGTCTCTGTCCTGAACATCACAGGTGAAGAGGAGGTTGGACTCAGTCATCACAGCCCCCAAGGAGCGGGCAACAGAGGACTCTGTCTGTCTCCTGTGAGAAGTGCTAGTCTCTCCCCTCCAGGGGCATGGGAGGGGTGGGCAGCGCTGCCTCCCTCTGCTCCTCACAGAGTGGTCCGGAACCACGCCCGGCCTCAGTTTCCTCACTGGCTGCTTCCGCCGGCTGCTGTGGGAATGAAAGGAGCCTGGGCCAAGGTCCCCCAGAGCCGCGGCCCTCAGAGCTAGGCCTGCAGAAGGATGCTGTTTTCTCCCGCATGAGGAGGCAAAGAAATTGAGAGAATACTCATTTTACTGTATTTTAACAAAGTATCATCCACGGAGGATTAGAAACAGAGGAACCACGAAGGACTGACTGTTCTTCCACACTGTCCTAAGCCCTAAAGCCTGGTGCAGGAGACACAGGGTCACAGCCTGCCCCCTGCAGCTGCCCCGTGTGGCTTCAGTGGGCTCTGCGTTCAAGGTGGAGTCTGGGCTCCGATCCTGCTGGAACAACTCACCCAGGCAGACCCGCCATCCTGAGCCGAGAGCAATTCACCCAGTGGCAAATGACATTGGCCTTGGAGTCTCAGCCGCCACGGCACAGGCTCTCTCAGCACAGTCCAGAAGGCCGGGCAGGAACCACTCATGCTGCTCAAGGAAAGTCCCTGGCACTTAGGGTTAAAAAAGCTGTCTGCAGAGAAAAGAATAAAACCAACGGTCCCCAAAACCCCTGCACTAGCTGCCCTGACTGGCTGCATCGTGTGGATGGGGTGTCTTTCTCAGGGACAGACATGTTTTATTTTACTTTATTTTTAAAGATTTTATTTATTTATTTGACAGACAGAGATCACAAGTAGGCAGAGAGGCAGGCAGAGAGAAAGAGGAGGAAGCAGACTCCCTGTTGAGCAGAGAGCCCGATGAGGGGTTCGATCCCAGGACCCTGAGATCATGACCTGAACCAAAGGCAGAGGCTTTAAGCCACTGAGCCACCCAGGCACCCGACAGAGATGTTTTAATAGTGGCGGAGAACCTTAGGGGTTTCCACTCAAACCCTTTTCTTTTGCAGCTAAAGGAAGAAGCTCAAGGAAAAATGCCCTTTATAGCAGAGGCAGGATGTGAACCCTCAAAGGCTCCTTGGCTTACTTCCATTCATTCTACGGATCCACGACTACGGAGGGCCTACGGCCCAGATGTGCTGTTCTAAGCACTGGGGACATGACGGGGAACCAAACAGGTTCTCTGTTCCCACAGAGCTCACATTCCAGTTGGTAAGCAAATCAAACTAATAATTATAATTAACGAATAATTAAGGATGTAATTTCAAGAGTCATAAAGCAAATAAAAGATGTGAACATGGGGCGCCTGGGGGGCTCAGGTAAGCATCCTACTCTTGATCTAGGCTCAGGTCCTGATCTCAGGGACCTGGGATGGAGCCCCAGGGGCTCCGTGCTCAGCAGGGAGCCTGCATGAGATCCCCTCTCTCTCTTTCTCCCTCTGCCCCGCCCCGCCAACCTCACGCTCACTCTCTCAAATAAATATTTTAAAAAAAGAAAAAAAAAAAAAAGGTGTTAACATGTTTGAGACTGACCGTGGGGGCAGGGAGGGCTGTTTGGGAATCCTGTTTGCACTGGCCTTTCTCCGTGGTCCCCAGGGACCTCCCAAGCCAGGAGCATGCTGAATTTGGCTCATGTTGGCTTGTAAGAGCCAAATGCTAAATTTTCAGGAATTTGGCAAGTGAGTTGTTAAACACAGCCATCATTAAAAATTAAATTGTGTAACCTTACAATTAAATGATTGTATTATGAACAAAGGTAATCATCAAAACTCATCACTTCCTAATTGTTTTATTACATGGTATACCCTTGAGGTTATTTCCAACCAACCTTATGCAGACATGGAGGCAAGTGCTAACAGTATGCTCCCAAGTCCTTAACTGGTGGCTTGAAACTGGTCACGGTGGAAATATTTGTGGAAATTGGCAAATACCATGTATCAGGGCTTTTTCAATTCTCCAGGAGCTAGTCATGAAACATTCACCAGCCTGCCTCCATGTCTAGATCTAACCCGGGTGTTCTGTGTCTGTGGGAGTCTGTGTTCTTCCGGCCAGAGGGTGTGGTGGTGCAGCCCCAACTCTCCTGGGGATTGGGGGGTTGTGGGGGTGAGGGGGGGTGCTTCCAGTCACGGGGCCTGAACTTTCTCTTCCTTTTTTAAGGCTTCCCCAGTGAGGAAGGGAAGCCAGACTAGGATCTCTAAATGGATCTGTCTGTTCCTGCAAAAGAGCTGGTCTCTTCAACAGGACTTTTTGAGGGTTCATCCTGCAGTTGATTGAATTTTGGTCACTTAAGTCCTACTCTTACGGGAAGTATCTTGAGGCAGCAAAAATTTAAAGGAACCCTGCAGAGAATCTGTTTGTAGGAAAGTTTGTGGTCCACTTCTGACTTCTAGATTTTCCTAAGTTACGTTTCCTTCCTTTGAGGGCACAACTGTTCTGGTAACAGCTGAGTGAAGTTACTTCCGCTGAGTGTAACGACAAGGGGGGGTTCCCATTTAAGAACATCACGCCACGGGGCACGTTTGTCTCTAAACTCCGCCCCAGTCCACTCTGCACCACAGAATGCTGAGGCCCAGATGTTTGATAAGGTGACCAAGGCCAGGCTGCCCCTTTGAGAGCTCTCCAGAAGCCTTCTCCCTCCTGCAGCTATGGCCCTGTGACTCTCCTTAGGCCTGCAGGGTCCCGAGAGCACTGAGGGTGCCCCAACTCTCTCGTGGCTTTGGTGGACTCTGTGGCTTCTCAGCCTCGTGTCAACAATCACTTCCGGCCACCAGAGCAGAAGGGGCCAGACGCTCTCCCATCCACCCAGGTGTCCCCGGATTAAAGGAGCCTCTCCTGGGCCTGGCCAGTTAGGGGGTTTGACATCGCAAAGAAGTGCACGAAGGTTCGGAAGCCTGGGAAACGTTACAGCAGCTCTGGCGGCGGCAAGAGCTAGAATCAGCTCCTGGGCAGGACCCTAACTGTGTTGTTGGTGGCCCACGTCTACTGCTTCTGGTCAGCTTGGTGTTCTGTCCTCCCCAGGGATACTGTGAGCGGTAAAAGAAATCCTTCCGACACATGCCTTGTCTGCCTCTGTGATCTAGAATCTCCAGCTGTTGCTTCCAACCGTGATCTCTGCCCAGTACACGTTCTCAGGTGCTACTCTGTATATTAACCTCAAACATTTACTGAGCACTTGCACGCCCAGAAAATAATTCTTAAGCACTCAGTTGAATTTGTGCATAGGAATATTACCCAGCCCTTCCTCTGCACAGCTCTGGCTAACACACGAAGACAGAAGTCGCCATACAAAATACCACTGCAGAGGTAACCGCAGACTTAGTCAACTCAGTGCACCAAGACCCTACCCCTGATTCGGAGAAGTGTCTTACCCTCCCCACAGAAGCCGGGCAAGTCCTCTCGGGGACAGCTGGAAGGCCACTTGAGGACTCGCGGTTCCCTGAGGGAAGAGACAGGGGGGCAGCTGCTGTTCTGCACACAGACGCTACCAACCCAAAGTCATCCCTCCAGGGAGCAGGCCCGTCATGGTAGGCTTGCTGCCCTCTCTGGGTGCCTCTGGGCACCAAAGCTGTCCAGGTTCTGGAATAGCCAGCAGGATATCAGGATGATTGGTTCTTACGGCCTCTTCCCTCTTCCTGAAACACTTTCCTCTTCACCCTCTAACTCCTGTGGGGCTCGGTTTATAGGTCACTTTCTCAAGGAAGCCCTCCCTGACCACCTCTCCTGATAGGTGCAGGCCCCTGTGAAACCCACCCTGCGCTTCTCCTTCACGACCCTTGCTGTGCAGTCTTTCTTTTTAACAACTGTCTCTCCAGCCGAATCCCAGCTTCCCTGTGGTCAGGGACTGTGTCTCTGATCGCTGCTCCCTCCCAGGCATCTAGCCCAGCACACAGCAGCTGCCCAACAGATTCTGGGCCTGTGGATAACTGAGCGAATGAACTTATGGTGGTTCAGTGGCTGCTGAACGAATAGCTAATTTCAAAGCACGGTCTCTGGCACAGGTGCATCTCCTGTGCCACAGTCCCTGGTGTCCAACTGGCGAGAAGGGGTCAAAAATGTGGACTCCCTCTGGGCACACGACTGCTTCTCCTTCTTGGCTTTTACTTTTGAGTGTTCATTGCCCAGGGTGGTTGGACTTGCTGGTTAACAGCAGGAGTTGCTCACAGAGAAGTTTGCTAGATCACGGCCTCGGGCCATTTTGCTGGCGGAGTTGGGGGCCGATTGTGGCCCCCAACCACTCTTCCCGCTGGCAGCGTGTGTGCTGTGTCCAGGGGACGGCCAGATCAGCTCACGTTCAGCCCCGACTCTTCCCACCGTCCTGCCCCTAAGTGCACATTTATTTTTAAAAACTTTTTTAAAGATTTTTTATTTATTTGACAGAGAGAGAGATCACAAGTAGGCAGAGAGGCAGGCAGAGAGAGAGGGGGGAGGAAGCAGGCCCCCTGCTGAGCAGAGAGCCTGATGTGGGGCTCAATCCCAGGACCCTGGGATCATGACCTGAGCCAAAGGCAGAGGCTTTAACCCACTGAGCCAGCCAGGCGCCCCCCTAAGTGCACATTTAAAAGCAAGTCTCCTGAAGACAAGAGCACCTAGCCCAAATGCAATTAAAACTTCCATTGAGAACTCATCCCAAGACCTGGCCTCTGTCTCCCGGCCTCGTGCAGACACTGCCTTTCACTCTTTCTGGATGATTTGTCTGAGCAGCACCAGGGAGCAGCCGTGTCCCGGGAGGCACATGGCTTTATGCCCAACACCCTAGAACCTTCAGACCCATCTTCGCTCCCCCTGCCTGTACCCCACCAGGGTCTCCAAGCCACACCATGTCTGCAGCCGGGACTAGGCTTTCATGCCTCCCTTCTGCTATGGGTTCTTGAGAGATTTTGGCCGAAACATTAGAACTCCCATCCCTCGGTCCGCCCCTCCCTCCGTAAAATGGGGACCTAATTTCTAATCTGCTGCCCTCACAGGGCTTTTGTGACCCTCAAGCAAGATGGAAATATGACTTCACTCTTCGAACTGCCGACTGGCATAGGGAACGCTAATAATAATTCTATAATTATTTTTCTGTTTTCCCCGGGGTTTTGCTGTCAGCCCGAAGCCAGCTGATCTCTTCCAGGCTCATTCCACCCAACCTCTCAGCACTGTTCAGTCCTCCTGACAACATCCCCCCGGGAACCTTGCTCTGCCCCCACCCCCACTTCCCCAGACCGTCCAGACCCTGGGCTCTCCCCCTCCCTCTCAGACCACTCGCTCATCGAGGTGGGGGCTGGCCCAGGTGGGCGAACCACCATCTTTCCTGCTGTTCCCACCTGCCAAGCACGGGTGGCTCGAGAGAGAAGACACAGGCTGCACCCCCACCACCACCACCACCAGCGGAGCAGACTTTCCCCGGTGCACAAAACCCAGGAGCACACAGCTCCACCCTCCCCCAGCCATCACCACCTCTCCCTTATGAAACTCTGTTTGGCAACAAAAATGAGCAGAGTGGCTGCCGGAGCGCGTGTCCTGGCAACGTCCCCAGCCGGGTCCGCCAGCCTGCAGCCGAGGTCCGTGGCCTCCACACTGGGGCGGGACAAGCACAGCTGAGCACGTCAGCTCTCTGGTTGGCGATTTACATGACATATTTTTACTTCCTCTATTTTGAATGGACAGGACTTTTAGAATTCTTGGTTAAATACACAAAAGGACGACCCCTTTGCCTTCGGTACATGGACCCAATCTACATCACTTTGGCTTCCCCAACGAACTCAGCCGGCCTCCCTCTCCCAGGAGCAAAGATAAAACTTCTGGGAGAGGACCTTCGGCCCACGCCAAGGGGTGAGGGGCTCTGCTCCTCCTGGAGCCAGAGGACGGCCAGTAAGAATACGAAGTCAGGCAGTGGGCCAACAGGGGCCACACTTCACCACCGGGGGAGCTCTCTGTCAAGGAAGAAAGAACTGACCACAGGTGACAAAACGTAACTGCAGGTTCCCCAGGGTAGCTGGGCAGGCAAGGGAAGGGCGGGGGTGGGCAGGGCAGCGCCTGACTCCTGGAAAGCAGGATGAAGAGACTGGCTTCCCAGAAAGGACTATGATCAAGCTGGGTGGTGAAGCATGAGTAGGAGTCTGCAGGTGGATTTGGCGAGGAAGTGAAGAGGGTGTTCCAAGCAGGGGCGGGCAGCATGGGAGAGAGCCCAGAGCCTTAAATCCAGGAGAAGGTTTCAGGAACTGAGGCCTGAGCAGAAATTCAAAGGGGCCTTATACCTTGATGGCAGAGTGGGGCCTGGGAAAAATCAAAACCCCAATCGGCCCGGTGTCTGGCAAGGCCCGGGTTCCAGTGACGAGATGTACTAGAGGACACGAGCCTGGAGCAGAGAGCACGGAGCCATGGCAGCAGCGGTCCGGGGGAGCGCACTGCCCCTCAATGAAGCAGGCTCAGCGGCGTGGAAGTACAGGACGACAAAGAGTCGGACTGCCTGCCTGGACGGGGTCAGACACTTGGTTCCAGGGAGACTGCCAGACGGAGGGACCGTGTGCACAAAGCTACACGGACTTGAAAGCACACTGCCATGCCTGCAGAGAGCGCAACTGTCCCAAAGAGTAGACCGTGCAAAGGGGACTCGTTCTGAGAGATTTTAAAAAAAAGTCAATGGAGACTTGTATTGGGGAGTTATGAACAAATATGTGTGCTTACCTGGAGTGCTATTCCCAAGCATCATTCCCTGCCAGAGAGCAGAGTTAGAGACAAACCCCCAAGAAACGGCAGGTTCGATTCCTGACTACTGCAATAAAGCAAATACTGCTACCAAGTGAATTGAATGAATTTTGTGGGTTTTTTTCATGCCTATAAAAGTTATGTTTATGCCACACTGTAGTCTATTAAGAGCATTATTTCTTTAAAAAAAAAATAAAAAGAACAGCGTACGTGTCTTAATTTAAAAATTACTTATTGCTTTAAAAAAAATGCTAGCCAGTATCTGGGCTTTCAGCAATTTGGAATTTTTTTGCTGGTGGAGGAGGGTCTTGCCTTGATGCCGATGGCTACAGATCAGGGTTAACTGGTTGCTGCGGGTTGGGGTGGCTCAGCAATTTCTTAAAACAAGAAAAGAGGGAAGTTTTCTATATCAATGATTCTTGCTTTCGTGAATGATTTCTCTAGAGCACAAGATGCTATTTGCTAATATTTTGTTCACATTAGAACTTCTTTTAAAATTGGAGTCAGTCCTCTCAAATCCTGCCTCTGCTTTAACAACCAAGTTGATGTCATGAGATTGCAGCAACTCAAATATAGGAATAATGAAAGAGTTTGTTGAAATAATGAAAACATTGCAAGAACTACCAAAATGTGCCACAGAGACACACTGAGCAAATGCTGTTGAAAAAAAAAAAAAATGGTACAGATGGGGCACCTGGGTGATTCAGTCGGTTAAGCACCTGACTCTTGATATCAGCTCAGGTCATGATCTCAGATCCTGGGATGGAGCCCTTCGTGGTGGGGCTTCCTGCTCAGGGGGGCATCTGCTTGTCCCTCTGCCCCTCCCCCTTACTCGTGCCTATATATCCATCCATCAGTCTTCCTGACTTTGGGCCCGTTCAGAGCATGGGCTTTATGAGACACCCCACCCTTCCTTTCTTCCTCCAGCTCTAACCACAAAAATAACACCTACCAGATCGAGGCAGGTCCTTCAGCCTGCTTTCTGAAGGGAGAAGACACATGGAGCAGATGTGTCTGGCTGGCACCGGGAGCACAGCCACGAGACCACGTGGCCTCCTGCTCTGCAGCAGCCACATAAGGCAAACCATAAACTTTAGCGGCTGTCAGCTAAGACTGGAGGGTTGTTTGTTACCCAGCACAGCTGCAGCAAAAACTACCCGATACACACGAGCCAGGTGAGATGAGAAGGGAGCAGATGGTGAAGAACCTTCCACGTCACGAAGGTTGTGCACGTGGAGGGTCAACAGAGAATTCTGTAGCTGATAAGCTTTCTCCCCTTCATTCACTCACATCCAGCCTCAGAAGTGGAGACATCCATCCTTCTTCCAAACCAACCTCCCGGCTCCCTCCTACTCCCCCTAGCACCTTGCTCTATCGGCCAACCTTCCCTCTCCTGGACTGAGTCCTTCCCCCGAGCCTCCATTTCCCTTGTCTTTTGCATCCTAAAATCCCTTCCTTCCCCCTGTCTTTGGACAACTGTAGCTCAATCTCCCTCTGGTCTTTTCAAACAAATTTCTTGCAAGAGCTGCCTGTACTCACCATCTCTGCTTCTTTCGCTCTCAGGTCTCAGAGATCCAGCTTGGCTGCCCTCCATTCCACCAAAACTACACCCAACAGATTTCAGTTATCTCCTGACTGCCCAGTGCATTCTCCTGTCCTTCCCTTCCCAGACAGTTCTGCACCATTTAGCATGGAACCAAATACATTATCCCTGCCCTTGACCCAAACATTCCTCTTTATATATTCTCCCAGTGGTGCCATCATTCATCCAGTGACCCATGATGGAAAGCCAATATGAGATGATGAGTGCTATTCCATTCTTGTCAAGTCTGTAGTGTGGCTGAGACCTCCAAGAAGAGATGCTCAACGCGCAGTTAAACATGTGAATCAGGGACCCAAAACGGAGATGTGAACTGGAGATAAGATGATTGTCCTGCAGGCTGCATTTAAAGCCATAAGCATGGACGAACTTGCCACGTGTACAGAATAGAAGGACCAGGTCTTAAATCTCAGGTGATACACGGAGAGCTCAGCTGAGCCCAGAAATCCACACTCCTAAGGTCACAATTCCAACTACTGGCCTCAAAACTATTATCTTAGTCCATATTCTGTCCCCAGTTCATGCTGTCTCCTCCAACAACCTTTACAATTCCATTGTTAAAATAGAAGGTATGAGATACCATCACCCAGCCCCTAAAATAACTAAAATCAAAACAACTGACGCTACCAGACATCGTCAAGGGTGTGGAATAATCACAAGCCTCATACATTTCTGGGGGAACACTCCCACAAATGTCTACAAAAGGATTCTACAAGAAATTAAGAGCTCGACTGGAAATTACCCAAAATGTTCATCAACAAGAGACCTAATAAATAAGCCAATTGTGGTATACCCATCCGGAATGTGTACTACTCAGGAATAAAAAGGGACAAATACTCATATATGTAGCAATACAGATGACCTTGAAAACCACTATGTCAAGTGAAATAAACCTGAGATAAACAGTACGAGTCCATTTACGTGAAGGCCAAGAGCAGCCAAAATTAATCAATGGTAATAAAATCAGAAAAATGGTTGCCTGTAAGGACAAAGGAAAATTAGTTTGGCGTGGGAACTTTCTAGGATGATGCAAATATTTACATTTCATTTTGGGTAGCAACAACATGGCCACAAACAACTGCCAAGACATGTTTGAACCGAACACTTAAGATCTGTGGATGCTATTGTGTGTAGATTATCCTTTAGTGAAAAATTAGAAAAATAAAATAATTTTAAGTATCTACAAAAAAAACCCCACTAAACTAAGAAAGAAACTACAGTGCAGAAAACACACCTGTTTCAAATACGATTACATTTATAGTATGAAGGCCCAGTCTCCCACTTAATGCTCCCCCCTCTTTCAGCCTGTCTCCCCACCCCTCACCCTTGCTCCCATCTTAATGACATCTGTCCATTAGCCATTTTTTTAATCCATCATGAGAGATAACATAATGTACAGAGCACAAGATGTAGAGTCAGACAGAGCTGCAGTCCAATCCCAGCCTCGAGTTAAAAGCTAAATGATGGGGAGTGGGGGGCGGTGAGCCCCTTGGCCTCTGGCTGGGCTCAGATGGGGCCAGCGTGCCCACTAGCTCCTGCTGAACGCGTTTCTTTTTTATCTCAGCCTGTGAAACCACGTCCCATGTGCAGTTCCACAAAAGTCGTAAGGAAAAACAAAACAAAACCTCAGACCATGCGATTCTTCCAGGAACAGGAGATGGACCTGAGGCCCTGGAGTTAGGGTCCAAGCAAGCCGGTGCTAACAGCTGGCCGAATGGCTGCCCAGGGCCAGGGAAAGGGGCTCCCAGCCCAGGACTCGGGGGACAGGTTTCCTGGCAAGGTCTGGCCATCAGACTAGTCACACTAGTCACACTAGTCACTTTGCACACCTCTTGAATCAGTTTCTCCACTCAACACGACCAACTCAGACTGGATCTGAAGAACGTGATACTAAAAACAGCCCCTGGGGTTTCCCAATATATAGAAGAGATAAAGGCTTCTAGAAGGAAACTTGGTTCATCTGAAAGAAGGCAGGGAGGGGTCAGAGCCCTGCCCTGGAGGCCCTCCTCCCTGACTATGGTGCTAGGCAGCCAGGACCACAAGACTCCCAGAGGCACAGCCCGAAATCTCTCGGACTAGGTAAAGAGGTAAAAACCGAAATCTCTCGGACTAGTTAAAAAGGTAAAAACCGTAGGGACTTTTTCAAGCTCTGCTTTCTTCAGTCATTGAGAATCTGCCACTTGCAGCAATAACCGAGATCTGCACCTGCCCCCATCTGGTGCTGTAGGTAAGGTAAACCTAGCAAGAACTTGGAACAAGATAAAAGTCCTTGCTTAGTGTATCCACAAAGACACAGAAGGGCAGCAGAACAACCATGTCCCCACCCAGCACGGCTCACACAGGCCCCTCCGCACTGGCATTTTCTTACTCAGAACAGCATCCCCATTTCAGAGTTGCAGAAACTGAGGCTGCCCCTGGGCAAGCGTCGCCCAGCTAAGAAGCAGTGAGGCCCGGGCTCCCCGGGGCATCTCCTGCCTCCTGAGACGTACCTATTTCCAGGTAAACGGAGGAGTCAACGAGGCCTGTGCAGGAGCCAGAAGGCGCGCAAACGACAAGCAAAGCCACGGAAGCAGCCGCCGGGTCTCCTCTCCTTCCTGGGCGAGGGGGCGGGGAGGAGCCGCGTTGACACCCTCCTCGCCTTCCTCCTGCTTCCCGCCTGCCAGCGGGAAGATTGGGAAATCTCAATTCGTCCTGCTTTCTCTCCTCGAGCGCTGACAATTTTTTCCACTTTACTGTTTTATTGGATGCCTTTCAAGAGTTTGTGCAATCATTCTGTTTAGCTGTTTTTCTGCCATTTTCAAAGGCGGGTGGTGTCCCCTTCTAGCAGCAACGGGGTAGTTTGTAAAGTCGAAGGGACCCTGTCTCCTCCCTTCAACCCAGTGCAGCAGGCCCTTTTGCTGCCAAAGTTAGAAATGTTTGAAACTTTCCCCGCGCAGCGCCGGGTGTTTGGCTCGGTCCTCCCTCTCGGACCACTCCCCCTCTGTGCTCTTGCTTTCAGGGGCTCGCCCGCCCCTCGCTCTACCTTCCCAGGCTCCCTCTTCCCAGGGGCATCCTCTTACCGTCCGGTCCTGGGCCAGAGCCATCTTCTGTCCCGCCCGACAGGAGGGGACAGACCCCTCACTCCTTTCCAGATTCCTCAGGGACGGGGGGTCCTACCGCCGTGCCCTCCCCCAAAGCCTCCTCTCTCCCGCCCGCATCCCGCGGACCGCGTGGGGAGAACCCCACCCGCAGCCCCTCTGGCGAGTCTGTAGGCTGGGCAGAGGCAACGACGGGGACAGGATGCAGACAGGGACAGGATGGGGACAGGGACTGGGGCAGAGTGATAGCGACAAGAACAAAAGCGAGGACACAGGCAGGGCAGAAACAGGGCAGGGCCGGAGCGGTGGCCCGCTTCTCGTCCCCGCCGCCCCCACGCCACGCCCGCAGCCCCGGGGCCCCGCGGGACCCACCTGATCCGCAGAGCCCGGGCGCACGGTGGGGAGCTGCACGGCGCCTCGGCCCCCGGCCCGGCGGCGCCCTCGGCCGCCCGCACAGTCTCCGCGCCGCCTCTGCCGGAGCCCCGCGGGGCGTGCCGGGGCGGGGTGTGCAGCCTGCGCTCCGGCGGGCGGGCCGCGGGGCGCTGGCCCCGGGCGGCGGGCGGCGGGCGGCGGGCGGAGGGCAGGGGCGCGCGCGGGAGCCGGCGAGCGCTCGACAGCGTTGGCGCTCCCCGCCCGGCGCCGCCCGCGGCCACAGTGTGTGCGGAGCCGGGCCCGCCCCGGACACTGGCAGCCCGGAGGCCGGCGGCGCGAGTGCGTGAGTGCGGGTGCGTGTGAGTGTCTGCGGGCGGGGAGGCGGGGGTGTCTGTTTCATTTTCACTCAGGCAGAAAAAAGCCTGCAACCAGCAAAAAAAGAAAAGAAAATCCCTGGTGACGGTAGCTGGGCCTCTTTGCCATCTCGGGCTGCACGTGGTGGGGGTGGCGGGGGGGAGGGAGTAGGGGGGGAACCCGGAGCTTCGGAGAGTGGGGTGGGGTCTGTCACCCCGTACTGCAGGGAGGGGCCTCGGAGGCCCTGGCGCGCCGCCAAACCCTGGGGAAGCGGAGAGCCTGGGAGGTCTGATCCACCATTTGTTTCCTGGGGAAGGAAGAGCGCAGATGGGCGACAGCGACAGGCGGGCGGGCTGCAGCCTTCGCGGCTCTTGCCGGAGCCCCCCAAGTCCTGAGCTCCGGAAGTGGGGGCTGGTCACTGGGCATCTGGTGCGGGTCCTGCCCACGCGCGTTGACAGACTCCAGCCCAAGTTTCTCAAATGCCCTACACACTCCCTGGGGTTCTCCACTGGAATTATTTAAAAAGGAGCACCCCCCACCCCAACAACATCTATTGGAGAGTTTGTGCTTCTGCGCCCGGTATGACGGGCGGCTACTCCTACTCAGTTGGTGTAGGCACATCCGGCTGCCCTCCCTTAGCTTGCCCGCTTTGAGGAAGACAACAGGCGTCCTACTCCCCCTCTGGGGCCCACCACCAGGCTTTTTGCGGGTGAACAGTCAAAACTTCCTTTTGCTCGGATCCTTTGCCATTGAACGTCAATTTGAAGGACTGGGAAATCAGCTTCTTAAATATTTTAATGCATTGGAACTATACTTTGACGCCAGGGAAGTGGCACAAAGCCTGGGTGTAATGTACAATTTTAATTGTTTCATGCTAAACAGAAGGGAACAGAAGCCTAGTTGGATCCTTGGAGGAGGCACAGAGGCTGACAGTGGGCCAGGTGCCTGTCTTCCAGCTTGGAAGAATGAGGTTTCCTGATGGGTCTGATGTGGGAAAGAAAGGCAGAAGGAAATGCAGATAAAATTAAATGTCCTTATAACCTGCTGCCTATTAACAAATACTTGAGACAGGCAGAATATAACCTTTCTCCAGGAAGCTCCTTACTGTCTTAATGTTAATGACTTGCTAGAGGGAAAAGCAACCTTAGCTTGACAATCCAAGGCCTCTGGTAGCCTGTGAGTCTTTGGCACCTGAAAATCCTTTTGGAACTTCCATTATCTTGACTAATACCAGCCCCACAGTATATACTCTTGTTGCTCCTTACAATCCCAGGGCAGTAGCTCCTTCTGCCCATGGCTTCTGTCCCCACGCTTTAATAAAACCACCTTTTTGCACCAAAGATGTCTCAAGAATTCTTTCTTGGCTGTGGACCCCAGATCTTACCAGCACCAGGCCTCCAAAAGCTACAACGAATGGTCCAGTGGAGTGAGATGGTGGGAGAAGGAAATCATCAGCCCCACACAGCAGCTCAGGAATGAGGAGCTCTCTGGCAATCAGCACAATGGGTCCTTTGCTAGAGCATAAATTGGGCCATTATTGTCTTTGGTGAACACACTTGTAGTCAGTAGTAAGTATCACCATAAATATACAATAAGTAATGTGATACTAAATGCATTATTTCCGTTTCTCATTAGTGCGTTGGGGAACGCATTGTTTAAGTTGCCCAGCCCATCCAACTGGATTATAAATGAGGATTTTTGTTTTTGTTTTTAAGAAAACAATGAAGGTAACTCTGACCGGGGTTCAAGGGATGGCTCATCAAGATCAAAATCAAAAGACGATGACACCGGAAACATAAAACATGTAAAAACATTACTCTGCTACTGTTAAATCCCAATGTCAGCCATTGGATTTCAGCCATACCTCATCAGTTGCATTCATTAAATGTTGTTAATTTGGATTTTCTTGGTTTCACAGTTGGGTGTCTGTTTCCTTAGAAGATTTGTTGGGCTTTATGGTTGATTTGTAGAGCTGTGAGCTTGAGGAACTCATGCTTAATTTAGTTTTATCGCTATTTCTGGAACCATAAGATAAATATAACTTAAGTCCACAGTGTGGGTCTGGAAGTTTTGTTTTGCTTTGAGAGGATCCGTGTAGTTCTCACAATTTAACCTCAGTTCTACTGACAATATCTGAGCTGGAAAACACCTTGAAAACTCTACTCCCTGGGCTTAGGGTGGGAAGTTCTAGGTTTAAGTCTTTAGATTAGTCATTCTTCTCTTCGGAGTTTCATTTGCCTTATATGCAAAATGGCGTAAGATGACTAGATCTTGGGGGAGGTAAAATCAAAGTTGGTGGCCTTGGAACGTGCTGCCACGTCCCAGGAATGTGAGACTGGATTCATGGAGGGGAGGGGTGGGTCAGGTAGGCAATTGGCTAGCGCTGACCACTTGTGGGCTTTGCTCTAAGCACTCCAGCCATACCTGAACCCCACCCTCTTAATCAGCTCATCCTCATCACATCCCCATTTTCCAGGGAAGAAAGCCAAGGCACAGACAAGCAACTTTGTTCTCCATCTCTCTAGGTATTGATGGGGGACATAAAAGGCAGAAGAGAAATTACTAAATGTCCTTACTCCTTGCATCCCATTGATGGGTACTTCAAACAGGCAGAGTGACATCCCTCTAGGAGCTCAGCTGCCTCAATGTTACTACTTTGCTAAGGGCAAAAGGCGATCTTAGCCCAACCCCCAGGATCTTGTGTGTCTACTTTAACATATAAAAATTCCTTGAGAAATCCCCCAAGATCCATGTTGGCAATCATCGCCCAAGCATGTGACCTACTGATGTACATCTGAAGGGTCTCATGACTAAGGTTTTCTTAGACGGTAATAAATGACCTTTTCCCAATAAGAGCTAGCTCCCTCAAGGTCCTGGAAACCTTGCTTCCAAAATTCTTCAGGGACTTACGCCACCCCTAACCTCCTCCCAACTTGAAAGTATCTAATGGGCCATTTCTCATGACCCCAGTGCAGCTCTTTCTGCCCACGGGTCCTGTCCCCGTGCTTTAATGACACCACCTTTTTGTACCGAAGAAGTCTCAAGAATTCTTTCTTGGCCATCAGCTTTGAACCCTAATGTCTTTCTTACATCAGTGTGGCCCACGTACTCCAGGGCCCGGAGACCTTCCTCACTTTATATCCTTCATTCTTGTAACAGATAGTTCCTGGCATCCCACTACGTGTCAGTTCCTCTTCTTCCAGTGGAGGGACCGAGGCACACAAGCAAGCCAGCTTCATAGCCCCAAAGAGTCGGCAGTCCAGATGGTAAATCAACACCCACCTATTTAATGAATTCAGGACCAATGATCAGGGCTCTGAGGGAGAAGTACCCATGGAGAGGACTCTGAGCTTGGAAGAAGAAAGAGTTTGCTGGGTGAAGGGCTGGGAGGGGACCCAAGCAGTCATGTGCCAAAGTCCTGAGGTAGGAAGAGAAGCATCCATGTGTCTGCTGGGAAGCCTCGTCATCATAAAGGACGCAATTTCTTCCCTTCAAGCCAACCTCTCCATCCAAAACAAAGCTTAACGGAGTTTTTGTAGACCCTGACAAGCTACTCCCAAAGTTCATGGGGGAGAGCCAAGGGTCAGATTGAACCAAGACAGTTTTGGCAAAGCAGGGGGGTGAGGGGGTAGGTGAGCACTTGCTCACCCAGATATCGAGATGTACCATGAAGCTCTGACAGTGTGCACTGCTACGGGGATGGATTATCAGACCAATGGAAGAAAATAAGTAGCCTAGAAAGAGACTCACATGTATGGAAAATCAGGGTCTGACGGAGGGGGGACTGTACATTCTTCGGGGGGAAGGAAGTGGGCAGGAAGAACAGAAAATGTTGCTGGACCCAAAAGGATGGAAAACAAGTAAGCAGACAACATTCTGTACAGGAATGTCCATCACATCTCTAGAATCAGGAAGAAGTAGAAACAGCCCAAGAGGCCTCAGCTGGAGAGACAGAACGTGGCGCCTCAAGCCAGTGGAGTACTGCTTGGCATAAAGAGGAGGGGGATATTGGGATTCATGGGATAGCAGGGCTGAATCCAGGGAAGGACTAAGTGGGAGAAGCCAAATGGAAAAGGCCACCATTTTGTGTGATGCAATTTATATGACATCTACACGCCATTTTTACAAAATACCGTGAATAGGCACATTCCCGGAGTCAGAAATCAGGTAAGTGGTGGCCGTGGGCTGGTGGGGGGCAGGGGAAGTAGGAGTGCCTGCACAATGGGTATATGGTTTCCTTCCGCGCTGACCAATGCATTCTGGAACTAGACCGGGCAGAATGGCACAACCCTGTGGATGCACCAGATGCCCCTAGACTGTGCCCTTAAACACAACCAAACCATTTCAAATGCGAATTTTATGTTACGTGAATTTTATATAAGAAAGGTTTCTGAAATTGGATAGCCATATGAACAATAAAATTAGATTCCTAACACGTGCGCACACGCACGCGTACATACACACACACACACACACACACACACACACACACCCCACAACAACAGATAGGTAAACCTTAACAGAAACTTTAAAACTTTTACAGGAAAATATTATTTTACTTCAATCCTTACCACCTCAAATAAAGATAAGGATTGTTGGGGTGCCTGGGTGGCCCAGTCCTTAAAGCATCCGTCTTCAGCTCAGGTCATGATGCTGGAGTCCTGGGATGGAGCCCCACATCGGGCTCCCTACTCAGCGGGAAGCCTGCTTCTCCCTCTTCCACTGCCCCTGCTTGTGTTCCTTCTCTCGCTGTCGCTCTCTCTCTCTCAAAAACACAAATAAAATCTTTTTTAAAAAACGATAAGGATTTTTGAAACACACGTACAGCACTGACCATCAAGAGTGATAGGGATAAATTTGACTCTATTAACATGTGAATCAGGAAGGATGCCCGAGCCCATTCATGGACAAAGCACAGGTTGGGAGATGCTTACCATCTAGGTAAGTAACAGAGGACAGGTAGCCAGGGTAGAAGAGGAACTCATGCAGAGAAACAGGAGGGGCGGGATGTCCCCTTCACGGCCCTTAGAAGTACCCGGAATAAGCTGTTGTTGGGCCGCGTTGCCCCGTAAGGTCAGTGCCTTTCAGTGCCTCTCGCGTCGTGCCCCGTGGCGTCCCCAGCACCCACCAGGCCCTCAGGACACGTGGGCAGAAATGGGTTGACTGAATGGAAGAAGGTGTGCAGAGATGAAGGACACGTAATGAGATTCTGGACCCTTTTGCTCTTCTCTCTGAACAAGGTCCCTCCTACCTCAGATTCTCCCTGTTGGGAACGTGGACGTGAGGGGACCTCTGGCAGGCAGAATTTGGAATGCGAATCCAGAGGATTCTTGGCAGGGAAAATTGCCCTGAGACCTTGGGTGGGGAGGGGAGGCTCGGGGGAGAGAAATATCAACAAAGATGCGTTTGGGAAGAGGGACCAAGGTCCTCAGAGTCCGATGACGAGCCCTCCCCACAGAAATAGCAGACCAAGGAAATGGGAAACTTCCAGAGAAGCCGAAAAACACATGGCCCCAGAGCCCCTGGAGATGGTCAGTACGACCGCTCAAATTATAGATGAGGAAATGAGATTTGGGCGGGGGAGGGATGGCCTTGACATCACAAACTGGGAATTTTCAGAGCTGGGTGTTATAGTCAGCTCCCTCTGGAGCTCCTCGGCCCCAGACAAGCTGAGAAAGCCCCAGGTCCAGAGGGAAAGGTGTTTTAAAGCAGCGACTTGGAAGCAATCGAGCGAGTCCAGAGAAGCAGAAGGCAAATGTAATTGCTGAGTCTTGGACAAGTGACACGTGCACAGGCTCAGAGGACTGGACTGGCAAGGTCCCCAGGCAGCGGGGCGCGCTCCCTGGGCCATCAGCCTCCCTGGGGGCTCGGAGCTCAAGCTGGAGTCAGAGCAGAGAGGCTTTGAAGGGGGAAGACCAGGGATTCACACCTTGTCCTTTCCACAGAAGGAGGCCTGGGGAGGATCCCTAGGAAGGGAAGGTGGCATGATGGAGCTTGTGTTTGAGGGATCACTCCCACCGTCACCTCTGAAAAGTGAAGTCACCAGGGAAGGAAGTGATGAGTTGGAAGTGATGCGAGAGCAGAAGGCAGACTGAGGACAAAGCACAAGCTACCCCACCCCCCAACGCGGGGTCCTTGTGACATTCCTCCCGCACTGAGGGAAGGGAAACCCAGAAGGTTAACTGATGGGAATCCCAGTCCTGTACCAGTCCCCACCAGTTTATCAATGTCTTCGTGATACACAAGGAAAAAGCATTCTAATCAGTAGCCTAACTTTCAGAGACCCGTGACTCCATCTCTCCCAGAGCCCTACCCTCACACTCCCCCCTCCGTGAGTGCTGCGGGAAACAGAGGCAGAAGGAAATGTTAACAGTTAAGTTCCTTTGTGACCTGCAGCCTAGTGACAACGACTTGAAATCGAAAGAGTCTAACATTCCTCCAGGAAGCTCCCGACTACCTTAATTTAATGTTAAAGCCTTACTAGAAGGAAAAGCATCCTTAACTTGACAACAGCCAGGCCTCTAGGATCCTGAGGGTCTTCTACCAAAGTCCTTTTGGACACTCCCCTTTCTCTGTCCGTCCGCCATCTCCCGAGTATATAATCAGCTATTCCTCACAAGCCCAGGGCAGCAGCTCTTTCCTGTCCCTGTGCTTTAATGAAATCAGCTTTTTGCACCAGAGATGTCTCAAGAATTCTTTCTCGGCCGTTGGCTCTGGCCCTCACCAGCATTCCAAAAACAGCATCAGAAGGAGTTGACAAGCCCAGGAGACAGAAGGCTTAGAGGCCCATCAACCTCCCTGTCCTTTACTGAACCAAGGAGATGCTGCTAAAAATTTCCACGAAGGGCTATAGCTTCTCTTTTATCTGGTGTTGTATTTGGAAGTCATTGGTTTGCTTATGATATTAAATTCTGTCTCTGACACATATATCTGATTTTCAAAGGCAGGAACACGGAGAAAGCCCCGTATTTTATTGCTCTTGGGTTCACTTGGTTGAAAAAACCATCAGGGCTCCCGGGGCCAAAGAGCTCTATTCTACCTATGCAACCAAACCGAAGCTGCGTTCCATGAGTTTTAAAAGTGTGTTCCCCTGAACCTCTGAAACAGGCCCTGAAGATATCCATGAGTGGAGGGGAATAAGGGTGGGGGAAGGGAAACTTTCAATAAACCTCTTCAAACTTTTGGTGGTCATTCCATGAGAATAGCTTATCTATTTTTTAAACCAAGTAAATAAATAAAATAAAAACACAGCTTAAAAAAAAAAAAAAGCTAACATACTGGGTCTTCTCAAGAGTTCGAATGCTATCTTCCATGCTTTCAAAATCCAGTGTTAGTAGAACCAGCCCGGGATTGGTCTGGGTTCAAGTTCTGTTCCTGCAATTCCACAAGCTGTGTGACCTTGAGGGAAAATAAATCCCTCAGCCTCTCTGAGGCTCAGTTATCTAAAATGGGGCCCTTAGCACTTATCTCCCGGGGATTTGTAAAGGTAAAAAATGTTCTTGCAAAAGAGATTCTGAATACAATAAGACACCAAAAGAATGGGTGCTCTTATCATCAATTATTGGAAGAGAACCTTTGAATTCTTCAGGCACTAAACCCTGCAGGAATGGGGTCTTCCTATCGACATGCCATTCCGTGTGCTCCGGGCTACCCTGTCCTCTCCCTGCAGCTCTCAGCCTGGCACAACCTGGCTTCCTGGTCCCCCGCTTCCTGACACTCTTCCCACACTCTGTGCTGGTCCCTCAAACAGGTCAAACACAATCCAAACCTGGGCCTTTGCACCTCCCATTCCAGGGAGCAGGGAGCTTCTTGGGACGCTCCCCCAGACCCCTTCCAAAGTCACTTCTCTCCTTATTGTAAGCATGTACTTCTTGGGTTTTTGGTTTTTGTTTGTTTTTTTTTTAATTAAGAAAAAGCAAAAAAACCTTCTTAAACTAAGAAAGTCTATTAAATTCTGTCTCTGGTGGTACTGGTTTATGATCCATGGGGCTGTCAAGAAAACACGTGCTGAGAGCCTGTTTTCTTTTTCGGTTTTGTAACCCTGGCAGGAGGTCCCTGCTAAGAAGCTCCGTGCCTGGATCTGTGTGTCCCCCCATTAGGCAAGGTCACTTCTCCACCTTCTGTCTTACCACCCGTGCTACCCGAGGCGCACATACCCTGGTCCCTGGAGGGGGCCCACTGCGAGAGCCGTGTGTCACCCCATTTCTGGAGATGGAGGTCACAGCATGGAGGAAGCCAGAGTCACCAGGGCTCGTCCCAGGGAAGACAGAAAGTCCTGAATTCTAACAAACCGGGTCCCCATCTTGGTGTGACCATTACTAACTGGGGTTTTGGGCAAGATGCTGCTCTTTTCAGAAACTCATTCTCTTTATTGGTGCAACAAGGAATCCTACCTCTCAGGAGCCATTGAGAGGGGACGCGTGGCACACGAGGCACGTAGGAAGCTTTGACGATTATCAGGACACTGAGGAATGAATGTCAAGTGGCCAAATGTCAGGAATTGGAAGAGGCAATGGGGAAGGTACAGGGAGGGTGGATGGGCATTCTTGGGCCACCTCAAATTGTAACCCTAGGAAACAACCAATTTGCCGTCCTGGGAAGCCAGCCCTGTGTATCTTTTTGCACCGAAAGTGAGGGGACAACAGTCATTCTGAACGCCGACGGAGGGAGCTGCTCTCTCCCCACGGTGTATCTGCAGGTGCTCGGGTCCTGGACAGAACTGAAGCTGCCTGGACCACAGATCGTTTCTAAAGGACAGGGATGCTTTTGCCCATCTTTGAGTTGACTGTGATTTTTTTTTTTTTTTAAAGATTCTCATTGTGTGCTTTCTTTATGCCAGACGGGGTCTCTGGGATATAAGTTGACACACCTGTGTGCATGCCGACAGCACTTTGAGTTCTTTCTCAAGCCTGCGGTCCTGTCTCCTTTCTGGATAAGGGGGTGACCGGCACTATCTGAGCCCCTGCTGGGTGCCCAGCTTCCTGCGGTAAAAGTATATTCATGTATATTCTCCGCTGACTCCATTTCCTGGGTGTGACCAAGTCAGACTTAGCCACACCCCCTTCCATCTGGGAGAGCCCCAGCTTGATTGACTTCTAGCCTCAGAGCTCTCCCTAGAAGAGATCTTGCCACAGGTCCCTTCCCCGGGGTCCGCATGCCCCATAGGTACAGTGACCCAGAAGAGTGGGAAGATCTCCCCATCTGGCTTCCTGCCTAGGGGGGCTTAAGCAAACTTCTGCCTCTTTCCTAGCCTCAATCTTTTCTTCCAAAGGAAAAGGGATTAGGCCAGAGAGCTAGGTTCAGGAATGCCCCCTGTAGCCAAAGACTAGATCCTGTTCTTGCCCCTTGAGCTTTCCAACCAAATTCTCCCAACTTTGCATTCCAGGACTGAATTTTATCAGGTCATCAGGGTCTGGGACTGCCCTCAGCTAGAGGCAATCAGGTTGATCTGAACAAAAGAAAAGGGGTCAGAACAATGCAAGGGAAGGCAGAAACCCAGGCCCACACGATTTTCAGGATCAATTTCTTACAAATACAACAGCACTGTGGCCACCCCTCCCCTTACAGGAGACCAACGAGAGAAGCAGGGTGGGAGGAAATGGAGAAAGGATGTGGGAGGAGGGGTTGCAGCGAGAAGTGGCCAAGACAAGACCTCTCTAGAAACAACGCCCCTCTGTCATATTCACTTACTGAGGCATCCAGCTGGGTGTGTGGGCCATTACATGTCAGTAAAGCTGGAAAACAAAGCTGGGCCTGTGCCTGGAGAGCAGTTTGTGTTTGTGATGTGCATGAGTGTTGCAGGCATGTGTCTGCTTCTCCGTGACTGTGGGTCTGCTTGCGAGTGCACCATTGTGTGTGCAGACATATTTCACTGCGTCCGTGTCCGTCTGTCTGCAAGCCCAGACAAGGCCTGGCACGTATTAGGGCTCAATCAATACTTGATAATCGAATGAATACCTATGAGAGAGCACGTGTGCCCTCTCGAGTGCCTTTGTACAGCTATGCACACACCCAGTGCCGTAGGTTCATTCTGTGTCTGTGTGTGCTCGTGTTTGGAGGGAGGCCTGCATGCCTACTGGTGTGCGAATGCAGCTGTGTGTGAGCGAGATGGTGCTTATGTGCATTTGCGAGCTTGTCTGCAAGAGTGGTTTGTGCACGCCTCTTGGTGCGTGCTGCAAGTGTGTGCGTGTGTGCGTGAGTGTGCTCCTGTGTGTGTACGCGTGTGTGCTGGGTGGGTGGACGCCCTGACACTGGCAGGTGAGCCTGGCAGTCCTGGGCTGCTTGTCCCTTCCCCATGTCAGGAAACGTCCCACGGTGTGTACGATTGAGCAGTTCCCCTTTCACACCGACGGGGCCCCAAAGGGCACCTGACAGCCTCTCCCCCACTCATTTATTTCTGTTTCCTTTGTGGGAACCAGAGAGAACAAATTTGCAAGAGCTCAGCTGAAGCTGGTTCCCATAGGCCCCAACGCTGAGGGTCTGGAGGAACACCGCAGCTCTGGCCCCAAGGGAGGGACCCCCCCATCGCCATGCCCCTCTCCCATGATGCCCTCCCCTCCGCTGCTGGGCTGCATGGCAGGGCTCTGCCCCAGGCAGGGGAGCCTCAGTACTGGCAGCAAGAATGAACGGGTCAAGAGAACTGGGGGTTGACATGTTGGGTTCAGGTCCTGCTCCCACCCTCGGGGGGGAATGGGAGGCTTTGGACAAGTAGTTGAAACCCTCTGAGCCTCCACTTTCTCACTGGCAAAATGAGGTGCCTGATACCAAGGGTGACCCCGCTGATTCCAGGAGGTCCGAACAGAGATGCTGAACGTGAGTGGTGGATGCCGCCGGAGCTGTCCACGTCTCCTTCCCCCCGGTTGGTGCACCCAGCTCCCGCCTCTGTGAATATCGGCTGCTCAGGTCACAGCTGCCCTCTTCTTGACCTCACCCAAATGGGTGCTGTTTGCCTGGAAGGTCCTGTCGCTCCTCCAGAGTGCCCAGCCACCGAGGACTACTGACTGCCATGGCCTCTATAGAAAGTTCGCCCATTATCTCAAGATGAAACCATCTCCATGATGGGTTCCACACTCTAGAAATCCGCTAGGCTCAGGCTAAGCTGATCGCCAGCCCAGACCACAGCCTTCCTTAGCTTTTTTAGTGAAGGAAAAAAAAAAGTGAAATAATAAACAGTAAAATTTTTAGAGTTGAGTTGTCAACTCAACTTTGTCAACTTTGTCAACTTTGGCTGCTTCATACCATTTCCCCCATCCCTCTAGCTTCTTGAGATCCAAGGGGACGAGAGAACTCATCTGAGACACTCATCCCACGTTTAACTCCCCCCTACACAGATATTCTTTCCAGGCAAATATCAAGTTGCATTTGAATGTTCCTCACAGGTGGAGGGCTCACTCCCTCCAAAGTGGCATCTTCTATTTTTGGACAATGTAGTCATTCGTCTTTTTTCATTCAGTGGACAAATATGTTTAAGAACCCACTGTGGGGAGCGCCTGGGTGGCTCAGTGGGTTAAACCGCTGCCTTCGGCTCAGGTCATGATCTCGGGGTCCTGGGATCGAGTCCCGCATCGGGCTCTCTGCTCAGCGGGGGGCCTGCTTCCCTTCCTCTCTCTGTGATCTCTTCCCTTCCTCTCTCCTACTGTGATCTCTCTCTGTCAAATAAATAAATAAAAAATCTTTAAAAAAAAAAAAAAAAAAAGAACCCACTGTGGGCACCTGGGTGGCTCAGTGGGTTAAGTCGCTGCCTTCAGCTCAGGTCATGATCTCAGGGTCCTGGGATCGAGTCCCGCATCGGGCTCTCTGCTCAACAGGGAGCCTGCTTCCCTCTCTCTCTCTCTCTCTCTCTCTGCCTGCCTCTCACTCCGTCTACTTGTGATCTCTCTCTTTCAATAAATAAATAAAATCTTAAAAAAAAAACAAAACCCACTGTGTACCAGGCATGATGCTAAGCCGGCACAGCAGGCCCTGCCCTTGGGGAGCTTACAGACTGTTGGGAGAGAAAGTGCAACCATTAAAAGTGTTGTCAGAGACAATACAGCCTGCCCTTAAGCGCTTCGCGCGGGGGAAATCAAGACTCCTCTAGGGAGGCCGGGAAAGCTTTCCTGAGAACATGATCAGGAAGCTGTCTTCTGAAGCATGAGTAAAAGGTAACAAGGGGCTGGGAGAGGGAAAGGCGTTCAAGGAGGGAACAGCATGTGCAAAAGGCCTGAGGCAGGTAGGACAGAAGGGCGCACATGCAGGGTTAAGGGCAAGCTGATGAGGCAGGTCAGAAACAGGCAAGGGGGTCCTGGGTAATGTGCAGCCGGGAGGGGCTCTGGGGTTCAAACTCTGTTCTCCTGAGAGCGGCGGAGACAGAGTGTTTCAGGCAGGGCCCTCCCCCTCCAATCTTCTGAGTCTTGCTTTCCAGCTCGTCTTCTGACAAAATGACGTCTCTCCAAATGGTTGCGACACGCCTCTCCCACCAGGATTCCTCTGCGTGTTCCAGCGGGCCCCTGCATGCCCTGACTGACTCAGGATGCAGGCATTTCAGGATCTCAGAGACACACCTGGAAATAGCTGTTGTCGCCACAAGCTCCGTCTGGGACCAGGGACTCATCCACCAGGATGGCACAGGAAAAAGAAAGGAAAGTTTCCAGGAGTCACTAGAACCCACCTGAGAAGCCTGGGGCTCTTTTTTGGGGTACCCTGACTGCCTCCCCACCTTCATTATACAAACACACACCCACACTTCAAACCTGGGTTTTCATTCACCTGCCATGAAATTCTAGTCCCCACTTCCTGCTCCCCTGACCCAGGTGTAAAATGCAGACCCCTGAGCCCCAGAAAGTGATTGCACCCAGCTCTGCGGGGGCGGGGCGGGGATTGCAACAGGACGTGGGAGCAGAATACTGGGCCCCCAGCACGTCCCCATTCCAACTTCCCAAACCTGAGTGTGTTGTGTCACATGGCAAAAGGAACTGAGGCCATCAACTGGCTAGTCAGCCAACCTTAAAAATAAAATGTAAAATTCTGGGTTATCTGGGTGAGCCCAAGACAAAAGTCTTCAACAGCAAAAGACAGAGACAGAAGGATCCCCGAAAGAGCAGAGGTTGGAATGGTGTGATGCCAGGACTCGGTCCCTCCCTGGTGGCTCTGAGGACATAGGCACCATGAGCAGCCTCTGGAACCGGAAAAGGCCAGGAAACAGATGCTGCCTACGGCTTCCAGAAAGGAACACGGCTCTGCTGACAGTTTGGTTTTAGGTCAATGAGGCCAGGCTGTCCGACTTCTTGAGCTCAGAATGATGAGATAATTAACGCATGTATTTTAAGTCACCAAGTGTTTGATAATTGTCACAGCCATGGTAGATAACTAATCCCCCCACCCCGGGGTCCTGGCAATGGTGGCATGTGGTCTGGGAGGTGCCAGGCTTCCTGGGGCCAGCCCAGATCCAGCCCAGCCTTGGCTGTAGGAAGGCAACTGTCTAGCTCAGGCGGAGGCAGGCTGGGGGGAAAGAGGCCTCTGGTTTTGAGGACGTCCCTCTCTGGGGGCCCCGATGGACTTGCTTTCTGTTACAGCACCATGCGCACCTGTTGAAGCTGGGAGCTATTCATCATGCCATTGCCCCAAAGGTTCAACGGACACAGTGATGAAGAAGCAAGGGACCCAGCTTTTGAGGAGCTGATGGGCAGGAGCAGAGAATAGATGTATGAACGAACTGGAAATTGAAGACCCCATGAAGACCCGGAATAACCAAGTCCCAGGACAGAATATTTGTCCCTGGCGGCAGTGACGATGAAGGCACAAGGGACCTTCCGGGTTCCGTCATCAACCGCATGGCCTGCCTTGTGACGGGACAATCTGGAGTCCCAGCCTTACGTGCCCCAGGGCAAGCTGCTTCCCTTCCCGGGGCTCCCTCCCTTTCTGTCCTCTTCCTTCTGCCTCGGGGACCCAGAGCCAGAGGGGGCTGTCCTAATAGTCGCTCATCCACAAATAGCTTAGCACCCGGGACGGGACGTGCCCTCCTCCAGCTGCAGCTGTCACACGCGCATTTCCAGTTTTCCTCCAACACTCCGCAGCCATTCTGCGAGCAGAGTTAGACACGGAGCGCAAACACGGAGCGCAAACACCATCTGATTCCACTTGCACGAGGAACTCAGAGGAGTCATGTTCAAAGAGAGAGGGAGGAGAGGGCGAGTAATCAGGGCTGATGGGAGGGGAAAGCGGGGAGTTACCACTTCATGGGTACAGAGTGTGGGTTTGGGCTGATAACAGTGCCCGATAAGGATGGTTGCAATGTTTGTGCAACAGTGTGAATATTTGAATGCCCCTGAGCTGTGCACAAAAATGGTTACAGTGGTGAGTTTTTTGTTATATATATGTTAACCTCAGTAAACGTTTTTGAAAACACTCTCAAGGATCAATGACTTGCCCCATTTTACAGATGAGGAAACTGAGGCTCAAACAGATTAGTTGACTTGCCCCACATAGCAGTGGCTAGAGAAAAGCAGAGCTGGGATTTGCACCAAGGTCTGATTCTCAAGCCAGGGTCGGGTTCTCCGACTATCTGCGCTCTGCTCTTTCCAAAGGTCCTTCAGGAGCATCTCCTCTGGGGGAGTCCCTGGACTTCCAGCACAGAAAAGTGGAGGAAGGAGTAGAAAAATAAGGCTGAGGCGGTCTTGCGGGAGCAAGGAAATGAGGAACAGGCACTTAGCTCTGAGATCATGTGCTGGCCAAAAGTGGGAGGCTGGGGCCTGGCTGTCTCGCTTCCACCCCCACAACTTGACAGCTTCTCTGAGCTTCCCTTGACCATCCTCATTTTCCATGGCAACAGTGGAAGCAGCTGGCCCAGGAGACCAGCGAACCAGAGGCTCCTTTCCAGGGAGGAGAAGCTGTAGTCACTCTTCCTGGTTTACAGCAATGATCCTGAGAGAGTGCGCGCTCTGCATCCCTGGCCATCCTGGGAGGGAGCCAGAGGGGCCTCAAATGGCCACCCAGAAGCACAGAGCAAACCTATAGAATTTTGCAGAACTAGTACCTGCCAGGACCCAACTCTGGGCTGGGCCATCACCCTCTGTCCAAGGGAGATGCCCCAGACTCAGCGGATGGCACATAGAGAGAACCCCCCTCCCCAGAGACCCCATGGGATGGACACGCGCTGCCCTGCCCCAGAAAGCCTAGAAAATCAAGGGACAGACGGTTGGAGAACAAGCCTACTGAATGCAAGCAAAGCAGAAGACAGAGGAGCCAGGAACCATCGGCGCTGGTGAGGGAAGAGGGAGAGCCACTGGCTTAGTTATCTATCATGGCTTAATGCATTATGCCAGCATTTAGGGCCTTGAAACAGCAAACATTCATTATCTCCCAATTTCCCGGGTCGGGAAGCTGGGCACGGCTTAGGTGGGGTGCCTCTGGCTCAGATCTCTTCTGGCAGCAAACTGTACTTTCCACTGAAGCCTCCCGTGGGGGAGGACCCATTTCCAAGCTCGCTCAGGATTTGGTTTGTCAGGAGCTGTGGACTGAGGGTCTTCGTTCCTCCCTGCTGGTTGCTGGATGGCTCCCTGAGCCCCCCTCTCTCTCATGGGCCTCCCCACACGGCAGCTCGCAAAGGGTCAGCTGAGAGCAAGAGACAGCCCCTCACAGGGAAGGCATAGTTGTTTCAGAATTGGACACACACCGCGACAGGGGCTGGTCCCCACTCTCCCCGTGCGTGACCGTCCTGGGCACCTGGGGCAGCGCCATCTGCCCTCAGGAAGCAGGCCCAGGACCAAGAGCAGAGAACTCCCAGGTTGCAGGGTGTGGGTCCAAGGACAGGGCAAGGGAAGCTCTGAGAAGGTACGTCCCTTTGGACCTAGGACTCCTCCTCGCACAGAGAAGGCACAGCTGGAGGAAGACGAAAGTGTCACTGGGAATCCATCTCTGGTCTAAGAGCAGCCCCACAAGGGACTCTCTCCTTCTCAAAGGCTGCTTACAGCCCTCCCCTCCCCGCCGCCCGCCACACCACACCCTTCCCTCCTACCTCTGCCTGGTTTCCAAATTCCAGATTGTATCTGCAGGGTTCCCAGTCCCACCGCATTCCCAGCCAGCCCAGCTGCCCGCCTCCCCCAAGCCCTGCCCCCCAGAGCTACCATCCCTCTGCTTCCTGCCTTTGCACAAGTGACAGAATGGCCTTCAAACTCCCATGTGACGCTGGATTGGGGAAAAGGATGGGAAATTCTGGAACAAGTTGGCCGCATGAGCTCCACTTCTGTGTTACTGTGGGTCTAGGTGCCTAAACAGGAAGGATTCTGGATAGACAACAATGACATAACCGTGAAATTACCAAAAAAAAAAAAAAAGAAAGAAAAATTTTTTTAAATAGATGCATTCTTTTTTTGGTGTAATTCTGCATATGTCCTTTGGGTTTTTTTTTTTTTTATAATTTGTATTTCATATTTCATACAGACAAAAATACATATCATGTTATGAAGTCATAAGGCAAACACCTGCACTTCGGCCACCTGTGCCAGACCCGAAAGTGACCGATGCTGTCAGAGCCACCTGGGGGTTCCCGCAGACTGTCCTCCCTCCCCCGCCTCTCCGCAGCTGTAACCACCACCTAAAGTTGTATTTCCAATCCCCTCACTTTTCAAAAATAGTTTTACCACAGCTATATCTGCCCCCCACACAATATATTTTGGGGCTGTGCTTGATTTTGAACCCTTTTAGAGGCAGAGTGTGGTGGTTTACCCCTTCTGTGATTTGTCTCTTATCTCTTTCCCTTGACGCTGTGTTTCTCAGGTTCATCCGCATCGTGTTTCCAGGTGAGACTTCTTCCTGGCCACTGCTGCATCACAGTCCATCATGGGAACAGAAACGGGAGGCATACATTGTAATCTTTTCTTCTGGGTTTTTTTTTTTCTTTTTTTTTTTTCCCTTCTTCTTCTTGGAATGTGAGCAGTCAATCCTGTTTTAGGGAGGGCAGTGAGTACGTTCTTCCTTGCTCATCTGGTGTTAAACTTATGTTGACAGCCAGAATTGTTTTTTTTTTTTTTTAAAGATTTTATTTATTTATTTGACAGATATCACAAGCAGATGGAGAGGCAGGCAGAGAGAGAGAGAGAGAGAGAGGGAAGCAGGCTCCCTGCTGAGCAGAGCCCGATATGGGACTCGATCCCAGGACCCTGAGATCATGACCTGAGCCGAAGGCAGCAGCTTAACCCACTGAGCCACCCAGGCGCCCCCAGAATTGTTTTTAAATTTTAATTTTATTGGTTCCCGAGACTTCAGAGGCCGGAGTCCACTGGTCCTCAGCGTCCGCATTGTTCAGTCATCTGGCCTCTGCTACAGTCCCGCTAGAAAGTTCTTTCCCAAGGCTTTCCCTCATCGGTCCTGCTTCCTTCCTGCTGCCCCTCCCTGCAGAACCGTCTGCCCCTTCTGCATCATGACAGCCATACAAAAGAGGAAACTAGTTCTCTCCCACCCCTAGCCCCGCACGCTACGCACACCCCCACTCTCTCCCCAGGCTCCACCAAATCCCATGGCCTCCCCTCCCACAAGACCGGATTTCCAGTTCTCCACACATCCAATCGCTATCTGGCACCAGCTCCAATCTTATTTTAGTCTAATCCAATGTTCTCGGGTCTTGCCCACTACGGAAATGGACAATGTCCCGCTGACAGTTAATCTCCAGTGCTGTGAGTTGGAAACCCTCCTCCTGCTCACACAGGATTCCCTGTCGCCAGGCGTGTGATATGATCCCTCCTGAGTCAGCCCTGGGTGCCACTTCCTGTCACAGCCATGGCCAATGCTCTTGCCATTAGAAAGTGAGAGATGCTGATGGCATCTTCCCCCTGCCTCTCTGAGGCTCTGCCATCAAGCTCGGGCTGTCGCATTGCCATGTATGCAGACGGGCCTCCCAGGGCTGCCACCGCTTGTCACGTGTCTGCAGATGAGAAGGCTCGCTGGGCGCTGGGCGACACGTGGTCTAGGGGCCCCATGGCAAGGCTGCATTAGCCATCAGCGAGCCAACTCCTGTGGTTCCCACGAGGACCACCAGGACGAAGGCAGGTTCCAACAGCAGCCACTAATCCTTGTGTCCCCCTTCCTGGCCTTGCTGGGGAGTCCGCGATGCCATGCCAAAGCCCTTACCCTCTGGGAGAAACGCTGAGCGCCTTGCCAGTGGCTCCCTTCCTCTTTCCTCCTTCTCCCCCCCTCTGCCACACACACCTGCTTCTGTCAGAGCCTTGATTGTGGCCATGGGTCTCCTCCCAGGGAGTTCCCCAGCCCTCGTGTACATCCGTAAATCCGTGGGCACAGGTAGCCCAAGGCTGGATGGCAGGTATCCCTTAAAGGGGCACACGTACCAAGGTGTCAGAGTCTCAGCTCTGCCCATCGAGCATTCCTGGTGTCCCTGTGTCCTAGCCCCTGCTGATAAGCCGATGCACCCGCAGTTTTGGGTAAGTGAAGGCAAGAGGAGAAAAGATAGTTTCTGAAACTTCTGTTTGTTTAGTTTAAACCCCTAAGCATGTTCCAGCTTCTTCTGATAAAGAGAGATTAGCATTGACTTGAAAGCCGTCAATCCAAGAAGCAAGGCTGTAAACTCCCTCGGCCCTGGGTGGGGGAAGTACAGAAGAAATTTGGGTTGAGGAAGTCACATTCCTGCTGAGGAAATGCCGTGTTTCGCCAGTTCTCTTTCCGTGGTTCTGACCACCATCTGCCTCAGAGTCCCTCCTTGATGGGAGAGACTTTGCGCGTGAGTGTGTGTGCGCATGTGTGCTCAGTGCCTGGAGGGCAGGATCCATGTTTGACCCTCTCGGTCTCTCCCAGGACCCAGCCCAGGGCTTGGCCCATAATAAACACACAATCATAGCAATCAAGGACGTTGGAAAAGGAAAAAGACATCTGGGATCTGGCCATGTCACTTCTCTGCTCAAAAGCCTTCAGGGCGCCTGGGTGGCTCAGTGGGTTAAGCCACTGCCTTCGGCTCAGGTCATGATCTCAGGGGCCTGGGATCGAGTCCCGCATCGGGCTCTCTGCTGGGCGGGGAGCCTGCTTCCTCTCCTCTCTCTCTCTCTCTGCCTGCCTCTCTGCCTACTTGTGATCTTTCTCTGTCAAATAAATTCTTAAAAAAAAAAAAAAAAACAAAAAAACAAAAAACCTTCAGTGCTTCCTCATGAACAGCAGGCTAAACTGTAAGCCTTTGGCCAGACCTTCACGACTTTTAGGTTCCGGGGGCCCAGCCCACCTCTCTATCCTCATTTCCCATCACACCGCCCCCCCCCAATCACACAGGACTTGGGGCATCTGCTGGGGTTCGTTTGGAGAAGCAGAACCACCAGGAGGGGCCGAGAGCAGGGCTGTATTACGGGGAGCCGACCGTATGCAATCCTAGGAGCAGAACGGCTGCGCCAGCGGCTCCTGCCCAGCTGTGACCTCTGCACCCGGAGCCGTTGTGAGCCCAGCAGGGCGGGCAACAGAGAAGGAGAATGGTCAGGAGTTGGGGAGAGTGTGACGAAAACACACTAGAACCCACACCAGTCTCGCCTGGCGTCCAAGCCTCTAGCTTCCCTCGTGTCACCGCCCTGCGGCAGAGGCTGGAGACTTTGTTGGCAAAATTGGCCCAAGAGATGAAGACACTGAAGGAGCAGGTCCAGCAGGAGCTAGAGCAGGTGCGAGCTGCTACCACACCACTTCCTCTCTCCCCTGCCTTACACGCTTGCACACGCCCGTGTACACACACGCGCACACACACAGAGCACATCTGCGCCGTATGGACGAGTTGCAGGCGTATCTGCTGACAGTCTGAGAGCACAAGCTCGGCTGCGCTCATTTCCCCTTTCCAAACCTCAGGCAGATTTCTCTCATGGCCAACCCCCATCCAAAGGAAATTCCAGAAGACGTAGTGCCAGCTCGGCTAAATTTGACCAGACACATACTTCCCCAGCCCGTTTCCTTGGCCTAGAATGTTCTTCCCCATTCTCCTCAAGAATAACTCCTAATCGCCTATCAAGGCTCCAGAAAAATAGCTCTCCAACCCACAGGCGCCTCTTATCAGCTCTGGGCAGCCTCAACCAGCCCCTCCCTATGTCCCCAGGAGCCTGTCAGGACCCGCCTCCTCTAGAACCTTAGCACAGGGCCTGTCAGAGAGCTGCCCTCACACGGGATCTCTGTCCCGTCTCGGTGAGGCGGGATCTGTGTCCTCTCTGTGATCCAAGGGACTAGATAATACAGCTGCGGCCAGGGGGAGAGATGGCCTGCTCGGGGCTGCATGGCCAATAAGGGACAGAGACAGGACCCAGCCGTCAGGCTCCAGAGCCAGAATGCTTAATCACCGTGCAGCTACGAAGGTAGCAAATATGAAAAGGACGGGGTGAGCGGGGTGACCAGCTGTCCCAGTTTGCCCGGAACCAAGGTGGGCTCCTGGAATGCTGGACTTTGCCTTTAAAACTGGGGTAGTCCCAGACCAATGAGGATGAGTTGGTCACCCGAGGAGAAAGTGCTCTGGCGGCTCCAAGGTGGGAGAGACATTGGGAACCCGGGGAAGAGCCACCCTGAAGCACTGAACTTGAGCCATGACCCCAAGACCAGAACAAGAACAGTTTTGCGATTAGCTTTGGTATCCGATTTCTTTCTTTCTCCATTTCTTCCTTTCTCTAGAACTCAGCCCTCTCGGCTTTTTGGAAAGGAATTTCAAATTGCTCTGTTGTTCCATTGGAGGCCCACGGTTGCTGCCTGCACAGGGAATACAGCTGGGGGAGATCTTGGCAAGGACAAGAAATACATCTCCTTTCCTGCAAAATCCACCAGGAGGGGATGCCTGGGTGGCTCAGTGGGTTAAAGCCTCTGCCATTGGCCCAGGTATGATCCCAGGGTCCTGGGATCCAGGCCTGCATCGGGCTCTGCTCAGCAGGGAGCCTGCTCTGTCTCTGCCTGCCTCTCTGCCTACTTGTGATCTCTCTCTCTCTCTCTGTCAAATAAATAAATAAAATCTTTAAAAAAAAAGAAAAATCTACCAGGAGCCTGTTGACAGGGTGACCAGGAGTCAAAACAGATTCATGAGGCCTGAAAGGGCTGAATGGGGTGAGGGGTGCTTCCCTGGATCCAGGCCCTCCCAAGATGCCTAATGAAGCATCAGCAGGCTCAGTGAAGATGGGATTCCATCATCAGTTGTCATCAGCATTGGGAAGAACAGGTCGATCCAACCCCGTTGTTCAGCCTTGGGAAGGGATTTATCCAAGGTTACAGAGTCATCAGGAACAGAGTGGGAGCTAAGACTCAGGTTTCCAGACTTCTGCACCCCCCACAGTGTTGGAGACTACCTGGGCAGGGGACAGTGGCCTGGAGCACTGCTAACTTCAAGCAAGTTGCTTCTCTGTCTCTGATGCCCATGTTCTGTATCTGCAAAATGGGGAGAACTTCCAGGTCCAATAAGAAATGCACAGCCCAAGGACCATGCAGACCACCTGAGAGACACCAGTGCCCTTCTCCAGCCACACCCAGGCCACAGCCTAGGTTTCTAGAGCGAAGACTCTGCAAATGACCAGCTGTTCAAGGAAGCAAGTTTTTCCTTCTCTTTAGTGTAAAGTGAGGTGGCAATGCCTGCTCCGGGAGTTACTAAGAACATAAACAGAGAAAGTTGTCCTAATAGCTGGCATCTCTTATCTTAACAGCCAGGAACTGTCTTTGTTCAGGGGGAAATACCTCACTAAGCTTGGAGCGGGCTGGTTATGGTGGGGTGGGCACCTGTTCAGCATGATGTTTGGGAAGACTTCCTTTGGGGCAGGGAGCTCTTGAAAGGGAGAGGAAGAAATGGGGGCAGGAGCTGTGGGAAATAGTAGTAAAGATAAAATTACCATATGACCTAGTAATTCCACTACTGGGTACTTACCCAAAGGAAACAAAAACACTAATTCGAAAAGATACGTGCCCCCTTATGTTTATTGTAGCATTATTTATAATAAATAGCCAAGATATGGAAGCAAGCCAAGTGTCCATCAATTGATGAATGGCTAAAGATGGGGGATATATATGTATCTAATGGAATACCACTCAGCCATCAAAAAGAACGAAACCTTGACATTGGCAACAACGCGGATGGATCTAGAGGATATAATGCTAAGTGAAATAAGTCGGAGAAAAACAAATACCATATGATTTCACTCATATGTGGAATGTAAGAAAGAAAACAAGCAACACAAGGGAAAAAAGAAACAAATAAAACACAGACTCTTGGCTATAGACAACAAACAGGTGGTTGGCAGAGGGGAGGTGGGTGGGCGGTTGGGGGACCTCGGGGGTGGGGATTAAAGAGTATGTTAACGTGACGAGCCCCGAATCATGTACGGAAGTGTCGAATCCCTGTATTGCACACCTGAAACTCACGTAACACTGGGTGTTAACCATACTAGACTTAAAAATAAAAGTTTTAAAAAGAAACAATAAAGTGATGGGGTGGGGGAGGGGAAGGGAAGGGGCAGGCCGAAGGGCCAGCACTGGGGAGCGGGGAGCAGTTAGGCTTCCAGGCAAGAGAGCGTGACTGCCCTTCCCCAGAAGCTGCCACCTGGCCCCATCCCTTCTGCAGCCCCAGATCATCCAGGCCCACAAGTGTGTGTGTGTGTGTGTGTGTGTGTGTGTGTCTGTGTAAACCAAAGAGCACTCAAATTTCTGTCTGAGTCAAGTGAATGAGAAACAGAGACCACACATCAGGAAGACAAAGCTAAGGGCTCTGAGAAAGCCTGGTTTGGCAGAGACCACCAGCTCTCCATGGGGAGCCGCCCCCACTTCCTGGGCTCCCAGCTCACTACATTTCCCAGCCTCCCCTGCAGGGTGGCCTGGCCCAACAGGGGAGCTGGTGCCGGTGGACTGCGTGTGGAAGTGATGAGGGCCACGTCCAGGCCTGGCCCAGAAAGCCTCCCGGCACCAGTCCCTTCCTGCTTCTCCTTCCTGCCTGTGGGGGGGCCTTGGGAGCCATGTGTGGCCAATGGCAGAGATCCCCCATGCCCCCCACCAGCCTGGAATGTCCTAGATCTTATCGGGAGAGGAAAATAAGCTTCTATTGGGCTAGGTCATTTCTTTCTGGGTGTGATGGTTAAAGAAATTCAACCTACAGCAAACAATACACTCACAGACGGTTTTAGACTTCCAGAGACTGTGACATCGGGGTGGAGGGTGCTGGACACATTCCAGCAGAGCTCCAGGATGCAAGCCGACTGCTGGTGGGTTACACACAAGACGTGTTTTGTGCGCATTCCGCAAGTGACAGCCCTTCTGATTATGAGGAGGGTCATTGGAAGAGCCTGTCTCTCCCTAAAACAGATCCATAAACCCCACTTCTCAAAGGTGTTTGGGTGTTTGTGGGCTACGGCCTGTGGAGAGGGCCATTAGCATAGGAGCCGTTTCAGAGACAGCTTAATCTGGGTTTTGTTTTCTCAATGCTAGGGGAGAGTCTCCTTCACCAAGTTGATAATGAGCAGGTACGTGATTCAGGGGGCACAGACTGTGTGGCTCTGGAAGGAAAGAAAGATGTTCTTCCCCTCTGGGAGGCCTGAACTACCCCCCCCCCCCCGCCCCAAGGACAGCAGACAAGCCTGGTGCATTTCTAAGTCCCTGGCTTCACTGAGAAGTCTTGATGCCCCATGAAAGAGAAAGGGACAGAACATGCCCTTAATGTTTCTAGAAGGTGAAATGGAAAGCACGTGGCCTCTGGGAAGGCTCCCGAGGGTCCTCTCGCTGCCCCTCGGGCCTTGAGTGGTGTGGACACCTAGGCTTTGAGTCTCCCAGGTTGGGTCCACCCACCCGTGCCAAGCAGGCTTTCCCTGGCCCAGTTCTGCTCCATGCTGAGGCTCTCGGCATCTGCGGGCATCTTAGGAACCCTGGAGACCTGACAGTCCATGAGCGAAACAGCCCAGGCAAGCAGGAGCTCTGGGGCCCCAAACAAGTGTTCTGGGCTCAGAAGGAAAGCCACACAGCGGGCGGCAGGAGCTGGGAAGGCAGAGCAACAGCGGAAGGAAATGAGCTTCTCTGTTCCTTGAGGGCTCACGTGACTTCTTACGGGAATGTCTTGGAATGGGAGAGAGGGGGTTGAGTGTGCGAATAACATCACCAGGGTCCCCTGAGGCTCAAAGGTCCCCCAAGTCCACCTGCTTGTAGATCAGCCCATTTATCCCCGAGATGGAGCCTGGGATGGAAGATAAGGCGCCTCTTGGGTTCGTGGTACCCGGTTTTCCAGGAGGCGCAGCCAGCATTCCCGGGGCACTTGGGTCCCACACCCCATAAGGTTTTCTGTCGCAGGAAGAACACAGGCAGCCAAGGTGGGTGGCCCAGCTCCTTCACTAACTGGCACAGCTTTGGCAAATCACTTCGTATCCCCGAATCTCAGTTCCGCATCTGTAAATTGGGGATTATGACGCTTGCGCAGAAGGGCCGTGTTGGGGAATCAGCAGGAAGACAACACAAACATGATCTGTCATAATCATTCTCGTTGGGACTTATAGAGTGAGCATTTGCTCTGTGCCAGGCCTTTTCCCTTAATTATCTCCTTCAGTCCTCTCTGTGACCCCTCTCCACAGATGACACCGAGAGGCAGAGCAGTTTTCCCAGCATTGCTCGGCTTCCAAGTGCACAAGCCTGGCCTGAAGCCCAGGTAGTCTGACCCCAGCCTCCAGGCTCCAGGCGGTCGGTTCCCATCCTGGGGATGGAAAGCTGGTGCTCACTGGTGCTCAGAGTAAAGCTGAAATCTGCAGCTGGAGCGGGAAGAAAGCAAGCGCCATTCTGAGAAAGGTTTTTGGAGGGGGCAGGATCTGAGCTGCAATTTTCCAGGGAAAAGCAGGGTATGAGTGGGAGGAGTGGGGGGAGGGGAAGGCACCGCCAGGCTGCTGTGGTTGGAGCCAAGGCAGGGAGGTAGAGACACAGGGCAGACAGAGAGCGACAGGTGGATGGTGGGGCTGTAGTGGAGGCCTCCACGCAGAGAACCTCGTGCGGGCGTCACAGCAGGAGTCTTTCCCTTACTGAAAGGAGCAGCCACTTTTCTCGGGGACCCTTTTACAAATCCGACAGACTGCAAGCTTCATGAGGGCAAGACGAGGTCATGGCCTGCCCTCGTGCCTGGACCGAGCCTCGTAGGCACCAGACACTGAATGAGCTGGAGGGGGGAGGATATGTATTCTTGTCCATCTCTTATTTTGGCAGAACTGCTCCCGGATTGCTGTGCAGTCTGCTCTCCCCCTGCAAGGGAGGTGGACTGTCCTGGGGGGATGGGGGGAAGGAGACCAGGGGAGGGTCAGGGATGAGACTCCGCCTTTAGGTACAGATGCCAGGGGCCCGAGACCCCAGCCCTCACCTCTTCCCCACACCTGTCCCACCAGGATATTGTGGGGAGACCTCTCTCCCTGGGCCTTTCGACTGTCGCAAGCGGAGCCCATGACTGCCCCTCGTTCTAGACGATTCTTCCAAGGATGTTAACATAACGCACAGCCTTGGAAGAGGGGCCTTTCTCTGAATCAACGGGTCCGTTATAAAAGTTTGGTTTCTCTTGTATTATAATCCACTGCGTGCCAGGCATCCAGCTGGACCCCTCTATGCCATCCCTGAGTAGACTTGCCTGTTAAATTATAGGACACCAGTTAAGTTTGAGTTTCAGATGAGCAATGAATCCTCTTGTAATACAAGCATGTCCTATGCAATATTTGAGACTTACACACAAAAAAGTCTCATTCATTGCTTATCTGAAATTCAACTTTAATGGGGTGCCCTATATATTTATTTTCGAAGCTGGGTGACTCTATCCCCAAGGACCTGGGGGGAAGAGAAACTGGTCCGAATATGCTGATGCTTGAGGTGTGGGTAACAAAGTCCTTTCTCTGACCCTGGAGTTCCGTGTCTTCTGCCCATGTCTACATTAGTTAGCACATAGGGCAGAATGTCATGCTCCCTCGCAGGTCTTGATAGGCATCCCCAAGCCTTAGCTTGGAACCTGGCATACTGTTAGCGGTCCAGAATATCCACAGGAGGAATGGTGGTTGTCTGTCCTGTAGGAGTCACTGCCAAGTACACAGAATTCCTCAGGGATTTAGAATGGGTTCCTGGAGGTTGGGACATCCGCTTTACATCACACAAACTCATTGTCATTACCATGGTTACTGTAGCTACCGTAGGGCTTTGCAGCTTCCAAAGAGCATTTTCATGCATTATCTTATCCAATTTCCCCAATGACTTGCTGAAATATGCATGATTATTCTTACTTTAGGAACTAGAAAACTGAAGTTCGGGGTCAAGAAGTATATCGCACAAGTTCACACGGCCAGGAAGCAGCACAGCTGGGATCACTCAACCAGAGAGCCCAAAGACCTACTGTGTGCCTGGCACTGGCCTAAGTTCGTTACATCCTTTACCTGCCATAGGTCTTGTAGGTTCCTTAGGATGTAGGCATAGTTAACCCAAATAGGGGTCTTATCACTGGCCCAGCTTTACATAGCAGCGGAGTGGCGGATTCAAAGAGGGAACCTACTCCTGTTTAATGCTAGAGCCTGAGTGAAAGTAGTGGGAGACTGCAGGGGACAGGGAGGGGATGAGGGGTGGCAGAGAACAGCATTCCAGGGCCTGGCAACCACAAATCCTAGGACTTCAACAAATACCACAGTTCATTCCAGGGCCCACAGGCTGGTGGGCTGAGCTGTGCCAGGGTCCCAGCAGTCTCAGGGATGGAGTGGGACTTAAGCTGGGAGGGACAGGAGGGAAAAAAGATATTTCTACACATGGTTAGGGCAAGTTTGGCTTTTGGGGGGAAAAACACACCCTTTGGCACCAGAGTTTCCCAAAGTGTTTTTTCCTAAATCCTTAGTTGCAAAAAAAAAAAAAAAAAAAAAAAAAAAAAGTGGGGAGGGGGGATTTCATGAGTGAAATAAGTTTGAGAAAGAGTCACAGCTCATTTCTACCTCTTAGGCAGGGTCTGAATCAGTATTTTTTCTTTTTAGATTTTTTAAACTTATTTATTTGATAGAGATCACAAGTAGGCAGAGAGGCAGGCAGAGAGAGAGGAGGAAGCAGGCTCCCCGCTGAGCAGAGAGCCCAATGTGGGACTTGATCCCACGACCCTGAGATCATGACCTGAGCTGAAGGCAGAGGCTTAACCCTCTGAGCCACCCAAGGTGCCCCCTGAATCAGTATATTAAAGGCTCTGACAAGTCCTATTGCAGAGGGAGTTGCTACATTTTACCTAACCTGGAATTTCCTGAAAATATGTTTGGGACATTTCTTTCTCATTTTTAAAAATAATGTCTTGGGGGGTCACAGCTTGTGTGAAGACATTTCAGGAAATGAAATTTCAAGAATTTGGAGGCATCATCTTGCCTGAAATTTGCCCTTTGCCTTATTTTAAGTGGAACAAGTTCTTGATTTTTAGCTCAGGAGAGGGAAAGAAGCAGCATTGGAATCGCCGCTGATCCTGGATCCATTTCAGGGGCCTCAGCCAGCGTGGACTCTGGAGAGGCAGATCTGTTGTATTCCCCATGATCTCTGAGCAGTGCCTCTTGGGGATGTGGGAGGCAGCAGTCCCGGGCAGCATTTCTCATCAAAAAGAGGTGTTCTCCTAGGACCTCCTTATCTCTGGGGCCTTTGGTGTGATTACACCTTCCTGATTACAGGCAAACCAGGACAAATGCAGCTGAGGCCAAACTCCCCCGCCACGGGTTAAAGGGGAAGGAGCATCATCTTGGCTCTCGAAACCAGAATCAGCCAAGGGAACAAAAGAAGCAGCGTTGACTGCCTTTGACATGCAGGGAGCCAGGCGGGTCCTGATGCCCTCACCGGCTTCCCTGGCAAAATTTCAGGGTCTGGCGTCCCCATGGCCAGAGTCACCCTTCCGGCCCCTGGATGGTTTCCAGGCTGCCAGCCTCCTAGGGACACGTAATTACCCCCAAAAAGAGAAACCCTCTGGGTCACATTGCCCCTGAAAACTCAAGGGTGATACTAAGGTTCGGCCCAATATATACATGGGCCGTAACAGATGATGCAAAGGAAAACATTTCGTGCTTGCACGAGTTTGGGCAACTCAGCATCTGGGCAGCTGTAGACGCTCTGTGGAAAGTCACGGAGCACTCGGCAGCACTGGAGTCCTGGGGGAGAGCGGCTTTGGCTAATTTGAGCACAAAACACTATTTATATGCAGCAGGAACGGGAAATGCTGGACATAGGAGATGTGGTCATCAATCCATTAACAGCCAGGCTCACAGAAACATGCCGGAGAGCAGGGAGAACGTTCTACCGAGGGCATAACCGTGTGGATTCAGAGGTCGGGCAGATCTGAGTTCGAATCGTGCTCCACGAGTTAGAATCATGCAGCCTTGGGCAAGTAACCGACACTCCCAGACTCAGTTCTTCATCTTTTAAAGTAGGAATGATACAAGTCTCCACAGCAGGTGGTTTTTGTGAGGATGACATGAGGTAATGCATAGGCAAGCGACTGGTAAATAATCCTGGCAAGGGGCACCCGGGTGGCTCAGTCGGTTAAAGCAACAGATTTCGGCTCAGGTTATGATCGCACAGACCTGGGATCGAGTCCCACATTGGGCTCCCTGCTCACCGGGGAGTCTGCTTCTCTCTCTCTCTCCCTCAGCCGGCCGCTTCCCCCCATTTGTGCTCTCTTTCTTCCACGCTCAAATAAATATATAAAAGTTTAGGGGAAAAAAAAGAAGTCCTGGCTATTATTGTCCTTGTTGTGTGTTTGTTATTGTTGGTGGAGAGAGCATGGAGAGGCAGACAGCAAGAGGTGGGAGGAACCTTGAAAGGTGAGCCGAGAAGCGGTCAAGCCCACATCTAGCATGCTGTCTTTGTTGTGTGTCCTCCAAGGTCAGAGCTGGAAGAGCCGTCCTTCGCTCATAAACCTAAGACAGCTGAAGTCCAGAGAGACGAAGAGATTTTTCCCCAGATTACGCTATGAGTTAGTCTCCAACCAAGAATTCATTCATTCGTCAGCAATTTACTGAGCACCTACTCGACCGTACGGAAGCAATTGGTATAATCTAAGAAACGAATGTAGCGCACACCAGAACTCTCAGGCTTGGAATTTCCCTGAAATGAACGTTTGCCAAATGTTTTCGAGATAAATGTGTTTTTTTTTTTAAGGAGCCTAAGAAAATATACATACATCAATTCACTTGAGCGGAAGAGACACAGGAAGGATCAATGAGGGCCAATGGGATTGGTTATCCGCAGGGTGTAGGTGAGGGCGGGGGAAATGGAAACAGGATGGGAGAGATAGGACGAATGACGTTTCTGGGCATCCACTCATGTACACCTCTGCCTCGGAGCCTTGGTAACCATCTACAATCCACCAAACTAACTGGCTAAACAGAAGCCACCAGGATGTAGGGGGGGAGCCTCGAAATATTGTCCAAATAGTACAGAAGCCACCAGGATGTAGTGGGAGTCCCAAATGTTGTCCAAACAGTGACAGACCATATGACAGTGGGACATACCAATAACACTGTCACACTGAAAGCCCCAGGGAAGAAAGGAATGAACTTGAGTGACTTTGGAAAGTCGTTGTTTTGACTGGATAGAGACAAAACGTCTGTGAGTCAAAAGTTAACTAACTGTGCACCAAGACCATGTTCCAGTGAGTAAATCTGTTTTTTTCACAGCAGTATGGGGCAGCTGGTCTGTATATCCCATGCAGGTACTGGGACTCAGCAAGTAGGGCCAAGCACTGTGGGGCCAGGCTTTGTGGTGTTGGAAGGAAGAGTCAGAAAAAAACAGAGGAGGAAGGTTGGAATGAGTTCTGTGGTGTTGGCCGGACATCAGAGGCATCCCTCTGTGTGTGTGTATGTGTGTGTTTAATATATATATTTGCATCATATTACAGTATCTCCCCACAAGACACGTATTAATCACAGAGAGAAATAGTATCATTTACTACGACAGACGCTTCCTGAGCCAAATAAGCAAAATGAGCATCGGCAGACGTCATGAACCTTCTGATAGGAGGCCCTGAGAATGGACACAGTATGGCTCCATGGTATTCTTGCCCCCAGCACACAATTTAATCAGGACAGCCCATCAGATAAACACCCATGGAGGTACATTCTGGGAAACCGCTGGCTAAAACTCTGCCAAGGTGTCAAGGTCAAGAAAGAGGAAGAGCTGTCGTGGTTCGGAGGAGGCGGAGGAGGCCTGACAAGGGAATGTCACGTGGGATCCTGGGTTGGATCTGCCAAGAGAAAGGGCACTGATGGGGAAACCGCTGGCTGCCATCAGGTGTATGAGGTTAATTTCCTAATGGGGGTAACTGGACTACGACCACGTAAGATGTCAACATTAGGGGAAGCTCCGTGAGGAGTGGACTATTTTGGGGGCAACTTCCCTCTAAGCTGACACTTATTTCGAAAGAAAAAAGTTTTTGAAAAGATAAGAATGTTCCTTGCAGCATCATGTACAGTAATGAAAAACCATAAACAAGAAGAGAGGTCACTGGTAAGCAATATTTATTTTTATGCATATATATATATTTTTAACCTTAGAAAGAATCATAAGAAACTAACAGTAGAAGAAAGGTTTTGGGGGAGAAAGTGTTGAACTTCATTCCATTGCTGTCTGTACAGTTTATTTTTTTTATTTTTTTTTATTTGACAGAGAGAGACACAGCGAGAGAGGGAGCACAAGCGGGGGGAGTGTGAGAGGGAGAAGCAGGCTTCCTAAGGAGCAGGAAGCTCCATGTGGGGCTCAATCCCAGGCCCCTGGGATCATGACCTGAGCCAGAGGCAGACACTTAACGACTGAGCCACCTAGGTGCCCCTAGTTTGCACTTTCTGATCTGATTTTTAAAATATGGTTTCAACAATGATTGTCTGAAGGTAGGATCATGGGTTATTTTACTTATCTTTATATTTCTTTGTGTTTGATACACACACACACACACACACACACACACACACATATATATTTAAAATCTTCCCCTCTTTATCTGACTTCTCTAGTTTTAATTGAGCATCTATTCTGCTTCCATTGTCCATCTTCTCTTAGCGTATCAATTATGCTTTAAAAATTTTTTTTCTTTGGTGGTTACCCTAGAGTTTACAACATACATTCACAATGAATCTAAATCAGCTTTCAAATAACAGGGTGATGAAGTCACCCTACAATACTGTAATTCAGAGCCCCCGACTCCCCCCACCCCATCTGATCCATACACCCCAGGAGACAGCACCCCTTTGCTTCAATCATCCCAGGGCAAGGTGGCAGGCAACTAGAGGGCACCTCTGTAGCCCAAACCACCCCCCACCCAATTATTCAAACCAGCCAATCATAAACTGTTCATTCTGCCCAATGGGACCGCCAGTGAAGGCCATGGCCTAAGCATGCCCTCCCTAGTCTTCAGGCTTCTGACCACTGGGGGGCGGGGAGTCCTTCCCAAGGGGCACTGCCTACCCTGTGCTCAGTGCCTCCCATCTCTAGGACCTGAGAGTGTCATAAACTTTGTTTTCCTGACCTCTCCTGTGTCCTTTCTTGCAGCCACACCTGACCGCCCCCCAAAAAGATGGAGAAACACCTCTGATGCTCTTTCTTCACGCAGATTCTAGTCGCCACTTGCCTCATTTCCCTTCTTTCTGAAGAGTTTCTGTGAACATTTCTTGCAAGCAGGACTTCTGGCCACAAATCCCCTGTTTTTGTTAGTCTGAGAAAGATTTGTTTATTTTAGAGAGAGAGGGAGAGAGCATGAGCGAACAGGAGAGTAGCAGAGGGAGAGGGACCGAGAACCTCGAGCCGACTGTACGCTGCGTGCAGGGACCCACATGGGGCTCCATCCCACGACCCTGAGATCATGACCTGAGCTGAAATCAAGAGTCGGACGCTCACCCGCCTGAACCACCCAAGTGCCCTGGAAGACTTTATTTCTCTTTTGCTTCAAAAGGATCATTTCGCTTTATCCAGAACTCTGAGCGAGCTGTCTTTTTTCTTTCAGTAACGATTCCATTCCATTCTCCTGCCGCCTGCATGGCTCTGACCAAAGTCAAATGTGACCATTATCCTTGTCCCTCTATAGAGAAGGTGCTTTTCATTTCTGGCCTCTCTCAAGATTTTTCTTTTTATCTCTGGGTTTCTATAGTTGGAACATAATATGCCTTGCTGTTGTTTGTTTGTTGTGTTTTGTTTTGCTCTGTTTTTGGCATCGATCTGCTTGCTAGTCTCTGAGCGTCTTGGATCTGAGGTTCAGTGTCTGTCATTAATTTTGGAAAATTCTCAGCCAGTATTACTTCCAAAATTTCTTCTGCTCCTTCTTCTCTTCCTTCTCCTTCTGGTGTTCCCAGGACACATACGTTATACCTTTTGTAACCGTCTCACAGTGTTTGACCTTCTGTTCCTTCTCTTCTCTGCCCCCCACCCCGCCACCTTTTCTCTTTTCTCTTTGCTTTTCAGTTTGGGATGTTTTTATTGACATAGCTTTGAGCTCACTGATTCTTTCCTTGGCTGGGTCTCCTCTACTAATAAGCCCATCACAGGCATTCTTCACTTTTGCCTCAGTGTTTCTGACATCCAGCACTTTCTTCTGATTCTTAGTGTTTCTGTCTCTGAGCTGTTACCCATCTGATCCTGCGTGCTGTACACTTTTTCCATTAGGGCCTGAACATAGTAGCCATAGTTATTTTACATTCTTTATCTGATAATTATAAAAGCTGCCTTGTATCTGAGTCTTCTTCTGATGCTTGCTTTGTCTCTTCACACTTTTTTTTTTTTTTGTATTTAGCATGTCTTGTAATTTTGTGTTGAAAGCTGGCTGTGCTATATCTGGTGCTAAAAACCGAGGTAATCAGAGCTTGATTTATTTCTATTTCTTTTTTTTTAAATATTTAAAAAAATTTTATCTTGGGGAGGTGCACAAGCAGGGGGAGAAGTGGACTTCCCGCTGAGCAGGGAGCCCAGTGGGGGGCTTGATCCCAGGACCCTGAGATCATGACCTGAGCCAAAGGCAGCCACTTAACCAACTGAGCCACCCAGGTGCCCAATCAGGCTTCTAGTGTGAGGTTCTATATGAATCTGGCTAGGAGCAGGACTATGTTTCATGTTTGTTATAACTGTTGGTGCCAGAGGCTCTGGGTTTTCTTCTAGTTCCTTGCTATTTTCTCTCTAGTTGTCTTTGGTTTTCCTTTAAAAATCTTTCTTTTTTAAAAGATTTTATTTTTAAGTTAATCTCCGCACCCAGTGTGGGACTCAAACCCACAATGCCAGAAGCAAGAGTCACTACCCACTGAGCCAGCCAGGACCCCCCCAACCCCGCAAGTCTTTCTTAAATAATGCATTTGTCTTCAGCTTTCTACATGGTAATCTACTGTGATTAGACCCCTTGATGTGTTGGTACAGTTTTGGGGAGGGGAAGCTTTCTATAATCTTATGATTAAATCTCAATTGTGCTTTGTTTTGCTTTGCTTGGTTTTCTCCGGCCTGAGTCCCTACGGGACTGTGACCTTCAGAAGCCTTTCTTGGCTCCCCCCACCCTCTCCGCCTGTGAGACCGGAAGGCTGGAAGTGGCTAAAGCTGTCTAATTGCCCTTTGCCCAGATCAGATAAGATGCTGGGGTGAAGCAGTTTTCCTAGCGGGCAGGCCTTTGTTACCGACACCCTTCTGGATGGTTTCTCAAAGTGATTCCTCTTTGGCTGTCGGTGCTGGAAGCATGGTGGGATTTCTCTTCAGACACATGGGGTCCTGAAGATCGGGCCCCTGGGAGTTTTGTTTAACTCTCCACTTAGTCTACACCGAGCATCGAGCCGTCTATCAGTTACCATCGGAAGTGCTCCTGCCAGTTTCAGTCCAGGGGTTTCCGTTCCCTGAGGAGGCTAATCTGCAAGGGATTCTCTGTATTCCTGGTGTCACCAGTGTTTGGAGTTTGCCCTGTGACCTCAGCTTTCTGATGGATCTGAGATTGGCAGTTCTGGCTTTTTCTTATGGAGGATGGAAGGGAAGACTTCTGGGCTCTGTGTGTGTTGGCATCGGAACTGGAAGTCTGTGTGTGTGTGTGTGTGTGTGTGTGTGTGTGTGATTTCTTTTTAAACATTTAGTAAATGTCATCCTCAACATTTTTGGTTATTGTTATGTGCAAGCTGACAGACTCCTGCCCTTAGGGCCCCTAGCATTTGGAGGGGGAGGCAGGGAGGGAGTGGCCGTCACTAATTTTAGAAAAATCTCAGCGGTTATGACTTCCAAAATGTCTTCTGCTCCTTTCTCTCTTTCTCCTCCTTCTGGTGTTCCCAGGACACATATGTTGTACCTTTAAATTGTCCCACTGTTTTGATATGTTGTTTCCTTTTGTTTTCTTTTTTTTTTTTTTTTTTTCCCTCATGGCATTTCGGTTTGGGATGTAAATAATGGCGTGGGAAGTAAAGGATCTAAATGGTGAGGGGGGGGGTCTGAGAAGCCCCCCAGGAATGTCTACGAGGGAAGGCTGGGGGTGGTTCAGCCGGGGTCTGAGGGCGCTGGGCAGAGAGAGGCGGCAGGGGACAGCCTGGAGGAGAGAGCACGCCTAGCTTTTCTGCCTCCTGGCCTTTAACTTCTGCCTCCTGGCCCTTAATTCTTCCCTCCTCATTCACCTGGGCCTTCAACTTGCTTCATCAGCTCTATGGAGGTCGGCTGGGCTGTTGGTTTGGAGGTGGTTTTCCCAGTAGAGCTGCTGTCTAGACCCTATGCTGCGGGTCTGGTAATACTCCCCCTCGCTTATCTGAATAAAGCTGGACGGCAAGGGCCGGAGAAGTTAGTGATTCTGGGAGAAGAAACCCACCAGGAGCGCTCTGGCCTCCAGTTGTTACCATCAGCTTCGAGAATCGCGAGCAGAGGTAAGAGCCAGCATCCTGTTTGTTGCGGGATGTTCTTGGATGTGTTAGGTGCTCTTCTTTGACAGCAGAGCCTGTGAGGTAAGCATTTTTATACCCATTTTACAGACAAGAAATCTGAGGCTCAGGGGGTGCTCATTTGCCGGGGCTCCAGGCAGCTAGAAAGGGGCAGGGCTGGGATTCAAACCCAGGTGTCCTGACTTCGGGCCCAAGCTCTCTCCCCTCCACCCTTGCAAAGGCCCAGGCGTATCCACTGTGAGAGAGCCACGGCTTCAGCTGCCAGCCTCTGTCCCCAGATTTATACGCAGATGCTGTGGGGGATTTAACGGCAGCCCTGTTGGAAGTTTGGCTTGGAGCCTCCATTGTCTCAGCATGTTGTAATCTGGCCCCGGGCAGGGGGCTAGGGGTGGAGGCCACTTTTCCTGGGAACTCAGGCGAGCAGGGAGTGTGAACCATCAAGCTGGGACCCAGGCCAAGAGAGAGAGAAGAGCACGGAGGCTTGGCTGAGGCTCTGGAACCTCGGCAGCATCTAGCTGGACGGGGCCATGCGGGCCCAGCCAGATGCAGGCCGGACAAGGCTGGTGACTCCCTGTCTGCAGGGGAGAGAGACAAAGAGCAAACTGAATGACAATCCAGAGGGTAAAGTGCTGCCAACCGGGGAAACACAGGGGCCTCTGGTCACCCAGGCAAGGAGCCCAATCCACGACAAAGGAGATCAGAGGCTCCCTGGAGGAGGGGGCCCCGGTGCGCCGAAACCCAAGAGATGAGCACAGTTTGGCCAGGATATAAAGGGGATGTGTCCCCTCTGGTGGAAGGAACGGCAGATAAGAGGAGCCGATGGGTCAGAACATGTCTGACCCATTTGGGGAAGTTCATCGTCAAGCAGTTCAGTCCCTCTTGAGGGTCAGAAGTGAGATGAAGGGTAGCCAGAAATGAAGTTAGGTGTATGGAAAGGGTCCAGACGTGAAATATGGCATGGATGAGGACATACTCAACACACACACAGAGTCACTGTTTATCTGAAATTCAAATGAACTGGACATCTGTTGTTGTTTTTTTTTTTTTTTTTTTTTATTTATTTTTTTGCTAAATCTGGCCATTCCAGCCTTGGGACAATTTGGACTTAATTCCTAGGTAGTAGGGAGCCATCCAAGGCTTTTCAGGAGGGGAGGACATGATGGGATTTGCATTTTAACAGGAGGTGACCAGCGTGCAGCATGAAGAGGGCTGGACTAAGGCAGGGAAGCCAGCCAAGAGAGAAGCCGGCGGATGAAGAGGGAAGTAGGCAGGCAGGGGTCATCCCAGAGGTCAAGCCAGTGGGCCTCGGTGACTAACTGAGTGTGGAAATTGAGAAAATGGGGCCGTCAAGGTTGGCATCCACCTTTCAGGGCGACTAGAGCGATGGTGGTGACCTTTCCCGAGCGAGGAGCTAAGAAGCATGGGCAGGTTTGGGGAGAGCCAGAGGCCAAGTCCAGCGTTGGACGTGGGGAGCCCCAATGGAAATATAAGCTCCTCCTGGAATGCCCACCATGCCCTACCCCAAGCAAGAGGTTGCAAGAATTGTCTCTTAAGCGACTGTGTCCCAAAGGGTGTGCCTGCATTGATGACAGTGGCTGGAGGCCAAGATGCCAGGGGGAGAAGGCTGATGGGAGGTCCAGCCTGGACCCTGGGCAACTGTCAGGCAGGAGTGGGGGGGGGCAGGGGGCTCTGGAGATAATTTAGGAGGCAAACTTAGTGTGGGGGTGTGGTGGGGGGATGACTTCTAGAGACAGAGCCTTGTGAGGACTGACGGGCCATTTCCCAGCACAGAAAATGTCATCCCGGGCAGGATCCTCAGGGGACGGCCCAAGAAAGAATTCTTCAGTGACAAGGGGTTTGCTCCAAGTTTGGGGGCAGAGGTGAGAGCCGAGGGTGGAGCTAGGCTGCTGTGAGGAGCCCCAAGGAGAACTGAACTTGGTTGGGAAGCCCTACTCTGGGAGGCTGGCAGAGGAGGGTGTCTTTCATCTCGGGGAGCAGGGGGTCAAAGCCACGAGCTGTCAGGGAGGTAAGAGGTGGTGACGTGGCCTCAGAAACTGAGGATCATGATGTGCTACCAGGGTCAGCATGGAAGAGGGCAGGGCCTGAATCTGGCAGCCTCTTATGTTGTAAGTGACCCCAAACCCAGACTGGCTTACCCACAAAATGGTGCCCATCTTATACACATCTGGCCTCCACATAAGTAGATTCAGGACTCAAACAACATCGCCCGAGTTGGCTGACCCCAGCCTCCTTTATGAGGGTTGCTTCCGTTCTCTGGCTCTATCAGGTGACCCCCCCGGCAACTTCCATGACCTCAACACCAAGTCCGGGGGAAGGGACAGTGCTCTTCCTCCTTCTCTCAAACTAGAGTCCTGGGAAAGAGCCCTCTTGGTCCTGATTGGCCTGACCTAGGTCAAGGGCCCATCCCTGAACGGATCATCACGGCCAGAATCGTAGATAGCACTGACAGGTTTAGCCCAGATCATGTGTTCCACCCCCAGGACCGGAAACAGGAGTTGGTGACTATGAAACATGTTGGCTGGGGCCCGAAGTCCCCCAAAAGCAAATCAGGGAACTACTGTCCCAAGAAGAAAGAGGATCATAACTGATGTCTCTGTCACAGGGTCCTAATTCTGGGGAATCCCTGATTCTAGGCACTCAGTACATGTTTCTGTGATGAATGGATGGATGAATGGACAGACAGACAGATGGTCGGATGAAAGCATCTTTCCAGTCCCAGGGAGGATAAATTATTTCCCTCTGTAGCTCCCTCTTTACTTAGCCTTACACCAGCCAAGCATAAAATCACCTTTGTCCTGTGCTCTGCAGTACCCCTAGGACCCCACCCAGGGCCTGGCATAGAGTAAGGGCTCAGAGAACAATTGAACTAACAAATAAACTCATCTACAGACAGACCCTCCAGTTTGGCCACTTACCTCTGAGCCTCAGTTTTCCCATCTGCAGTGGGCGCTACCCTGGGCATCAGGCAGCCATGGCAATGTGTCCAATGGCTCCATGAACATGAACTCTGACTGTGGACATCCCTGGTCCTGGCAGAAGCAGCCTCCCCCATTGGTCACCAGCTCTGCAGGATGATCCCAGGCCTGGCATGGAATTGGTTAATTGTCCTCCTAAACCACAGGACAACTTCAGCTGTACCCCACCCCCTCTCTGGCTTTCCAGATCCAGAATCTAATTTTGCACTGGCTGGAGGACTAATCTATTTAGCAGAAGTCATGGGGGAAGGGAAGTGAGGGGTTAATGATGGCCCCCAGAGATCAAGGTTTGGAATACATTGAACTCCTGGGTGGAAAGCTGCTGGGAGATGAGTCCCAGCCCTACACAAAGAAGGGTGTGGTCAAGGCCAGAGCTTAACAGAAGAGGTAGAGCTTCCTCGAGGTGGTGAGCCTCCCATCACCAGAAGCATTCAAGCAGACACAGGGCACACACTTAGAGGGGACTAAGGACTAGAAAGAGGACTTCCTTCTATTCCTGGATTCTTAGGATTCCAATCCAGCCCATGGAGACAGGACATCTTCTGAGTGCTGACCACTGTCCAAGCGGCCGACACATGCTGACTCCCTTCATTCTCCCAACAACCCAGGGAGGGAGTTATCTGTAGCTCCCCCATTTAGCAAATAAGGAAATGGAGGCTCCCCAGGACCAAGGTCCTTGCCCAGGTTGCTCCTTGAAAGGTGGCCCCGGTGATATGCACGTTGACTGGGACAACTGGGAGCCCAGGTGCCAGGACCAGCATCCTACTAACATTAATTCATGAAATCAACACAATGGTTCTTCTCTCCATGTTCAAGATGAGGAAACTGAGGCTTGGGGAGAGTAAGTAATCGGCCCCAGGTCAGAAAGTGTGCAAGGCAGGAACATCTGGATGCCTGCTCCCGTCTGAGCTCTGACTGGCACTGCAGTCCAGGCTTTTCACCAGACCGACGGTTATAAACTCCAATTTTCGAGTTCTTTCTGTGATTCTTCCCCTGAGGCTCATTGCTGGGGACCCATGGGCTGCTGGCAAAGCGCCCCTCCCGCAGGCTTCCTCTTCTGGGAGAAGAACCCGAAGGACAAGGGGAAGTGGAACAAGCTGCCGCTGTTCTTACCATCTCTCTCTACCCCCTGAATTTCACCATGGAAATTCCCAGGAGAGAGGGGCTCCCAGCGCCAGTGGACGAACATCTGGCAGCAGTGTGGTCCTGGGTTAAGCCCCAGACACCAGTCCTATAAGGAGCAAAGCTACTCGTTCCTGCAGGACATCATGGACATTTCCTGAGCACCTCTCATTCACTCCTGACATTGACCTGGAATACTTAGCCTGGGAGGCCCGAAAATCAGCCCAGCCTGTGGGATGATGATTGCTGCTGCCATGTCTCAGCTCTCTTCTGGCCCAGCCTCTTCCCTCTGCAGTCCTCAGGGCCTCCACGGTCCACCCAATACCTGAGGTCCGTCCATGCAATACCTGAGGTCCCCTGGCCCTGACCCTGGTGGGAAATTTGGGGGCATCCTAGTGCCACCTTCTGGCTAGTGCCGGAAGGACAAGGAGCCTGGCCTAGGAGCCCAGCAGCCCCACAGCAACTAGGCCGAAGGTTGATTTGCTGCAGATAAGATCTTGGGCAACTTCCAAGGAGGCAACATGCACCCCCAGAGCGGGGAATAAGGGTGTGGGCAAAGGAGAAGGAAGCACAAGAATGGGAACACGGAGGAGGCGAGAAGGAAGTTAAAATACAGACTATAAGGATTGACTGTTTTGGAAATAAGACCACAGGCTCAGAAAATTGGAAATTGGCTTCTGCCATCTCCTAAAGGCATAGAGAAACGCAGGAAGCAATCAGCAGCCATGGCGAAGAGATAACTCATCTTTGTTCTTCTGCCCCATCAGTTCATAGGTTTCCTTTACCAGGGTACAGAGCTCGCGGGCGTCAACTCACACACACACACACAGAGCTCACCACATCCTCTTGTACAAGGGAGAGAGGCCCTTATAATGTACATTTGAAAAATGATACATTTTGTAAACAAGGAGTTATAGTAAACAAAAAAAAGCTATTCACATGAAAAAGATCTAGACATACATTTGAAAAGACAATATTCTTGAAAAAATAACAAAGGGAATATAGTTTTGAAGGATTAAGTGTTGAAGATATTTCTGTCAGGTGAATGCTTAGCTTTCGGGCTACATGGTGAGACATTCTCAAGCTACGAGGGGGCTAGATTCCGCCATCCCTGTATCTTGCTGTGGAGGGTCACGCCTTGGCTCTCAGCTTCTAGCAGGGGCACCAAAGGGGGTCCATCACAGCCGCTTACACAATCCCAAAGTCTTTGAACGCAGACAAACCCATGGCTCAGGAAAAGCATGACTTTGGGGCTAAATGGGAATGAGTTGCTCTGGGGCTGGGTGAGGGGTCCAAAAGAGAGAAGACAGAGTTAAGATGAGTGGCGTTCTCTGTGACAGCCTCCCCTTGAGTCACTTCACGGAGTGTTGTGCCCGATACCACCTGGGCTTTAGTCATGCCTCTGCACTTATTAGCTGAGGGACACAGGACCCTTTACTTTGTCCGTCTGGATCTCATGAGCAGGTCCAGCCTCCCAGGTGGTGCTTCCAGAACTTTCCCGAGATAAGGCATAAAGAACACTTAGCACAGCTGTTGTGGAAAGCACTCAGAACCACCATAGGACCCAGCAATTCCACTCACAGGGGTGCACCCCGAGGAATTCCCAGCAGGGACAGATACCTGTCCACCTGTGGTCATAGTGCCATTATTCACAATCTTCAGGAGGTGGAAATAACCCAAGCGTCCCCCAGCAGATGAACGCAGAGACAAAAGGTGGAGTGTCTATGCCATGGGATCTTATTCAGCCTTCGTTAAAATGGAATAAAATTTTGACCCATGACAACACGGACAAACCTTGGAACCACTGTGCTAAGTGAAATAAACCAGACACAGCAGGACAAATAGTGTATTTGTAATATAGTGTATTGTATATACATACAATATAGTGTATTGTAGTGTATGTTTCCACGTAGGTGAGGTCCCTAGAACAGGCAAGTTCATTGGCACAGAGAGAGAGCAGACGTTACAGGGCAGAGGACAGAGGGCAGAGAGCGACGGGGAGTTCCCACTGAAAGGGTACAGTTTCTGTTTGAGATGATGAGTTCTGGAGGTGGGTAGCGGTGATGGTTGTCCAACGCTGTGAATATACTTAATGCCCCTGAATGGTGCACTTACAAACAGCTGGTATGGTAAATTAAGAATAATTTTTAGATAATAAAGTATATGATCTTAAAAAAAAAAAAAAAGAGGAAGAAGACTGAGCACAGAGCTTGGCATCGGGCATGTGCCCTCCACCTCTGTCTCCATTCTTAATTGTTAGATGGGGAGTCGAGCCTCCCGGGCCACTGTGGCCGGCTTCCACTAGGGGGGGCACATGCTCCTTGCAAAGACCTCAGGAGGCGAAAAGGGAAGGGGCGGGACTCTGAGGTCTGCCCGCCAGGAAGGAGGTGTTGCAAGCTGAGTGGGCTGAAGTGGTGGAGGTGGAGGCAGGAGCCTGACACCTGGGACCAGGCCACCTGGCTGGAAGTCCCAGCGCAGCCACTGCCTTGCAAGGCACCCTCCCCTCTGCAAGCCTCAGTTTTCCTGTTATAACCTTCTGCTTTCCTGGTCCATAAAATGGGAATTGGGGGCCCCCAAAGCGCGCTTCTCAACTTTTAACGTGCCTTTGAATCACCTGCCTTTTAATAAAAGGCAGATTCTGAACCAGTGTGTCCGGGGTAGGGCCTGGGAAGCTGCATTTCTAACAAGCCTGAGGTGGGGGGAGTGCCCATACGGCTGACTCTCGGATTTATCTCTGGGAGACCTGAGATCATCACCTTTGATGACAGGTTTTGTTTGCTTGTTTTAATTCCAAGTAGGCTCCACATCCAACGTGGGGCACCAACTCGACCCCAAGGTCAAGTTGCATGCTCCACTGACTGAGCCAGCCAGGTGCCCTGACAGGGTTTGATTTCTTTCTTTCTTTCTTTCTTTCTTTTTAACAGATTTTAAAGATTTTGTTTATTTATTTGACACACAGAGAGAAATCACAAGCAGGCAGAGAGGCAGGCAGAGAGAGAGGGAGAAGCAGGCTCCCCAGAAAGTCCAGCCTCACATGCCCAGTGCTGGTAGGGGAAGGAAGCCCCGGAGGGGCCCCTGGCCAGACAGTGCAGGGATCAGTGAAGGCTTCCCAAAAGAGAAGATTCCTTCACCTACTCTAAAGGAGTGGGCAAGAGGGCACCAGACCAAGGTGAGGCTGGGGAAGGGAGAGCATGTTCCAAGCAGAGGAAATGCACGTGCAAAGGCCTGGAGAAGAGAGAACCGGGCTTCCCGAGGTAACATGTGCGGTGAGGGCGACACGCAGGTGTACAAAGCCAACACGCCAACATGCCGCTTGTGGGTTAAGAGGCAGTATCCTCAAAGAGATGATGATTCTCTTCTCTTCTTTTTTTTTTTTTTTTTTTTAAAGTAAGCTCTACACCCAACGTGGGGCTTGGGCCTACAACCCTGAGATCAAAAGAGTTATCTGCTCTAGTGTCTGAGCCAGCCAGGCGCCCTGAGATGACAGTTCTTATTCGGGGAACCTCCGTGAGCTCCAAGGAGTGGGTTGTTGTGGGATGGTTTCCATGGCAACTCTCTGCTTTCCTCCCCCAAAGACTCTGCAAGGATGCTTCCAAGGGCTCCTCTGACTCCGTGGCCCAGGCTCCCTCAGCTGGGGAGGGAGTCCACTCCCACGCCTGGCTCTGGGTCCCCAGGCCCCGGAGAACCTGCCCCCCTGTGAATGTGCTGTCACACCCAGGGCCCACACTGACCCCACCCTTTTCCTCTCCCGCCCTAGCCTTTGGGACACAGTTCTGGCTGCCCCCTTAGAAGGTGACTGAAGCTGAGAGGGAGGTGGACATTTCCTGAGGTTTGAATTCTTTCCACCTGGGGTGGGAATGTGGAGGGAGGTTGCAGGCTTCCAAAGGCCAAGGTCTCAGAGACCCCTTGCCTGACCCCCACCCCAAGGTCAGAGTACTTGGTCATCCATCCCATCCACTCATACCTACTGAGCATCTACTATGTGCCTGGCCCCTTCCCAGCAACCCCTGGACGCAGACCCAGGCCCAGGAGCTCCCAATCTAGTGGGAAGAATGACTTGGAACAAGTGATCATGGGCGTGGTGGGCTCTGCCCATTTTGGGCTCCACTGGGGGAAGACAGAGAAGGATGGGAATCCTGAGGGCTGGATCTGAGAACCCAGGCCCGGGAGGGACCTGAGACCCCACTGCTCTGAAATAAATTCTTGTGTCCCCTTTGCTCTCTCTTGGATCACTCATTCTGGGAAAGCCAGCTGCCACACTCATCGTCCCTAAGGAGAAGGTTACACGATCCTCAACTGAGTCCTCTTGCCAGTAGCCCGCACCAACTTGAAGTTTTTACTCACTTTTTATCTGCTTGCTCTATCGATTACTGAAAGAAGGATTGTGGAGCCATCTCAGAATCAAATTCTCCGGCGCCTCCCTACAGCCTGGATGATGATTGCAAACTCATGTACTCTTCCCAAATTCCGGACCCGCAGGAACAGTGGCATAAGTGGTTTTTGTTGTTTTAAGTCACAGAGTTTTGGGAGAGTTTGTTATGCAGCAACAGGTCGCTAATATCCCGGGATTGATCCGATATATAAAGAGAAGCAAAGATATTACCAACTAATGGAAGCCAGATTTCTCATCACTGGAGAAAGAAATGCAAATATGGAAAAGGAGAAAATTAGAAAGACCTTGTGGTGTCAGATAGAAATTCAAGCTCTTGGTTGTTCGTATCTGTACATAGAGGTTGAGTGGATATAGATGTGAGTGTGTGGGGTGGAGGGGATGTGTAGATACACGTGGATAAACACACACATACTCCCAGCTCTGTCCACTGAGAAAACAGCAGAACGGTAACATACCAGAGGTAGTGGGCACACATGGTGACATACCAGAGGTAGTGGGCACACATGGTGACATACCAGAGGTAGTGGGCACACATGGTGACATACCAGAGGTAGTGGGCACACTTAGTGGGTTTTTATTTTATTCTTATTTTCTTTCTTAGTGGGTTTTTTTAAAAAAGATTTTATTTATTTATTTGACAGTCAGAGATCACAAGTAGGCAGAGAGGCAGACAGAGAGGGGTAGGGAAGCAGGCTCCCTGCTGAGCTGAGAGCCCGATGCGGGGCTCAATCCCGGGACCCTGGGATCATGACCAAAGGCAGAGGCTTTAACCCACTGAGACATCCAGGTGCCCCTCTTAGTGGGTTTTGAAATACAATTTTCTATTAGGGGTACATGGGTGGTTTAGTCCTTTAAGCGGATGACTTGATTTTGGCTCAGATCATGATCTCTGGGTCCTGGGATCAAGCCCTGTGTTGGACTCTGCCCTCAGTGGGTTTGAGGATTCTCTCTCTCTCCCTCTGGCCTGGCCCATGCACTCTCTCTCAAATAAAACTTTAAATTAAAAGAAAAGATTTTATTTATTTATTTGAGAGAGAGAGAGAGCATACAAGAGCATGGGGGTGGGTAGAGGAAGGGCAGGCTCAGTTAGTTAAGCATCTGCTAGGCTCAGGTCATGATCCCAGGATCCTGGGATTGACCAGGGAGCCTGCTTCTCCCTCTACCTCTACCCCCTGCCTTTCTCTCTCTCCTCAAATAAATAAAATCTAGTAAATAAACCAATTAACTAAAAAAATAAATTTGAAAATTTCATTCTCCATTAAAAAGAATCAAGTCTCCTTAGGGAAATGACTGATTTCAGGGCAGGGAAAAAACCAAAATGAGCCTGAAATGTCAAATTGCAACCAAAAGTAAGCAAGTGTACAAAGAATAAGGCAAAAAATCTAAAGGAGTGCCCCCTGGCCATGTCTGAAAATATCTAAGTGTCAAAGTATCGACATTAATAAACCAGTATTGGTCATATTGATATAACCCATTGAATGACACAGGAATCCATGACTGTATATCAATAGCAATAAATAAATGAGTATGTTGAAAGCTTGATAAAGAGTTGGATATTTATATATTCAAAGTAACTTCCCCACAAAAATGCTCTTGAATTACAAATGGGAAAAGAGTAATTTTATAGTGGGGATGCCTAACAGACACCATCTTAAATCAAGCTATCAGAAATGACACAAGTGGGCGCCTGGGTGGCTCAGTGGGTTAAGCCGCTGCCTTCAGCTCAGGTCATGATCTCAGGGTCCTGGGATCGAGTCCCGCATCGGGCTCTCTGCTCAGCAGGAAGCCTGCTTCCCTCTCTCTCTCTCTGCCTGCCTGCCTCTCCATCTACTTGTGATTTCTCTCTGTCAAATAAATAAATAAAATCTTTAAAAAAAAAAAAAAAAAAAAAAAAAAAAAAAAAAAGAAATGACACAAGTGACAATCCAGAATCACCTGTTAAGATGCAATGGAAAAAATGCAGGATCCCCGTGATGTTCCTGTGGATGTAGGAAGGTTTCCCCAATTTTTTATCTGAGTGTGCTATCAATTACTGGAAGAAGGATTATGGGTTTATCTGTTTCTCCTTTTTGTTCTCTAAATTCTGCCTTCTAGATTTTGAAGCTACCTTATTAGTTGCATACAAGTTTGGAAGTATTGTATCTGCTCGATGAATTGAACATATTTTTCCCACTGTGAATAGCTCTCTTTATCTTTAGCATTACTTTTCTTTTCACTGTAAACTCTACTTTTGCTGACATTAATGTAACTACACCAGTTTACTTTGGGTTAGTATTTTATATATAATTTTTTCCATCTTTTTCCTCTTTTCATTTCTGTATCCTTATATTGGACATGTCTGCTTCATAAGCAGCATATGATTGGGTTCTATTCATTTTTTATCCAATGTCTCCATGCTTATCTTTCAACTGGAGTATTTAATCTGCTTACATTTAATATAATTGCTGACATATTTTGCTTTATGTCTCCCACTTTCCTGTTTGTTCTCTGTTTGTCCCACTTCTTCTCTGTTGCTTTTGTCTCCTTTCTTGCCCTCTCTTGCCAACCTGAAAGTACATACCCAGCAAAGCTACTCTTTTGAAAATGAAAATGAAGCAGAGGTATTCCAGGCAAATAAAAACCATAATAATTTGTCACCAGCTCACCCCCATCAAAGGAATTAGGAAAAGATGGTTTCCAGGCAGGAGAAAATGGATCCCAGACAGAAACTTGGAGATGCAGGAAGAAATGATGGCCAATAGAGAGAGAAAATATGTGGTTAATCTAAACTAATATTGTCTGTATAAAACAATAATAATATTCTCTTGTGGAATTTGAAATATATAAAGAATTAAAATACCAAATGGCACCAGATGACAATAGCATGTAAGTCAGGAGGGGGTAAATGGAATTTTAAGTGGCTTAAGGTTCCTGCATTTTCCTGCAAGTGGTAAGAGTACTAATTTATGCTAGACTTTAATAAGTCAAGGATGCATATTGTCATCTCTAGGGGAAGCACTGAAAGAATAGAAAACTGGCAAGCTAATAAAGAAATAACATGTAGTAATAAAAAATACCAAATCAATTCAGAGTTAAGTGAGAAAGGAGAGAAAATAAATGTATTTTTTTAACTGAAAAATAAAGTAACATAGAAGAAACTTCAGAGGTAATAAAAATTTTAAATTGGGTAGGGAGCATGTAGTGTTCAATTCAACCTGATTCACATCCTTTACATACATGAGGTAAGTATTGTTTTTTCTCTACTCTATAGTTAATAAAAATAAATTTATTTATTTTTAAAGATTTTATTTATTTGTTAAAGAGAGAGAGAGCACAAGCAGGGAGAGGCAGGCTCCCCGGGGATCGATCCCAGGACCCCTGGATCATGATCTGAGCTGAAGGCAGATGCTTAACCCACTGAGCCACCCAGGTGCCCCAAGTAAAAATAATTTAAAAAGCAAAGCAGGGGCACCTGGGTGGCTCAGTGGGTTAAAGCTTCTGCCTTTGGCTCAGGTCATGATCCCAGGGTCCTGGGATTGAGCCCGACATCAACATCGGGCTCTCTGCTCCGCAGGGAGCCTGCTTCCTCTCCCCTCTCTCTCTGCCTGCCTCTCTGCCTACTTGTGATTTCTCTCTGTCAAATAAATAAAATCTTAAAAAAAAAAAAAAAAGCAAAGCAATTGGCAGAAACTAGGCACATATAATAGGATCTCATTTGTTTATGTATACATAGAGGAAAAATAAGGAACAGGAAACAGAACACAGGTGGGACAAAGGGAAATGTATACAGGAATTTTTTCTGTAGAGGAAAATTTCGAAGCCTATTAGCCAGGATGCAATCCGCGGATGTCTGCGGGGGTGGACGGCCTGGATGCTGGGAGGAAACTCGATCGCAGCTTTGTATGGTCTATCGAGTTTGCCTATCTCTTTCAGTAAGCGTATACTCTTGAAATAATTTTAAACAGCCTGCAAATATACGTCCATTCTGGAAAACAAATTTTAAAAATCTAATGAGAAAAGGACCTGGTGTGCCTTGCAGCCTGGAAGGCCAGTGACCCATCCTGTTCCACCCATCCTGTTCCTTCCCTGGCCCAGCGCTTAGTACTTGGAGTTGAGCGACAGACTTTCCGCCGTGACCCGCCTCGCCCACACGGTGGCGCTGCGGGGCAGGCGCAGCAGCTCCCGGCCCGGGTGGGAGCGGGGGTGGGAGGGAGGGGGGGTGATGTCGCCGCGGGGAGGGGGCGGCGCATCTTCATGAACAGATTTATTTCTTCAGCATCCTGCCGACAGGCTTACCAGGTGGCATCCGGAGCGCTCGCACGCAACAAGTCAATCGCCCCCGTAGGTGGCGGCGCTGCATTCCAGCGCCAGCTGCCGGGCCATTTCCCACGCGGTGGTGCGGCCCAACCCACCTCGCGTGTTAACCGCGGTGCGTGTTAAAAGCCCCGGGGTATCCAGATGACAAGACTGGATTCTCGAAACGTGCCTGTGGGGTTCTGACAGGGCTTGTCACATCATCATTGGGGCCCGGCTCGAGAGGTAGTGAGGTCTAGATCCCTGGAGGTGTGCAAGCCCTACTGACCCACCTCACCTGTGAAGGGGCCTACACGAAGGTGGAGGGGATCTTGCCTTGGATGAGATGATCCTGGGTCTTCCTGGGCTAAGACTGGGTGTTTCCAATTTCTGTCTGTGAATTCTCCCACATGTAAATCTGAGCAGAGCACTGCCTGCTTAAGACATTCCATGGCTCCCCATCGCCCTCAAAGTCCAAACTCCCGAGCCTGACTCCTGAGTTTCTTTCCCATCACCACACCCCTGTCCAAACCACTGCCACCTGGAGGCAGCGTGCCCTGGTTCTAATACACTGACTGCTTCCATTCCATTCCACCTGGCACTCTCTCATCTCTGAGCCTTCAGCAGGCTGTTCCCATCCACTCAAATACTCCCCCGCCATTTTTTTCTTGTCTAACTCTGACTCGTCCTTCAGACCTATAGTTTCAATGTTGCCTCCTCCTAGAAGCCCCCCCCGGATCCCAGCTGCCCACCACCCCATCACCCCCCACCAAGCTTCTTTCTCCAAATACCACTCTGGACTTGATTTATACATTTACTGTTTGCCTCCCCTGGTGGCACCTTGACGGCAGAAGCCAGTCTGCATGGGTCTACCTAGCCTGCTCTCCCACGGCTAGGATGGCATCTACCAGGCGCTCTGTAAATCCGGTCCCTTGAATGTTCAAGAGCGCATATGAATGGCGGGGGCCCCTTCCTTCCACGGTGCCTGAGGGGTCTGACAAAGGCGCTCTGTGGGCTGTAGAGGGGGGGGGACATGGGAGGAACAGCCATAGTTACGACAGACAGCTCCTTCAGAGGAACCGCTGGGCTCCCCCTGGGCTCCTGCTGCCAGGCAAGAAAAACCACAACAGCTAGAAGCTGCTGGGCCCCTCCCCAGCACGCGGCGTGTGGCTGGACACAGGCGGGCCTCGAGCTGCAGCAAAGAAAGGGATGGGTGAGGGGCTCAGCTCCACCCAGCTCTGCCCAGCATCCTCCTGCACAGGGAGGTCCCTTCCAACCCCGACGCCCAGCCCACGTGCACACTGACATCGGACATCTCCCCTGGAACACCCTGCGCACCCTAAACTCATCGAATTAATCACCCGTCTCCAAATTGCTTCTCCTGCTGGCTCCTCACTCCCTACACTGCACCCCCACCACTCACCCAGCCCCAGAGCCTGGTCTCTAATCAAGGACCCCACCATCTGCTTTGCCATCTCTCCAGGGTCCTGTGAGGACAGCGCTCCCTCCGCGTCGGCCCCTCCCGCGCTCCACATTACAGCCAGACTTTCTTCCTTTCAGTTCCTCAAACAAGCTGACTGCTCTCTCCTCTTGACCTTGGGCTGACCCCTCAGCCTGGACACCCCCTTTCTACGTGGCAAACGTGTCTGTGTCCCTCTGGTTCCTGCATAGACGCTCTTCCTCCAGGAAGCCCCCCCAGGTCAGGTGCTCTACCTCAGGGGTCCCACGGTTACTTGGGCTTTCCCGTCTCTGCCCAGCTCGTGCTGTGTTGTCAAACCTGGTGGTCACTGTTGTGTCCCCAGCTCGCTGGGCTGCTCAGTACCACCTGACCCAGCTGGTCCTGTCCTCTTGCCCAAACCCCTTTTGCCCTGGTGGATGGACAGAGGGAGGGAGGGATGGGCGAGTAGGGGGACAGGTGGGGGGCTGGCTGAATATGGAGAGATGGAGGAAGGCGTTGACGCGCAGGTGTGCCTCTGGAACCCACAGTCCTCGAGGAGTGCTTGAGAGGCCGCGGTCCCAGATCCTGACTGGCCCCCGTAGGCCTCTCTAGGCCCCAGAGGATTTGCTCTGCTTGTTCCCAGTGGTGAGGAGAAAGTGCTCCAGAATGCCACACTGATCCGCATTTTAAGTTCTGGTGCCTTTTGACACAGCATTTCCGCTTCTGAGGATCTCTCCATCAGGACTGCCAGCACGGGGACACAGAAATAGGTACAGTGTCGAGAAGGTCGTGGCAGGGCTGCTTGTAATCCTGTGACACGGGGACCAGCTTGGCAGTCCGTCAGTGGGCCCCTGCTGGTGAGGTTTGCTCGGCGGCTGGTGCGAGGGTCCAGAGGACATATCCATGTGCCTAGGAGGGAAGATTCGGGGTTGAGTTGCTAAGTGACAAAAGCATAGTTATACAGGATGCGCTACGTGTGGTATGAATAAATACACTGTATGTGTGTGTGTGTGTGTGTGTGTGTGTGTGTCCTTGTGCACAGGAAAGAGGTTGGGCCCTCACACTCTCCCGCCTCCTAACCATGGTCACCCCGGGGTATACAGTGGGATCGGAAAGGCCATTTCTTTACTAGTCTCTCTACCGCACCAACTTTTCCTGTAACAAGAAGCCTGTATTCCTATGTCATTGGACATCACGTTTAAAGAGATCGTCTCACTGTACCTTTCAACACTTGACTTGATGGCAGTTGGGTTGGGTGGGAAGGTGGGTGGATGGGTGAGTGGCGAGTTCCCCCAGGGCGGTGGGTGTGGGATGTGTCACCAAGCGCTGACCCAGCCTCCCCTGGGCTTTCAAGGCTCACTTCTACCCAACAATCTCCCAGGATTCCCAAACACATAGAGGGGGGGGGGGGCAGGGGGGAGTTGGGGGAGCAGCAAACTGCGGCCTGCAGGCCAGATCCAGCCCAACAGCTGTTTCTGCATCGCCCCTGGGCTAAGGATACTTTTTACATTTGTAAATGGCCGGGAAGTAATCAAAAGGAGAATGCCATTTCATGACACAGGATAATTATGTGACCATCAAATTTCAGTGTCACCAAATAAAGTTTTGTTGGAACAGAGCCATGCCCGTTCATGTAGGCATCCTCTCCGGCCGCTTCCGAGCTCCAACGGTAGAGAAAATAGGACGGAGGCCGAACGGCCTGCAGAACCCGGGTGTTTACTGTCTGGCCCTTTGCAGACACAGCGTGCGGATCCCTGATAGCTTCTGTCCCAAGCAAATCAGTGGGCTAAGTGGACCCACGGCTTGGCCTTTGCTCTCGGGTCTGTGCCCTCTCCAGGCGCTCTCTCTCTGCCTCCTGCCTTTTTCTACCTGCTGGAAAAGTAGCCATCCTGAATTATCCTTGCAAACTCACCAGCAACCAGCGGGGAGAGCTCCCTCTGGTGGTCCCCACGTCTGGCCGATGCCCAGCTGCAGGTACACCCGCCTTTGCACCATCCCACCACCCCTGTCCCAGTGGGGATCCTCAGGGGCAGGGACTGATTCATTCCTGGGTCTCGGGCTCCAGTTGGCCAAGTGGCATGAATTGCCGTCATTGCTTTGTGGGCAAAGTGCTTCCAGGCTTCATGGTTTTTCCCCTGACTCACCACAAAACCTGAAAGCTAGCCAGGAAGCATGGGTGGGAGTGGGGGGTGAGGTTCAGGGGGAGTGCAGCGAGCTGAGCTCATGGGAGGCAGGAGGCGGGGGGTGTTCTGATGATCATAGGGGCTCTTTCCAGGGCAAAATCACGTGGTGCGACCATGGAGAGCAAAGCAGACCAGCGCAGAGCAGTAGCAGGAGGACATAACCTGACTCGAGTGGGGACCTGACTTTGGAGTCAGAGGGAATTGACCTCCTGACAGAGAGTGAGTTCCCCATCTCTGAAGGTAAGCAAGCAGAGTTCGGATCAAGAATGTTATAGAGGAGATTCCTGCCCTCTCAGGGGACTGCACTGGATAAGCCTCTAACCTAGGGCTCTTAGAAGCCTGGGGTCCTCTCAGGGCAAAGATCAGGCACTTTGGGGCCAGGCATAGGGCCGAGATCTGGGGGTTTGGGGAGAAGACGAAAAGGACTATCTTTGCCAGCTGCTGAAGATCCACCCCCCCTTCATGCCAGCCTGTGTCTCAACCCTGCTGCCCACATGTGGGGCCTACCCACATCAGCAGGACTTCTCAGATGGACCTCAAGGCAGGGCTCTGGGACCCGGCAGCTAGGATTTCTTGATGGAGACCATGGTTCATCACAAAATTGATGACTTCACAGAACCCTGGGGACCATGACCACTGTCCCCATCCTCTCAACCCTGGAAATCCCCGAACTCCTGGCACTGACCTAGAGCTCGCCTCCTTCCGGGAAAGATCTGAAGTTCCTTAATGAGAATCCAGCTTCACATTTGTAGGAGGAAGGAAGGAGGAAGCCTTCCTCCTTCCGCAGGAGGAAGCCACGGCACTCTGTGGTTCAGAGTCCAGGCCTTGGAGCCTGCTGCGGCCACCAGGGGCAAGTTACCAACCTTCCCAACAGGGCTGTGGACGACTTGAATTTCTCATCTGGCCCCAGATTTTTGGGACCTGCTTCGGCCATCTCTTTGCCATGTGAGGCCGATGAGCGTCTCTGGCCCCTGCTGTCCTGCTGTCCTCAGTGTTTAGGATTCTCGGAGAGCACATGGGAGCTCACGAGGGCTCCACAAGGGCCCCGTGCACACCCAGGGCTGCCGTCATTGGAAGGAGCCCAGCCCCTTCTTCCCCGGTGGAGGTGACGACAGGGCCAGCCCGGGACACGCCCTCATGCCCCGCTGGTTGCCTCACGCCTTGTCCAAAGTTGCCAACCCTCAGTTCTGAGGCCTTTCAGTGAGCCACAGAAACAGAGCCGCCCCTCTCCTTAAATATAGGAGATGATGAAGGACAGTTGTTTGGAGAAGAAGAGGGCGGCCGGGAGGGAAATCGAACCACCAAAGGCTGGCCTGTCCCATCTCTGAGCCTCCCTGCCCCCCGTACCCAGACACACCCCCAGGAAGCCCCACCGGGTGCTACTGTGGGGCCAGTGGGGACTTCCAGCTGGGCTGACACAGCCTCGAGCCCCAGCTTGGAGTAGCCTCTCAGTGTTCCCATCTATGAAATGGGACTCAGAAAACCTGCCATGGAGAGCCGATGAGTGACATGCAGAGAACACTCGATTCACAGTATCTGCGTGGCCGCCGAGGGGAGAACCTCTGGTCTCCCCGCTGGGGCCCAGCCTGTGATGAGAAGGGAAGGCCCGGTCCCACCAGATAGGCGTTAAGAGAACGGGAGACACATAGGAGTCCACACGTGAGGTGTCCTGGGGCTCAGCGGGAGCCCCCAGATTGTGTGCTTGTAGATCAGGGCCAGAGGCAGTAGGGGAAGGATGAGCATTACAGCGGACGCTTAGTTCCTCCACAGAGGTTTTGTCCCATGCATATTTATTGGGGGCCCAGGACGCTGGGCACAGTTCCAGGTGTTGGGGGTCCAGCATGGTGCTCGCATGGAAGCCAGGGCCAACAGACAGGACACAAATATATAAGACAATGTCACATGGGATGCTAAGTGTCAGGAAGAAAACCCAAAAGTTGGGGGGAGGGGCAGGGATGGCGAGAGAGTGATGAGAAGGGGGGGGGGGCATGATATCTCAGGGAAACCAAAGCTCTGAGAAGGGGAATCACTTGCCCAGGGTGGCCCAGCCGGTAAATGGGGAGCTGGGATTACCTGTCCTCAGCCCCGACACTCAGCCAGGAGGCTCCTGAGTGGGCTCTGGCCCACGCTGGCTTGTGTTCTGGAGAGGGGCTGTGCAGGGTCAGCTCAGGAACCCCGGAAGAGCCAGACACTGTGGGCTCCCCACGGGCTCCATTTGGGCTTGAGCAGCAGGATTTAGCTAGAAAACCAGCACTCAGGGGAGAGAAGGGCTAAAGCTCTCACGGCAAAGAATGGGGGCCGTTCCGTGTGGTAGGACAGTGTCGCCTGGCCTTACTCCTTGCATCTGCCTGGCGAACTCCTCTGCATCCCTCCCAGTCCCATTCAGCTGGACCCTCCTCTGCAAGGCTTTCCCGATTCTGCTGACCAGATGGCTCCCCGTACATACGCTCTTCTAGCCTTCACACCCTTGGGTTTCTGCTCTTCCCGTAGGTCTCTGGCTCCCCGGCTCAGTCCAGTCTCGGGTGTGGCAGGGGCAGAGAGAGCGAGTGGTGCCAAGAACGCATCGTCCCCAGCAGGGAAGGCAGTGGACTAGCTGACCACGGGGAGTCCGCGGCCAGGCACCCCTTCTCCCTGCTCCTTCCTGCTGGCTTCTCTCCAGGGACACACAGCTTGGGGCCAGCTGCCATCAGTGACTCCTAGTTCCCTGTCTTTACACAGAGTGACAAGTCCTGTCTGGAACCGGGGGATTCCTACCACCGCTGGAGCTGGGGCGTGCATCGGGCTGGCACGCTGGGCTACGTCCGGTGCTCTAGCGACCCCCTCTAGACTCATTGCCCCCCACCCCAACCCCACTCCACTCCAGCCTGTCGCCATGGCCTCCTGGATGTCTCCATGTGTCCGTGTGAATTTCCCGCAACACAGTTTCTGGGTCTCCCCCAGCTCCATACACCAATCTGCAAGCCTTGGCGTCTGCCTAGTCCTTTCTCATCCTTTTCTCCATGTCTGATTGGCCTGCAGCGCCTAGGGCCCTACTGGATCTTGAATGCATTTGCCTTTCTCTGTCCACTCTGGCCCTCTTGGGGTCACCTTGCCCACAGCAGCCTTTCAGGTCCCTTTCCTGCTTCAGCCTGCAGTAGCTCCCACCCCCCCACACCCCGCCACAAGCCCCTCCACGAAGCTGCCTCCGTGCCCTTTCTCTGCTCTGTGACTGTTCCCCTGACTGTCCACCCAGGCCCAGTCACACTGGTCATTGTCCTGTCCCTCCCGCTCACCAAGCTCACGCCCACCTCAAGGACTTTGCGGTCGCTTTGTCCAGTGCCGGTTGCTTTCCCTGCACATGGCAGCCAGGTCACGGCTCAGATGTCACGCTCTCGGAGATGTCTTCCCTGACCACCACCCAGCTGCAAAAAGGGCTCTGTCATGCTCTATCATGTGGCCCTGATGAGCACTCCTCTCTGTGTGACACTGCACCTGTGTCCCGCTGGCTAGGACGTCACTGCCGCAAGAGCAGGGATAAGGTTGTCCTACGCCCTAACAGAGCCATGCACAAAAGCAGTGCATGAGCAGGAGAAGGAGTCAAAGAACCAGATGGGGCTCGGATGCCCCTTGTTGCCACTCCAGGAATGTACACATGCTGGCAGTTTTGGACCCCGAGAATTCACATCTAGGTTTTTACCCTAGGGAGGTCAAGTGACGGATGCGCAGAGAATGTTCGCGATACCCATCCCAGTATTGGCTCTGGCGACAGTCTGGGTGTCCATCATTAGGGCACTGGCTCAAAGCAGGTACAGCCCAGCTCCCACAGAGCTGCCAAGAAGGAGGCCGATCTGTTTGGCATCACTGTGTCGTCAAGGGAAGGACCTGGAGACCCATGCTCCAGACGCATTTATTGCAAAGGAATCCCTGAGCTCCGAGGTCTGGTTGCACGGAAACAGAGCTAATTCATAAAAACAGAGAAATGAATTGGGAAGGTGTGGGAGCCGCCAGGTTCCTCCAGCTCTGACCTTGACCTGTGAGACAGCGCTGGCCTGGGAAGGAAGTACCTGGCTCTGGCTCACTCCGCTGCCTGGGGGCCCAGCCGGACCTGGAGCCCAGGCCCCCTTCCCACTGAGCCATGGCCTCGTGCTCTCAGTGGGCCCTGGAGCACAGCCCGGGGAGGAATGCATCCTGCCCCCCACCCAAGCCCCTCGAGGCAAGTCCCTTCTTTCAAAACCTCAGCTTCCTTGACTGTACAAGGGGCTCCTATTCTCCCCCACCTGCCTTCCCCACATTGAGGCTGTTAGGATGCCCAAAGAGGAGAATTACTCTTCACGGAGTACTTCACAGGTGCCCGGTCTGGTCCGGTCCTGCCGTAAGGCTCAGACCCCGCCATGAGGAAACACTACAGGAACAGCATTCTACCCGTGAGACTCCCAAGGAGGCTGGCTCGTGTCACCCAGTTAGTAAGTGGCAGAGTCGGGTTAGAAGCCTAGAGGGTCTAGAGGGTAATGCCCCTACTCTACCTAGAATGTGACCCCAAAGCCCCCAAAAGCTTCAGGGCCCCGGAGAGCTGACAGGAGAGCTGGACCTGAGCTCATTTGCTGACTGGTGGTCTCAGGGCCCACCCCTTCACGCCTAGATGCCTCCCCACAGGGCAGCCCGCCCCCCACGCCCGCCGAGAGGAGAGTCTGAGAGCTGGATGCCCGCAGTTGCCTGGGTAGGGCCTGGCCTCCCTGTAATTAAGGCAGCGGGAGGCTGGAAGCTGAGAGCTCTGGCAGCCGAGGTTGGAGTGGGGGTGAAGGGTGACCCCGAGGCTGGGCCGACCACGTCAGCACCCACTGGCTGCTCTGGGAGCAGCTGGGCCGCACAGGGTGGCTGGGAGGGGCCCAGACGGGTGTTTGCTTCGTGTCGTCCCCGGCCTGGGCCCTCCTGCCAGCCTCCCAGCTTGTCCCCCTGTCCCCCCAGCTCCCTTCTCTTGCTGTCCCCTCTGCCTGGGCACCAAAACCAGGGCATGTCTCCAAAAAGCTAGTCGCAAAGGTGTAGCTTGTAATGATCTCACAGTGCTGGGGGGCAGAAAGCTTTCTCCTGCTTTGTGTGTTTGTGTGTTTGTTTTATGTCGGAGATCTCTCTCTCCTGCTTTTAGTGCAGAGCGTTACAAAGCCTGGGAAGGGGCTGCTAGCAGGAATTCCCAGGCATTCCTTAGAAAGGAGGCCTCTAGAATGCCTTCTGAGGCTACCTGACACCAGCTCCAAGACTGTGGTTCCGGGTCCTCCCCACTCCAACCCCAACCAGCGCATCTCCGTGACCTTCTTCCAGGGTCTTGTCATTCCCACTGCAATGCCCCCTTCCATGCCTCTGCCTGTGCCAGTCCCTCTGCCTGGGATGCCCTTACCTTCCCCTGCTCAGCCCATGCAAATCCTGGTCTTCTCTTGCTCTCCAGTTCACATGCCTCCTCACCCAGGCAGCCTTCCCTGATTGGGCCAAAATGGTGCACTTCTCCCACAAGCCTATGGCGTTGGTCTGTATTCTGGGTTGAATGTAGATTGAATGAATTACTGCATCTCTGTCCTCCCCGCTGTCCCCCAGCACCAAGGCTGTCACTTCCCTGGGGCCCAGGCCTGCCCTTGAGGCCACCTGCCACCTTGGATGAGTCACTTCTGTCCAGGCTGCACTGTCCTCATCTGTAAAACAGGACAGCAGAGCTTCTATGAGGGACCACCGGGCAGTGCATGAGACCACGTGCCGTAAATGCTCAGAACGGCGGCCGGCCCCTGTGGCCGCTCCCTGAGTGATACCCAGCGTTCCAGCCACTCCCGTGGCTACAGGAGCCAGAGAGGCCTTTCGAAAGATGGCTTGGAATGCATCACTCTCACAGATCATCCTCGGGGTCTGGCCTGAGAACAGCCCCCTGAGGCCCTGCCTGGCTCTCGCCTGTTTCCCTCCCTGGTTCCATCTCCTGGCACCACCTCCTCGATCAGGCTCTGTTCCTACCACCTGGAACTTATCGGGGGGGGTGGGTTCTGAAGACCCCACATACGCTGTCCGCTCAAGGTTCTCAAGCAGGTCCCTCGTTTCGCCTGGCTCGCCTTTCCTCCTCGCTCCCTCCTTCACCCGACTCTTACTCAGCCTTAGGTGCCTGTTTCCAGGAAGCCTTCCCTGACCACCTCCCACAGCCAGGGGAGACATCCCGGCTCTGTTTCTGCAGCACTTCCCCCTCCCTCCCACCTGGCCTTGACCTGCTTACCTTCGGGCTCCACGAGGCCAGACACCGCCGCTGTGCCTTGCTCCTTGCTCGGCGCTGTTAAGCCAGCACCTGGCAGTGTCTGGCGTGGAGTAGATGCTCAGAAAAAAGTTAATGACTAACTGAATGGAGGGATGAGTCAGTTCTGCATCCCCCACACTGCAGGAAATGTCTGTGGAACAGATTTGAGTGGGAGGTTCCAGCAGGGCCTGGGAGAAGCCCCTGGGGTTTGGGCGCTGGGTGGCGAACAGAGCCAAGCCCCCCTCCCCAGCCCCTCCCACGGGTGGGTCAGCCGGGACCACCCCCCACAGACCCTGGGGGCCCCAGAGCCAGCTTCCAGATGCTAAGCCCCAGCTCAGCCTCACCTCTTAGCTTTTCCATCTGCACAGCCCCGGCCAGACCCCGCAGCCAGCGTCGCAGGCAGCCAGGCCAATCGTCCCGGCGTCTTCCTATTTTAGACATCTCGCTGCCTCGGTCCCTTCTAATGTTTCCAGCCCGGCTGCGGGGGGAGGAAAAAGAGGTTACTGCTACTTTAAATGTACTGTATGAAGGCGAGGGCTGGAGAAGGGCCTGCTTGCAGGAATACCCAGTCATCTAGTTGGAAAAGCCGCCAGATGGAATACAAAAGGAGAAACCCAGACGCTCATGGAGACAGCCTTGGTTCATAAATCAGGTGGGGCCAGGGGCTGGGGGCCCATTCGCCATGGAGCCCGATTCCCTCCTGGACCAAGACGACTCCTACGGTAAGAGGGCCCCGGCCCCTGCAAAGTGGCAGAGTTGAGGATTTGGCCGTGCTGCTCCGCTGCTCGGCAGACTTTTCTCTGCTTGCTGCAGGAATCCGAGTTGATGCGGGGAGGCCGGCAGGCGGCTGGGCACCGTCTGGTCCTGGGGCCTCTGGGTGGGCATGGGTGCTCCGGGGGAAAGGGCACAAGGCCGAAGCGTTCCCCCTGGGCAGAGCCGGGGGCAGCCCCTTGGACTCTGGACATGAGTAGGGTCAGGGGAGGGAGAGAGAGTTTGGGTTGCTTCTGTTTTGCTCTTGGCCAAGAAGGAAAGGAAGGAAGTTTGCAGCCCCCCTGCCTGTCTGCCTCGCTCGGGTCCCCAAGCCTGCCGGGTGCTGTGGGGAATTTAATGAGTGAGATCCTGCAGATAAATATAGATGGACCAGGCTTCAGGAACGCACCCTGTAATTAACGCCCGGCTGAAGGCACGCCCCACTTTGCAGGCCCCCGGGGGGCTACCACGGGGGCTGCTCCTGCTGCCCCTGCTGCAGCCTTTGGGGTGACTGGAAACCCCAGGGAAGATTGCCGGGGCACAGTTGCCAGGACAGAGCTCTTGCTGCGAGCCTGGGACAGGACTTGTTAGACTCGGAATGGCTCAGCCGGGGTTAGGTTCTGCAGGCTTGGAGCTCCAGAGACGCAGGGAAGAGGAACCCCTGCCCAGCCTGGCCAGGGAGATGCCCATCGGCTGGAATGCCAGGGCGCCCTGGCTGTCTCTGGGCAATGTGTGCCTGAAAAAAGCAGGAGGGCCAGGGTGCCTGAGGGGCCGAGGCAGGGTGGGGGGGACAGCAGATTTGGGGGTTCAGCAAGGAGAAGGCCCTGTTGGTCAAAAAGGGGGCGTTGAGAAGTGGCCTTACTCCAGCTCGGAGCTGCCTTTGGGGGCCCAGGTCCTTCTGGGACCACAGTTCCTGCGAAGAAAACAGGGTTCTCCCTCTGGACCCCTCTCCCACCCCAACCCCAGCCAGGCCTGGCCTCCATACAGACTCAAGGCCAAATTTCCTTCCTTCTGCAGGAGCTCAGCTCTTTCCAGGGAGAGGGGCCCTTTGCCATGTTCGGGGCTGTGATCCTCCAGGGAGATCTGGCAAGGCCCAACCATGGACCTGGCACTGCTGGGCAGTCAGGGGACTAGAGGATGTCTGCTGAGTGACCCCCCCCCCCGCCGCGTGCCCAGCTGTGTGCCACGGGCACGGGTACAGAAATGATGAGCTAGCTCAAGCTGCAGAAATAGTTTGTGCTTACTGAATGGAGGGAGGAAAGAGAGAAAGGGGAGGGGGGAGGAGGAAGGGGCAAAGAGAGGCCCCTGACCCGGAAGAACTCCCAGCCTCGAATGGGAGACAGACAGACAAATAAAATGAGTCTGGATTGAGTGATGAGTTCTCTGGGGAGTGGGGCACAGACAGTCTGAGATATGCTCCCGGAAAGTGCTCACCTGAAACTTGGTATAGCCTTGCCCGAATGCAACTCTATAGACGGCACAGACCCTTCGCTGGGGGACCAACCCATGGCCAAGTGAGGCTCTCTCACTTCTCCCAGGGCTTCGTCTCCCCACCTGGGACCCAGAGCCCCGAACTGCTGTTTCCTGGTTTTCGAGCAGCAGCCTCTGGGCAGGGCGAGGCTGGTACCCTGGAAATGGTGTGCACCCTAACTAAAGGGCCCCATGCATGGCGGGGGGCACCTTGTCTTTACCTGTTTTGGGAGACTGTTGCTGGTCTTCTGGAAGCTGGTCAGGTCGTAAGGTGCCTAGGAGCCATGAGGAAGAGGCAAAGGGACAGAGGGAGCCTTAGGAAGGAGTTAGGCAGGAACGGAGGGGAGCCCAGGCTCTTGCAAGTGATCTCGGGTCCAGCCGAGAGGGGTCTGGCTCCAGCATGCCTGGGAGGCCCAGAGCAGAAGGAGCCTCCTGGACCAGGCCAATGAAGGAAAACCATGGGCTCAGAGTCACTTCCTCTCTATGTAGCTAACTACTTTCAGGTCCTGTGTTAAGTTTTGGGGTTGGAAAGGCAAGTGAGACCTTATCTTTGCCTTCATGACATTTCTAGGTTAGGCTGGGAGAAAGGAGAGCACCCTGGTGGGGGAGATCAAGGCACTGTGGAACCCCTCACCCACATGTGGAGTCCAGGAAGGCTTCCTGGAGGAGATGACTCCTCCACTAAAGAAGTTGATGACTCTTTCCTTCATGAAACCCTTTCTTCACCTGGCTGCTGGGAGAGGTAACTCTCCTAATTTTCTCCCACCTATTTCTCAGTCTCTTCTTCTGGCTCTTTCTCTTGAATCCTTACTTTGTCTTGCTACCCACACAGTCCCTTGACCAAGATCTGCTGCTTCTGCCTCCCTGCATGATCTAACTCTTTCTCCTTCATGCACCCACTCCTTAGACTCTGGTCCTACTGATCTGAACTTGTTCACAATCATCAAAGTCGTTGTCATCCCAGGGCCTTTGCACATGCTGTCTGCTTTTCCGGGAACACTCTTCCTCTCACTCTTCAGTAAGCTAATTCCTCCTCCCCCTCTTATTCCCAAACTCAACTGAAAAGTCACTTCCTCAGAGAAGTCTTCCCTAGATCATGTTCCTGCGATCCATCTAATGAGATCTTACTCTTACTTTCTCTTTTCCTTGATATGGTCTGCTCCTATCTGTACAGGACGTTATTGTGTGTGCATGTGTGTGTGCTTGAACTTGACGTATCCCCAACTCTCTGAGCTCTCGGACGGCTGTTATCCCCTGAGCATAACTCTCTGCCTGGCCCAGAGTAAGCATCCAGCACACATGTCGAATGAGTGAGTGAACAAATTCTGTTGGCCCAGGCAAAGAGGTGAGGAAAGGCATTCCAGGCAGATAGAACAGCAGGTGCAAAGGCCAGAGAAACTTCTGAGGGTTCCCTGATACTTCCAAGGAGGGTGGTGCTTTGGGTCGGGGTTGACAAGCTGAGCTCCTTGGGGGACTCGGAAACTTCAGTGGGTACAGGGTTGGGAGAGGCACGGCTGGGAGTGGGGCTCTGGGCCCCCTTCCATGGCTCAGATCAAGCAAGACTCTCTCCTTCCATCTGGTGGAGAGCCTGAGCTTTGATTCCATCCACCTGGTGCTCCAGGAATGAAGGGATTTGGGCCACATCCCAGCCACTGGCGCAAATGCTCTGGAGGGCGGCGCCGTGTGGAAGGGGCCTCAGAAGACAGGACTGAGCAGTGCCCTATTAGATGGTCCTGAGGTGAGAGACCCTTGGAGCAAGGCCAGTGAGGGCTGAAGTGGCTGAGGGAGTGGCAAACACAGGAGCAGGGGTTTCTTTACACAACAGTCAGAAACAAGAAGGCAGGGAGCAGAAGCCCTTCATGGGCAGGCCTCGTGTGTAAATCGAGGCAAGGCTCAGACAAGATCTGGGCTGACCCCCTCTGACTGCCTGACAAGTCTGGCTCAGAGAAGCTCTTCCTTCCCTTCTTTCCAGTTGCGGAGGAAGAAAACAGGAGGACCCTGTTTTCTCACCCTGTAGAACATTCTCTGGTCGGGTTCTCACGCCGTCCTGCCACTCCTCCACTTGCCGACGTGGCCTCCCACCCCTGTCTGTGGCACCCCTTGGTGCTTCCCTGATGAGGGCATGTTTTGATCGCCTGGTCGCTAGTCAGACTCCCATTTAAGACCATAAGGTCCTTGAGGGCAGGGCTGTGCCTTGGTTGCTACTGCATTCGCTGTATGAATGAATGAATGAATGAATGAACAAGCGAATGAGTGAATGCCCCTGCTGGATCCCGCCCCGGACGTGCTCTGGGTCCTCAGGCATCATCCCCCACTCTGGGCATGATGTTCCCTTCATGGTCGTTTATACCCCACACCCCGGAATGATCTGGCTCTGACCATCTAAAATTCTAAATCCGACTCAGCACTTGGTGCCCTGTCCCCTCCCCGCGGCTCGAGCCTCATCCTGGCTCCCTTCGCCTTCGCGCGCCCTGGACCAGGTCCCTGCTCCTCGCTCAGCCTTGGTTTCTTTGTCTGACAAATGGGCAGACTTGGCAGGGCCCTGCCCGCCTCCCTGGCTGTCTTGGGGAGTGACAAGGTAAAATCTCATGAGACTGGACACCTGGGAAGGGGGGGGGGGGATCTGTGATTCCTGGAGGGAGTTGGGCTTGGACAGAGAGCCGGGATCAGTGCTCTGGAAGGGGCTGGTTGCTCGGAAATCCTGGGGGCAGAAGAGGCTTCAGTTTCTTCCTGGTGATAACCAGCGGGGACATCTGCCCCCGTTGAGGGGGTCCCAGTAGGCTGGCAGACGGAAGTGATTGCAGGTTCAACAACCAGGCCTATTTACTGAGGCCCTTTTCTGGGCTGAGGTTCCATGCAAGGTCCTTCATGGACTTTGTCTGCTCGAGTCCTCAACGCCATAGACCCGTTGTTGTTAGTTCCATTTTCCGGATGAGACAACTGAGGCTCTGGGAAGTTAAGTGATGGCCAAGGTCATACAAGGTGATTTGAACCCAGGTTGCTCCAGAGCTCAGGACAGAGCTGTATCATTGCCCCTCCGGGTGGCCCCTTCATGTCCCCCCAAAAAATCCTGCCTCCTGGGAGGGTTTGCTGGCACAGCTCTTGGGAGGAGCCCAATGCGGCAGCAGCCATAACCGAAGGCCATATGCACCCAGCTGGGAACAGCGAGCAGAAGCAGCTGTGATGGGACAGGGTCAGTCTAAAGAGAAGGTTATTTTGGGCTAGAAGCTGTCAGGGGTCTGATGTCACCACTCACCAGCCCTTCCCATGAGAGGAGGAACCGAAGATGTCAGAAGCAGGTTTGCCTCAGCTGGTAACAGATAGACAAAAACCGTAAAAGAACAGCTGTATGCCTGGTCATGCGCCTCCCTTTCATCATCTGGCTTCCCCTCGCCAGCACCCTGTGGGGTGGGGGTTAGCATTCTTGTGTTAGAGATGGGGAAACCAGCTCAGAGAGGCTGAGTGACCCACCCAGATCACACAGCTAGTGAGTGGCAAGGCTAAGAGTCATGTAGGTTTGTCCCACCCCAGAGCACATGCTCTAAACCCATGCCCACTAGGTCCTTCTCTAAGGCTGTGTCTATGCGGGTGGACTTCTCGGGAAGGGCGTTCAGTCCTGGCCTGCCTCTCAGGACAAGAGCCTGGGACCTCCTCTTGCTCTGCCACTTAGCTAACCCAACAGGTCTTGGGCAAGGACCTGGGTGGGCCCTCAGCGAGCTTTAGCTTCCCTGTCTGGGGAACTGGGTAGTGATGCCAGGCTGGCCCACTTGGGCTGGGGAAAGAATGCAAGACCCTGATTCCTTCCATCCTGCCCTGGGGCTCTGCCCTGGGCCTGCTGGCCACCGAAGGAACAGGAATAGCCACGCTCCTACCCGGGGCCCTTCCCCAGGTGGACGAGCGAGGCCAGTGAGGCAGAGTGGGGGCCCCATTAACTGAGCACCTAGTACATGCCAGCTCTGTGATGTGTTCCACACGGAGTCACCGGCTCCTGGCAGAGGAAGGAGCGACCTCACTGCGCACACGAGACAATCGAGGCTTAGAAGGGCCCACAGACACAGGCTCTAGTGGGGGCACTCAATTCAAGCGCAGGACTCCAAGACTCTTGTGCCTTTTTCCACATTCTAGGCTGTTCTCTGGGTACTCTGGCCCCCAATCCAAAGCCCTTCCCATGCCCAGGAAGGCCTCGGTCCCGCTGGCCAGCCATGCCTGGGCCTCTGACCCTCCCCCGTCGGGCAGGTGGACGGGGGTGGAGCCCCCGCCTTCTTGCCCCATTGCCTCATGGGAGTCTGGGGAGAGGCTAAATCAGGAAAAAATAGTCAATAAAGAAGAACAATGAGGATAGTCGGGAGGAGCTTAAATCATTTATGTGCCCAAGCCTCAGCAGCTGGCTGCACGAGAAGGCTCGGAAGTGGGGCCCAGGGAGGGGGACGCAGAGGGCAGCCCCGGGTCTGGAGCTGGGCCAGGCCGAGCCAGGAGAAAGCTCAGGAGAAAGGAGCTCCTGTCCCCCAGGGAGCAAGGCTCCTAGTGGGAGGAGGGAGGAGCTCCTATTGTTTAGAAAGCAAAGACATCCCCCCCCCCCACTCTCCACAGGCTTCTGGTGGGCTCCCTCTGGAGCTGCTGTTGGCAAACACGCCCAGGCCTCAGCTTCTGGCCTGGGCTACTTGGCTCTGCTCATCAGAGGGCTGGGGATACTAGTAGCCACCTCCCACGGCTCCCACTCTTGAGAGGACCACGCCAATAGATCATGCCTTCTTATGCCGTCCAATGGGCAGGTGGGGGCCCCCCCGAGGGAGGAGGAACCAGGAAACACTCAGGGTCCATCCTACCTCCTGTGGATCCTGAGATCTACCCTCGCTCCAGCTCCCAGCCCCCACCTCAGGCCAGGCCCCCCTTTGGACTCCTAGAGGGCTGCCTCACCCCATTCTGGGTCTCCCCATCTCAATCCATGCCCCAAACTCATCCTCGATGTGCAGCCGAGGGGACCACTCACCGGCATCTTAAAGTCCCACCCCACTCACTGCAGTCAGAAAAAGTGAAAAATCATTGACACAGCCTCCAGGCAGTCCACCACCTGACCCCAGGTTGGCGCCTCTGCCCTTGTCTCCCGCCACACCCCTTCTTTCTCCCCACCCCCATCTCCATGAATCAATCACTGCCTTGAATGCGCTGTCCTTCTCCTCCTCCCTCATCTTTGCTCTTGTGTGCCCCCTGCCTGGACCAGTCTTGTAATACAGCTCTCCCTACTACTTCTCCCCCAACCTGGCCACTCTTCCTGTCATCTCCTCCAGGAAGCCCTCCCTGACTACCTTACTGGGCTCAAAGGCACGCTGAGCTTCCTGCTGTCCTGTCACACACTGATGAGCACAGTCCATTTGCTTTCCTGCTTGTCTCTACCTCTGGGCTGTGAGCTGCTTCAGGAGCCAGACCGCAAACTTGGAGACTGAGACTCGGTGGGGTGGAAAAAGAGGTCAGGATGACTTTGCCTCTGGCCCGTGGCAGGAATGTTGGTGTCCACACCAGCGGGGGACGTGAGTGGAAGAGCAGCTTCTCAGTGGGAGTGATGTCCTGGGCTTACTGTGTCTGAAAGGCCTGCGGGACCTTCCGGGGGTTTTCCGTAGAAGGGTCTGTGATGGTCCTTCCAGATGTGACCTGGGGAGAGGCCCCAGCTCAGGGTAGAGGACAGGAGTGGCTGAGGTCTTCCCAGCTGTGTAAGTTCCACTCCCATTCCCAGGCTTTTGGAAACCTTACCCATCTGCCCAGCCAAAGTCTTGCCACCTCCTCCAGGAAGCCAGCCTTGATCAGCTTGGCTGAAGCTGTTTGGTTTTCTCCTTTACCATACCCTCTTGACCATTACCGCATCTAGTCCTAAGGCATCCCATGACGATGTGACGATGTGACGATGAGGTCACAACCCTCTGTCTCTCTTGTAGCCTCCACATTGTCCTGCACAGGGCCCCCCAACACAGAATAAAAGGCACGTGGCGCACCCTGTACAGAATTGCTTCCCAGCAGTCTCAGCCAGTGGAATTCTAGGGAAAAATGAAAGGAAGCCTAGAGAGGCTTTGGGTCAGATGGATACAGGCAAGCCGAGGGGGAGGTGGGAGGCAGGAGGGGTGGCTTTCTGTCCAATCCGGAAGCGTGTGCCGGGTGGCTAGATCCTCATAACCCCCGGCTCCGAGGCCCTGCAGCCAGTGACCTACATCCCGGTGTGCCTGTGTGTGCGCGGACACACACGCATGAAAGCACGTGGAGGGCGTAAGCACGTGTGAGCAGGACAGAATGCCTGCGAGGGGGCCTCTGTCCTGGCTGGCTGTGGGGGTCCCACATGTGTACCCCGAGCTCCCACCGACTCTGCACCAGAACGCGTGGGTCTGTGCTCCAAAAAAGCCAGCTCGAGGTTGCGCGGTTCCTGAAGTGGCAGCTGGGGTGTCTGTCCCCGAACCCCCACCCCTACTTCTGCCCTGGACTCTCTCTCCCTTGACCCAAATCTTAGACAAAGGGCCTCCCTTGCCGTAGCTAATGGTGGGGTGGAGGGCGGCCGCTAGGAGGAGCGGCAGTGGAGGGAGACAGCGCGCGGCTGTACCAGATGGTACCGGAGAGGTCGGGAGGGCAGGAGGTAGGTGGGCTCCCCAGCAGAAGCTGAAAGGGGGGGGGTTGTCTTGAGAGCCTGACTCAGGAGCCTTCTGGGGGCTGGCCCAGATCTGTCCCTGCTTTCTCTCCGGAACTGGGAGTGGGACTAGAAAGGGGAGGCCCGTCTTTGACCGAATGGCCATGCCAATTCCACGGCCCAGAAGCCAGGGAGCCCGGGAGGGTGTCTGCTAGGACAGCTTTTAGTCTTCCCTCTGGCCAGCTCTGTAGTGGGTGAGGAGGGGTCCCCACGCTCTCTCTCCTGGGGCTCTTCCCCCATCCTGGGCCTCTGATAGCTTGGAGGGGAGGGACAGGACCTCCTCAGTCTTCTCTCTCTCTCTCTTGCTGTATCTCTGTTGCGCTCTGTCTCTTGTGTCTGTCTCTCGATATGTCTCTTTCCATCTCTCTGTCTCTCTGCCTCCTTGTGATTCTAAGGGGCAACAACTGCTGAAGTTGGAGGGTCATGGAGCCTGGGAGCTCATGTTTTTGTTCTCTCTCTCTCTCTCTCTCTCTAGCTCTCACTGAAGTTGACGAACAATGTTATATTGATTTCAGGTGTATGACATAGTGACTCAACAATTACATACATTACAAAATGCTCACCATGAGAAGTGTACTTACCATCTGTCACCAAACAAAATAATCACAACATTCTTGACTGTATCTCCCACGCTATACTTTTCATCCCTGTGACTTATTTCTTGGATAACTGGAAGTTTGCACCTCTGGATGCTCTACACCTGTTTCGCCCACCCTCACCCCCCTCCAACTACCTGTTCATTCTCTGGGTTTATGAGTCTGTCTCTGTGCTGTCTCCCCAGAATTCCTAAGATGCCAAGCCACCCCTCTGCTCAACGCAATGCCCCGTCCCCTGAGCCAGCTCGGCTAAGTCGGGGTGGCCGCCCACCTGTGGGAGGTCACGGTCCCAGCAGGAGAAGCTGAGCCCAGGCAATGACTGGAGAGCTGAGAAGGGAGGCCAAAAAGACCAGGAGCCAAGAGGGTGGTCACTCTCGTGGCAGGGGGCGCTCAGCCGGGCCTGCTCAGCTTCCGGTTTCCACTGCTGTGGTCTCAGGCGTCTCCATTCCCCGAAGTCCTTGGAAGCCCAGTGCAAGCTCAGCTTCTAGGGGGAAGTAAGAGGGCAATTAATCCTTGTCCTCTCGGCCCCAAGAGTAGATGGCTGTCCAGCGCACCTTGACAGGATAGACCAGCCAGACAGGGAACAGGGACAGGGACAGGACACCGCACAGCTCATGGAACTCTTGCCGGAAAACCCATTTTGTAAAGGAGGAAACTGAGGTGCAGGCACGTTTGGTGATTAACTTCTGGTCCAACTACTGAGAAGTGGCAGAGTCAGGATTCGAACCCTGGCCCACCGGCTCCAAAGCCACATGGGTCCCACTGTGTGCCAACTCTGAGTGTCCCATGTGCCTAGCATCCCGGGAAGAGACAGGAGGGGCTGTGTCTGTGCTATGGGGGGGGGGGGCTGGGGTCTCCACTCACCTCACCCATCCATTATGTAGATGAGCCAGCTGAGACTCAGGAGGGCCAAAGCCGCAGGATCTGATCCAGACGGCTTCTGGAAGGGGCAGCTGGGGCGGGTGTGGGCAGCAGCGGAGAGCCCCCACGGGCAGAGGGGCTGGAGAGAACTGAGATTTAGGTAAGTGGAAGGCAGCAGGGAGGGAACCCCGACAGGGGCTGAGGTGGGAGTGAGTGTCTGGAGTGTCCCAGCCTGAAGCATGGCATGGGGGGTTTTAACCTCAGGTGGGGCCTCTGACCTTGGCACTGGTGCCTCTTGGGGCTGGAACACTGTCGAGTCGGCTGTCCTGGGCCCTGAAGGATGCCCAGTAGCATCCCAGGCCTCCCCCAACCAGTCGCCAGCAGCATACCTGCCCCTCACCCCAGGACAAGCTGTGACAACCAAGAATGTCTCCAGACATTGCAAACTGTTCCCTGGGGGATAGAATCCCTTCTGGTTAAGAATCAGTGCCCCAGAGTAAGCAGGAGCCCTGGAAGGGAGCCAGGGAGGGACAGGGTCCGAACTGCCACCGGCGATGGCCTGCACGCCTGCCCCGGGTCCCGGACCCTCAGTGCCCACTAGTTCAGCCTTATCCTGTGGCTGACCTGAGGCCAAGTGAGTGCGGATGCCAAGACAGGTGCCCAGCTGAGTGGTGGAACAATAGGGCTTGTGTTTGGAGAAGGAAACTCCTCCTCTCCCACCGCAACATGGGGAGTGGGGAGGCAGTGATCCAAGAGCCAAGAGGGGCTGCAAGGCTGGAGCAGGGGCTTGTCGGAGCCAAGAGTAGGATAGAAGGGACTAGAATGGGGCGGGGAAGCTAACTCCCTGCCTGGGCTCCTGTTCACAAACAGAAACCCTAAAACCAAAGCATCCCAGCCAACTGGGATGGAATTTCCAACTTTCTAACCCATCTTGACCCCATGGTCCTGGGGCTGAAGGGGTCAAGGGCTGCATTCCAGGCTGGGGGCCTGGCCAAGGTGGGGACTCCCTGCAGCCTGAAAGCCCTCTTCCCTCCTGTGCACATGCAGTGTCTCCGAGGGAAGCAGGGCTCCCTGGAGGGTGTTGAGGGCAGGTGGGAGCTGGAGGGAATGAGGGGGAGGAAAGCCCCATCGTCAGGGTCTACCCCTTCCCCAACCATGTATGCAGCCAGAGGATCTAAAATGTGCATCTGATCCCTCTTATGGCTCCGTAGACTGCTCGACCCTCAGGAACCAGCCCACCGCCCTTAGGACAGCCTTTCAAGGATGCTTTTCTCACTCCACCTGCCATTCCCCAACCCCCCCCCCACCGCCCCCCCCCAACCACCAAGTTCACACTTCAGCCATGTCGAGTGATAGCCAGCCTCCCCGGCCTCTCTTCTGAGCCTGGAACGCCCGCCTCCTCCCAATGCAATGTGCCTTACCTGGGCTAACTCCTACACATACGTTGGTGCCCAGGGGTAACCAAAGCCTTCAGGAGGCATTCCCAGGCACCATGAGTGTTGGGCCTGGTGATTGGGAGCACTGATTCCTCCAGAACACAGCTGTCCCTGAGCATTTTAGAAGGAAGGGAGGGGGGGGGTATTAAGAAAAAAAAAAAACAAATATGTTTTTAGAGAGGGGGCAAGACAGAAGAGAGGAAACAAATAGACATAGACAGCAGTGGGAGGGGAGTGACCTGTCTTCACGGCCACCGGGGAGTGTGCCTGGATGGGCTGGCCCCGCAGCCTGTGCAGAGAGGCACAACCGGGTCTTGCTGACATGCCACTCTTGGATTCGGCCCCTTGATGCCCCTAACAAGGCCGGACAGGTGTTCGGGGGGAGGGGCCCACCCTGCACGTCGTTGAGTATTGCCAGCACTCAGTGGAGCTCAGATTCCTTGGACCTACGTCCAGACCAGTGGTTTCCCAACCGTCGAAAGAGTCCTGGGGTCCCATGGAGATGCCAAAAGATTGCCAAGTAAGAGAGACTCCCCGCCTTTGCCCCAGCACAGCTCTGCCCAGAGCAGCTGGTTGTCATCTAAATATTGGCTTTGCCTGAAATTTTTCATTCGAAACGAAGGTTCTGTGGCTCCACCCGTTTATAAAGAACCCACCTCCTCAAAGAGACAGGAAGGCCCAGGCCCGGTGAGGAGCAGAGGGGCCGAGGCACGTCGACCTCCTGGCCCTTCCCGCGGGAGGGCTTGACCCTTGGCTGGAAGCCTGAATGTGAGCGAGTGATTGGAATCTGGAAGTAGGTTTTGTTTGGTGACAGTGAAGGACAGCAAAGGACACTTGGTTTCTGTGGTGGGGGTCGGGGTGGGAAAGAGGTACCGCTCCGGAGTGGAAAGGAAAGGGCAGAGCTGGGCGGTCGGTCCCTATGCTCACAGTTTAATCACGACTTAACTCCATTTCCTCACTTGACCTTGGCCAAATTAGCCCCTTTTGGAGACTCTGTGTCTTCCTCAATAAAATAGGACGACACTCCCATACCAGAGTTGTTGGGAGGGGTGCACGAGAACACAGAGGAGGGGCTCAACAATTCCTGGTGGGCTCAGGATTCTCCCTGGTCCATGAACTCGAGGGAGTTCACAGTCCAAGGTTCAAATCCCAGCTACGCCCCTTACTAAATGTGTGACTTGATGCAAGTTAACCTCTCTGCCTAGGCTTTCCCATCTGCAAAGTGGGGACCGTAGTCGCACCCACCGGCCTCACGGGAAGTAATGACTGTATAAGCACGAAGTACCCAGAACAGGGCTGCGTACGTTTGCTATCAATAGTTGTATTCAAGTAACAGCGGAGACCAGGTCTTGCAGAGGAGAGAGCCCAGAAACGGAGTCAAGGAATCAATGAGATAATGAATGAATACGAGAAAAGTCAGGGCCCCCTGCAAATGCCTCCCGGTCCTCAAGACACCATTAGTGGTGTCTTCCAGCTGCTGCTCTTGGCTACGACCTTGCCGCCACCCCGCTCCCTGTGGCTCAACCTCGCCCTGCATTTTTCTGCAAACCCGTAGAGGTAGGATTCCCATTCTGCCCCTAGATGACTTTGGGTGATAAAGAAGTAACTTCAGCCTCTTTGAATTGAATCTTCTCTCCAGAACGTGTAACAGACCTGGAAATTGGAATTGCCCTGGAGCTGATTATTCTGGGAGGGCACCTCCTGGCATTAAAACTAAATTAGATTAAGGTACCTCTGTTATTAGCAAAATAATTCCCGACGATTACAGAATGCGGCCATGAATCCTGATGGCAGGCGAACTTCAGGTGACTTACTTGAGACAAATAACGGTGCGGAAATCACAGGCTCATCTCATCGCTTCTCTGTAGTGTTGCAGTCAGGTAATTATGCTAATGGTTATAAGAAACCACCTTCTGTGGTCTGGGATTGGGAGGGCTTGAGGCAGAAATGTGTGGGGTGGAGATTACCTGCTTCGATCCAAAGTGGCCAGGCGCCATGTTTGGTGCTAAAACGGGCCATTTCTGGGGAGCTGGTTTGGTCCCTTGTCAACCAGGGGAGAAACCTGTTATGCGATTGGAATTGCAGGGGCTTCATTATTCATCTCTCTTCAGATCATCTTAATATAGGAAATTGAATTTGTCTAAGTTCCACTGTTGGGCATGGCAATTCCGAGAAGCAAATTAAGCTGTAAAAGCTCAGGACCTTTGCAGTTGGTTCTGTTCGGCTAATGTGTATCTGTGCCCACTGGGTGCCAGGCTATGATCTAGGCATGCCCAGGGAGAACATGCCAACATTTGAGAGTGTCTGGTGCTCTCAGCAGCCTGGCAGAGGTAGTATGGTCCCCAGTGCAGAGACAAGGAAACGAAGGTTCAGAAACATGAAGTGACTTGCCAAAGGTCCTTCTGCTACTGATCGGTGGACATGATTACTTCCATTCTCCCAGAGAAATCTGGGAGGCTTCCTGGAGGTGTGGACACGGGGAGGGCATAGTGGGGAGGCAGAGGATACAGTGTGGCAAACACTCAGAGGCAGGAGATTAAAGGGGGTTTTCAAAGGTGGGAGATGGGATGGCTGAGGGTCACACAGTAGAGGACCCCCAATGACAGCTGAGGGTTTGGATGATGGAGGGATACCACAGAATCCGTTCCGAGCATACCAAGCTGCAGTTTGGTGGGGCCTACTACTGGGCTGCTGGCAGGACCAGGATAAGAAGGTGAAATGGATAATTTTGGGGATAAGTATGTCCCAAATATTGCATAAGACAAACGTGTACTAAAAAATCATTCAGGGGCGCCTTGGTGGCTCATTGGGTTGGACCTCTGCCTTTGGCTCAGGTCGTGGTCTCGGGATCCTGGGATCGGGCTCCGCATCGGGCTCTCTGCTCAGCAGGGAACCTGCTTTGCCCTTTCTCTCTGCCTGACTCTGCCTGCTTGTGATCTCTCTCTCTATGTCAAGTGAGTGAATAAAATCTTAAAAAAAAAAAAAATTCATCAGTTATGTGAAATTGACATTTTATTGGGCATCCTGGCTGTCTTCTGGGTATCCTAGTCCAGCTGGGCTCCGGGCACAAGCTGTTTCCTCTGCCTTATGTGACTTTCCCTTATGGGCACACCTCCTGGCGAACTCCTATCCACCCTTTAAAGCCCTGTGCTCCTTACTATTCCTGTGGCAACATTTATCATGCACTCTGGTCATTAATTTCTTATGCAATTCTAATATCTATTCCTCCTTTGAGGAACCAACCTCACTTCCAGCAGCATAAGGAAAAAAAAAAGTTAAGGTCATGACTCGCTCCACTTCTGGACCCCATCCCTACCCCCAACTGCCTCCAATTTCTGTTTCTGTCTCCGGATGAGCCAGCCTCTCTGCGCCTCCTGAGAACCTGCCTGCTTCTGTGAGTAGCAGTCACCTCTCTCATTGGCTCTGGCAAAGTCACAGGGTCTCCTGGGTCCCTCCCACCGGTGGGATACTCAGCAAGTGCTTCCCTTTCTCCTTGTCGCAGGGTGGGTTTCCGGGGGAGCCGGCTCAGAGACTGTTCTGAGGCTGGTGGCACCTGGGGACAGAGGGGCCTGCAGCGAGGCGGGGCAGAAGGAAAGAGGAGCTGCCCTGCGTGGGGTCTAGGGAGGGCCTGGAGCAGGGCTGGCCCTCCAGAGTTGTCCTGGGTAGTGTCAAGGGGCTCAGCCCTCAGTTGATCCATCACAGGACGCAGGACACCCTAGGAAAGGAGTGTCACCTCGGGTCGCAGTGGTTTCCTTTGGCAGAGGCCGCCCCCAAAGGGAACTGAGAGCTGAGGGCCATTTTGTAACAACCTCCACATGCCTGGGGGAGTGAGTCCTGCATTCTGGAAGAGGGGGTCTGGGCGGCATGTCCCAGCATCTACCAGTCCCCCACCCCCAAAACATTCCAAGCTCCTGGGCACAGCATTCAGGCCCCTCCTGCCCCAGCCCCACCTCCTTTGCCTCCGACCTGTCTCGCAGCCGCTTGCTTGGAGTTCCCAGGGCGTGCTGGGGGGCTTCACCTTGCCCTTCTCTTAGCCTGGGCTCTTCCCTCTTTGTCTGGCTCGTGTCTCTCTCTGCTCTGTTAAGACACGCTCTGAGGTCTTAGAAGTCTCCTTAGAAGACTTTTCTGGAGCCACTACTGTGGTCCACCAGCCCAGCCCTCCTCCCGCACCCCACAGCCACCCACCCACCTCCGGCAGTCAGGAGCACTCTGGGAGCTCCTCACGTGCGGGTCCCAGGGTCCATGAGCAGCCTGGGCACTCCGGGAACTCTCGGACGGCAGAGAGGGTGTGCCAGAAACCACAGAGAGGGAACCATGGCTTCCAGGCCGACCACACCGGGCAGGGCTGTGCCCCTTGGAACAGTGCCGCCCTGGGAACCAGAGCCTTTCTCCCTTTCGGGGTCATCAACTTTCTTCCACGCACAGTGTCCCACTCCAGCTGCATTCTCTCGAGGTATCTAAATCTTCAAACACCCCAGAGCTGGAGTGAGGTTTGCACATTACCGCTGTAGCTCCCTGTGACCTCAGTGCCCCGCAGGCACACAGGAACGAGCTCCCTTTGGTGTCCTCCTCTCCTTCCATTCACAGCACCCCTGTCCCGAGTTCCTGGGGGTCTGGGGCTTCATCACACGATCCATGCTAAGGCAGACCTTAAGCTGGGCAGGATTCCCACCTCGCGTGGTCATTTGCATGGGACAAAGTGGCAGCAGTAGCCCACGTCCACATCACCGGGGTAATATGACGTCGTCCAGTGTGATCTGGATCAGAGGATCGGCTCATTAGTTCAGAAAATCTCATCTGAGCCCATGAAACACAGAGTGCTGTTCTTTTCCAAGGACCGTACTGCCCTGCCCACTTTGTGTATTTGTTTCTCCCACGGCATGTAACACTGGCCAGCTCATCTCCTAGGGTGTGGACCATAAGCAATTTGCCATCCTGTATGTCGCCTTGATGGAAGCCCCCGACAAGAGGACATATGTAGATTTTGCGTATATGCTGTAGACGATGTATTTGGTAGTCTCAGACGCGTCCCTGGGGAGGGTGCCGCAGGCTCTGTCGCCCCTGCAGATGGAAGCTGGCAAGGAAAAGACGGGTCCAGATTGAGATCCCTGGGCTATGTACGAGAACAGATTGGAGGGGACCAGAGTGGACGTGGAGAGACGGGGAGGAGGGCTGCGTTTCTGAAATGCTGTGCAGCCCCCACCCCAGGGTAGCGCAAAGGACCGGAGGAAAGAGGACCAGAGGCACTAACCTGGGGCACACTTCTGACCCTCCCACCTCCAGGGCGGACTCCCGGGTGCTTGCTTTTGTGCAAAGCCAGGGGACACTCCCTGGCATTTATTTCTAGCCTCCTTCTTCGGTGGTAGGCAGCCCAGTTGGGTCCCATTCACCTTCCCCCGCAAATATCTTCCTCTTGGCCAATAGTCACATAATTGCTACCTGTTCCCAAAAATGGGGTCATGCATTTTGCCTCTATTACCTCATTGACTCTTCATGAGAACCCCTTGCAGTCAGCCCTAGCCACCGTCCTGGCTGTGCAGACACAGAAACTAGGGCTCAGAGGGAGGTAGCAGCCTGCCGCTTCTCTTCCAGCGGACACGTGGCTCAACGGAGAGGGGATCCCAGGTCTCTCTGACCCCAAAGGTCACATTGTATCCTCAAAACACTCCATGAGGACCAGGCATTCCATCTGCAAAGTGGGATTGCTCTCCTTTTGAGAGTCTGACATGACCCTTTCTTGTCTGTGAGCATTTGGGTCGACTTGCCCCCTTTATTCATTCATCCAGCCGTCCTAGGCCAGGCCTTCTGTAGGTAGTCAGGCTGCAGAGATGGATCAGACAAGGTTGGTGACAGGGGGGAGCTCCCAGTCCGCTCAGGGAGGGCACAGAGCCATAACCAGGTGTCACAGGGTACAACGCGACAGACACGGACAGCGGGGTGGGTGGATACAGGGAGAGTCGTCTGCCTGGAGAGTGGAAGAGGACCTCACAGGGGTTCCCCACGGGCTGAAAGGCCAGTGCTGGATGGCAACAGAAGATAGGGCAGGACGGATGCTCTAGGAAACGTTAACAGTCTGTGCAAAGGCACGGAGGCAGGACAGAGGCTGGGGGGCTTGGGAGATCCTGTTGTATAGAGTGAGGCAGTCTCCCCTGACTGGGACTAGGGAACACAGGATCCCGGGGGAGTTCGAGGAACAGGCTGTACGTGTTCTCAAGTCTTACTGAGCATTTCGCCGTGAGTCAGACTTTGGTCTGATCACTTCACAGACACGATGGTCATATTATTGAAATGAAGAAACTGAAGTTCAGAGCACGACTGCATTTTATGGGGATTTTGTGTTTTATCCTCTCCTGCTTGTTCTGTATCTTTGAAAAAGGTTCTGAAGAGTAAAACAAACACCCCTGACCCAGGTCAAGAAATAAAACCTTACCAATATCAACAAAGCCCCGTCCCCCGACCCTTCAGGTCTCCCTCCCTGCCCCCCGCCAGGCAAACGCCTCACTACATGGTGTATTCATCATTCCTCTGAATTTCTTCAGACTGTTACCAAACATGTGCATTCCCAGCAATATGTGGTATCATTCTGTTTCGCATGTTTTAACAATCTCTAGGAATGCTGTCTTCCAACGCGGTCTTCTCCAACGTACTTCCCATCCCCCCCCCCATCAACTTATGATCCATAAGGAACCCCCACCGATGTTCACAGCTGTACAGAATTTCATGGATTGGTCCACCATTTCTTTGTGCCTTCTGCTGTTGGACATCAAGACTGCCTAAGATTCATTACGAGGGTAAACACTGTGGCTGTGAGCAAGTCCCAGGTTTATCCCAGAAGCCAAGTTCTCTGGGTCACTGGGGTATGTAATGCCATCTTCAACGTTTCTAGACACTGTCAGATTATTCCCCAGAATGGGGCACTCATTTCCCCCCCCCCCCCCCCCGGTGCATGAGAGATTTCCCTGTGCTCTATATCTTCACCCACATTCTGCCTTCCTGCCTCTTTGGTTTTGGCCAATCGCACAGGTGTGCAAGGGTACGTCTATGGGGTTTGACTTTGCATTTCCCGGATGAAGAGTGAGGCTGAATGTCTTTTCATATGTTTATTAGCCATTCATGGTTTCCCTTCCTCAAATTGCCTGTTCATACATTTTACTCCATTTTCTCTTGTTTCTTTTGAAAATTGATTTGTAGAAGATCTTTGTATGTTTTGGAGATTGTGTTTCAAATATCTTCTTTTGACAGACAGGAATTTTACACTTTTTTAAAAAAAAAAAGATTTTATTTATTTATTTGACAGAGAGAGAGAGATCACAAGTAAGCAGAGAGGCAGACAGAGCAGAGAGCCGGATGTGGGGCTCGATCCCAGGACCCTGAGACCATGACCTGAGCTGAAGGCAGAGGCTTAACCCACTGAGCCACTCAGGCGCCTTGAATTTTATACTTTTTAAATTTTTTTTAAAGATTTTATTTATTAATTTGACAGAGAGAAATCACAAGTAGACGGAGAGGCAGCCAGAGAGAGAGAGGGAAGCAGGCTCCCCGCTGTGCAGAGAGCCCGATGCGGGACTCGATCCCAGGACCCTGAGATCATGACCTGAGCCGAAGGCAGTGGCTTAGCCCATTGAGCCACCCAGGCGCCCCATTGAATTTTATACTTTTTTAAAAAAAAAAGATTTTATTTACTCATTTATTTGAGAGAGAGAGAGCACATGAGCTGGGGGAGGGTAGAAGGAGAAGAGGATCCCAAACAGACTCAGTGCTGAGTGGTGGAGCCCGTCATGGGCTTGATTGCAACACACAGAGATCACGATCTGAGCCAAAACCACGAATTGGAAACCCAACCAATTGAGACACCCAGGTGCCCTGAATTTTATCCTTCAATTAAGTGTATCAATCTTTTCCTTGATAGTTTGTTCTTTTGAGGTCTTTTTTTTTTTTAAGATTTTATTTATTTATTTGACAGAGAGAGAGAGTGAGCACAAGTAGGGAGAGCAGCAGGCAGAGGGAGAAGGAGAAGCAGATTCTGGGGAGCCTGTTGTCGGGGCTCGATCCCAGCACCCTGCAATCATGACCTGACCTGAAGACAGATGCTTAACGACTGAGCCACCCAAACGCCCCAGCTTTGGGGATCTTTAAAAAATCTTCCCCTATTACACAGGTTCTTTGTGTTTAAGTCTTTAATCCACCTGGAATTTTTTTTCTTAATGGAAGGTGTGAGGTAGGGATTTCGTATCTTTTTTCCACAATGTGGATATCCAGTTACTCTAAAAAACATCCTTTATAGAGAAGCCCACCCTTTCCCAGTGACGTGCAGCACCACTCTTGCCGCATACCAGGTTTCCATACATGTGTGAGTCTATTTTGGCAGCCCTTGTTCTGGTCCACCACCAGCCTCTTGGTCTCTCCCTGGGCTAGTACCACACAGTCTAGCTGTACCTTATCAGGGCTTAGCTAAGGCACACCTTCTCCCTTGAATTAGAAGAGCTAGTGGCTTTGTGAGAGCAGATCTCCATCTTCTTCCTCTTTGAATTTCTTCATTTCTTGTTCCTGGGGCATGCCCCTCAGGTTTTTGTTTTTGTTTTTGTTGTTGTTGTTGTTGTTTTACAAAGCCTTTCTCAGATGCTATCTCTGGGGCTTCTCAGACTCCTTTTATGCATAAAGGAAACAGGCAGAGAGGTGAGAAGACTTGCCAAGGTCATACAATCAGAAGGTGTTGGGTGAGGCTTTCTGTAGGATATCGAAGCCACCCCGTCCATCTATCCCATCTTGCCTAGGCTCTGAAGACCTCTACTTGACCCTCTGGCTAATCTGATACGGGATTTTCACTTTTCCTTCTTTCAGGAAAGTAGCTCCTGAGTCCCGGGAGTGTGCCAGATTCTGTCGGTGCTGGGGACCAGATCGCATTGCTGGGGGGCTCCTCCCAGTGCTGGACACCAGTAGGAAGGGTGGGCATTTTATGGGAAATCGGCAAAGTCTGCAGAAGGAAGGCAGGTGGAGTTTCCGATTCGATTTAAAGAGCCCCACGCTGGGCGTGCACTTGGGGCCCAGGACTGCCTTCAGAGAGGACGCCGGCTTCCCGGGGGAATTAGAGGCGTCCTCCCTCCCTCCCTCCCGCCTCGAGAGGCAGGAATGCGAAGGATCAGCTTTCAGCAGAGCTGCGGCTGCCTTTCCCGGGAGCTCCCGGTGCAGGCCCTTCCCGAGCGGCCGAATTAACTGGTTCTGTCTGTCCAACTGGGAGAACAGCTCCAGCTAAAAATAGCGCCCTGCCCTGCGCTGGTCGCCGGGAGCCGGGGCCCGCGACCGTGGGAGTCCGGGCCGCGACAGTCCAAGGAGCCCGGGGAGCCCCGGACGCCCCACCCCGGGCCTGGCCCCGTCCCAACCCCCGAGGCCGCGGCGGAGGCCGCAGGCACAGCGCTGTCCGCACAGGTGCCGCCGAGGGTGGAAGGCCGGCGGGCGAAGGAGCGGCCCCGGCCGTGCGGGATGGGAGCGGGCGGCGCGGCCTCCCGCGCGCTCGCCTGGGCCTCCCTGCCCCTGCTGGGGCCTCCGGCCGGCGCGCTCTGCGAGGACACGCTTTGCTGCCGAGGTAAGGCAGGGCGGGCTGCCGGCGTGCTCTCCCTCTTCCCGGCACTTGCCGGCGCCTCTTTCTCCTTCCCCCACCCCAGGTCCGCCGCGGGGGGCGAGCGAGGGAGAACCCAGGCGTCGGCGCCGGGCGCTGGAGGGGAGCCAGGCGCCCTCCGCAAACTCACCTTTAGTTTGAAAAAGTCGCCGTCTCGCCACCACGACCGAGAAGGTTTTGTCTCCTTTTGGCCTCTCAGTCTTCCTATCTGGAAAATGGAACAATAGAATCGCCAAGCTTTAATATGTGTTGTGACCCCAAGAGAAGTTGGGGGGCCCGCTGCAGCAGATCGCAAGCGCCCTGGCGAAGTTTGCCCGAATCCAGACAGGATTCCCGAGGGTTTATGTTGGTGGGAGGGCTGGAAGCGCCTTGCCTGTGACCTTCCCTCACCCTGCCATCCGCCCAGAGCTCTGCACCTAGCATCAGCCCGCGGCCCCGCCGTCGGAGCCCGAGGCAAGCTCTCTGCGAAGTTTACGGGGTCAGAGGACGCGCGAAAATCCTTGAGGGAGAAGAGGATGTGGAGTAGAAAAGGGGTGAACCAAGCAGAGTCGCAGTCCACTCCTCAAACCTGTACCCCTATGGTCCCCAGGCTAAAGCCAGGATTTTGTCTTTGACATCCTAGGGGTTGGGGAGCGAGCGCAGTCCGGGCGCACAGAGGGCCTCCGCACGCTGGAGGAGACAGCGGCGCGCTCGACCCGGCCGGGTCGGGGTTGGGGTTGGGGTGCCCAGCCTAGATACCGGGTCCAAGCGGGGAATGGGCGGACGGTGCCGAGAGCAGAGGGGATCGCCCTGTTCAGTCTGGCAGTGTGGCCGGGGCGAGGTGGTTTGTAGTGGGGTCGATTGGCCAAACAGGTGCGCCCCCGCCCCGCCCTCTCCCCGCCTCCGCTCGGTCCCGGCCGGGCGGGCGGAGCTGCGGGTGGCGGGGCCTGCGATTGGCGGGGCTGGGCCGGCCGGGTGGCCTGGGGGAGCCCTGCTGCCAGAGCACCGCGGCGCAGGCGGAGGCACGGAGCCCGCCGGAGTGCGCTCCTGCCCGGCCCCGCCGCCTGCTTGGCCCGCTCCGCCTGCCTGGCGCTACGGAAACTTTCCTGCGTCCCCGCGACTCCGCCACCTCGTGACCCCGGTCCGGCGTGCAGCTGGGGCTCCGGCGCTTTCGGGATGGCAGAGCACAGTGGCCCCGCCGGCGCATAGAGGTACGAGCTGGGGCCCCCGCGCCGGTAGACGGGGGTCCCCGGAGCTTGCAGGGGTCCCAGAGGCACTTGAGGTTCGAGAGGATCTGGGGGACCTAACGGGAGGTATGGGGGTATCAGACTGAGGAGTGGGCTGCGACTTTGCTTTTCTACCCTACAGTCCCCCTGTGCCGCCAAACGGCCTTTGCGAGGTGCGTTGACCCTTTAAACTTCCCAGGGCGCCCTGCCTAGATCATTGGATCCTTGGGGGGAGAACCGCGCGCTCTAACAGGGAAGGCTCCCCGCCCCCGTCAGGGGCCTGCAGCCCGCAGGGGTTAGGGCGGCGGTTTTCTCCAGCCTCCCCACCGCAGCGCTTCCAGTGGTCTCCCCAAACTTAAGACCCTCCTCAGCTCACCCTGGGGGCTGGTGGTTGAACAGCAACTCCTCCCATCCCAGAGCCAGTCACCCCGGGGCACCCAAGTTTGAGGTGTTGTTTTGTTCAACCAGTAGCCACTCCTCGGTGTTGAGGGGGCGGGGTCATTGAAGAGAGGTCTGTTTTTGGTTTTCTGGGCTGCCCTGACCGGTGAGCTAAACAGGTCCCTAGGAAGAGGGACCAAAGGAACTTAGGTTCCAGTTCCCAGCCTGGTGGAAACGATTGGGTTTTCTGGTTTCCAGATGCTCCATTCTTCTAGAGCTGTCTGGCTTGAGTCATATGGAAACTGATCGCCCCCCCCCTTCTGCTATTTAGGGGTGAAATTAATTTTGATTCGAATTTAATTTTAATTGAGGCTGGGTGAGTAGGTAGCTTGTCACCTACACGAATCATCGTCTTTAACATTATTTCTCCTCTGTCAAAACCAAACATCTTTTCTTGACCTAAGACTATGCAGCCAAGAGTTCAAACCAAATCAGGCACCAGCTCTGAGGCCCAGAGAACTTGGGTGTAAAACCCAGTCCTGCCACTCACTAGCTGTGTGTTCTTAGGGAGCTTACCTAACCTCTCTGAGCTCAAAGGTCTCACGCCAGGGGGAAGTAGTGAGAATTTTGAAAGAGAAGGCATGGAAAGCACGTGGCTCATAGGACAACAGCCTTGGGCTCCAGTCCATATCCCGGAGCTTGGGCCCTCTCGCAGCCTGAGCCACCCAGACCCCATTGTGCCTCAGTTTCCCCTCCACGCAAAAGTTGATATGAACCAGCCCCCTCTTAACCAGCTCTTCTGAGAGAAGTGCACAGATGCACATATCCTCTGAGGCATATGATTTCAGTATGTTTGCAGGCCTCGGTTTAAGACAGACCCATCCATATCCCTCCTTGCCAGGAACTACTCAGAAGGCTTTTGCCTTTCTATCTACCACTGGCCTCTCTCTATCCGTTTTGGATTTGTGGAGGTAAAGGTTGTAAAGGACAGGACAGTGCAAATGTCCAAATTAACCAGCATTATAGGGAGAGGGACTGACCTGTAGACCCTAACCCAAAGTCACCTTCAAGAGCACCAGGCCACCCCCTCCCTTCTTCCTTCCCTGATATGGCATCTCCTGGTGAACATCTCGGTGTCTTCTTAGCCGCCATCCTCTAGAGACAGCAGAGTAGGCAGCTGGTTTCATGATAGGCCAACTCTAGTCTGATAAATTCTTCCAGTTTGGAGCAGAGATCTGTGTCCCCATTACTTCTACCCACTGGTTCTGGTACAACCCTTTAGGTGTCTCTTCCTGGCTCAGCGTTGTCCTGCAGTCCCCTGGTGCCTGGTGCTCGGTTCCTTCCCTTAGGCATTTGATACACGGAACTGAGTTTGACCGTGATGGTGACACCGTTTTTTGAGTGTTTATGACATGCTAGGTCCCGTGCTGAGCGCTTTGCACATTATTTCCTTGCATCCTTAAGACAACACCTTGAAGCTGATTCTTTTCTTGCTCTCATTTTGGTTTAGAGAGGTCACGAAATTTGCCCCAAATCATACAACCCATAAGGAGCCAAGGTGCATCCCAAACCTGGCATCTGCCTTTGGAGCCTGCGCGCCTACTGGTCCTTGTTGTCCTGTGCTGGTCCGTGTCATGTGCGCCCACGAGTGTGTGCACGTGTGGGTGTTCCCCCGGCCTGTGGTGAGTGCAGATGGTGTTTCCTCACAACCACCTGGGGGCACCTGTTAAAATGCAGATTCCACATCTCCACTCCAGGGCTAGGCAGCTGCACTTCGAAAAATTCGCAGAGCCGTTCTCACACACTGCACAGTCTGGGAACCTGGCCTCTCAGGTGTGCTTCGGGAGAGACGTGGGATATGGGTCCCAAGTGATCTAAAGTCAAGCCTTGGCTCTACTCTCTTCAGCTGGTTAGTTTTCCTTTCTGGGGCTTTCTCCCGATTGTAAAACGGACAGGATGTTATGCCCACTGGTGGGGCGGTGGCTCTCTGGGTGGATGTCAGGCATTACGGGGAGGCCCTTGGAGGACTGAGGCCACTCCTGCCACAGGAAGAGGAGTGTGGCAGCAAGCCTGTGGCTCCCAGGCTCCTGCTCACCCCACCTCTCTCCCCTCAAGGCCTGTGACCTCTGCTTTGTAGAAGGATTAGTGCACCTTGGGTGAGAAACTTGTGCTCATGTTTCTTAGCTGGGGTGGAGAGGCGGGCAGGATCACACAACCCCCCCCCCCAAAAACACACACGTCCCCTTCATCCTCCATGGCCCCATGATGACCTCAGTCAGGAGGAGCTGGGGGACCGCTTGGAAAGGGGAGAGGGGTAGGTCTGCTAGGCGTTTATCTGGGTTGTAAATCCAGTCGCCATCCACCCCTTTCCCTGGAGGGCTGCTCTGCCAGCCGATGGGCAGTTCTGGGGAGATGTCTGACTTAGGGCTGGCTGGGCTGGGCTGGGCTGGCTTCCGGGAGGGGTGGAGGGTAAACCCGTAGTCTGCAGTGGTGTCCCAGTCCTGACTGCCTCGCTCGGCAGCACACAGGGCTCTCGTTCCACCTTGGTTCTGTTGGATCCTGCTGAGAGCTCGGACTTCCCGAGCACCCATTTTATGCCAAGAGTCGCTAGAGTCCAGGAAGCTGCAGTGATACATCCCAGACTCTGATGTCTGCATGCGTAAGGGAAGGTGATAAAGTCAGAACTCGAACCTAGGCCCCTTGACAATATCATAGGCCTTTTGTGTGCACTGTATCCGACATACCCTGGTTCTACCGCCCCACCTGGTCCTGGCTTCGGTGCAGAGCCCTCCTGGGGACTTGAAGATCTGTCTCCTGGCTGGGTCACCATTGGGCCGTGTGATCCTGGGCAGAGCTGGTCATCTCTTAAACTTTTAGTTTCCTTGTCTGTAAAGGTTGAGGCGAGGGGGTCTGGGGGATGGTCAGTGACATCGCTGAGATTCCTTCCCGTCTCGATACTCATGGGTGACTCTTTTCTTTTCAGCCTTTCTGGGGAGGGGGTTCCGTGACGGGCTGGGGGCAAGTGAGATGTTGGGTTGGGTTGGAGGGGTACACTGGCTTATTGTGAAACCAGTCAACGAGGCTCTGTGGGCTCATGTCCAGGGGGCTCAGGGAGCTGGGGGCGGGGGCACGGGCAGCAGGAGGGAGCCCCAGGTGTGGTCAGGGTGCTCACCTCGGGAATGAAACCGTAATCAGCACTCTGAGCATTGCAGGGGGGTGATGATGGCTGGGCCTGTGAGAGGGAGTCGAGCGGGAGCGTGGGGCCCCCTCAGCCCAGCAGAACCCCACCTCAGCCCCTCAGAGCCTTTGCTGAGAGGCCAGGTTGGTGTGGAGTGGTCTCTTGCCTCCCTCCCAAGCCACCACGTGTCTCTCCCCTGGGCATCCCCAGCATTCCTTGAGGCCAACCCCTCCCAGCTGGGGTCTGTGCCAGCCTGGCTAGAGGCTCACTCTGGGGCAGAGCGGCCGGCTCAGGGGATCCGGTTGCCTGTTCTCCACACCCGGGGGGAGCCCCCAGCAGCCTGGCTTCCTAAAGCGGGGTCTTGTTAACTCCCGCCTCCACCAGCCTCCTGCCCTCAGCTTCCCTGCATCCTGTTTCTTCCTCCCTCCCTGGGTTGGGGGGCTCCCTGTTACCCACCTGCAGGATCAAACCCACGTTCCGTGCCCGCTCCAACTCCTCTCCCTGCCTCTTCTGCCTCTGCTCTCCAGGCTGCCTGTCCCGGTCTCTGCCCGTGACTCCTGGATGTCCTTCTCTCACGGCCACTGCTTCACTGCACCAATTCTTCCTGCCCCTCTGGGTCTGGCCCAAATGTCACCTCCACTTGGTCTCATCACTCCACTAAGGGTGAGCCCTCGCGCTGTGCAGGCCTGGCGTGTAGCTCCTTCCAGTCGCCTTGCCTCATATCTAGTGGCCGGCTTGCCTGTCTTCCAGACGGGCTCTGAGCTTCTTAAGGGCAAGTCCCGGGCCTTACTTCTCGTCTCAGTGCCCACGGAGCGGGGTGGAGGCTGGCCAGGGCCTTCCCTGGTCTAGTAAAGGTTCATAAAGCCTTGTAGGGTTGGACTGACTTGTCATTGGACTTGGTTTTTCTGTTCCTGCCTCAGAGCATTTTTTGGGAACCCTTCTTCCCTGTGCAGACCGCCTGGGTCCTGTGTGTGCTCTGTGCTAGGCTGCCTGCAGGGGAGGAACGAACCCAGCGATGCCTTTGGTTTGCGGAAAGACTTCCCTGACTCCTTTGGACTGTTCTTGATCTGCTTTTTTAAAAAAAAAAAATCTATTCTGCTTTGTGGCATCAAAGACAGAGAAGCCCGGAGAAAGGTCTGAAAAGGGCACATCGCTTCCTGCCCGCCCTCCCCCTGCAACCCCGCCTGCAGGCTGAACTTCGGGTCTCAAATGAGCATTGCCAAGATTCTTTAGAATTCCCGAGGGAGTGTGTAAAATATTTACAGAGGGTCCGTGGGGTCGTTGGGATTGTGCTGGGGGCTCACAGATGTGGCCCCAGAGGCACTTAGGGGTCACGTGATTTTTCTAGGGTTGTACCGTTATTTGTGGTCAGAACCTTCAGGGAAACTGCCTGTCCCTGAGGTCAGCGAGGGTTGCTAGTGCCAAGAGAAGGCTGACCAGCTTGAAACCTCTCTATTTGGAATGAGGCTTTTTTTGTCTTTGAAACTCGTGTGTTGGGGTCCCTTTCTCTGCTGGTATCTGCTGAGAATGAACTTAGGCAGTGGCAGGTGGGTGAGGTGTGTCCAGGGAGAATGGGCAACGTCCTTATGAACTTGATCCATACCCACAGGCGGGCCAGGGACTGGGGAGGTGTTCTCTCTCCCTGAACTAGGAAGCTCCCGTCTCCTCGCAGGTCCCAGTGGCTGATTAAAGACCCATCTTGGAGTGAGGTCCGAGGGATGCCAGGGGTGCCCGGAGGAGGGGAGACGATCGAGGGAGATTGGTAATGGTCTGGTTTCCCGTTCCCATGCTGCTCCATGCTGTTCCTTTCTGGTCGGAGTCTGGCAGGGACTTTGAAGTCCTATGGCCTCCCACAGAGCCTTTGTTACTAAACATCCTACTCACGTCCACCTTACTGGTTTACCTGCCTCCAGCCCTGCCTCTGCCCTCAGACAGAGCATCCTAGCCCAGGAGCCCAAAATCCCAACGCTTCTGGGGGAGGCTCACTGGCCCCCGGCTCCTCAGAGGGCCAGGAGGGAGTGTGAGGGTACGAATGTATAATCCCCCCCCAGCATGGCTGGTGACCCCGTCTGGCTGTCACTGGCTGGAGGATCCGTGACAACCGAGTCCACCAGGAAACAGCTATTTGACAGGGGCAGCGGGGACCCAGCCAGACATCAGGGCAGCTGGCCCCATCTCTCTGAGCCCTTCCCGGCAGAGGTGAAGCCATCAGAGCTGGCGCTGCTTCCGGGAGGAGACAATTCCCAAAGGGCGCTGCCAGCCCCCCTGATAGGGATCTGAAGGCGTGTGAGGGATTTGTTTTTCGGCCAGGATGTGGGGAGTTAAAAATAGACATCCTAATCCCTTGGGTTCGGTGTCACACTTGAGGCTGTGCAGAGCCCTTTGGCTCCATGAGCTGGCCGGCGTGGCTCGCGGCTCTGGCTCGCGGCTCGGCAGCCCGTGATGCAGGCAGAGGTCGCGCCTCCCGCCTTGTCGCCTTGTCGGTGGGCATGTGGAGGCAGGCACCGCCACACTTCCTCGATTGAGCCTGTACCTGCGATCTGGTGGCTGAACCTCGGTCTGTTCCCTCTGTCTGCCTTCTTTATTCTCGCAAGGAGCCCAGTGAAAGTCCAGAAGTCAACAGATGACAAGAGGAAAGGGGGTCCCTCAAACCAACAGGCACAGATGATGAGGAGGATGATGATGGTTTAACTTAAATGCAATGAGTTAATATACGGTGTATTCTTAGTGTCAGGGGTAGAGTTTAGTGATTCATCAGTTGCCTATAACACCCAGGGTCATTACATCACATGCCCTCCTTAATGCCCGTCACCCGGGGACCCCAGTCCCTCCCCCGCCCGCCTCCCCTCCAACAGCCCTCAGTGTGTTCCTTAGAGTTAAGAGTCACTTCCGGTTTGTCCGGGGGCAGATTATTATTATATTTATTTATTTATTTGACAGAGAGAGATCACAAGCAGGCAGAGAGGCAGGCAGAGAGAGAGAAGGAAGCAGGCTCCCCGCTGAGCAGAGAGCCTGACACAGGGCTCGATCCCAGGACCCTGAGACCATGACCGGAGCCGAAGGCAGAGGCCTTAACCCACTGAGCCACCCAGGCGCCCCCAGGGGCAGATTATTAAGCGAAACAGCAAGGGCAGTGGGAAGCCGGAGGACAGATCAAGGCCCCAGGGTCAAAGGCTCCTGATGGGAATATAGAACAGGAGGGCAGCAATGCAGGGGTGGGTGGGGGCGGGGTAGGGATAGGGGTGAACAGGTCCCCTTGGGAGCCCAAACTGAACACCTCGAAGGCCATAATAAGGAGTGTGAACAGGACACTGTGGGCAAAGGGGAGGCTTAGAGGCTCCTAGCACACAGCAGCTACATGCTTCATCAACAGTGCCCGGCAGTGGCGGGCTCCCCTAGCTTGGCTGCAGGGGCATCTTCTGGCCTGTGGTAGAGCGGATTTCAGAGAAACTCCCAGAAGACACCCTGTCCGTCTCCACCTCTCCTGGACCCTGGCACCGTGGAAGAGGGGGGACCTCACTTCCTGCTGCCTCGGGGTTCTGGAGCAGCCAGCTCTGCTGCAGAGTCTGTATCTGGGTTTCTCGGCTTTTTCCTAGTTGTAATCTAGGTTCTCCTGATTGCCTGTCTATGCCATGGTGGGAGGAATTAAGTGAGAAGGAGGAGGCGTGGGCTGAAGTTCTGGGGGAAGGCTCTTTTCCTCTCCTGTCTGATTCCCTGGAATGCTTGATAGGCTGCTCTGATCTCTGGCACTGGGCTCCTTGTTCCTGACCAGCCTGCAGACCACCAGGACTGGTTGTCTCTTCTTCACCTCCTCCCAGCCCTCTGACCCCCCTACCCCGACCCCCTAATCCCGCCCAGCTTCTCCTGCAGCTTGCACCGTCCACTCCAACAACAGTGGCTTCTTTCATGCACTGTAGTGTCCACTTCCTCTAACCTGTATCTTTATTAGCTCTAAGCCAGGGGTCTCTGGTGGGCAGGAAGGTGGTGAAACCAGATCCAAGCTGGATGGACCATTGGAAACCTGTAATCCACCCATATTAGGGTTGGAAAGACAGAGGCCTGAGTTTGCTTATTAAAACTGTGTGAGAAGTTCATGGCAGATCTGTGACTCGAACCCAGATCTCCTGGCCCATTCTGGTCTTTGGCTGCAACACGGCCCTGCGTTTCAAAGCCACTTGGATTCTCAACCCCAAGAGCGGGGATTCCCAGCTCTGTGTGAATCCCAGTCTCACAGCCTTGGCTCCTCCTGGGGCTCAGAGCCAGCAGTGCCAAGCCCGCGGGTTCCCAGAGAGGGCTCTTGGCGTCGGTGTTGGCTTAGTCACAGGGATGAGGTCACTACTCACCTCTGCATGGAGAAGGGTGCCAAGGTTTGGGAACTTTCACTCTGAGCCACTTGTTGAGTGTGTGTGTGTGTGTGTGTGTGTGTGTGTGTGTGTGTGAAAAACAAACCTGTTGGTTGGGGCTTTGTACTTGGCCTGAGAATTGCAGATGTGGGGAGGCCACGGGGCCATGAGAGCTCCTGGGCTGGGCCCTCTCATATTCCTCAGTGGCTCAGTGTTGAGAAAGTTCTTGAACCAGGAGCCAGAACATGGTGTTAGTGTTTGCTTGCCTTACACTGACTCTGTGCAAGGTGCAGGACCTGTCTGGGCTGTAATAATGATTCCCAGCAGTCCACACTTACTGAGTACTACCCCAGGCCAGGCGCTGGGCTCAGGACCCAGGACTTTCCAATATTAGCACATCTGGTTCTCACGGTAGTCCCACGAGCTCCTGTCATCATTTCCGGTTTGCAGATGAGGATACTGAGGCCCAAAGAGAAGTGACTTGCTTAAGATCACCTAGCCAGAAAGGAGCAGAGCTAGAGTTTGAATGAAAGTTTTCACCACCCCACGGCCCGAAGTGTCCGGCACTGTGCTTCTCTGCCCTCCAGCTGCTGTGAAAGTATAAATATGAAGAAATTAGGTGTGATTAAGGTGATGAGGAGCAGAAAGGGGGTAAATGAGGAGTCTTTTTCTACTTGGACATCATCCCTCATGTTCCCCCTCTAACACTGGCCTTGAGCAGTCAGAGGGGAAACAGAGGAGAGCAGGTATGGCTGTATCCAGGGCCCACCAGGGAAGGGCACATTAGAAGCCATGCTCTCACAGACAGCCAGTCCTGGTCCCGTCTCTTTCTACCTCCTTTAGCTCTTGGCCTTTTCGATGTTGGTGTTAATTCCATTCCTCTCTGTCCCCAGAAGGTCCCTTGAAGGATGGGCAGTTGTTGGGGCCATTTCCCTTTGAGTGGAGTGACCAGTGAAGTGTTGATTCAGACCGGGGGGTCTGTGTTGGCTACTGAGTCCTGGGTTTGGAGTGGGAGGTGGAGGCAGAGCCAAGTAGCTTGTTCCCACCCCAGAAGGGCCTGGTCTTACAGAGAGGCCAAGGGTGGGGAGTGGTCTGGGACCCCTGAAACTGGAGTCCTGGCTGGCTCGCCTACCAGCTATGTGACTCCGACAAAGCTACCTCACGTCTCAGATCCTCAGTATTTTCATCTGTAAATTGGGCATAACAACAATACCTGCTCCTGAGGGTGTTGTTATGTTGAAATTAGGCATGGAGCTGAAATCCTGGTCAAGTGCTAGTGTTTCGTTAGGACTCACCACTATTTGCGCTGTGATCCTGAGGGCCTTCTCCGTCACACTGGTCTTGGGACACTCTGGCCTGTAACTTTCCAGAACTTACTGTCTCTGGTGAAGGCAGTTCTGGGTGTGGAGAAGTCTGAATGAAAGAGACTATATGAATTGCTTATTTATTTCTCTTGTAAAGATACACAGCGCCTCAAATTGCCCAAACAAAAAGGTTTTCGAATATGGGCTTTTAAGTGAGCCACAGTGATGAATAGAGACAGGGGATAATAGAGGAAAAGATTTCTTTAAGGCACTTGAAGTTTTATCTTTTGCACGGCGTTCACATTCCGCTAGAGCTTGTTTCTGCCGTTGAAACCACAGGGGCGCGTGTTTGTCGGAACAGACTTCCCTGGCCAAGGTGGAAGGGACTCGAACCAGCGTGAGGTTCTGCTTTTCCTTCCCTCTCGAGAGCCTCTGGGGTTCAGTCCTAGAAAGAAAGCGTGCCCAGTCTTTGGAGAGCCCACAGGCTCATGTGTCAGGGAGGGCGAGAAGTCAGGGAGGCTTCCTGGAGGAAGTGTCGCTGGAGGAGGCCCTAGGAGGGCAGCTGTCCAGGTTTCTGCAAACAGGATTGCAAAATCACTTCGCCCAAGCTTGACTGCTTCTCTGGGGCAGCCCAGCAGCCAGGTCAGCTGGGAGACCCGGAGCCAGGCCGTCTAGATGCTTTGGGAGGCGGGAGGTGCCCAAACCTGCCTCAGTTTCCCGATTTAGATTGGAACCATCCCTAGAGGCCCTTTATCGTAGGCATGCCTTTGGAGAGGGAGCAGAGCGCTCTGGCTGAAGAGGTGGGTTTGAAATCTGACCTGGGTTTGTCAGTTGCGCTGTGTGCTCTCCCTGCACCTCCGTCTCCTCCTCTGTCAAATGAGGATAATAGTGACACCTACGTCACTGAGTTGTTTTGGGGCATGAGTTAGGTAATGCATGTAAAGTGCTTATCAGAGAGCCGGCCCAGGGTAAGTGCCTATCATTATGACCTGCTGCCTGCCCACTGTTGTTTTTAGCTCGAGACACACCTCTCCCCACCTTCACCTCTCCCCTCCGCCAGGGTTCCTGTTGTTGACATCCTCCTCACCAACCAGTGCAGGGATTTCAAGTATTTATATCCTTGCTGGAATTTCTCTTTGCATTGTCTGGTTAATTACCTAATTGAATTAAGGCAAACAATTTCGCTTCCTTTCCCGCGCAAGGGCAGGAAGGGGCCTGGTGCCTTCTTTACTGTGATGGAGATGATTATCGAAATATTTGATGATGATGATACCTCCCTCCCTTGAGAGGTCTGCTTCCCACCACCCCCCCTCCCCAAGATAGCTCCGCAGGCCCCGTAAATCAAGTGGCAGCCACGTGTTTGGGAAACATAAATCTTGTTGAGGATGTCAATGGGCTCGGTCGCACGTTTCTGTCAGTGCCAAGCTGTGTTTTGGCACTTTCTTGTCTATTCCCAGAGGGATGGTTGGAAAGGCTCCCTTTAAATATTTAGAACTAATGACCTATGTGTATATTTGGGGAGCGTCAGCTGATGGAATATAAATCAGAAACCAAATCATAGGGACCAAAGCTTCCCACAGCAAGGAATGACTGACCCTTCTCCACACTTTGATGGTGTTGGTGGCACTGGGTTCAGCCCTGTCCCTTGCAGCTATGGGGTGGGGAAGCTCAGTGGTTAAGGTCATGAGTTCTCTGGTTGAGATGCTGGGGGCTTCAGATCCCTGCCCACCACTCAGTAGCTGCGTGAACTGGGATAGCCCCTTAACTTGTCCTTGGCTCTGAAGAGACAGATACCCTAGAAGCTGCTTCCTAGGGCTGTTGTCAGAATTGTACTTCGTGCTGTACTGCCCACAGTAGCCACTTGTGAGCAAGCCAGCATCAACTCAAGGACTTTCAAAATATCCTCACTCTGTTCCTTACCCCAAGACCCTCCCCACCCCACCTTTCTAGCCCTCCCTGCCCTCCAGGAAGCAGGTAAGGCAAACAGTTGGACCCAGCATGCCCAAGGCTCTCCCACACCTAGGGTTCTTGGTTGGGCAGTTTCTTCTGTGGGGGATGTCCCCTCCCTGTCTTTGCCCCTCTTTTCTCCTTTAGAATGTATCTCAAGCTCCATGCCCTCCATGAGTTTTTCTTACAGCTCCCTAATCAGTCCCCTTTAAATGCCTTACTACCGCCCCGTTATACCTTTTTTCTGTACCCACTGCTGGCCTTAGTGTGGTCTATGGAACAGCAGTCTGGGGAGACACGTAGTAGAAAAAGAGTTTTGAAAAAGGCTGCATACTGTAGGTGCATTCATACAGGACCAGTCCACATTAGCAATTATGAAGGCTCTGAGAAGATCTGCAGTGAAGGGACCAGTTGAGCTTTGTTTCCCCCTGGACTCCTAAGCCTCTAACCAGAGGACACTTTTCTTCTTGGAATACCTCTTCACGGGGCTTTGTGATATTCTTGGGGCTGTGATGTTGTAGACATCTGTATGAGAGTGTGGTGCTACTTCTGCATTTTACCATCAGGAAAACCAAGTAATGGGCCTCGGGAAAACCTGTGTGGCACACCTTCATCGCCTCCTGGATCAATGGGCGTCTGGGGCTGGGTGGCAAGGAGAAGCTGGTAGTGTCAGTCAAGGACCTGCTGTCAAAGAGCTTCTGTCCTTGTTGAGGGGATGAGCTGGGCACGTGGAGTAAGAGATTAACTGCCCAATCATGGATCGCTGTGCCTCTGTGTAACTGGAGCCCTGTCCCTGTCTGTGTCCCTGCTCAAGGAAGGACACAAGAGTCAAATGTCCTCTGAGAGCACAGCACTGTCTCTAGGGCCCAGGACCCTGGACCTCGCCTGCCCACCTCCCAGCCCCATCTCCGTGGATTTCCGAGACATTGTGGTTTGGTCCCGAGGGAGCCCAGCTAAGGAAGGGTAGGGAGGGCAGAAGCGAAGAGAATAGCTTTCTGTTTATCAGTGCACAATCTCCCCTTCCTTTCTGGGAGAAAAAATGCTCTCTTTTTGATTCCTCTTTTATTATCTGAAATTCTCTGGGGAGCAATTACCTGACGGTGGGAATTATCTGTGTCTTTATTCTAATGCCTGTCTGCCTGAGCTCCTTCTCGGAGTAATTGATTTGGGTAATTCCAAGCTGTTGAATGTGGTTCTAGGGGAGGCTGCTGAGGCAGAGGCAGGGGGATGCCCAAAAAGACATTTTCAGAGGTGGTCTTGTGGCCAGCGGCTCCTGGTGATGGTGATGGTAGAGGCGGGGCGGGGCCTGGAGACAGTGTATCTGGTGTCTCATACCTTTGAATTTGTCCCCTCTCGCACTGAAGACACGTGGGCTGCCCTTCTCCTCCTGAAGACGCGTGAGTTGCACGGGAGCCCACCTGACTGTGGAGCTGGGACAGGCTTATTGTAGGAAAATGAGGAGCAGAAAGGCAGGGGTCAGCTCTAATGGGTTTGGTCACTGCTCACCGCAGGCTGTTCAGTCCTGGGCATTGGCCCTGACCCGACCCTGACCCTGACCCTCACCCTCTGGCCTCCTGAAGGGTGAGGGAGAGCCTTTAGGGAGGGCAGCTGCTGTGAACTGGTCTGACCTTTCCCCTCCGGGCAGACAGAGGTGTTGGCTCTGGACCCTGCTTCCCCAGGGCGCCTCAGAAGCAGCAGGAAGGGAGGACCTTAGTGTGGGGAGCTCCAGTGAGACCGGGAGATTTATCTGCTCGGTGGATAGAAAGCAGTGCTGTCCCCCGACAAAGGCCTAGGGAAGACCGGATTTCCAGTGAGTGAGTGCTGGAAATCGGAAGAAAAGCTGGGACTAGAAGGTTCCTCGGGACCCTCTCCTCTGGGGCTTGTGTGGAGGAGGCAGCCCGGTGTAGGGGGTTTCAGGGGAGTCTCTCTCCTCCCGTGCCCCCCCCCACCCTTTCCCACCCTCACCCAAGAGAAAGGAACCTCCAGACCCAGAATCGGTCATCCTAACCTCCACCCTCCCCTGGGAGGCTCGGACATTGCAGCTCCCTTCCCTGGCCTGCAGCCTGCGTGTCACGGGGCATTTCCACCCCATTTTGCAGATGAGAAAATCAAGGCCCAGGGCGCGATCTGTCTGAGTCCCCACCGTGAGTTAATAGCAGGGCTGGGCCTCACAGTGTCCTCCTGGCTCCCAGTCTGGGACCTCTGTGGGCTGGGGTGGGGGTGGGAGGTGGTCAGCAGCCCAGTGGAGGAGGGGCGGGGGGTTTTCTGGTTCTATCGTGGTTCGTAGCTGTTGACACTGGGAAGGGTTACTTGAGTCTGTCCCACCGCCTGCTACACTGGGAAGTTCCTGAAGGGCAAGGACCCTTTGTTGTCTTGGGATCATGCCTCGGGGCTCCTTCAGGTGCAAGAAACAAAGCCCTCTCCCCCTCAAACTGGCCAAAGTTAGATGTATTTTGTGAGCTCATGTATATAAAGAATCCAGGAGGCCCAGGGAATCCTGACAAAATGAATTAGTTAGGTGTTGGCCTGTTTGCCGTCCCTAGTCTGGTCTGAATTTTGGTGTTACAGAAGGGCTTTCAAGGATTGAAAACAATTGGGTTGAACCTAAATGATTTTGAAAGACTCCTCCAAACTGTCAAAGGTCAAACACATGTGCTTAGAATAATGCCTACAACAGCCAAACTATGGAAAGAGCCCAGATGTCCATCAACAGATGAATGGATAAAGATGTGGTATATCTATACAATGGAATACTATACAGCCGTCAAAAACCGAAGTCTTGCCATTTGCAACGACGTGGATGAACTAGAGGGTATTACGCTGAGTGAAATAAGTCAGCCAGAGAAAGACAATTATCATATGATCTCCCTGATATGAGGAATTTGAGAGATAAGACAGAGGATCTTAGGGAGAGGGAAGGAAAAATAAAATGAAACCAGAGAGGGAGACAAACCATGAGAGACACTTAATCTCAGGAAATAAACTGAGGGTTGCTGGAGGAGAGAGGGGGTGGGTGGGAAGGGGTGGCTGGGGATGGACATGGGGGAGGGTATGGGCTCTGGTGAGTGCTGTGAATTGTGTAAGACTGATGATTCACAGACCTGTACCCCTGAAACAAATAATACATTATATGTTTATTAAAAAAACATACGTACTTAGAAGCTCTTTCTGGCCAGATATAATACTGTCCTATAGAACCGATGGGTAAATTATAAGGTGATGGGACATGATGAAGGAGTCATTGCCGAAGAGTGTGGCTTTTGGCTCCCTGAGGCTCCAGGGAGGACTTCTTGTCCCACTAGTGAGCTACAAAGCTCTTGCCTGGAGGGGCATGATTTTACTGAGCATCTGCCATGTCCCAGGCACTGTTTCAGTGCAGGCTGAGAACTGGTATGATTTCAGAAACTGCTATAAACCACCTCTGGTGCCTGAAATTCCACCATTAGTGATTTATTCCTTTGGGTTAAACATTGTACTTTTTAACTTAGGTGTTAGGTACTGAGGAGATAGTGACTGGGGACCTCATTCATCTCGAAGCCTCCCTTGGGTTACAAGTTATTATTTGGAAATGTGGAAATAAAGGAGTTCAACAGGGGACCGGGATACGACACAGGGTTGGGGGGTGGAAGTCAAGGTTTGCGCATGATACATCATTGTGACTACCCCACCCTGAGTGCTAAACTTAGCAGCAGTCAAAAATTTTAGTCATCAGATCACTTTTAGCGGTCATTGTTTTCCAACTTTGGATCCTAAAGGCAGAACAAGAACTAAAGGTCCTTCCCGGCTCTGGCTCCCTGCTGCCGTCTTCCGGATCCTTCCGCTCAGATGGGCGGCTCCTGCTCCAGCCGTCTGGGCCAGCTGCGGGAGGAAGCTGCTAGAGCCGCCCTCCCACCCTTTCCAGCTGGTCACCTTCTGGCCTCTAGGAACACCCCCCCACCCCCATGAAAATATCCCACAGCGACGGGTCAGCGAATACTGATCTCTCCCTATACCTCATTATAGCAGTTAAAAGGGTGTGTGGGTTCTGGAGTCCGGCTGGTTTCAGGATTAGGCTGGACCAGCTGGGGACTGAGCCACTCTTTGCTGACTTTCTCATCTTTAAAATGGGATAACTGGACTAGCTCCAAGGGGTTTGGGAGGTGTCAGGGAGGTAGATGCTGTGTGTCAAGCCCCAAGTTCAAGGCCTTGCATGTAAAAGGGACTCCGCATGTGGATCTTTGAGGATTATACTCTCTCGCTATTGCTCAGGGCTTTGGCCAGCCTTCCTGGGGTCAGTCCCGGGTGGCTGGAGACCCTTCCTCACCGGTGGCCCCCCTATCCCCCCTGGAGGTGCTCCTCTTTTCACCTGCTAAGCTCTCACCTGGAAACCCCCTTCCTCCCGGGGTGTCCATGACTCCTGAACCTGAGCCACTCCCATTCCCGATTGGAAATCTCTTCCCCTGATCCTCTTTCCTGAGTTCCAGATGGAGAAGTGATCATCACCAGATGCTCTAAAGTCACATCAACTGCCCAACAGGGAAGTCCTTTTCTTTCCGCGAAAACACCCTCCTCCGGTCCTCCCCACCCTCCCCCCTTCCCTGACATCCTCCTGTCTCAGGTGTGTTGCCCTGGCCAGCCCCGGGGCCAGAGAATCCCAGCCTGGCAGTTTCCCTCCCGTCCTTCCTTCCTGCTTTGTGCCAGACTAGCAGCTCCGCTTGGCACTGGCTCCTGTCTCTCTCCCAGCCCCACTGTCCCCTGGGGATAAGCAGGCTGCAGGCGCCTGTCACACGGCCTGCCTCCCCATCCCTGATCCCCCTCGACTCAGCTTCCAGGGGAGCTTTCTAAACCTTGGTCTGACCAGTCCCTCCTCGGCTCAGGGGCCTTCAGGGGCTCCGTATTGCAGGCCAGTCCCCTGCCTCCAACCAGAAGAGCATGGTGATTTGTGCTTTTTAACCCTTCCCTTGGCTCCTGGGGAATGTTCCTTTCAAAGAGTCTATAGCATGTATAGCTTGATTGATGGGGGCTCAGCCTGGAAATCTCTGGGGTCTACAATAGAAGGGTCTGGCCTGGCTAGGAGGACCACTTCTCTAGAGGCAATGAGTGACTATGAAAGTCAAGGACTTGAAGGGGGCCAGAATGGGGACCCCCAGTACCAGGCACAGATCTAGCTGCCCTTCCTGTGATTCCGGATCTAGAAGTTCACGTGGGTTTGTTGGATGCTGAGGGCCCAGGGACTGTGAGCCCTACCCCCTACTAGGGCGAGGGGCCTCTGCTTCCCCAGCTTCGGCCTGGGAGGGAATATTTCCCCTTCTCAGGGCCTTGGCTGCTGATGGATTGAGCAATGGTGTGGGTGAAAAAAACAGAGGTGAACAAAGTAATAATTAACAAATGTCAATTGTTAATAGCTTAAAAACACCACCAGCACTCCACCCCCACCCCCGGGGACGGGAAGCACACAGTCCCTTGGCCCCTTGGAAGGGACTGATTCACAGCCAGCCTGGGACAGTCCTGGCCGAGAGAGTGACAGGTACTGCGGGGTGTGTGGGGCAGGGGGCGGGGGTCAGTGCCGCTGGCACGGCTGCCGGGCTTTGACTTCCTTTGATTCCTGCGAGTTTTCTTGGGGTGAGGACAGGGTCTGCTGAGTTAAAGGGCAAGGTCAGAGGGATACTCGGGGAGCATATGAATCTGTCCATTGTGCAGGCTGGCTGGCTTCCCCAGATCCAGGCTGCTGGCCCCCCCAGATCCAGGCTGCTGGCCCGTCTCCTGCTTGACGGCAGGATGCTGCTAACTGGGCTCGGTCCTGCTTGTTGGTCTCCCTTCTGCTCTTTCCTCTGTAGCCAATGTGCGTGTGCTGTTTCAATTTCCCGGAGACGGGTTCGTGTTGCTCCCAATTCCCACAGCCCTTACAGCCGCGGCTGGCCCGGCCTTGGCCCCAAGGTCCTGCTGGGCCCGCCTGGCTCACAGTTTTATAGGTACATGTACGTGGTAGTGTGGTTATAGTTTCTTAATGCTTGTTTTCTGTGTCTTTCCAGTGGACTGAAAGGCCATGAGGGGCAGAGAAGCTCCCTGGCTGGCTTTTCACCGTTAGCCCCTGACACAGTTTCTGGTTCGTAGCAGAAACTCCATGAGCATTTTTCCGATGCGTGCGGGAGTGAGTACATGAAGGAGTCAGGAAAAGTCCAGCCTTTGGCTAGGGGGACCAACCGTCTCGGTTTGCTTAGGACTTGGGTAGGGGATGTTCCCAGGATCTGGGACTTTCTATTTTAAACCAGGACAGTTACAGGGAAACCAAGATGAGCTGACCACACCACCCCTGACCCCAGTGTCCATCCCTGGGGGACAGTTATTGTCTCATAATTCTCGAGGCTGAAAGCCCAAGATCATGATGTCGGCAAGGATGTTTCCAGCGAGGCCTCTCTCCTTACCTTGTGGATGGCCACCCTCTTGCGTCCTATTCACACGGCTGTCCTCTGGGGACATGGGACCCGGTGTCCTTGTTGTGTATCTAATTCCCTCTTATAACGACACCAGTCAGTTTAGATGAAGGCCCACCTAGTGGCTTTATTTTACCTAATCATCTCTTTAAAGCCCTTATTTCCAAATAGGGTTTCCTTCTGAGGTTCTAGGGATTGCAACGTTAACAAGTGAATTTTAAGGGAACCCATTTCAGCCCTAGGCCTGAGTGACACTGTCTTCCCCCCAAGGATGGCAGCTAAGGCAGTGATGGTGCCAAAGCAGTGGACCTTTCCCCTGGCAAGAGGTCTCCTCTTCTCGCGGGCTGGGAGGGGGAGGGTCCCCCAAAGTAGGTTTTAAGCTTTAAGGTTTTGAGTTTTCTTCACCTCCATCATGTTTAGCTCATTCATTTTTCTTCCGTCTTTGCATATTCCTTCAAGAGAGAAGCTAGTCTTCCGTTCTCTTACCTGCCCTGAGTTAAGCCTTGTTGGTTCTGTCTGGACTGCAGTTCCCAGCCTCTGGCCTCAAAGCTTGAAGTGTCTTGGGTTCGCTCCCGGTGCAACTAGCCCAGGGCTCACCTGTGCACCTCTGGCTTGGCTTCCCCTCACTTTTTGGCTTTGACGCAGCTCTTCTGGGCAGAGCCTCTGTGCCCCAGGCTGCCCGGAGCAGGAGCTGGTCTGTCTCCTGCTAGTCCCCAGACTTGGTCAGCGCTGGCACACTGGAAATCTCAAAGATTTGTGCGAAGGAGGCAGGAAGGGGTGCTGGCTGAAACAGCTGTAGTAGAACTGTCTATAACCAAATCCAGGCTGGACCACTGACTAGGTGTCTTGAACAAGTCAGGTCACTTCTCTGAGTCTCAATTTACTCATCTGTAAAATGGGGAGGTAATAATAATAATTACCTTCTGGGATTGTTGAGAAAGTGAAATGACAGGAACTTACTGGAAGCATTTAATGTGGCACCTGGTAGGTACTGAGTGCCTTGGGAGTGCTGATTTCTGTTATTTGAGGAATGTGGTGGTTTTGGAGAAGGGCATGCATCTGTGAAAGGCCTCCGGGGGCCACTCTGAGGCTTGTCATTCCCCATCTCATCAGGAGCGTGGTCAGAGGGCCAAAGGAGAGGGGGCTTTCGTGCTTTCGGGGAGGGTGTTTGAACCGTGAAGGTACAGGGACATCCTGGTCAGAGGAAAGGGCGTAAGCAGAGGTACGGGGCTGGGAACTCCATGGGGCTCCCTGGGCGTGAGCTTCACCCCCTTTCTTTCTGGATGATGTGAGAATAGGCTGGGACTTAGGACTCACCCGAGAGTGATGAAGGCACAGGGAGCCTCAGCCAGGAGGAGTGCAGGCGGTGGGGGGAAGTTCTGTGTGGTTTTCATTTCCAAGGGCTTTTACTCCGTTCTTCTTTCTTTTTTTAGACAGACGTTATTTCTGAGAGCCGTTTTAGGTTCACAGCAAAACTGAGTGGGATGAGCAGAGCTTTCCATAGACCCTCTGCTCCAGGCTACGCACAGCCTCCTCCGCCACCCACATCTGTCACATCCGTCCATACCAGGATCTGTGTTCTAATATATAAAATCGGTATACTCCAGGACTTAAAAAGAAAGTGGTACAGAAGGGTATAGAAAGAAGACTAAACCTCTCTCCTTTCTTGCCCCTGCCCCACTCAACACACACCACACACACACACACACACACACACACCACTCCCTAGAGTAACCACTGTTTATTTATTTATTTATTTATTTTTGAAGAATATGCAAGAACCTGTTTCCCTGCATGCTTCTGTGTCTGCCCTGGGGGGTTGCCCCATATCTCCTGTCTCCTCACATGGAGCGTACCGTGTTGGTACGCATGTCTCTGTCACACACTGCACAAGAGCCCCCCGGAATTCCCTGTTCAGAAGGGACCATAATTAATTCAGCCGGGTCCTCTGTGATGGACACGGATGCTGTTTACTGGTTTGTTTGTTTGTTTGTTTGTTTGTTTTTTCCTGCTGCAAACGGGTGTGTAAACATCCTTCTACATCTCTTCTTGCACACTTGTGAGAGTTTACCTGAGGGACAGGATTGCAGAAGGAGAATATATGAATTTAAAACAGACATTGTATGGATCTGGACTTTTGATCCACATGGCTGAGTTGCCCTCCACAAAGGGTGTGGCAGTGAAGGCTCCTGCCTACTGTGGGTGGACACTGGTTTGCTCATGATCTTTGGGGCGTCAAGAGCTGGGGTAGAGTTTAGGTGTGTTCTTTGGGGGCAGGACCTAGCTGGGAGCTGGGATGGGGGCCTTTGGAGTACCCTTTTCTCAGGCTTCTTCTATGCCCTCATCTACACAGATGTATACATAACACATCTATGATTCTGTTTAACAGTTTTTGTTTTGTTTTGTTTTGTTTTATCATTTATCATTTTGCAATTTGCTTCTTTTGTGAAGATATTTTCAGAAGGTTTTCCTGGTCAGGACATGGACCTCTGCCTCCCTGTTTCTGTCTGCTGCATGGAGCTATCCACAGGCTCTCAGGCTCAGGTGCCAGCGTCCTTCTGTCTGGGGTAAGCACGTTTGCTAGGAAAGTGCTTGTTGCCGGGAACGGCACTGCTGTTATTCCTGCCGCGAACTTGGAGCAGAAGTCATGGTTTTGCCTTGGCTTTGAAAATGGGTCTGAACCTTCCGTGGGCTCTTCGAGGGCAATGTGTGGGTCTAGTGCATCTGCTGACTGAGTTTCTCCAGCCCTGGGCTCTTCTCTGCTCTGAGTGGCTGCAAAGTTAACTCCTAGCCCTGTGGCCATCTTGGTTACCTCGTCTTGTGGACCCCCCTTCTGATGATGCCTGTGAACAGATCTGTTGCTGGTGGAAAGTTGGTATGAGCCATGGCTCATTCATTCTTCTACTGCATGATTTTCCTCATTTTTCCTCTTGGAAGAACCCCTGTGGGGTGTATGGTTCTGGCTGAGCATATGGTGGTAGAGGTGACGAAGAAAAAGACCCGCTAAGCCCCAGAGGCAGTGCTAGTGGTATCTCTGGCAGCTTCTGCTAAGCACTGGAAGACTTCTGACTCCACAGAGGGTGGGTGGTCAGGGAAGACTTCCTGGAGGAGGTGAGACTGGGACCACTTGGGTTTAGAGACAAGTCTCTGAGGAAGCCCCTGGGCAGGAATAGGAAAGGGAGGGGGGGCCTCAAAAACCTCTGTTAGAGAGATTCTCTGGCCACCTATGATTGCAGGGGGTACCGTGTGGGGGCTGAAAAGCTGCTAATAGGGAGATTTGGAACCAGACAGACTGGTCTCAAACCCTGGCTCTGTCAGTTTCCAGCTGTGCCTCCTTGGGCCAGTCACTTAACCTCTCTGAGCCTCACTTACTGTATCTATAAAATGGGATAATAACAGGTCTGACCTCTTGCCTGGACAGTTGTTGGCACAGCCTGCCCGAAGTAACTGGCGGGGTGGGGGGCTACCATGCAGGAGACTCAGTCTCCTAGGAGGGGGGTGATAGCTGGCTCTGGCAGTGGGGTCTGGGTGAGGCTAGAGACACTTCCCTAGTGGAGTCCATAGGACTCGCTGATGGACTTATGCTGGTGAAGGCAACAAAGGCGATAGGTTGATTCCCTTTCATTATCATGTCCCACCCCCAGCTGGGGAGCACTGTTTGGGGGCCCTGTCTGCAAAAAGCAATCCATTCACAGACAGTGGATAGGTCAGGGGTTTCTGGGGAGATGACCCAGGTAAAAAGGTAGCCCTGTGGGGTGGGAATCCTGAACGGGGAGAGCCCAGCCTGCCAGGGACAGAGGGTGGGAAGGGTTGACAGTCGGCCCCTGGGCTTGGCGCTACACTCAGAAAGTGTGGCCAAAGATGATTTCTGAGCAGCCTTTGGGCGCGTCCTCATGGCGCCCTTTCTTCCCCGGTAATTAATGTGCTTTTATCCTTTCTGAGAGGGTGGCGGTGGGTAGCAGGGTGGCTCGTCGGGCGCCGGGCAGACGTGAGCCCACTCCAGCCTTCCTCGGCAATTTATCACCTGTCAGCCCTGGTCTTTCAGGACATAAAACAAGCTTCCTGGGAGGCAGCCAGGGGCGTTGAGGCCCTGAGCGGGGCTGTCTGGGGCATCGCGGCTCCAAGGGGGCCTCTGTGAAGCCTATCTCACTAAAGGGCTTTGGGATATGCCCGAACAACAAGGCTGTGGGCATGGGCCCTGGTTCCTCCATGGTCACACCAACGCAGGTGGACGGATATGGGACTCTGAGCCGGTCAGCGATGAGCTGGGCAGCACACAGCCCAATGCTGGGCTCCAGGACAGAGCCTACTGTTTTCTCTTATACCCCCGCCTCCACCCCTCTAGGCCAGGGGTTCTCAACCAAGGACCCCAGGAGTCTCTGGGTGGAATCTCAGAATGTGGGCAGGAAAAAAAAAAAAAATCCCACCTTTATTTTCTCTGACCTCTGATGATGGTTACAAATTCTAATTCTTCCAATTGCAAATGTGGGTGATAAACCGCAATGGTATTAGCCCTTCAGTGATTTTGCAGGAATCATAGAAATCACAGATACTATCACATCATAGTATAGTTTTGTAGGGGTCTTGAAATAACATATTTGTTCATACTTCAAAGTAACAGTAGTTATTAGAACTAGATCTTATTACTTAAAGCATTAATAAAAAGCAGGTATGTTGTTATGCCTTTTTTATAATATTTTGATAGCTGTATTTCAGTGTAATTGGTTTCCTTTGTAATCCCTGGTATTTTATTTTATGCATCTAAAAACATTTTTCTGAGAAGGGACTCTTAGACCTTCTAGAGGCCACAGGGGTCCATGGCCCCCCAAAAGGTAAAGGACTCATGGACTGGGCACTCAGGCCACTTTTGCTTCTTCTCACTCACAAGGTCAAGGTGTCATGTTGTCAAGTTGACCACAACTGCACCGAACCAACCTAATCCTCATGCCCAGCTGCATGAAGGGATCAGAGGAAGGAGCTTCTAGAAGGAAGAGACCCTGCCCCCAGGAGCTCCTGGGCTTGTTGGGGGTTGCGGTGAGGGGAGAAAGACTCCCTCCAAGGAGGGAGCAGCCATTTCTACTGTAGGGTCCTGATCCTGAGACAGCTTCAGGCAGAAAGTGGCTTTAGATTGGGGGAAAGCACATCAGGCCAAGGGAGCAGTGTGAGCAAAGGCGTGGAGACAGGATGCCTGGGGCACAGGTGGGGAATGTGGAGCTGATAGTGGGAGGGCAAGCAGGGGGAGATGGGGAGGGGACCTTGCATTCTGCACTGTCAGCCCTGGGGACCATGGTGAGGGTTTCGGCAGCCGATCTGGGACAGTCCCTCTGGCTGCTGGGTGGAGGGAAGGCTGGAGAGGATGGGGATGGAGGCTGGGTGGCCATCAGGGGGACTGGTGGTCTTCCAGTAGATGCAGAGGTCTAACCTGAACCCAAACAGAGGGGCTTCAGGGCGGTAGGAGCCGGAGTTGTCCCAGTTGTGGAATTAGGTGGCATGGGAGGACCTTGGCACCTCGGACCCTGGAGGCTGACCGGCAGAATTTGAATCCTGATTCTGTCGGTTGTTGGCTGCTTGGCCGAGGTGTGTGGGTTACTCTCTCAAAGGCTCACTCCCTCCTCCGAGGCACGTGATGGTAACAGCACCCATTGGCAGGGTGGTGTGGGTGTGACAAGGGACAATGTGTTTAAAGCTTAGCACAGTGCCTGGCACAGAGTAAGTGGTGGACATGCTCTAGCCATGACAGGGTGTTTTTTGTTTTTTTTTTTTAATTTTATTTTTTTTAAAGATTTTATTTACTTATTTGTCAGAGAGAGAGAGAGAACACACAGGCAGGGGGAGCAGCAGAGAGAGGGAGAAGAAGGCTCCCTGCTGAGCAAGGAGCCTGATGTGGGGGACTGGATCCCAGGATCCTAGGATCATGACCTGAGCCGAAGGCAGATGCTTAGCTGACTGAGCCACCCAGGCACCCCACCAGAATGGTTTTTATCACTGGTGATAAAATAGATGGTTCTGGGGACCCATTGGACTCGAGGGCCTGCAGAGAGAAGAGAGGCCAGTCAGCGGTCTCAGATCGGCACTGAGGCCTGGACCTCCTTTGGAGCATTTGAGACCAGATCTGCTCCACATGGGCCCTGGGTGCTGCTGTCTTCCCCTTGTCCCAAGGGCTGGGCAGGGCAGCCTCCTCTCTAACCTCTCGGCAAGGCTTCCTCTGGCCCCTCAAGTGTAGCCCCCCAACCCTCCCCAGGAAGGGTCAAGCAAAAACTGTGTCTCTTTCCCTGTCTGGCTGGGTCTGACCCGGGTCTTCTCTCCAGGACTTCCCAGGGACAGGAGGTGTGGAGAATGAGACGGGTGCCCAGAGACATGAACTTAGGAGCTCTTTTTTGATTCTAAGTCCCTGAGCAGGAAGCATCTAGACCCGCATCCTGCATCTAGCATCCGGGAGCCCTCACAGGGGGGTGGGGATGAAGGCCAAGTGGGTAGGGGACCAGGACAGGGTCATCAAACATGCAGCTTCGCACACTCCCCCCGGACCCTCCCTGGGCATCCCCACATCCCACGTGGCTTCCCTGCCTCCCCAGGGCGAGGGGTTCCAGCGTTCACTTCCGTGAGTGATTGTGCTGCTCCGGGCAGTGGGAGCCCACTAATGCTGGAGGATAAATTTGCTGTGTTTTGTAGAGCATGCGGAAGCATATTTGGGGGGTTTAATCTTCTTAATAAATCGTTCTCAGATCGTACACTATTAAACCCCTGGAAAATTCATGAGCACGCTGGGAATAGAGACCTCATCGGGAAGGTTTGACATGAACAACACAATAAACGCAGCTTCTAAATTGGGTCAGGGAAGCCTCCAAGGCCTAGAGAGAGGACATTCCGGCTCACTTGGCCCTCCCCAGGCCTATAAATTAATCATGCACACAAAGAGGGCCTTGTCCTCTCTTGTCACGGCCAGGGGTGGCGTCTGTGCCCACTGACCCACCCCCACTCCCACCTCTGCTGCAAACAGAGCTCCCGGTGAGGCCTTTTAGCTTCTGTGCTTTGTTATTCCTGTGTCTCCAAAGCAAGGTGGGTGTACATTTCAGCAAGAGAGATGTAGGTTAGATAGGAGGAAGAACTTCCTGGCCAGCCATGGGGTGGTGTGAAATCCCGGAATGGGCTGCTCAGGGAACTCAAGGAGACTCTTTTCTTTAGAGCTTTTAAGACCTGGCAGGCCCTGTCTCCTGGTGGCACTCTGGGGCCACTTCCCTGTGATAGCAATGACCAGAACAGACATTGCCCCAGGGTCTGGTGTCAGGAGCCAGGTTAGAAAGTGCCTCTTTCTGGGCCATCTTGCTGCATTTATCACCTGGCTGGCCTAAGAGCCCCAGCTGATTAGACACGAGGCCAACATTCTCCAGACCCAAATCCTCACCATGGTCTTAACCACATGGCCTTTGGAAAAGGGAAGTCAAGTTAAGTCTCTCTGTGGTTCCTAGGCTGCTGTGAAACCTTAGTGGGTCCCCTCCCTTCTGTCATGTCCTCTGCCTGTTGGAGTCCTACTCAAAGTCCTGGCCCAGATGCCACCTCTTCTGTGAAGCCTTCCTTGATTTCCACCTGGCCCGCCAGTCAGAATCAGTTTCTGCCTTGCCTTCCTTATGCTTCCTCTGCCTTGGGCGCTTGTTGGTCGTTCCCTGGGGGAGTTCGTGTGTCCTACCAGACTGTTGGCTCCCTGAGAATAGGGACTGTGCCTGAGCGCCCTTGGGCTCAGACAGTGTCCCTCACAGGACCGTGCTGGTATTTGCATGGGTTTTCACATGCCAGCTCCTGGAAAGTGTCTGTTAAGCATCCCGTGTGGGGGTGAAATGGCCTGGCTTCCCAGTGCCAGCTGTGGGAATCCTGGGCTCTTGAACAGGGAGCAGAGGGAGACAGCAGGGCAGGCACAGGAGGGAGTCCTGGGCAGGCCGTGGCTGACCCTGTCTTCACTCGCTTGGTCCTGACATTTCACAAGTCTATTCGTTTTTCTCTGAGCCTGTTTAAAGCCCTCTGATTCTGCAGCCCTTCGGAGGGAAGCGAAATGGCCCTCAAGTGTACACAGGAGCAGCCACAGCCCCAGGCGTCCCCTGGCACGTGGAAACCAGCCCTGTCCTCGCACAAGCCTGGGCAGGTGCAGCCTCTGTGAGCTTTTGGAAGGGGTGACGTGTAGGTCTGAGGCAGGGCGGGCAGTGGGGGTGAAGTTCACTGTCAGCACCAGAGAAAGGAGGGAGGCCCTGGTTGGGGGAGGAAGAGCTTTTGCTCTGGGGAGAGCACATTTGGAAGGTGTTCCTAGGGAACCCGCCAGACCATTAGGGGAGGGGGTGGGTCCCGCTGGAGCAGGAGAAGGCAGCAGACAGCCCAGTGGGTGGGGGAGTCCTTTCTGGGGCTGCCTCTGCCTCTGGCCCCAGCCCTCAGCCCCCACAGGCTAGGAAGAAGCTGTCCCTCCACCTTGCCCCTACCCCAGGGCCTGGGCCTCTCCCTGCTGACTCAGGCCTCTGAGGTACCCTCGGTCCCCTCCGCCAACATCTGGCCCTGGCTGAGTGGGCGGGGCCCCACGTGTTTCAGGGGCTCTGTGTGTGTGTGTGTGTGTGTGTGTGTGTGTGAGGGAAGCTGGTGGCCCGTGACTTGGTGTGGAGTCAATGCCTCCGGAGGTCAGCAGGTGGAGAAAGAGAGCTGTGAGACCCGTGGGGTCAAGGAGGCCTTGGGGCTATTCACCGGATGGCACTAATTCAGCGCCTAAAAATAATCCCGGACTCCCCACAGCACTTCAGAATTTTCTAAGCTCTTTCAGACCTGCAAACTCATTTCAGTCTCCAACAGCCTGGGAGGAAGTGAGTGCCATTCTTATGTGACCACAGGGAAGATAGAGTTCTAGAACAAATTGATGGAGAGCCCGCAGCAGGCTGGCGGTGGAACGCGGGCTGGAGCCCGACTCTGTGGCCCCAGGTACCACGTGGCCTCCTGTGGCCCCGCTGGGACATGGAGTGAGGGGACATTGGCTCGGCTTGCAGGGCAGAAGGCTGCCTTCTGGGGAGGATGGTTAGATAGATGGTGGAGGACCAGATGTGGGTGTGTAGTGCGGAGTTCTGCAGGGGTGGGGACTTCCTGTGGGGCTACTTTGCAGCAAGGCCTTGGGAAAGGAAGGATTCCTACAAGCAGAGAGCGTGGGGAAAGGGGGGGTGGACGTGGTCCAAACCCAGGGCGCTGGTGGGTGAAGACAGACAGGGGCAAGCAGATTTGGGCCCAGCCAGCTTGCCAAGCCCAGACACCCCCCTCCCCCAGCCTGAGCCTCTCCTGCAGGGCCTGGCAGGCCCTGTAAGAAGGACAGTCACATCTGGAGATGCTTGCTGTGGAGGACCCTGTGGGCAGTCCCGGGTGCAGAGGTCTCTAGGGGGACACATCATGGCCGCACCATCCCCTGGCTGCATCCGGGAGGTCCACTCTCTGTCCCCATTCTCCCGGCCCGACCTCTTGCCCCAATCCACTTTTATTTGCCTGGTAGTATAAAGAAGAGAGAAACTTGCCTCTTCAGATGGTAAAGTGACTGAGGAGAGGAAGGCAGTCAGAGGGAGAGAGGTGGTTGCCACGGAAACTCTAAAGCAGAAGCAGAAACTTCCAGGAGCTGGACCGGGAAAGACAGCAGACTTAGTGGCCCCGAGGGCCATGGGCATCAGGGAGGGGGGTGGGGAGCAGGGCCAGGCCAGCCCGCCATGCCCTCTGCTCCACACCCTGCACTGCCCAGCCGGGATCTGTGCACGCGGGAGCACGGGGCTGCCTGGTCGCTCCCACGCCTTGGGATGAGGTGCCTGGGCCCAGAGGGAGGTAAGCAGCTTGTGATCCGAGGAGGAGCCTGGGTCTTCTGTCCAGATCCCGGCACGATTCCGAGGCAGCTGGCTGACTTAGCCCAGAGCTGCACCGAGGTTCCCTGCAGGTCTTTGCATGGTGTCTGCCTTCGCTGTTCCAACACGCCGGAATGACTCGGCCCCGCGCTGGACAGTTTACAAGGCAGCTTCCTGCATGTTGCCTCATGCAGGCCCCATGATCGTCCAGGGTAGGACAGTACTCTGTTCTCCAGGGTGGGGGAGATGAGATCCAGAGAGGGGAAGGGATTCGCCCCTGGTCACCTAGCTAGGCACTCCTGTGCGATTCCAACCCTAACCTTCTGAGCTCTCCCTGTATCCCTGACACTTTTTTTTTTTTTTTTTTTTTTGAGTGGGTAGCGCTGCCTTAAGCTGTGTGCTCCCTGTAGCTTCTAGACCTTTCTCATCCCTCACATTAGTAGTATTATCCTCTGGGATATTGTCATTCACTTCCTGTATAAACTTAGGAAAGTTGCTTCTCTCTGGGACTTGATTTCCCCACCTGTCAAATGGGCTTATAGTACCTTTGGCCTTTAAAGGTGGCTGGGCAAGCGCTTGGCACAATGCCTGGCACAGAGGCTACCCTTGGAAATCTCTGCTGGCTGCAGCGGAACCTGGCGAGTATCCAGTGGGGCAAGCAGGGCTGGCCTGTGATCTCCTGTATTTCAGAGAAGTTTCTTTAACTGCGAGACGGGTCTGATGAGTTCCTGCCTTCCTCGGGGAGGTAGAGCGGCAGATTAAGGTCCTGGCTGTGGAGTCTTTGGAAACCATGGAGGCTGGGTGGGAAAATCATAGAGTCTGCAGCCCAGCCTTCAAACCAGCCACCAGGGCCCCCATGGGTACCGGACAATGCAGCTTATGTTGTCTTTGCCAGGCACCCTGCTAGAGGGAGGGCAGGAGGGCGGGAGAGGAGCTGGGGACCAACCCGGTTAGTCCTGAGCGCGAGGCTCTACCTGCTGGAGGTTTGAGTCTGAAACAAGCTCTCGGAATCCCACGTGGCCTCGTGGGCCTGCCCCCAAATTGGAGCCAAGCCTTAGATTTTTCCGGGGGGAGGCCAGTGAGCCAAATGTGTTATGAACTGGCAGAAAGGCAGCGTGCTGTGTGTGAAAGATAATAGGGGAAATTCATCAGATTGGCTCTAAATCACAGAATGAAAGCACCAAAACCTGCGGGGAGGAAACCAAGTCCGGACCTATGACTTATTGGGGCGGGGCAGAGGGCATCTGGCCCCCTTGGGCTTCATGATGCTCAGAGGTTCTGAGGTCTGTGTGTGGTGCTTGCCGGCATTCTTGACCATGACCCCCTTCCCCTCTTGATTGGCAGCAGCCACGTGACGGCACCGGGGCCGGGCACTGGGTTTACAATGCGAGCTGGCGGGCACGACCCCGGCAGGCAGGACTGTATCCTTGGGGAGGGCAGCACGCCAGGAGAGGGAAATGTGAGATGAATCACCGAAACACAGATATCATTCATTGCACGATGCGGAGGGCTTCCTGGAGGAAAGGTGTGGGGCAGGGGGCCCTGGAGAAAATCGGGTGTGCAGGCCTTGGGGGGGAAGCAGTGGGGTCAGGGTGCCAGGAAGGTGGTTTCTACTGAAATGAAGAGGCAGTGGGAGTGGGGCCAGGTGACTCAGGAGGGCTGGGGTGGTGGAATGAATGGGCACGGGGATCCGCAGGTGAATGAGGTCTGGCGTGGCTGGGGCAGAGGGCTGCTTTGTGGAAAATCAGCTCGGGGAGGATTTGGGAGGGCGAGTCAGGGGTTGTGGTTGTTCCCAAAGCTAGAGATGGTGGTGACCTGGGTTTGAGTCCTGTTAGTGGAGAGAGCTGGACAGACTCGAGTTATTCTTTGGAGCTGGTGGTAGCCTGCTTCACAGAGAGGCTCCGGGACTCGGAAGCCTGCCCTGTGTCCTCCGGGTGGGAACAATGGGCACAAAGGCACAAGGAGAGAACTGGGGGCTGGAGGACTGGGGACCAGCGTGGCTGAGGAACGGGGAGGTGTAGGCGGTGGTGAGAGGTGAGGTCGGGGACTGGGGCAACACCCAGGGACCGCCCCCTGGGCTGGGAGTAGGAACCAAGGACCCCAGCTCATTGCCATAGCACACTTTTTTTTACAAAGAAAAGGACCCAAGGACAGGAAAGGGGAGATCTTTTGTGACACAAAGGGATCCTTTGTAGGAGCCAGGCTACGTGAGGTCAAGTCCTGGGTCTGCCACAGTCACCTTTTTGTCCTTGTATGACGGGAGAATAATACTGTCTACCTCTTAGGGGACTTATAAGGGCTCAATGACAATTCTGCCTGGCAGAGAGGAAGCTCTGTGTTGGGGTTAGTAAATGGGTCCTGTGTGACCTTGGGCAAGGTCCCCTCTCTGAGCCTTGGCCGGTCTCTGCAAACATGTCAGGTGAAAGCTCTCTCTCATCTCTGTGGTGCTGTTAAGTGTCAAGCTCCTGAGGGTGACCCAAGTGTGGCACCAAGCTGCCAGTGTCACCTCCGATGGGACCGTGTCCCTCCCAGTCCTGTAAAGGGACACTGGGTCTCCTGGAGCAGTAAGGGGATATTTGAATCAGCCCAGGACCTGGTACAGTCTCAGGGCATACAGACCAGGACAAAGAGGGCCACTCAGGGCTACCACTGACCTGAACTGACCTGCTTGGCCCCAGAATCTAGATTGTCTTTGGAGAGCTGGAGAGCGCAGTGGAAGCTGGGGGCTTCTCCAAGGGAGGAGGACTGTGGGCAAACTTTGTTGTTCTCCATTCGGAGCCTCAGTTTCCCCATCTGTACTGTAAGGCTTGGACTCCCTGCCTGGCTGCCACACGTGGAGTGCTGAGAAAGGGACAGGAGACTGGTGGCAGTTTGGAAAAGGGTTATGGCTCTGTTGGGGGCTGGAGTCCCAGAATCCATACAGAGCTGAGAGAGGGAGAGCAGAAGGTGGTGTGCGGCCAGGGTGAGCTCACTCCCGGCTGGTTAAGAATGCAGACTCCTGGGCTCTTCACAGCTGGCTAAACCAAAAGCTCCCCAGTGGGCCTGGGCATCTGCATTTTAACCTGCTCTCCACGGGACTGAAACACCTGAGAACTGAAGTTCCGAGCCATCCCCTTTGCTCCAGTGGGCATAGGGGCCCAGCGGGGTTGGGGGTGAGGGCCAGTCCACGTCACCCAGCAGACTGGAACCCTGTGCCATGCCAGCCTGGGGATCTCAAGGGACACAGCTCTCCCTGTGGTGGCACCGGCGCCGAGGACTTAGTCCTAGAGCTCTTCAGTCCAGCAGGGGGCAGCACCGTGGGCTTTTCCAGAGGGCCGGCAGGGCCTGGACAGAACCCACTGGGGCTGGGGGAGACCTGGGCCTCCATGGGAAGCTGGGTCTGTGTGTGCCTGGGAGCCTGCGCAAGGGGGCTGAGGGGAGAGAGGGACAACAGGAGGACGTAAGAAACACAAGGGCTGCGAAGGCAGGTCTAGAAAATTCTAAAGCCCTCTTGCAGCTTCCTGAGGCAGAGGCTACAGGGAAGAGGATAGGGGCTGTGGGTCAGACAGGCTACAGAGGGGCCCTTGTACCCCAGGGCACCTCCACACTGTCTCAGTCTGCCTCCTCCCAGCGTCCTCTGGTCTTCTGGGCTTTCTAATAAAGGTCAGCCAGATGTCAGCCCCCCCAACCTAGGGGAGCTAGGCATTTTAGCCAGGAGGCCTTTGGGGGTGGGGCTGAAGCTCCTATTGGCTCCTCCTCACTGTGCCTGGAAGAGCTTCCTCTGTTCCTGGGAACTGAGGGAGGACCCTGGGCAAGTCCCAAACCCTCTGAGCCCTGGGTCAAGGGTGGGCTGACCACTAGATCCCTGAAGGCCTTCTGCAATTCCTGCTTGTGGCAAGGCGCTGTCACTTGTAGATTTTCTGAGGAGGGGGCTGGCTGATGGGGTGGGGTGGGGAGAGTCATTTGGTAGTGAGCTTCCCATCATCAAATATGACAAATAGTTGTCATATTTGATGACGTGTCATGTCAAATCATCAGATACGACAAATTAGACGGGGTGAATTTTGCTTCCTTTTAGGCCTTTGCCTGTGGTCCGGGGCTATTCCCCTTTCACACACCATCTGTCTGTCGACGTTAACCATTAATCAGGAGGAGAGCCCCACCTGTGAGAGGGGCAAGTCCCTGCCAAGGGGACTGCTGATTTCCAGGATGACCCTGAACTTGTTTTCCTTGGCCCCAAACTTTTAGCTACTTCCTGTTTGAGCAGGCACAGAAATTCTAGGGCCCCAGCCCTTCCTCCTCCTCTTGGTGGAATTTCCAGACAAAATGCTGTTCCCAGGATGGGGGCAGGGCCGGCATTGTTCTTGCTCTCCAGAGCCGAGGGGTGACAGGTTACACAAGCCACACTTAATTTTCACCTACATGGTCCTGGGACACCAGCTTTGGGCTGGGTGGGATCCCCAGGGAAGGCCGGTGGTAAGTGTGAGAACCATGGTTCTGGCCCAGCCTACCCCTCCTCTAACACCTGCCATGGGTCCCACTTATGTTCTGGACTGGGCACGAAGCTCTGCATGTAAGTGCCCAAGGGAACCCGCAGGCCAAGCCCATTATACAGGAGGAGAAAAAGGGTCGGGGCTGCAGATGCATGGGGATTTGCTCAGAGGCACCAGGGGGAGCAAAGGCACGTACTCATCTGTCCCTTTCTTCTGTGCCAGCTCCAGGATTGTCCCGATCAGCTCCAGGCTGCTGCCTGAAAGTAAACTTTGCAGCCTGCTGTCTGCAAGTCCGTGGAGGGGAGCCAGGCCCAGAGAGGGGAAGTGACTTGCCCCTTGTCCCACAGCTGCCCTTCTTGAGAAAAGAATGGGGCCTTTGATCCCAGCTCCCTCTGTTCCCTTATTCACCAAGTGGTGACCGAGGGCTTGGGGGACATGGCTGTGACAGGACTGGCAAGGCCCCTTCCCTCATTACAGTTTAGGGGAAGACAATTAAAGAACAACCAAATACACAGATAAGATAGTTTTAGGAAGCAGGAAGTTGAAGAAAGTAAAACAGGCAATGGGCCAGTGTGTGGGGATTGGGGCAGAGGCACAGGTGGCCAGAGGGAAGGCCTCTGATGGTGTGAATTTGAGCTGAGGCTGACAGACAGGAAGGAGCTGGCCATCTGAAGGTCTGGGGTTTGTGGATGAGGAAGAAGAGCCCATGCAAAGGTCCTGAGGCGGGACTGTGTTTGGCATGCTCAGGGATCAGAAAGTCTACAACCATTTTAGCTAGTGGCTCCCCAAGAAAGCTGCTAGAAACCTGGAAGAATATGCATTCTTTGGCCCTCCGTACCAAAATTTGGATTCAGTGATGTTGGAGGGGTGCCCTAGAATCTGTTTCTGAATGTTTCAGTGTAGTTTGTGGGCACCTGCAGGCCCTGCCCTCCACCTGCAGGCCTGCCTTCTAAAGCCAGGCCATCCCTTATAGTTGCAGAGTGGGGATCAGAGAGGTCTATGACTTATCAAAGTCAGACAACCACATAGCTATAGAGCTAGGCCTAGAGCCTGATCCTCTGCCTCCCTGCTTAGGGTTCTTCATTTACCACTTCATTTCTCCCCTTATGGAGGGGCTGCTTAGGCCTCACTGCCACTTGGGTCTACACCCCATACAGCCTGCCCCTGAGACACCCCCTCATCCTCTGTTCCAGCCTCTCATTGCCCCCAGCATATGCCTTGCTAGTTTCTACCACAGGGCCTTTGCTCATGCTGTCTCCCCCTCCAAGAATATAGTCCTCTGCTCTCTACCTAGGCAGTCCCTACTCAGCCTTCTGGCTCAATGTCAGACTCTTCTTCTAGGACTTCTCCCTCCTCTGAAATCTTTAGTGCTAACTCCAGATCAGATGGGGTCAGCCACTTTTCCTGAATGCTGCTACCATCTCTCCTAGTCAGTCTTCCTGGGAGCCCACTCTGGGTTGGTAACTCTGCTGACAAGCTCTGGCTAACCTGCTCTTGAGGATCCCAGAGGAGTGAGAGAAGAAATAGCCCAGAGGAGCAGACGTTCATCAGTGGGATTTTGATTCCCTGTGTTATTTGACCTTCTACAACCTCACAAAGTGTAAGTATCATTAAACCCATTCTGTAGTTGAGGAACTGAAGGCACTAATCTGGGGTCACACAGCCAAGAAGGGCTGGTTCCTCACCCCAAATCCCACACTCTTGCAGCACCCCATTTAGATGGGAGCTTCCTCGGAGCTGGCTCCTGGGCCAGTTCATCTGTCCTCCGCAGTGGGATATGCAAGGATTGAGCAAGGCCCCTCCCGATGGGAGCCCAGGCCAGTGCCAGCCATGAAGTGGTTCACAGATGACCAGGCAGGCCTGCCTGGGAAGGGAGGGGGCTTTCTGACCTCACACTGGGACCATATGCCACCCCCTCTGGTCACCCAGTGGGTGTGGAGCTGTCTGGGCCCATCAACTGGAAGGGGAGGAAGAAGCTCCGAGACCTGGAGCCTCAGCCCCAGGCCTGGGCCCGGAGAAGGAGGGGCTGGGGGCCCACCTGGAGCTTGGCAGCATTTCTGGGTCAGGGCAGGGAGAGGAAGTACAGGGAGAGAGTTGCTTCAGGCCTGGCCATCTGGGTTGAAATGCTGGCTGCTAGGGTGGGGGTGAGGAAGGAGGGCTGGGGCTGGGGCCTGGAGAGTGGATCCCAGCCTCCCCCAGCCCTGGAATTGGAGCCCTGAGCTCTGGGGGCAGTTGGCCTGGAGCAGAAGCCCAGGGCTCCTCTGGGCGGAAACCAGCAGGCATTCTGGGGGTGGGGGGACAGCCCAAGGAGTAAGAGTGGAAAGGGGGAGTCTTGGCAGTTCTGTTTAAGTGCCAAGGTGGCCTTGCCCCATGTGTGACATTGGGCGCGTCACAACCTATCTCGGCCACCCTTTCCCATCTGCAGGGAGTGACTCTACCCCACCTTGACTGCTCTGTGCTGGGGGGTGAGGGGCAATCAGACCCCTATGTTTGGGGAGTTGATGCCAGATCTGGGCATGCCATGAATTAGGCAGCGTCCCCGGGGCAAGTGGTTGTTCCGTGAGGCCTCGGCTTTTCCGGCTCCATTACTCTGCTCTGCAGGTCCTTCTGACTCTGACATTCCAGGATTTTATGACAGGTTGTTGACATGTACAAAGGAACTACATCTTCTCTGGGCTTCTGGAGGGCAGGAAGGAACACATAGGTGCTGGATTGAGACTGGGGGAAATTTCTAGATCCTGATGGAATCCTATGGAGGTGGGCTGGGAGGAGATGGAGATGTCTCATCTCTATACCGCACGTGGGAATCTGAGACCAGAGATGTCAAGAGCCTTCCTTTAAGTCACACAGCACCCAAAGAAACACAGTGACCCTGGGGTGCCTGGGTGGCTCAGTGGGTTAAAGCCTCTGCCTTTGGCTCAGGTCATGATCCCAGGGTCCTGGGATCAAGCCCCGCATTGGTCTCTCTGCTCGGCGGGGAGCCTGCCTTCCTCTCTCTCTCTGCCTCCTTTTCTGCCTACTTGTGACCTCTGTCTGTCAAATAAATAAATAAAATCTTAAAAAAAACAACAACAAAGCAAAACACAGTGACCCGGACAACTGGCCTTCTGCTCCTGTTAGGGCCCTGTTGTCTCCCAAGGCTCACCCTCAGCCCAGCTTTGGGTGATTTCATTTAGAAGATACAGTCCCCAAGGGCTGTGTGTGTTCAAATATTCATACTTGACCAGGACCCCAGTTCCACCTATATTGAGAGGGGCAGAGTCCTTCAAGTCTGGGGCCGGCTTGGCATGGCCCTGATGGGGCCATTTTCTGGGAAGGATGTTAATAAATTTGCTGGTGGCTTTGGGGAGGAAGTCTGGGGGGAAGTGGAGGTGGTGGACAGCTGGCTGGGCCTGAGTGTGACCTCGCAGGGCCCGTTTGCACTTTCCACTGAGTGGGGAGAGTCCCCGCTCCCCCACATCCTCATGAAGGTCCTGCTCCTGGTTCAGCCTTGCTCCTGGACGCATACTAGACACTGCCGGCCAGACAGGCCACCTCTCCAGACCAAGGCCAATGACCCTGACCACCAGCGCCCCCCACGGCACCCCCATCCACACCCCTGCTCAGAGCTTCAGCCACTCATGGGTCGAGGCTGGCTCGGGAGGCGGATGTGTGCTGGGCTGCCCGGTTAGGGACTTCCCCTGGTGACTGCTGCCTACCCTCGTCCCGACAGGAAACCCGACAGGTCTGAGCCCTCCGACACCCATTGTGTGGGGCCTGGCGTGGGCTCCAATGTTTCCCCTGTCAAGACTCCTAACCCTCTTCACCTCCTCCTGTTCCTTGTCAAAGCTGGCTTCTATGGAATGTTCCAGACTGTTGCTCCTCCTCCTCTCTACATTAAAGTCCTGCTCAGCCTTAAGAGCTTGCCTGGGTTCAAATCTCGACTCCTGGTGCCAGCTGTGTAACATTAGAGAACTTCGCTCTCTGTGCCACCAACATTTTCTGTAAGATGAAGAAGGTAACCACTGGCCTCTTAAGCTTGTTGTGAGATTTAATGAGATCTTGTGTGTTGAATGTCCCCAGACAGGGTCTGGTGCACAGCAAATGCTGAATACAGCTTCTCAGTATTAGATCCAACTTCATCTTCAGACAGACCGCTCCAGGCCAAACTTCTAGCCCTGCTCCGTGGAAAGTCCTGGACTTCTGGGGTCCCCTCTGGGCGTGAACCCCCTCTTTTCCCCAGATGGAATCGAGCGTTAGGAGACCGGTTCTGGTTGCTCTTGTTTCCTCCTGCGCCAGATGGCCCCTCAATAAAGGCCAAGCCCTTCCACCTCGGGCTCCCCTCTGTCCTAACACTGCAGGAAGCAGTGTCCTTTATGGGCAATTGAAGGCTTTTCAGAGGTAATTCTGACAATACGCATTTTTGTTCCTCCCTCACTGACTTTTAAACCTAACACCCCAGTAGGATGGGAGACTGCACTGGGCTGGCCCCCTTGCTCTGCATCTGGTGCCTGAGGGACCCCCTGAGCGACCCCCACCACCCCTGGCCTGGGGTTTACCTGGATTTACAGCCCAGCTCTTAGGCCTCCCACTCCCTCTGCCCAGCAGGGTGTAATTCTTCTCGGGACACCCAGACAGGGATGGTTCTCTGCCCTGAGGCAGATTCTCTGGGTCCTTCTCTCCTTGATCTTCTTCCTTGTCCTCATTATACAACCCAACTGGTGGGATGGGGTGGGGGGGGGGAGGGTCTCTCTATGGGACTCAGACTGCTTTAATGAGATGATGTTTGAGCTGGGTCCTGAGGGGTAAGGACGAGTTCACCAGGTGCAGAAGGAAGATCCTCTGACCAACGGGGCCAAGGCAGGGTGGAAATGAGCAGGGAGACTTTGATAGATAAGGGGCTGGAGTGGGCAGGGGTGCAAGGGGAGGTGGCCAGTTTGTGACAAACCTGGGTCCTTTTCAGTACTCTGTGCATTCACTTTTGGAGGCTGTTGAGGGCAGGTGAAGGGGGTGAGGGGGATCAGATCTGATTTAGTTTCCCAGGCCTCATCTGGAAGCATGGGATCAGGTGTTTTGGGGGAACCCAGAAATATACGTGTTTAATGTACTGGGGTGATTTGGAGGCTCAGGGGTGTGGAGGCTGCAGTCTTGACCCTGACCCAAAGCAGTAGGCTGAGGAGGTGGGAGCTGGGCCTATCCAGGAGCCCCTCTGGGGTTCAAAGAGCAGTGGAGAACAGACCCCTGACAGGCTGCCAGCCCTGTGGGGCTCCAGCTCACAGACCAGCAGGGCCTGGGAAGCCCCTGTTGGCCGGGGCAATCACAGACGGCTTCCCCTTGGAGGGGGACTATTGCAGGAAATGGTGGTGGGGAGGGTGTTTTCAAATGCCCCTCTTCTCATCTAGGTGGCCTCCAGAAAGAGGACCGCTCCTGTTTACAGGGAGGAGGCCACAGGGGCAGTGAAAGGGGGTGGGTGGCTTGCTCCAAAGCGGGGATTGATTCCAGATGCTCTGCTGGGGTGTGCAGGGAGCAGCCTTTGTCTGCGGGCCTGCCGCCTTGGGGGGCCTGCGACAACAGGAGGGACAGGGAGCCCAGGCCCCCTGCCTCCTCTGTACCCCAGCTGGCTCCTACTCCAGACCCTCCAGAGGCCTGGGGAGGTGTTCAGCTGGGCCGGTGGGCAATGTCCGCCCCATCCCAAGGCCAGGAATGCGGAAGCTTCTTCCTCTTTAATAGCTGACCCTCCTCCTTGCACTAGGTAGATAGGCTGGGGGTCCACCGCTTCTCCTCGCAGGTGGGGAAACTGAGGCACAGAGAACTTGAGAGACTCAAGCATAAGCAGAGAGACTCTGCCAGGTCTTGGAGCCCAACTGTGTTTACTGGCGAGGCCCTGAACTCCTGGCTGCTCCCCCCCCCCCTTCCTCTACACACATACAAACGAAGTCTACTGGTTGGGGATGCCAGGCCAAGACCACTTGTCTTAGCCACTGACAGTCTTTTGGCAGGGAATGTCTCATCCCCTCAAGGGGAGGCCAGACTCTGGATGATCAGGGCATTCCTGCTTTGGGAAGGAAACTGGGCCTGATGAACTCCAGGCTCTTGTACAGGACCGATGCCCCGACCCTGAGCTGGACTTCTGGGAGGCTTCTACCCACCGAAACTGATGGGCCTGGCTGGAGAGGTCATTCTTTCCGGAAGTGCCAAAGGGGGGGTAGGTGACTGCAGGAGCCCCACCTGAGTGGGGAGATCAGGGGAAGGTGCCTACAGCTTTTCTCTGGGGCCTCTGCTCTGGCAAGGGAGGCTCCTGGGCAGCGTCTGCCATGGGGGAATGAGCTAGAGCAATGCTTAACTCAAAGGAGGTCAGTGGTGTCCTTGCAGGCACGGTGGCTTTCCATCTGCAGCAGGGACAGGCGGCCACTCCGGGCAGAGGGGCCAGCAGGGGGGTCTTTGGACAACCCAGATTGGGTTAATAGGAGCAGTACCCCTCCTGCCCCTCCCCCCTGGTCCTGGGAAGGCGCCTGGCTTCCAGCTGTGATCCAGACTCCTCCTGACCTGGGGGCCCTCCCCCCTGGGCTGAGGGAGCCAAGAAGGGGGGCTCTTTTTGTGAGGTGCAAAACCCGGCCTGGATTTCTGCCGAGATTGCCCCGCCCCCTCCAGGGCCACACCTTTCCAGCTGTTCTGGAGAACTTCCAGACTGTCTCCAGCGCCCACGGATGACCCTCCCTCAAGCACACCCCTAAGACTGTGTGTTGGGAGCCCCAGGCTAAGACCACTTGCCTCTACCGTTTTCTGTGTGACTGAGGCCAGTCAGTCCTCCCTGTCAGGGCCTCAGTTTCCCCTTCTATATTTGAGGGAATGAAGCTCAGGCAGGTGACTGCATAACTTAAAAGATAAATGCTGCTGCTGGGGCAAGTAGGAGGAGAGAGAGAGAGAGAGACCACGAAGGGCCAGGATGGTCAGGAAAGGCTATAGAATCTGGGCCTTAGAAGGATGGCCTTTGGCAGGGCAGCCCCTTCTGGAAGCAGCACAAAGAGGAGTGAGAAGGGGGGAACTAGTGTGTGAGGCTGGAGAATGGTTGGGGCCAGATGGTTGGAACCTTAAATACCAAGGAAGGTTGTTTGGACTTGGGGAGCCATGAAAAGTTCTTGAGCTGGGGAGTGACTTGGGGAAGTCTTTCAGCAGGAGGGCAGTAGAGGGAGTAGGCATCTCTCTCCTCCTGGGCCTCCCTTTTCCATCTCCCGGAGATTCTTCTGCAGGCTTGCCAGAGCTGCCCTGAACGCCCAGGGAGAGGAAGAGCCCATCGCGTCGGTGGTGGTGTATTTGGGGGGGGGGGGTCCAGATCGCCGGGGGCAAAATGTTCAGATTTGGCAAAACCTGCGAGATACACAGGTGTTCATTACCTCTCTCGCCTTTCTGTGCACTTGGAGATACACGCTGCATTTGTAATTACATACAAAGAATATGTGTATCCAACGGAGCAATTTTTAAAATGCAAAGAACCGGCAACTTTTCTGCGTGAAAGGGAAGTCTTTTCAAGCCGGTTAGAGGGCTAGGGCCTGGAGCTCGCCAGGCGGTGTGTTTGCGGCTCCAGACTCAGTTCAGAGAGCTTGGGGCAGAAAGGCGCCCTGTGGTGTCAGCCTCATTCGGGCCCCTAAAAAGGTGACCGGATTCGCAGCGCGGTGCCCGCCTGGCTGCCTGGCGTGCGCCCTGCCCGGTGCCCGCGATCGCGCGCACGCGGGTGTGCACCGTTTACACCCGCGGGCGGGCTGGAGCGCCTCGTGCGCCCTGAGGTCGGGCCACGGCTCTCGGGCTCGAGGGGTGCAGATGGTGACCTTCCTGGGGACCTGCCTGGGGTCCCGGGGCACTCCGGGCCGCCTCGCCCCTCCGACTCCAGGCCGGGATTTCTCCCGCACTGACTTTCCGGGCCGGTGCCAGCCCGGCCTCCCGGTCCCAGGCCCCCGCGGCGGGGCCGGCTGCTCTGGGAGGGCGGGGGCGGGAGGAGGAGTTTGAGCGACTTTGTGGGGCAGCCTTGGCCTCGGCGGCGCCCGCACCAGCGCGCGGGAGAAGACAGGGACGCCCGCCGGGCGCTCCGGAGCGGGTGATGGGGCCCGTGTGAGCGCGCCCAGGCCCAGCCCGGTGCCCGGCGGGCGGCAGCATGTCCGCGGGCGGCAGCGCCAGGAAGAGCACCGGGAGGCCCTCCTACTACTACCGGCTGCTGCGGCGGCCCCGGCTGCAGCGACAGAGGAGCCGCTCCCGCAGCCGGAGCCGGCCCACCAGGGGTAGGCGCCACCCCGACACCCGACCCCCGACCCCTGGGCTCCCCTTACCTCCACCTTGCCCTCTGATGCCGGGGAATGCTGAGGACCCTGGATCTTCCTTCAGTCTACTTAGCCGCCCCCCCAACCCCCGCAATCGCCCTTATCTGGCTGTCCCCTACTGGGTCTGCTTGATCCGCATCCCCCCAGCTTCTCCTTTCTCTGCCAGCGTCCTGGGGAATCCGAAGCTCTAGTCTCCCCTGGTACCTCCTCTGGTGCCTTGCGCAGGGAAAGGGGAGATTGCAGTTCGGGGTTCTCTTTATTCGTTACTCAGATGCCACTTCCTAGTCCCCCGTGCCTCAGTTTACTCCCCCCAGCCTGGCAATGAAGTCATCAGGAGTGGATTTGGCCTTTCCTCACTTTGCCTTCAGGGCCCTAGGCTCTCCGCACAGGGTGGGGGGGGGCATCTCAGCGCCCCCACACACCTTTCCCCAGGGACTTAACAGGCTTCCCCACCTCTTGGGTGGAGGGACAGGTGGCTGGACTTCAGAGGGTCCTTCCCAGGAGTCCTTGGCTCCAAAGCAGCCAGGGCTTTTAGATCTGCCTGGGACCCCTCCTGGTGGATGGGCCCACTGCCTTTGAAAAGTTTCTCTTTCAAGGCGGCAGGCAGGACAGGGAGGAGGCGAAAGGGAAGCAGCGTTTTCTTTTTTCCAGTAACAAGATCCTTGGTTGGAAGGGCATGTGATCCAGGAGGCTGGCTTTTGGGCCTGGTGGAAGCAGGGCCTTCCTTCCGAGGTTGGGTGGGATGGAGTTTAGGGAGGGGGCTCCTGGAGGAAGTAGGCCAGAAGGGGTCCTGGGGAGGCCAGGGTCCCCCTGTCAAGGGGCTCAGGACCGCTGAAGCACCAATGGGCAGTGGGTGAGAGGGAGGAGGGTGCTCAGTAGCGCCCAGCGGGACCTGGGCCTGGGTGGTTCGCTTTGGGAAACGGGAAGCCTGGTCCAGCGCTGAGCTTGATTGGGCTGCGGTATGAACAGATCCGTGCCTGGAACTGGTAGACCTGAGGTCAGATCCCCACCCTCCCAGGTGCCGGTTGTGTGGCTCAGGCCCTGTGGTGCTGCCTCTGGACCTCAGTTTTATCAGCTTGTGGGTAAATCAGGCAGTAGGCGTTCATCTGCTTCTCCTCAGAACAGGGAAGATTTTTTCCCACAGTCAGGGCTGAATAACAATGTACAAGGCTTCCTCAGGAAGTAGTGAGTTCCTGAAGTAGTGAGTTCCCCATGCGTGGATGGGTTCAAGCTGAGACTGGAAGTGTGCACAGGTGTGTGCTGTGAGTTCAGTGCTCAAGAGTCTCTCAAGGCCTGGGGTCCACCTCCCCTTGCCTTCCTTGAAGTGGCTCCTCCCCCCCCCCCCCAACCTCGTGCCCCATTCCAGGCTTAGCCTGAAAGACCAGAGATCTGGGTTTGAGCACAGAGACTTCGGGCAAGCCACTTGTCTTTTCTGAGCCTCAGTTTCTTGAGCTGTAAAGGGGGCTAGCAGGACTTGTAGGACTCAGTGAGGAAATGGGTTCCTGCTGGGAGAAATGGGAGTTGTACAAATGTCCACTAATGCTCAGGGCACCCTGATCGCTCCTGCCCTCCCCTCTCCTTGCAGATGCCCTGCATGACCTCCCCTGCACTTTGGTGCACTTCTGCTCCTGACTGCAGAGGCCCCGAGAGAAACGGAAGTCCCCTTCCTGCTCTGCCAACTGGGCAGGTGACAGTGTGTCCAGCGGTCACCTGAGCCCCAGCTTCCAGGCCCCGCCTAGGCAGGAGCCCTTGCTTTGTGTCCCAGTCTTGAAGGAGCTCAAAGCCTGCAGGGAGTGGGGAGGAGCCTGTCACTGTCCAGAAGTTAGATCTGGGAAAGTCACTTCACCAAGGAAGTGACTTTTGGACAGGGTGTCACCAGGTGGCTGTGATTTCCCTCAGCACAGGGAGTGGTTGAGTCAGATGTGTGTCCAGGCCCCAGCTCTGCACAAAACTGTCCTTTGGCCTAGTCTGGTAGACGGGTATAGTGACACGTGCGGTGACGGCAGGTTCTTTTAAGGATGAGAGCAAGTGCTCAGAAAGCTAGAAGCTTCTGTTGTCTGGCACTTGGGCCACAGTTGGGCTGAGCTATAGGTATTCTTACTCTGGGTGGAGGAATTGCCGGTGGAAAGACAGAAGGGAATTGTCTTGGACATTGTGGACAGAGTTCCTCCTGGGGTGGAGGAGGGGAAGGGTTTGGGAGGGGGGTAGTGGGGAGCAGTAGTTGGGGCTGGAGAAAGGGCCTTGAGTTTTGGGGAGTCGTGGCTGGGGATGAGAGCTGCCTGGCAGGGTGTATGGTGGAGGCTGGGGGCCTGTGGCACAGCTAGAGCAGCCATTGACCCCCCTCCCTGAAGCCCCAGATCCCGGCCTCTGCCCCCAGGGCCACCCTCCTTCCTGAGGCCAGTGCCCCGACGCAGGTGGCAACTCATGTTGGGGGAAGCCACGCTGTGGCCTTGGGCGGGTCCCTGCTGACCTCAGGCCGCACAGTGTTCCCATCTGTGTGGGGGCTTGGTCCCATAGTGCTGATGTCAGATCCTGGAAGAGGGGGTGATATCCAGCACCCCAGCCGCAACCACTCACAGCCCTTGCTCCATACCCATTCTGTCCTCTGCCACTTGTGAGGAAGGACAGTGACTGAGAACTCGGGATCGGGGGGGAGAGGGGTGTTTATTTAGAAACAGAAAAGTGCAGGGAAGAGGTGGCTGGAGGCAGGTTCGCAGCTGGCTGGGTCTTGAGGAGGATTGTGGCCAGGCTGCCACCTCTGAGGGAGCCCCCTGCCTGTTGCCCCCACTGCCCTGTGGAGTGGTGGTGGGGGGCGCTCTGTGGACTTGAGAGCAGGACTTGGTCCTTGCCTAGGGCTGCAAGTGACAGACAGTGTCCACAGTCCCATCGCCCCCAGCTTTGAGGAAAGTGGGGGCACTAAGCAGGGCTCTTCCTTCTCGGGCTCCCTATCTCCCCATCTGAGAAATAGGCAGAGTGAGATCTGCCATTGACAATCACCAGAAGCATGGTGGAGACAGTGACCTTTAGATGGCAAGGGTCCGCTGGCCATTTCACATTGGGTTTTGTGATCCTAAGTCTGCTTGAAGGCTAGATATGGCTTATAGATATGGGGGGGGGGCTGTCCCCAGTAGAATGTCACCAGCCAAGGTTCCTTTCCTCCTTCCCCCACACCAGCTCAAGAAAAGTTTTGTTTTTCTGACCTATCTGTCCCCCAAGGGCTGCTGGGGGGAAATGCAAGTTTTCCCCTTGTTCCAGATAAAGTCTGGCCCATTTACCCAACTAGCAGACATGTCTTGAGCACCTATTGTGTGCTGGGCTCCAGCCAGGGCCGTGGGGGCCCATGGGGATGAATGGTACGTGTTCCCAGCCCTCCCCAAGCCCTCAGATGGTTGAGGAAGCTGACTTGTTGAGGTTCAGTTGAGGCACAGAGCCCTTTTCAGGGTACTGAGTGGTAATTCTACTAGCTCAGCAATGAGCTGTTTGTGTGACTGGTTATATGACTCTAGGCACCTCCCAGGGCCTCAGTTTCCCCATCTGTCAAGCAGGGCTTATCATGCGCTGCTGCCTGACAGCTCAGGAGACCTGGAATGCCCATCCTCATACTCACTGGAGGCTCTGATTCTTTTCTTTCTGTTTGTACCCGAGTTTCTCCAGGGGCTAATCCTTACCCGCCTGCGCAACGCGGGGCCTTGGTGGATGTATTCTCCTGAGATGGCTGGTCCCTCCTCCACATCCATACATAGTCGCATTGCTTGGCCTGATATTTTGGTTGCTGTGTGATCCGTCTCCCCTCTCCCCAGGCTCCTTTCGTTTCAGGGTGTGCTGGAGTCTGTTTGAGAGTCCTCAGGAGGGGTTTCCCAGGAACACCCCAGCACACTTAGAGGAATGCAGGCAAGAGTGGTGGTGGTGCCCAGGAAGGCTGGGCCTGACCTCCTGAGGTGATGGTCCCCTCCGAGTGCTTAGAACATGGCAGCTGAGTGATTCAACCCCTGGGGTCCAGATGAGGAGACTGAGGCACAGAGGGACCTTCATAGAACTAGATGTGGAACTCGGGGCTGCTGGCCCCCTGGAGAATGTGATGTGATGTGGTTGGGGAGGGTGCTGGTTTGACACAGCTGCTTCCCAACTGGCATGATGGTTAGGGAAGAGCCTGTGTGCCCCATAGGGAAGGGCAAGGGCTGGGACCACTCCATACGGACCCTGATTTTACTGAGCCCTGCCGAGATGCCCTGTGGGCTGGCAAGACCCTGAGGATGGGGGCTGGTTGTGTCTTTTTGTCCCCTCACATCCTCATCTTCAAATGTACCCCCAAGGGCCCAAGGCCCAACTCTCTGTCCCCAACTTGGATGCAACCTCTGAAATCATACATTTATCTTTTCCTGCCTCATCTCTTCATTTGTCCCTGCTGAGACACAATCCTTCCTTCGGGGTTTAACCCCAGCTTCTGCAGGCTCTCCTCATCCTTACATACCCCAGGAGCTGGGAGACTCAGTTCTTCTCATGGCATGTAAGGAAGTTAAAATGGCTTTTGTTTGTTGAGTGCTTTCTCAGAGACCAGCAGTGAGCTTAATTTTGTATTTGCCTTATCTCATTTAATGCTCATAGCAACCTTGTGAGATGGATACTGGTGTTATCCTGATTTTAAGGAGGAGGAAGCTGAAGCCCAGAGAGTGGGAGCCATATCCAGCATCACACATCTCAGAAATGCTGGAGTCCAGTTCTGCAAGACCCTGGATCCTGAGCTGATAAATGCACCACCTCACTATTCTGTGGGCAGGCGAATCTTTCTGTGATCAGGCCTTGGCTTTGATAAGGCCTCCTCCTCCTATCTGATTTGCGCAGTCAACGACTCCATCAAGTGTTCTTGGCCATCATCTCTCCAAATCCTGGCCATAATTGGGAAAGAGTCAGGGAAATGATTCCGTTGGCATCTGTGGGAGGTCAGTCTTCTCGGCTGGCTTGTCTGCCTGCCTGAGACCACTCAGGTGACCCCTTAGGTCTGGTTTTACCCCCACCCCGCCCCTATATCCCATCATCATTTGCGTTCTGTCAACCATGTGCTTTCCCTGGGAAGGTCACAGTTCAAACAGCCTCAGCCCTTGTCTCTTCACCAAGTCTCTTTGTGCTAAGGGTTCAGTGTCCCCTGGAATGAGGTCCCTGAAGACAGGCAGAGAGCTTGAGGCCCACTCCCCAGGGCTATCTAGGTCCCTGAGGGAGGCCAGAAGGTCCCCATTAATCTGCCAGAATGTCAGCCTCTTAGCCTTTGTGTTCCTGGCTTGTCCTTATCACCTTCAATAAAAAGGAAGATAATGGCTGAATATGTGCCAAGGCTGGGGGCCAAGAGCTTGTCCTGATCATGTCATATCTTATTTTGACCCTTCCGCCCTCCTAAGGTAATAGGGTCCTCATTATCACTTTTCTTTGCCGGCTTGGGAAACCGAGCTTCATGGTGGTAAGTGTGAGGCAAGGTCTGAACTGAGGCCACTAGGCTCTAAAGCCCATTTCCACTTAGAACCAGGCCTGGGAGCCAAGTGGCTCCCTCTTTTCTGTGGTCAATGGGTGGAGGACACAGGAATGCCCTCCTGAGCTCAGTGGGTCAGGTCTACCACTCAGTCTCCGCCCCGCTGCCATCTGTGCTTACCAAAACCTGCTGGGATGGGGGAGTAGAGCCTGCTTTGCTCAGCACGGTGGACCTCCAGCACGGTGGACCTCCAGCTAACTCTTCCCCTTGACAGCTGGGGAAACTGAGACCCTCAGAGCCAAGGCCTCTTGCTCAAGGCAATGTAAAGAAATTGACGAGAGATCCAGGTCCGGAATTCTGACTCTTTCATTCTATTTCCACATTGGTTTTTTTTGTTGTGCAGGAAGGGAAACCGAGGCAGCTGGGCTCCTCCTTGGGTCTTTCTGGGGGAGAGAAGAGGGCGTGAGCTCTGGTGTCACCTGATGCCATCACACTCACATCCCATACGTGTTTTGCTTAGAAATGACCTGAAGCCTTTCGACTGTTTTTAAAAGAAAAGCCACGGCTGTGATACTTCCCCTGCACCTTCCTCTCCAGGCCACTCAGTTTAAATGTCAGGAAAGGGAGAGTATTTCCTGGTCAGGAACATTCGGAGCTTGCCGGGAGGTGAAGTTTTGTTTTGCATTGAGTGGGAACTTGGACAGTCAGTCCCCAGCCCCGACAGCACCCCAGCCCCCTAGCCCTTCCCCCCACTACCTCCCTCCACCCCCCCTGCAAGGCTGTGTTTGACAGTTGCTGGGAGGAGGGATTTGAGACTGAGCAGGGAGCTGCCTCACCGAGTGGCAGGGTGGTTATCGGGTAGAGGGGCTGGGTGGCTATTTTTAGCCATCCCGATCCAACAGAGGCATCGCAGCGTTTGTTCAATATTTAATTATCCATCCGAAATTGGCCCACGTGGCCTTGAGTTTGGAAGCGGCTCTCTGTGCTGTGATTTCCTCTGACTGCATAAATAAGGAAGCGAGGGGAATCTCAATCGCCCTCCAAATAATGATAATGAAAAAAAAAAAAAAAAATAGAATCCCCGGAGTCTCGGTACTCAGAAAAGACCGGCTCGGTTCCGCAGTCTAGACAGACCCACCTGTACGTTAGCAGGAAGGGCGGCCGAGGACTCCCATCACGCCCTTGGAAAGGCAGCCGTGCTTGGTCTGTGAATCCCAGACTCGGCAGCTGCCTGGGTTGTATTTGGGATGGGCTTTCCTCCCCGTTGCCGGGATCCTGTGTTGACTTTGACAGCTGCTGGGTGCCTGAGAGGTGGTTTGGGGATTTTGCTTTCAGAAGCCTTGTTAGCTTTTATTTCCCTCCTCTCTTCTCCCTGACAGACAGGAGAGCACTTTCGGGATCTGGGCCATGTTCTTTCTTTTTTCTTGGCCCTTAGAGGTGATGAGTTGACATGGCTATGAAATGAAAAAGGCAGAATGCACGGAGGATGGGGAGGAAAATGCGGGGCTGGGAGGCTCTGTGCCCTCCCCCTCAGCCCCTGGCGGATGCCGGCGCAGAGGGAAGAGGAAGGAGAGAGGCCAGAGGAGCTGGGCAGCCAGCGATGCGTGCTCCTTGCTGTCCCTCTTGGAGGGGGAGGTTTGTAGAGATTGGAGACCAGTAAATTGGTCAGAGAGAGTCTAAGGAAAAAATGGTTTCCCATCCATTTATACTTCTGTTCTGGAGACTGGGTTTGGCTTAGGAGTGTGGCCAGGGCAGGAGTCCTGACCGCAGCATAAATGCTGTGTGATCTCAGACAAGTGACTAAACGGCTCTGGGCTCAGAAGCACTTCCAGCAAATAGGTGTGTCGCAGCATAGAGTATTATTATAGGCCGGATGAATTGTCATTATCTGTTCATCCAAAGCCTGAGGGGTTAATTACACCTTTATTAAGGCTGATCTAGAAATAAAATGTGATGCCTTTGGGGATTGGAACCATCTAGATGGTTCCTTGGCATCCCTTCCCCCAGAGGCTGCTCCAAGTGTCACTTGTACTTGTTCAGAGCAGCAGAGCTTTAATGAGCCACCTACTGTTTGCACACCCTGTGCCAGGGGCTGCTGTGGAAGATAGAGCCAGTCTCTAACCTCAGGGAGCTGAGCCTGGAGGAAGGTCTCCTGGAATCAGGTTAGCAGATGACATGACTGGAAGGTTGGTCAGGGCCTTGAACGGTGAGCCAAGAGGTTGGCACCCACCCTAGCAAGCCACAGGGAATTGAAGGAAAGGTTTTAAAAATAAGGTAATTATGAAAATGACTTCCGGCCTGCCAGGGGCTCTGCTAAGTCCTTTCAGTGTACCCTTTTATTAAATCCCCATTCTCTCTGGTATCCTGCTCTGCTTCATTTTGCAGATGGGAAAACTGAGTCTGTGATGGGTTCAGTACCTGCTCAGCATGACCCAGCTGTGGAGGGGCAGAGATCAGGGTGTTTAACCCTCACGTTTCTTTCCAGAGCTGTGATTGGGAATATGCTTTTTAGCAGCCAGAAAGCTAGGTCGGTGTCGTACAGGGAGAGGGTCGGGGGAGAGTGGGTGTCCACGAACAGAGGTGACAGTGTTGGCTGGCCCGAAGGAGGAGGCCGTGGGTCTGAGCTGCGAGAGGGTGAGAAGGACCAGATCAGTTTGGGGGAGTGAGCCAGGAGGTTTCCCGAAGGACTCAGATGTGATGCAGGGTTCAGAGGCCCAGTAAGGAGGTCATTCGTGCTTCCTGGAGAATTCCGAGGGAGGCCAGTCGGTGTGGGGTCTAGGGAAGCAGAGGGCAGGTTGAGAGGAGCTGACAAGCTTGGGGGAGATTGTACAGGGAATGCCATTCCCATCTGAGGAGCAGTGCTGGACAGACTGTCCACATTTGTTCTCTGACCGACAGCAAAATAAGAAAAGTAAGGTCAGTGCACTGAGTCGCCCATGACGTCCATTTCGATGTAATCCACCTTCGTAACGTTTCTTTAGTCTGAGGTAGTGGTTTTTGGACTCCTCTGGGGATTAGAACATTCCTTTTATGAGATGCAAGGGGTGGTAATTGTTTTAACACTGTATTTGGCAAGACAGGAGGTCAGAGGTCCTAGTCACTGTGCCTGATTCCATATTATGCTACCGTGTTGTTTTTATGGATGAAAATTGAATGGGTTCCCGAAATTCCAAATTGATGGGAACCTGGCACTCAGGAGAGAGAGGTCCCGCAAGAAGGTGGTGGCATATGGCCTTTGGAAAGATCTAGGTGAGTGGGAGCCCTTGGAGTGGGTTGGGGAGCCAGCAGAGCAAGTAAGAAAATCACCTTTAATCTCAGCACCCAGTGATAAGCTCTGGGAGCATGTAGGGGTTACTTCCAGGTCTTTTATTGTTCTTGAATTTTTTTTTTCTGTTCTTGAATTTTTAAAAAAAAAATTCTAAAATGTTTAGAAGTATAGAAAGTGGGAAACAAAATCGCAGACTCCCAGGCACTCACTTCTCAGATGTCACAAATGGTAACATGATCGTATTTGCTTCTCTTTCCTTCTCTTCTCTCTCTCTCTCTCTCTCTCTCTCTCTCTCTTTTTCCCCTAGAAATAAAATGATTCAGGTACAGCAGGGGCCAGGAAAGTACAGGCCGCAGGCCAAACCCAGCCTGCCCCCTGTTTGTGTACAGTCTGGGCGCGAGGAAGAGCTTTTTTTCTGTGGTGGACACAGAAATCAAAAGAGGAGTGATGTTTTATAATGTGAACATTCTATGAAATTCACGTCTCTGTGTCCCTAAGTAAAGTTAACTGGAACACACAGCCATGCTTATTCATGTATACATTGTCTGTGGCCTTTTTCAGGCTCCTTTGAAAGAAGTTGAGTAGTCGAGAGAAGTCTTAAGTATTTGTTCACTGGCCCTTTTAGGGGAAAAGTTTGCTGAATGGCTAAAGGGACCTGTCCTGTCCCCAGGGAGAGCCGGCCTCCTGAAGGCTGAGTGTGTCCTGCCCACCTGTGCTTTTATGCTTTTCCTACATATGCACAGGCTTCAAAATGCATTGTTTCAGACAAGGGATGGATGTGGAGAAACTGCACATGTGCCTGCACTGTGGGACTGCCCCCCGCCCCCCAGCACTCCAGCAGCACAGTAAAAATGGCCGTCCTCTGTGGGCCTTGGGGTGGGCCCTGCCGCCACGGAGCAAAGGGCCGCAGGGGGAAATGCAGGAATAGAAACACCCAAGTTCCTAGAATCCTCAGAGAGCAAAGGAGCAAAGAGACTTGGGGACAAGAGGGGACTTCAGGCCAGTTCATGAGTCCTTGGAGTGAGCAAGAAATCCAGAGTTTGGGGCACCTGGGTGGCTCAGTGGGTTAAAGCCTCTGCCTTCGGCTCAGGTTATGATCCCAGGGTCCTGGGATCGAGCCCCACATTGGGCTCTCTGCTCGGCAGGGAGCCTGCTTCCTCCTCTCTGCCTGCCTCTCTGCCTACTTGTGATCTCTGTCAAATAAATAAATAAAAAATCTTAAAAAGAAAAAAAAAAAAGAAATCCAGAGTTTTCTGGAAGCCTGGGAATTCCCTGAAAGTGAGGTGTACGGGGTGAGGGATAGGAAGCGTAAATTATCAAGGCATTTGTGGAGGGGCTCGAGGAGCGGGGCCTCAAGAAGAGCCGGTGACAGTGTCTACAGATGCTGGCAGGTTTGTAGGACTTCCTTTGGATGGCTGCTGAGGCCAGCTGGGGGCCAGGGGACAGACCCCCCGCACTCTGCTTTCTGAGAGGCCCCTCCTGGGATCTAAGTGAGGGGAGCGCATGTCCTTGGCTCTTCCTTCCAGCTCGTGAGTGCCAGCAGCCTGACCCCTCCATGGCCCCTCTGGAGAGTGTCTGTGCCCCCCCCCCAAATGCTCTGGGTGGGTGGTGATGGGTGCCCTGGCGGTGCCCCTCTCCCAGCAGACCCACCCCCAGGAACAGTGGGTACCCTCCCCTGATTCTGAACCACGTCCTGAACTTAATGACCACTTGAACTCTGATCCCAATTCTATTTGACAGACAATGGGTTATCACAGTTCTAGGTCTCAGGACTCCCTCCCTTCCCCACACCCAGCATCATGGGAACAAAATGTGATACTAAGCGAGGCCTCCCTCATTTCTTTGTGCCTTGTTTCTGGGGCTGTGAGGGGACCTGGAAATGGAGAGAGAGGCCAAGGGCAGGGAGGAAACTCAGCTTCCTGGTTGGCTTGGACCCGTTGTCTTCTCCCTGCTCTGTGTGTGGAGGTTCCCACCGTGGGGCAACCCTTAGGTTCACAGATGACGGGGCCCGAATCCTGCCTTCTGCTTTCCTAGGCGTGTAGTCAGGGTTCTGAACCTGTTTCTTCCTGTTAGAATTGTTTCCTACTCTGGGAAACAGCCTTAGGATAAAAATACAGATATATGGCACGGTCACCATCCCCAGATCTGTTTCTCTACATTTCCTGATGGTCCATTTTTTTATTACATACAGATATCCAGTTCTAGTGCTATTTGTTAAAATAACTATCTTTTGCACCATCAATTTACTTTTGCACTTTTTTTCCCCCAAATCAATTGACCATCTATGTGGGGTACTGTTTCTGCATGCTCTTCTGTTCATTGATCTATGTTCTAATGCTAGTACTATGCTGTCTTGATTACTTTAGCTCTATTTCAAGACTATAAACTTTGCCTTGAAACCAGGTAATGTAAGTCTCCCAACCTGTTTCTTCCTACTCGAGATCGTCTGGTTCTTTGGTGTCTTTTGCCTAGCCACCTAAATTTAAAATGGAGCTTGTCATTGTCTTCAGAAAGCCTGCTAGGATTTTGTTTGGGATCACATTAAATTTGGAGTTGGGTTTGGGAGAAATCCATCTTAACAACACCGAGTCTTCCCAATCCTTGAACATGGTATATCTCTTCTTCATTTATTTAGATTTCTTTCTTTTCTTTTTTTTTTTTTTACAAAGTCTCTCAGTGACATATTTTTAGCTATTAGTCTTGTACCTCCTTTATTAAAAGTAGTTTTGATGCTCTTTGTTAATTACCATGCAGGGTGGGACTATTATTACCCTACTTGCAAGCTAAGAGCCTAGCCTGGTAGTTTCATGGGTGCCGGCAGAAGATAGGCGACCCCAGGGTAAGAGACAAAGGATTATACACACATGAAGCTCGAGCTTCATGTCTACATTGGTCCCCTTTCCCCTCAAGTTCCTAGGGTAGTCACAGATGGTCTGTTCTAGAACATAAAATGATCACTCCCTTGTGTTTCCAAATTACAGCTTCATGTCCCTGACAGGATCTGATATATAATCTAGGGGGTCAGCTGTTCTGTAGGCTAAAAATTACACAAAGAACTGGAATTCAGTTTGCTTTAGCATTCAACCGTTAAGTTAGAAGCTGGGAGATCATTTAGAATTTGAATTCCAAGTTGTCAAGTACCGAGAGGTAAAGGGAGTTTTCAAGTTATATGTAAAAATCAATAGATACACACTTAAAGCTTTATGCCCCTTTTAATTTGCTGAGGGAAAAAAAAATGAAGGCTGTTATGTCATATAGCCTGGTACTAATTTAATAATATGGTTCTTAAATATGTAGAACCTTAAATCCTGAGGTCAAATTTTGGGGAAAAAAGAAATAGCTTGTATTTTCTGAATGAAATAAAAAAATAGGATGAATCTAATAATACATCAGAATATTTAGGTTTGGATAATCACGGGTCTCTCTGAAGTGCTATCATTAGAACTTATATACCCTAGAGAAGTATGATTGATGTAAATAGTATCTGTACTGAGGATAAATACACAGAGTGCTGAGTACGAAAAGATGAAATGTTCTCCAGGCACAGATGTGAAAACATCTCTAAGTTATATTGCAAAATAACCAGCAAATGTATCCTATGCGCTTGTGGTTTTCAGGTCTGTGGCTATCACGTGTATCCTCTGATACCAGGTGCATTGTGGAGAGAGAAAGAGGCTTACGTTATACATGGTGATGAACACTGTCTTTCTAGAAGGAAGCTCGACTCCTTTTTTAAAGCAGTTGTAAGCGAGAGATGGGAGACCTTGCGCGTCCCCTGTCTGCATCGGCGGACGGTCGGACGGCGCTGTCCCTCTATCTTTACTTTAATGTAATTAGAGTCTGTTGTGCTTTTATCAGGGGCTGTATAGGTTTCCTGTTGCTACTGTAACAAATGACCATAAATTCGTTGTCTTAACACAACACAGATTTATTATTTTACAGTTCTGGAGGTCAAGAGTCTGAAACCTGTGTCCCTGGGCTAGAATCAAGGTGTCAGCAGGACACTATTCCTTGTGAAGGCTCCAGGGGAGGCTCAGTCTCCTGGACTTTCCTGGCTTCTAGAAGTCTTTGACCCATGGCCCCCGGCCCCCTTGCTCCCTTCACCACAGCACCAGCTCTGCCTTCTCCAACCCTCCTGTCTCCTTCTTGGGATAACGTTGGGTCCACGAGGTCATCCAATGTAAACTTCCCATCTCAGGGCTCTTGATTTCATCTTGTCTGCAAAGTCCCTTTCACCACACAGATGACCTCTTCAGAGGTTCAAGGGATTGAGACCTGGACTCTTTGGGGCCTATTATTCTGCCTACCGCCGGTGGGTAAGGCTCAGTCACTTCTAAGGAGCACCTGTCGCCCTTCTCCCAAAGACAGATGACCAAGAACTGAACTGGAAAAAGTACCCAGTGGGAGGCAGGAGACCTACCAACTTATCAGTGCAATATTTTGGCAAACTCACTCTTTATTTAGCTCACGGTTATGAGCAGATAATAAGAGTACGGATGTGCTTCATTAACACACACAAAGATAGACACAGAGCCATCATAGTTGGACTGCTGCGTCTGGAAAGTTCCAACAGTGTGAAGATTCCATGGCCCGTTGCCATGGTGATTTTACCTTTGGCTCATCCTGCTGTTTACCTGGCCACTCCCATGGTGGGGGTGGGCAGAGGGGATGGCGGGGACCAGTCTTTTGGCCCTCCAGGATGGGGGGCTACGTTCCCTCACCCACTGATTTGTTACTAGGTCCACTTTTTGAACTTTTCCTGATTCACTCTCTGTAGCCATCTGGTAATTTGGGCTGCCGTTTCTGATTTATTGGTTTCATTTTCTGACTTGTTTTTTTTTTTTTCCTCCTCCTCTCCTATGTGTTCAGGGGGCACAATTCATGCTGAATTCTCATACCACATATTTATATTGTAATTTTTCTGTTAGTTTTTGGTTGTCTCAATTATTCTTCATTCAGTAAACAGTGTGGTCATCTCTGTCCACCCCTAGCCCATCCCTTTCTTCAACGAGAACGTCTGATGATAAATGTTTCGAGAACTATTGATGATTTTTTTTCTATATGAGCTTGTGCACACACACACACACACACACACACACACACAGAAGGTAAAACAGTGTATCGGTTTAATCACATAGACAACAAATGTACTTCAGCCTAAGGCATCTAGGGTAAGCCTGTGTGGTGAGGGTTATATTTCTGGGCCTCTTACCTCTAGATTGCTAACTCCTCTATTAGGTAACATGGGATACCAATCCATTTCTGCAGTTAGTTTCTTGGGATGGAAAATCTCAATTATTTACACACAGGTATGATTCCATGTATTTCAAATAGGCTGTTTATTACTTTTCCATTTTGAAATCATCACGGATATATAAGCAGTTGCAAAAAGAGTACAGGGAGGTCTCCCTGCACCCTTCACCTGGTTCCCCTGATAGTTACGTCGCAATGTGACTATATTGTGGTACCCTCCAGCATCGATGCCTTCCAGCCATAAACCCACGGGGGAGCACGCCTCTAGTTAGACAGGGTGAATTTATTTTTTATTATGCCAGCGAGGGAGAACATACACCACCGGGAACCACAGGACATCTCAGTCTTTATGAATATGGTAGAAAAAAATACCTACTATAGGATTTGGGCTTTGATGGGGGTGCTTTGGGGGGAAGCCTAAGGAAGTGAGGTTCACTCTAGCTGGGCTGCTGTGAGAATGTGGGGCGATTTTATGATGAGGGATCTCCACACGTGTCTTTAGGGAGAGGAGGCAAGCACAAAGATAAAGCTGTCATTGTAGGGAAGCAGCAGATGTCATTTTAGCCACCTCAGGAGGGTGTTTGGTATTTTGTGGGAGGCACAGTGACTTGACTTTGGCCACTTGCTTAGGCAAAATTATGACGTGGCCTTGTTTTGTCTCACTTTAACCCGGTAAACTTGTCTGAGGCTCGTACCCTAGAAGATTTTGTATGTCTAAAAGGAGAATAACATGGCACGTCTATGAATGCAGGGTTGGATTCTGGGTGCCAGGGGCTGCTGTCATCCACTCTTTTCTCTCCTTTTCTGCAACCTGGTACCTGTGTATGTATGATTCCGTGCCTTTTTAAAAAAAAGATTATTTATATATTAGAGAGAGAGAGTGACAGCAAAAGAGGGAACACAAGCAGGAGGAGTGGGAGAGGGAGAAGCAGGCTTCCTGCTGAGCAGAGAGCCTGATATGGGGCTCCATCCCAGGACCCTAGGATCATGATTTGAGCTAAAGGCAGATGCTTAGTGACGGAGCCCATTCACGTAACCACCATCACCATCAAGACACAAGACCCTATCAATACCAAGAGCTCTCATGCTTCCCCTTTATAGGGGGCCCATCTGACATGCCCCACTCTCACCACCATCCCTAACCCCTGGCAAACGCTATTCTGTTTTCCATCTCTAGAACTTTGCCACTGTAAGAACGCCATATCAATGGAATCATACTCCATGTGGCCTTTTGCTACTTGCTCCCCCACCCCAACATAATGCCCTTGAGATCCACCCAAGCTGTGGAAATCAATCAATAGTGCATTCTTTTTTTTTTTTATTGTTGTGTAGCATTTCATGGTATATGTGTTTATTTCCTGTTGCTGCCACAACAAATGAAAATTTAGCAGCTTAGGTCTATCTGACTGGCTTAGTCAGAAGAGCATATGACTCTTCATCTCAAGGTCGTGGGTTCAAGCCCCACGTTGAGTGCAGAGCTTCCTTAAAAAGAAAAATAAATAAACTTAAAAAATATTGAACAGCCCATACAACACAGAGCTGCCATCGGACAGTTCTGTAGGTCAGAAGTTTTCCATGGGTCATGGGTCTTGCAGCACTAAAATTGAGATGTTAAAGGTTGAGTTCTTTTCGGAAGGCTCTAGGGAAAAATCCATTTCATTGGCTGAACTCTGTTCCCTGTGGTTGTAGAACGGAGGCTCCCTTTTCTTGCTGGCTGTTAGCGGAAGCATGTTCCCAGTTTCAAGATAGTAGTCACCCACATTTCTCCGTTTGCGATCTCTTCTTCAGTCGTTCCTTTCATGCTTAGAGTGTCTCCTGCCTCTTCCATTGTTGCGCCCTGCTGCTTCCTCTTCCTCATTTAAGACTATTTCCCCTGGATAATGCGGGATAAACACCCACTTCCTTACCCTTGATCATGTCTGCAGAGTCCCCATGTAAGGTAACATATCCACAGGCTCTGGGCATTAGGAAAAAGTGTGGACTTCTTTGGGGGGCTATTTTCCGCCTCATACACGGTGGATGGACCACAGTTTCACCGTTCACCTATTGAAGGACAATTTTGACTGTTTCTGGTTTTGGGCTATTATGCATGTTGTGAACATTGGCCCAAAAATGTGTAAAAGTGGATTATGCTCCATTTCCTTGGACGGCATCCTTTTTTTCACCCAATGCCATGTTTCTGGGTGTGCTTCATGTGGATCTTACAGAACCAGGTCCTTCGTAGTGTCACTGTGTGCCACGTGAACCAAACCCCCTTAATCATACCTTCTTCCTTGCTCTGTCGTATCCCACCAAATGACTGCCCTGGGGTGAGATCATCCATTCCCGTACTGGTGGACACTTAGATTGCTCCCAACATGTTGCTGCTACAAACAGTGTGGCAGGAGACATCTGGGGGCAGATCTCCTTGTGCGAGGATGAAGCAGTTCTAGATTGGACGTGGAGGAGGGTGTTCTGGTCCTAGAGCGTGTGCGTGTGTCAGTTTCCACTAGCTCTTGTCTAACTGTTCTTCAGACCCGTTCTACTCCACCAGCAGGGATGAAAGAGTGCCGTACACCCCTGTCAGCATTCGGGGTCACTGTTTTTTTTTTATTTTTGCGTGTCTGAATGGTGTGAAATGGTATCTGGTAGTTTTAATTTGCATTTTCCTGGTCACCGTTGAGGTCCAGCACACACATATCCCCCTGTCTCCTGTCTCCTTTTTGTGTACTCGTGCTGACTTCTTTTCTCCTGACACCAATATTAGAGGTTGCTGCCTCTCCCTGTTTTTAAGCATTAAGATCTGGGCAGTGCAACCCGACAACTGAAATTTGGTGTCTTGTCTGAAATTACAGGATGTTCCTCAGGCCTCCGTGTTTCCATGGGAACAAGTAACAGTCATCCTTCATGATTAGGTGGTATCCATGGCAACCAAGCCAGCAGCATTTGAATGAAACCGATTTTATTTTATTTATTTTTTGCAAACACATCAAGGTTAAAATGCATTTCTCTGGCTGTGGCTTCCAGGAATGGGAAGACAGCTTGGCTTTCCTGGTAAAATGGAGATTCTCTTGACCTCATGGTGGAAAGGGGGTTGAGGATCTGCTTGTCCTGTGGCCTGGTTTTGCAGGTTGGGAGCCCTGAAGTCATGTGGAGGTCACAGTGGGAGTCAGAGCTGAGGGAAGACTCCTGGACCAGTGCTCCAAGGTCTAGGGATGCCAGCTTCATGCTGCACAGGGTTAGGTCACTTACCCTGTCGGGGATTCTGTACCAGCTGTGTTGCTTAGACCTTTGGGGAGCACAGGACCTGAGCCTCCCAGTGTCTGCTTCCCCAGATTAAAAAGAAAGTCCACTAAATCAAAAGTCAGAGGCATCTATGTTTTTGTCAAGGGTCAGGCTCATTGTAGGCAGATTTAGGATGGGGGCAGACGGTCAACTTTCTATATTCTTTGCCAGTGTAAAATAAAGAGGGTTTGTTTTTTTGTCTTTGCTCTTGTTTTGGTGGCTGAGAATGGAGATCGTCACTGCTCTAACCTTCCCTGACTCATTGGATTGCTGATAAATCAGGAGCTCAGAGACGGAAAGGGGCCGGCCTGGAGTCACACAGCAAAGGCCAGGTTGAATCCTGTCTCCTAGTGACAGCCTTGCGCTCCTCCCCCTGCCCCTGGCTCCTGGCAATGTCAGCCTTCTGTGGGGTCTCAGTGTGGGTTTAGGGGGACAGTTTAAGGAGCTTCAACACGTACTCTTACTTCCTACCAGGAGGAACCTTAGAGGAAGTCATTTTTGCCCCTGCAAGCTCAGTCTCTCCATCTGGAAAATGGAACTGACCGTAGCTGTCCAAGCTGTTATGTGGGGACTATTTGAATGGGTCCAGAACTTGCCTTCTTAGTGGGGAGTGATATTGTCCAAAGTGGGGGAAAAAATTGGTTCTTTGAAGGGAGGGGGCAAAAAAGTTCTCACTCTTTTTCTGTACGAAGCCCAGTATACGTACGATACAGAAAGATAGCTACTGGATATTGTGGTGTTAAAGTTTTATGGGGGGGAACTAGGAAAAAAATGTCTTAAAAGACCCCCCCAGGAGAAATGGTCATGAAGAGAAGGTAGAGAGATGCTGGCTCCGAACTCAGTGGTCCACGAGGTTTTTAACTTGGGGTTTCGAGCCTGGGGCAGGCTCAGGAAAGCCATTAGGGGTGAGGGATCGAGAGAGAGCCCGGCTCGGGCTGGCCCAGACCCTGCCCCTGAGGACCGGGTGTACGACATGGCTGCTTTCCTGGCCTGACCTCCCCATCCTTCTACAAGCGGGGGCCGGGGCTTGGGCAGTTGGGATCCCGCCTGGAGCATCAGTCAGGGTCCAGCAAGAAGCAGATGGCACTTACGCTAGGATGACTGGAAGTGTGAACGGGAATGGGGCCTCACGGAGAAGAGTGCGGGACCCCAGAGCTCATGATAACTGGGGGTGATCTACTGAGGCTTAGGGAGGGGAGGCAAGCAAGAGCTCAGGAGACAGGCTCATCTTGATAGTAGCTGGGGCCATCAGTGGAGGGAGGCAGCCAGCCAGCCTGGGCCACTCTCCCTCCCCTGATCTCCCCGCCAGGGCCTTCCTCCCCCTGGCCTAACCCCATAGGAGTTGGGGGACCCAGAAGCTCGGTTGGTGGATCCCCTGGAGCAGAGGGCAGGGTGGAGAAAAGTGGAGAATGGAGCTGGGCCCAGTGGAAGCTACCTGGAAAGGTACAAAAGTCCCCTTCAGTGTCCTCTGGAGGGCTGGGAGGCTTGAGAGGTCAGGCAGAACTGGCCACTCTGCAGGAGGGAGAGCTGACTCCTGTCCTGTCCTGTCCTATCCTGCAGCCCTCGGCTGCATTTCTACCTTCTGACAGGGAGGGGGCATGGCCAAGTCTTCAGAAATGAAGTTTAAGGTTATTTTGGGAGTACCTGAGAGAGTCTTTGCTCTAGACCTATTGGATTAGGGGCTAACGGACAAGTTCCTTTCCTCTGCGCTCAGCTTTCTCATCTGTAAAATGGGTGGTTGGCTCAAGCAAGCCCTGAGAACCTCCTGGCCCGGGAGGTAAGAGGTGGTATTCTGTCCAGGTTGTCGGGGACATCACTCTCAGAAGGGAGGCAGCCTTTTGGGCTCCTTGGGCCCTACAGGGGACTCTGTGCATGTCTTGCTTGGAGCCACAACGGCCCATGTGCCCAGAAAGAGGCCATGGAGCTGTAACTGTGTGTGTGTGTGTGTGTGTGTGTGTGTGTGTGTGTGTTGGGAAGGGGGGGGGACGTTCCCGAGGGGCTTCTGGAGGCTGACCACAGTGCCTCACGTGTGGGTAGGACACAGCAGTTAAGGTGGACGTGCAGGTGCAGGCGATGGGGAAGGGGGAGGTGTTGTGGGGGGAGGTGAAGGTAGACTGGGGAGCACAGGAGATTTCCTAGGGAAACCTCCAGAAAGAGTGGGTGTCTCCTAGAGTGTGACTGGCTGGGACCGTGGAGGAGGGAGGAAGGTTCTCAGCAGGAAGCACCACGAGGGAGACACCGAGGCCCTCAGAGATTGTAGTCACTGGGCTGAGGAGGAACCGAGTAGAGGAAGCTTTCCTGGAGGAGGTGACTCCGGGCTGGCTGGTGCACATCTGGGCCTGGTATCGACCCTTGCCTTCGGTCTGCCTTAGGTCAGCAGTGCTCAGACCCATCTCTGTGGGTGGCCCACCTCCCCCAGGCCCAGGGTGGCATTGCCTGCTGGGCCATTGGCCAGGGCTTGGTACTGGCGCCCTTCCTTGGGGGGTGATGGGCTCTGGCCTTCCACATGTCTGAAGACCTCTGCCCATTCTGGCTGTAAGGAGGGAATGGACTGGAAGGTGTAGACGTTGTCCCCTGTGGTCCCCTTCTCCCTTCTGGGAAAGCCTGCTCCTCGCTGTCATCTGTCCTGGGTATGTGCACACGTCCACCTGTCCTCACGTGGACGTGTCCCTGGGGATGAGTCTGTGTGGGTACGTACACGCATTGTTGTGGACGTGCGCGTGTGTGGAGTGAGAGTGCACCCGATGGCGCCTGTGTGCGTGCAAACCAGGGAAATCTCTGCCCTGTCCTTATTCTTCCTTGCGAACCAAGAGACTTTCCCTGAGCACCCCCACGTGCCAGGCTCCACGCAGGGCACTGGGGACATGGAGGTGCAGGCCGATCGGGCATGGGTCTTAGGAGTCCCACGGTCAAGCAGAGGGGACACACACACACAGATACGCAGACGCATGCACTGGGTGCAAGATGAGAACATAGATTGGCTTGGCCTGGCTGTTGCTGTAGGACCCAGAAGGGGGCCCATGGTGAGGTGCACAAGGGTCTCCAAGGGTCTCCTCTGGGGCCTGCAGGATGGGATGAACTGGCGTCCTCTGTGGGGAGGAGCCCTGGGAAAGGGGCACCTGGAGCTGAGCCTGGTGAGCCTGGTGTGGGGAACAGCCAGCTGGGAAAGCGGATGCCTTGCACTGACCTGGGAAATTTTGAACACACATGCTCAGGTCATGGCCCTAAGTTTTAAATGAGCCATCACCATTTAAAAATCAGAATCTTTTATATTTAAAAAACCTCAGATTTCCAGCTTCTCTTGAATCATGGGAAGCTGTGGCTGCCCTGGGCCCCCTGTGGCTGCACTGAACAACCAGGAGGCTGCTACCCTTGATGCTGAAAACTCCAGCCCTGCACTGCCATCAAGTGTAAGACCTCTGGAAAAGAAGGTCCGAATTGGAAGCCAGAGATCACGGATTCTTGTGTTTGTAGGGACTGCTTGTATACCTCTAGTAACAGGCAGCTCCTTACGTCACAAGATATATGATTTGAAGTGCAGGTTTTAGACCTTTAAAAAAAAAATGGGGTAGGATGCCTGGGTGGTTCAGTTGGTTGGGCATCTGCCTTCAGCTTAGATCATGATCTCAGGGTCCTGGGATTGAGCCCCGCGTCTGGCTCTTTGCTCAGCGGGGAGTCTGCTTCTCCCTCTTTCTCTTCCTCTGTGCTCTCCCTTGCTCTCAAATAAATAAATAAAATCTTTAAAAAGAAAAATTGGGATACATATACATATTACATAAAAGTTGCCATCTTAATCATTTTAAGTGTACAATTTAATGGCATTAAGTATATTCAGGTGCTGTATATTACGTGCGGTGAGACCATCAGCACTGTCTGTTTCCCTCTCCTTCCCATCACTCCAAATAGAAACTCTTATCATTAAGCCGTACCCTCCACGCCGTACCCTCCGCGCTCAGTCTCCGGTCACCTCTAGTCTGCTTTCCATCTCTAGGAGTTTGCTTAAGAGGTGTTTTGTGTAAGTGGACTCCTACAATATTTGTGTCCGGCTTTTGTCACTCAGCTTATTATCAACGTTTGTCCATATTGCAGTGTGTATCAGAACTTTTGTTCCTTTTTATACGGGAACCACATTCCGTGGTACGGACCTCCCACACCCCATGCATCTGTTCACCTGTGGATGCGTGGTTGGCTTGCATCTGCCTTTGGCTGTTAGGAATAACACTGTTCTGCACATTTGCATACAAGTCTGCGTATGTGTCTGTGTCCCTGTTTTCAAGGCTTTGGGTATATATCCGGGAGCGGAATTCCTGGGTCATGCAGTCATTCTGTCTTTCACTTTCTGGGGGAGCCGCCAAACTACTTTCCACAGTGACTATACCATTTTATGGGGACCACTTGTCTGCTGCCCTGGCCAGGTTGGGGAATGACAGGAGGGCCTGACTGAGTGGCCTTGTATGTCCGTCCTCACCCCCTCTCTCCCTCTGTTGACAGAGTCGCCCCAGGAAAGGCCAGGCTCCCGGCGCAGTCTGCCTGGCAGCCTGTCAGAGAAGAGCCCCAGCATGGAGCCCTCGGCCGCTACGCCGTTCCGGGTCACGGTAACTATCTCTGCGTCACCACCGCCACCTGGCCTGGGGTGCTGCTCTGCGACCCCGCGGGCCCCCTTCCTGGAGTCTCACGGACCGGGAGAGCATCCAGCCTCCCTCGTTCTAGGTATCCGATCGCTCAGCTGCTCCCACTCTCGGTGGCTCAGCCTGTGGGTCACGTGGGGGTCCCATCCTGTGAGGGAGGGGGCAGACACAGAGGACAGACAGCCCTGCAGCCGTGGGGCCCGGAGCAAGCTGGCCGGGGGAGAGAGAGAGAGTCGTTCGAGGCCAGATAAACCCAGCATCCCCTGTGCATGTGCGCACCACACTTTCTCAACTCTTAGGACGGTTTTCATTTTTACATGGGAATATCTCTCTCATGTTACAGCTCGCTGTGTGTCACAATTTCATTGCTGTGTTTTTTTCTTTCTTGGAGAGACATAAAAGAATGCTGTATCTTAAAACTGATGATGTCTTGGAATTGACAAAACACAGCGTACATACTTCAGCTGTTGATTCTCATAGGCCCACGGCACACACCTTTTTCTTACAAACCTGAACAACTTTGCGGAGATAGAACGCGGTGACCCTTGATGCCTGACTCTCTGTGTCCTTGCCCAGCACTTATGGTTTCACATGCCTTTTCTTCCCCGTTCAGCATGTTACCATGTGCTTCTCAGTCCGGAGCTCCGTCAGCCCCTGGAGGAGGAGTAGAGTCAGGAGAGTAGAAGCCACCACGGCTTCTCTCCTGGGGGCTCATGGCCTGTAGCGGAGCTGGATGTTTGATCATGAGCTCATCCGTCCATTCATTCAGCAGTTTTGTGGCCTGCCAGCTATGTGCCAGACCCCTTTTTTAAGAATGATTTTATTTGTTTATTTATTTATTTGTCAGAGACAGAGAGAGAGAGCGCACAAGCAGGCAGAGAGGCAGGCAGAGGCAGAGAGAGAAGCAGGCTCCCCACCAAGCAAGGAGCCTGATGTGGGACTTGATCCCAGTGACCTGGGCTGAAGGCAGCAGCTTAAGCCACTGAGCCACCCAGGCATCCTGCTAGGCCCCATTCTTGGGAGTGGGGCGCAGTGGGAGGAGCTGGCCACAAGAGCACCAGGTAGACAAAGTTCCTGAACTTATTGGCTCACATTCTGATGTTCAGGTTATGTGCTGTGATTAAAAGCATGCTGCTGTGATAGAGGAAAACAGGAGGGCTTCCTGGAGGTGGTGTGATCGAGAGGTGGTATTTGTGCTGAGGCCCAGTGGATGAGGAGCCAGTCCTACAGGGAGCAGGAGGAAGAGGGTTTTGGGTGGAGGGAACAGAGAGGGCACAGGCCTGGCTATCACGGTGTGTGATATCAGGGTTCCAGGTGAGTTAAGAATGACTAGCTATTCCTGTGCATTGGGAAGGGTGTCCCCCAGAGGCTGACTTATTATTATTCTTTTTTAAGATTTTTTTATTTATTTATTTATTTATTTATTTAATTTATTTATTAGAGAGAGAGCATGAAGTGGGGAGGGTCAAAGGGAGAAGCAGGCTCTCTGATAAGCAGGGAGCCCAATGCGGCATTTGATCCCTAGACTCCAGGATTATTACTTGAGCTGAAGGCAGTCGCTTAACCAACTGAGCCACCCAGGCACCCCAGAGGCTGACTTTTGAGCTGCGACTTGAAGGGTCAGTGGAATCTGTATAGTCAGGGACAGTGAGAGAGGGAGTTCCAGGTAGGGGAACAGCAGTTGCAAAGGCACAGAGGCACACGAGAAATGGATGCGTTTGTGGACCGGCGAAATGTTTAGTGGGACTGGAGTTGAGGGGGTTAGAGGACAGGGTAGGGTGTGAAGCTGGGAAGCTGGGCGGAGTCTGGCTTAGGTGGAGCATCAAGTGCCAGGCTAAGGGATGCGTGTGTCCCCAGGGCAACTGATTGTCCCACCTGTCTGTGTGCCATAGAAATGCTTGCAAAATACGTTTTTAGGTCCCTTCAAGATCTCAGAGCAGGGGGCCCGGGGCAGAACCTGGATATCTGCATTTTCACAAGCATCCCCAGGTGGTGGTTGAGAACTTCAGGCTCTGAATCAACCTTGGGCCATAAGGAGGCAAGGGAAGCCCCGGCCGAGAGAGTGCGTTCAGGGTCCCTCCCCTGGGTGTGGCGAGGGGGGGCCCTGGGAGAGGGTCTCCAGCTGGCAGGGAGGGCCAGGACGCTGACACCTGGGTGACCTGGGTCAACCGCAGCTGAGGCCGAGTCCTGCCTTCCCCAGGCTCTTGGGGACTACAGCCACGGGGGCCGAGCCTTCAGGGGCCTGAGGGAACACTGACTAATAATAATGTGGCCACCTGCCCTGTGCTTCCGGTCTCACATTTGTGATCTCTTTCAATCCTCGAGACAGCCCTGAAGCTGACACTTTGATCACCCCATTTCATAGTCAAGAAAATTGAGGCTCAGGGAGGGGAAGTCACTCAGCCAAGCCCCAAATGCTAATAAATGGCCGAGCCAAGACTGGGACCCAGCCTGTCTGACGGCAGAGGGCGAGCGTGCTGTGAGGAGGAGAGCTGTTCCCCCCCCCCCCCCCCCCGCGCCCTCCCGGAGCCTCTCAGTGTGGCCTTTTTCCTGTGTCCCCTTGTTTGGCTGCTCCGATAGAGGCACCATCCCACCTTGATGTGGCTGTCGCTCGCAGGTCTTTAACTGTTGGGTAGCCTTGTCTTCCCTGCAGTGGCCTCTTCGCTCTGTGTCCTGGTGCGGAGCCCACACGTGGGCAGAGCCAGCCGCAGCCCTCTGAGCCCCCAGGCCCAGGAGTCATTGTCCGTCCTGCTCTGCTGGGTTCTGCAGGCCGGGAGACATGGTCCCTTGCCATCTTCCCCACTTCTCACAGCAGCCCCGAGGGGAGGGACCACGAGCAGCTCCATTGCACAGATGAGGGGACTGAGGTTGAGGGACATGAAGTCGTTTGCCTCTTGTCACACCGCTCGAGGGAAGGAGCCAGGCGTGGGTGCCAGTGCTGGTGGACGCTCGCGTGTTGTGTCCTTCTCTGTGCACTTTGGTCCTTTTCTGTGTGCGGCAGTTAAGGAAAGAGATGGGAGATTCTTTCCTTTTTTTTTTTTTTTTAAGGTTTATTTGTTTATTAGAGAGAGCATGCATGTGAGCAGTGGGGAGGGACAGAGGGAGAGGGAGACAGAGGGAGAGAGAATTTCAAGTAGACTCTGCGCTGAGAGCAGAGCCTGAAACGGGGCTCGATCCCACAACCCTGAGATCATGATCTGAGCCAAAATCAAGAGTCGGACGCTTAACTGACTGAGCCACCAGGCGCCGCAAGGGGTATGAGTTTCTATCCTGGGCTGGTGCTCACGGTTCGTTTCGGAGGTGTTGGTGAGCTCAGAGGTAGGGATCTGTGTTCGAATCCTGGCTCTTCTGTGACCTCGTCAGTCACTCAGCCTCTCTGAGCTTTGTGTCCTTATCAGTCAAGTGTGGAATGTCCACCCTTCCTTGGAGGACTGTGGTGGACCTTCGCGAGGCCTGGCGCCTACAGACCCAAGTCTGACCCACAGTAGACACTTAATACAAAAAATCCACCGCTGTCTTTGGAATTGTGTTTGCCTCTTTGGCTTTAGAACAGTACAGATCTAGGGAGAGTCAGGATGGAAAGTGGAGGACAGGGTGTTTGGGGGAGGGTGGGCAGTGTGCCTGGTTTGAGTGTTGGTGACGCTCTTGTACCCAGACTCTGTGAAGGGCCCAAAGTCCACCCTCTTCCCCTACCCTGGCTTACACTTTCTCATAGGCGCTCCGACAAGTCACATCTGACTGCTGCTCTGTGCAGCCCCCCGAGGGAACTCGGGGAACATGGTTTTGCCTGGGGGAGACAGGGCAGACTGCACAGGATATATTTGAATAACTGGTGTCTTCGCTGCCATCTGAAACCCGGATGACAGATGTCACCACCTCTTACAGAAGTGCCCCTTTGCAACCAGTAGTTTAATGAAGAAGCAACATGTTGTGTTGTATATCATCTTGACTTCCTCCATGAAGACTAGAGCCTGGGCGGGCCTGGGCTTGTGCAAGCTCGCTGTCCAGCTGGGAGTGGGCCACTAGGACCGCATGGAGCTGGGGGGCTCCTGTGTGCCCTGAGGGCTGTGGAGGACCCCGGATGAGGGCAGGATGGGAAAGGAAACTGGAAGTAGGTGACCAAATGGACGTCCTGCCCATCTTTGGCTGTCAGCTCTCGGGCTCCAAAGAGATGCTGAGGCCAAGATTCAAACCCAGATCTGTTTTCTCTGGACCAGTAGGGAATCCTGGAAAGGAGAGAGGGGCAGAGAGGGCAGGCAGGCAGCAAGCCCGGGGGGCCCCGTATCGGCACAGACTGTCAGGCAGAGTCCAGAGGCTCCGCATGGGCCCATCTCCCTTTCTGAAGCCCAGGCAGGCACCCTTAGCGTAGCGGTGTGCTGCCCCTGTCACCGGCCACCCCGTGTTGGGAAGTCATGGTTTGATTTGGGGGGAAAGCCGTGGTGACGGTTCCTGGTCTCTCCACAGGTCCCCTCAGCCCACCACCTTCCCCAGACCCAACTTCCCCTGGTGTAGGCTGGGTCCTTCCCCTCTCCCTCCTCCAACCCCACCCCCTCCCTTCGACCTTGAGGAGAGCTGGCAAGGCTGGGGTGTGGGAGGTGGCAGAGGCTCTGGGAAACTTGACAGCCAATTGATTCCTCCTCGGGAAGTTGAAAGTGGAGAATCGTGTTTGAAGGTTTAGCTGAAATTAGGTCTCAGGGCTATTTTTTGCAAGATGGAGAAGGAGACGTGTCAGGGAGGGGAAGGCCCAGGGGGTTGGCGGAAGCTGCAGATAAACTCCGTGCTGGGTTGATTGCAGTTGCTTCTAGAAGGGGGTCTTCATTCCCTTCAATCGTCCACTTCTACTGGATGCTCCTTCGTGTGCACCCTCGTGGGTCCTGGAGCTGTGATGGAGGTGTGGCTGGGGTGCTGTGGGCACCCAGAACCAGGGGCAGTCGCTGTTGGCTAGGAAGGGCAGGGAAGAATTCCTAGAGGCATCCTAGGGAGGCTCAGAGATGCTGAGCTTTGAGGGATGTGTAGGAGTTTGTCAGCAACAAAGGGAGAAGAGTGTATCCCAGCTGGGGGAGACAGAAGCCAATAGGAACAAGCCAATGGCCCCGGGGGATTAGAGTGTTGGGTAAGTTGGAGGCTTGAAGTGAGGAGGGAGGTGGCTGGGGAGGAAAGGGAGTGAGTGAAGGCTCTGAACTTTCCCTGCGGGACATAGGAGCCGCGGAGACTCTGGGTCAGAGTGGAGCCAGCGGATCTCTGGGGTGTCGACTTCAGGATTCCCCAGCCCCTCGCCCCCTTCCCACTCCTGTAGCTTCTCTGCACCTTCCCCACAGGTCAGCTGTCTTCCTGTCACACCCATGTAACAGGCACGTGGACAGAACCTTGAAGGCCTGGGAGGCACCCCTTCCACCCCACCCTTGAGGGCTGTTGGAAATGATCATGAAGCCTTCCTTGGACAGAGGAAGGACTGAAGCTCAGAGAGGGGAGGGTCCTTTCCCGAAGCCACACAGCATATCTGGGCCTGGAACTGAGCCCAGGTCTCGCCGTTCCCTCCATTTAGCGCTCTTTAGCGTTTAGCTTTGCTCTCTCCAGCCCTCTCTCCCCTGCAGTGGAGACCTTCTCCCTGCCTCCATCAGGTTTCCTGGGAGGAGAGGCTGAAGGGAAGGGGCGTCTGTGGCTCCTGCCCACGTACCAGCACACTGTCACCTCTGGGGCTGCCTCTCTGGGGCTGCAAGTGCCCCTTCTCTGCGAGGGCGACTCCAGGAGGCCTTGGGTGAGGAGTGGGCAGAAAAGCTGGTCAGGGTCACAGATCAGATGAGCTAACACTGTCATTGCACATGCTTCAAAACGAAGGCCCAGAGAGGGGAGGCTTGCCTGGAATGCCTGTCGGGGCTCACTCGCTCCTCCACTCCTGGCTGCCCTTGGCCCACATCAAACGTGCATTCACATGGGACACATCTATGTCTGTGGTCCCCCAGCCGGTGTGGGGAGGTCAGATGTGCAGCCGTGGTTGACTGTGATGGGACCGTGGCACTGGACCCGGATCAGGGTCCCACAGATGGGTGCCCCTGCCTCTCCTCACAATATCCTGCTCCATGGTGCCCTGTGAGCTGGTCTCCCAGCCCAGTGTCTGGCAAGTGTTTCCCAGATGAGAGGGTGATGGGGAGATCCTTCCTCTACCCCTGCCATTTTGTTATTAAACTGTTCTAATTGTTATTAAACTGTTCAGACGCAAAAGGAAAATTATTATCATTTTGGTCTCTGTCCACCATCCACAGGGAGAGACTCCTTACCTGCAGCGGGAATGTAGGAGCTGGGGACAGTGTCACAGACAACCCAGACACAAAGAGCTGGCCAGGGCAGCCGGGGTGGACCGAGATGCTCTTCAAGTCAGGGATGTCGGACTCGGGACTGTTTGGAACCTCCTGAACCTGAAATCAGGCCTGGAGCCTTGAGCGGGCTGTGATCTTTGGTAGGGCTTGGAGGCTGCTGGCCCCATTAATAATGGTATCATTGCCTGACTCTGAGTCTCTGTTTCCCCATCTGTAAATGGGCACAGGAGTCCCTTACTCACAGAGTGGCTGTGAGGGTCTGGTGCCTGGCAAAGGGGAGACATTCAGCCTCCCATTCTGTCCCCCATTCTGGTGGGTGGGGCTCATCCCGCCAGACCCCTTCCCCCAAATCCTCAGGTAGACAGACTCCCACCCCACCCATCATCTGCTGCCCCAGTGCGACATTGCTTTTGGCAGAGCCTCTAGAGCTCGGCCCAGGCACCAAGAGGTAGAGATGGGTAAAATGATACCTAAGGGGCCAGAGACCAAGATCCCAGGTCCTGAGTATGGATCCAGGGAGCCAGAGGTCTGTGTGCAGGGCCACCTCCCACCAGTTGGGGGCAGCAGAGGGCAATGAGTGGCCGCCTGGACAACCACGCCCAGAAGAGGGTTGGAAGTCCCAGGGGTTTGTGTGCCCCGCCCAGGGCTGCTGGGGCCCAGCTGAACTGAACTACTAGCCACAAAGCTCACCACTGGGTGGAAGGAAGAACTCAAATCAAGGAACACCTATGGACAGCTGGGCCTGGCGCTGGTGGCTGAGCTCACTGGACCGAGGTTGGCCGGAGAGCTGGGGTACCCAGGAAGAGGATCCTAATTAGGGCCATTGTAGCGGGTCAAGGCTTGGGGCAAATGCAGCCTTCCAGCAGGAGCAGAGGCGCAGGCTGAGGCAAGCCTTCCTGAGGACCCCTGTCTGCCAAGCCGGCCAGCAGACTCTCCATCGTGGCCATTCTTCCCCTTTTTGCAGTGTCCTGTTCCATTCTCGCCAGGACTTCGGAAGGGAGCAAGACTGGTCTTTTGGTAGAGGCGGGTGGTGGTCAGAGCCTGGGCTGAAAGTCGCACTGACGTGGGTTCGCATCCTAGCTCTGCCAGCCCCTGGCCATTTGGACAGTGATGAAGTCCTTGCAGAGCCTGGCCCACAGCACCAGCCCAGGCTCTGCCGACCATGCTGCTGTTCTCTCCATTTTATAGATGAGAACACTGAGGCTCAGAGAGGGAAGGTGCCTTGTCCCAGGTCACATAGCGAATTGGGGACAGTGCTGGCATTAGAACCTGGGGCTCTGCATCTCCCTGCCTCATCTGGTCTTGGCCCTGCTTCCAGCCAGCGTGGCCCCCAAGGGTCAAGAGGTGTCTGGCAGGGCCAACACTCCTGGCTTGGAACTGTCCCCTCCTCCCACCCCATCCTGTGGCCCCCACAGGCTCTCTTCTGGGTGGGGGGGGGGGAGCAGGAGACTGGCTATGGGGGGCAGGGCTGAGATGCCTTCACTTCCCCACCCCCTCATGGTATGAAAATGAAGCAGTTGCCTCCGTCACATCAAGTGGCATTTGGGTTGGATTATAGACATAATTATCTCTGAGTCTTTGGGTGGGAATTGTTTCCAAAGCCAGGAGGCCCTCTTTGGAGGTGGCAGCAATGACATCTGTTTCCGATACAAGGCCCCACACTGGGATGAGTTACTTATCCTGTGGAATTGCTTAAAGAATGCTTAAACCAAGCCATGATTGTTACTGCCCTGCTCTAGCATCTTAGAGGGTTTGGGGGGTGGGATCCGTCCCCTCCCCCCACCACTGGCACCCCCCAGTCCTGTCCCCGCCTCACAGCCTTTCTATAGGCTGGTCCTGTCCTCCTCATTTCCCTGCCTTGAGAGCTGCTTCCCCCTTCCACACTCCCCTCACTCCAGCAGGCATCCCCTCCCCTAGGCTTCAGAGCACAGACTGTGACTTAACCATCTACCAGACGGTGACTTTCTCAAGGGCAGCGACTGTTTCTGATTTATCTGAACCCTGGGCATTGAGACGGGGCCTCATTGGAGGTGGGCACCTGGATGGGCTTGTGCAGTGAAGGTGTGTGAGAGAGACAGAGGCAGAGAACGAATTTGGTGAGTGAGTGCAGGTTGGGGAAGGGGAGGGGAGTAGAGATCTTTTGGCTTCTGAGAGCCCCACTTGGTGTCTCTGGGGCCGAGTGACCACTCTTCTTGGGAGGAGAGGTCGGGACAAGTCACCCAGACCAGCACAGAGCCCTGGCAAGGACACTGGCCCTTGTTGTGAAATTGACCTTGACTCCGCCTCCTGGGTTCCCAGGATCCCTCAGGGGCAGGGCTCCCAGGTGAGGCAGGCCTACAGATGGTAAATCACCCAGGAGGAGAGAGAGCCTATAAAATCCTCTCCCAAAACGGTGCGTTTTGTATCCTGTAGTGAAAAGGGCTTTAAAAAGCATTGTTCACTCAGGTGGATTTACAGGCCTGTCACCCGCCTCTTGCCCTTCCCTGCCACTAACATTTACTTGTCCCTGGGGCTGGGGCACCCTGGGGTCCTGGTCCTCCTCGGTGGCTCTTGGCACAGGGAAAAACAGGATACCACCTCTTCCCTGCCTTGGGGGCTTAAGGGCTACTCCAGGCCAGCTGGAGGCTTGGGGGACGACCAGAGAGAGGATCCCACTTTCCAGAAGCTTCCTGTGGTCTGGCACAGAGCTGGAGTCTCCCCGCTCCCCCATTGACACCCTTCCTTCTTGAAAGCTGTGGTCTCCAGAAGATCCCTCCCATTTGTTGTCACCTGCAAAAGTGGGTCACCAGGGAGGGGAGAGATACCATACGCCCACCCTGGGAAGGATTTAGACCTCAGCTAGACCAATCCCCTCGTTGTACAGATGGGGAAAGCGAGTCACAGAGAGCCTCGGAGTGTGGTAATGGGATTATGGAAGAGCTTGGGCTCTAGCACAGACTGGATTGACTCCAACTCTGCCACTTCCTAGCTGTGTGACCCCGTGAAAGTTACTTGACCTCTCTGAGCCTCCTTTCTCTCATCGGCACGTCGGATTGTGAGAATTAATGAGGTAAATCCTGTAAATCTCTAATTCAGCGCCTGAAGCTTAGACAGGGCTGAATAAGTACATCTGGTTTACTCTTATTAGCATGTTGGAACATCCCTCATTATTATTAATAGCAGAGCTGGGTTTTGGACTCACATTTCTTGACCCTGAATGTGGTTTTCTTGCCACTCTGCCAGGCAGCCTCTGCCGAGAGTGTTCGCTCAAGCGGAGCGTACAGAGGACCTGGTGACTAAACACCGACGTCAGTGAGTCACCCAGGAAGACTGACTTAGTGCTGGGACCTCAGGCAGGGCCTGGAGGGAGGCAGAGGGAGAAAGTGGAGACCCTGCAGCAGGGGCGAGGCTCCCTGATGGAGTCAGCCTCGCTGCAGCCAGGCGGCCCTTGGTGCCGGACTCCCTACCCCGAGGTCAGAGCTGGCCAAGGGCTTAAAGAGCTGATGGAGTGTTTGTAGCCGTCCAGACCTCTGGAACAGGCTGATTATGCTAAGGCAAGTGTCGGCTAGCCGGAGGATTTATGGGGCAGTGAGTCACTCTCTGACTGCTCTGGGTTATCACGTCCTTTCCGGAGACCTCAGAAATGTGTGTCCGATTTCTGTTCACTGATGCCGCTCTGTCCTGGGGCACTGGCAGGTCCTGGGCCCTGGCACGAGTCAGGAGGGCCTCCCTTGTCTTCATTCCCCCCCACTACCTGCACATGCTCACCCTCTACCTGACTGGGTGTTCCCTTCCTCCTTCCTTGCAGAGTTCCTTAGGAGATGCCTGGACCTGGGTGTCCTCTGCACTGTGTGTGGGCGGGGGGAGGCAGGAGTTAGGCTCCATCTTATCAGCCTGGGCTCAAGTGGTGGTGTGTAACCGGAGGTCAGATGGACCTGTGATCCCTCCATCGGCCTTATAGCTTTCCTACCTCTGTGCCGTTGCCTGTGCTGTGCTTCTGTTTGGAATGTGACTTCCCTACTCCAGATAATCTCAGCAGGATCCCCCACTGCCTCACTTTCAGTGTTTCTATTAGGCTTTCAAAAGCTGCCTCCTCCAGAAAGCCCACCCGGATTGACCCTTAAAAGACTTCCCAGAGCATATTCTCACCTTTCTGCTTTCTCTTGCGTATCATAAATATTTGTTAATTAACTCAGGAAGTGTTTAGGAATACCTGCCAGATGTCCTGCACTGGGAACCCAGGCCCCCACGGCCCCCACAATCCCGTGAGGAAGGGAGGCGTGAAATAAACACCTGTATAAATACGACTGTGATAAGTCTGCAGAGTGACCTGGCCTAATCTGAGGGCATCTGGTAGGCTTCTGAGGAGAGACTGTGAGGAGAGACTGAGGGTGTGCAGGATCCCCTTGGCAAAGGGGGCCTCCATTCCAGGCAGTGGGAACAGCCTATGCCAATGCCTTGTGGCAGGAGGGACTGGTAATTCTGAAAGTCCCACTGAAGACACTGGGGTTGGAGCCCAGAGGATGAATCATGAGAGGCCGTAGGGGCCTTACCAAGGAGCTAGGCTTTTATCCCCAAGCCCTGGGAGCTGTGAAAAGGGGGTAGAGCTGGTCAGTGCAAGATCTGACCTGCTATTTCAAGAACCCCTCTGGATGCCCTTGGAGAATGGACAGGGAAAGGGAGGCAAGACTGGAGATAGCAAAGCTGCAAAGAGGCTCCTGGGAGTGTCTAGGAAGGGCCAGTGCCACCTCTCTAGCTGGACAATGGGATCCTTGTGGGCGGAAAGTCCCTTCCAGGACTCAGCACATGGGGAGGCCTGGGGAATACACCTTGAAGGAGACTTGACCAGCAGTCTTCCCCCATCAAAAGCGATTTGTGTTCCACAGTTTGCTTTGGTAAACTCCTGCCCTCTGTTTCCTTCTGGCTAAGGGCAGGGCTGTCCCCTGGTGATCAAAGTCCAAGCAATAAAAACCATGACAATGACCATGATGATGATAGTACCTAACATTTGCAAGTGCCGGGAAATGGGCTAAGTTCTTTACATGCATGATCTCATGGACTTGTTACAACAACCTTGAGGTGGCTACCGTTATCCTCATTCTACAGAAATTGAAACAGACTCAGATGGTTAGGTCACTGGCCTTGGGTCCATAGCCATTAAGCAGTGGAACCCTTTGCTACCAGGCCTCTTGGGGGAGGGTGGTGACAAGTATTTGCATTTTTTTTTTAAAGATTTTATTTATTTATTTGACAGACAGACAGAGATCACAAGTAGGCAGAGAGGCAGGCAGAGAGAGAGGATGAAGCAAGCTCCCTGCTGAGCAGAAAGCCTAATGCGGGGCCCGATCCCAGGACCCTGGGATCTCCTGGGATCATGACCTGAGCAGAAGGCAGAAGGCAGAGGCTTAAACCCACTGAGCCACCCAGGCGCCCCTGAGTATTTTTATCTTTATTTGCATGTTTCACGACTGTATGTGTGTATTTGTATGTGTGCTTGTCAATGTGTGTGTATCTGTGGGTGGCGGTGGTGAGGAGAGGTGTGTGTTTCTTCATGGGCACACCCCCCTTATGTGTCTTTGTATGCATGCATGCCCTTGAGTTCGTGTGCGTTTCTGACCGTGTGCAGTTCTCCATGTGTTTAAGTGTGGTTAACCGATGAGTGTTTAATGCAAGAGTGACCCTTATGTGCCAAGGTCTAGCCCCCTGCTGACTCTCATGGCTCATAAATTGGTTCTTTTTTGTGTGACCCAAGTAATCTGGCTGCCCTCACCGGGTAAGCTGGAGCGTGGAGGTCTTAGGTTCAAAGGAGCAGGCAGTGGCTATGTGTCATGTGAGCAGAGGGTAGCCTTCGAGTAGGAGGCTACCAGGAAGGCACTGACTTAATCCTGGCTTCGGGTGCCTCCCTTCTGTCCCTTGTCACCATGTCTGACCTTCCACCATTAGTGAGTCATTCCCTGCTGGGACCCTCTTGGAGGGATCCATACCTCCCAGAGAAGCCCGGCAGCCTGCTGAGGGCCGAGCTCCAGGAACAGGGAAGGAAGGAAGACAGGCAGGAGGAACTTTGCATCTGAAGGACTCGGGCAAAGCCAGAGAAGTTGCTGGTACTAGTAGTGCCTGGCCTGGGAGATCCCAGCTGTGGAAGGCAGCTGCTCTAGCTTCTGTTTTTTTATTTATTTATTTATTTATTTATTTATTTATTTATTTGAGAGGCAGCATGAACAGGGATGGGAGAGAGGGAGAACCAGGCTCCCCACCGAGCAGGGAGGGAGCCCGATGTGGGGCTCGATCCCAGGACCCCGGGATCACGACTTGAGCTGAAGGCACACACTTCACTGACCGAGCCACTCGGCACCCCACAGCTTCAGTTTTTTTTTTTTTTTAACTTACTTATTTATTTATCTTTTTAAAAAATATTTTATTTATTTACTTGACAGAGATCACAAGAAGGCAGAGAGGCAGGCAGAGAGAGAGACAGGCCGGAAGAGAGAGATGAGGAAGCAGGCTCCCTGCTGAGCAGAGAGTCCGATGTGGGGCTCGATCCCAGGACCCTGGGATCATGACTGAACCGAAGGGAGTGGCTTAACCCACTGAGCCACCCAGGCGCCCCGGCTTCAGTTTCTTAGACATCCTGGGTGTCTGTGCCCGAATGGAGCTTGGTGATCACCCAAGCCAACCCTTATGATACATAAGGGAAGACTGAGGCCTGGAGAGAGGAAATGTGGGGAGGCTGAGAGGTTCTTGAAGGCTGGGGTGCTGCAGAGAGCACTGGGTGGGGAGACAGGGCACCAAGGTTCTGCCGTGCTCTGCCACTGCTTTGCTCAGTGACTCTGGGCAAGTGCCCCCCCCTGCCCCCCCCCCCCCCCGCGCGCCTTGGGTGCCTTGTCGGTTGGCCTGGGGGCCAGATCTGTGCCCTGCAGCTCTCCCTGTGACTCTGGAAGCGGCACCTCTTCCTGGAGCCTGAGCCTGCCGAGGCATTGGGACGGCCTGCCCAGCCAGTGTCCCCGCCAGTCTCCTCTCCTGGGGTTGAGAGAGGTGGAACTCTCCAGATGAGGTCTTCCCCTCCCTTTCTTGTGCTTTGGGTGTGATTTTGGCATTCGTGCAAAGCTGCAGAAAGATCCTAAGAGACACACCTGTTAAAACAGCTTCCTTCCTTGAAGGCTGTTTGGGCACAGGCCTTAGAGACAGCTGCTGGGGAAGGAGCGGGGCCTGGGCCGAGGGAGAGCCCACCATTAGGAGCGAGGTCTCAGTGGGAGTCAAAGGCAGGCCAGGCCTACTTACTGGTCTGGGGGTTGGAAGGGGAGAGGGCGGTGAAGACAAGATGGCTGATGCAGCCCCAGATGGTGGAGTTGTGGGGAGGGACTCGCCCTTGACAGAGCACCCACTATGTGCCAGGCACAGGGCCTGGCGCTTCACACTCAGGTTCAAAAATGGCTCCAACACCAGCGGTGACATGCCACCTCTGGGTTGCCAAGTGGTGGTTCTGGAATGCAAACCCATGGTCTCCTCCATACTGCCTAGGTGACTCGTGCGTGAGGCATATGTGAGGCTGAGCCTGGGCAAGGCGTCCCCGCCCTGAGCAGCCAGGCCCTCCCCTGTGGTCAGGGAGAGAGGGCACTTCCCTTCTCTCCTCTGGTCTGGCCCGTGGTCCTGGGAGGTTGGGGCTGAGCTGTCAGTTCCCAGTCTGGCCTTCGGGGCCTGTATGCGGGCGCGTATGAGAGGGCCCCCTCCCTGCCCACCCCAGGGGCTAGAGTCCCCAGCTGGACCACCTAAGAGCTCTGTCACTTCCAGCAAGTGGCATCACTTCTCCGAGCCTCTGTTCCCCACCCGCAATCTGCAGCACACATCCTCTCTGCGTTCCCAATAACAGGCACAGGGCTCTTCTGGGCCTCCCTCCGAGGGCTTGGGAGGCGTCCGGTGGGTGCTCCGAGGCAGTGACCCAGCAGAGTAGGAGATCTACAACTTGGTCCTCTCTCTCCATCGGCCTCACTTGGAATTGACTGAAATGGGGGAATGAACAAATCCTGTGTCTAGAATTCTTTCAGGCTCTTGAGAAAGTTTCTCAGAACATCCCAAGGAAGGGGCGTGGTGAGCAAGGTTAGGGCTGGATGTCAGCATGGTGGCATAGTGACAGGAAATGGGTGGGGAAGCTGCTGAGAACTGGGGTCCTTCCCTCCAGGGGGCCCAGGGGACCCGTGGGATTGGCTGGAAAGGGCAGCTGGCCATCACAGAGAGGGGCAGAGGCTACACAGCCGTCCCCACCCAGTCTCGAGGGCAGCAGCCTCGGGCACAGGGGACCGTGGCCATGGGCTGGGTTCGTAGAGGCTGTACATCCCATCTGGCAGGTTCCGTACTCGCAGAGTGCGCTGGCGGCTCGCTGAGCTTTCAGTCCCTGCTCTGGTGAATGAAAGCTGAGGCCTCCCTCTGAGCAGCCCCAGCCGCCCCCAGCTCGCACACTTTGTACACTGGGAGTCTCTGTGAGGTTGCTGTAGAAAAAAGTGCTTGTTTAAAAGCGCTCAAAACTACCAAGCAGGATGACATTCCGTGGCTCCGGGATCATTTTGCAAGCGTGTCCATTCATCCACAGGCATGACACCAGCCTATCCCTGCTGCGAGACAGCCTTCAGGCCCCCGGGGGAGCCCAGACAGACTCCCACCCACGGTGGTCATGTGCCTTCTCAGGGCAAAAGTCGGTGTCTGTGCTTCCGCCAACAGCAGTAATGATAATAGTAAAACTGGCAATAATTGCATGTAGTGGCTGAATATTTACTATTTTACTGGCGATAGCTTGCCTTCCCACAACGCTATAAAGTAGGATCATCATGAGTGTGTTTTACAGAGAGGGACACTGAGGCAGGGAGTAGGCCGCTAGCTGAGAATGGGGAGTGGGGATGAGGGGGGCAGGCAAACCAGGGCTCAGAACTGGCTCCGTGGCAGTCCTAGAAAGTGGACCTCAAGAACCTTGTTTTTCTGAAAGAAGGGACACAGTTTGCTTACTCCCTCTCACTAAGGTTGACTTGGGTTTAGAATAAGATTTTCTGACTGGAAGATGCTTCTTGAATTTGGAGCTGCAGCTGCCTCCAGCAATCACATCCCTGGACCTGCCCATGAGGGTAAGGGAGAAAAAGCTCATCTCTCTTCATCCAAGGCCAGGGCTGGCTGAGAAGCCCAGGAAAGAGGTCAGTAAGCAAGCTGTGAGGCGGGGCAGAGTAGGGAGTCTGGGGTCTTTGATTAACCTTGCTGTGTGATTGTGGGAAAGTCCTTGCCCCTCTCTGGGTCTCATTCACCCTTTTATCCGGTCTTCTGGCTCTGAGTCCCCTTCCAGCTGTGGCTTTCTGGGATGATGAGCAATTGCTAAGCCCGCTATGTGCAGAGCGCTGAGTTGGGTCCTCTAGTGGAAACAAGGTCCTTCAGGGTGTGACGAAGGGTTAACAGGGACCTTCCCCATTCTCCTAAAGAATCATTCTCCCGGGGCACCTGGGTGGCTCAGTGGGTTAAAGCCTCTGCTTTCAGCTCAGGTCACGGTCCCAGGGTTCTGGGATCGAGCCCCGCATTGGGCTCTCTGCTCAGCAGGGGGCCTGCTTCCTCCTCTCTCTCTGCCTGCCTCTCTGCCTACTTGTGATCTGTCAAATAAATAAAATCTTTAAAAAAAAAAAAAAAAAAGAATCATTCTCCCAATGGGTAAGAGCCTCCTGTCCTCTTATTAATCTGCACACTGCTTCCTTATAGTTGGTTACTGTGTCTAGCACATAGGAGGCTCTGGATAAATGTGAATGAATGAGTTAATGAATGTTCCAGAGAGTCTGAGACCCCAAGGTCATGGTAGGTTTGGTGGGGGACAATAGTCTTCAGGGTGGAGGCAGCTTGTCAGAGGAGCCTTAAGTCTAGCCCTAGGGGGAGAGGTGGGGAAGAGGAAGTGACACTCATCCCACTCAACCTCCTAGAAGGAAGAAGGCTTTAAAAAAAAACACAAAAAACAAAAAAAACCCCTCAGAAATAGGATAACGCTGTCAATAGCTTCCTAATGACTACATAAATTGTGAAAAATGCCTCATGGTTCTTTGTACCACAAGAGTGTAAAAATTGTGAAATTTTTCTCGGTGTAGAAAATAAAAACCAAGACAAAGTACAAGCCCATTGGGGAACTTGCTTGACAACACCTGTGAGAGAAGAACCCCTCCAAGTTTGCCAGGTGCATCTCCCCTCCCCGCCGACCGGCATGAGGCCAAGGTTGGGGGCACCCAGAGCTTACACAGAAGTGCAGATTCCTGCCTTCATGCCGAGGCTCCCGGAGAGCCTACTGCTCCTGGGCCTGCCACCCTTTGTGGTCCCTCTCCATTGGGGTTTGCTCTCTGGAGGAGGGTCCCTCCTGTGGTCCCTGACACCTAAGAGATATTTGCTGAACTACAGCTGATTAGAGTAGCTTGGGTGACACCGAGCTGCCAAGTAGAGGCATTTAGACCCCACTGCCTGAGAAGGCCTGGATGAGGTGGTGATTGGTGGCAGCCCTGGAGGATGTGCGGAGTTCTGGTGGGTGCCACAGGGACAGGTCTCCTCTGGATGGGAGAGACCGAGGGAGAGGAAGAGTTAAGGGAAATCCTGAAGAGAATGGGTGGGGTGGGGGTGGGGGTGGGGGTGGGAGTCCTCTGGAAAAAACTCTGGCATTAGGCTAGCCTGGAAACGGTGTGTCCTTGGGCAAGTCATCTTACCTCTCTGCTGAGCAAAATTTCTTCATTTGCAGAAAGAAGTAATGGGTTTCTGTCATTTTCTGGTTTGTGTGGGGGACATGAGATGATGTGTCCAGCTAAGGGTTCACCTCATCATGACTAGGGTGCTGGGGTGCGGAGATGGACAGATCCCGCTTAGGGCTTGGCCTATAGCAAAGGTCTACCTCTGGATTATTGTATGACAGATGAAATGTGATCAGATCGCGTACTTGATTTCAGACTGAGTTCCTCTCCCCTTTGCTTCTGTCCTTATATCATCTGGAATTGAGGCTGGGGTGGGGGGTGAGACCCCAGAACTCCTTGCAATTCCTCCCCCAGGGAATTCTTGCCTTCCACGAGTTTTCCTCTTCCTCCAGCCTTCTGTAGTTGCGAGTCCTGGACATCCCAGGCTATGGCTCTGAGCCCCTAAATCTTCCCTCCCCTATAAAGGAAGCACTAGTCAACCTGCCTGCTGTCTCTTCCTTGTGTCTTCCATGGGACCAGGAGCTCCTGGGGTTTGTGGATGGGATTAAGCTCTGTTCTGTGAAGATGGACAGATGAAATGGCCTGCATGGGGGCCCTGCTGAGGTTTGCCGTACTCCTCCTAGGAACGGAACTTTACCCAGCATGGGTCATGAAGGGGACCCTGCAGCAGCCTGCCAAGCAAAGGCCCAGCCTTCTCTCAGAGGTGGCTGCAAATCTTGCAGCAGGCACTAGGCATACTCAGCAAACCCTTCAGCCTCTGCCCCTTGCCTGAGCTAGGTGCTAGGGACCCTGTCCCTGAGGTGGTTGCCCCCGCTGAAATACCAAGGTTCCAGGCAAGGGGCTTCTCCCTAAGGGTCGCCTACTGAAGGAATGGCACGCAGGCCCAGGGGGTCAGGTGGCCAGGGTACGTAACCAGGCGCTGGCCCCAGAGGACCCATCACACGCCTTCCCTCAGAGCCTTAGTTTTCCTCATCTGTAGGACCTCATGAGTGGAGGACGGCACAGTGTCAAGCCGGGACGGGGTGCAGGCTGTGGATTCCTGTGGGTGGGTGGCGGCGTGCCCTCGGCAAGGGAAGGGGTGAGGGGACCCGCCGCGGCCCCGGCGCGGGAGGGGGGAATCCCCGCCCCTTCGCAGCCCCGCCCCCTCGTCCCCAGCACACCGCCCCAACCAACCCCCGCGCTCGGGGGGCTCGGGCTGCCTCGGCCGCGGCCGGCGCGGCTCGACTCGCCGTCGCCATGGCAACAGCGGCTTAGGGGGCGGGGGCGACGTGGCGGGCTGGGCCGGGCGGCGGGCGGCGCGGGGTGGGCTGGGCCGCGCTGCGCGGGCCGGGCCGTCGGCGCTCGGTCGGCGGGCGGGCGGGCGGGCGGCGCGGGCCACGAGCAGCTGGGGCCGAGCCCGAGCCCGCGCCCGCCCTCGGCCGCGCGGCCGCCCGAGCCAGGGCGCGGGTCCCGCGCGGGTCCCGGGCCCGCCGCCGCCGCCGCGCTAACCCCGCCTCCCCTTCTCCCTCTTGTCGCCCCGCGCGCAGGGCTTCCTCAGCCGCCGCCTCAAGGGCTCCATCAAGCGCACCAAGAGCCAGCCCAAGCTGGACCGCAACCACAGCTTCCGCCACATCCTGCCGGGGTTCCGGAGCGCCGCCGCCGCCACCGCCGCCGCCGCCGCGGACAATGAGAGGTGAGCCCGCCGCCACCGGCGCCCGGCCCGGCCTCCGCGCGCCGCCGCCCCGGGATGCGCCCCGGAGGGCGCGGGGACAAAGCGAGAGCCGGGGCTGGGGCGCGCTGGAAGCGGGAGGACACCGCACGCCGCCCTCCGGCAACTTGTGGGGCCACCTCGGACGGGGGGCGGTGCACGGCGGGAGGACCTTTCTCTCTCCCCGCGGGGCGAGGAGGGGGTGCCCGCGGCCCGGGGCGAGGCCGGGCGGTAAGTGCCCTCGCCGAGAAGTCCTGCCTCGTCTCGCCGAGGTGGGCATTGTTTCCCGGGAGGTGCAGTGCCGGGAGCTGGGGACCGAAGTGGCGCCTCCACCCCCAGGACCCATCCCCCTGCCTCTGGAGCCCCCGGGTGTCCGATACAAAAGGCTTTTTCGGCTGGGTTTTGCTGAGACCCAGTGGTGAGGAAAAGGGTGAACATCTGGAGGGGAGGAGCAGGGGGCTGGGCCGCTTAGGGGGCACATCTGCTCTAAGTAGGGCGCGTGCTCCGCTGGGGGCTGGGGTGAGCAGAGGGGGCAGTGCTGGGGGCTTGGAGCTCAGGGGCAGTGCCTGAGGCTAGGGAAGAACGGCCTCATCCTCTCCCAGCCGGGGCAGCTGCTTCCCTCCCTCACCTCTCTACTCCCAGGGGTGTCTCCTGTTCCCTGTTTCCTTTAACTGGGCAAGCCAGGAGCAGGTGTGGAAATTCCAGGGGGAGGTGGCTTGTGGGGCAGAGGAGGAGAGGGAGGAGGTGGTTCAGCCTGCTCCCAGTCACCAGCAACAGAGCAGGCTTCAGCTCGCAAGGGCAAGCCATCCTGTCCGCGTGCGGGGGCACTGGGCGGATACAGTCTCTCCACCCGGGTCCCCCTCCTTGAGCCGTACCAGCCACGGCACCTTTCTGCTTGGGTACAGGCACTGTGATAGATTCCGGTGCCAGTTAGAACGTGTCCCTGCTCAGCTAGTGGAGGTGAAAGAGCAGGCAGGCACCAAGGAGCCTTTTCAGCATTCAGCCCCGACATCTCAGGCCCCTGGCATCTGCCTTCATAGGGCTGTGCCCCTGTGTATGATTGGCAAGTTGGCACTCCCTGTAGGGGAGGCACAGGTAGAATAAAAATGTCTCTCCTCCCCGTTGGTTCCAGCAGGCAGAGGAGTACAAGTTACAGCCCAACTCCTGCCCAAGGTTGAGTGGCTGTTTAACTGACCCCTAGCATCTTCCTGGAGAGTACCCCTCCCATCCCTGGGGAGAATTACTAGACCTTTAATTTCCATCAGCCCAGAGCTGCTCTCTCCATTGCATCCCCACCGCTGCCTGCAGCTGGTCTCCTGCCCCAGCCACCAAGCCCAGCCCGAGGCAGGACCCTCAGCCTTTCTCTGATGGCCGTGGTGCCCCAGGGGACCAGGCGTGCCCTGGCAGGAGCATGCAGCCAGGCCAGAGCTCCGCGCTGGGTGCAGCCACTGCGTCTTTGAAAATCTCGCTTCCCATCTTTGTTATTGTCTGGGCGGCAGGCCACCCGGTTTGCTGCTTTCCTCCCTCCGCCCGGCCCCTGCCTCCGGCTTTCTCCCCCAGGAACATGCCCTTCTCTGCGCTTTCCTTGGCGGGGGTCAGGACCCTCTGCACCCGCATGCGGGGGCTTGTGTACGTACCCCGTTTTGTGTGCATGTGTCGGTTGTCCGGGGAGCAGGAGAGACAGCAGGCGGTCCGGCCTCTGAGTGTGTCTGTCCTCCCGGGAGCAGACAGCACGCATGCCATGTTTACCTCCCTCCAGCGGGAAGCCTGCACCAAGAAGCCGGCAAGTGTTGGCTGGCAACCCGGGCTCCGGGCTGGAGGTCGGGGCATGGCCCAGATGACCTCTAACAGGGCCTGCCCAGCTTGGTCTCAGGTCAGGTCAGCCTTGCCACATGCCTGGGGGGTTCGGGGTGAGGGGTGGTGGGGGTTTGGGAGGGAAACTCTAAGCCTGTTTCTAGAAACGGTGCTAACAGTAGCTGTTGGAGCAGAATGTCACTGGCAGTGGTGTGGGATTGTCTTATTAATTTTCTATAAACAAAATCTGGCTCGGTGGCTTCTCTGGCACAGGAAGGGAGCCCGGATTTCTCACGGACAGGCAGAGAGACCGAGTTTGAAATCCCTGGACCCAGCCTTGGAGCTAAAATAGGCTTTGTCAGGAGACTGGGATCTCCTGCTTTACTGCTTTGCTTAGAAATAATGGCTTTCTCATCTGCGTTGGGGATGGATGGGCAGATATTTCTCTCGGGTAGATGCTTCTTTGGGGCAGTCCCTGGAGTCGTCCTGTGTGGAGTTGACTGAGTAAAACCAACTGGTGGAACCCCCCTCCCCAAACGCTCATGGTCAAACCTGGGTGAGTGGAGAGGAGCCTCCCTGAACTCAGATGTGCTGTGGTTGTGCTGTTGAAGGCTGGAAAGACAGAATGGGCTGCCTTTGGCTTGGCTTAGCAGTGAGGAAGGGTTTGGATCCTAGCTCCCTGGGACCCCCACCAGGCTGCAGGGTTTCTGGCCGGGGAGTGGGTGAGTGCAGCCTCAGTGAGGAGCTAGGCATTGGAAGGAGGGCGGGAGCTTCTAGGGTAGCAAGTGTGAGCCCTGGTCCCCATGGCTTCCTCCTGTCAGTGAAGAGTGTGGGGCTCTGGGGTGGCCAATTGGGTTCAGACTTTGGATAACGCTGTCTGTTTTAGAGCCGCTGAAGCGGCTTCATTGCATGCCGTCTGCTGTGCTCTGCAAACTGCTGTGTTGTGGAGGCTATTTTTTGTGCTGGAATTCTTTCATCTGGAGGCTACAAATCAGTTGGTTCTGTGCTGGGATCTTTTGGCTCCCTGGGAAAGGAGTCTGGCTGCTGAGTTCTGCTGGTTAAGGAAGAGGGCCTGTGTCTTGATTGTAAGGCCGGGGTCAGGCCAGCCAGGACTTGGGGGCACAGCTGGGTCCTGGGAGTCTTGAGGGCCACAGGACAGGCTTGAGCCTTTGTACTTATTCTCCTGAAATGGCTTAGGGGACGTTTCCAACTGGTCTGCAAAATCCCTGGCCCCCTTAGACACTCATTTCTTTGGACGTTTTGGAAGTAAGCACCAAGGACAGGTAATCATGTCTCCTGGATAAGGGAAATGAATGCTGCTCAGGGATTTTCCAGGTGAAAGGCGTGTTGGCAGAAGCATTTTTGTTTTGTAGGCTGGAAATGTTGCTGCTTCATTTACAAGCTGTCTTAATGTTGGTAAAAGCCATCTAGGATGTGGTGAATCTGTCTTCCCAGAAGATAATTTCCAAGTCACTCATTTATTAATGTTCCTGAGTAGCTAGGAGGGTCAGCTGGCAATATTACACTTCCTCGGTGCTACTGTTTCTGTGTGACTCTGCCCCCCCGCCATGGGTGCTGAGAGTATGCCCTCGCTGGCTCTCAACCCATCCCCCTACCCCTGTAGTTACTCTGAAGTGGCTGCACCCCCACTTCCCATTCTTCCCAGCTGGCCTGGTGCAGAGCTAATCCTGTAAACGTGGGCAAGCCAGGCGCAGGCATGCAGGGCTGCTGTGTGCGGAGTTAAGAGATTGATGACCCCTTCTCAGGAATATGTGTGTTGCCTGGAGTTCCCACACCTGAAAGTTACTAATGGTGGGATTCCAGGCAGAGTAAAGCTAGGGAGGGAGATACTTGGAAGTGGGGGTGGGGGCCTTCAGGAACCCTCAACTGGCCCAGAGTAGGCAGCAATCAGTTCAGTCCCTTTGGGTGAGGCTATCCCTGGGGAGGGGAGGGGAAGCTTAATGGGAAACGGAGAATGGAAGGTGGGATCCGTTTTCCTGCTCTAGTTGTTGACAGTAGGAGCAGGAGGAGCTGATCAGGGCCTGGCCTTTCTGGCCTCTCTCCCATAGACAGGGAGTGTCTGTCTGGTCCTCTACCTTCCCCTGGGTGACGTCGAGATGATTGTGCAATTTAGACAGTCTCTGGGAATAATGGGAAGTGTGTGATCTTTGGCTTCAGCCAGGCATTCTTTGGGCAAGTAGTGTAACCTTCCTGAGCCTCAGTTTGCACATCTGCGAAATGGGTCTCATGATGATAATATGATTGGAAACATTAATGTTAATATATTCGGCATGTGTTTAATAGAAAGTGCCCCATTTGGTGCTATTTCCTAAGCAACTAACACCAGGTCTTGCATATTTCTTAAATGTTTCTTAAATGTCATTAAATAAATAATAATATGTGAAAGAGGCTAGACTAGCATTTTCAGTAAGTGAGAGTTACCATCAGTGGGAAAAAGTCACTTCATTTTAGATAAGCCTCTGTTTTCTCATCTACAACGTAGATGCTGTGTCAGGCAATCATGCTGTGTTCTTCTGAGGTTCAAGAGAGAAACTGGATGTTGCTGTCTCTAGAAAGGTGAAAAGGGTTGTGCAGAAAATCATTATTACCTTGAATGTAAGAAATAGAATGATCCTCATTCCTGTCTCTACCGTAGGGGGTGGGGCTGACAAACTTCTCCTGGGTGTATTTCAAAAGTTCACTGTTCCAGGGATGCCTGGGTGGCTCAGTCGGTTAAACGTCTGCCTTTGGCTCGGGTCATGATGCCAGGGTCCTGGGATCGAGTCCTACATTGGACTCTTTGCTCAATGGGGAGCCTACTTCTCCCTTTGCCTCTGCCTCTCCACCTGCTTGTGGTCTCTTTCTCTCTCTCTGATAAGTAAATAAAATATAGGGAAAAAAGTCCATTGTTCCATTTATGTTACAGACCATACTTGTTTTTAATAATTTAAATGTTTAGGTTATATCCAGTGGTTTTTTTGTTTTCTAATTAAAAATGATGCTGGTATTCAAATATTTGAATATTTATCTTTGTTCACGGCTCTTTTTCCTCTGGGTCAGTTCTTAGAAATGGAATTACTAGGTCAAAGAATATAAACAGTTTCAGGTTTTTGATTTTAAAAATGCCCCCCACGAAAAACCTTGTAGTAATTTATATTCCCCAATGGTTTTTGAGAGTGCCCACCTGTTTCCTCACATCCTTAAAAACATTGGGTGTCATTAAAACGATCTTTGTCATTCAAATAGGCAGAAAAATGGCATTTCTTTGTTATTTGCATTTCATTGCTTGTTAGGGATTGAATATTATTTTCTGGAGTTTAATGGCCAGTAGTTGTTGTTGTTCTTTTGAGTCTTACCTAATCCTGTCTTTGCCTTCTGAACATTCTTAAACAAGCCCCTTGCAGCATTCTTAGTTGCCCTCTGTGGCCTCCCTCAGCTCTCAGAGGCCCCATGTAGGTGGATCTTTGTTAAATGGGCTCCTGCCTTCCAAGGGGTGTGGTAGGGAATTCATTAATGACCCTCAAGAAGGGCTCACCCAGCTCTCCTCTCCCTTCTCCCCTCCCCTCCCCTCCATAAGAGAATCAGGTTTAATTCTTAATCTGATAATTATCATAAGGAGGCCTGGCATTTACACAGCACTTTGCAAGGTCTTCTGCCCTGCAAGGCAGGTGGGCAATGAACGGGCTATTAGGCTGATGGAAACTGAGGCATGCAGTCAGAGGCATGGAGGTGGGACTATCACAGACGCTGGGCCTGGTGACCAGGTCCCAGCCCGTCTGCAACATTGTACTTGGAGCCTATGGGCACTTTTGGGGGGGCAGGGCTAACCAAGGCCACACACATAAGCACGTGATTCTGAGCCTCATCTCCGGAGAGGGAGGGGAAAGCCACAGAACATGACCTGGACGTAGGGAAGAACCAATTTATTTTTTGCTTTCTCATTTTTATCGCCCTCCTTTTAGATCAGTGGCTCCCTCGTGTATCTTCCAGAGATCGGAGCTGGGCATTATTTTTAGGAATGGTGGAAATTAGCTAGTGGGAATGTGATCAGCCCCAGGCTGGGGTTTCAAAGGCTGGAGAAGCCTTTTCTTTGCACAAGCTCGTAAGCATGTGTACATCTGTGCACGCATGTTTTTGTATGTCTTGCAAGTATGTACCTGCCTTCATGAAGGTGTGTGTGCGTTATATGTAAACGTCCTTGCACACGAGTGTGCGTTTGAAATGACTGATGACATGTAAAGTGTTTGGAACAGTGCCCGGTGCGTCATTCTGGGCTGGACCATATGAAGTGGCTGTTTTTGTAGGTCGCATACAGACATGGTTCAGTCTAGTAAGTGCTCACTGAGTGTTGACTGCTATCCTTATTGTCGTCTGTCTTCTTACGTGTACATGGCTACCACTGTGTGTGCGCGTTTGCATACACTGTGTGTAGAGTGTGTTCTGTGTTTGAGCTCTCACACTTGCACATCTGTGTGCGGTCTCAGTCTAGGTGTGTGCCCTTGAGGTGGCCAATTTTGTGAACAAACTGCCCGCCTGCTTGGGGAGAACCTCCGGGCTTGGCATATACCTGCTCGTCAGAACAGCTCCCACTTTTTAAATAAAAAAATTTTATTTATTTATTTGACAAAGAGAAACACAGCAAAAGAGGATGCATACGCAGGGGAGTGGGAGAGGGAGAAGCAAGATTCCTGCAGATCAGGGAGCCTTATGTGGGGGAGGGGAGCCTGATGCAGGGCTGGATCCTAGGACCTTGGGATCATGACCTGAGATGAAGGCAGACGCTTAACCGACTGAGCCACCCAGGTGCCTCCAGGCGCCACAGGACAGCTGTGTTCTTAATCCCCTGTGCCTTCAGGTGCTAGCAGAGCCCACGCCTGGGGTGCCAAGGGGCCTGTCATCTTTTCCACAAGTAACCTGCCTATTTCTAGGGCCCTATGTCTGAGGATATGCAAATTGACTCTTTAATGGAATTCCTTTGCAAAATATTACTTGAACCAGAAAGTTAATTACCAGGCTTTAATTAATGGCTATTTTAGAAGGCCACAGAAAAGAGCTGGAGATCATAGGGGGACCACAAAGGCAAGAAAGAAAACATTCAGTGCCCCTGGCTAGCTTGGCGACTCTGTCCCAGGTGGCAAGGCACACTTAGCTCTTTCCCTACCCTGACCTGCCAGCTCACCACTCTGTGGTGGTTGGCTGTGGGGGAGTGAAAGAGAGCCCCCTTGTATGAAGATACTCTGGTCTTCTGGCCATCAGTCTGTCCATCTATGAGGAATGGCCTGGGCCGCATTCCCAGCCTGGGGGTGGGGCGCGCGAGGAGCTGTGGATAGCTGTGGAGGCCCAACCCAAGCCCCAGCCCTCTGAAACCTCTCAGCAGCCAGGTAACATTGCAGCCAGGTAACATTGCCCGGACCTGAGCTGTGGGACGGACAGTCACTGGCTGCTCTGCTTGAAGAGTAACCCTTCTCTGCTTCTCCGGTGCCTTTGGGCTGCTTCCTGCAGTCCCCCGACCCCGACCCCTTCCAAGAGCCCGAGAGCCTGAGGCAGCTTCCCGCAGGGCCAAACCTCCACCAGGGGCCAGCTCCCTTCTCTGTGTGCTCCCCTCTGCTCTGTGAAGTCTCCTGTGATCCAGCCTGCTCATCTACCTCAAAGGACAGACCGAAAACTCAGGGGAGATTACTGTGATGGAAACCGTGTGGGAGTTTCCCCCTTCCAGCTGGCAGTGCCAGGAGGGGTGGCCTGTGTTACTGTCCGCTCATGAGATAGAGAGAATCTCTGTTCTTTGTGGGCATGTGTGGGCGGGAGTTTGTGGGAAGACACACAGTGTCTCGCACGTAGCACGGGACACAGCCTTGGCTGGCTGCCTGCCATGTCGTGTCTGTAGCTCACACCACGTGCCACACCTGGGCATGCACACAGAAGAGCCTTCCCTGGCATTTGGAAGGCAAACCTTGTGGAAGCCACTATTTGTGCGCCAGAGGTCCCCTCTGAGCCAGGTGGGTGGTGGGATGAGGGCCAGGAAGAGAGGGAGACAGGGTCCCCAGCCACAAGGTCCCTGGCAGTCTGCCTGGGAATACCTTGGGCATTCTTGGGGAAGGGTAGGAAGGAACCCCAAGGCTGGAGGTCAAGCCCAGTCCTGGGGGCATGCCAAGAATAGGTCTTCGCCTCCTATCTCCACTTGCACCCGCTCAGGAAGCCTGCATGCTGACTCCTGGGCTTGTCGCCTCCAAGACCTCAGCTGATGGTAGTGGCGTGGGGTGGACTGTTGGAAGCTCTGACAGAGCACTTTGTACCCTGCACGGAGTTGGTGCTCTGGGTTTGCCCAGTGAATAACTACATGAACTTCAGTCTTCTAAGCGGGGGTGGGGGGTGGGGGGGTAGGGAGATGGGGAGGGTAACCCCGGAGCCCTGCACCTTATAGGTTCTTGCAAAGGCAGCATGAGCAGGGCTTTGCCATCTCCAGCCTCCTTCTGCCTCTTGTAGCTTGACTGCCCCAAACCAGGCCAGAGTGGACAGAGGGCACCAATTGTGGGAACTTGGCTCCTAGGCCGGGCTCGACTGCTAACTCCACATGATCAGCCTCAGAAAAGCCACTGGACCTCTCAGTCTGTGCTCTGTCCCTCCAGTGAGGCTGGTGGGGCAGGAGTCGGTCCAGATAGAAGGGGCTTAACATTTCTCTGCATCAGATGCCCTTGTCACGATGCTTTCCCCACCTCCCTTTTCTGGTGGGCCGCCCTCCTGGGGTGAGCTGAAGAGCCTTTCTCTGGCCCCCTCTCCAAGCTGGACTTGGCCACCTCCCAGTTGACCGTGCCCCTGCCACCTGCCTGTTGGCCTGACCTCTCTCACACCCTCAGGGGCCTTGTTCGCAGGCCCGGCCTACTTGTAATAGAGCACACTGGGCAGATACAGATGCCACCCTGGCTGCACAGGCCCTAATTGGATGCGACATTGTCTTGGGGAGTTTTCATACCGAGGGCAGTGAATTAGTGCAGCGTCTCCCTGTGCCCACGGACTAAGGGGAAGTTAATTTCATGCCCTGTCTTTTTGACATTTGTAATCAAAGCTTTGTCTAGCAGCTGCGGACTGTTAGCACGTGAAGGATGTATGAGCCTCAATTATTGTTTCTGGCGAGGGAGGAGATTGATTAATAGATTGTTCACAGCCCCACCCCCTACTCCTTAGTCCCCTTCCTGTCTTCTTCCTCGTTTTCCAACTTCCCCACATTTCATCCGGAAACTGGGCCCCAGAACAGGCTCTGATTAAAGCCCCACTCGTGCCTGGGCCTGGCTCCAGAGCAAGACAGACCAGCCCACCCCAGGGAGGACCTGTGTGATGAAGAGGAATTGCCTGGGGCCCCTGATACAATGCATATTCTTGGGCCCTAGCCCAGCCCTTGCAGATTCTGGTGGAGTGATCACCTTTCACCCAGTTTGAGAAACACTGCCCAGAGTTTGTTTCTTTTGCAGGAGCGCAGGAATTGTGCCCCAGCGGTGTGCCAGCAACCTGCCTAGGCGCTGCCTGTGCTGTATCCTTATTGATTCCTCATAGTGAGAGGGTTTTTCATCTCCTATTTCTTAGATATAGAAACCGAAACTCCAAGAGTGGAGCATAGCTAGCCCAGAGTCACACATTGGGGGACCTCCTTGCCCGGCAATTCGTTCCCTGATTCATGCCTAGAATCCCCCCATTATCATGCCATGCCCCTTCTTTTTAAGCTTAATGATGTTTTTGGAATAAACCTTCTCCTCCTAGAGAAGTGCTGCAGCTCCCTCTTGTGCTTGTGCAGGGCTCCCGTCTGTAAAAAGCTCTTACACTGGTGTCCCTGCTCTCCCAGGGGCATGTCGCAGTTAGGCCACGTGTGTCTATGATCGGCATTGTAGGGGTGAAGCAAGTGAGGCTTGCACAGGTGGAGCTATAATGTGTCTTCTCACTCCAGGCCCAGTGCTCAGCCTCCCCATGCCACCAAGGCCCTTTTGTCTTGCCAGCTCTCCAGTTACAGGTGGGGAAACAGAGGTCCACAGAGGGGTAATCCCTACCAGGATCAAGCAGGTGGCAGTCATGTACTTGAAGCCCAAGTCCACCGAGTCAGAGCCCATAGAATAGGACAAGTCAGCATTTCAGGACCGGACCACGTACCTTTGGTCCCCACCTGAGAGTGGAGGTCTTTGAGTACAGCCTGGAGGGTCTCTGCTCAGGGATCCGTGGCTGTCTGTGCAGAGGCCAGGCCTGGTGGGGTGGGGTGGGCTGGGCTGCGCTCTTCACCCAGGAGGCAAGGCACCCACTGGAAGTTGTGGGAGAAGGATGAGGGGGCAGGGGGAGTCTGGGCCTGTGGGCCTGGAGCTGGAATCTGAACCCAGGACTGCCGTAAAGCTCCATGTTCTGGGTCACCAGTAGCTGAGGAGGTCAATAGTGTGTGTGCCGGAGGCAGTCACCCAGAGTCAGTTCAAGGCCCAGCCTACCTGCTGCTTCTCTCTGAGCCTCAGTTTCCCCATCTCAACAAAAAAGCTAATGTCCCACTTCTCAGGATTCTAGGATTCCTGGAAGGAAAGCAGCTAGTACAGGGTGGTGTGTCATCTTTCCCGGGCTTTGCTGTACCTCCTCAAGGTCCTGAGGCCCCTGGAAATGTCCCGGAGCGGAGCCATAGCAGCCAGGTGGACGGGCGCCTTCCATCTTTGCACCCTTCACGGCGAGCTTCTCTTGGTGCTGGGCTGCCTCAAGTGGCCATTCAGGAGGGGCCAGGCTTTTTGCCCGGGGCCTTTGCCTGCATTCTCTCATTCCAGCCTTCCAGCGCCCTGTGAGGAATAGGTGCTGTTACTATCCTCATCCGCGGAGAAGAAAATTGAGGCCCAGAGCGACTGAGCAGCTTGCCAGAGTCCGATGGCTCACAAGAGGCAGAACTGGGATTCCAACCCCGGCTATGGGGCTGTGTTATATGAAGTCCGCTGGCAGTCACTGTTCTGCGTGGTCTGTGTTCACACGCTCGTTCTACAGAAGGCATGCCCGGTCAATAATGGCATCAGTCAGCCGCCTGCCATTATGAAGCGTCTTGTCTCGTGCCAGGCATTGTGTGTCGCATAGGCGTCATCTCTAATCCTCTCGACTCCCCTGGTTTTATCCTCCGCCCATCTTCTGGGTGACGAAACTGGCCTCCGAGGGGTAAAATCACTTATCGGGGATTACCCTCCTGATGGATTTAGAATCTAGGTCTCCTTAGATTCAAAGTCCGGGCCCTCTCTAGTGCAACAGCTGACACGACGGGCACGTCCTAGGGTCACCTCGCTCACACCGGCCCGCGTGCTGCATGCTCTTGTCATCCCAGGTTTACAGCTGGGAAATAGCCATCGCACAGCTAGAACGGCAGAGCCGGGTTTGAACCCAAGTAGTCCGGCTCCCACGTTTATGCTCTTACCCGCTCGCTGCCCAGTATCGTCCTTCTCCCTGTTCTCCAGGTGAGGAAGCCCAGGCTCTGTCAGGAAATAGCTCCTTGCCCTGCATCAGACGGCATGTGCGCAGCAGAGGTGGGATTCGCTCCTAGATCTTTCTGGACTGGTTTACTTTCTTCCTGCTGAGACAACAGGAGAGCCGTCTGTGGGCGCTACTAGAGGCCGTTATGAGTGCTCGGGTCCTGAGGCCATTGTGGCGTGGAGGTGAGCCTTTCTCCTGGCCTCCTCTCCAGATTGTGAAGGCAGGGCCCACTCGGTGACTGTTCCTGGCATTTGTACTTAATCAGTGATTATACGCGTCTAGTTCCATGGGCCCCTCAGGGTTCTGGGCTCCCATATTTCTTTTTCTCTTGGCAGAGCTGATGAGCTGTGGCTGCATTTAGATCTATTGATTTGTAATGCTGGGTGAGATCGGGCAGGTGGAAGAGGTTATGCGCCAGCTAACTGGCCTTATGCAGCACCTCCCTTTCTTCCCAGGGTCAGCACACAGAGGTGAGTTTCCTCATTGCCCAGGTGGGCGAAGGGAAAGCAGAGTGGTGATGGCGGGCAGGGATTCCCCAGCCAGCCTTTGTTGTGGACCTCTGGGGAGATGGGGAAGCCTGGCACCCATGGGGCCGCTAATCACAGCTGGGACCGCACTCCTGACTGGTGAGGGCTGTGAGGCTGTTGCAGACCTGAGATGGTGCTCATCCCAGCTGCCTGAACCGGGAGGGTCCTGGAAGTTGGTGTGAGGCAGTGGCCGGACAGGGTCGGGTGTTCTGCCGGCGGCCCACGCAAGCTGCCGGAGGTGGTCTTGTCCCGTTGCCCTGGGATGTGAAGTCCACACTTCTGATGGCCAAACCCAGCCTTAGGGGTTTTCAGAGTCCAGGGCTGTTGGAGCTGGCAGGGGATTTAGTGAGCAATCTAGCCGGAGTTTCTCAAACTCAGTTCCTGAGGTTCCTAGAGGTAAGGCTAGGTGTTTTCCTCCACCGGGGTCCCAGGCATCCTCGCTCTTGAGGACTCATTGTTTGATCCAGAACATTGAGGGCGGCGGGAGAGGCCGTGAAGTAAAGAAACCAGTTTCATCTTGATTAATGCAGGGCTTCCTGTCCCCACACCCAACCCCGGGAGCATCCGTGGAGCAGCAGCCATTCGCCAAACATTCTTTAGTAAACACTAATTTGAGATGTTACCTCTCCTTAGAAGCATGCTTTTAAGAGGAATCTTTGGAAGTAGTCCATGCCTTTAGGACCTACAGGAGTAGCTTTGAATGATGGCCTTGCTAGCCCCGCAGGTGGTGTGGGGGTATGTTGGTTCGGAAAAAGGCATCCCCAGGTCTTCAGAATCATTCCCTGGAGCAGCTACCCGCTCTCCTATGTGGGCTGGGGCTGGTTCTGGTCTGAGTTTTCTGTGGGCCCAGCATGTGGGGGATTTATTTCCCCTTTTGCAGGCTGGATGGCTCCCTTCTTGTACCCAGCAGCTTGGGCTCTGGGCGTCCCCATCCCCCTCTGGACTCCTGCAGAAGGCAGCAGCCGGGCAGAGGCTACCCACTGATTTGCATAATTGCACCGTCCCCTGAATAATTAATAAAGCTCTGTCCTTGCTGGGAGCAAAGACTGCACCATTATGGATGGGTTTGCCATGGATGGGTTTGCCGGAGCTCTTCCAGGAGCCAGTTCCCGGACTCCTTGGCTTTTCCTGGCATGGAGTGCCCCCGGAGAGAGGAGAGGGCACTGGGTTATGTGTGTGCAGGGTGTGTGTGTGTGTGTTTCCGTGTCCATGTGATGCTGATAGCATCATAATGGGCGGGGCTGGTAATACATTTGCTCCTTTCTTCCAGGACCCACAAATGGGGTCTCGAACACACAAACAATTTGGGATTCTTTATTCTCCTGCTTTCTGTGGTCCTACAAATTAACTCTTCTTTGAAGTATGATAGACTCTTATAGAGACTTAGCTCCCTTTTCTGGTGGCCTGGAGGAACCCCTGTTGATGCAGAGGTAAGGGCAGTGGTGGTGAGTTTGCAGGCAGGAGCAGGGGACGAGGGGGCATTTCTGCTCGAGGCCTTTCTTCTTTTTCAGTACCTCCAAGTTTCTGGGTTTCTTGAGGTCAGGAGTGGCTTGAGAGTGCCTTGCATCTGAGGCTTCTAAGTCCCTTTCTTATGCTGTTTCATGGAAGAAGTGAATTTTCCCTCGGAGGTGTGGTCTTGCCCCCCTGTGGTGCTAGGAAGGGAGGTTGAGGGCTCGGTCTGCTTGTGCCTTGCTGACACCGGGGAAGATCCTATAGTCTCTCCAAGCCAGGGTTGTCCTTGAAAGGCCTTGGTCTCAGCCCTACCTCCTCTCATCATTGTCAGAAGAAGCTTCCGTAAGAGTGTTTCTCAAACTGGTTCCCACAGAGTACCACATTCTGTTAATGAGTGCTTGACTCATTAAGAGATAAGGGGATTCCATAGTGCCAGCAGTTCAGGGAAACAGCCAGTGAACCAAAGCAAGTAAGTTTCTTCAATGCTTGAGTCCTGGGAGCCTTGAATATGCTAATGTATGCATCTGGGTGTCCAAGAGGGTATATAGAATGCTCTCCCCCACACCCCCACACAGACTCTTCTGGGGCCTGCTTGCTCATCTCCAGGTGTGGGGAGGTGTCCATACCACTGCTGGGCAGTGTCAGCTCTTAGAAACCCTGTCCTCTGTTGAGCTGCCCTTGTCAGTGTGTGTGTGGCACTACATCATTACCATTTGGCCCTCATACTGGCTAAGGAGGTGGCAGGGATTATCCCATTTTACAGATTTTACAGATGAGGAAGCTGAGACTTGAGGGTAATTATCTCACCCCAGGGCATGTAGATGGGTGGTGGAGTTGGCATGTAAACCCATGTCTGCTAGCTGGACCTTCAGTTTTTTCTCCTTGGCCACAAAGAAACCATTTGTTCCTAAATGAAGGTCAGTATATTGGCTGGCATTGGTCCTTGGGCCACTGGGGACCTGTTCCTCCCATAGCCTCCATCCCAGCTTGGTTCCGAGTTTCCGGTAGTGGGAAGTAGGAGGTTCACCAAGACCCTGTTTAACAGTATCCCAGCTGCAGGGCCTGCGTTTGGAGCCACATGCAGAGATGGGCATAAAACTACTAGGTATCCCACTCATCAAGCCATTCCAGACTCTCTTTTTCCTTCGGCGCCCTCCTTTTATAGGTTGAGGACATTAGAAGTACCCCAGGAGCTAGGTAGCCACTTGTCTCAGGCTGGTGGTGGTGATCAGGGGGTGGTGGAGGCCAGGCAAATCCCCCTGCCTTTTCTTGTTCTAGGTGTTTCTGAGAGCTGCTGCCTGGGCCTGGTGGGTGGCCAGGGGCAGCCTGGGGTGAACTCGTTGGCAGCACCTAGGCTGAGAGGCTGCACTGAAGCTCAGGTGTGAATCCAGGACCTAGGCCACCTGTTTTATGTCTCAGGAGTCTCCTTGGGTCGCACGGTGAAAGGGACTGTATTGCCCCCAAGTGGCAAGGCCACCCTGTTTCCTTAGAGAGCAAGACACCACATGAGTACCCTGAAGAACTGAAGTTTGCTCTGCTGACCCACAGACCGAGGTGTGGACCTGGCTTCCTAACCTCCTGTGTGATCTGGGCCAAGTGCCCTAAGCTCTGAACCTAGATCTCCTCATCTTTAAAATGAATGTGATAACGGTGCCTGTCTTCCAGTGTTCTCAGATTATATGGGATCATCTTTTTCACATGACCATTTTACCCTCTCTCATATTTGCACTCGCTGTGCTTCTTCTTTTTTTTTTTTTTTTAAAGATTTATTTATTAGTATTTTGAGAGAGAGAGAGTGTGTGTGCGCCAGCATGGATGGGAGGAGGGGCAGAAGGAGGGGGTGAGAGAGAGAGAAAGCAGACTCCCTGCTGAGCGCAGAGCCTGATGCGGGGCTCCCACAACCTCCAGATCACAACCTGAGCCAAAATCAAGAGTCAGACGCTTAACTGACTGAGCCATGCAGGGGCCCCAGCACATGCCATGCTTTTGAGCTTCCGTGTGAAACCCCAGCGCCCTGCCAGCAGATGCGGCCTCACCTTCCCGGGGCCCACCACATCATGCAGCAGGAGACAGCCCAAGACAGGCAGGAAGAGATGTCTGTGTGGACATTTCTCCCACTTAGAAAATCAATATTCTGTGGTCTGCCTAATTGTTCTGTTGCTGCTAAATGAGTCATTATGGAGGGAGAATAGCAAATGCATTGTGAGATTAATGGGAGAAAATAGTTGGCAAATGACTTTGGTTTGCTTCCGAAACTCTGAGAAGGTGTTACTATGAAAAATCTGGAGAGCCATGTGAGGCTGAATCTCCGGAAGCAGCTGGTAGCATTGTGAGGCCGCAGAGGTAGTGGATGGTCCGAGATGGTCCTTTTAGGGCAGGGCTCTGATTTGAGTATCATAGGGGTTGGAATCAGGAGTTACTGGGGGATCAGATCTGGAGTCTGTGTTGGGACAGGGAGCTCTGATGGCCTGGCCCCAAGGCGAGGGGATACTCTTCAGTTACCCTACATTCTGGGCAGTGCTCCGGGGATGCGGTGGTAAGCACAGCTAGCCCCAGCCCCTCCCTGGGTGGAGGAGACAGACTGCAGTGAAACTCACCCACAGGTAAAGGTGCCTTGATGGTTGAGGCCTGTGTTCTGAGGGCCGGGAGAGGCAGGAGAGCCTAGAACTAGTGGGTCTGATTTGGCGGGGATGGTGGGAACAGCCTCTCCAAGGAAGGGAGGAGTGAGCTGAGCTCTTAGGGAAGAAGCTTCTGGGCAGAGGGAAGAACCCAGTGGTCCCGGAACAGGGAGCTAAAAGGGCTTGTGTGGCCTTAACCCTCACAGCAATCCTAAGAAGTGAATACTTCCTCAATTTGCAAGTGAGGAAACTAAGGCTGAAGATGCTTGAGACTTGCTGGAGATCGTGCAGCCTTCCCTGGCAGAGGCAGATTGGAGCCCAGGCCTCTGTGACTAATTGTGTGCCTGGCCTGAGAGATGCTCTAGGTGCCTTCTGCCCTCACAGGAGTCTCCACAGCCAGTGCCAGGCCCGCACTCCTGTAGGGCAGGGGGCCCAAGACTTTCCTGAGCTCCCAAGATTCCAGATTCTGGGGAGAGGGAGCCCCATTAGTCCCAAAGCCAGGCCTCTGCCTTTGGGGGGCTTTGCTTCCTCCTGGTGGCAACATGACTTGTGTAATTTTCTGTTGATCAAAATGCCAAGACAACTAATGACTCCTTTTTGAAAAAAGTTCTCTTAACACACTTCTCTCCCTGTGAAGTGGGTTGATTTATTCCCTGCCATTAATCCCTGCTGGCCTGTCTTTAGGTGGAGCCTATGAGCTTCCTGTAGCAGTGGGATGGAGGTGTGGTCCGTTCAAGGTGAACCTATGAACTCCCCATAGTTTTAGGAAGTAGCAGCTGCAAATGGGGAGTAATCAAGTATTCACTTTGAGTACTGGGATGGGGCCATCAGAGGTCATCTCACCTTTTCTTGGTCCCTGATGACAACAGAGCATCATGGTACCAAGGAGTGTGGTAAAAAGTTTCCAGAGCCTTACATGGGAGGGTCAGAGCCATAAGACTAGAGTTGGCCCCAGATTCTAAATTCTTTTTTTTTTTTTTTTTTAAAGATTTTATTTATTTATTTGACAGAGAGAAATCACAAGTAGATGGAGAGGCAGGCAGAGAGAGAGAGAGAGAGAGAGGGAAGCAGGCTCTCTGCTGAGCAGAGAGCCCGATGCGGGACTCGATCCCAGGACTCTGAGATCATGACCTGAGCCGAAGGCAGCGGCTTAACCCACTGAGCCACCCAGGCGCCCCTTTTTTTTTTTTAAGATTTTATTTATTTCAGATTCTAAATTCTTGATGAGCCCTGGTGTGATTCTGAGCCTCACTGAAGCTCTGAGATCCCTAGTTAGTAGCCGTGGATTCTTCCCTCTCTGGATTCTTCTCTCTTCCAGGCCTCTGAGGGCTGTCGGTGGTGGAGGTACCAGGTTATCAGGCTGCAGAGTGACCTTGGGGCTGCATGTACCACCGCCTGCTCCAGCTGAGGGAGCCAGGCCTTACTGCCCCAGGGGACACTAGCAGGACGAAGCACCATGAGGACCTGAGCCCCGAAGGAGACAGGAACTCAGCCTATGGTGCTTTGCTACTGCTATTGGCTGAAATCCCACTTTCAGCCCAAACTTAGATTGGATTGACTCCTCCCTACCCCTCTCCAAGTATAAACCACAGACCCCTGGCAGAGGCCGAGTGTTTATTTGGTCTGGTAGAAGAGCCCCAGCTGAGGGCCCTTTGTCCTGCTCAGATTCCACTTCCAAAAGAATTCTGCTGAGTTCTTCAGATAAAAAGCAGGGCATGTCTTGTGGGGTTTGGGACAGGTCTGTGGCTGGCCCTGAGGGTACAGAGGGGATCTAGTCCCACCCCAGCACCCCACTGTGCTGCCAGAGGGAGTTATCAGTGACCCCTCAGAGTTGGTGCCCTGAGGTCTGCCTTCTGTTCTTGTTCCTTCTTCTCAGGGAGCCAGTCCCTCTCTTAGAAAACCCAGCAAGCCAGACCTACTCATGGTGGTATTTTTGGGTCCCCACAACAGCCCTGACTCTGGGGACCCAAACTGGAGTCTTCTCCTAGTCAGTCTTTGTTCTCCTGTGGTGGCAGACTCAGGCTAACCTGAGCCCAGGCAGATGGGAAGCAGAAGTAGCCGGATCAAGCCTTGTCCCACACACTTTTTCTTCCACTTGGGCCATGGGTGGATTCCAGAGTCTTGCATCCCTCAAATTCTGCCCCCACTCAGGCACTCTCTTCTCCTGCTTGTTTTCATGGTGCTCTGTTGTTTGCAGGGAGACAGTGGACTGTCCCCTGTCCCGCCTGGGGAACCCAGGCAGCTGAGCAGCAAGCATGATGATTTGTCACCATCCATTTCTGACTGGTCATCCCTGCTTCTCTCTCTCCTAAGTCAAGGTGCCTGTGTAGCTGTCGTGGGATTCCTTCCATAAATGTCTGTGGCCTATAACCGTTAGTGGTGGTGGGACTCCATCTTGTTTGTGTCCAGCTACTACCAGGAAGAGTGTTTCAGGGCAGGCATGTTTCATAGAGCACCTGCCCTGTGCACGCACATTTTAGCAAACTCTCAGAAAGACAGCCACATGGCGTCCGGTAGGCCTGGCCACCCCCAGCTTTGCCCTTCTGCCCTGGAGAAGCACCTTGCACCAGAGTCACTCCCAGGTGATGCTGCAGGGTCCTCATGGCCCACTGCTTTCTCGTGCCGGCGCCATGGCAGGGACCTCCTTATCGGCTTGAGGCTGGGGTTCTCCGCTGAGTGGTGGGATTCAGGATCTAAAGAATTCTTGGACCCCAAGTGGCCATATGCGAAGGGTTGGCTTGCTAAGCTCACCTGATTTGGGGGGCAGGTATGAATAGGATGGCGATGCCCGATGCCCTTTTTTTGTCCAGTCACATTTGAAGCCACTCATAACACTACTGGAAACACATTTCTAAATGAGAGGAAACACGGCATCCTCTCTGGTTTCAGTTGTACAGAAAACTAGTTAACAGGCTTCCTGTGGCCACCCCTAGCACACTGGGGTCCTGATGAGGGATCTGCAAACCTGCCTTTGGGTGGATTCACTTAAGTTTCCCACATATATTTATCCCACTGTCAGCCATTTACCTTAATGTGTTTCAGTACAGACCACATTCTACTTCACAGTACGCTGGCATTCGTAATTGAACATCACCTTGCCCTTCCAGGCATGGTCACCCCTCCCTACCCGAGCTTTCTGGCTTCTGTGTCAGATCCTGCTGGATGGCAGCTCTCTACTGGCCCCAGAGGGAGGCAGGGGCAGGGGCGGGCACTGAAGTCAGGGTCCTGCTTTCCTTGCACTGGACCCCTCCCAGCTCCCCCTCCTCCCCTGCCTTTCCTGGTCCTGCCTCCACCCCGGTCCCGTGTGGGCCACCTGCTGCTGCCGGGCCAGGCCCTTGGAGGACTGGGGTGGAGTAGACCACCGCCAGTCATGCTGGGCATCCTACAAGATAAACTTGGGTTGTTGAAAATGCTGGCTTAGGTCCCTCAAGCCCCCAGCCGAGGTCCCTGTTTGGGTTGTGTTGTGACAAGAGACTTATTTCCACCATGTGATGTCTGCCCATTCTCTGTCTTGATGGCCTTTCATGCTGGTAGCCCCCATGCAGGGGTCCCCTGACATTTTGTGTTCTGGTTTCAGGAGGGCAGGCACTTAATGGGGAGCCCCCAGCTGGCCAAACTAGTGGGCTAGAAGAGCCCTTCGGGTTCTAAATCACTCTGCCTGCGAAGGCAGAATCTCTGGGCTGCCCTGGCAACAGCTCCGCGCCAGCCTGTCGCGTGGCCGCTGACAGCTCTGGCTGCTGAGTGGCTGCGCTCGCTCGCGGCCCCCCTGCTCCTCACACCCCTGCACTCATTAGCAGCCGCGTGTTCCTGCGTCCTCTAGGCTGATGGCGCAGGGCAGGTGCTGGGCTGGGGTCCTTGGACTCTCCCGAGCGTGGAGGGGGGGTTAGGGGGGGTGTCACCCTTGAGAGATTTCATCGGCAACAGTGACCTTGGTTGGGTGCCGCTCAATACCCGGCTGCCAGAAAACAAAGCCTGACTTCCAGGTCTTAACAAGTCTCTTGGGAGTCCCCAGACTGTCATCCTGCTGCACCCCCGCTCCCCTGAGGCTCTCTGCCCGGGTCATCCCTGTTTATTCATGGTACTCAGACAAATTCCCTCTGCAGGTGGATGCCTGGATTCAAATCTTAGCTCCCCTCTCGTCAACACTGACTTCAGGGAACTCGTCTCACTCTGTAAGATGGGGTTGCGGGTACTTCCTGTCTCCCAGGGAGGTCATGGGGAGTAAATGGGATCTGTGGCCCGGTGCTGGGGGGAGCACCTTGAGACCCACACAGCAACGCTGAGACGCCCGAGCTCTGCCAAGTGGCAGGTATCCCTGCTGTCTCGGGCCGCTCCCCTCTCTGGAGTGCCTCCTTCCCTGCCCCTGCTCTTCCTGCGTGGACACTGCCCATCTGTCTAGTCCTGGCTACTGCTGCTTGGAGCCCGCCCACGGCCCTTTGCTCCGGTCTCCGGCAGATTTCACTTTGCTCTGTGTTTCCCCACCTGCTTTCTGTGCTTTGTGATTATTGCGTCTGCTCTGCAGTTGGGGTCCTCTGAGGGTACTGGCTCGGGTCTCTTGAACTGTCCTTGTCCTGCCCTTCTCGGCAGAACAAGGTAGAGTCTAGCTCCTTCAGAGTCCCCCAGAACCTCCGGGTGAACTTGGAGGTCCTCCCCTCCCGCAGTGGAGCACGTGACCAAACTCATTCATAAGGCTCTAGAATGAGAAGTAGTCCAAGATTCTGTCACAGGTGGGAAGCCGAGGCCACGAGTGGGGCAGGAACATCTCCAGGCACACAGGAGCTGGAGGGCCTGCCGGTCAGTTGGGCCTTCCTGGGAGGCATTGGGGAGGACTTCACAGAAGTGACAGGAGCTGAGATTTGAGAGAGGAGCAGCCCATCAGAGGGACGGGGGAGAAGGGTGGTTAGGCAGAGGGACCCCGCGAGCAAATGCTCAGAGGTCAGAATCTTCCTGTCCTCTTGGGATGTGAGGCCACCGTGGGAGGTGAGAAAGGGCTTGGAGCTTAGGGAGTGGGAGGTGAGGAGGTGCGGGTGCAGAGAGGAGGTGAGCAGCCCCCCCCCCCCGCCCGTGTGTTGGATTGAGTTAGGGGAGGATGGGCATCCTTGCCCTGTGCCGGGGGCCTTTTCTCCTAGATGTTCACCGTGACCTGAGAGGTGGGGAAACCAGGTGCCCAGAGGTTTGGTGACTTGACCTGGGCTTCCTGGGCTAGTAAGAGGCACAGCCAGAGTGGGAACCTGAGCCTCTTGAGCCTCCAGGTTCTGCTGAGCACTGCCTGCTGAGGCTGGCGCTGTGCCTCCTCTCTAGGGCCGGGGCCCGAACTCTTATTTTAGCTGCTCCCCAGCCAGGTGTGGGAGCCATGAGGAGAGTGTACCTGAAAGGGGTGGCCCTGGTTCTGGGCCACAGAGATGCGGTGTCACTGAGTCGCCCAGCACATGTGTGCGGGTGCACAGGACACAGTGGGCACCTTCCAAGGATGAGGTCGCTGCTCAGTGGGCCTGGCTGCTCTTTCTTTGAGCTAGGCCTGTGGGAAATGAGACCAGTGCCAGGTGGCCTCTGGCTGGGCAGCCCCAACTCTGGCCTCTGCCGCCCTGCAGCCGAGAGGGCTCTTAGAATACCTGGCCCCTCACCCCTTCCTTGGGGAGCCCACGACCCCCCCTGTAGGTTTCACAACTATTCTGATCTTATTTCCTGGCAGTTCTCAGGGTATGACAGTTGTCTGTGGGCCTCACTGAGGGAGAGGCCTCCATTCTGGGCCTCTGGTACCTTGCCCGCAGCCCAGCCTATCACAGGGGCCTGATAAATGCTTGTACTGTGAATGATACATTGAGCACCTATTGCATGCCAGGAACTCCACCGGGCGCTGGGGTAATGGACTCCGGTGAGGCACTTTGTGACCCCCAGAGCTCATCTGGCTCCTTTTAGGTCAGTTGTCTTGGATCAGGTATTCATCTCTACATTTTCCAAATGAGGAAACCAAAGCACAGAGAAGAGGCAAGTAGCCTGGGGTCACATCGTGAGCCGGTGAGGGTCAGAGCCAGGCTGAGCCCATCCTCCAGTAGACGCCTACCCCCTGGGCTATGAGTGCATCTTGGGGGCTGTCAGCTGTTTCTCTGCCACCAGCTTCACTGAACTCTGGAACCGGGGACCAGAGGTGGTGCTCCTGGGCCAGCAGGGAAGCCGGGCCCACAGAGACTCTGGATCCCAGGAGCAGGGCCCCTGGGGGCACAGCCAGCACCTGACTCCTCCTCATTGCTCTGCCCGAGCAGGAGCAGGGGCCCCCTCTGCCACTGCTGAGGAACTGGCTGTCTGGGACAGTGACTGTGTTTGGGGTAAGTCAGAGGCGGGAGAACAAAGAGAACCCTTCCTGCCAATGTGACTCTGACCTTGGAAACCCAGAAAAAGGGAAGAGTTGGCTGCAGGCTTCAAAGGGGGGCAGGCCTCCTGCGGACGGACATTGAGGAAGCCTTGGCTTTGTCAGTTCTTGCTGCCGAATTTCTCCTTTTCAGGTTAACTGAAGTCCTGGGGATCAGTGTCTGTGGGCTGGCCTGGAATCCTGCCACTTCTCCGGAAGGCCGGGCCATGCCAGGATCACTGCTCTGCTTTGCCTGGGCTCTTAAGACACAACTTACAGACGTGGGACTCTGGACCCAGCTCCCAAGGCTTACCCCAGTGCCCCTTTGCATGTGTGCCTAGCTGTAGGAGGGGGGCCCCAGGGGTGCTTGGGATCTTGCAGGGAAGTGCATAGCGGTCAGGAGATCCTGGGCACAGTGAGGCATTGCATCTTTGCTCATTATTCCACAGACGATAGGCAAGTCCCTACTGTGTGCAAGGTGCGGACTCTGTCCCTGGAGAGATGCATGGTGGGACCTGCCCCTGTCTTGCCAGCTGTGAAAGGAGCCCCTGGCTGAGGCAGTCCACGGATGGGTGGGCACTATGTAACTTGGAGAGTGGGTGCCTGCTAAAGGGGAGGGGCCAGCCTCTATACTATGTCACTAGGTCTTTGGATGTATAAGAGAAGCCAGAAATCTAGAGCGTTTTGGGTGACATTTTAAAATTTCACATCTTTAAATGTTGGCAATTGATTCAAAACTTAAAAATGTCAAACGCTATGTGGGCTTAACAAAACATGAATGTTGACCAAATACAGCCCATACTCTTTAGTTTAGAGACCTCTATCTAAGTGTCGGATAGAACCCAGGTGGGCAGTCGGGGGAGTAGGCAAGGCCCTCTGGAGGAAGAGCCACATGGGCAGAGGTGTGGCTGGGCGAATCTGCACCCGTGTTTTCAGGACAGTCTGGGGACCCCAGCAGAGCGGCCTGGAGTGGCAGACTGGGTGGGGTGGCCTGCGGACTGTGGAAGCCGTGCTGCCTGGAGAGGGACCGGCGCTAGCTGGTGTGAAATGCTGCCCCAGCAGAGTGGAGAAGTGGCGACTGACCCCGGCTACCCTGAGCCAGCAACGGCTCTGCCCCGTCCCTCCAGCTGGGGCTTTCTGCCCATCCTCGGCACAGTCAAACGAGAATCTTTGGTCAGGGAAGTGGTATTTAAGAGAAGGCCCTGGGACACCCGGTATCTGGGTCCTTAGCTCTGGGGGGACTGTCCGTCCCTCGGGGTGTCCGAGTGTGTGGAGGACCCCTGCGCTTTGCATCTGCTCTCCTGCTGGCCCTGTAGCTCCTTCAGGCACGGGAAGTCCTAACCGCCCAGAAGGGGCTCACTTCTCCCCACCCCTGCAGGGGTCCTGCATTCTTCAAAGGGTTTGAACTGCTCTGGCCAGAGCCTGTCTGGTTGTCTTCCTGTTCAGGCCGGCAGGCATAACTTCCCTTTGTTTCACCACCCTGTCTGCCACGCCCTCCACAATCCATATTTTCGTTTCCTTCTAAGTGATCACCTGCTGCACGGGTCCTTCAGATTGTCCTGGCAATAGGTCTAGCAAACTGGCATTGAGCACCGGCTGTGTGCAGGACCTTGGGGAAGAGAAACGGAGGTGACTGAAGCCCAGGGACCTGATATGGCCAGGAACGGATCGGGTAGACAGACTCAACCCATGGACCATGGCGGAGTCAGCTCCAGGGTCTGGGTGAAGGGCAGCGAGGCAGCAAAGTGGGAAGGGGCAGTCAGGGAAGAGGCGAGGTGACTCTGTGATCCCCAGATGCCTGTGTCTGAGGCCAGGGACTCCTGGTGCTTTCCCAGCCTTGCCTCCTCCCACTCAATGCTCTGTCCTCAGCCTGTGGGGCGGCAGCAGCCGGCCTGAGTGAGGCGCAGGCAGAAGAAACAAAACAGAAGGAGGCTCCTGGCCTTCTGGGCAGAGCAGGTACCATTTGTTGCCAGATTCCTCGCTGGATACCCTCTCGATCACATCCTTCCCTTTACTTTAAGTCTTTTTAGTGTGAAGGTAATTAAAAGTACAAGCACAGAGTACCAAATTCCAGCCATACAGGGGAGTGTCAAGCAAAAAGTGACATTTTTCCTTCTACACCACTGTCACTATAGAGCCTCCCCACCCCACAAAAACCACGGCTGATTGTTGGCCGGGGCTTTTTCTGCAGACTTTTTGTGGCGCAAAAAAAAAAAAAAAAAAAAAAAACAGTGTCCGTGTCTATGTGCTGAAGACATGTCAGCTAGCATAATCCTTCCTCCTTGACCTGTAGGGAGGGGAGCAGGGGAAAGCTGGCTGTTCTGGCCCAGAATGAAGACTCCCCCACCCTCCACCCCTGTCCCTCACCTCGTTCAGCCCTCTAGCCACACAGCTCTGGGGGTGACGTGGCTCCCCAGGTGGGGCCGTGGTGTGGGCTCCAAACTCAGTCTTCTAGAGAGGGGAAGAGACAGGCTGCATGGCCATCATAGGGCTTCTTGTGCAGACAGGACTCCCCAGGGGACTGAGTCATTTCTGGTTTTGCCTACCTGTTCCTGGGGACGGGAACAGGAGTCAGCTGTGGTCCCTGTATGCCCTGGAGGTGCTCCTAGCCTCGGGTAGGAGAGATGTGTGCAGCCTTAGTGAGACCCTCTAGCTGGGGACTGTCACTTGGCCTCTCCCTCTGGGCCTAGGTCGGCCACCAGGCACAGACCCTGGAGCCTGGCCCTAAGGGACTATTTGGGGCTGGGGGCAGCTGAGCCCAGGGAGGACTGTTTGCCTGGGCTCAGGGAAGCTTCTTGGAGGCATTGTAATAACCTAGGATTCAAAAGGGAATTTCTCACTTCTGGTCCATCATCCGATGGGGCTCAAAGTACCTCCAGCTCAACAAGGGAGAAACTGGATAGAAAGGAACAGGAAAGATCTGTGAGGTGCAAATGCTGGTACTGTTATTTTGTGTGGGGTCCCCTGTTTCCTGCCCCCTGTGTGGATTGGGGGCCCTGTGTGGATTGAAGCTCAGAGCTGGTTGAGGACTGGGCCCTGGGTGGGGGAAGACGCGTCTGCTTAGGCTGGAGAGCCCTGTCTGGGCCAAGTGTTGGCCCTTGTCGCTGGGATATTGAACGGCACTGAGTACTTGGTCACCTGTTAAGATAGGGTACAGAGATCTGCCTGATGGCCTTTGGCTTTGGTGCCCGTTTCCGGGTGATGGGTGTATTTTATGGTGATGAGGACAGGGACAAGAAGAGTGAAGGAAGGCTTACTTTGTGCCAGGACCCTGCGGCCCACCCCTAGGCTGGTCTCCACCTCCAGCTTTGCTCCCCTTTAGTGCTCCCCCAACCCTGTGTGGCCCACCCCTTCCCACTGGACTCCAGGCTGCCTCCTGCCTGCCTTGTTGATTTTACTTTACTGACCCATCCCTACCCCTGCACCTCAAGTACCCTCGCTCACGGTCTCTGCCTCTGTTGTTCCCTTATCCTTGATCACTCTGCCCAGGTGTCTGTGACCTGCTCCCTCACTTCATCCAGCCATGCGTGAAGCAGCCTCCTCTCCCTCTAGCTGGACCCTACCCTGTGTTTCTTTCTTGCACTTGAGTTCATCTGAGATTATCACTGTGTACTTCTCCCACACTTCTGCCCCAGGGGAGCAGGTAGTGGCTGTCTTATTCCCTGATGTGTCTTCAGCCTCTAGAACAGGGCCTGCCCCAAGGTTGGTGAATGAACAAATCAATGGATTTCATTTACTCTTACCCCATGAGGTAGGCACATTGCTGTGCACTTTTACAGACGAGGAAGGTGAACTCAGGGGCTGAGTAGCTCATGGTCACATTTGTAACATGACAAAACTAAGATTTGATGAGCCAGATGTCTGTAGCCTAGAGTCTTGTCTTAGCCAGTAGAAGCTACCACCTCCCCGAATCTAGGCAGGCCTGCTCTCCAGGAGAGGATGAGAATGTGAGGGACTGAGAACTGTGGGTATTGTACCCTGAGAAGACCGGAGGGCGTGAGGAAAACTGGTGGGAGAAGGCCAGAGAGGGCCAGGGGGCAGGTCGGACACTTCACTGAGGCTCAGGGCAGAGAGTCTCTGCGACGTAGTCCCTGAAGAGAGCAGCCCCGGGGCACCACGGCTCCCAGAGGCCCCTTGTGCTGGCTGTAGTTCCTGGCACGATTTCTTTCCCAGAGGAGCTCAGGCCTGGCCCGGCTGCCCAGGGCAGAGAAACACATGGAGAGAGAGAGAGAGACTCCAGCCTTGCTGTTTGCGTTGTTGTCACGTCTTCTCAATCAGCCTATTTCTGGGAGCAATGACTTCATCTCCTGTGATTCTCAACACAACCATTGTCAGGCATCCATGGAAAGACTGGTCCTGGCACCGTCCATGTTCTCCTGATGAGCCAAGTTAGGAGAGCCAGTTGGCAGGCCCTAACCTGACCTGGGTCGGGGGCTCACGGTCAGGTCTGCCTCCAGGAGACTCCCCTTCCAGTGATCACCCTCAGATCTGGCCTCGTTGACCCTAGGGAGCCCGGTGCCCCAAATGCCAGCCAGCCAGCCGCACACGGCCTGTGTTGGGGGCCGGGGCAGTCACACCCAGCGTCCACCCTCAAGGGCTCCAAGGGCTCCTTGGAGTAGGCGGACCCTGCCTGCATTAGAGGGGCTGCGTGGGATAGGGAAGGGAGTGGGGACCCCACTTGGGCTTAGGGAACGCACCAAAGAGTTGTTTGGGCCACAGAGGAAAGGTGAAGGCTGGTGGACGATCTCCCTGTGGAGGGTACAGGAGGGGCTGGCCGATGGGCCTGGCATCCGGGTGTCGTGGGTCACCGTGGCAGCGTGTTGGGCTGGGCCGTGGCGGGGGATAGAGTGGAAGATGATGAGAAGGCAGGGTTTGGACTTGACCCCATAGCTGGCTGGATTTTCAGAGCGGATGGGGCCTGCTGAGGGCTGTGGTTTTAGAAGCAGCTCCCTGGCTGTGTGTGAGGGTGGGTGTGGGAGGCTGTCTTTGAGGAGGGGGTGGACACCGGCAGTGGCTCCCCTTCATCCTCCAGGGTAGGGGAGTCTCCTCCCCTGTCACTCCCCCACACTGCCTGCAACGCCAGTCTCCACCCCTGGACTGCTTGTGGGCTAGGAACCGGAGGTGGTGGGAAGTCCCAACTTTAGAGTGATCCCCCCCAAAAATCTTTCAGCTGGACTTCGTGCAGATCTGGAAGGCCCCAGAATCCCAGAAGGCACATCTTTAGCCCAGGTTTATTTACACGTTCTCCTGGAGGCAGGGGGAGGACTTGAAGGACACCAGGCAGGATGTGGTGCCAGAACACTCATGCCCCCACCAACTCCCCGTCTGGGGGTTCCCTGGGCCGCACCTCGGAGCAGAGCCAATAGTACAGGCCCCTGCTCAGGGTCAGACTGCCGGGCGTCCAGTCTCATCTGGCCCACTTCCCCACTCTGTGGCCTTGAGCAGGTTGCTTGCCCTGTCTGAGCTTCAGTGTCCGCTTCTGTTAATGGGGACAGTAATTGTACCTGCTTCCCAGGGTATTTCTGAGAAGAATTTGTTTTTAAAGTGGGGGGTAACTCTGCTGCTTAAGCGTCTGCCTTCGGTTCAGGTCATGATCTCAGGGTCATGGGGTCAAGCCCCATGGTGGGCTCCCTGCTCATTGGGGAGTCTGCTTCTCCCTCTGTCTGCCCCCACCCCTGCTTGTGCTCTCTCTCTCTCTCAAATAAAAAAATGAAATCTTAAAAAAATAAAAACAAAGGGGGAAGGGGCCTAGCAGAGCAACCACACATAGGAGAGGCCCAGTTTGCCTTAGCTGTAGCAGAGGGGCCATGGGGGTAGGGGCAAGGGGACGGGCAGTTATCTTCACCTTCCTTACCGAGGCTCCCTTAGGTTTCCCAGGGCCAGAAGTGGGGAGGGTGATGAGAGAGCCTGGCTGAAGGAGCAGTGAAGTCTGGGCCCTAGCTTCCTCCGCTGCTTACCTCAGGCAAGTCTCTCTTAGCCTCAATTTCTGGGACCAAGGAAGGAATAAGGAAAGGATTGATGGTGGTTGGAGCCAGCAGGGGGCAGGTGAGGGGCTGACATACCTGTTAAGACTTCTCTTCATTTCCCCATACTGAAAGTCATCTAACTCCCTGCCCCGAGCAGGCACCGGCAGGGAATGTTTTCAGACGGGCCTTTTCCAAGCTAAGGGTGGCCACGTTCTCCTGCTTCTGTGTTATTTTTCCCACAGAGGATGGTCTGCTGTCGCCCTTGTCCCTGAGCCACCACCCATCTTCCTTTGCTTGCCTTCACTGTTCCTGCTCTTCAGCATTGTCTTTTTTGGTAAGAAAAACTGTTTGGCAAACCAGAGAACATTTTCTGAGCATCTTTAGTCTGCTTAGGTCTATGTTGGGCCCAGGGGATACAGAGATGGTTAAGATACTGACCCAGGTATTAAGGGGAGGAAGATTGTTGAATTGTCTTGTGTTTAAACATCTGAATGCAAAAGCAGTAAGGCTGGGGCAAGAGGCCCTGGGCCCTAGGTTCTTCTGCTTTCTGCCTGTGGGACCCCTGGCGAATTACACGACCTCCCTGAGCCTCCGAATCTTCAGCTCAAAACCTAGGTCAGTCCCTGATGATCCCTCCCAGTTCAAAGGGTCTGGGATCAGTTTGGATTATTAACTTCACTCTGTCCTCTCCAGGTAGAAGGCTGGGCTAAGTGCACTTTAAGCACAAAGCTGGAAGAGCAGACTCGAGGCAGTGCACTGAACCAGGCAGTCAGTGCAGGCAGGCAGTGCACTGAACCACGGTGAAGCCAGCTCTGCAACATACTATTTATATGTCTTTGGACAAAATCCTTCCTTGAATTCCTTTGAGAATTTTTGGGGGGGCATGTGTAAATGAGTATTATGGTATGCCTGATACCAAGGGCCTGGCCCATAGGAACTCATTCATTAAAGCTGCTGAATACCTCCCCTCCTCAAATCAGGCACCTGCTCCACAGCAAGAACGCGCCCCTCCGACACCCTTCTCGGCCCCTAGTCCCAGCTCTGCATGTTCCATAGTGGGACTCTCCGGGGGAGGAGGCTGTGGAAGCATACTTCTCTCACCCTCCCCGCCCCCGCCCTACAGCAGAGGCCTACAGCTAACTGAGGAGACCTAGCATGGGGACCCACAAACGAATCGAGGGAGAGCCCCTCGGTGGGGTTCAAATGGTTTAAAACCTCCTTGATTTGAATATAATACTGGTTTCGAATTCTGTCTTGCTTTAAGAAGAACATGTTTGCTAATGAAATTAATAGTGTAAACAAGATTTGGGGAGGGCAGGCAGCCAGAAGAGAGGGGTTATTTAAACACACTTCAAAGAACACCCTTTTCCAGCATCTAAGCCACTCCATTTGCATACGTAATGATTGTGCTAATTATAGGTGGCCTCATCTGTTAACAACAAGTTTGCCTGGTTGTGCTACATTATTGTAATCACTCAGTCAAAATTTCTGGCATGCTTTTCACCAAAGATAACACTAGTAATAACTCCTATCATGTTTGATCCCTTGCTCTGTGCCAGGCTTCTTAGCGGCCATTTGACAATGATCTCATCTCTTCTTTGCAACAGCTTTGTGCCCCGCAGATTCCTACCCCCTGTGTACGGAGGGTGAGATTGACGTCCCGGGAGGTTAGGTAACGTCCCTGGGATCCCATCGCCGAGAGCTGGTAGCTGGGGACGTGGCCCAAGTTCTTTGCTAACTCATGTTCTTTCTACTCCGTGTGCGGCTCTGCCTCTCCAGGGAGACTGGGCACGTGTGCTCGCTTTTTCTGTCGAAGCTTTCCCTTTCTTGTTTGGTCCTCACAGAAACTCCCTTTTGGCTGCAGAGGAAACGGAGACCCTAACAAGGAATTGAGGGCAGTGCAGGAGGCGCGACTGGGTCCCCTCACTTCTCGGGTGACACCTGGCCCAGCTCACTCAACCACCTTCCCACAGCAGAGGGAGGGCCGCCCCTCCTTGTCCTTCCCTGGGGTCTTGAGTCCCAGCTTGAGAGGATGGTGTCTTGCCTCTCCCACTCAGCCAGTGCTGGGCTTGGCCTCACAGCCCAAGAAATTATAAGGCAATAAACAGGTGGGAAGACACCAAGTGCACCATAAATCGCTGTACATTTGTTGTCATTAAATCGGAGGTTGCACCCAGGTGGCTCGTGGCCACACGTCGGCCACAGACAGGTTTCCCTGGGTCTGAAAAGATACAGAGGTGTTTCTTGGTGTTTTTAAAAGAATCAGTTACCGGGGTGCCTGGGTGGCTCAGTGGGTTAAGTCGCTGCCTTCGGCTCAGGTCATGATCTCGGGGTCCTGGGATCGAGTCCCGCATCGGGCTCTCTGCTCAGCAGGGAGCCTGCTTCCCTCTCTCTCTCTCTCTCTCTGCCTGCCTCTCCATCTACTTGTGATCTCTCTCTGTCAAATGAATAAATAAAATTAAAAAAAAAAAAAAAAGAATCAGTTACCAACACTGAAACACCCATAAAACATTCACCTGCAAAATCAGGGTTTCTGGCTTTTCCGGAGCAGACAGATGTGGCAGCGTTGAGCCTGTATCCCTCTAGGGCAAAGAACTGGCCGCTACAGCTCATCCCATCTTTTTCTCCCTGGAAGGCCTTCAAGTTGGCATAGCCCAACTTAGCTCTTCCCAGCGGCCCTGTGTGTTGGGGGCAAGGGAGGGGAATAAGGTTCCCGTTCTGTAGACAAGGAGCTTGGGGCCCAACGGGACTGCTGGACCCTGCCACAAGCTGGTGTTGGGGAGGCTGGGACTTACACTTCATCCTCACTGGCCTCCAGATGTGTCTGAGCCCCACTGGCCACCCTGGAAAGAAAGAAACCTTTCACGGGCCTAATGACTCAAAACTAACCAACAGTGAGCCTGGGGAACTGTTCCTGTCTCCCCTTCTCCCTTTCCACCCTCCCGAGGCCGGAGGGGACATGGGAAACCTATTCATTTAAACTCAATTATTTTCTCGAAGACAGAACTGAACTGAATTGGGTCAGCGGCTATATTTGCTGTGCTCAGCTATTTCCCCTGTACCGCCAGCGCCCACCGGGCGTGTTGCTGGGCTCCGTGCTGCCGGGCTCACCAATTATAACTCCATATCAGTGGCCGTTCCTTAGCATGCTTGATTTGGGAACAGAGGAACACCCTGTGTTCCTTTACCGAGCAGGCCACAGGAGCAGGGTCTGGAGTGTGTGGTCACCACCTCCTGGACCCAGGCTGCAGGTTTGGCGCATTTCATGTCCAACCCCTGTCTGCAGTAGATGTGCTTCTGACAGTGGAGTTTTACAGACAGGGAACCTGAGGTCTGGAGAAATTGGGTGCTTGTTGGAGAGGTAGGCCTTGGAATCAGATACAACTGGGACCTGACTAGGTGTATGACTTGGAGCAGAGAGCTGACTGCTAGGCACTCCATCTCATCTGTAAATGAGGCATGAGTACTTGACATACCTCTGGGGGCCAGGCTGTTGTACTGGAAATGTGACGTGCTACGTGACGTGGACACTTAACCCACCCATCCACACTCATTCCTTTGCACTGTGTGCAAGGCACAGAGCATGGTAGGGGACTGAGATCTCAGAAGGCATACAGGCTGGGCTGCCCTCCTTTCTGTGAAACTGTTCCTGATTTCTCTGCAATCAACTGGAAATGTTTCTGCAGTCATTACATGTCATCTGTTGGGCCAGGCCCTGCAATGGGCCAGGCTCAGCCTCTCCTGGACCTGTGGCTAGGCATGCTTTTGTTTGGCAATGATGTCTGTATGTGTCCTACCCCCCCCCCCCCCCCCCCCCCCCCGCGCTGGACTGCCAGCTTCCTGAGGGCAGAGAGCACGTGTCTTGTTCACTTGCTTGAACGCTGATGTCATGCCCTTTCTAGCTGGGTGACCTTGGACTGTTGGGCCTATTTTCTCGTCTGTAAAATGAGACAGTAGTGTCTCCCTGTGACACCCAGAAAGAGGCTACTGGCAGCTTTGTGCATAGACACCTGCAAAAACTCTCGGGAGACATTTGGAAGAAGTGAGATCAGATGCTTCTGTTTCACCCTCTTGAAGCCCAGAACATCTAAGATTGGGGCTCTGGGGGATCCCGGGAAGGGCTGTGAGTGCCGTCTTGTTGCAGAGTTGCTTCCTTCCGTGGAGCAGTGTGGACGGGGTGTAGCCTGTGGGCCTCCCCTCATCCCCTCCGTCTTCTCTGCTCTGGGGGCTGGGTGTTGCCCAAGCTCGGGCTGCTCCAGCTGCTCCAGCTGCTCTGGTCTCAGAGAGCCATACCTCCCATTGTCCAGTGGTGGGGCTGCGATGAATTAGGACCTAGCCAGCTGCTGCTGACCTCCAGGAAGGCACCCAGGTCCCAGTGCCTGGCGTTGGGACTTTGTTTTGGCGGTGTTGAATCTGGAGGTAGAACAGGGTCCCCCAGTCCACTCCCATGATATTGTTGCTGGTCCCAGAGGCTTGGGGGTGGATAAGGGGACAGTTCAGGGAGGTTTGGATTCCTTGACCTTTTAGGGACTTGGTGAAATCGGAGGGCCTGTCTGTGAACTGGGGCATTGGGCCGGTGTAGACCTGTGGTGGCGATGGCTATGAGAGCAGGGCTCCACTCTTGTGGGGTGGGGACAGAACTTGGGGACTTGGCAGCAGGTGACCTAGTCAGACACAGAAGCTAGACCCTGGTAGAGCACAGTGAATGGAACTTGAGCCTTTGGGGGCAGGACTTAGGGATGGGGGGCCTGACCACCAGCCGACCCCAGCATACTGTCATAGGGCTCTAGCAGCCACAGGCTCGGAAACTGTAGCCATCCCTCCCTCCCCCTTCCCCTTGTAGCAGTCAGTCCCTGGAACACCACGCTGAGTGTTTGCCCAGCACTCGGCACTGTGACAACCAAGAAAGAAATGCTGACCAGGTCTTATTGCAAGTTCGAGAGTAAATTTACTATTTTTCTAAGGAGGCATCACGTGGGTGGGAATTTACCCACCCCCTATACATTCACAGCGTTTTGATGGAAACATTGCAATTTTTTGAGTGAACATGTGTCAGCATCACTGTGGGGGAAAAGGTTCCAGGATTCTCTGCCAGCTGAAGTCATTACCACAAGGCACTGGTTGGGGGCCTGGCAGATGGGGGTGATACAAACAGGCCAGTGGAGGGTGAGGAGGTGGCCAAGTGGGGAGCCTGGCTGGCCTGATGGGAGGTCGGAGGACCTTGGAGCCTGGCCGGGGTGAGGGGGGGCAGGTCTCTGAGCAGGTGGAGAGGAGGGAGGGAGTTGGGAGGTTGTGGGCTGACAGTGTACATTAACACCCTCCCCCCCCACACACACACATCACAAAACAAGGTGAGTAGGTAGCAAAGAGACAGGGACAAAGAACAGAGACTTTGGAATGGTGAACACTGGCAGCTTAGACCAGAAGGACAGGCTGGGGCCAGATTGTTGAGGGGCCTGGAATCCCAGCTGCCACCACTAACAAGCTGTGTGACCTTGGGCAGCTTTTCCAACATCTCTGTGCTTTAGCTTCATTGTAGTAAAATGTAGCAGTGGATGCCCACAGCTTATGACTCTCTTGAGGATTCATGGAAATAATGTATGTAGAATGCCTAACACTGGGCCTGGCACATAGCAGGTGCCAGGACACATTTGTTGTTTGTTGGTGATGATAAAACCACATAAGCATAGATGTGCGTACATAAATTAACAGCTGGAGTGCACTGAAACTGCTCTCTAGAGTTGGCCCTCAGTCTAATATGAAGTTTGATTCTCACCTTCAGCAAATACAGCAGTTGTCTCTTTAGAAGCTCTTGTCCATGAACAGCCGGTCCCTGGGGCTGACTCTCCTGTAAGGATCTGTCTCTGGTCCTGTGCCTACCTCCATCCTCTCGCTGAGACAGCTCTGGGCAGGTCAGAGAGGGCCTCCATCCTCTGCATAGCCTCTAGGAAGAAGAGATCCATGGCCACAAGATAGGTCCCCCTCCCAAGGGCTGTGCCTTGACAATGTTGGGGTTGGCTCTTGCACATCAAGAAATGGGAAGGTGCTTGAGGAAGGATGGTTCCAGAGTTCTCCAGAGAGCCTAGCCCAGTTGGCGAGACATCGTCAGATCTTAAAGATGATACCACATCTGGACTCTGAACTTTTGGTAGGAGAATGACCTACAGGGTGTTTGTGTTCATCACACATTTATTTGAATGCCAGGACTTGAAGAATGGAGATGAATAGATCCCAAGGAGGGCCTGACAGGGGGGTCAGCAGGATTCCCTGGGGGAGGGAGATGCTGCGTGAGGCAGGCCGGGAATTCAGGAAGAGGAAGGGGTGATTTCATACTTCCTGTGCCTGAGGACACTGGGAAAGCCTTCCCCCAGGTGGGGACAATTAAGCTGGGTCTGAAAATTTGAATGAGAATTAGGAGTAGGGGGAGGAGGGGTGAGCTCCGTGGGGAGCAAAGGTGTGGCCTGGAGGAAGGGCAGGGCAGGCCTGGGGCAGAGTGAAAAAGGAGAGCCTGTGGCTGGTTGCTCCTGTAAGGGTGAGGAGTGCCTGGGTGGGTGGGTGGGGCCTAGTGATCCAGGAGGCCTGGTTCTCCCAAGGTGCTGGAACCGGGCAGGAGTGACTGGATCTTGGCAGCCTCTGGAATTCCCCCAGCTATCTGTGGCCAAGTCACTGTGTGTTCTGTACTTTCACTTATTGTTCAAGTTGACTCTGAAAGGAGCTTACAGGAGGTTATGTAGCCCTCTGAGCTAAGGCTGGAAGGGTATGGAGGAGGGAGCTTATTCAAGGTCAAGCAGCTGGTGAGTGTGGGAGCCTGACTCGGGCTGTACATTTTCTGACCCCAAATACGGGCTTCTTTCATATTTTTATCTTATTTTTTTTAATTGAAGTACTGTTGGTGTACAATATTATATTAGCTTTAGGTGTACAACATGATGATTTGACAGTTACATACCTTAAGAAAAAACTTGTTTCTTTTTAGCTTTTGACCCCCTCCTGTGGTAGCTGTCATATTGAGAAACCCCTGTCATAGGGGCCTCTTTTGTAGAACAAAAGCTTAAAACTGAGAGGACCCACCCACCGGCAGGGTGGCTTCCTGCCTGGGGGTAATCTGGGAAGGCCTCCAGGAGAAAGAGGTTGTTAGAATTGGAGAGGGAGACTGAGAGGACCAGATGGGTAGTAGGTACAGATGGTTGTCTGGAGTGAGGCATATCTGCATTCCAGTGAAGCTAGGTCAACTTGTGCAAGTGACCAAGCTTCTCTGGACTTGGATTTTTCATCTGTAAAGGGGTCACAGTCTTGGCCTTGCCTGTTTGTTGCCACACTAAGCTCAAGTAGGAGGTCTTATAGGGCCTGCACCTAGTGGAGGTGCTTCGGAAATGTTCTCTGGCCCTCCTTCCTGTCGCCAGGGGCTTGCTTCTGCCCTAAGACCCCTCTCTCTCTCTGCTTATAGCCTCACTTCTCCCCTCTTCTGAAATTTCCCCTAGGACATTGGGATCTTGGGCTTGGAGCCCTCTGGGCTGTGGGTGTGGGCGGATGGAGATGTTGGGGGCTGCAGGCCTTCACCAGTGGTCAGGGTCACCATTGCCTAAATGGAGCTGAGCCCAAGTGAGGACACTGCAGGGGATGCAGTGAATTACAGACTTCCTAGTTTGGGGGTTGCTTTGGGGCCACAGTCAGACCTCTTCACCAGCCTTTCGTGCTCCAGCCAGAGTCCTGGCTGTCTGCACTCAGTAGGTGCTAGACAGTCTGGCACTTGATAGGAGCTCAGATGTTTGCCAAGGGACTGGAGCAGGCTGAAACCACCATGAGCTGAACTGGGACTTGTGATGTCTCTGGATATAGAAGCCAAGGAGGAGGCAGGACCCCCAGCAAGGGCTGTATACTCTCCCCACCCCCACTTCTCCATCCATATTTACATGGTGGAATTGAATGCGGTTATCTCATTTCTCATGTCTCAGAAAGCTGTGTGGCAGCCAAGCCAGTGGAGGCTTCTGGGTGCTGGGCCCCAGCTTGATTAACCCTCAGGGTGGTGACTGTAAGAGAAGGTGTTCCCTGTGGGTGACAGAGGCTCTCTATGTAGCTGGCTCAAGTGTAATGGAAAAGGGGTGACTCCAGGCCAAAATGTTGAGTTGATTGGGGGTGCCCTTCCCAGAGGGATTTGTGTTTCTGTGTGACCTGAAGATGAGTCTCTACGCCAGAGCGTGGGGTGGCACTTGGGCCTGTGTGTCAGACTGGGTCTGCCTGCCCCCATAGCCTTCCCAAACCTGGGCAGCTGACCTTGCTCACCCAAGCGCCTCCTCCGTCCTGGTAGTTAAACCTACTCCGGTCATCGTGGCCCCATCCACGATGTGGGTGTGTGGGTGCTTCCCTACAGGAGATGAACCGGGTGAGAGAGGGAACTTGAACTCAGGACTGCTGCGCAGGGGTCTGCGCCAGTGACTTGGGTAAGCAAAGCCCTGGCTTTGCCGGTAACTCCGCCTTCGTTCATACTTTAGAAATGTTTGAATGGAAGTGCGATGTGGCAGGGGAGTGGGGAAGCTCTGGGCTGCGGCTCCGAGCCGGGGAGCCCGGGTGTGGCCTCCGCGGCGGCGGATCTGGCGGGGGCGGCCGGGCGGAGGGCGCAGCGGCCGGGCGGGAACGGAAAGCAGTTTCAGCTGCGGACAGCTGGCCGCGCATACCGGCGCCGCCGCGGGGCCTGGGAAGGGCGGGGCGTGCGGCTCCCAGTGGGCGGGGCCGGCAGCTGGGGGCGGGGCAGGCAGCTTCCGGCCTCGGGGAATGGGGCGTGGAGCCGCCCGAAGGAATGCGCCGGGAGCCGCTGGCGTAGAGGCGCTTTGGCACGTCCCCCGAGTTACCCCGCTCAGCTTCCCGAGCTGTGACAGGTCTGTGATAGGTCTGTGACAGGCCAGCCAGAAAGTTACCGAAAGATATTCCTCAGCACATATGCCACTGCATGCTTTGCGCCAGACACTGGTCGGAGGTGTTCGGTCTTACCAGGGTGACCAGGTCCCTGTTCTTACAAACCTTTCCTACGGTGGGAGAGAGAACAAGATGATTTAAGATCAGGGCTACGAGGAAAGTGAAGCCGGGGTGTTAACTTGGGGGTTGGGGTGGAAGTTACACCTTTAGCTAGAGTGGCCAGGGACGGCCTCTCCCAGGACACTTGATATGAGACTTGATATGAGACGGGAATGAGGCGAAACCAGCCTTGCGTAGAGCCAGGGCCGCTCAGAGGGAATAGCAAGTGCAAAGGCCCAGAGGCGGGACTGGGGCAAGATATGACCTGGGGCGGAGTCAGCGCTTCATGGGAGGAGCCTGCAACGGACCTCTCTGGCCGAGGTTCCTCCAGCTTCCTGGACCCAGAGCTTGGCGCCAGGTCTGCACCCTGCCCCCGTGCTCTGGGAGGAAGACTTGCCTGTGGCTGGAAGCAATTGTTGGTTTTCAGGAGTCTTTCTAGACTTCTTGGATGTTGTGCCATGTGGTTACCTGTATGGAAGACTGTAATTTTCCACTTGTTCTCTGAAGGACCCGGAAATCTCTAGATGTTGTCACCGCTGTTTTTTTTTGTTTTTTTTTTTTTAAGTCATTTTTGAAATATTGGCTTGGAAGACCGATTCGGCATGTGCTTTGCAGGAAGGGGAGGCACGCCTGAACACACCTCTTAGATGCTGGCCCGACTGGAGAGGCCCCCTGATCTGGCTGGGAGAGGCACTTGGCTGCAGGCCATTCTCAGGAATGGGCCTCTGTGGCCTCGGACTCCTTGGTGACAACCTTGGCAAGATTCTGGGCCGGGCCAGAGCTCTGTGGAGACCCGGTCAACCTCGCAAACCAGATCGGGCTCCCAGGCGCCCAGTGCGCAGACGGGGGTCATTTGAAAGAACTGCGATTCCACTGCCAAGGTCTGTGGGGGGCTCCGTGGGAGGAAAGGGGCACAGGAAACTTACTCCCTGGTGGGTGGGCACAGATCTAGCTAGAAGGTGTGGGGCTATTTCTCCAAGGAGGCCCAGCCCTGGGACATACTCCTCACCAGGGTCCAGGGCCTCCTTGGTGTACTGAGGAGGTCTACAACAGCAACCCTTTCTTATCTCTGAATGGCCCACAGGCACTGAATGGGAGGCTTCCCCAAGGGCTTGGGAAGAGTGAAGGTGGGGCCGGGGTTGCTAGGCTGGCTTCTCTCCTGGGACTCAGGAGCTCTTCTGAGGGAGCATCAAGTCTGGGTGGCAGGGTGGAGAGAGGCCCAGGAGCACAGGACCAAGGAGGCCAAAGCAGGAAGACTCTGGGGTGCCTGGAAGGTAACCTAGGCCCAGGGACTGGCAGGGTTGCCGAGGTGTGGGCTGTGAGAAGGGGGCTTTGACCTCAAGCCGCCTGGTGAGGAGTGAGTGAGGGCCCCGGGCTGCTGTTCCCTTAGCCTGGGGCTCCCAGCAGGCCTCTTGGAGACAGATTTAATAATCCTAGCCTGTCTCTCTGGTGGTTAGTGTTGCAGGAGAGAAGCTTTACTCCTAAAACTTTTATTGATCAAGACGCTAATAAAAAGTAAAAGGTTTTTTGGAGCAAGGTGTTTTTTTTGTTGTTGTTTTTGGCTTTTGGGTTTTTTTTTTTTTTTTTTCCTTTTTTCCTACTGGAGCAAAGAACATCAGAGCCGTAAAACACAAATCTGTTTTCCTTCCTCTCCCTAGATTTAGGGCTGGGGGTGGGATTTGGCCTTGTTCAGATTTCCCCTCTTCGGGAAGTCTTGCCTGACTGCACTGGCCTTGTGGTCATTCCTCTGTTTTCCAGTAGTTCACCAGAGCTGCCTTTGCTCATCTGGTCTGTTCCCCAGAAGGGTCGAGGGTAGGGCTTACAGAAGCCTGAGACCCCGAGGCAGTGAAGGGCATCTCCCCTAGGAGATAGTGAAGGCTTGCTCTTGACTTCTCAGGCTTTTTTTCTTTTTTCTTTTTTTTTTTTTTTTAGATTTTATTTATTTATTTGACAGATCACAACTAGGCAGAGAGAGAGAGGAGGAAGCAGGCTCCATGCTGAGCAGAGAGCTCGATGTGGGGCTTGATCACAGGACCCTGAGATCATGACCTGAGCCGAAAGCAGAGGCTTAACCCACTGAGCCACCCAGGTGCCCCACTTCTCAGGCTTTTTGGGTTTGGTTCTTTTGCTGCCTTGTTCTTCATTTCATAAACACTTCCTGAGCTCCACCAGCCTGCTCTAGCCTCCCTTCGGACGCAGAAATAGAAGATGCGGCCATGGCCTTGCAGAGCTTGCCTTCTGTCAGGAGAGACAGATGCTCGTAAATAAGCGGGAAAGCAGAGTAATTCTGGATTGGGGAAAGTCGTCCTACTGAAATGTAAGTCAGGGATGTTTGTCTCCTCTGTTTGGCACCTTGTTTCCCAGTCCTAAAATAGTGCCTGGCCCGTAGTTTGCACTAAATAAATATTTGCTGGGTGAATGAGCCAAACTCTATGAAGAAAACAAGTGTCTCAGTGGGGAGTAATGGGGTGTGGCAGGACCTGTGATAGCTGTCCAGGGGCTCTCCATGGGGAACAACCGAGCTCCAGCTGCTGGCGATTCCCTGAGGCCTTGCCCTGGCGGAGGGGAAAGGAGAAGGCCCACCGAGGCGGCTGCGAGTACAAAGTCTCCAAGGCGGGAAAGCAGAAGCTGCGGGGGTGGGTGGGGGTTGGGTTTGGTGGATGAGGTCAGAGGGTAGGCACCTGCCTACTTCTTCCACCTGGGGAGGAGTGTGGATTTATTCAGAGTGCTGTAAGGTGTGTTGGAGGAGTTTCTCACCCCAGGCTTAAATAATCTGATTTACATTTCTATACTGTCCCTCTGGCTCCCTGGTAGGGCTGGGAGTGAGGCTGCAGGCTGGGGCACGCGAGGGAGCTGTTAGAGGGGTAGTAGGTTTTGCTGATGGATTGGATTCTGAAGGCTGGGGTGGGGTGGGGGGTGTCCGGGCTCCAGAGTCTTCACTTCGGACATTTCAGACTTGAGATTCCTTGAGGGATCCAAGAGAAGATGTCAGCCCAGCATGTCCTTTGTGAGTCGGGAGCTCAGAGGAGGGGAGGGCTAGGGATCGAACTCAGAGGGGCCTTGAGCACACTAGAGTTGATGAAAGCAAAGGAACAGATGAAACTCCCAAAGCAAGGTGTTCTACTGAAAGGGAGTGCCCCCAGGTTAGAGCCTGAGCAACTCCAGTCCCCCCCAATCCAGGGAAGGGGCCGAGGTAGCAGGAAAGGCGCTGGGAGAACCTTAGGTGTTGGTGGCAGGAGGGAGGAGGAACACCAGAGGGTCTGGTGGCCTGGGTTTCAGGGAGGGTGTGGGCTGTCTTCTGTCAGTAAAGAGGATAGAAACTGTTGGCCTTGGCCCCATGAAGGCCCTTGGGGACCATGAGAACCACTGGGGTCAGGATAGGTGAGTTGGATAGTAGAGTAGGAGGCAGTGGTGTCAGGGAAGGGCAGGAAGCACCAGCCAACCCGGGAAGCAGGGGAGGATGGGGTAAGGGCTCAGACCTTCCTCTCGCTTCTGGGTTTACCAGGTTTACCAGGGTCTTGCCCATTCCTCTCAACCCTGCACCGCATCCGAATCCTCTGAGCAGAATCCTTGGAGGCCGATGCAGAGGGCTGGAGGGGTGCCCCAACGTGCTCTTGAACCCCTGTCTGGGCTCCTCTCGCCCTTTCTCAGCAGAGCTCGCTCACCGCCCTGTTGGCTCACTTTTTCTGGTTCGTGGGACCTCCTGACCCCCGTTCTTCCCCATCTCCCTACTTCTCTCTCTCTGGGTCCAAGGCCCCCCTAGAGAAGAGCATGTGGAACTGGGTTTGCTTGGAGGGTCTTTCTTCTTTGTCAGAGCACGCTGGACTTCATCTACACTGGTAACTTTGCTCTGGAAAGCTCCTTTGTGTGCTGGGCATCCAGAGAAGTTTGAGGTCTTTTTCAGGGTATTTTGGTGGCCAGAACCTGGACCTCCCCCAAGGCGTGGCTGGCTGTGTGGGGAGTTCAGAATGTGTTTGGCTTGTGGGTGGACAGGGTAGGGTTGGGGACAACCTAAGTTCTAATGGTCCTCAGGTGGGGGTTCCCAGTAACTGTCGAATGAATGGCACTCGGATGTTTGCGTTTTGGGGCTCCCAGGTTGTTTGGTTAAATGCTTCCTCTGCTGGTTAACCAGTGTTTTCACATCTGTTATCTGCAGGGGGTGTTTCTTCATTTCATACCTGAAGAAACTGTGGCCCAGGAAAATGAAAGGTCTTGCCCAGAGGTCACAGTTGCTAGGTAACATCACCAGAATTGCACACCAAGCCTGCAGACCCCCCCATGAGGCTGCCCTTAGGGACCAGCCTTGGGGGTGTGGCGCGGATGGTGGGGTGCAGGGCGCACGGTCTCCTGCCCCTTCAGAGCAGTGGCCATTTGCTGTGCCGGGCTGTAGGGCATTCCTCCCGACCACCTGTTTCCTGTGGCAGTCCAGACCCTCCCTTCCCTGGCTCTAGGCTCCAGGAAGATAGGATGAGGCAGCCTTGAACTGGGTCAAGCCTTGGGGGGTCCCCAGCTTCTGGGAGGCTGTTTGTGTATGGCTTGTATGGCTGTTGCAGAAATCCCCTCAGGAAAGCAGGCTGAGCTGCACAGCATCCCGGGAGAGACACCCGAGCAGGACAGGGCCTGCCCCCTCACTGGGGACCGAGGAGACTCAGAGACAGGAGACTCAGAGACGGCAGGGGTGGGGCTGGGCTGCCCCTGGAGGGTTGGCTCTTGTGCTCCCTCCCCTTGGGCCGGGTGCCTCTGCACTCTTGCTTCCCTCCTCCCACCCAGCAGACCCCGGGTAGCCTGGGGCCAGTGCAGGACAGAGGCTGGCTCTTTCCAGGTTTCTAAGGATTTGGGCCATAGCCCTCTGCCTCTGCCCCGCCCCGCCCCACTGTCTCCATGGCTTTCTGGTCTGGATGTTTCTTGGGGAGGGCAGGCACCTGGGAAGAGCGACAGAGTAGTCTTGCCTGGTAGTCCCTGAAAGTTCCAGGTGGATCCCCCCTCTTTACAGGGGGCTTCTGAGGACCCGAGGAAGAAGTGACTTGTTCAGGGTCACTACCCAGTGAGCTGGTTTTCTACTTTGTCTCCCAGCATATCATGGGGACAACCTCTTGCAGCCTAGCTTATCTGGCTGCTCTTTGTAAAGTGCTCGCTCTGAGCTGGGCCTTGTTCTGTAACTTATCAGTTCCTCATAACCCCCCGTTGGGGGGTTAAGTACTTTTATTGCCCATTTTACAGAGAGGGGCTTGTCCTCGACCCCCTGGGTTACAAGTCACATGGCCCGCATTTGAACTCAAGTCTCTTCTTAACCAGCAGCCTACCCAGCTTCAAGCTTATGTGATCGCTGGGTTCTCTAGAATCAGAAACAAAAACAAAATGGTCAACCCTTGAAGGACCTGGCCCTCGCAGAGTTAGGCCCAAGGACACTGTCTGGCCTTGGCCGTTCTCATGGAGGATGGCCACACACCACTTGCAGCGTGCCCAGGCACTCCAGATGCCAGGAAACAGTCCACCTCTCTTGGAGTGTTTGTTAGACCAGGTACCAAGGCTTTAAGTCTCCTTTCCTCACCTCTGCCCACTCCTGTTCTAGCAGCTCGGCAGGACCTGCCTCCCCCTGGAGCCTCAGGGCCTCTGGAGAGCACTCAGCCCTGCAGCCCTGCCTCCTCCTTTCTCTTGGACAGTGGAAGGGCTTCGGCTGCTGAGCTTGGAAGGACGGCTCTCCTCACCTGTCCCTTCCTTTGGCCATACATCCTTTCCAGAAAGGGATGAGGGTCTGAGTGTCAAGCAGTCCTCCTGCAGGGCTGCAGACCTACTTCATCTCCCTCTACCTCCTCTTCTTTCCTTTTCCTGTATCTCACCCTTACCTAGCATCTATGCAGTTTCCTGCTGTGTTGTGTCCAGGCGTGATTCCCAGTGTTTTCATCTGTAAGGGGGAAACAATAGAAGAGACCCCACAGGGTTTTGAGGCCCAAACTGAAAGCCTAGTGGCTGGGCACCTGCAACAAGTGAGTCCCCATCTACCCTCCACATTCTCCCCGTGAAGGAAGGATGCTCGTGGGTGCGGAACAGGTCGGGCCTGCGGGTCAGGGTGGGGAAAGTGGGCCTCCAGAGGGGGCAGGTGGGAGCCAGAAGCCTGGTTTCCTTATCTGTGAGATGGGGTGTGAGGACACGTGCCTGTGGAGGGCTGTGAGCAGTGCCCGGCAGTGCTAGCCGTGCCGTGTCCGGCCCATACTGAGTGCCGAAGAGAGCTGTGCTTTCTGCTCTTCCTGCTTCAGAGGTAGCTGCGTTTGAGGGTGTGGGGCGCTCTTCGGGTGAAATTTGAATTTTTACTGTTGTGTATTTTGTCTAGATTTCCTGAGAAGGCTAAGCCCTCCATTCTGATCATGACTTTGGGGGAGTTCTTTTGGGTTTTGCCGTCTTGTCTCCTGCATTGAAAAAGGGATCTGTGCCTTTAAGGCGCCGGCAGCCCCGAGTGAGACACTGGCCCTTTAAAAGCACATTACGGAGAGTTGGAACTTAGCCTTTGTTTAACTAGCAGTGATTAGTCCCAGCGGACAGGGCTGGAGTGGTATGTCTAGGACCAGACCGGAGGGCTGCAGACTGGCTGGGCCCACTGGGGGACAGCAGGCTGAGGGGTGGCTGGCCTGGCCTCTCGCTTTCCCCCCGGCCTGGTGATCCTGGTGGCTTGGGGACCCTGGTGGCCGTGCTGAGGGATGGTAAGTGGCCTGATTGTTCTAATCTGCCTGAGCAGAGGCTGGAATGTGGGCTGCTGCCAGCCCCAGGGCCCCCGACCAGCCTCCTGGGCCCAGGGAGCCCCAGTGAAATAGGTGGCAGCCGGCTGGTAGGGAGGGGTTGTCACAGGTACTCAGTCTTGGGAGGGACTCCGGAGTGCTCCAGAGATGGTGTCTCTGCAGACATCTCCCGCCTGCCCAGAATGTGGAAACAGTTAGATTAGCCCCGCCAAAAAGAGAAAAACTGAGAAGTGTTGCTGCCGGTTTTAGTTTTTACAGCCAAGCCTTGATGGTCTACCCCTTTGAGAACCGGGAAAGGCTAGGAATGGCCGAAAAGTTTTCTGAGCTGGGGATCTTGGCCTTTGCTCTGGGTGGCCCAACCCTCGGCTGGACTGGGTGGGGCTGCGCTGGGGTTTGGGGGCCATGTCATCTCCACCCCAGCTCCCCGGCCCCCCAGCAGGGCTCTTTTATATTCCCCCTCCCTTCCTGGATCTGTTCCCTGATCCCTGGGCCTGTGGGCCTGGAGTGTGTTCTGCCTCCGCGTACACATCTGAAACCCTGTTAGGAGCCGGGTCCTAACTGTGATGTGGCAGCCTTTCCTGGGGAAGTACCTCTGTCTCCAGGGAAGGCAGGGATCCGGCTTGTTAGTGGAGGGCTTGTGAGAAATAAATGAGCCAGTGCTGTGGAGCGCCAAGCGCTGTGCCGGGCACGTTCCAGCCTTGGTCCCAGCCAGCCTCACTGCCATTTCCGGGGGGCTGGTGGTGGATCCGACACCTACTAGCAGGGTGTCCTTCTCACCATTTTCCAGACAGGGTCACATCAGAGGTGACAAAGGCAGAGCTCAGGGTACAGGTCTGGTGACCCAGAATTTCTGTAAGTTCTCTGAAAGCTGGTGCATGGGCTTACATGATTTCTGTAGTTTTGGTGAAAGCCTGAGGTTTTGACAAGCAGTGAAGACAGTTTGGAGCTGGAGCCCAAATGCTAGGCCTCCAACTCTGTCCCGTACCTGGGAATGGTGACCTTGGACAAGCTGCTGGACCCCTCCTCGCCTCCACGTCCCAGTGTCTGAGGGGTTGGGTGCATGGGTCAAACCCTGGAGGGGGTTCTTGGTTTTGCTGGGGCACATGTCATAGAGGTAGGGGGTCTTTGAGCCACGGTTCATGGATAAAGCAGACATAGCTGCTGGGTTGGGACCCATCTTGGATGCTATATTTGAAAGTATATGGCATTATTGGTTGGAATCCCATGGCCAGGTGGCGAATGACAGATTGGGCTACTTTATCCTAGAGGCAGCCCGTGTGGGGGGTTGTGGGGAGAGTTGGTGAGCTCTTGGAGTCTGCCATACTGTCTGGGCTTAGGAAGCCCCTTGAGGTCTCGAGCCTCTGTTTCCTTAACTGTAGTCAGGGGGCAGGGTTTTATGAGCATCAGAAGCCCACATTTAGTGGACCCATTACACTTCCCAGGTATGAGAGGTTACGGGTGAGGCAGGCACTGTAGAGCCACAGATGGCTGTGGCTTATGGTCACCAGGAGCAGGAGGAACTCCGCAGCTACACCCCACTTTCCTTTGACGTCTAGATTCCTGCCTTTGTTGGTGGCCTGGGAACCTGCGGCTCCCTGGCGGCCACCCTCTCCTGCTAGTTTGCTGCTGTTGAAAGACCACGCTGTCTCCTACTAGTTAGAGTCTGGGAAGCAGAGCTCTTGATGTCCCACTGAGACTCCCAGATACCAGGCTTAGGGACGACTAGGAAGCCCGGGTCCCAAGACCTCCAGGCTGTGTTGGCGTATTGGAGGCACCTGGTAGCTCTCTGCTGGGGTGCTGGGAATGGGGGAGGGTAGGAGGGCACCATTCCACCGGGAATGGGGGGCATAGTGAGGTTCATGAGCATGAGGAGCCTCGAGCAGGCTCTGGCAGGGGGAAAGGCAGCCCATTTGTCAGGTAAAGAGGCCGAGGTGCAGGAGAGGCCAACTCGAGAACTCTGCTCTCTTGGCCCAATGCCTGTTCCCATCTTTGACTCTTGTCTCCCTGAGACCACAAAGCTACTCTGTCCCAAATTGTGGCTGGAATTAAAAAGATAGCAGGGCTAGAGATGAGCACTGGGGCTGGAACCTAGGGTGTCTATGTTTGTTCCCAGATGTGTCTGTCCATCTCTCTTCCAATGGGGGCTTGAGGTGCCTACTTAAAATGACAGCACTCTCAATCTTGCTATTGGGGCTGGTATGTGGAATGGCCAAGGTTCTCTGGGCTCAGATGGCAGAGAGGCTCTTCAAGAGCCCCCATACAGGGAGGGCCGGGCGGGCCCTGCATGCTGGGCAGAGTGAGAGGCATCTTGGAAATAACTGTGTGCCCAGGGAGAAGCCAGGAACCTCCAGAGCAGTGCTGCTGGGTAGGGAAGGGGTAGAGTGTCCAGGCAAAGGCAGAACCAGGGCTGGTCATAGGGCTCACTGTGTGTCAGAGGTGGTGTCACCCCCATTTTACAGATGACGAACGGAGACATATGGAGTAATTAATGTGACCAAAGTCCCAGAGCTTTATTCTCATTTGTGTTTGTTTTTAAGGAAGGAGTCTTCTCCACATTGACCAGTCATCAGCCAGCACAGTGCCTGGAGCTGGGGCTGTGTTGACAAGGGGCTGGTCCTTGGTTGGGGCAGGAAGCTTGGTGACCAGGGATGGGGAAGACAGTCCACACATAGCTTTGTCACCCTAACGTGAACAGCCTGCACAGAACAGGAGGGGACATGCCATGACCCTTGGGTGTTAGGAGGGGAGAAGGTCCTGCCTCTGTCCCCATCCTCACATTTCTTGGAGGGGCAACCTGAACCTAGGAGGACTTCCCGGAGGTGAAGAGCTGGGAGGAATTAGATAAGCCAGAGGGAAAAGTGGCTTTCTTGGGGGACGGAAGTCCTTGGTTTTCAGTTCATTTGTTTTTTTATTTCATCATCTTTCACCCCACTTGGGTCATGAGTCCCCAGGGCCTGAGGCAGCTGTTGGCGGTATTTATGGTTGCTGCCCCGGGGGGGTGGTGGAGTTGCTGGGGAACCAGTCAGAAACCAGTCCCACACTCGGTGGTGTGATCCATGGGACCAAGGGGAAGGATGGGTGCGTTCATGTATGTGAGAAGGAGAGGGTACAGACAGCCTGCAGGGTGGGAGCAGCTCGGTGAGGGCCTTGAACCATTCTCGAGAGTTGTCCAAGTGGAGAAGGTGGGAAGGATGTCCGGCAGGGACCCAGCGTGTGTGCCGTGGGTTGTTGTGGGTCCTGGGAGACCTGTAGTGTCAGGGTTGCCGCACACGAGGCTGGGGGCAGTGCTCCTGGGGCTGGGAGTGGGGGGCTTAAGGTTTAGGGGCGTCACCCTCTTTAATCTTCCTGAGTGCCCTGGCCAGGCTCTTGGCTGTTTCTCCTGTGGAACAGCGAGGGGGCCGGAAAGCTGTCCCCACTCCGAAGCAGGAGGGGCACTCGGCCTTCAGCTCACTTTCGATTTGTCCAGATCTCATCCCATTCAATGAGTGTTCCTCAGATTCTCTTCTTTTAAAATTCAGGGCACTTCGCTGTTCTACTGAGGTTTATGAATGTTTAAAAACTGCTTTGCGGTCCCCAAAGTAATTTGACAAGTCTGACAGCTATTGATTAAAAACCTGAAATTATTCAGGCTGCAGGATGACTTGGGGGATTAGATGGAAAGTTTTTTGTTTCTTCTCACTCTGTGGGCCCCTTGCCCTCCCAGCCCCCGAAAAGACATAAGAGGTAGGAGGTAAATGTGTTCCCGAATGTTTTTTGAAAACTCCATTAGGCTGCGGAACGGCACTGGAGAGGGTGGGGATGGGGATCACCCCTCACGCCCCCGGTCTGGGCTCCAGCTCCGCGGCAGGCAGCAGTGAGGTGCCCTGGGAAGGCGCTGGAGGTGGTGGCAGCGGGGGGAAGCCATGTGCTCTTTCGTGTCTGGTCCCTTGCGCTCTTGGGCTGTGGACGTGGTGGGGCTTCTGTGGCGCCCTTGGAAGCGGCCCAGCGGGTGAGGTGCTGCACCCCAGAGAGAGGAGGGAGCTGGTTCAGGGCTGCTATGCAGCAAGTCCAGGGGTCCGAGGGATGGGGTGGGGGGTAGGGTTGTGCAGGACAGGAGCCCTCCTGGCCAGGTTTCTCATCTCCCTCTCTGTGAGAGCCTCCAGGCCTGGCCCAGTGTGAGCTGAGTACCAGCACTGGCCCCTTGAGCCCCTTTGGCTCTCAGCTCCCATTCTGCCCTGGGTGACCGGGCCGAGGCACTCCGTTCTCCCAGCCTGTTTCCTCTGCTGTCTTAAAGCTTCCTTCGTCACATCCTTCAGATGAACTGGGGTGTGTAGGGGGAAAGTTGCCCCATGAAGTAGGGCTCTGTGGACCTATTTGAGTTCACATTCCCCATTTCTGCTAGGGCGATGCTGCCTTTTGTGCGGGGCTGTTGGGAGAAGGCTGAGCTGTGATGTGTGCACCTTGATAGGCATCTCTGTCCCACAGTTGGGTGCACAGTAGGTACTTACTAAGTGGCTGTTAAGTCCAGGCAGCCACAGTGTTGATCATTAAATCAGCACCTATGGGGCACTTCCTAGGAGCCAGGCCTCGGGCTGCGCTATAGCCATAGCACACGATAAGCCATCCGGTCATCCTGTTGTTGTTGTAGTGGTGTAGACCTCCTTTGCTAGCTTGGCCCTGCGGCGTGGAAGGGAAGCACGGACTCCCAGGGGTCGGGTGAAGCCTGGAGACCAGCACTGCCCAGCCCAGGGCTCAGCATGTGGTAGAGATGGGGTCACACTGGTTCCAGTGACTGCTAGGGCCTGTCCCCTGGCCTTGGATGAGAGAACCCCAGGCTGAGAGGGACCATGCTTCCAGGCACTGTCATCCCAGGAAGACTTCCCAGGCAGGGCAGCCAGCCTCCTTGCCTTTTAAGGACAGACTCTGTCTCCCCTGGGCCCTGGGAGCCGCTAGGCAGCTGCATTCTTCTCCCCTCTCCTGGGACTGCAGCTGGGCCAGGAGTAAGCACTGGCCTTCTCAGCACCGGGTTCCCAGGCCAGCAGGGCAAGGCTGGGTGTGGGGAGAGATGGCTCTGCTGGGTGTTCTGGGTGGGGTGCTGCCCTGTTTGTGTCCTGCCGCTCGATTCCCAGGACGTTGGCGCCCACACCCCTACTGTGCTCCAGTTTTGGAGGGCAGAGTTTTCCAGCACAGCTGTCTGGACCGCCTGGCTGTGTCAGGCAGGAGTGAGTTTGGCCTGTTCTGACCTGACTCCGGAGTCCACAGGTGCCGCCAGCCCTCAGGCGGGCACCTCCTCCATGGAGACCAGCCTCGTCCAGGATTTCTACCCCTTCCAGGTCTGGCTGTGGTCATGGGCAGTGGCAGCAGACCACACAAGTATGAGTGGGAGCTTGACTCAGGGGATGCTGTGCTTGGGACTCATAAGCAGAGGGGCTAAAGTGGCCTCTCGAAGGGTCTACTGACCACCCGTTCCTTTCATTCAGGAAATTAAGGGCCTTTTTTTTTTGAGGTATCCCAGAGCATTTGGGTAGATGTAGTTTGTCCCCATTTTATAGATGGGGAAAATTGAGGCGTGGAGAAGGTGAAAAGACTAGAGTGGTCAGAGGAAAGGAACAGAAAATGGCCTGAGAAGTCCTTATCTCAGCACCCCAAATGTCAGGAGCATCACCCACCTTGGAAACAGCCTTCAGACAAGTCGGCAGGTCCTGTGTCGGCCTTGCTCGCAGCTGTACCCCTGCACTCACTGTGGTATCTGGCACTCACCTGCACATCTTACTTGATCCTTCTAACAGCCCTGTCGGGGAGGTAGGCCATTCTCCCTATTTATGGGTGCAGAAACTGAGGCCTGGAGAGTTGATGTGGTTGAGTGGTTTTTTAAGGAATGGAGACTAGCTTTGCCGCTGTGGCTGGGCACCTTTGACACTAGGCCCTCCTACCCTTCTCCCTGTTCCCAGCTGTGAGGGGGGAGGGCATGTGGGCTTTTGCTCCCGGGGCTTACTTACTCCACTGCCTGCCTACCTGCATGGCCTGTTACCCAGCCATCCTCCGGTAGGGCAGGCGTCCCCTCTGCCGCGTGCCTCAAGGGGCTACCAGCTCCTGCTTGCACAGTCCCACAGATAGGGTGCTCACTCCTTTAAAACCAAACCAGCCTGTGCCTGAGTAGTGACTGGCCTCTCCTGGTCCCAGGTCTGCCCTCTGGGGGCATGCAGGGCAGCTCCCTCTGCCCCTTTAAGACTTTGAAGGCAATTTTGAATCTCTCATTTTCCAGGCTGTACAACCTCTCAACTCACCCTGTCCGCTGGGAACATCCTCCCATGGCAGAAAGGGCTTCTTAATTCTTGCAAGTTTTGTTTTGGGGTCTCCTCCCTTCTTGAAATAATGGGGTATTTGCTAAACTTCTGTGTTAGTAACCTTTGAAGAAAAAAAAAGCTGGAGTTGAAAAACAGCTCGTGGGTTGGCTGGAAGGCTATCAGATAAGACTGTGGCCCTAGAGCTGGGACAATGTCCTCTTGTTCCTGCTCCCTGGCCCTCACAATGAGCTGCTGTTGGGGCTTGGCTGTATCTCCAGCGGTGGCTCCGCCCGTGCCCGTGCCCGTGCTGGGCCCACGTTTCCTGGGCAGGGGCTGTCCCACACTCACCAGCCCCCCTGGCTCTTGTCTCTGGACGTGGAATGAGTGGGTCATGGTGAGCAAGTCGGCTGGCCATGGCCCTCGGTGGCTCAGCTGCCTGTGGGGCGATGGAAGGTTGAAGGAGGCACGGATGGAGCTAGCCTTAGACTCTGCTGAGCGGGTTCAGATCTCACTTGGCTGCTCGCCACCCATGCGATCTCGGGTGAGTTACCCGGCCCTTCTGGGGTGCAGCACCTCAGCCCTGGTAGGTTGTCCCGAGGAGACAGGTGGGAGAGCCGTACGGGGTGTGGGTCTCAGCCGCATGGCCTGGGCGTGAGCTCTTATCTGCCCGGGGACACCAGGCGGCAGGCTGGTGGCAGCAGCATTTGGGCTGGGCTTCCACAGCTGAGGAAGAGAGAATTCGTTAGGCGGAGAGGTACAGGGAGAGGTGGTAGGGCGTCAGGAAATAGCATGGGCAGAGGGCCCCAAAGGGGGACGAGTTGGGAGGAGAGTCTGGGTCACTTGTCGGGGTGCGGTGTGAGGGGAGATAGAGAGGCGTCTCGGGGAGGGCCTCAGTGCCAGGTTGAAGCACAGTGACGTGCTTCTCTTCGGGATGTGAGGGGACGGCAGAGGGATGGGGGTCACGCCGCGTCGGGTGGAGGGGCCCATCTGGTAGGCTGGTGCTGCTGTGGTCAGATGGAGAAGGCTGGTGGGAGGCCCCCCCGCACTGCCCCCCAGGCCCTGGCCAAGACTGCTGGAGCGGAGGAGTCCAGAGCAGGTCTCCCTCCCCTGTGGCCCGTGGCACTCCCATCTGTGACGTGGGAACCGTGGTACCCTCCCCTTCCCAGGAAGTACGAGGATTCCATGCCATGGAGGTAAAGGCCTGAGCAGACGGCCTCAGCTTGGGGGGGAGGGGGACACGGGGCTTTTGGTCCTTGGGGTCTGATGAGGGTCTAGAGAATCCATTGTGTCTAGGACTCAGAGATGTCTCAGAGGGTGGGGCAGTGGGGGGTGTGTGGCCACGGAGGGTACGATGAGCCATCTGGCCTTGGGAGAGGTGGAGGGAGCTCCCCATAACTGGACAGTGCCAGAACAGGGGCATCTCTCAAATTCTGGGGGAGCCCTGGGGTGCTGCTCCTGGGACCTGACCTCGAGCAGACAACCACTGTGATCAACGCTTGGGTTGTCTTTGTCCCTTTTCCCAGTCACTGGGATTGAAGTAACCCAACCAGCTCAGGGAGGATTGCCCCCATCCCAGCTGAGCTCCTCCCCCTTCACAGAGCTTAGCTGACCTTGGCTGCTAGGATACTGTGGCTTTGGTCTGGGAACCTCAGGGGCCCTGAATCTGCTTTCTGAGACAGATCCAGCCCTACCCACCAGGAGCCCCCAGCCAGGCAGGAAGATGGTCTGTGACAGACCTTCCCAGCATAGCCTGCTGACTCTTAGGGGTTGGGGCCATTGCACGGTTGCTGTCTCCGGGGAGTCCGGGAAGGCTTCATGGAGGGTGTGCTGATGTTGAGGACGAGGGGACGACATATGCCTGGAGGCCTACCTTAGGGAGCTGTGAGTCCTGGGGAAGAGCAGCCCAGGGTGAGGGAGAGCAGGCAGAGGGACCCCAGCAAGCGGGGCTGGTACTGAGTTTCATGCATTCCTGGCCAGGAACCCCTCTTCTGCTCCAGGGCCTGAGAATCGCCTCTCTCTGACAGTCCTCTTTATAGCACTTCAGTGTCTGCTCCTTTCTGTTGGGTTTTGTTTGAAGCAAGGCCCTTCTTTTTCAGATAAGGAAGTGGCCCCCAGGGGGTTGAAGTATGGAGGGGACACCAGCCCCTGGGCCTGCCCTCTCGGAGCAGGCTTGTCTCTCCCTGGTGAAGTGGGGGTGAGCTCAGTATTTGCTTATGGCCATGTGAGGTTTCAGCAAAGGGATATATGTGACATTTCCTATGGGCACAGCCCTGAGTGCCAGCTCTGCTCTGGTGAGGAGGGCCAGGCACACGGAGCCCGCAGTCTGGACTGAGATCTGAGCCCAGTGAAGTCCCATGGCATCCCTGGCAGGGTTGTTGTGAGAATGAGCTCGGACCAGGGCTGCAGCAGTGTGAAGGCTTTTGCTCCCCTTAGTGTGGTGGCTCTGGTCTCCAGGGACCACAGGAGGTCATTGGGGTAAGCCATCATGGGACAAATCTGGGTGCTGGAGGGGGCCACACAGTGGGACTTTTGGATCACCTTCTTTCTTACGCTAGCCGTGGAGTGGCAGGGAGGGACCTGATGTGGGGTTAGGGGTCACAGAGACCTGTACACAATGGCATCAGGCTCCAGACCCCCGCACCACACAAGGCAGCCGTGGGCAGGACTCCCAGACCAACCAGGCCCCCATTGCAGCAGGGGCCTTGGGCAGATCAGGTCGCTGCTGCTCCCTGAGCCCCTTACCTTTCTGTAAAATGGGTAGATGAATGTTGCTGGTGAAAGGGATGTGGAAGTGAGCAGCTGGGTGTCCTGTGCCTGATGGAGGCGGGTGCTTCTGGGTGGAGAACCTCCCGGCAATGGAGTGGGAGCCAGGCAGTAGCTGGCAGCTGGTCTTAGGTCGGGAGACTGAGCCTCTTGCTGCCCGCTGGGAGCCTGGGCGGTCTGCGGTGGCCTCCACCCTTCTCCCTGCCTCATTGGGCTTTTTGGCCAGCTTATAGGTGAGCGAGACACCACCCTAAGATGCTGTTCCGAGGCAAAGGCAGGGCTAGGTGAAGGCCTACTTTGACTCATTGATGGCACGGACTGGTGTAGAGTATTAGGAGGTCCTGCAGGCCTGGGACAGGGCTGGCTTCCTGGACGAGGTGGTTCCTAAGCCATTTGGTGATACTTCTGGTTTCAGGAAGTGACCAAGTGACAATTTCCCCTTCCCAAGCCCTAGTCCTTTCATCAGCCACCACGAGGGACACATTCAGCCTCTGTCAGGACCTTTCACCCTGGCGGGGTCACAGCAGAAAAGCTCTCTCTGGGCCCCTTGTGCCCCTTTTCTCTCCCACCAGGAGCCTTTTGGGGAGGAGGGGAACAGGTGGACTCAGGCTGAGCGGGAAGGATGTGTCTGCCTGCGAATCAGGAGCCCCGGCCCGCTGGTCCTGTCCCTACCCAGTGGGGCAGTACTTCGAGCCTGGCCCTCTCCTGTGCAGAAACAGACTGGCACACCTTGGAGTAGCTACTGGCTGGCCCGGGTGTGGCCTCTGCTCCAGTCCCACAGCCTGGAGAAGCCCCCGGGAGGTTAGGAGGGTCACGGCTGCCCAGCTGCAGCCAGGATGCCCTAGCTGTGAGTTTGCCCACAGCCTCTCTTCAGCCAGGAGCCTTCCCAGGGAGGCCTGGGCCAGCTGGGGCGTGTTTATGGAGCAGAATGGTGAGGAAGGAAGAGGAGGGTTCTACAGCCATAGGTTCCAGGCCTGGCTGCTTTGAGGTCTGACCTGGACTGCGAGGCTCCTGGGCTATAAAACCAGAGCCCCCTAGCTTTCCCTGGGTAGGACCAGTCTGTTGAACCGTGACTCCCTTTGCACTTCCTAGGTCCATACTCTGCCCTCCCAGCATGCTTACCTGGCAGAGTTTCTAGGCTGAGTCAGAAAGCAGCCTGATCCTGGCCTGCCTGCTGGGTTTCCAGTCCCGGACAGCAAATGTAGGGGCGGTGAGTCCCAGCCCTTCCTGGGCGGGGTGACTTTTCCAGCCTCTGGGGCGGGGCTTCTCTTGCACTGAGCTGTGAAGCCTCATCATGGGAGGGAGGCCTGGAGTCTGCCCCATGTGGTGGACAGCCCGGGGTGGCCTATTGCAGCTGAGGGGACTACAAACCTACCCCCAGCCCAGGCCAGTGCTGTGATGGGGGCGGGGAATGGGCCACTGGAGCAGGACCTGGGGAACTGGTTAAGGTCAGGTGGTGTGGTGGGCCACTGTGCATGTTTGGGAAAGCCGCCTTCTGGGGACAGGGTGCCAGAGGAGCGGAGCCAGTGTAGCTGTGTATGCCACTGGCCTGGAGTCTCTCTAGGCTCTACGTGTGAGTTTGGGGGTTTGGCCTGGCTCTAACCTGACCTCAGCCTGCCCCACAGCTTCCCTCTGGTCTGCGCATTCCCCTCGAGCTCTCAGGAGTCCTGCGTGAACACATCTGTTCAGCTTGAGTGATCTGAGCCTTACCCTGTGCCATCCATGGTGGGGAGCAGTTGCAGGGAAGCTCACTGGGGCTCCCTAGGGCTGGGGTCCCACTTCTGGCTCTCACTCCCATGGAGAGCCTAGCACAGGACTCCATGTTAGAGAAGGCTGTTGCCATGGACATGAAGAGTCTAAAGGGTGGAGAGTGGCTTCTTGAAGCCCGTGAGGCCGCTGGGCAGGGCTTGTAGGCTTATCTCTGGATTCCTGAGCCCCCACATTATGGGCCTCTGTTCCCCCTTAACTCCAGTGGGCGTAGAGATAAGGGCTACAGCATTGTGACCTGTGGGAAGTGTCTGGTGCCCCTGCCAGATCTTCCTGCCTGAGGTGTGGTCTTTGCTGAGACAGGGAGAGAATGATAGCTTGGGCCTTGAGCCATCAGAGGCCAGGAGCTGAAAGGCAGAAGTTGTTGGGGGAAGGAAGTCTAGGTGGGCTAAGCCCAGGGTGGGTTCTGTGCCGGTTGCAGGGGTGTGGGCTATGGACAACAGTAGGAGCAAGGCCTGCCCAGCCTCCATGCTAGGAGTCCCAGCTGTGGGAAGGGGCTTTGGTGGGGCACTGCTCTGTGCCTTTGGCTCTGGAGGGATATTCACCTCTCTGAGGACTCTACCAAGCTCTGGTACACGTGCCATCTGGGGTACTTTCCATGTGATGTGCTGAGGAAACCGAGGCTCAGAGAGGGGAAGTGACTTCCTCAGGGCCACACAGCAAGTAAACAGTATGCACAGGTCTCTCAGAGCCCGTCCTGGTCTGGGCTCCATTTGGGCACCAGGTGGTCCACTACCTCTGCTCTTTGTGTCCACGTGGGGCCTACTGACCCTGACCTTGGACCCAAGCTCCAGGACATGGGCCCTGTCTGAGTGTCAGTATCCCAGGGACCGAGCAGAGACTTCTGCATCCTTCCCAGTTTGAGCCTCGCGTCCTTGTATGTCGCGGGGGGGGAGGCAGAAGTCCTGTTGCTCTCCTCCCTGAGCTGCTGCGCGGACTGCGATGCTCTGTGTGAAAGGGCTCTGTTGACAGTGACGTTCTGGACAAATGGCTGACTCCTTAGGTCTTGGAGGAAGACCAGGGCCAAGGAAAGGAGGTGGGGAAGATTGCCTGGGTGCTGTGGGTCTCCAAGGCCAGGACCCTGCCCCAGAGCCGGTGCTGATGTTCATCTCCTGTGTGGCGGCCTCATCCTCAGCCGTTTGCTCCCTGAGAGGCTGAGCCACTTCCCCAGAGTCCCCCAGTGGGGAAGAGGGCCTGGCGGGTCCCTGTAACTCCAGGACTGTAATGCCCCCTTCTTGGGAGGAGTGATTGACTCTAGCTGGGAGGTCTGGGCAGGCTTCCTGGAGAAAGGGGGAAGGGAGGGGCGTGGCAGGCTGGGCCTGACGCAAGAGCCTCCCCCACCCCCCCAGGTCCCATCTGATGCCCAGGCTGAAGGAGTCTCGCTCCCACGAGTCCCTGCTCAGCCCCAGCAACGCGGTGGAAGCGCTGGACCTCAGTATGGAGGAGGAGGTGGTCATCAAGCCGGTGCACAGCAGCATCCTGGGCCAGGACTACTGCTTCGAGGTGTGTCCCCCTGCATGGGTGGGGTGGGGCACGGGTGTCCTCTCCTGGTCAGGCCAGTTTGCATCCAGACACTCTCTGGATTGCTTTGGGGCAAGGCTGGAAGTCTGCTCATAGCTTTTGGCTCCTAAGAAACCAGATGGAGGTGGGAGACGGGGTGCTTGTTTCTGCTCCGTGGGCTCCTTGAAAATGGGTCAGCACTGTCCTCCATGTGCAGGGCACAAGGTCCCAGTGGGTGAGGGAGAGAAAGCCTGTATAGAATTGCTTAAGCCCCAGAGCCTGCTCACTTCTCAGAAACCCCTCAAACGCATTGTGGGGTAGGAGAGACCATTGCCTTTTGGGGCTTTGTCTCCCCTTGTGCATAATGAGAGCCAGAGCCTTTCTTCCTCTAGCTTTCTGTGACCCAAGGTTTGAGAGCAGAGAGTCAGCCACCCAACATATGCAGGGTGTGCAAGGCTGTGACCTGCCCAGTCCCTCACTGTAGATGGGGAAGCCAAGGCCCAGATTGATCAAGAAGATGTCAGCAGTCACAAGGCAGCCCGAGGCCAAGCCAGGACCAGGGTAGCTAATGTTGCAGGTGTTCCTGGGAGTTCCTAATAGCTTCTCCAATTATTCGTATTCTCTTCCCAACTCTGTTTCTGGGTGGCTTCCCACCCCTAACAATCTTGCATGATTAAGGGAGCTCTCTGATAGAGGAATGAGCCTGGTAATGAAAATCAGCTACTCAGGGACAACCTCCAAGCACTCCTGCCCTGGGGAAAGAATGGAGTGCGGCCTGGCACCTGCTGTATGCTCTGTGCTCACTGGGTGCCGTCTCGTGCTCCAGGCTCCTGGTCCATCGGGCTCTGATGTCTTTGCTTGGGATGCGCTGAAGATGATGCCTGTCCGCTTGTCCACAGCAGGGGTGCTGTTTTGTGCAGGCCCTTGAGTGGGCTGGATGAGGACTCTGCTTTCCCCCTGTAGAGCCCTTGGCCTGGTGCTGGGGACAGCAGGAACAGAGTAGGAGCTGCTTGGGTTAGGTCCCCTCATCTGGAGGAGACCGAAGGATGAGGAACACAGGGGAGGGGAAGGGTTTCAGACAGAAAGACCCCAGGGCCCAGCAGGCCTAGATAGTCCAATTCTTTTTTTTCTTTTTTTAAAGATTTTATTTATTTATTTGACAGAGAGATCACAAGTAGGCAGAGAGAGAAGGGGAATCAGGCTCCCCGCTGAGCAGAGAGCCCGATGCGGGGCTCAATCCCAGGACCCTGAGATCATGACCTGAGCTGAAGGCAGAGGCTTAAACCTCTGAGCCACCCAGGCACCCCTAGATTCTTATTTCTCCAGTGTGGCCCCCAAAATGCTAAGTTTCTGTGACCATCACTATGGTCACTGCCACTTGGGAAAAGAACTGTCAGAAGGTGTCAACTGAGGACTGAGGTGATCCTTTGTGCTTACTGGTGGTTGTGTCCTTGGTGCCTGTGGTTTTACCTGTAGAGGGAGGTTCTGGGTAAGCTTTGCCTTCTGACCTGGACAGAGGGCCCCTCACCTTCTCTCTCCTGCCACCTCTGGGAGAGAGGCTGGAGCCAGAAAGATGCTTTCCTGTGGACAAGGGTGCTGAGGCAAGGGTGGGAAGCTGGGGCCAGGCACCAACTGGTCCAGGCATGGGCTGTCCTGCTGTTGCTGACCTGCTCTGGGACCTTGGGTCTCAGCGAGTCACCTGCAAACGTGGTCTTTGTGAGCCTTGTTCTGCCTCCCCTCTGTGGCTGTGGCGCATACTCGGCGGCTGAAGTCCTCCAGGGTCCAGAGGTCTTCCGTCATACCAGCCTTGCTGTGCTCCCCTCCTGTGACACTATCCTGCCCGTCCCCCAGGTGACGACATCGTCGGGAAGCAAGTGCTTCTCCTGCCGATCGGCAGCCGAGCGGGATAAGTGGATGGAGAACCTCCGGCGAGCGGTACACCCCAACAAGGTAAGCCTAGACCCAGACCAGACACAGACTCTGGCAAGGGGGACGGAGTAGGGTTCTCGGGTGTAGGTCGCAATGGGGGGTGGAGGCGGCGCCCGAGTGGGCAGTGGTGTCGGCCCCCGAAGTAGGAGCTCCATTTGGCCAGGCTGACGCAGGCCAGAGAACGGAGATTGGGTGCTGGTGCCCTGCTGCCTGAATTCCCGTGTTCCCCCCCACCCTGCCCCCTAACCATGCATATGGCTGGTTCCATATGTGTCCAGTTCTGGCTTGGACGGCTGTTCCTTCAGAGGAGCACCTCTGGCCTAGGCTGGTGGGCCCCCAGCTCCTCCCGTCAGGTTCATGGATCTCCCTCCTGTAATTGGCCACTTCTGTGCCTGCCTCCATGGCCTGCCTGCAGGGCTTGGGCAGAGTCCTGGTCACCGTGACCTCACTAATAAAGAAGGGGACTTAGCAGCGGTCACCTCTAAGTGACTTTACAGACTGGCGAATGCAGAAGAGCTGGGAAATGGCACAGTTGTCTGCTGTGTGCCAGGCCTTGTGCTGCCCTCTTACTTGGTCTGTCACTCCATTTCGTTCCCATTTCACAGAAAAGAGACCCAAGGCTTAGGTTAAGTCACGGGCTTAAGGTCAGTGGGCCAGTGCAAGGCAGAGCAGAGACCCAGCCCCTTGTCCGCCAGACTCCAGAGCTGTCCCTGCCTCCTCCTGATCCCATATCGGGGCTGGGCCCCTCCCGGATCTGAGAGCTCTCTGCAGCCCCCACGGTGAGCGCAGCCCCCTTGTACGTGTGCAGGACAACAGCCGGCGTGTGGAGCACATCCTGAAGCTGTGGGTGATTGAGGCCAAGGACCTGCCGGCCAAGAAGAAGTACCTGTGCGAGTTGTGCCTGGACGACGTGCTCTACGCCCGCACCACGGGCAAGCTCAAGACCGACAATGTCTTCTGGGGGGAGCACTTTGAGTTCCACAACCTGCCACCCCTGCGCACTGTCACCGTCCACCTGTACCGGGAGACGGACAAGAAGAAGAAGAAGGAGCGCAACAGTTACCTGGGCCTGGTGAGCCTGCCGGCTGCCTCCGTGGCCGGGCGACAGTTTGTGGAGAAGTGGTACCCGGTGGTGACGCCCAACCCCAAGGGTGGCAAGGGCCCCGGGCCCATGATCCGCATCAAGGCGCGCTACCAGACCATCACCATCCTGCCCATGGAGATGTACAAGGAGTTTGCCGAGCACATCACCAACCACTACCTGGGGCTCTGTGCAGCCCTCGAGCCGATCCTCAGTGCCAAGACCAAGGAGGAGATGGCGTCGGCCCTGGTGCACATTCTGCAGAGTACGGGCAAGGTCAAGGTGCGTGTGTGGGCACAGGTGGGTCTTTGCACATTGTGCGGCCCACACGGAGGCCTGGTGGTGCGTACTAGGTTACCCACTGTCCCCTGTGTCCGAGTCACGGCGTTTAGCTCTCACAGAGGCACCCATCACAGCCAGGTGGGCCCCCTAAGCCCCAGAGTTGTGTCACAGAATGGGGGGCTTTGTGTCCCTCCTCCACGGTTGGAGGTGGTTGGTAACGCACACGTGGAGCTGAGGGATGGGACCGTGGCATAGAGTGAAGGAGCAGGTTTGAGGGGCCTCTCTGCAGCCCTCGAGGGCTGGCCTCTCCTTGACACACATCCAGTGAGGGAGCATTCAGGTGACATCCCCGACATGTGACGGCCTGTCCTAGCCCCCAGCCTCCCCCTCCCACGTAAGGCACACAGGCTCACAGCCAGGCTCACATACATGGTGCACACAGTGCCTGTGCTGTTCAGCAGTCAGCCCGCTATGGTGACAGCTGTTCCTGGCCCCACAGCCCACGGAACGGGGACTGTCCCAGAGCCATCCGGCAGGCCCTCCTGTAGGGTTGGAGGGTCCCACCTCTCTGCCTGCCCCCCGCTTTCATCTTCCAGGCTGCGCTCAGCCTGGTGCTGTACAGGTGCTTCCCTCGCACCTGACTCCGGAGACAAGTAGGCTCTTTCAGGAAGGCCCCCACTGCCCAGCTGCCCAGCACGGTGGAGCGTGGTTCTGTGGGCCTCAGAGGTGGACCCCCACCCCTCCACCCTGCCCCTTCCGTTGGTGGGGAGCTACCTGAAGGGGGTTCAGTGGAGAAGAACTGGACAGTGCAGAAGGCCGCGGGTGCTGGCCCATGTCATAGGAGAATAAAACACAAATGTCTTATCTATATTTATGAAGTAAAAAGAAGGAGCCAGGCCTTTGTGCTCTGGACATGGTTTGAGAGCCAAGTGGCATGTGATGGAGGTGAGGGACCGCCATGTGTCAAGGTCCTGAGCCCTCACAGTCTGGGGCAGAGGGGAGATGTGGGTTGGGGGCCCAGGCTCATAACTCCCATCAGGGCCCCTTATTCCCTTACCTGTTCCCAGAAGTCTTTAGCCCCCTTTGGGCCCTCTAGAGCCCCCCGCCTATTGGACTGGTGGCCCCCCTCAAGGAGAGGGACTTCCTCAGCATGGTCTCTGTGCGGGGAGGGAGTGCTGAGTTTCCTCCCCCCCCACCCTTTGGACCTGACTAGGCTGGACAAGCTCTGGTCAGTGTTAGTAGGCTGCTGGGAAACCGAATGAACTGAGGGATCCCCAGCCCCCAGAGAGGGAGTGAGCGAGGTCTCTTCTGCTGCTGTGTCTGTTCTTTCAAGACCCAACCGCAAGGGCTAGGCTGGCCTGGCAATCCGACTTCCTTCTGCGGTGACCTTTTTTTATAAGGCTTGTGATCCCCACCGTGGAGGGAGTTGGACGCCAGGCTCTAGCTGCCCTCAGTGGGCCTGGGGGATCATTAGGCAGAACGATGGAGAGTAACTTGAGCTGGGGTGATGTGCCTGTGAGCTTCTTCTCTCTGAACACTTGGGAACTAATGGGGCATTCTAGGGGAGAGGCAGAGTGTCTAGTAAGGGCCCTGCAATCCTGAGATAAAAGGTTGTGTGAGTGGGCACCTCAGCACCTTCCTGCCCTCTCCCCAGGGTCCGCCCTCCAGGGCCCTGACTTTGTAGATTTCCTGCCCTTGGACTCCAGGGTTTCTCCCTGCCATCCCTACTCCAGATCTGGCCCAGGTAGCTGTGTGTGAACTTGGACAGGTCACTTTACTATTCTGTGCCTCTTTCCCTTCATTGGGTTTTAGCTCTAAAGAGAGCTTCTCATCCCAGCCTGGGCCCCGCACCCACCCCAGGAGTTGAGGAAGACCTGTGACCGGGAGCCGGAGCCCAGTGGAGCTGCAAGGCCCCATGGCAGTACTTGCCTCTGCTTCTGTGTCCTCAGAGAAGGGGGCCCTACAGCTCATCCGTAGGGCAGGAAGGGGTCCTCGGGCTGTGTGATACCCAGAGAGGCATCAGCCACACCCCCTCCCGACTTTGGCCGGTAGGTCTCCTGCACCTAGAACTGATTTCTCTATTTCAGGGGCCACTTGTGATTTCAGAGGGCCCAAAGCAGTGCATATTAGTGTGAGGGATTTCCAGGGCACCAGAAACCCCGGCCCATGCTGGCTGCCTTGCCACCTCTGTCTCCCTCTGCTAGGTCTCTGATTCCCTCTCTTCCCCTCCCCCAGGTCCCAGGGTTGGCTGAGGGCTTGAGGAGGCAGGGGCTCCCAAGGGAGGCAGGCTCACCGTACTTCATCTTCAGAGTCAGGAGAGAGGGCATGGGCTCAGGCTCCTTCCAGGGTCTCCCTGTGACACTGTGTAGGGGACCCGTAGACTCCTCAGGTTCACAGCTGTCTTCCAGAAGCCTGGGACCCACAGCGGTGAGGGGCTGCCTCACCACTCAAGCCAAGGACTGTGTTCTCGCCATCTGAGCCATGGCCCACGGCCTTCCCGGGTGTCTGGACAGCTTCCCCACCGTGGGGCGGCACAGAACAAGTCTGTCTGGTGTGGGAGCCCCTGCCAGAGTCACGGGCAGGAGAATCGTGGCAGCTGTTTATACAGTGGAGGGGGGGTGGCCCATGTGTCCTCTTTAGCGCTATTGGCGACAGGAAGGGAGATCCGCTCTGGTCTCCTGGCCAGGCCTGGTCAGGGTTTGAGTCCAGCGGGGCTGACCATAGTGCAGTTGGCTCCCGGCTCCATGTGGCAGCTGGACCCACTCTCGCATCCCCACCTCCAGCTGTCTGCCCTCCGTGGGCTGCCCGTGCTCACCTGCCAGTGGTGGGCAGCCACTGCCCAGAGGTGGGCACCACCAGCGGACCAGCTGCAAGAAGTGGGTGCTTCTGGCTGGGGGGTGGGGCTGGGATCCTCGGGTCCTGCGGTCCGGGTTGCTCACATCTGCTCTTCTCACCTCCCTTCCCAGGACTTCCTGACCGACCTGATGATGTCAGAGGTGGACCGCTGCGGGGACAACGAACACCTCATCTTCCGGGAGAACACACTGGCCACTAAGGCCATCGAGGAGTACCTCAAGCTGGTGGGCCAGAAGTACCTGCAGGATGCGCTAGGTAGGGAGGGTGCAGGCTAGCCGCGGGTGGTGGGAGGCCCGCCCCCGCCAGTCCTTACGCCCTCTCGCTGCCTCCTGCCCCAGGTGAGTTCATCAAAGCGCTGTATGAGTCGGATGAGAACTGCGAAGTAGACCCGAGCAAGTGCTCGGCCGCCGACCTCCCTGAGCACCAGGGCAACCTCAAGATGTGCTGCGAGCTGGCCTTCTGCAAGATCATCAACTCCTACTGGTCAGTGCCGCCTGCGCCCCTGGCCCTGCTTGTGTCAGTGTGCCCGCAGGGTGCCGGGCAAGGCCCTCGGGCTCCATCCTCCATGACTCCTACACGATAGAGCGGAGGGTTGATGAGGTCACTGGTGGCCCAGCTGCAACCTCACGTAGCTCCCAAGTGGTGGCTCTGGGAGGGGACCTCCCTCCTGCCTGGCCCCCTGTCCTGGTCCTTGGTGGGCTCTCCGATGTAGAAGAGGGTCCCAGAATCTGTGCAGGACATGGGGTGGAGAATTGATGGGGCAGCACGTCACCAAGTCTCTTAGCGGGCCCCGTCCGTGGGCCGGCCACTGTCGCAGGTGTCGGAGCCTCAGCGTGGGGAGCGAGGTAGGCAAGGACCCGTCCAGGCACCCTCCAGGGTCAGGCAGATGGCTTCATGCGAGGCCTCTCCGCTGTCCACAGGGTTGCCACCACCACCTGTCCCCCGCGCCGTACCTCACTCCTTTCTTGGGCAGGGCCTCCCTCCCCCCCAGCCCCACCACCACACGCCACCTCCCTTCCTGTTTTAAGGCCTTATGCCTGCCTCCCCTCAGCAGCCCCCCTTCATGGTATCCAACGTGGTTGTCTCACCCCCTCTGAGCACTTCGGTCAGAGGGGGATTGTGCCTATGTCTGGATCTGTTTCCTGCATATACTTGGAACTCCCTGGGGGCAGCTGGATCTGCCAGCTCAGGGCTGGACCTAGGAGGGCCCAGGAATGGCTTGCTGCTCCTGAAAGACTAGCAGAGATAGGCCTGCTTGGTGAGTGAGAGCTGCGGGCAGGGAGCAGAGGGAACAGCCAGAGGCCGCAGAATGGATGTTCCCCTACTATGTCCTCTGCCCCTGGGCTGCACAGGGTACCCAACTAGGGTCAGCCTGGCCCCTTGGGCTGGGCCAGAAGTGATCCCGGGACCTGGCGGTGAGAGATAGCCCTGAACGCTTTGGGGTTCAGGGCTGTGCTTGGGCTGGGCTGGGCTGGGCTTTCACCCTCCAGCTCCCGTTCCCAGGGTAGACTGGGTGTGGGACAGAGGGAAACACCCGTGGACAATTTCCCATTTCCTCTTTGTGATATTTGTCAGGCGCCCAGAGGCACCCTTCTGTTCTGGACAGGCCTTCCACAGATGTCATTGCTCCACAGCTGCCTCCTGGCAGAAATGCCTGGTCTTGGTCAGGCATTTCGAGGGCCAGGACTCAGGATCCTTGGCCTGCTCCTGTCGCTGTCTCTCCGGCATGCTTTTGCGGGTTCAGCCTCATTCACTGTGGAAAGCCTGCTGGGCAGGTGCTGGGCTTATTGGGCAAAAGCCTTGTGAGTTGATTAAGGCTTCTTACGGCCTTGAGATGTTCGTGTGAACTTGGCAGGGCAGGCCCTATTCTCATTGTAAGAGTGAGGGAACTGAAGGTCAGGGAGGGCTGGGCACTTGCTCAGAGCACCCTGAGCTAGCGACAGAGCTAGAGATGGAGCCAGTGACAGAGCCAGAGATGGAGCCAGGTGTAGAGTCTGTGCAGTGCTGAGCCTGGTCCTTCCTGGGGTGGGAGGCGTCTCTTTTCTGGGTAAAGACTAGGGAAACCACTTCAGGATTGGCCAGTGAGTCCTGACTGTAGCAGGCTGTGGGTGCTCAGCAGAGAGAGCCCCCAGCTGGGTGCTAGGACCCCTGTCTACCCCCACTGGCCCCCCGTCGGTGGGTGGGGGTGCACTCCCTCCATTTGCCTTCCCGCCAAGAAAGGGGAAAGCTGTCTTGTCATCCTGTGATTAGGCTGTTCCCATCTTGATCATTCTGAGCTCGGCTGAAGCCGTCCAGTTCCTGCACGTGATTCAAGCAAAGGGAGTGAGTCTCAGCAGCCAGTGATGGCATCCAGGGAACAGCGGCCGGTCCCAGTTGTATTCTCCTCCCTGTGCCTCGTGCCTGGTGTTGGAGGCGGAGGGTGAAGCCCCTGGGCAGGCTAGCCACTGCCACTGGTTCTTGTTGGGACAGAGACCTGGCCTTTCTGTGCCCGTGCCCCTCCCTTCTCGGCCCCTTTGTGAAGAGCCCACCTCCCTGCCTGGAGCTCAACTATCCTGCTCCTTCCAGCAAGCCTTCCCTTGGCCCTCGCTGTGCCCTGCTCCCCTGTGCTGGCTAGCTCCCCCGCAGCCCACCTCCCCCGCTCTCAGGCCCAGACCTGGGTCCCTGCTGTGCACCCTCCTGCCCCGGCACCCTGCCCGATGACTGGCTCCCCGTCCTCTGTCCCCTCAGTGTCTTCCCACGGGAGCTGAAAGAGGTGTTTGCCTCGTGGCGGCAGGAGTGCAGCAGCCGCGGCCGGCCTGACATCAGCGAGCGGCTCATCAGTGCCTCCCTGTTCCTGCGCTTCCTCTGCCCCGCCATCATGTCGCCCTCGCTCTTCAACCTGCTGCAGGAGTACCCTGACGACCGCACCGCCCGCACCCTCACCCTCATCGCCAAGGTCACCCAGAACCTGGCCAACTTCGCCAAGTGAGTGCTGGGCGCCCCTCGGGACGGAGTCTGGGCGCCAGCTGGAGCACGGGGATGAGTTGGAGTTGGGCGGCGCACGGTCCCCATGTATGGCCCCGCCGTCCTCAGTTCTTCCCGACCCCGTTGTGCAAAACAAAATCTCCACCCCTCATCCTCCCCCTACAGAAAGTACATGGCATTTGGGTACGTTTCCTTCATTTTCAAAGGTGAGAAGAGGAGATATTTTTTCCTTCTGCTTTTTTGAATTAACATTTTATCATAAGGATTATCCCGTGTACTTAACATTCATAAGCCTCATTTTGCAATGAATGACTAATATGCCTTCCAGGGAGAATGGCCCATGTTTCCGTGACCCGCCTGGCATGGTTGGGCTCTCAGGTTGTTTCAGACTGTCCTTGTTTGATGCCGTGAAGGATGTCTTTGCTCAGAAAGCACTTCAGTGTTCTTAGCTGTCCCTTGGAGCCAGTGGGTGCAAACGGAAGGGCTCGTTTGCAGTGTGGATGGGGCCCTATGTAGGCATCTCTGTGTGGGGCTCTGAGTCACATCTGGCCTCAGCCTCCCAGACCCGTGCTTCCCCAGGGAGAAGGAATGTGGGAGAAGTAGCAGAGCAGTGAGAGAGACGCCCAGGCCTCTTGGGAGGGGCCTGGGCTGGGGTCCTGGGAGACGTGCCCCTGCCGTGTGTCAGGACGAAGCAAGCAGAGGCAGAGGTGTGGCAGGCCCCGGGAGGGTCATGTGCCGGCATCCCCGACTCGTCACGTGCCGGGCCAGGGGGAGTGGGAGGCGAGATGCGAGAGGTCACAGGGACTTGAGGTGCAGGTGGGGCAGGGAGAGCCCCTGGACAGCCTGAAGCAAGAGGGAGGTTGGCTGTCCTCCGTTTGGGGTCCTAAACCCGTCAGCCTGAACGTCAGGGGCACGTGGAGGGAGCACAGCAGGCAGCTGGGAGCCGGGGCCAAGAGAGTAGCGGAGGTTCCCGCCCACAAAAGAAACTGTGGCAGAAGTGTTGGGGGCAAGGGGTGGCGGTACAGGAGGCAGTGGCTGTGGGGTCTGGGGTTTCTGGAAGATAAAGTCAGCAGGTCTCACCGGTGAGGAAGCGAGAAGCCGGACACCACCAGACTTCTGGCTCAGCTATCTGGGGGATGGTGGTGTCCCCCCTGAGGATAGGCAGCTTGGTGGCAGGGCCTGGGTCTGGGGCAACAGAGCGGATGTCATTTGGCCAGGCCAGGGGCAGGGTAGGGGCGTGTGGATGTGCACGTCCAAAAGCTCAGCAGAGAGGCCTGCCAGACATGCACTGAAAGGCATCTAGACATCAAGCCTTTGGAACCTGGCGGAAAAGAAGGAGACTGACCGGCAGTGAATGGGGAGTGAGGGCCAGAGTGTTCCGTGTCCTGTGAGAAGAGGTCCCGAAAAGGGTCTCTGGGCTTAGCCAGGAACGAGGGGGCCCTGAATCAGAACAGATTGGCCGGCTAGGGGAGTGAGTGGCACGGAGGCCGCTGCAGCGGGCTCGGAGGGATGGGAGCGGAGGAGGCGGAGGGCCTCAGAAAAGGGAGGCTCCTGGGCGCGGCCCCCGAGCTCTTACCCTGCCTGCTTTCCGTCCAGGTTTGGCAGCAAGGAGGAGTACATGTCATTCATGAACCAGTTCCTGGAGCATGAGTGGACCAACATGCAGCGCTTCCTGTTGGAGATCTCCAACCCTGAGACCGTCTCCAACACGGCCGGCTTCGAGGGCTACATTGACCTGGGCCGGGAGCTCTCTAGTCTGCACTCGCTGCTCTGGGAGGCCGTCAGCCAGCTGGAGCAGGTGCCTGGCCCCATGGGGCTGCAGGGGGTCGGGCTGGGCCAGAGGATGCCGCAGCGCTGAAGGGTCCTCCTCCAGACTAATTCGGGGGGCAAAAGTGTTTGCCCACCCAGGTGCTGGAGCCGGAGGTGCCAGCCCAGGCCTTGTCAGCATGCGCTGGGGGGCTCTGGGCCCCATTTCCTGGGAGGGGCGTGTCCCATTCACTTGGCCAGCACATGCCACGGGAGCCCACTTTGTGCACCGGGGCTCTCGCTCTGCCTGGGCACACTCAGCAGTGAGTGGACGGTGTGCTCCCTGCCTGTGAGAAATGTGATCATCTTTTGCTGCTTCTCCAGAAATGTCCTTGCTTCAGGGTTTAAGGCCACTGACATGAAAAATGTAGACTGAAGATGCGGTACCTCCCCATGTCAGGCAGGAAGGCGAAGACCTTTCCAGAGTTGCCCTTGACCATCAGTTGAAAATCTTACTCCCCAGCCACCTCTAACCCTGCTGCAGCCACCTGGCAGGCACCTTCCGTGACCTGGGGTCCCCCCATTGGCCCCGCAGCCCCAGCCCACACAGTGGACAGGTTCCTGTCGGCAAGGGCCAGGCCTGCAGGATCCGCTTCCAGAATATCTTCTGCTTTCCGGGACCTCACGAGACCTGACTAAAGTAGTTACTGCCTAGACAGAGCTGGAAGGCCTCCCTGCTGCTATCACAGTTTCAGTCAGGGCCCTCTGGTGTGCGGCTCTCCAGATTCCTCTGCTCGTGGGTGAAGTACACACGCAGGCACAGAGTTCTTTTCCTCGTGTTTGTGGTCAAGCGGGAACTTTGGTGGGCCCACAGTATGCATTTCTATCTAACTGCTGAAAGTCCTGCCGCATCACCGCTGTGACCTGGTGGCCGCACACTGTCTGGAACAGGAGTACACAGGCCACCGCACTGTCGCTGGACTCTCGGGTTCATCCCAGCGCTCTGCTGCTGCACTCTTTCTGCTTCTGGGAGTCCACTGCCCTTTGGCTGCAAGAGGCACCAGAGGGGTCACTCCCTATCGGCCACTGCCTGCTGAGTTCCTGAGCCGGCCTCCGACCACTACATCCGCTCCAGCAGGTGGAAGCACGGACGGTGGCTGCTGCCGTCATGGCTGATGCCAGTGCAGCCAGGATTTGAAATTGAGCTGTCTGTTTCTCAAGTCTGTGCTGTGTTGACAACATGAGTTTCACACTTTCCTTCTGCACAAAGTCCTGGAAGCCAGTGCATAAGTAGAGGGCATCCCAGAAGCCTCTCAGAGAAGGAGCTGTCACTGTGGCAGATTCTGGGGTACCCCCTGGGCTCCCCTCTCTGGGGCACAGGGATAGGACAGCCCCGGGTTGAAGGCTTGGGCTGGGTCACCATTTTTCCCTTTGGGCTTTGCGCCCTCTCTCACTCCCAGAAATAACTGAGGCCTGGGAAAAATGTTCATGTGCAGATTCCTGGCCTTCCCAGCCGCTTCCCAGCCTGCTGGATCTGACAGGTGGGGGAGGGCAGGGCCTGCCTTTCCAAGGGGCTCCTCTGCAGCTGCAAAGCACTTGGCCTTCCCAAGTGGCCCCCACAGATCACACCTGCCTCTTACTGTGTGTTTGCAGAGCATCATATCCAAACTGGGGCCCCTGCCTCGAATCCTGAGGGATGTCCACACAGCACTGAGCACCCCGGGCAGTGGGCAACTCCCAGGGACCAACGACTTGGCCTCCACTCCTGGCTCTGGCAGTAGCAGCATCTCGGCTGGACTGCAGAAAATGGTGATAGAGAACGACCTCTCTGGGTAAGACCTGCTAGGCTTACCAGGTGTTGTGGGGTACGCATGAAGGCAAGGTGCGGCAGTCTGTAGCCCGTTGGGGAGGAGGACGTCTACACAAATGTTTATAAAATAAGCTAGATGAGACTTGAAATGTGTTACGCAGGCTGTAGTCAGTGAACCTCCATTGGGAAAAATCAGGGAAGGCTTCTTGGAGAAGGTGGTGCCATAGTTTGGGGCTCGTGAGATAAAGGAATATTTCCATTGGTGAAAAAGGCCTTCTACGTAGAGGAACTAACACAAAGACCTGGAGAAATACGCTCTGCTGAAGAACCATTTGGTCCCAAATACGTCTAGATTACCCAGTCGCGTGTTCAGAATACTCTGTTGGTATTTCCTGCGTCTGAATCAACCTCCAGAAGTAGCACTCAGGCATGTGCAGGGTGACTGACTGCAAGGCTCTGAGTCTGGGAGCTCCATAAACTAGGGGAGGTATCGGAGGTCCAGACCACAGTCTGAGCTTGCCCCAAAGGCACAGTGACCTGTAAATAAAGCAGTTGGTGGACAGGGAGGCAGAACGTTCTCGAATATTAATATCAAAATGAGGATGTTCCTTTGAAAGACTTGGGTTTATGGGGAACTATTTCTGCCTCACTCATGCCCTCCCCTGCAGCCATTTTGGGCCAACTCGTAAGGACAAGGCTGGACAGCAGAGCCGGGAGTCAGGTCCTGTCTTGAGGCGGTGGCAGACCTATAAGCAGGCAAGGGCACTGAGATCAGGAACCTCGGGGGTGTGGTGTGCAGGACTGGAGGCCGGGGAGGAGGCCAGCAGTGCAGAGGCCTGGACGCCACTTCCCAGCTCCCTGTGAGCCTTGGGCGTCCATTCATTCAAGCTGCTGAGCGAGACAAAGCAGTTTTGGTAGAGTTCAGTTCAGGCTGAGAGGGAGCCCGGCACCTCTCCATCCCAGGCTGGGCCAACTCCAGCCCCCCATAGTCGAGCCCCCGTCTGCTCAGAGCTCTCTTTACCCCACCCCTACAACCTCCTCTCCAAAGCCCACCTGACCTACCACATTGTGCTTTCTAAGGAGCCGGCTTCCGGGGAGGGGCCAGGGAGAGGCTGGGGCACTGGGGGGAGGGTACAGCCTGCCTCTGCAGGTGCAGACCTTCCCTGCCTGAGTCACACCTCCTCTGATTCCTTGTTTTTGCCAGGAACAGCAGCCCCCGCCTGCCAGTCAGACAAAGGTGGCAGCAGGAGGCTGGGCGGGGTAGGGGTGGGGGTGGGGGGGAAGGCTTCACTAGGTCCCCATTCTGGTTGTCAGTCTGGGGAGGAACAAGAGGGAAGAGGCTGCAGGAGCCTCTTTGAAGTCAGACCCTTGGATAGCAGAGAGCCACTGCATTGTGGGTTTGGGTTTAGCTAGGGGGAATTTTCTAGAACACTCCAGGCTGCGGCACCCAATGTCCCAAGGTGTAGCTGAACCAGGAACGGATGTGCCGGGCTGCCTGGCCTGGAACTAGCAGCGCCAGCCCCTAGAAGGGAGGTGCTGTGCAGGAGCGGCTGTCCTGGCCGCCCAGTCCCTGAGGTGGCCTCCACCAGGGGCTGCGGCCGGGGCTGTGGTTTGGTGCTGCAGCCAGGCCACTGGTTGCAAGACCAGCCCACTTCTGCAGCCTGTGCACCTCCTCTCCCCTGCCCTGCCTCCCCCTCCCCCTGCAGCCCCGGCTCGTGCTCAGGCTGCCAGGCCCCGGCAGGCTGGCGGGGTTCTTGGTTTGGAGCCGCCTTGGCCGCACTCAACAGCTCTTCTCTTCCCCCTTCTTTCCCTGTGTGTGCTTGTCTCCCTGCAGTCTCATAGATTTCACCCGGTTACCGTCTCCAACCCCCGAAAACAAGGACTTGTTTTTTGTCACAAGGTCCTCCGGGGTCCAGCCCTCACCTGCCCGCAGCTCGAGTTACTCGGAAGCCAACGAGCCTGATCTTCAGATGGCCAATGGTGGCAAGAGCCTGTCTATGGTGGACCTCCAAGATGCCCGCACGCTGGACGGGGAGGCGGGCTCCCCGGCGGGCCCCGACGCCCTCACCGCCGATGGGCAGGCGCCGGCATCACAGCTGGTGGCCGGGTGGCCGGCTCGGGCAGCCCCAGCGAGCCTGGCAGGGCTGGCCACGGTGCGGCGGGCAGGCCAGACGCCGACCACGCCGGGTACCTCCGAGGGCGCCCCAGGCCGGCCCCAGCTACTGGCGCCACTCTCCTTCCAGAACCCCGTGTACCAGATGGCGGCTGGCCTGCCGCTTTCGCCTCGTGGCCTGGGCGACTCGGGCTCCGAGGGCCACAGCTCCTTGAGCTCCCACAGCAACAGTGAGGAGTTGGCAGCTGCTGCCAAGCTGGGAAGTTTCAGCAGCGCCGCTGAGGACCTGGCACGGCGGCCCGGGGAGCTGGCGCGGCGGCAGATGTCACTGACTGAGAAGGGCGGGCAGCCCACGGTGCCGCGGCAGAACAGTGCCGGCCCCCAGCGGAGGATCGACCAGCCGCCGCCACCGCCCCCGCCGCCACCTCCCGCACCCCGCGGCCGGACGCCACCCACCCTGCTGAGCACCCTGCAGTACCCGCGGCCCTCGAGTGGAACCCTGGCGTCGGCCTCGCCTGATTGGGCTGGCCCCGGAGCCCGGCTTCGGCAGCCCTCATCCTCGTCCAAGGGTGACAGCCCGGAGCTCAAGCCTCGTGCAGTGCACAAGCAGGTCAGTGGTGCTGTCCAAGGGCAGGCTGTGCTCTCGGGCTGCCGGGCCGTCATACCCCACCCGTGTTGTGCTGCTCCTCCTGGTCATTTCACCTGTCCTCAGCTGCCATCCCATGCTGAGCAAGGCCACACGTGGCCCCATCCCACCAGCCTGCCACGCATACCACCTCTCCTCTCTCCCGAGGCCCACCGGTCCCTGCCGGAATCCTTGACCAGGAACAGTGTGGCCTTGGGGTCTCTCTGCCAGTTCTCCCAGGGGCAGCTGGGGTCAGGGAGAGAGGGGAGGGGTCCATCCATCTCCAGTTCCGGGCCCCACCCAGGTTAGGACCAGACCCCCAGCACCCCCACCTTTGTGCTCTGAGCTGGCCTCCAGGACTTTCGTGTCACCCTGGGGCCACACATAGTACGTGGGACAGATGTGCTCTGGGTTGAATGCCCGCCCACCCGCCGGGCCGAGCTCACTTGCTCTCACCTGGGTGGCAGAGAGGGGCACTCAGGCCACCTGGGCTCCTGACTCTGCCCAGGCTGCCATCAGGAGTGGGAATTCCTGAGTCGGGGACTGTATCAGTAACTGGCCGGTTGGAGGTCCCCTACCCTTGCAATGTCCCTGAGCCACTTGTCCCTGTGACTCACCTGGTGGCCCCCTCCCTGCCTCCCTCCAGACCCTCACAGCTGTGTTTCATTGTAGGGCCCTTCACCTGTGAGCCCCAATGCCCTGGACCGCACAGCCGCTTGGCTCTTGACCATGAACGCGCAGTTGTTAGAAGACGAGGGCCTGGGCCCAGACCCCCCCCACAGGGATAGGCTAAGGAGTAAGGAGGAGCTCAGCCAAGCAGAAAAGGTAAAGCCGGACCCTGGCATTTCGGGGTAGGGCGGGGCTGCCTGCCTATGGCCACTGGCAACGTTCTCTCCCCTCGAGCCCTGAATGAGAGGTACTGCTTGTTCCCTGCGTATGGCCAGTCCCCTCTCCACCCCTGGTCCTCCATACGGACATCAGCCGTGGACTCTGGAAAAAGAGCAGCAAGAGGAATTTTGCTTAGAGCTAAGAATTCCTGTACCAGCTGCACGTGAGGCTCGGCTGGAAATTGTACAGAATCCAGATTCTGGTTCCTAGTCCTCAGACCTCTGGGAACCCCTTCCCTGAGTGACCAGGCCACCGAGCTTCTGCGAGGCTGGGACTTGCGGGCTGGGAGTGCCAGAGAGGCACATGGAGACCGTCATAGGGAGTTTCGTGCATGAGGGGGCAGAGAGGTGTGGTTCCCCGAGACAGTGGGGAGGGCTGTCCCCAACCAGGCCCCCCACTCTGGGTTTGCACCTATCCAGAGCCTGGCTCTTGCCCAGTTCCTGTCTCCACCAGGACATGAGAGAGAAAGAGCCAGGTAAAGGGTCCAACTGCTACTGAGAGGTTTTCTTCCCGCTGGGGGGAAAACAGTTCTGAAATACCCAGACTCCACCCACCACACACATCTAGCAATTAGTGGGGCGGTGGGGGGGCTTCTGTCCTCCCAAATTCTGCCCGTTGTCATGGCAACTGCCGTGGTTCCACGGCTGGTTCTTGTGTCCTCCTGCGGGCCAGAGCCCAGAAGACGCAGGACCCAGCGCAGAGCCACCTCAGAATGGCAGCCACTTCTTCCACTCCCCTAGATGCCCTTGCCTCAGCCCTAGGAAAGCCTTTAGCAGCCTCTCAGGCGAGGGCACGGAGGTCAGGGGGGCAGCTCTCCCTCCCCCGGCCTAGGGTGACGTTCACGTCCATGCTGCATTCCGCCACCCTCCACCATCCCCTTAGTCCACTGCATCCACCTGCTTTCACCATAATTACGTGAAGGGGGCAGGGCGACACGGGGCTCGGTGCTCCAAGAGCCAGAGTTCGGTTGGGCAGCAAGTTGGGCCAGCCTTAGCCCTGACTCCCTTTGTGAGCCTGGGGCTGGGCTATTGCACCTCTCGGAGACCCAGAGTCCCGTTTGTGACTTGCACAGGTCAGGCTGCAGCTGGAGTGCCCTCTTTCCTTGCCGTTCCGTGGCTGAACGAGCTACTGCTTCTCTTATCCTCTCTGCTGCTAACCCCCACAGGCAGATCCGGGGGAGACCTTTTTCTCTCGAGCTTCCTGGAGACGTGGCACTGCCTCTGTCAGGAAGGATGCTCTCTATCCGGCTCTGGTGGCTGAGCAACACTTGGGACGGGCCGGGGTCATCTGTCCTGCAGCCAGGCTCTCCTGTGGGTCCAGCTTTGCTTCAGGAGCTTAGCTTGGGCTGGGGCTGGGCCTCTGACCAGCATCTGGACTTGCTGCCTTCCCAACTTTCGGGTGGTCCTTTGCCAAAGTCCTAGGCTTGCATTGCCTAGGACTCCAGGAGAGGCTCCCCCTGCCTCCCCAGTCCCATATTGTCGCAGCACCCTGGCCCCCAACCCCTTGGTGTCAACCCCACCTTACCTTTAGCCTCTCTGCCCCCTCACTTCCCCATGCCACTGCCCTTGCTTTATGGTCGAGTAGAGGCTGGGAGGCTAGGGTCTCACCCCACGGGTCAGTCCCCATGGGATTGGAGAACCTTCTGAGGCCTCGGTTCCCCCTCCTATGGAGTCCCTATCTCTCAGGGCACTGTCAGATCTCAATATATTCAAAAGTGTGTTTTAACATTTGTTTATTATTTTTAAAAAACTCAGTGCTCTAGTTCAATCCTTGCTTCTGAGATTTAGGTTTGAATCTTCATTCCCTCATAGCTGTAAGATCAGGCTGCAGGGGTGGGAGTTAGGAGGGGAGGAGCCCTGGGCGGGGACAGGCTTGGAGTCTCACCCTGGCCCTTCTGGCTGGGCCCCGAAGGCATCTCCTCACTGTGTCCAGTGGGCTGAGGTGGTGAAGACCGCTGGTACATCCCGAACTGGGCTCCCTCCCACCCTGCGCTCCTGCTCGGGCTCATGAGGCTATGCTCTCTGTCCTGGGTGCTGTGCCCGTGGCACGCTGCCCTCCTGGTAGGACCTGGCGGTGCTGCAGGACAAGCTGCGAATCTCTACCAAGAAGCTGGAAGAGTATGAGACCCTGTTCAAGTGCCAGGAGGAGACGACGCAGAAGCTGGTGCTAGAGTACCAGGCGCGGCTGGAGGAGGGTGAGGAGAGGCTCCGGCGGCAGCAGGAGGACAAGGACATCCAGATGAAGGGCATCATCAGCAGGTGAGGACAGCCTTCTCCTGCTCTGGGCCAGTTCTGGTCCCACTCCCCACCCCCACTCACACACACAGTGGGCAGACCTTTGCACCGCCCTCCTGAAGGGAGGAAGGGCTGATCAGCTGCACGGGGAGATGGGAGTGGAAGGAGGAGAGTGTCCCAGGGGACAGGGACAGTGTGGCACAGGCCTGGAGGTGGGAAGCAGCCTGGGGCGTGGGGAGCCCCGCCATCAGTGTGTACTGATGGTAGAATGCAGAGTTGGATCCAGCAGGAGGTCAGCCAAGGCCAGCTGACATGGCCTGTGACTCCTGGAAGGAGTCCTGTGCTCTTGGGGAGCACTGTCAGGGGAGGTGGGATTGGAGGTGCCAGGAAACACAGTGAGGACCCAACTCAGGGCAGGAAAAGTGGGGATAAGTCAGTTACATTCAGTGGGTGAAGGAGAAGGAGGCAGAATGACCCCAGATTTCTACCAAGAGCATCGGGGTGTCTCTCGGTGCCAGTTGCTGAGATTAGGGTCCTTGGGAGTTTAGGCATCCCAACCATGCCAGTTTGGGATCTATTGAGTTGGAAGGTGAGGGATCCAGCAAAGATCTCCGTTGGCTTCGATGCTGACTCTCATCTCTGTTGATGGCTTGGATATCACATGCTGTCTCTCTCTGCACCCATGGGTGGGGCGGGTACACCCTCGTTCGTGTCTGTAGGTGGGGAGTGCAGTGAAGGTGTAACATCCTGGCCGTCCCATGGTGTCCCAGTCGTGATGTTCACTTCTTCACGACAGTAATAGGTTGAGGAGGACACGCTGTGGGTTTTGCAGCTTGTTTGTTTGCATGATTCAAGTCTGTCATCTGGACAGGCTTTGCAGGCCTGCCAGAGCCAGGACGGTTCTCCCCCACCACCCCTCTTCATCCACTATAGTAACCCTTCCCAGGTGCTTCCTCTTTAGGCTGCCTGTTTCTCTGCTCCTAATTATTGTTTGCTTCGCTTACCTGTGGGTTTGTTCATTGTTAAATGGTTAGCATGAGCAGAGGGCCTATAACTGGGCTGGCTAGAAATCCACCGATCACTTGACAGCCAGCTCTGTTCTCAGCTCTCTTCATGTGTGTGGTTTCAAGAATGGAAATGCTTCTCAAACTAACCACCACCTCCTCATCCTTTCTCTTCTCTGAAGGCTGCGTGGTCTCTGAATTCAGTGGCTTGCTTAATACATTTATTTCTACTAACCCATCCCGCTGTTCTTCCTCCCTAATGGAAATGTTGCTTATCGATTTTGTTGGTAGCATGGTTTGAATTCTCCTATGTTATTACTAGTTTTTTGCCTACTTGTTAAGTGCTCATTGTTCTATTACTTACTGAGAAAAGAATATTGAAGGTTTTAATCGTAATTGTGGATTTGTGTATTTCTTTTTTCTTTCATTTTTGCTTCATGTACACTGAAACTCTGCATCCACATCTAGGATTGTTATGTGCTGGTGATGAACTGGCATCTTTATTGTTATAAAATCACCTTCTTTATCTCTCATAATACTTTGGAATCTACTTTGATGTTGATTTTAGATATACCAACTTTATTCTGATTAGTATTAGCCTTGGAACCAATCTGTGTCTTTCTATATAAATAAGTTTCTTTTGTAGACACCTTTTCAGTTTTTGCTTTTTGTCTAATCTGGCAGTTATTTTGCCTTTTAATTGGAGTGTTTAGACCATTTATATTTAATGTAATAATCAATATAATTGGGTTTAAATCTCTATCTTGCTACTGTTTTCTATTCCTACCATCTGTTCTGTTCCTTTTTTTCTGCATTCTTTTGGATTGAGCATTTTTATAATTGTATTTTATTTCTTACTGGCTTATTAGCTATATCTCTGTCACTTTAGGGCAAGAGTTGGTGACTTCCCATAAAGGGGCAGATAATAAATATTTTAGGCCTTGCAAGACCATATGGCCTCTGTAAGTGTTCAGCCACGCTATTTGAGCAGAACTGTGCGTGTGGTGTGGCTATTTACAAAAACAGGCAGTGGGCCCAGTTGGGCCCTGTCCGACTATAATAGTAGGGATTCTGTCATTACTTTTGTTCCTTTGTATTTAAACTGTCTTTATTCTCTGGCTTTTTTAAGATTTTTTTTTTTTATTGTTGATTGCTGATAATTTGATTATGATGATCCTTGGCATGGTTTTCTTCATGTTTCTTGGGTTTGAGCTCTTGAATCTGTAGGTATGCCATCCTTCCTCTAGGAATCCCATCCCGTATACATTAGGCTGCTTTATATTATCCCACATTACTCTGAAGCTCCAGTGTGTTCTTTTTAAACTTTTTTTAAAAGACTTTATATATTTATTTGACAAAGTGAGAGAGAGAGAGATCACATGTAGGCAGAGGTAGGCAGTGGGAGACCGGGAAGCAGGCTCCCCGCAGAGTGGAAAGCCTCATGCAGGGCTGGATACGGGACTGGATGCGGGGCTCTATCCCAGCACCCTGAGACCCTGACCTGAGCCAAAGGCAGAGATGTGACCCACTGAGCCACCCAGGTGCCCCCTTTTTATACTTTTTCCCCTCCATTGTATATCAGGAGATTTCTATCCCTGGGTCTGCAAGATTAATAATCATTTCTTCTTCAGTGTCTAATCTGTTATTAATCCTACCTAGTATTTTTTCATTTCATTTCAGATACTGTATTTTTCACTTTCAGACTTTCAGCTTGGTTTAAATTCTGTCCATTTCTCTTCTCATCATACTTAGGCTTTCCTCTGTATCTTCTCAAACACGTGGAATATATTTACAATGGCTGTTTCAATGTCTACTAATTCTGTCGTCTGTGACATTTCTGAGTCTGTTTTTATTAATTTTCTTCCTGGTTATTGATTCTATTTTTCTCTTTCTCTTACGCTTGGTGATTTCTGGTTGGATGCCAGACATTGTGACTTTTATGTAGGTGTGGGATATTTTGTGTTCTTTTAAATATTTCTGAGGCTTTGTTCTGGGACACAATGAGGTTATTTGGAATTAGTTTGATTCGTTGGAGGCTTACGTTTAAGCTTTGTTGGGGTGGGTCTGGACAGCCTCTAATTTAACCTAACCTGGCTCCACTTTCCTTCTGGGGAGTCTACTTTATGTCCCCGTGTTAGTATGTCTTTCTACTCTGCCAGGTAGGAGTGTGAGCTCTCCTTGGGGTTGTTTATTCTAATGTTCCCGTGGTTCCTGCCCCAGCCTGGCTGTGTTCTCACAGGCCTGCAGACCCATCCCCAGCTGAAGAATCAAGGGGAACTCTCAGGAGATACGTGGACTTTTCCCTGTGTCTTCTTCTTGGGCACTGCTTCCCTGGCTCTCCTCAGCTCCATGACATTACTTCCCTTTTGTTGGACCTGGACACTCCAGGCCGTGAGCGGGGCTCAGCTCACGCATTCCCTTTCCTTAGGACGCACTGCCTGTTGATCATAGCCGGGAAGCCTTTTTTTTTTTTTCCATATTTTCATTTGGATTTCTAGTTTCTTAGTATTATTGTTTGATGGCAGGAGGGTAAACCCAGTCCCTGTTTTCCCACCAGCTGGAAGCCCATGTCTCTCTCCCCTAGTGTAATTTCCCTTCGGATTGACGCCATTCGGTGCCCCTCTGCTCCCTGGTCTTCCCTCCCTACTTCCTACAGGATTTACTCAGTGTCTGATCTTACTGTGACAAGGAACCCCCCTTGGTGTGGCCCTTCACCCCTTCCTCCTGGTCAGTGCTCCCTGACTGCTAATCCTGTTGACTTCGCACAAGGCCCCATGGGTACTTGCCCTAGCACAGTTGACCTCCCCGTGCTCCTTCTGCATCAGGGGCTCCCCCGAGGGTTAGGTTACAGCTCTGCAGGCCTGGAGAAGTTGTGCAGGTAGCAATGGGCACGAAGCCCTTGGAGCAGGTGAGCTTGTCTGAAAAGAGCGTGGGGAACAAGAACAACGGGCACTGGGACTGACCCCGCAGGGCCCTGACATGCTGGGGGCAGGGGCAACAGGCATCGGCAGAGTAGTGGCCTGCCAGCTAGGAGGCAGACCCAGAGAGTGTGGAGTCCAGAAACTAATGCAAGAGAGTCAGAAGGTAGGTATGAGCCACTGTGATTGACAGGTGCACCACGAGGTGAGGCCAGGAGGGGTTTCAGGGAAGGAGCAGCTGGTGACAGACACACACGTGCCTTAGCTCTGGGCTTCTGCACACGGCATTCCTCCCATCTCCCCTACTCGTTACCGCACCTTCAGACCCTGTTGATACCCCACCCCACCCTCCAGGACAGTTACCTACTCCCTGTTCTCGTTCCCATGGCCTCCAGGCCTCCCGTGCGGGGCATGGCTGGTGTCTGCCTGTCTGTATCCCTGCCACCTTGTAACTTTTTGAGTGATGGAGATCTCTATTCATCTCACTATGTCGAGTGCCGCACCCGTCTTAGCGTAGTCTTGGTGAATGTGGGTGGGTGGAGAAAGCCCTAGAGCCCTGCAGAGTTTTAATCCTCCCCCTATGCCATAGATTGGATCTTCTGACACTACACCCCCTGCCTTGCTCTGGGGGGCGGTGAAGATCTAACCCCCTCCTCACCTACTGTGGCTCCTGGAAGAACATCCAGAAATGGGCACCTCCAAGGGCTTCTGGGGAATTTGGGAACAGAGTCTGGAGCAGGTTAAGTATAAGAAGGAACAGACCCATCTCTTGTCAGTGGTTGGAGGCCCGCTGAACGGGCTCTTCTAGTATGTGCCCTCTGTGCCCGTGTGATGGCTTCTTCCCACAAGCCCCCTCCCCCCACCCCACCTCCTTAGCTGCTCCCTTGAGTGCTAGCTGGACTGTCCTTCTGTCTGGTCACAGGCTGATGTCAGTGGAGGAGGAGCTGAAGAAGGACCATGCTGAGATGCAAGCAGCGGTAGACTCCAAACAGAAGATCATCGACGCCCAGGTGGGTTCTGGCCCTTTGGTCAGCCAGAGGTGTTGAAGGACCTGGGGGAAGGAGCGGGCTGATTTGGACATCTCCTCGCCCCCAGTCATACCCCCACTGTAAAAGCTGAGGAGGGACAGGAGGCCAGGCTCTCTGATCCGAGAAGTCCGGCTTCGGGGTCTCAGTGGATCACAAGCTCACTAGCACAGGCTCTGGAAAGGGTGGGGCACCTCCTGCCCTACTGGGGTGACTTGGCGGGTACTGACCCAAGAGTGGAAGCTTTCAGGAGGGGACTGGGGACGGCATGGAGTGACAGCAGGCTGGGCAGACAGAGCAGAGGGGCTCTAGTTCAGAACTGTGGCTTCCCGGGGGACTGAGAGAGCAGGCCCAGAAGACACTCTGGCCTCCGTTCGCCTTCCCTGCACTCCTCCCCCTCACTCACCCAGGAACAGGGCCAGGCCTTGCTCAGATTCTGAGCAGCACGGACCAGCCAGGAGCTGTGACCTCTGTGTCACTTACACGCATGTGAGCGAGGGCACAGACCTCGTACCCTTGTACCTGGTGGACAACACCACTGTGCCGCTCTGGGGAGAAGCAGTGATGTGAGAGACCCAGGAAGGCTGGCTTAAGGTCTCGGGCCACGGCACTGAGGCCGCCTGCTCCCCGGCCTCCTCCCCACACACCCACGGCCCCATGACCTCAGCCCCTTTCCCGCCCTTCACACGCCCTGGGCTCCCGGTCCTCCCCACCGTCAGCCCTGGGAAGACCCCTGTCCCAGCACAGCCCCCTGCGGCCCCAACTGATGCCCTCTTTGCCCCCAGGAGAAGCGCATCGCCTCGCTGGACGCCGCCAACGCCCGCCTCATGAGCGCCCTGACGCAGCTGAAAGAGAGGTACAGCATGCAAGCCCGTAACGGCGTCTCCCCCACCAACCCCACCAAATTGCAGATTACCGAGAACGGCGAGTTCCGAAACAGCAGCCACTGTTAACCTGCCCGAGGAGGGAGGACTGTGGTGGCGCAGGGCAGACCTCAGCCCGGGGAGCCCCAGCGCGGGGGCGGGAGGCCCAGGCTCCCCCCCCTTTCCCTCCACCTGCGGTCCAGGAGGTGCCACGGAGGGAGCCTCGACAGACTGACGCGGCGCGGGCCTGCTCCCCTCTCTTCTGGCCCGAGAAGCGAGTTCGGTGCAGGCCAAGGAGACTGCACGCTGTTGAGGGGATGGCCTGGTGGGAGCAGGGGCCTGCCAAAATATGTCTCTGTTGGTTATTGAATTTGGTGTGTGTCACCTTTCTTTCTTGACCTGGCCAAGTGCATGTAGCCCCTACACCCTCCCTCGGGAGGGAGCAGTGCAGAGGGGAGCATCGCAGAGGTGGAGGACTGAAGAGGCGGGGGCCCCCGGCCCCGGCCCCTGCCCCGGGGGACTTGCCCATTGCTTCCTGGTCGCTTCCCCGGGCTGCCGGGCCAGTTGGCAGGCAGGGAGAGGGTGGGAGGGATGGAGCCATCAGAGTTCCTGTCCCCACAGGGCTCCGCCCTCAGCACCTGCCCCTGCATGCAGTCCTTCCGGGGACCCTTCCTGGCTGTGAGGAACCGAGGACTTCCCATGTACCTGTCCCCAGACTCCCTAAATCGCCCCCCCGCCATTCATGTTGCCAAATAGACACAGTGAGGATCCTGGCTTGCTCTTCTGGGCCCTCATCTCTGTGGAGAGGATCCAGAGCCTCCCTCACTTGCCCCCCTGGGCCCAGGTTGACCCTCCGGGCCTCCCCAAAGCCAAAGATCTGGGCGGAGCCGGCCCAGATGGCCCTGTGCCTGGTACCCGCCCTCCTCCCGGGGCTGGCGCGCCAGGACGTGGTGGCCGCGCGGGGAGTGGCCAGCTGGTGCTCACCCCAAAAGAAAGGCCGACCTTCCCTGATGGATGGTGGAAAGAAAGTCTGATGCCAGCAGGCCCTGAGAAGGTGGATAACTGTGATTTTTTTTCCTTTCACAGTATGCATTAGAAACAAAAGCCCGCTTGCTCGCTTGCTGGAACACAGGGGCCTTTTAAATTGAGCGTGCGCACTGCATGGGAAATAGCAGCCCTGGAGGATGTTAGCCTTGCTCCCTCTCCAAGACAGCAGCGGCCTGCACCAGGCCCCGTGTGTGCGGCTGGCTCCCTCCTCACCCTTCCCGGGCCCCCAGCCGAGGACCCAGGCGCTGCAGACAGGACAGGGGCACGGCTGGGGCTGGCTTTCCCCAGCTCTAGGCTGTTCTGTGGCTTCTCAGCCCTCCCTGCTCCCCCCTCTTGCGGGACATGGGTGGGCAGGGGCTTGGGTCTCTCGGTCCCTCCTGTCCCTGCCCCCAGCCCTGGGTAAACTCGGGCCAGAGCTGGTTGTTTGCCCAGCCGCAGGGCCGCGGAGCCAACCCCTCCGCCTCAACCTCGGGAAGCCGGGGAGACCCTCGGAAAGAGCCTGAGCCCTTCCCGGCCCTGGGACTGGAGGCCTGCCGCTGCCAGGGGCCGAGGTCCCCGCAGAGCCCGCCGGGTCGGGGAGTGCGGGAAGGGTGGCCCAGATCGTGCAGCACCCCGTCCTGGCCCGTGTCCCTGGAGGGGCCTCTCAGATGCAGCCTGCAGTTCGGTGTGGCCAGAGATCGGCCGGTGAGGAGAGGGCAGGCCCCCCAAGGGTCACAGACCTCAGGAAGGAAGGCCGTGGGGGCTCTGGCGCTGCCCCCACTCTTGCCCACACAGGCAGGGCCCAGCCCCAGTGACGTCCTCTGGTTCGGTCTCCTCCCCTCTTCCCCCCACCCCTCTCCCACCAATGCCTCGATGCCTCGTAGAGCAACCTCGGACTGAGCGCCTCTTAGCAATACGGGGGAGGTTCCCGGGACCCCGGGTGGAGGAGGCCAGCGCGGGTCTGGTGCTGGCGGCCCTTGGCGTGGGTTGTGAGCTCTCAGGCCGAGAGCCTTATTTACTTAGTGCAAAAACTGTAAAAGTGTACAGACTCTTCACAGATTTTTATCTGAATTGCAAGTCTGACAATTTTTGTAAATGTTCTTGGTGTTCGACTGTAATGTAACTATTTCACCTAATGGTTGTACATAGTCTTTAGTCCTGGTGCTGCCGAGGGCTGCCCGGGACCGCTGCTCTCCGATGGTGTGTATTTTATTTTTTAATCTAGAGAACAGTATTGGGCAGGAAGAAGAGGTTTGGGATCGGGTGTTGGGGTTTCCCTACCCGCAGCATGCACTTGCTGGCTTCGCAGCGTGCGGTCTGGATGGGTTGCTGGGGACATGCACCCTGACGGGACCAGCAAAGTGGCTTCTGTCCCAGCCACGCAGAACCCTTGTCCCAGGGTTGGGCCGGTTTGTCTGAGGGCCAGAGAGAAGGGGAGGGAGGGAAGGCAGGCCCTGCTCTGGTAAGGTAAGGCCCCAGGCCCAGTGGGGCCCCAGGCCCAGAGTCTGCCAGAGACAGCTAGCACTCCTCCCCTGCCAACACAGAGAGGCCTGACTTTTTTGCTTAACTCTTACGTTTAGGGTGAAGGAAACTGCCAAACTTCCTATAAGTGAAGACTTTTTTCCCGACTGCCCAGAAAGGGGGGTGGGGAACCAAGACCAGAGCTCCACCCCCCCTCCCCCCAGAGCATCTGCCCCGGGGTACGCCTCTCTCCCTGCCCCCCGCCCATCCGCGGAAGGCAGGCTGTCCAGGGAAACAGACCCTCTTTTCTATACCTTTGGCCCCAAAGCCACCCCCAGCCCCACACCACCTCCTTGTTCCCCCTTTTGTAAGTATGTGAAAAAGAAAAAAATGCAAACGTCGGAGTCTTGGCTGGAGGTCCTCCTTCCGGCTGTGACTTTTAACCATGTAATAATGTACAGAGAAAGTTGTTGGTGTTCTACAACTGTGTGGCTGTGCAATTTCTGTACATTTGCAATTAGAAATATTAAAGATTTATTTAGCTATTTTAAGCCTGACTCCCCTCCCTTCAGCTGTGTCTCAGGAGATTTTCCAGGGGTGACTCTTGAGTTGCGGGCTTTACCGAGGGGCGGCAGCGCGGGGTTCACCCTGGCAGTAGTCGTGGACGGGGAGACTCCCAGAGCACGGGGAGCGCGCGCTTACCGAGTGAACGCCACCTCCAGCAGGTGGGGTCTCTCCGCTTAGGGAGCGGACTGGTGCCATCTGCAGGGCCCTTCCTGCCCCAAGAAGCTCCAAAGAGAGTTCTTTGCTGGTCCCACGGGGACGGCATGGCTCCTGCACATCCTGTGGCAGACACCATCTCCTGCCTCGCTCGGATGCTTTCTCCAGGGGAGGGGCAGGAGTTTGGTCTGTGTCACCAGCAGGTCAAGGCTAAGCGGCTAAACCAAGCTTCCAGTGGCTGGAAGGCCGAAACGCATGTGGCTCTCAATGAGCCGGACCCGTTTGCAAGGCCCCACCCAGGGTCTCTGAAACCAAGCAGCCCCCAGACCCCTTCGGCTGCACCCATGCAGGTGGAGGGGGGGCATTGCAGCCAGGGGCTGACTCAGCAGGAGCCAGGCCCTGCCCAGTAACCCCAAGGGGTCAGTGCCGTCCTGTTCACACCTGGCTGAGAGGGGGCATGGCCAGGCCTCAGTCCATCCCCTCGGAAGGGGGGCCAGATACAACAGGGGGCAGGGATGTGTCTCATCAGATCCCCAATGGAGACTTCCCGTCTGTCACCTGCACAGGTGTCTGGCTCCTGCCAGGGACTTGGACCCCGGCTGTCCAGCATTCCCAGAGAGAAACCCCAGGGCCTGTGCTTGTCTTTGAAAACAGTGGGAGGCCTGGTTTGAGAACAGCGTGGCACAGTGTAGCAGAACCCCATGTCACTGCCCACCTATACCAGCCCGCCCGTGTTCCTCTCGGCCGTGGGTGCCTCTAAACCCAGGGGCTTCGTGTGGGGGAGGGGCTGCCTCCCACCTCCCAGACGTCTGCTGCTCCTGGCTTGGCCCCTGCCCCACACCACTGCGTGCCTGCCCAGCACCCCTCAGACTCTGCCCCTCCACCATGCCTCCGGCCATCAGCCTAGGTCTCCACAGCCCTCTGGTCTCCTGTGAAGACCCCTCCCCATTGTCTACATTAGTACCCCGGCCTTAGACCCCCTTCCCTCCCAGGTGTCTTTGCTGTGTCTTTGCTGCCTTCGCCACCCAGCTTAGCCCCTGCGGTCTCTTCTCCCGGGCCCCCTTTCTGGCAATCTCCTTTGATCACGTCAGCCCTGAGTCTACCCATGACCTATGCTCTCTGGGTGGCTGAGCACAGCAGACGAAAACCACCCCAGTTCGCACCAAGCCCCTGTGGGTTCCTGTGTCCCTCCCCTCTTTTCCTATCTCCCAGCCAGACGCCCTGCCTGCTCAGAGGGCCATCCTGCCCACAGGGTGAAGGCTCCATCGCTGACCCTCTGACCCTTCCCGGGCTCAGCCTCCCTCCCAGCCCTCACTGCCTGCAGCCACAAGGAAGGAGGAGACCCTCTTCCTGAGGCAGCCCCTGGCCAGGGCCCTACCCTCCACCGCCTGCATCGCTCCTAAAACCAGACCCACTGCTCTTTCCCACGGCACCAGAAGTGCTCACCTGCTCCAGGCTGGCTTTTCTTCCCAACCCCCTTCAGCCAACCTTTAAGGTGTGCTGCCCCGGGGACCCTGTCTCCACCTTGTCACCTCTGCTCCTCCCCCTGCCCATTTCCACCGGGCTTCACCTCCCACAACCTCTACCGGCTCCTTGCCAAACCCCTGGGCCCCCTTAGAGCCTCCATCCCGCTGTCCTTGGTCCTCAAGATCAAGGACCGCCATTCCTCCGCTGGGCAGGACCACGTAAACACCACAGGATGCAAGAAGTATCCGCAAAGGAGATAAATCATGTTGACAAAGGGCGTCTCTTAACTAACGTCCGGAAGCCATGAACCTCTATGTGTGCAATAAGTAGCATCAAACAGAAAGCAAAAACTGGAAATGCAAAGGAAAAAAAATCAACAGAAACACAATTACCTTCGAGACTAACACACCACTGCTATTGGTTTATTACAGATGAAGAAGACAATAAGAACCCCGAGGCTTTTAATAATTCATAACGTTTAATAAGCAGGGATACCTTATTCTTGCCCCCGAGAGCTTACCTTCTTTCTGAGTATGCTTGGAACATGACCCAAAGTCAACTATATACTGAGACATGAAATCCTCAGAAAGTGCCCAAAGACACAGCTGGGGCCACATTCTGTGCCTCGAAGCAATAAAACTAAAAATCAATAATAAATGTTTAAACAAGAAAAAAAAAAAGCTACCATCAGGAAGTTTAAAAAAATAAATATTGAATCAATAGAATTAGATTTTTGAAAGAAACGTCTTCTCATTAAAGCGTAAGGACCACAGACATTTATCTCTCTAACTCCCTAAACGCCACCCTGATGGGGAAAGCACTGGAAAGATGGTCAGCAGTGAGTGTGGGAGGAGGCTTAGTAGACAGGAGAATTTGAAAAGCCTTGGCAGATGGAAGCTGAGGAGGGAGACAGACAAATTGGGGTGCGCCGAGCAGCCCCGCCCGACAGGCTGGGGAGTGAGAGGTCCCAGCGTGATGGGACAGAGCCAAGACACCAGGTGGGAAAAAGGAGAACCAGGCCCCAGCTTCCTCCCCTGCTCTGCACAACCAGGAAATTTCTCTTTGTCGTCTCATCTCCTTGGAAGGAACTGGACATTTCTTCTATGGAGGAATCAAACCAGGCATGCTCCAGACCTGGGGACACGAGGCAGAGCAGAGGGCTCTGTGAGGTATAGGTCTGCGAGCTGGTGGCAGGGGGTAAAGTGAGCTTCTGCCCCCAGTAGTGCTTGCCCCACACTCACCTGCACGGCTCCCAGAATGCCCGGAGCCCATACCCCCAGGCAACCCGACTGGAACATTCTTTGGAAAACTGGCTTTGGAGAAAAGACCCCCAGATGCCCCAATGCCAAGACTGCATCTCTGTCCCAGCATCCCATAGCGTCACCCAGCAATCGACATGTTCTGTGTGCGTGCGTGGGAGTGGGAAGAGCGCCGACATCCCAGGAACGCCCCACCCCCGCCCCCCAGACTAAGGAAAGCTTCCAGTAAGTAAAAGGAACTGGATAGGAATTTCTCTGGGCCTTTGCTTCAATATGGCAATAAAGCCTCGATTTGCAAATATAACAGCTCAAGAAAGAATGAAGGGAAACAAGGAGGGAGGAAGGAGAAGAAAAGAAAGAAATCTTCTAACTTGAAAGAGAGATGAAACCAACCAGCCCAAGAGAGGAAACAGGAAAGAGAGACAATGCAGGAAAGAGAAGATCATTAAAAAAAATCAAAAAACAGTAATAACCCCAAACTCTAAGATCCTTATGGAGCTAAAACAAGAACAGGTGCCACGAAAAAGAAACGAGGATCAAGAAAAGACTACTAGGTTCTTTACAAAAACAGAATATCCAGTAGAAGTGATGGAATACAAAGTTGGGGTGCGCTTCCAGAAAGTACAGCAAAATACACAAGCAGAGAATGGGACAGAGGGAGGGAAAAAAAAAAAAATCTAGAAGCTCAATCCAGCTCGTGCCAACATCCAACTCCTGGGAAATCCTGAGGGAGAGAAAAGAGGGGAAGGAGACCTGGGTGTCCTGTTGCCTGGGTGTCCCACCCGCTTCTGCTCAGGTTGGGGATGAGCCCCAGGGGGACGGGGCTTGCGCGTGGAGCCTACTTAAGTCTCTCCCTCCCCCAGAGGCGCCTGGGTGGTTCTCTTGGTTAAGAGGCTGCCTTGGGCTCAGGTCATGATCCCAGGGTCCTAGATCGAGTCCCGCATCGGGCTCCCTGCTCAGTGGGAACCCTGCTTCTCTCTCTGGCACCCCCCCTTCCATGCTCGCACTCTCGCTGTCTCTATCATGCATGCAAAAAAAAAAAAAAAAATGCTTTCTAAAAAGTCTCTCTTCCCTCTGTCTGCACGACCCCACTCACGCATGCAGGTGGGCTCACTCTAAAAAAAAAAAAAAAAAAAAAGAAAGAAAGGGAAAAAAAAGAATAAAACTTAAAAAGGATAAACAACAAACAAACCCCAATACTCCAGGGGACACTGGAACGATGAGCTGCCCTCTTTTGCCTTAATTGCAAAGTTGGATGATTTTTCTGAACGTTCTCTGACAACGCGAAACGCAAGGCCTCCGTGAGCGGGCAGGCAGTGTGAGTGACGGAAGCAGGGCCACCTGCGACGACTGTCACCGGAGCAGCAGGTGGGGCCCGGGGTGAACTGACAAGCACCTGCCCTTCCTGTAGGCGTGGCTCCCCCCAGCAGGGCACACAGCCACGGATTTCCATACCGTGGCTTTTCTGACGCACCCGCACGTTTCCATACCCAGTTCTACCTCTCTCTGAGCTCCACGTTCCCACGTGGAGCCACGGGCCCACGGGCCCACGTAGCATCATCGCCCGTTGGCATCCGGCTCCACGTGCCCAAAACCGAGCTCCGGACTTTTCCGACCCCAAAACGGCACTGCCGGCCCTCCCCGTGGCTGTTACCAGGAGCCAGGGGTGACTTCTTGATTCTCGTGCATGAAAAAGGACAGATGGTTCTGGAATGGTGGTCACGATCTAGTGGGTGTGAACGGCAGGAAGTAGATCCACATGCCCCCAAGCCTTTAAAGGAAAACAAATTACACAGTGAGTGACACAGCCGAGCCGTGGAAATAAACATGCTACTAACTAGTGATGACTTCCTCCGCCGTGTGGGGCTCAGCAGGATGGGACAGGAGAACGGGCCCTCTGCTTCGTACTATTATTGTGTCCATATTTCCCAACCAGTCTTCATTGCTTGTTTTGGTACAGAGCTCTTTAAGAACAAGTAAAACCTATCCATGTAATAAAAAGCTGGACAGCCATTAAATCTATGGAATAACAAGGGACGGCGAGAGCTGTTAACACTACATTGGGTGTAAAAGCTGGTAACAGAACCGTATGTCCAGGAGGATTGGAATTTAGTTTCTAAAATCTATTTGCAAAAGCAAATCTGGATTAAGAGGCAGTGGAGGGTAAGTAAGAGCTTGAGCCTGGGCGTAAGGGACCCTGGGCTTCAGTCTGATGTCTGCTGATATGTGAGCTTAGGGGACTGGGGCAAGTCTGCTTTGTCTTAACAGCCCCGACTCTAGGTGGGACTGACCGTCTCTGCAACTGTCCGCAGAGATGCTGTTTGTCACCCCTGTCCGTCCACAGGTGCTGATGCGGAAATGAACATTACCTGCTCTGGGAGCAATAATAATCATTCTCATAAAGATCTTAAGATAAGTGGCGTCTGGGTGGCTCAGTGGGTTAAAGCCTCTGCCTTCGGCTCAGGTCATGATCCCAGGGTCCTGGGCTCAAGCCCCATATTGGGCTCTCTGCTCAGCAGGGAGCCTGCTTCCTCCTCTCTCTCTGCCTACTAGTGATCTCTCTCTGTCAAATAAATAAATAAAATCTTTTTAAAAAAAGATCTTAAAATAACAATTACTATTATTAAGGACGTACACTGAGCTGGTCGCAAAACACGGACAGAGAGGGGTCGAGGACTTGTATTCTGCCCCCCCCCCACCCCGTGCTTATCAGTATTTTCTGAATGTATTTTTGCTTTTTAATGAAAGCACATTATAAAAAAAAAGAAAGACTACCTCAAGCCAATAGCCAAGATCACCCTTAAGAGTGAAACATACCCGATGCGGTAAGAAGTTAAGATTCGGTTGTAGGACTGTGCCTCAGCAGCCAACTATAATCACCAGGCAAGAGAGGACAAAAGACGGGGTTGTCTTGGGATTTCCCTGGGAATCAGCCAACAACCAGTCACAATTCAGTAAAGTGTCTACATATGCAATAAATATACAAAATTGAAACTGCTTCTCCATGGGCACTCACACCTGGATCCCCCCGAGAGGTGGTCCGCATGGTCTGGGTGGTGCCTCGATCCCCGGCAAGGGGAAGAGGCCGTCTCCAGAGCACACCCGTCACACACCAGCCTGGTCTTATTTTCTGATGAGCAGGACAACTACGCAGCACTGTTTATTGAATTCGTATTAAAACATTCATGTATGCAACATAAATTTTTAAAATTTACTGCTATTCTTGTGACTCTCTTTTGGCATTTCTTTGTTTTTTATATATCCTTGAAATGCCCAGAAAACAAATTAACCGAGGATGTCTTGCTCTCTGAGACGCCTAGTCCGTCGGAAACAGAAAGAATCCCTTACCCAGAGGGCGGTGGTCTGACTTTGGCCACGTCCTCCCCCCGCCAGCCAGTGACTCTGGGTCAGTGACAATGAGGGGCCCGGAAGCCCCACTCACTGGGGGCACAGGATCCCTGGGGAAGGCTGGGTGGGGTCCCGGGATGGGGGTGCCCACACTTGGTGTTTACATTATGCTGGTGCATGAAGTTGGGCTTCCGGTCCATCGGGGAATCAGCACTGAGATCAGAAGCACCCCCTCCCGGGTGCCTGGGTGGCTCAGTGGGTTAAGCTACTGCCTTTGGTTTGGGTTGTGATCCTAGGGTCCCTGGATCAAGTCCCACATCGGGTTCCCTGCTCAGCAGGGAGCCTGCTTCTCTCTCTGCCTCTGCCTGCTTGTGTGCTCTCTCTCTTTCTGACAAATAAATAAATAAAATCTTTAAAAAAAAAAGGAAGAAGAAGCACCCCCTCCCACACTTCCCCAGGATTCTGATGTGGCTCTCTGGAGAATCTCTGGACTGCCTTTTTTTAAATGTTTCTAGATTTTACCTTTCCTTATGAAAGTAACAAATGCTTGTGTTAAAAGATACATTTTATTAAAACGATGAAACCATGCCTCTCACGCAAATAAAGTGAACATATGTTTAGCATTTTTAAAATTCATTAATTAATGAGGAAACCCGCCAGTTGTCACAACCCATTTGGAGGAGAATTTAAAGAGCCACATTTATAATGGGAAATCACAAATGCTGAACAAATGTTACAAATAGATGTGAAACTAGTCTGTCCCTGGGGTCATGATCAAGGGCATTCCACTGGGCACGATCTATGTTTCTACCTACAAATAGGGATAAGAATCACATGCTTTTTTTTTTTTTTTTTTTAAGATTTTGTTTATTTATTCATGAGAGAGAGAGAGGGGCAGGAGCAGAGGGAGAAGCAGGCTCCCCACTGAGCAGGGAGCCCGATGTGGGGCTCGATCCCAGGACCCTGGGATCAGGACCTGAGCTGATGGCAGTCTGAGCCGACTGAGCCCCCTCCCCCCGCCTGCCCAAATCATATGCCTTTTAATCAGGTTTTTGTGATCGAAGGAGCTGAAAAGTAGCTCAAGGATACTGAAAAGCAGTTTCCGGGTCCAGGAGTCGGGTAATCCTTGTTTCCTATTTTGAAGTCTTCCACAAATTTTCCTGACACCTGTGAAAAACAACCACAACAAACAGAAACCTCTAACGTTAAAAGGGATTTCCTCCTTCACAAATCCCCTTCTTGATGGAAATCGTTTGTGAACCGTTGATTGAGATCTCTGACAGACGTTACTCCTGAGCATACAAACTAGTATCTTAAAATCCTTTTTTTTTAAAAAAGATTTTACTTATTTATTTGACAGAGAGAGATCACAAGTAGGCAGAGAGACAGGCAGGGAGAGAGAGAGGAGGAAGCAGACTCCCCGCTGAGCAGAGAGCCCGATGCGGGACTCGATCCCAGGACCCCGAGATCATGACCTGAGCCGAAGGCAGTGGCTTAACCCACTGAGCCACTCAGGTCCCCAAAACTAATATCTTTAAGACAAAAATGCAATCACACTCCCCACCAATGGACAGTTTGCTTTTTTCACTTGGCAGTAGATCATGGACACCGAACAATTCATGACAGATACAATCCTTCTCCTAAGCTGTCCTTGTCTGCGTACCTGCGTGCCTTCTCTCTTTTCTTCCTTCCTTCTCTTTCTCCTTCCTTCCTGTTTTTTTAAATTATTATACTTGCACATAGTCTAAAATTTCAAGCCCCGGAAACAAGTTTAAAAAAACTAACAAACAAAAAACAAAACAAAACAAAAACCCAAAAACCTTCGAGGGGCACCTAGGTGGCTCAGTGGGTTAAGCCTCTGCCTTTGGCTCAGGTCATGGCCTCAGGGTCCTGGGATCGAGCCCCACGTCGGGCTTCCTGCTCAGTGGGGAAACTGCTTCTCCCTCTCCCTCTGCCTACTTCTCCCCCTGCTTGTGCTCTCTTTCCCTCTCTGTCAAATAAATAAATAAAATCTTTAAAAAAATAACAACAAAAACAACCACCTTCTGATTTTGGATAGAATTCACATTCACAGTGAATTTGCTGAAATCAATAATACAAAGAACACCCAGATTCTCCTAGTAACGCTGTTATCCCATTTGCCTTATCATTTGGTCTCTCTCCTCCCCCACCCCACCCCCCACAATTTTTTCTGAACTCTTTGAAGATAAGTGACATACGTCATGGTCCTTTACCCCTAAGTTCCCCCCGTGTGCATTCAGTAAGATTGGAGATCCTCTGTTGCGTAATCGAGGGATAGTCATCAACCTCAGTCAGTTTTGCATCAGTCCATACTGTAATCCGACATCACATTCCGATCTTCTGTGTTGAATCAGTGATATTTTTTATAGTATTTTTCCCTCCAGCATGGGATCCAGTGGAGGGTCAAGACTGTGTTTAGATATTATGTCTCTACTCTCTGCTAATCCAGAATATTTCCATGGCTTTTCTCTATTTTACCGTGTTGAGTTTTGGAAGACTGCGGCCAACTATTCCCTCCTTCTTCCTTAATGGAAATACAATGTTGCAATTTGTCTGATATTTCCTTGTGGCTAGTTTCTGGTTATTCATTCTTGGCCAAAATAATGCGGGGAGCATATTCTGTCCTATTTGAAAGCACATGATACCCGTCTCTCCCTCACGGGTGATGTTCATTTTGATCATCTGATCAAGGTATGGTCCTATTTCTCCATCGTGTAATTACTGGTTTGTTTTTTTTCCTTCTGTCTTGGTTCCAACTAATAAGCAGCCTATGGGGGAGACATTTTGAGACCATGCGAATATCTTGCTCTTCATCAAACTGTCCCCCTAGATTTAGCAACCATTAACGATTCTTGATTGATTCAGCCTTTACTAGGATGGCTACAAAGGATGATTTTCCAATGCCAGCAGCCCTTTTCCCTTACCAGTTGATGCTCAGAATTTTGCTGCCAACAAAGGATCTCCTTTCTCTTCAGGTATTTATTTATTATCGGTATATGGATACACGAAGTCCTATTTTTAAGGGTTTATAAGTCATTGCTTAATTATTTGGTGCTCAGACAATCCCAGATTTGGCCACAGGAGGCCCTTCACGCTGGTGCCCATGTCCCCTGACATCCTCAATGTCTTTTTGAACCATTGCCTTATTTTTAGCATCATAACAGGTTCAGGCTTACCTTGTACCTGCTCTCCTCCAGCTCTGGATCACTCATCTCCCTGAGCAACTCTGGGGATTGGGATTACAGACCAGGACCTGAGAGCCACTAGAACATCCTTTCTTTTTTACCTTTTCAGCAGGCAGAGCCAGGAAACAAATAAACATCTGTGTATGTGTGTATAAATATGTGTGTATGTATGCACATACACGTACAGTACAAATATGCACCCTTACGCATACACATGTGCGCACAAACATACATAGTCACCTTCCAGGTATCAGGAGTTGGCACGTAAGTCTCTGATTTCACGGAATCCGAAGTATAGCAGGTGTCAGGGGGCCCCTGCATCAGGCAGGCAGGAAGAGCCACCATAGGCTGAGCAGAAGGGAAAGACACCTGCAGGGGGGAAACGGAGCTGCTCCCCATCCTGGCCCCCCAGTGGGCGGGGGGCACAGGCTCGGACTGAGTGGAGGGAATGGCTGAGCCTGCCAACATGGTATGCAGATCCTCGGGGAGATTCGCTCTCAGACAGTCCTCTCTACAGGGCAAGGGAGAGTCCTGCGTTGCCCCCGACGGTGCCCCAAGCCTTAGCGTGTCAGGATTGCGCAAGAGCCTCAGCCATCCTGAATGAATTCTCAGATGATTCAAATAATGCTTCATCAATCCACAGAAGTGTGCCGTTAAGGGGTGGGTGCAGCCTGAAAAAAAAAAAAAAAAAAAAAAAAAACCTTGGGGATATAAAATATCATCGCCGACAGCAAAACCCAGAACGCACGTGCTTGAAAGTCAAAGTCATGCTTCATCCCAGAATATCGGCTTGGAGTCTTATCCAAGAATATTGCAAAAGACAAATAACTGGAAATTTGAAGAATTAAACAATTAATCCCAGCAGAAAAACAGCAAGCTGCAGAGAAGAACTACAAATGGCAATAAATGCAAATGTGGCCATCGATGCTGATGATTCAGGGAAAGCAAATGGGTGTGATACTGAAATCTCTCTCTCTCTTTTTTTTTTATTCCTAGAAGTGGTTAGGTAATTAACAAAAAAAGGAATCAACCCAAGTAGAAAAAAAAAATATGATACATTAAAGAAAATATATGTTCTGGCATTCCCTCTGCCACCCATGCATCAAATTGTCCATGTGGATTTCTCTCTCCTCCATTATTAGGCTCTGGAGTCCAAATTTATTCGACTTTCCATAATTAGCACTGACATAGTGCTTGGCACAGAGTAGGTTCAAAAAAGGAAGTCGTGTTTCTTGACCACAGAGCAACTAAAACAGGAATTAATAACAAAGGTTTATGGGGATATAATGTACAACATGGGGAATATAGTCAATAATATTGTAATAACTTTGTATGGTGACAGATGGTCACTGGCCTTAGTCAGGGGATCATTCATATTGTATAAAAAATATCGAATCCCTATGATGTACACCCGAGACTCATCGGGTATTGTCTGTCAATTAGCCTTCAATAAAAAACAAAGTTAATCTGCTGCTTAGAAATCAAAAATGTGTATGGAAGTGTGTATGTGACTATACATGTGTGTGTGAGTATCAGGTGTGCCTGCTGTGAGAGGTGTGCTGTGTGTCCATGTGGGCTACGTGTACCGTGTACGCCAGGATGCGAGGGGGTGTCTGTGGGCGTGTCTCCGTGTGTGACTCTGTCCCCTGTTGCTTGTACACCCGCATGGGTGTGTTCTCTGTCTTGGTTGGTGCAGAGCTGTGGCCAGAGTGTGTGGCCCGTGCTGCAGGGAGAAGCCCCGGCCTGTGGGCCCCTGGGCTGTGAGATCCGGGGGCTGAGCCCCTGGCCGGCCTGGCTCCAGGTTCTTCTGTGGTCGTGCGTGAGGGCCAGGGAAGCCAGGGACAGGGCGATGAGCAGACAGACCCAGGGCAGCGGGCAGAGGGCAGAGCAGGAGGGCAGCAGGGGGCCTGGTATCATGTCTCTGCGAGCGGCACCCAAGCTCAGCCCCCAGCGCTCAGCACCAACCCCCACGGGCTCCTTTGCTCATCATTCCCTCTTGTTCTCAACCTGTACACAAGAAGTGGGTTCAAGACCCTCCCACGCCTGCTTCTGGTTTGGAAAACCGGTCCTGGCAAGGGCAAGGGGCACGTGTTCTTCCCGGGAAATAAGCAGCACGGTCACGTTGTAATAAATCAGCGCAGGTTTCAGAGCAGCACGGGCTCTCGCAGGCTCCGCGGGCCGTGGAATCCAATACGATATGCTTCAGCCTGTCGGCTAATGGGCTGCTGCTGGACGCCACGTGACCCAACCTTCCGGGGACGTTAAACGATGCTGAAAAGTGGCCCAGATTTATTTACTGGGACCGTGCCTGTTCCTGCCTGTGAACCGGGAGATGACAAGTCCTCGTGAGCAGGTAGGAGGAGCTGGGTTTCCCTGTGGCCCTGGGGGGGGGGGGGGGGGGGGCCGCCTGTGGCCTCTCTCTTGGCCCTGCAGCCGGGTCTGGCCCAGCCCAGGGTGCTCCCCGGATCACACACCACCCCACGACTTACAGCGTCGGTTTCCCCGCGTGTCAAATCCTCCATTCACTCAGCGTTTCCGCTCCCACCTGTGTCGTTCATTCATTCACTTCCAGAACATTCCACCTGCTGTGGACTGAGCTGTGCACTGAGATGTGCCAACAGGATGGCACAGGCCCTGCCCTCCCAGAGGGAGGCGAGGCGGCAGCCAAGCCCCTGCTGTGGGAGGTGCCCTCAGTGTTGCTTCCTATGAGCCTCGTGGTGTCTGTGCCCCATGTCCCCTCGCGGTGTCTGTGCTCCGTGTCCCCAGAGCCCTGGCCGGGTTACAGCCGCCATCCCCGCTGCCTGGACTCTGGCCTCCCCGCCTCGCACCCACACGTACCACCCACGCTGCCTAGCCCACCCTCCAAATTTCGAAGTTTGTTTATTTTAAAACACAAGCCCCTCTGAACACTCTTTGATAGCAAAGAAGAAATCTTCCTCGGGCCAGCAGGGACTGCGGGGCCTGGCCTCTCCTGCCAGCCTCTCCCTGCCTCCTCCTCACCCCTGCTTTCCACCCCCACAGTGGGGAAACCCCAACCCCAACCCACACAGCCATCTGCACTTAGCTCCCCGCTCCCTCCCCGGGGGCTCCCATGGCAGAGACCGCTGTGCCTGGCCCCATGCCTACTGCGTCCTCCTACGATGCCCCTTTGGGGGAATTAGAGGAAGAAGGAGAACCTGCTTCCTGAATGGGCCCTAATTTATTATCGGAAAAGAGCAATGGACCTACTAATGAAAGGCCTTCACTGCCGACTCACAGGCCAGACTCTAATTACCTGGGAAGAACCGGTCTGCTGCATTTTTTAAAAATTTGCATTTTGCAAAGTGTTTAATGGATATTTATGCAAAAGAAGAACCTATTGGGTAGATGCACGACTTTCCATTAGGCTGAAAGGCTGAGGAGGTTCTGGGTCTGCAGCTCGCTTCATGTCCACCGCGTCTGGCAGTCAGAGGCTGCCTGCCTGCTCTCCGGCCTTCCTTCACTCGGGCATTCATTCCACACGCATTTCCGCATTTCCTCCTCCGTGCGGGGCCCTGGTTGGCCGTGGGATTCAGACATCAAAGAGCACAGCCCTGCCCTACAGAGAGATTCGCCTTGACCTGGGTTCAAGGGGTGACAGGAGGGCTGTGTGGCCACAGGGGAGGGTGAGCCCATCTCGAGCAGAGATAGTGGCCACAACACCTGGAGGAGAAGCTGCCCAGGCCCACAGGGGAGGAAGGGCATTGGGAGCAGAAGGAAGAGCATGGATGAAGCCGGGGAGGAACGGAAGTGCCCGGGCGTATGGGAAATGGTAAAAATCTGGGAGAGCTGGGGCGCCTGGGTGGCTCAAGGGCATGGTCATGATCCCAGCGTCCTGGGGGAGGAACGCAGGAAGTGCCTGCCACTCTGGCCGCTCATGCTCCCTCTTTCTCTCTGACAAATAAATAAAATCTTTAAAAAAAAAAAAAAAATCTGGGAGAGCTCAGGTCAGATGTATGGGACCCAGAGGCAGGGACTCTCAGGTGGCCCCCTGGTTTGCCTATAGGGGGCGCCCTGGGTTCTCCTTTATGTGTCCTTGACCCCAGTGCAGGGCACAATCTTCCCGGTTTCCCATGGTGGCCCTGCTGGTCAGGGCTGGGGAATGCTGGACCCCACATGGAGGTCCCCCCCAAAGCAGGTGAGGCGTTTGAGCTGGATCCCGACGATGGGACACTGTCCTCCATCTCGAGGTAGGAAGGTGACGTGATCAGATTGGCATTTCAGAAAGGCCACTCTGGCAGCCTGAGGAGAGTGTGTTGGAGGCAGGAAGACAGTTGGCTGCCAAAAAATGGCCCTGATAGAACACATAGTTTGCAAAAATATGACAAAAGGCTAAGTCTTCTCATCTGCCACGAGATGCTACAAATCGACAAGAAAAAGACTAGCAGAGAAATGGGCAAAGAACAGGAGCAACCAGTTCACAGAAAAGGAAATACTAGAGGGTCGTTTTTTCCCATCCATTGACAAAAATGGGCATTTTGAGACTATGCTCTGTTGGGGAGGGTGAAGGGATCTGGCCCTCTCACACCTTGTCGGGGGAACAAAAGCAGGTCCTGTGTCTTGGGAGGGCACCTGAACAATTTATCGATTGCAATTTAAAGTGTGCGTCTCCTTTGACCTGGTCATTCATCCTCTTGGGTAGAGCTGGACAGGTAAATCGAGATGCGTGTACATAAAGAAGAGCCCCGTTATGGGATAACAGAAAACCGGACACAATGTGAATGCCTCCCCTGGGAACCAGCTAAGCGAACTCCGTATTAGAAGCGGCTGTAGGGCGTTGTATAAAGGCGCGCTCTAACGCCGTTAAGAGACTGAGGCTTGCCTCCGCGTCGGTGTCCTGAAACAACGTCCTAGAAATAACGCCCCGTGGCGGAAGCCGAGTACAGGGCAGCGTATGAAAGAGAGGAAAAGGGGCACAGGCACATACCTACGACTTCTGGTGTGTGCGCGCACTGTCTTTGAAAGAACATACAGACCCCCGGGAGCGATAGTTGTCTCTGGGGACGGACTGGAGGACTGAGGGACGGGGTGGAGGGAGACTGCGTATGACTGAACATCTCTGTGCCGTTTTACTTGTTTTAGCCGTCTATCTGCATGTGTGCCATATGTGCATTTAAGTGTATGTGTGTGTGTGTGTGATGTTTACATCTCCATTGTGTATTTCTTTGAAACCAACAACAACCACGTGAAGCCCAGATGGGCTGAGTGTCTTTCCCATGCAGTGGGGTTGGCATTTTACCTACTGTCCTTGGGGACTGGTTTTTCCTGACAGTAAATTCCCCAGATATCTTACAGGAATCAGAACTCTTTAAAAGCCATTTTTAAAGGAAGCCTACGTAAGATGTACAATGTTCCTCCATATCTTTTTAGGCAAAGAATGTGGAATGTGAATGAACACTTCCTGGCTGGCCCCAAAACCAAGGGTTCTTTGTCCCCGCATTGAAAGTCCCCTCTCTGCCGAGGCCCTTGTCCCTTCCCCTTCCCCTGCTCCGAATGCCACTTCACCCGCAGCATGTGAGCGCACTGAGAAGGGCTGAGACGGGGAGTGTCATTTCCAGACCCGGCGTGAGTGGCCTCTCTTGGGGCTGTGGAGCCAGGAGCCCGGGCTCCGGGGCAGACCTTCTGGATGCCGCGATGCTGTGTGCGTGAATGCCTGGGGCCCCAGGGGAAGGGGGCTTGGAACATTCTGATCTGCAGGAATGTGGACAGCTGCTTCCCTCCCCTGCTGGCCTGCCATGTGGCCTTACGGGCCGGAAAGGCGGCCTTCCGCAGCCTTAGGCAAGGCATGAAGCTTCTCTGAATCCCTACTTCCTTGGCTCTAAAAGGAAAGTGATGCCACCAGCCTCCCCGCCAGGGCTGCCGGGATTCCAGTGCCTGCGACCAAGCCGGTCCATAACGTGGGCACCGTTATGCCAATGGCCTCCGTGCCACAGTTCCCCTCGGCTATGGCTGTGGCCAAGCTGAGCAGTTCCCAAGGCCCCTGCTCCGAAAACTTGGCCGGACTCGGGCAGCCTCCAGGAAGCACAGACGGGCAGGCAAGGCCTTTCCTCAAGGATTTTACCACACTGTGCAAGGGCTTTTTCAGAGAAACATTTGCTGACATGGTGCTGCTGAAGGCCTCCCCCAGAACCTCCCACGCCCACACGTTCTGGGACACCTTCCTTGACAGAACTCAGCACCGTGTGAAGGGGGAGCCCCTCCCCCCCAACTCCTGAGGCCGGCAGTGCTGAGAACCATCTGGAGTGCGGGGGCTCCACGAGGCCGGGATCTCAAACTGGCCTGGGCGTTTACAAACTGAGCTGCCTCGGGAAAGCCCCTCTGCCTTGGTTTTGAACCTCAGTTTCTTCACCTGTGAAATGGGGTGATGATAGGACTGTCCATTTCCTGAACTTTTTAGATGAACGCACAAACCCATAGCGTGTGTCCGGCATGGTCTGGCCAGTGTGTGTGCTTGGTGAGTTGGGGATCTGGGGGACACGCCCTCCCCCCTGCCCTGTGCACAGCTGCCACCTGCTCCTGGAGGAGCCCTGCCGACATTCCACTCCCTGCACCGCGTTCGATCTGTGCGTCTGTGTTCACTCTGTGGGTCCGTGTGCAAGGCCGGCCAGAGCCGGCTTGGCTGGATCCCCTGTCTCCAGGCCAGGGGGCCCCAAGACTTGGGCTGAGGGTGCTACTCTAGCCTGAGGGTGCTACTCCACCCTGTCTGAGAGCCTCAGCCATGCTGGGAGCTGGGCCCAGCCCCCCTCCTCTTCAAGGGGAAACCTCAGGGCTCACGAGCTTCGGACTGGGTTTTCCAGGTGATGGGAGACCTACCCAGAGATCTTGGAGACAAGCTGCAGCTAAGTGACAGGCTTGGCATTGGGTTTCTCGGTGGGGAGAGACGAGATCCTTCGTCCTCTCTGGAGTCTGGCAAAGCCACGGTGCTGAGCTTCTCAAAGGGACAGTAGGTGAGGGCGGGGTGGGGGGGACACTCTGGACAGCTCTAAGGTGAAATGGATGACTGTTTCCTTAGAGCAGCAATTTTATTTGAAGATTTAGAGGAAGAAAAACCATAAAAAAGATACTACGTGTTCGCCAAGTCCCGTTTTGTTTCTTCCAGCTGGGTGGGCAGCAGGAACTCATCTCCCAGCGTCTGTGCCCTCAGCTTGCGGCTCTGGGATCCGGTGCCGGCCAAGGGCTTATGCACAGAGGTGAAGTCAGCGCCCCCTGAGCACCCCACCCCTGCAAGCCTCCCATCTTCTCACAGACACCCAGGAAGCCGCCGCTGAGAGGAAAGGGCCCAGGCTGGAAGCGGCCTGGATCCTGCCCCCTGACTCAAGTCAGGTTTGCACGAGCAGAAAAATCACCCTCCGCTGGGTTCGGCAACTGTGATTTGGAGGTATTCGTTGTCACTTCAGTATCACGTAGCCTACTCTGACTAAAATAAGGACATAATATGAAGAAGGCCGTACTTCTGGGAGTTTTAAAGCTAAAACATGAGGTTGCTTCAAATAAGTGTCTGCCTCCTGCTGGCCTCTGCAGGCCCCACCGGCGGACCTATGACCTGCCAGGGTCTGGGCTACATTTCACTGAGCACAGCGGCAAGGGGCCCGGTGCCCCTGATGCTGTGGCAGCGGGCTCCAGAATGAGCGCAAAGCAGATTTAAATTACAGGGAGCAGCTACCAAGGTAGAGTGTGTCAGATCACGTCTCGAGCGTCTCGTGATTAGAGCCAAGTGAGAAATGAGCCCAGCACCGGCCTCCAAGGGACCCCCGGCCCCTAAAGTGTTCTGTGGTGGGTGGGAGAAGCCGCTCTACCTGGGGGAGCCCTGAACCTCCCTGGGGCCCTGGTGTGAACCAGCCCAGAAACCGAGAATCACCGCCTGAACGACACACGTACGTTCCCCGTGTCCAAGTAGCTGGGGCCATGGTAGGGTCACAGCTGATCAGGTGGCGGGGCCTGGGGGACAGGAGAGGTTGCTGTGTTTATAACTTTGTACAAGTTATTTCCCCAAGGTCCCCAGCTTTGTTGCGGGTAAGAAATTGGAAGAGATGATGGTGGCACGTGAAGATTTTTCCTTACCTGCGAACTCCGTCCGTAAAGCAGCTCAGAGCCGAGAGGCACCATGGACTTTGGGAACAGACCTCCTGCCTCCCGCCCTAGAGGCCCCTGGGCTGGCGCTGGCTTCTCTCTTCACATTCCCTCCCCCAAGAGGCGTTCCCTGGCATCACTAGCTTTGCTGGGCCTTTGGGGCAAGGCCCTTCCCCTCTCTGGGCTTCCCTCGCTCTACTGGTCAAACTGATGAACAGCGGGCAAGGATACGAGCTTGTCACTGAGTCCATTACATGTGGGAGATACAGTGGGGGCTGCTTGGGCTAGAGCTGGAGGTGGGGACTGAGCCCTGAGAGGTGCCACCAAACACCCACGGGCTCTAGAGGGAGGCAGAGGTATGGAGAAACCCTTACAGCTCCAATGGCCCCACTCACCCCTGCGAAGATGTGTCTGGCCCGGCTGCAGAGGGCCAAGGCTGATGTCACTTCTGAGGCTGCGGGACGGCCTCCCGGCAGCTCCGCCACCCGGCAGAGCTGTGACCCGCAGACCCGGGAGTCCAGAACCCAGGGCTGGCATAGAGGAGGAGCACAGGGAATGCACAGCATCGGAAGCTTTCCTAAAATGGAGCACGTGGGGGCCGAAGAACAAAGGAGTCCCCTGGGGTCAGAGCCAGCCTGCATGGCCCCTGCTGTGTGGGGGGGGCACTCTGTGAGATGAACCTCCCTGATGCCACAGAGTGGTGGGATTTTGGGGGCGGGAGCGGGTATCCCAGTGTAACCTTGGGCTATCTGCTTTTCACTTCCCATGAGGGCTGCTGTCAGAGCAGACGTAGGCTGCTCCCCGAGAGTCCAGGGGAGAGGTGGTGCCAGGAAGTGGGGAAGACCTTTGTTCGCAGGGAAGGAGCCACCAGGTGAGCCACAGCACCAGCAATCACCTTTCCCGCGCAGCTTGAAGGGCTCAGTTCTCCAGGGAGGTGTCCGGCCTGGAGCTTCCCGCAAGGGAAGAGTTTCCCTACATACCTTCTTGGCCTGGAGCTGCGGACAGTGGCTGCTGCACACTCGAGGCAGGGGGCAGGAAGGGCCACCCTCCCTCCCAGGGCAGCTGTCCCAACCTGCCTCCCATAGGGCGCCACACTGGGGGGCACTTCCCTCCTTCCGCAGGGCAGGCGGTCCTCAGCGGACCAAGAGGTGGGGGATATTCCAAATTTCTCCTTTCATCTCCCCCTGGGATCGCACAGTTTCCTTGGGGCAATATTTATCTTCCCAGGCAAACAGGAACCATTAGGGGAGGAACAAATCAAAAAAGAGCCCTTTTCTCACCAATTGACCCAAAACGAACAAGCATTGTCCACCCCAGTGGATTTGCTGTGAAAAAGTACCGTGTGGAAGGAATGGTCAATACTTTGCAGCCGTTTCTACAATGAGCCTGTGTTTAGCAACACTCGGCTTTGTTTTATTATTGCATTTTACGAAGTTACCAAGACAACTGAGGCCAAGTAACAGAACCTTGATTTTATGTGCCATGAAAATTTAATAAAGAGTGTTTAAAGGCTTTTCAGAGGCAGGAGCTGCAGCAGAGTCCTGCCTGGAGGGAGGCCGGCTGGAGCGCGAGGCCCCCGCGGCACCTCGAGGGGCCCCTCTGGCGGGGACGTCCAGGTGGGCACCAGGGTTCTCTGGCATCCGGCCCGTTCTAGCATATTTCAACAGACATTTGTCAAGATAGCTCTCAGACAACAAGTCTGGTGACAGGCTCTTCATGGGCATGAGGACACCGTGGCCACCATAGGAGTCCGAAAGAGGGCAGAGAGAGGGCAGTGAAGTCGCCGGTGAGAAAGTGTGACAAGGGCAGCAAAAGCAGGTCTTCGGTTTCCCGTTGTGATGCAAGAGGTTCTGCAGGGAAACTATCCAGGCTGGCTTCCTCCATCCCGGGCCGAGGCCTCGCTCCTGCAGCCTGGGAGCGTCCCAGGGGAGCCCCAGCAAGGAGCAGCCAGGGTCCCCCAAGGCCCAGGACCTTGGTCCTGGTCGGAATCCTCGCAAGCACCTTCACGTCAGAGGTCGTTTCCCAAGAGCCTCTGGGGACAGGTTATGTCATCCTAGGGCTGCACAGAGCCCCTTTTCCTAGGATCTCTAAATAAGACTCAGAAGGAAATTGCCAGAAATAAGAATCATCAGTAATTTTGCCGTTTTATACGAAAGCGTGATGGTGTGTGTGTGTGTGAGAGAGAGAGAGAGAGAGAGCGCATTGGGCTGCGTGGTTTTCCTAGTTATATAAATGTCAAGACTTTTGGTTACTACAGACGGAGGTAATGGAGTAGGGTGAATGTTCTGCAGAGCTCCTTCGTCGCTGGGAAGGGAAACACATTTTGGGTTTATTTCATGAGGGAGAAATCGGTGTGCCATCTGGGAAAATCCCTCTCCCGTTCATCACACCGAATTGAAGACTGGCCAAAAATCTCAGTCAGGGCCAGGTGGGTTTTAGGTCCCTTGACCTCGCCGAGAGAGGAGAACGGCTCCCTCGACCGCTGGGACACCAGCTCCCCAGCAAGAGATTTCATCATTTCTGAGCTTCCAGGGAAGCTGCTCAAACGCCGGTCATTTCAAGCTCAGTGTCCAATTATAGGGCCGAGGAGTTTAGGACATTAATCAAGAAGTGAAAAAAAAAAAAAAAAAGAAGGAAAAAAAGAGGGAGGCTATTTCGGCACAATACTCTGCCAGTCCAAGTTGCACGTGTTGGAGCTACAGCTGAGGCCATTTTTCAGCCTCGAGTGTCCTGAGGGTGAGGTGGAGAGGGAGAGGAGGTGACTGTTTGGGCTTCATTCGTCCTGACGGATGACAACATTCAAGAAGGAAAGTCTTCCTTCCTCCCTTCACACGTTTTTCAGAAACCAGAGACTGTCGAGCCTCACCTTTGTGTGTTTTTGTGTTTGCTGTGTTTGCATTTGCTGTTTCTTGTCTTGGCTCCCAGGGACCAGGTGAGTAAGGGCCTGTCATCCCCTTGTGTGGCTGAGGGACCTGCCAATCGGCCCCTGGAGCCCCGCTGGGGTGCGCAGCACGAGAGGAGCAGGTGGGCAGCCCCTGGAAGCTCCCAGAAGCCCGGGTACGAGCTGAGCCACACCCCCCACCGGCCTCCCACATCTCTGAAGGGGATTCCAGAGCCTCCCCGCTCCGGGTTTTGGGAGCACAGAGTCTCTGTGCAGAGCTGTCACGGCGCCGAGAAAGGAGCACGGGGCTTCACTGAGGGTCCCGGCTCTGCCCTTCTGTAGCCGCGAGCTTGGGACTGTCTGTGACGAGGGTAGTGAGAACCCCACCCCTCGCTGCGTGGCTGGAGGATCCGAGGGCAGGATGGCTGCACCAGACTTTGTAAACTGTGATGTGCGGAACAGGTGTTGCTAACGTCACGTGGGAAAGGGAGTTGGTTCTAGAAAGGCAGGAACATGGTTCCAAAGGTCTGGGCTCTAACCCAAACCAGTCCTAGCACCACCCCCCACCCCCCCAACATGCCCCAAGCATCTACATTCATGTGGGGATTATCTCTGAGCTCACCAACCCCACACGGACAGACAGACGGATGGATGGACGAACGCAGGCGGCTGCAGAGGTGAAGAAACGGCCCCACTCAAGGGAGGAGCTGTAGGGTGTGTCATCCAGCCCGGCGAGCCTTAGTCTCTGAGGTCAAAAAAAGGGGGAGCCCGGAGCGGGTCCTCTTCCTGGGCCCGGAGCCATGGTGGCCGGAAACAGCACGTTCTCTTCCCGGGGACAGGGCGGGGGTTTGGGGGCAACAACAGATGGCGAGGGCCCCAGGAGCATGGGGGCCAGGACCCGGACCAGGCCAGGCTGAGGCTGCCCCCTGGTGTGTGGGGGCCCTGATGGAAGGGAAGGAAGGGGAGGGATTATGAGCGGCCTTGAACACTGGGTTACGGAGCAGAGGCTTAATCTGGACAGAGATGACAGCTGATTGAATTAGGGGATTGAGTGGTGAGCTCTGGGGTTCTCTGAGTTCCTTCGGGGCCACTGGGGATGGAGGATGAGCTGAACAGGAAGAGAGGCAGGAGGAGATGAAGTCCAAGCTGGGGAGAGTGGACAGGGACCCCCAGGAGAAACAAGAGGGCCCTTGTTGGGGGATGGAGGCTTCTGTCTCCGGGACGCTCTGTCCCTGCACCTGGGATGTGGCTCGATAAGGGGTGCTTGCTAACAGCCCCGCTGGCTCCCTTGCGCCTTTAGAAGCACCGCGAGTGGGCTCCACACTGGCCAGGCTGTGGGGACAGAGCTCCTGGCTGTGACAGCGGAGAAGTCTCGTTGGAGGATGGAGGGAGGGAGCAGGACGGCCAGTGTGGAAGGGGAAGGACGCTGGCCGAGGCACCAGCCGCAGCAAGACAGGCGTGGCCCCGTGGTGTCCCCCAGGCAGAGCTCAGAGAGCCTGGTCTTCACCATTCACTGAACCCACTCTGGAAGTGTGGGCCCTTCAGGGACTTTGGCTGCAGTGTGTGTGTGTGTGTGTGTGTGTGTGTGTGTGTGTGTGTGAGACTCAGCAGGAAGGGGAGGAAGGGGCACTAGGGGAGAAGAGGGCCAGGGGGTGGATCCTGAGGGCCGGATCCTGGAAATGGGGTAACACAGGGCACAGCACAGGGGGCTCAGCTTCTCATGGGACATCTCTGGACCCCGGCTCCCCAGCTCTTGCTCTTCTCTTTAGGAGAAAGGGGACATCCGTCTTTGCTCTCGTGTCAGCTGCACCCGGCAACACCGCTGGCCAGTTGTCCATGGGGGGGCGTCCCCTGGGCCCCAGGCGGTGGGGTAGTCTATCACTCTCCAGTGAGGGAGCAGCCTCTAATCCCCCCTGCTCAGCAGCATTGAGAAAGAAGCGCCCTGTCTGTTGCATACTGGCCTCATTTCACTGCGGGGTGCAGGGCTCCAGGTGCTGGCCGCAGGTGGGGCTCCTTTGAGAAAGTGATCTGGGGGTCCTGGGCAGAGCCACCCGCCTGCAGATGACGTGCAAAGGTGGGGGACAGGACATTCCTCCCTGTGAGAACTGACATTTTCAAATCACCCCAAACCATGCCACTCGAATTCAACCTATTGACCTCCCCCCCAATCCAATGTGCTTGGTTGATTTGGACCTGAAGACTGCACTCCATTTTGGCAAGTGATTACTTTCTGAAAACAAAGTCAGAGCTTTGTTGCAAAGCCTCTGTGCTGCTCCCAGCTGCTAGCAAGTGTGAGACACATGTTCACTTGGGTCTTTCCCGGGGAAGCCCATTTGCTCCAGCAGCGACAGGGACTGAAGAACGGGCCTGGGGTCATCCCAGATGGCTTCCCTCACAGCGCCACTCAGGAACACGGATGGTCCTGGCCCAGACCACCGGACTGCAGGAGAGGGGGCAGGGTCCTGGGAGACCCCGGGCTGCCCCGGAGCAGTTGCGGGGGGTTGGGGGGATTGGAGCTGGAGTCACGCTCACATAGGGACATAAAGGAAACGGGGCTCTGGGGTGGACCAACAGAATTGGACCAAGCTGACACTATAGATGACCCCCCCCACCCAGACCTTTCTTTTCCCATCTGAAAATGGGAACAGCAGTAGGAAACTACCCAAGGTGATTGGGGAGTCAGGCTGATGACTGTTCCCAAACAGGGGCATTCAGTAGCCTCAGCCTCCTCCTGCCCCTCCCAACTTAGGCCTCTTGTCCTGCTGTCTGTTTGGGAAAGCAAAGTCATTACAGGTGGCTCTGGTCGACAAACAGCCCAGAGTGAGCTCTGCAGGGCTTGGTTTTCCAAAATGCCACCTTTGGAGGCCTCTGAGTCTTCCCTTCTGAGAAGGGCTTTGCCTGGGGACACAGATGGAGACAAGGGAAGGGTCTCGTGGAAGGGAGCGTGTGGGCCCTGCTTTCCCTCATGCCGTGCCCACCACCTGAGCCTCGGACATCATGCTCCTGCTCTCGCTGGTCCTCCCCAGGGTCTTCTGTCCTCCACCCACCCAGGGTCCTCTGGCAGCACCTGCTGTCCACCAGCTGGCCATGCCCTATCTGTGCAGGGTGGGCCATCAGAAGCCACGTGACCGCCGGACACCGGCTTTGGAATCAAGTTCAAACAAAATCAAACAAAATGACCTCCGAGGCTCCCGTCAGCTCTAAGACTCTCAGAGCCTTCCTTAGTTACTCCTTGGTTAATTATTTCATAATTAACAACAAAGCGAACACTGCAGGAACAGGCAAGCTAAAGGAATAGACGAGGCCGATCTGTTCACGGCACCCATGAAGCACATGATTGGGGACGGGAGAGTCGCGTCTGCCCGCGTGCCAGCGCCATTTGGTTCTCACAGCTCGCTGGGAGGAAATGAACATGATGTCCCTGGGACTGAACAGTTCTCTCGGAGGCCCCGGCACCGCACCCCCCCGGCCCCCCACCGGGCTGGCTTCCTCAGGGTCTCCTGCCACGGCTCAGGCTGGGGGTCCCGGCTGCCCTGTGCCCCCAGCGCAACAGTTCTGCCCGGTTGTTGCTTCCTGTGAGCCCAGAATAGACGCTGCCATCTGTCACGTTGGGGATGTCATATGTCCACCGATGACTCATGAATCATTGGGCCACCAAGAGGAAGGCGGGCGTGGAATCATTCGCCTCTCCAAGCGCGGCTGAGCGGCATGTGGAGATGAGAAGGGGCAGAGGAGGGGCTCTCTCGCAGGGGCTCTCTGCAGCCGGCCTCCCCTCTCTGCGGGCCAGAAGCCCAGAAGGTTCTCTTCAGCCCAGAGGGGCTCATTCTCCATCTGCAGCAACGAGAGGCCCTCAGGACAGCGCGTGTCTGGAGTTGGAGACCTTGTGGGCGCTGTTTGTGCAGGCCGGGGGGGTGCCCTGTGCCAGCGGGGCCGAGGCGGCGGCCTCCTGGGGGGTGCCGCTGTCTGGGGCCCGGCCCCCCGACGTGCCACTGCGGCCGCACACCAGGCGCTTCTCGTCCAGGAGGGAGAGGTGGTACTCGCACAGGTCGACCAGCGAGGCCACCTGCTCGTGGAGAGGCAGCATCTTGAACTTCCGCTGAGCCAGGTAAAAGAAAGCCTCCACAAAGCCCTGCAAGCACATGCCTGTGGACAAAGAGTGCAGCGGTGAGCAGGGCAAGGCCCCACGGCACACGCCAGGCCGCCTCCCCCCGTCCCCCGCTCCCCCCCACTTCCTTTCTGGAAACTTCAGCTTTGGGGTTCAACTCCCAGAGTGCCTACCCTGTGCCGGGCACAGCCGGGCCTTCACCACCATCTGCGGATTCAAGCCCCTCATCAGTCCTCTGAGGTAGGCTTAATTCACACGGTTTGACAGACAGGGAAACTGAGTCTCAGAGAAGTGGAGCTGGCTGGGCCACGTCACGTGGGTGGAACGTGGCGGAGCTGGGATTTCAACCCTGGCCTGAAGCCTTATTCCTCCGCACCGCCCTCACATGTCTGCTTTAAAACCCAGTCCCTAAGTTTTCTAACAGTCAAGAAAGTTACGGAGAGAAACCTGAAGGTTTTAGCTCTTGACAGAGGTGCTGGTTTCGTGGGTGCCTTGTCAAAACTTAAAATGTGTGCATTTTGCTGTATGTAGATTTCATCTCAAAGAGTAAAATAAACCTGACCCCCTTCTCTCTACCCAAAATGATATTCTAGACAGCAGTCCGACCACATCCCTGAAACGTTCTTCTCTGACTTTGCCTCCCAAGTTCCTACTCGTCCTTGGGACCTGAGCTCAAAAATCTCCAGCTCTCCTTGATCCCCAGATTAGATGTGGCCCCTGGCACCGGCTTCCTGCATTTTCCTTCGCAGCACCGACCACGCCGTCTTCCGTGTTTGTGCGGTCGGTTCTTCAACCATCTCTATCTTCCCTGCTGGGCTGTGAGCTCCAGCTCGACACTCGTCCCCTGGCACCAGACCCTGGGGGCTCCAGGTAGAATGTGTACACGAGGGCATGAATGGATGGACAAATGAGTTTGCGGTAGGTACTCTACTGACCTTGCCACTCACGGCACCTTTTTGAGATCAGTGTTCTTACGTCCCACTTTACAGATGAGGAAACGAACATTCAGAGAACATCAGGTCATGAATGTTCCGCCCTGAACGTTCATGTAGGCCAGATAACAGTGACCTTGGGAATTCAAACTTTGACTCTCGATTCTTTTTTTTCTTTTCTTTCCTTTTTTTTTTTTTTTTTTTAAAGATTTTACTTATTCAAGATAGAGAGCAAGAGAGAGCACAAACGGCAGGAAGGAGCAGAATCCCTCCTGAGCAGGGAGCTCAACGTGGGGCTCAATCCCAGGACCCTGGGATCATGACCTGAGCCAAAGGCAGACGCTTAACCGACTGAGCCATCCAGGCGCCCCTTAACTCTCACTTCTTTTAACTAAGTTGCACTGCATGAAAAGTTCTGAGTCTTTTTCAATGTCCAAGTGAAAATGAACCCCACGATTCAAAGTCATGGGATTCCTGGGCTCCTCAGGGCAGGTGACGCTCAGTATTGTAGAGGAGGCCGGCTTCACCCCTGCGAATCCATACCTTCCCAGTGGCCTTGCTTCCCGGCTCACCACGTTACTCAGGCTGCTGTCCTCGGGGAGAAGCCTGGCCTGGAGTCTGTAAATCCTGGATTATATATGGACCCTGGGATCTGAGAGCTCTTTTCGTGTTGGGAACTGGCGCTGAGCAAAGAAGCTGTTTCTTTGTCTCCTTCCAAGTCCATCAAAGCTTTTTTGCTCAGCTTTTCTGGACTCCAGATGCTCTGCCAGTGCCCTGCTCTGTTTGGCTCCGATGGGAGATGCTGATAAAGGGAACAGTAACCCTTGTGTAAAACCCTTTTAATGTAAACAGAGGCCTGGTACAGACAGAGATGCAGGGCCAAGGGGGGGGCTCCGTCTGCATCAAGAGACCGATATTTCTGGGGAGCCTGGGTGGCTCATTTGGTTGGGCATCCAACTCTTGATTTTGGCTTGGGTTCTGACCTTGGGGTCAGGGGACTGAGCCCTGCGTTGGACCTTGCACTCAGCAAGGAGTCTGCTCTAGACTCTCTCTCCCATCCCTCTGTCTTCCCCTGGCAAGTGTGCACACTCTCTTTCTTTTTCTTTTTCTCTCTCTCCTAAATAAATGAATCTTAAAAAAAAAAAAAAAAAAACAAAAACAAGAGAAAGAGAGATATGGATGTTTCCTAATCACCGATAATGGGCCAGGCTCTCCTAGATTGTGTGCATGCGTGGGCATTTGTGCCAGCACGGGCGTTTGTCACCGGCAGTGGGAGGGACAGACCTGAGCAGGCTGGAAGAGGCTGGGATCCAAAGCCAGAGAGACCCAGCACAGCCCCAGCCCCCAGCGGCAGAAGTGTGTGATCTCACCCGCACTACTCAAAGTGTGGTCGGCAGACGGGCGCCCAGTCCAGGGACTGTGTGTCCCTGGTCCCTGACAAGATAAGGAGCCTGGGCCAGAATATAAATCACCCTCCTCATCACTCACATTGTTTAGCTCAGCTGGCAGTACTTTGTAGCAAGTCTTTCTCTGTAAAGGAAGCAGCGGGCGTTTACATTCTGGCTCAAGCCTCTTGTCCAGGACGAGAAGGAACAGTAGGTGGACTGTGGCTCCAAGCCTCCCTGGTCTACGGCCCTTCTCAGCTTTACGTGCATGAGCTTGTCAAAATGCAGATTCTGGGGCGGGGCCCGAGACTCTGCATTCCTAACAAGCTTCCTGGTGGTGCCTGTGCGGGAGTAGCGAGCACTGAGCACCTTTTACTCAACAAATATTCGTTTCCTTCCCTTAATTAAGTGCATAAGGCTATGATTAAAGCTGTAATGCCCAGGGAAAAAGGAAAGATAATACAAGGGCTTTTTTTTTGGTGGGGGGAAGTATTGTGGCTAAATCATCTGGAAGAAAACATTCTACAATGAGAAATGAGATTTCGTGTGTTCTACTTGGTTTTCTTTATGCTTGTCTACATTTCCTGATTTTCTATAGGAAACACATACCTTATTTTGTTTTTTATGGGGAATCTTAAAAAAAAAAAAACCACCAAACGAACAAACAAACAAAAAGTGAACCAGACCTATAAATACAGAGAACGAACTGATGATTGCCAGACACGGTAGGGGGGCGGCGGCGGTGGACGAAACGGGTGAAGGGGAGATACAGGCTTCCCATTATGGAATCAATACCTCATGTACCCAGTTGTAAAATATGCAACGGGAAATTCCAGAGGGCAGAAAGAGGCGGCAAAGCAGCGGCAGCCACTTTTAATCGTGAACCCTTTGCTACTATTGGAATTTGAAGTTAAGTGCACATATGACTTTGAAGAAAAGGCAGAGTGCCAGCTTCCTGCATACATGTTGTACTTTGATAAAGGTTATATACATGCAGGGAAAACGGAAGCGGAAGGGAAGGGTGCTGCACACTATTGACTCTGGCAGGAGTCAAGCTGGCTGTGCCAGGCGCTCAGATCCCGAGTATGACTCCCATCGTGCAGATGCGGAAACAGAGGCCCCGAGAGACGAAATAACTTGCCCTCCAGCCCCATGCTGGTACATAACTGGGATTTGAACCCAGGCCTCACGCACTGCTGATTCTGCATCTGATTCCTGCAATAAGGAATGCGCAAAGCAGGTAGGGCTCTGATGGGCAAAGCTGAGCTGGGAGCAGTGGCTTGGCTGGGAACAGGCAGGTGGGGCATGTGGCCTAGTAAGAACCCAGGGTGCGTGCAGCAGGACAGGTGGAGAAGGGCGCAGCTGGACGAGACTGGGAAGGGCTGGAAGGCTGGGGGACGAGCCAGTTGTGGAGTTCCAGGCCTAGAACAGTCTGAGCAAATCCTCCAGTCAAGGGGTGTGTGTGTCCTATTTTGTTACAGCAATAGAAACATCATGGGATTTGCTTGTTTGTCTTAATTCCTCAAATGAAATCATGTGTGTGTGTGTAGTGGGGGTGGCTTGGAGCCCTGCCCTCCCAGATCGTCCTCAGCACAAACGACTCATCTAAGGGAATCTTGGCTCTTCATACCCAGCCGAGCACCAGCTCTCCTGTTGCTCTAAAAGCCTCGTCTGGCACCTGCATTTTACAGAAGATGGGGGCCAGGAAGTGAGGCCTAAGTCAGAGCCTTGTGACTGGCAGGAGCGGGACTAGATCCCAGGTCTCCTGACCTCAAACCGCCCCACCAAGACCAGCATAAGAAAGCGAAGCCGACACTTCTCAGGCCAGGGACTGGGGACAGGGGCTGAGAGCCCCGCATTGTCTGCTCAACCCTACTGAGTGTGTCTGAGGGCGTCTGAAGGCCAGGGAGGCTTGGGAAGAGGGACGCCCCACACTGTACACCACGAGGACACGGCTGGCTGGCTCTCCCCCCGCAGCCAGGCTGAGGGGCTGTAGGTTTGAGTTTGATCGCACGTGGTTCTTTTATTTATTTATTTATTTTTTAAATTTTATTTATTTATTTGACAGAGAGAGATTACAAGTAGGCAGAGAGGCAGGCAGAGAGAGAGAGGAGGAAGCAGGCTCCCTGCTGAGCAGAGAGCCCGATGCGGGACTCGATCCCAGGACCCTGAGATCATGACCTGAGCCGAAGGCAGCGGCTTAACCCACTGAGCTACCCAGGCACCCCGCACGTGGTTCTTGTATCTCATCTCATCAAGTGGCCCAGGAAGTGGTGGCCAGACCCGGGTCAATATTCCCTGTGCTGGAGAGAATGGAAAGTGCTTAAGTGTCTGCGGGCTGGGGGTAGGAGGAAGAGGGAGGAGGAAATGTACTGGAGATAATCCAAGTTACCTTCGGGGAGGGGGGGGTGGCGGTCTCTCCTGCCTTTTCCAGTGGACAGTCCCCATGTTCTCTCTGGGGCTTCCCTCTTCCTTCTATTTATTATAAAATACAGTGCCAGTGCCAGCAGAAAGCATAGGAAAGCTCACAAATGTCCTCCCCTCTAGAAACTAAGTGTCCTTGACGACTGACCTTCTCTCCACTCTCTTTGTCCACGGAAGATGGGCTTTCACTCAACTGTAATATACATGTACAAAATCTTGTACCTATTATGGCTTAAAATGATGGCATAAATATTTTTGTATGTTGCTATGCAGGCTTCATAACATTATTTTAATAGTTGCATAATAATATTCCATCAAATCTTGCTTTGCATACCATGTCACCCCCCCCCCCACTAGATGCTGAAACTGGTTCTATTTTCTTCACTATTTTTGAGAAGTAGATCAGAAGCACTTGGTACATCACTGTTTTTATTTCTGATTCGTGTATTCTCTTGCAATGAAACCCTAGGAATCTGGGTTATTTGTTTTTTATATTAAGTCTGGTTTGGGTAATTAATTTCATATTGAAAATACTTAAACCTTATAGAGTCCTCCAACGGACCAAGCACATGAATGGGTAGTTCGCTTAGGTTAGCAAGTAAGAGAGAAAACATCCAGTCCCCACCCAAGCCACAGAGCTCTATTGCTCATCCATTAACCAAAATGCAAAATAAGAATAATGGGAAGTTAGTGGTGAAATTGCCATGGATGGTTGAAAAGCAGTTTGGCAAAAGCTTTAAGAGCCATTCAAGTATTTCAAAATATTCCTTCCGAGGGAAAACAAAATGTACACAGTGGTATTCATCATCAACTCACTTATACTAACAGTGTGTGTTGGGGGGCGTGTGGTACTAGACTTCTAGGGTCTTTTTGTACCCTTCTTTCTACTTTTCTGTATTTCCCAGATAAGATAATGCATATTCATTGTTGATAATAATTAAAAAATAATTTATATTATAAACAATGAACCTTGGAACACTGAAAAAATATAATAAAGTTTAAAAAAATAAAATAAAATAAAAAAAATACCCCAATCCAGCCTCTAAGTTCTGGAGGTCTGTGATGCTCGCCTTGACCCATCGCCAGATGGAGTCAATGGCCTTTCCTTGGGGCTTCTCCTGTTCCTTGCTCTATATTGGGACAAATCCCTGGGGATGAGGCTGTCTCCCCAGTGGGACTGTGTTCTCCTGGAGGCAGGGACATTGCTCCAGTCTTCTCTACATCCTCAGTGCCCAGTACAGCCTGGCATGCAGCAGGCACTGAAAATGGCCCATTCTGTCTACTTGAATAGACTGAACTTTTTAAGCAATCTTGCGAGGCAGGTGTTACTGTGCCCATCTTCCAGCTGAGGACAGCAGGGTAAGGCAAGCAGCAAAGGGAAAGACACCTATGAAAGCTCTTCTCTTAGACAATGTGCAGATTTGTGAGCCAAAGATGGTCCAGACTGGTGGCTCTAGGAGGACTTGTGAAAATACAGGCTTCAAGCCTCACCCTAGGAGTTCCTGCTTCTGAAGTTCTGAGAATTTGCGCTTCGACCACGTTCCCAGGTGGTTTTGAGGGTGCTGGTCCAGAAACCCCACTTCGAGAACTCGTCCCTTCCCCCTCATTCTCCCTCCCCTGCTGAGTCTGTCTGCACACATTCCTCGCTGAAAACCCATCTGGGAAAAGTGGCCTATCAGCAAAAGGACCTGCTCCCGAACTTTGAGAAGCTTGACTTTGGGCTAAAAATGTCTGCATTTTAAGACAATCTCATCGAGTTATTTTTAAAATCAAATGATGGAGCTGAGAAACCATGAAATTTTTCCAGCTTGGCTTTGGTCCTCTCTTGGTTTCTGAGAAACCGCATATCCCTGGTTTCTCCCGGCATCAACACTGACCACTAAGTGGGGCAGAACTCCACTGCCCTCTGCAAGGCCTGCCCTTCTCTAGGTGTACCTAGGGGCATGAGACTGGAAGGGTTTACAGGCCCGGCCACAGAAAGCCCTGTAGACCATGGTCAGACTCTAGGTTCCATGTTGAGGAAGATGGGAAGCCACTGGGGAGACAGGAAAGGAAGTGGTCATTGTGGCTGCTGTGTTGAGACCAGGAGGAGGGGCCCAAGTGAAGAGATAGCAAGGAGATCCCTTGGGGGCTACTGCACTGGTCCAAGCGAGCGCTGCTGGCAGCTTGGACCAGGGTGGGAGTGGCGGAGGAGGTGAGGACAGAGCCTGAGGGCAGTGATGTGGAAGTCAGGTGCCCTTAGGAAGGAGGGCCTCTCACACCAGCGGAGGACTGGCCTTTCCCTCAAGGCCTGTGGTTTTCAAACATTTTTAACATAAAATAACCTGGGGACCTTGCCTGAAATCCAGGTTCCTGTTCCCATCTCTTGGGGATTGTGAATGGGCCACGAGGCCCCTGAAACTGCACTGGTAACTACCGTGTGAGTAATTCTGCACCATGGGTGAATCTGGCAACTCTGGATCACACGCTCCATCTTGGCCATCCCCTTAAAGGCTCTCGAGGAGGCAGTGGAGTAAAGAAGTGAAGTGTGTGGTCTCTGAGAAGCCTAGTACCGGGCTAGCCCTGCTGTGGGCATTCGAGAACCATGGGGGAGGCCCAGAACAAACTTCGTTCTCTGAAACCCCACTGCCCACCCCTCCTCGGCGTCTTCGTCTGCTTGGACTGCCGTATACCACATCTGCTGGAGCTGGGCGGCTTAAACAGCATAGACTGAGGCTTCTCACAGTTTGGAGGCTGACAGTCCAAGTTCAGGCTGCCAGCAGGTTTGAGCTCTGGTGAGAGCTCTTTTCCCGCGTGCAGACGGCTGCCTTCTCGCTGCGTCCTCGGATGGCCCCGAGAGAGAGCGAACTGGCTCTCCGGCGTCTCTTCTCATAAGGACACTAGTCCCTTTGGATCAGGGCCCTGTCCTTAGGACCTCCTTTAAACTCAGTTACTTCCTTAGAGGCCCTGGCGCCAAGTACAGTCACACTGGGGATTAGGGTCTTAACAATTCCGTAGCCTCCCGACTTCTCGGTTCTGCTACGGCTCCCCCAGCCCTTGGAGACACTCTCCCTATCACCACTCGAGCCTTAGGGATCACCTGAGCCATTGAGGAGAAATAGAAGAGACCTTCCCCCCTTCCCTGCCCTGTCAGCTCCCTGAAAAACCTCTCGTGGCTCTCACTTGGAATTGGAGGTGTCTCTTTGGTAACATCGCTGTAGTGACCTGTCACCGTAAATGCAGTGACAATGAACAACACTGGTTAATAATTATGGAGCCCTCATTAGGGGCCAGGCCCTGAATTAAAGGCTTCAAGCGCATTATTTAATCCCACAGGAGCCTTACGCAGCGGGTGTCCCTACCAATCCCATTTTACGCTCAAGAGATTTGTCAAAGTCACACAGCTGGAAGCTGGAAGGAATAGGGACTGTTCTCGAAACTTCTTTACTCCCTAGCTGCTTTGAGAGCCTTCAGATTCCTTCGGGTCCTTGAGAAGGCAGAGACGATGCCTGCCTGGCAGCGGCGGAGGCCCAGGCCCCACCCATCTCGGCCAGATGTCAGCAGGAGGGCGAAGATCTGCCGGTCCCTGCCAGTGCGCTTTGCCCACTTGCCTCCTGGGCCTGAAGATAAGCTGTTGAGTATTTTTTGCAACTTTATTTGGGTTGACGGGTGTCGCTGGAGAAAGCAGCCTTTGAAACATTCCGGATGTGGCCATATGCATGTCTCCCACCCAAACTGTCCCTTGCACATGGGGACACAGCCCCTGACAGAACATAGTGTCATTCCGTCAGCCGGCGGGCGAGGGTGGGCCCACGGGCTCCGTCTGGCCTCAAAAGACCTCTCGTCCCTCCTCCTAGGGAGGGGTCCTCATACACAGGACTTAATGCGAATGCTGGCGGCCGCGCTCCCACCATCCCAACCTCCGTTCTGGGGCCCAAGGACGAATCAGCAACAACACCTTGCCCGTTTACAGAGCATCTCCGTGTGTTCATCTGGTTCCCCGGGTCTTGTTCAGAAAAGGACGTTGCGACAGGCACGAGGAGTGCAGGCCCAGAGAGGCCAAGCGGCTCCCGCAGGTGGACAGGGCAGCGTTAAATCCATGCCTCCCTGACGCTCAGACCCCCGGTGCTTGTCCTGCATCGCGCCTTCTTAACGTGACACTTACGTATTCTTTTCCAGTTTACAGAACACATTTGCGTCGACAATATAGTCGACAATATAATTAAATCCAAATCGTTGCATACAGCCGGGGAGATTAACTCAGACTGAGTAGGAGATACTGTTTCCCTTTCAAAAATACGTGAGCTTCCTTGCTATAATTCCATTTCAAGGTACTGGTGTGCTGGGCGAGGCCAGCCACCTGCCCGTTCCTTCTCTCTCCCCAGCCTTTCCATCTTTCTTATGACCCACCTAGAATAGATGTGTCTGTCTGATAGTGAAAGTCTAATGGTGGAAGTATACGGGCTTTCTGTGTGGAATCGTTGGTAGGAAATAAAGCTGAGTGATCTGGACTAGAATGAGCTCAGTGATTCCCATCCGGGGGGTGGCATGCTCCCCACAAGGGCTGTCTGGGAAGCCTGCACCGGCTCCAAGGTTATGAATCACCAGAACCTTCCCTCCATTCTTGGGGCACCTTGCAGCCTGGTTCCCTGCCACACAGGGTCTGCTGCCACACAATCCCCCTAGACGGGAGCGTGGTCTCTGCTGGCCAGGGCTGGGGTCTCGAAGGACTCCACATGGGGAGATGGAACTGGGGCATTTCCCACGAGACAGCATCGGGCTCATGGGACAGTGACTGGGGGTCAGATGCACTGCACTGGGTCCAGCTGTGCCGTGTACTCTGGGCCTCGTCTTCAACAAGTGGCTTCACCTTTCCAAACCTCTGTTTCTGCGTCTGTGAAGTTTGCCAAATGGCTTTTACAACGCACCACCCAAAGGAAGCCCAATGGGGCACTTAGTAACAGCAGTGCCAAAGTCTCAGGCTATGTCCCCACCTGGATTTCTGTGCCCGCCCCACGTGTCCTGCCCTACTCTCATGACATTTCTTCATTTGCTCCTTTGGTGGCGGACAGCTGACTGCTTGTGTCCACACTGCATGTCACGAGGCCAAGCTGTCTTCACCTCCACATCCAGCAGCCCTAGCGCAGGTGCTCAACAGTTGTTTGTGGAGCAAACGAGCAGACTGGCAGGGCTGCAGGGAGACAGGTCACGAAGGGGGTCAGGAGACGGGCACTCAAAATGGTCTCTGCCCTGCGGGGCTGTGAAATAATCACCTCCCCTCTTCAGGCCTCAGTTTCCCCTTCTGCAACTGGGTGATGTCCTGGGACTCCAGAAGCACCGGGGGGGGGGGGATGGTGGCTTCTGACCGTTTCAAAAAATGGTAGTGACCAAAATCATTTCTTGGGGGCACCCTGCCTACTGGGATGCACATGTGCGTTCTCCCTGCGCGCTCCTATAATCTCATGGCAAACCTGAGCGGTCCTGCCCCCTGCCCAGAGTCACACTGTTGGTCAGTGGTCTTTGTGGGGTTCCCACTACTGTTCTGCACTGCCTCTCCCCAAACCAGATGGAAACCTCCAGAAGGCCCGTCCTTTCGGGGGAGAAGGAGAGCACTGCCTCACTCCCACCACTCCCCGCGGCGAACAGCTCGAGAACAGAATGGCATGCACCCAATCACTGTATTTACGCACTACAGCGGCGGCAAGTCACCATCACCTTTGTCCTTGTCTGGATGGAAAAATTAGTAAGTGTCAGGAATGAGCCATAAATAGACCTTGCAGGAAAATCATTATCGCCAGGAGCCTGTGACACCCGAGTAACAAACACAACCAACGTCGAAAGCAGCTTCTCCATCATTTCGTCCGGCACAGGTCACACTGCTGGACGGCGCGGAGTGGCCCCAGGTCCCGCTCCAGTCCTAGCCAGGGTCACCCGACTCCACCGCGACAGACACAAGCCCCTGAGTCACTGGTGGGGAGGTGGGGCTACAGGACCCGGCTCCACTTTCTGCAACGCCATGGAACGATTCCAGACATTTCTGGTGGGATTAACGGCTCCAGCAGAACCTTCTGAGGCCCAACACTCATTCCTCAGCAAGCGGTCAAAACCTCTGGCTTGGAAAGGATTTCAGAGCTAATGCAGTCTAGGCCCTTACAGGACAATGACACTCAAAATAATAAGAACTAGTAGGAGTTGTGCTTGGTATGTACCAGGCACTGTGACGCGCTTCGTAGGGACATCTCTCCTTTCATCCTCAAGACAAAATCTGGGTGGTAGATGCATTTATAACCCTTGGGCTGTTCAGCAGTGTTTTTTTTGTTTTGTTTTGTTTTGTTTTGTTTTGTTTTTAAACAATTTTGTAATTTATTTATTTGACAGAGAGAAATCACAAGTAGGCAGAGCAGCAGGCAGAGAGAAAGGAGGAAGCAGGTTCTCTGCTGAGCAGAGAGCCTAATGCAGGGCTTGATCCCAGGACCCTGGGATCATGACCTGAGCGGAAGGCAGAGGCTTAACCCACTGAGCCACCCAGGCGCCCCTGTTCACCAGTGTTTAATGACAGAGCAAATGCTTTTGTCTTGGGTCCTGTTTGTTAGCAAGGTGCCGCGGGCTTCTGGGGTGCGCCAAGGTACAGACGTCCAGGCAGAGTCCCACCGCCTACAGGTGGGGTGGGGACTCACACCTGGGCTCTGTGAATCAGGTCGCATCAGCCCTACTCAGAGAGGCAGGGAGGGATCCCAAGTCCCACAGAAGCCCAATTGTTGCTGGTACTTTCTATCTGCAGGTCCCTGGTGAGATTCCGAGCCACGGTTGTCCTCCCTGGCATTGCTTAAAATGGGCATCTGGCCCCCATTTGGTCTTCTCTAGAGGTGGGATGCGTATTATCTCCCAGGAGACCCCTTCTCACCATGCTGAAATGCGCCAAGCCCCCACAGATCTCCCCTTTCAGAAAGCAAATCTAACTCTTTGTCCCCACGGCAGCCTGGCTCTAGGGTCATGTTTGCTGTCCAGAGCGGAGGGCAAAGTGAGTGAGCGTGTTTGTGTGTGTGTGTGTGTGTGTGTGCGTGCGCACGCATGCTGGGGAGCGGGTTGGGTCAGAACACAGAGGAAGCAGCAGAGAATTGCAGGAGAGGCAGGAAAGCTCGCGGAACACCTATGGGAGAGAGCTGGGTGGTGGGGAGTCCATGCCTGGTCTCCCCCCCGCCCCGCCCCTCCCCTCCCCCAGTCCCCAGCACTTTCTTCCTTCTCATGAACTGGGCCCAAAGGCCATCAAACACACTGGCCTCTGGCACTATTTAAAGGCTTGACATTGCAGCCCACCTTCCTAGCTCTGGTCCCAGATCAGCTGAACTGGCCACAGGGATGTTGTGTACCTGCCATGGTGGGCTTCCATCCCCTTCCCCTCTACTGGAACCTTTCCTGAGAAAAGCCTGGGTACCTTCCGTTCCCCTTCCTAGCTTCCTCTGGGCATCAGTCAGTGGGGATGCCTCCCTCCTTAAAGTGTGTTCTCTGTACTTCTCGGATGCCCCACTCTCTGGCTTTTCTTTGTATCCTTCTAGCAACTCCGGACTCAGGGGTCCAGTGTTCTGCTGGCTCTTCTCTGGTTGGTGGGTGTGAGGTCCTGCAGGGCTCTCTGCCTGGGCCCAGGGCTCTCTCTTCCTGTCATTCATTCCCTAGGCTTTAAATATCTGCCAGGAATCAATGCTCCAATCCCAAGCTCCAAGCCAGACGGCTCTTCTGCCACCGGGCTATCTCATTAGCATCTCAAAGAGCCTGTTCGAAATGGATCTCCATCCTGCTTTGCCTTAAATTGTACCATTTCAATAAATACTATCTCCACCCACCTCACCGCTCAACCCATAAGTCCGAGAGCCGTTTTGGAAACGTCTCTCCCACAGCTGCCGTCCCTCTCCACCATCGCCAGCCACCCCCACCAAGACCAGGCTCCCCTGGACTCCCAGCGACGTCCTCACTGGTCTCCCCGCTTCCAGCACTGCCCCTTCCAACACAGCCCCCAGAATGAACTTTCAGAAGCACGTACTCTGCTGTCATCTCCCCGAGAGCGTTCAGAGCAACAGCCGCTTCCTTCACCTGCTAGAAGCCACAGCAAGACCTGGCCCCGCCCTCTTCTGCAGCCGCCCCACCCCCTCGCGCCTGAGCCCCCTCTCGGCCTGGGTGCACCCCCCACCCTCTGCCAGCTTCTGTTCCCTAGGACCGGCCACACACTCTCCCACCTCAGAGCTTTTGTCATTCCTTGTTTCCTCTGCTGGAGCATTCTTTCCCTCAAGTCTTCACCCCCCGCCTTAGAACTTCGACCTCAGCTGCGATGCTCTTACGGACAGATGTCCCTGAACCACCTCCTTTACATAAATTAGGTCTCCTCCGCTAGTCTCCTTGAAACTTAGTTATTTTATCTCACAGAGCTCAGCACATGGAAATACGGGCTTATTTCTGGGTTTCTATGTTTAATCTCTGTCTGCCTCCGCTACCAGACTGTCAGGGGGGCATGAGACCGGGGAGTCCTACGGGTCACCGCACACGCGGTCACTAACGTTAGTGGACTAAGTGAATGCAATATAGACGTGTAACGCATGGCAAAAGTAGGTGTCTGGCGAATACTAGTTCTCTCCTCCTCTCCCACCGCTTGGGCATGGACAGCATGCTGCCAGCACACACACGGGCCCATGTTCAGTCAGGATCTGTCTCTTCTGTGTGGCTAGGTGATCTTGGCTCAGTCCCTTCACATCTGGGAGCCTCAGTTTCTACCCACTCTGCCCAGCTCTTGTGGGGTTTCAGTGAGAGAATACAGATGTAAGGGGCCGGGCCTGGGCCGGGCACATGAGGACACCCCCAAATCTGAGCTTCTTTGTTTCTTGTCTCTAGGTGATCGGAGAGGCCAAGCCTGGCAGGCGAACCGTCTGCCATCCTGGAGGGCAGTGTTGGACTCTCCATCCATTGTATTTGTTTCCCAAGAATGGGCACTCTTGGGGGGGGGCAGGTCACGCTAACTCACCCCCTGAAGGCAGCGCTCTTCCCTGTGCCCCATGTTTGCCCTCCAGTTAACAGGCTGCACCTTTTGGAATTTAAGGAAGACCTGAATCTGGAGCCTTGGGAGTGGGACGCCCCCTTGCCAGGAGGATCCAGCCTGGTCCTTAAGGGGAGACCCCTCTGCGGAACTCTGGGGAGCCAGCCTGTCACTGACAGGCAGATCAGTGTCAAAAACAAGATTGCGAAGTGGGTTTCAGCTTGACTCACATTAAGAATGTCACTTCGGAGCGCAAATGAGAGAGAAGAGAAATGCTCTTTTATGCGGGAGTTTATTTTTATCACTTTGTCAGAGAGAAATTGCAGCCCCGAGGGCACTGGAGCTGCACAGAATTACCCAAAACATTAACATGCAAATTGCCTTCTTTAGAGAAGGTAATTTTATTAGCGCAAGAAACATTTCTTTCACTGTACTCGTGCTCAGGAGCAGTGCTCAGGAGCAGTGCTGTCTGGGGACCAGTCGGGGCCACCACAAATGGAGGACTGGGGGGGGGGTCCTGAACTGGGTTGGGGTTCTACTACCTGCTATACACCTACAGTGTCACAGCTGGTGCTATACACCTACAGTGTCATAGCTAGTTACCATGTGCGCCCAGTGTAGACAGCAAGTGACTTGCTAGAGATCATATAGCGTGAGTGGTAGAAGAGGCAGAGCTAAGGTCACGTGTCCTGTGTCTAGGTAACTGGGTGAGCAACAGGGAACCATGAGGGTCGGGGAAGTGGCCACTCTGAAGATAAGGAGCAGGGACATTCCATCTGTCTATTCGTTCCTTCATTTATTCACTTACTTACTCATCCTTTCAATAAGTTTTCACGGCCCTAAGCCCTGGGCCCTAGAGGCGAATCAGGCATGGGTTTGGCAACCACTGGGGCCAGGTGGAGAGGGATACAGATGTCTGCAAACCCCATCAAGCAGGGGGAGTCCCTCTAGAGGGCTGTGCTGACAGGGAACAGAGCACAGGACTAAGGAGGGCTGGTTGGCGCAGAAGCAGGGAGACGGGCCTGGATGGAGGCTCTGCAAAGGGGGGTCAAGGGTAGGCATTGTCTAGATGGTCAAGGAAGGGAAGGCTGTTACAGGCAGGGAGAAAAGCAGGAGCAGAGGCTCGAACTGAAGCCTGCTGGTCTGTCTCAGAGTAGCCCGTGCAGCTGCTGCTGCATGGGGTATGTGGGAGGGGAGTGGAGCTCGGATGAGGGGCTGGGGTTGCAGGGGATGATGAGGAAGCTGGCCAGCAGACCCCGTAGGGCGGGTTCAGAACAGAGCCACGTTCCCCTGAGACTTCCGGAGGGAGGGAGGGTGTTCCCAAGGCCTGGAGTGCCAGAATGACAGAAGGTTGTATGAGGCTGCGCTTACATAAGGCTTCCTCCTCCCTTCACAGACGTGATCAGTGGGGAAGTGTGGGCAGAGACACCCACCTGCTACCAAGAAGAAAGCACCTCAGTCATGTAAGGTCTCGCGGAACAGTTCAGGTGCACACCCTTTCCCACCCTGCGTTGGTTGGCAGCTGCCTCCTAGGAGCATTGGGGCGGGGGGTGGGTTTGGGTGGGCGGGCACGGGGAACTGCTCCTCTGGCCCAGGAGCTGTCTTTAAGGGAAGCCAAAGGGAAAAGTGTCTATTTCAAGTAAGCAGAGAGCCATAGTGGAGACTCTGAGTGGGTATGCGTTATCTCAGGCTTTCTCAACCTCGATACTCTCCACATTTGGGGCTAAAAAATGCTTTGTTGGGGAATCTGTCCCATGTAATGCAGAATGTTAAGAAGCATCCTTGGCCTCTGCCCACTAGAGGCCAATAGCAACTTTCCTCCTTCCCTAGTTGTGATAACCAAAAACACCTCCAGACATGACCAAATGCCCTCAGGGCCATGGGAGGAGGTACAAAGTCAACCCTCCATTGAGAACCACTGGTCTACCTAGACCTCAGTGTAGACTTAATGAAGGCTGACACACTTGACCACTAGAAGTCCCAAATCTCCCAGTGAGATGCGAGGCAGCCCATGGGCATGCTGTCTGCCTTTCCCCTTCTCCCATGTGGCAAAGGATGGGGCAGAGTGTAGGTTTCATCGCACGTCATATATTGGCCATCTCAAAAATAAATGTGGAACTTAATTCCTAGAAAGATCTAGGAAAAAGAGCAAGGTAGTGAGCCTATGGATGGCAGGTGGCTCTCCTATTAACTTACCAGGGTCTCAGAGTCCCTAGGATTCAGGGTCTCACCTGTAAAGCAAAGGTGTTGGAATAAGTGATCTCTCGGGCATTTCTAGTTTTAAACACTATGATTCTATGGCAGTAAACACAAATTGGAGGATGCTACCAGTGAATACGGAAGCTGGCCCCATGTGAGAGATGGGGGATCTTGGGCTGGATAAGGCTCTATCTTGGCTAACTTGGTCATTTTCTTGGCTAGAGACAGAGACTGGTCAGGCAGATCATGAGACTCTCATTTCATTCTCAGGTTAAATGACCAAGTCCAGATTTCACCAAGAATTCATGGAAAATCTTGAAAAGGCCTATATATTAAATATTTCTGGAATGCTTGGGATTGGTAGTTCCTAAAAAACCATTAGAATTAGAAGACAAAGAATTTTGGCTCTGCCACTCATTAGCTGAGTGACCCTGGGCACATTACTTAACCTCTCTGAGCCTTGGGTCTCTTCTCTATAACTTGGAATAGAAAGAGTAAATTTCCAGATTGATGTGAAAAGTGTAAAATATATATAGAGGACTTCAAGCTTCAGCACTGACACAGAAAGAGCTTGGAAGTCATCACTCCCATCCTCACAATAAGAAAAAAAAGATGAGCAAACTGAAAACCAATGACTTTCCTTATGTCCGTCAGAGAATTGAGGTCACAGGGCAAAGTGCCATCCTGAAAATGGGACAGACATGTGAAAACAGAGAATCATAGCCAAGGTCAGCTTACCAGGAGCAGTGGCTGCTGGAGACAGTAACTGGTAGGAATGCTTCATTTGTGATTGAGGAATTGCTAGAGGCTGAGTGTGGCACCCTGTCTTAGGGGTCCTCCACACTTCTGTGGGTTTTATCCCCAGGGACCCACTGGGTTCTCAAAGTGGTGATTGGAGAAAAACTCTACATGCTTCAGGCACAATGTGTGTGTGGGGAAGTAATCTTTTTGAAATATGCTCTGAGTGTTCTCCATAAAATAATACTGACCTTAAAGGAGACTAGTTTCCCAGAGGCTTATCTGACCCGAGGAAAGGGCATTTATACAACTCCAGCCCTTTCAGCTTTCCTCTCTCACAGAAGGGTAGGAAAAAAAAAGCCCAAGAAACACTTCTGGATGTCACAGTCCAGAGACTCAAGCCCACTAAGAAATTGAGATTTAATCACAAGATTAGCAAATGCTCTATCTCTCCAGTACCTTCCTGCTGCATCAAAAAGGCTCCAATGTAAGAATACTGGATAACAATTGACAGCTCCAAGACCAAGATTCTGTTCAAGAAGGATTTTTTTTTTTTTTTTTTTTTTAGGAAATCCCAAGGACCAGAGAAGGAGAAAATAAAACCAAGGAAACTAAAGCTTCTAGCACCTACAGCTACAGCAAACATTAGAATCCAGCTTCTAGTTGGGTTAATATAAAGCTTCACACTGACAGCTGCATTACCTCAGTTCCTACTACCTGATCTACCATGTCTGACTTTAAACAAAAAATTCTGAGATCTGCCAAAAGACAAGAAAAAAAAATGTGTCTGTAGAGACAAAGCAAGCATCACAAGTAGACACAGCTATGACACAATGTTGGAATCATGCAATGGAGAATTAAAAATAATGATGATTAACATGTTAAGGGCTCTAATGGAGGAAGTAGACAACATTCTAGAACAGATGGGTAACATAAGGAGAGAGAGGGAAACTCTAAGAAAGAATAAAAAAAATGTTGGAAATAAAAAACACCAAAACAGAAATAAAGAATGCCCCTGGTGGACTCATCTGTAGACCAGACAGAGCCAAGGAAAGAATCAGTGAGCCTGAAGACATGTCAATTGAAATGTCACAAACTAAAATGCAAAGAAAAAGAAAGAATGAAGAAAAGGAGAATGTCCAGGAACAGTGTCTTTGATGACAGAGAAGAAATGGATATGTTTCTTGAAACATACAGCCTCCCAGGACTAAATCATGATGAAACAGAATTTCTGAGCAGACTGAGTACTAGTAAGGAGATTGAATCAGTCATCAAAATCCTCCCAAGCAACAAAACTCTAGGGCCACATGGCTTCACTGGTGAATTCTACCAAATATGTAAAGAATTCATACCAATAACTGCTTTAAATGTGAATGGTTTAAATAGGTCAATTAAAAGACAGGGATTGTTAGAATACATAAAAAACAAAATCCAATTCTATGCTGTTTATAAGAAACCCTCTTTGAACATAAAGGCATAAATAAAAAGTGAAGGGAAAGAGAAGGATATGTCACTAACCAAAGAAAGTAGGAGTAGGCAAATTAATTTCAGATGAAGCAGGCTGCAGAACAGAGAATATTATCAGGGATAAAGGTGGGCATTACATGATGATAAAGGGGTCAATTCTCCAAGAAGTCATAATGATCCTTAGAATGTATGTAGCTAAAAACAGAGTGTCAAAATATGTGAGGCAAAACAGATAGAATTGCAAGGGAAAATAGACAAATCTACTATTAAGTTGGAGATTTTAACACCCCTCTCTCAGTAATTGACAGATTCAGCAGGCAGAAAATTGGTAAGGATATAGTTGGATTGAACAGCACCATCAATCAACTGGATCTAATTGACGTGTAAAAAATACTTCATCTTACAAGAGCAGAATACACATTCTTTTCAGTTCACATGGAGCATTCACAAAAATAGACTACATTCTGGGCCATTAAACACCTTGACAAATACAAAAGAACAGAAATCATGCAAAGCATGCTCTCAGACCACAGTGGTATTAAACCAAAAATTTGTAACAGAAAGATAGCTGGAAAGTCCCCAAATATTTGAAGATAAAATAGTACATGTCCAAACAACATATGGGTCCAAAAGGAAGTATCAAGAGAAATTTTAAAATATTTTAAACTCAATGAAAAAATGAAAATAGAACTGACTGAATTCTGTAGGGTGCAGTGAAAGCTGTGTTTAGAGGGAAATTTATAGCATTGAATGCACATATCAGAGAAAATAAAAGATCTAGAATGCACCTATTAGAGAAGATAAAAGATCTAGAATCAATCATCTAAGCTTCCGCCTTGGGAAACTAGAAAAAGAAGAGCTAACTAAACCCAAAGTAAGCATATGAGAAGGAATAATAAAAATAAGAGCACAAATCAATGAAATTAAAAGAGGAAATTAATAGAAAAAGTCAATGAAACAAAATTTAGTCTGTGAAGACATCAATGAAATTGGTAAACCTTAGCCAGGCGAGAGGAAAAAAGGAGCAGATTACTAGACTACTAATTGGTAATTAATAATTACTAATATCAGAAATGAAAGAAGGGTAATCACTACTGATCCAATGGACATTAAAAAGGATAATAAAGGAGGGGTGCCCAGGGGGATCATCCAGTTAAGCATCCAACTCTTGCTTTCAGCTCAGGTCATGATCTTAGGTATGTGAGACTGAACCCTATGTTGGGCTCTGTGTGTGCTGTATTGGGTGCGGAGCCTGCTTAAAATTCTCTCTCTCTCTCTAAAAAAAAAAAAAAAAAAGGATAGTAAAGGAATATTATTAATAACTCTGCCTACAAATTTGGTAACTTAGATGAAGTGGACTAATTCCTTGAGAGACACAATTTACCATAACTCGTGTAAAGAGAAACAGATAATCTGAATAGGATTATGTCTATTAAAGAAATCGAATCAATAATTAACAACCTTTCAAAAAAGAAAGCAGTAGTCCCTTATGGTTTCACTGGTGAATTCTACCAAACATTAAGAAAGAGATTTAGCAAATCTAGGATTCTTAAGAAAGAAATTATACTAATTCTCTACAATTTCCTCTGGGATATAAAAGCAGAGGGGAAACTGAAATACAACAAAAGATCTGAACGGACATTGCACCGAAGAAGGTGTAACAGAAAGCAAATAAGTAAATGGAAAGATACTCAATATCTTATGTCTTTTTGGAAATGCAAATGAAAACAATGAAATACCACTACTCTCCCAATTCTGTTATGAAACCAGCATTACCCTAATAATACATAATGGCATTATTAGAAAGGAAAACTATAGAATAATAGGTCTCATGAACATGAATACAAAAATCCTCAATAAAATTTTAGCAAATGAAACTTAATAGTGTATAAAAAGAATTACACACCATTGCCAACGGGATTTATTCCAAGTGTGCAAGGCTGTTTCAATATTCAGTAATCAATTAATGTAATCTATTGCAACAGTAAGCCAAAGAAGAAAAATCATATGATCATACTGATAGATCCAGGAGAAACATTTGACAAAATCAAATACCTAGTCATGATTTAAAAGAAAAACATCCTCTAAACAAATTTTGTTCACTTGATAAAGAATATCTATTTTTTTAAAAAACCCCACAGCTAACATCATACTTAGTGGAGAGAAACTAGATGCTTTTCCCCTAAGACTGAGAACAAGGCAAGGATGTCCCCTTCTCACCTCTTCTTTTCGGCATTGTACTGGGAGTCTTGGTTAGTATAGAAAGACAAGAAAAGAAAAGGTATGTAAGTCAACACATTCCAAATTATAATCTCAGCAAGTCATTTTGTGGATATTAAAGTGAATCTAAAATTTATATGGGGGGGTGCCTGGGTGACTCATTTGGTTAAGTGTCTGACTCTTGATTTTGCTCAGGTCATGATCTCAGGGTCCTGGGATCAAGTCCCGAGTAGACTCCCCGCTCGGTGGGGTGTCTACTTCTCCCTTGCCCTCTACAACCCCCCTAAGCTCCCCGCTCGTGCTTTCTCTATCTGTCAAATATATAAATAAAATATTTTAAAGAACCCAAAAAAACAACATCATACTAGCAAAAGAACATATAAATAGATCAATGGAACAGAATAGAGAGTCCAGAAATAGACTTACACAAATGTAATCAACTAATCTTTGACAAATGAGCAATGGCCATTCAATGGGGGGGCTGGGGTGGGGACAACTAGTCATTTCAACAAATGGTGCTGAAATAATTGGACATCCATATTCATCACCCTCCCCCCCAAATCTAGACACAGATTTTGTACCTTTCACAAAAATTAACTCAAAATATATCATAGACCTAAATGTAAAATACAAAACTATAAAACTTCTAGAAGATAGTATAGGAAAAAATCTGGAGGGCCTTGGATTTGGTTATGCATTTTGAGATACAACACCAAAAGCGAGATCCATGAAAGCAAAAACAAACAAACAAACAAACAAACAAAAAACACCAAAAAATAAAATGACGTTAGGCTTTAATGAAACCAAGAACTGCTCTGCAAAAGACACTTATGAAATTCAAAAGATAAGCCACATGTTGGGAGAAAACCCTTCCAAAAGACATATTTGATAAAGGATTTGTATCTAAAATATACAAAGAACTCTTAAAACTCAACAATATGGAAGAAAGCAACCCAATGGCCCAGTTGAAACACAGGCAAAAGATCTGAATGGACATCGCACTAAAGAAAATGTACAGAAAGCAAATAAGCAAATGGAAAGATACTCAACATCTCACGTCTTTAGGGAAATGCAAATGAAAACAATGAAACACCACTACCCTCCCATTACAATGGCTAAATCCAAAGCCTGACAATACTAAATGCTGACAAGGCAATCTTATTCATTGTTCAGGAAACATGAAAGGGTACAGCCACTTTGAAAGTTTGGCAGTTTCTTACAAAGCTAAACACAGTCTTACTACATGACTGAGCAATCACATTCCTAGGTATTTGCCCACTTGTGCTGAAGACTTAGGTCCACACAAAGCCTGCGCACAAATGTTTATAATAGCTTTATTCATAATAGCCAAAGTTTGGAAGCAACCAAGATATTCTTCAATAGGTGAAAGGATTGGCGAGCTGTGATGTAACCGTTCAGTGGACCACTGCTCAGAAACATAAAGAACTGAGCGACTGAGTCACAAAAAGACACAGAAGACCCTTAAATGCACGCTGCTAAGTGAAAGAAGCCAGTCTGAAAAGGCAGGCACGGTACAATTCCCATCGTGTGACATTCAGGAAAAGGCAAAGCTAAGGACACAGCAGAACGTTGTCAGGGGTGTAGGGTGAGCAGGAGGAACAGGTGGGACACCGGGGATTTTTAGGGCCGTGAGACTATTCTGTATGGTCCTATAACGCTGGGGAAATTACATTATGCGCTTATCAAAACACATAGAAAACACAGCATCAACTTTAATGTAAACTATGGACTTTAATAACGTATTGATATTTATTCACTAATATGCATATAGTCATACAAGATATAAGAGTGGACAATGTAGGGGGACAGATGGGAATTCTCTGTACTATCTGCTCAACGTTCCCATAAATTCTTCATACTAGCTGGGCACCATCAGTGGTGGCCCTTAACCCGGCCAGGCCTCACTTCCTCAACTCTGAGGAGCAGGGCTGTGGGGAGCTTCTGTGCCGTATTTGTGACAGTAGAGAGTACCCAAACAGGGGATTCTCTGGCGGGAGGAGAAACAGATGGGGGGCTGCCTGGGGGAGAAGCCCCCCAGATGTGTCTGTCACAGCCAATGTCTCCTTGAGCCAAGACTGGGACCAAACACAACTCTGCCCAATCCTTACGGATGCCTGGGTCACTGAATCAGGGTCTTGGGCCTGGGGACATTTGGGGATTGGCCGGGCCCTTGCATCTTCATGCGGCTGTGACTGTTGTCACTTCCTAGGCAGCACAAGGCAGAGGCTCGGGACAGGGTTCCCTCCCACTCTGCTCCACCCCCCAACCCGCTCTGCCCCATCCCCCCAAGCCTCAGTTTCCTCTTCTGAGAATGGGTTCGTGGGAATAAGACCCAGCTCACCAGGAATTCCAAGAGGACGGGGAGAGTGCTTTGTAATCTGTAAAGCACACACAAACGTCAGGAACCTCGACAGTGCTTCAAACAGACAGACAGACAGATCCACAAACACTTGTTTGAGCCAGGCATACTCTTCCTCACTAAATTCTTAAAACAACCCAAGGCGGATGTCATCAGCCCCCTTTTAAAGGAAACTGAAGCTTGCAGAGCTGAAGTGTCCCCTCCAAGAGCTGCCAGCTGGGGGGTGTCGCTGTGGGACCACAGGCCACATGACTCGGGGGCTCCCACTTCCCCGACAACCTCCCTCCCCCGTGGCTGTCCCTGCAGGGTCCACAGTGGTAAGCAACAGGCACAAGCAAAGAGGCGGGTGGCGCTGCATAAACTATCATTCTGCTTTTCCCTTTTTGTGAGTTTTGAGGGTCCGGCGGGGCAGACCAGCTCAGTGGACAGACAGCCTGTTCCCTTCACCCCAGAGGTGACGGTGGAGAGGATGACGAATCGGTGCCCGGGACACGGGGGCTCCTGGCAGCCCTTGCGGAGGGGAGAAGTGATTCCAGAACACGCAGCCCACGAGGCGGCAGGCCCGCCAGGGTCTGTGTGAGGGAGAGGGTACGCGGGCCTCTCTGCCGGCTCGCTTGCCTTTATTAAGGATGATTCTGATGCTGCCTATTTTGTAAGCATGTAGGGCACGCATCCAGACCATCTGACTTCAAGAAAATCCAAGGCTGAAGAATGTCGCTTGCGCCAGACACGTTGCAAGAGGCGCGGCATGGAACCCGCCGAGTGATCCGCCGCCTCCCCGATCTCAGAGGGAGGGGGCCGTCCATGTATATGTATAAGCCAGGCTTTGTTAAACACCAAGTAAAAATACTTTTAAATATTTCAGTACATCGTTAACCAAATACATTTTACTTGGGGCTCATTCCAGCTGATGAAAGTATAGGAGGCACCTGATTTGCATAAGTCGACTGAGGAAATTTGGTGAGAGACAGTCATAAGACTCAGACGCCCACGGGCGCTGCTGATCGTCAGGGTCTGATCTGAGCTCCTCTGACACGTTTGCAGAACACCTACTATGTGCCGGGCATAGCGCTCGGCTTCACGGAGGTTAAGTCTAGCTTCAAGGGCAAAGGCCACACTCATTCCATGGCATTTAAGTGGCTGCGATCGGTGTTGTTAAGGAGCAGCAGGCTGACGGGGAGGGGGCCCAGCCTGAGGGTCTCCTTATGGAGATGGCCTGGGCGGTAGTGGTGCAAGGGGAGGGGTTTCCAGCAGAGGTAAGTTGCCTCGTGGAGGCCCTCCAAGGTGGCGGCTACCCCGGCTGGAGTGAGTGAGTGGGGGGCTAGTGAGAGTGGTGGCGGCTGCGGGGGAGGGGGGTCCAGTCTGCGAGGCTCTCCCTCTTGCAGATGCTCTACCCCAGCACTGGGGTCTTAGACCAGCGCCCGCAGGTGCTACTGGTGGCTTCGCATGGAGACGTGACGCAGAGGAGGGCTGGGGGGCACCGCAGCGACCACCCCCAGTGTGAGAGCAGACACGGGAAGGAATGGCCAGAGCCGGCCTTCGGAGACCACAGCAGGTGTGCAGGGAGGCTGGCTAACAGCCTCTAGCCCTCCCCAGTCTCACAGCACCACCGCGCACCCCCTCTTCCTGGCCACACCACCCCGCAGTGTGGTGTGGGACTCAGGGGCGAGGAAATGGGAGGCGACAGCAGTGAGGCACTAGGCGGTTTACAGTCACAGACCCGGCAGGAAGGCACTTCCTCCTCGGGTCCCAGCACCTACGGAGCCCTGGGCATGAGCAGGTGAGGGAGGCATTTCCGGAGAGAGGAGCGCAGCGAGAGCCAAGCATGTGACTGTGGCAGGGGCAGCCCCTTCCTGAGCCATGCCACGGCTGTCCAGGTACTGTTTTTAGGAGGTGGGCACCATTGCTATCTCCATTTTGCAGAGGAAGAACGTGAGGCTCTAAGGGAGTTATGTAACCTGCTAGCCAAGTTGCAGAGCTCAGATTCGGATTCGAGGCCGGGTCTGTTGGATCCCGGAGCCTGTGGCTTCGGTTATAAGTGCCGCTCAAACTCAGGCAGCCCCAGGCCAGGAAGGGGGGCCATGTAGCTCAGGCATTCTTCAGGCAGCAGAAGAAATGCAGGATGTATCAGACATTAAACGATGCCACTCCTAGATTTCCCTCTGCAAGCAGGGGGTGTGTGCGCGCAGGCGTGCTTGAATGGGTGGAGAAGCGGGGAGGGGGGTGGGTAGGAAAGACCCTTCAATCCCTGTTTTCTTGCTTTGCAATCATGTTCCATTGATTACTGGGACAGACTCCAGATGCCGGTTGTGTGTTAGATGGACAAGATGTCCAGGTGCTGGGCTCAAATGTTCCCTTTGCCAGTGAAACGTTGGTCTCTCATAGATGACGCAGTAATACTACCTTTTATTGCCTCATCGTGATGCTGTCCTCGTCTCTAGCACAGAGAAGTGAAATTCCACTCTGGGAAGAGTTGAGAGCAAAGTCTCAATGATAAGGAGGTGCTTGGGAGTGCAATTTACATGAAATGACTGCATCTTTACTGACACATTTGTTCCTTCATTGGATTCTGGGCAACGACAGGGCTACCAGACCTCAGTTTGGCTGAGAAGACCTGCATTTTAGATTTCCGTTCTGCTAGAAATTCTAGAATTGCAAATTGAAATCTTTATTTATTTATTTGAATGCTGATTACGCTGGCCTCCCGGAGCAGTGTGAGATTACGTATTGCTAAATTCCATGACGCTCCTAAGTAGTGGTTGACATTCTAACAGAGAAGCAGCAAGACTATCCAGGGACTGACAAGCGCAGGATCCAGACGAGGGTCCTGTGGGTGGAAAGAGGCGGGGAATGGGCTAGTGCTGGGGGAGAGCCACCTGCTGGGCGTGGGTTATTGTCAAGTCCTAGATTTCCTTTTAGGTGGTGAGTCGTGGATGCTTATTACATTATTTAAAAATTACTAAATTAAAAAGCTGACTAGATAAAAGCAGGTTATGTGTGGATGGGGCTGGAAGGCTCTCAATGAACCAAGGATTATGATTAATCCAGTTCTGTGCCCTAATTCCAGTTCTGGGGAAAAAAAAAAGATAGAAAACAAGGCTGCTTAAAAGAATGGTCTGAGATTTAGAGTTCATGATGCGAAATCTTTTTTTTTTATATACTAGTTTTGATTTTTTTTCTCACTTATCTTTCTAAAGACTGTTTTTCTTTTTCCCCTTAAATAGTAGGGTCTCCCCATGCAGGTTTCATTAAGGTTTCAGACTTCAGGAATTGGGTTAACCCCTTCAGCGGCTGCTGAAGCCTCCTAAGGGAGGAAGGGAGGTCTGGACTGGCTTCCAGAAAGGGGACCTTGCCCGAGCAGTTAGACACAGCTGGTGCTGGGTGTAGGGTGATGCTCTTCGCCAAACGGGATGGTGTTTTCTGCAGGATGTTAAGGAGCAGAAAGGGAGACTCTGTCGGTGAGACCACCTCTACCATAAGCCGTGGCCCTCACACTCGGAACATCCTATTTCGGGGATGCAGGACATATTTTATCGCTATTTATCTGCTCATCAAACATCCACTGGGCACTGAGCAAGATCTTGCTCTGGCCCTGTGCCAGCCTTCAGGGATACTGAACTCATAGAGGGTGACTTTTCTGGGATGCGCACCATGCTCAGGGCTTTGTATATGTTCTTTTTCTTACCCTCACAGCGCCTCTCCTTTGTTGCTTCCCTATGGGGGTTCTGGCCATACCCTACGACAACTGTCAACTGTGTGTCCTTTTCACTTGTGTGGCTAGAAACACTGGGTATAATGAAAAGGCTCTGAATGCAGACGGCTTTTGGTTCAAATCCCAGGGTCCCCACTGATGTACTTGACACACCTGTTTAAATTCACCGCTTGAAGCCTCGGGCTTCTTGTCTGTCAAATGGGAGAAAAACTCTTATCTCACAGGGCTGTGGGAGAAGTAAATGGGAGAATTCATAACAAGCCTTTAGTATTTCTGTCACATAGTAAATGTGCAGTAAATGGTCTCTATTACTTTTTTTCTCAAGGGCAGGATCTGTAAATAATTTATATTCCCATCAGCCCAATACCTGCTAACATGTTCATTACCTGTTTGTTGAATGAGTGAATGTGTGCCCTCTGAGAATGACAGCCCAGTTCTATCTCTCTTCTGACTACTCTCTTGTCAGCTCCACGGCAGCTCTGGGGTAGATAAAGCTGCTCCCATCTGACTGGGCTTCCACACCTCTGGCCAGGACTTAGCTGCAACTGAGAGCACGAGGATCCTTTGGCTCGGCACCATGGAGGGAAGGAACGAGGACTGTCTGGTTCTTTCTGCTGATCCTCACCCAAAGAAAAAACCACCACCCAACCACAAACGTCCTTTTGTGCTCTTTGGGAGCTTCCCAAATGCTCCCAAGAATGTGGCTGACTTCAGAAGCACCTTATCCTTGAGAATCGGGGTGTCAGACCAGCCTTCTCAGGAAGCAAGAACGGGGCCCCTGTTCTTTGCCAGCTGCCAGACAGTAGTAGTCCCTGAGACCCTGGGCACAGACAGGCTTCTCCTCTCTGGCTGTAATACCCAGCCCCCACTATCTGTACCCCACACCCCCCAAGTCTGTGATTTCATTTCAGGAACCATGGAAACAGGAGTCAAACTCCGAGGATGACGTCAGGGGAGACAGGCGCTCACACCAGGCAACCAACCTCCCACTCCAGTTCCATCTTCCCAGAGGCCCTGTGCTCTATGAGTTGACCTTTCACCTCCGTGCTTTACCAGCCCTGCTCCCTCCCCCATCACTCAAATGAACACCACTGCTGGTTGGGGGGGGGGGGCGGTGCTGGATAGGGGACAGCATCCTGGGCCAGGAGGCAGGAGGCTTGACTTCACTTGGGGGTCTCTGCTACTCACTGGCTGTAAGATTTTAGACAAGTCACTTGCTCTTGGAACCTCAGGATGCTCATCTGTGAAATGGGATACAATCACCCACTAGGAAGGTCTGGGGTGAGAACCAGCCAGGGAGGGGAATCTTGAAATCCCAGTTGCTGCTAAGGACTGATGACCCGGGCATGGCCACAGGCCTGGGAGATCCCAGCCCCGCATTTGCCTGTCAGTAGGTGCTAAAAACTGGTATTATTCTCATCGCTTTCGCTTGGTCAGCAGGACGCAGAGATCCTGGCAGACCCCAGAAAACCTCACCCGAGCCTGTGCTGTGGACAGCCCCTGTGGATTCCGCTTACAGAGAGCAATTTAAGAGGCAAACAAAACATGAAAAGCTATTCAGAATTAACAATGGGCCAGATGGTAATGCTAGTTTGCAGCAATAAAACATGATAAATAGCTTCCTGCTGCTACTCCTGATCAATTTCAATATTTAATAATTCCGCCGCCACCCCCACCCCCTCTCCCGGCCCCCTCCACAGGATCCTGCGAGGACTCCCTGCATTCAACTCACAGAGCCAACACTTCTTCGCTTTCTGAAGGCGTCAGCAAAAAGCGCGCAGCTCAACTGTCATGTGAGCGCCTTCCGTCCTCGAGATGATAATTAATCTGCCCGATTCGGAAGACGCGCCATCTCCAGCCGTGGCTAGTTGCCAGGGAGGGCTGCAAGGGCGCTCCGCCCACAGACACGCGGTGGAACTCACCTTGTGGACCCGGTGCCTACCGGTATTCCCTGAGGTTCGCTTTTGCATTCACGGAAGGAGAGCCGTAGGGAGCTGGGTGGTCATCCTACCCCAGGACCACCTCGCAGGGTCAAGCAGCCCGCAAGGGGACCTGTGGCAGCTTGGTGTGACGGCCACGCCCGCCACCTAAGGCCGAGGTTCAGCCTTAGGTGAACCCCTAGAGGCTGAACCCCTCTCTGGGGGAGGTGATTCTACCCCCTTCCAGAATTCCAGCCAGGGCTGCGCCCACGAAGCACCGGGCGGAGAGCTCACGCGTCGGACTCGCCCAACCACAGCAGCTGGTGGCATCATTATTTAAAAGGTGATGATCTCTGCGGTCAAAAGCTGTAGCCCATTTGTGGGGCGGGGGGGGGGGGCGGGTAGGATGTGACAGGGAGCCCCTCACGCTCACACAGACCCACCCCCGGGGTTCTCCCCAAGCCCTGCCCACTGATAAGATGAGCCCCTTCGTATTGCCAGCAAGGGTCCACATTCCCACATTCCCACCCATGGATACAGAGACCGCAGGGCACCCCTGGCGAGCAGGTACGGTTGGCCCCATTTACGGAAGAGGAAGCGGAGACAGGAGGCAGAATGGCTTTCTCAGCTCACATGGGTAGAAAATGGCACAGTCAGTGGTAATCTGGGTCTCCCAAGCTCTGATTTCTTGACCTCCCCACCAGATCACAGGAGAAAGTTGCTCCGCAAGGCGCCCCCTCCTGCCTGGCGTCCCTTTGGCCAGGAGGCAGCCCAAGGGAGGGAAGCTTGGGTGCCCGGTCACCCGAGCTACAGTTTACCGTCTGTGAAATTCAAACGCTGATACCTAGTGCACTAGCTCACGGGGAGGTTTAATGAGGACTATGCATGGAAGCACGGCGTAATTTTATGATTTATACAAATGGAAAAACACGGTGTGAGGAAGAAGATCAGAAATGCGTTCACCCCAAGGTGGATCCTTCTAACGGAACTCTTCATCCTCCCCACACCCACCCCACCATAATTTAGGGGATCAAGAGCAAACTCTTCTATGTGGATTCAAGGCCTGGATGGCTCTAGCAAGCCCATCACTGCCGCTTCTCCCTTCCCCTCCTGCTCTAGTCCCTCCAAGTTTCTTGGGGTTATCTGAGCCTTCCCCACCTGTGTCCATGTCTCAGCCAGACCACGCCTGCCAGAAGGGTCCATGCTGCCCTGTTCACTGGCTTCTCCCACTCACCCTTCTCCAAGAAGTCTTCTTCAGGCCTCCCTCCACAGGATCTCCTCCGCTGGGCTCCCTCCCCTGCACCCCCTCCACGCCAGCATACAGCACGGCATGCCAGCGCTGGGCTCTCCTCTGCCTCCCTGGTCTACAGTGAGTGAGAGCCAAGTGCTACTCGCTCCTGTCTATCCAGGGCCTGGCCCAGCACACGCTAGTACATGTGTGCCAAGAGATGAGCACATGAACGATTAAGCGAGTATAATCAAAGCCTTAAGCAGAGACAAGGAATTCTAATGGTGGCATTTGAATTTGAGTGGGCACAGCCTTGGTGGAGGAATTCAGGCTCCTGAATTCAAGTTCAGCTCAATCCCTCTAGCGATATCTAGAGCTGACCCGGTAACCCTCCTCTTTCCCCAGCTTGACCCTGAATAAGAAAAAACCCAAAGGGTCCCGCCCACCCTCTGGACTCGCACTAGACAGGGCGGAGGCCAGTCCTCAGGTGCCTACCCGAGTCCCGCTGGTCCAGCGTCATGGAGTTCCACCTCCTTGTGATGTCAATGTAGAGGATGTCCACGGCCGCCATGGACAAGCTGCTGCTGCTGAGTTTGCAGTTCCTGCCAAAGACGGGAGGGGACATATTACTGCTAGAAGGGGCGTGGCCTCTTCCGTTTGCCTCCACGCCTTCCCTGGGCTGGGGGTCCTGCCTGGAGGCCCCGCCTTCCCACAGCTGGGATTAGCGATGGGTTTAAGGCTGGGGTGGTGGGAAAGAAGGCTGAAAATGTAATCGAAGGATAGATTATGTGGGTTTCTGTCATTTGGCCCATTCTAAAGGGCTGGAAAGAGCCAGGACTTGAGGATGGCACGTCTTGAGTTGAATCTGGCTCTGCCGCTTGGAAGCTGACCGCCCTAGAGAATCCATCTCCTGTTCCTGAGCCTCAGGTTCCATCCTTACAAAACAGTCGCTGTGTTTGACCTCTTCTAACACCTCCCGGTGGAGGTCTCTGCCCGCTCCGAGGGGGAATGAGAATCCCATGTTTCAGAAATTGTCCCTATGCCTGTCTTTACCTCGTATCCATTAGTCTCTAAGAGGAGAAAGAAAAGCCGGACCTGGGTGCTCTTCTCTCTTACCAGTGTCTTTTGGGTGACAGTGACCCGCTGGGGGACCCAAAGAAAACAGCCATGTCATGAGTTCAGACAGAAGACATCACTGCCATCCAGAAGTGAGTCCCCACTGGAATGCTCACCCGATGAGTCCCTGGGCCCAAACTTACAGGCAGGGGCTTGAGGTTCCTGCACTGCTCCTATCTAAATCTGTCCCCTGAGATGTCACACGGGCCCCAAACAGCCATGGCAAGCCCAAGACTCCCAGCACAGACGAGCACAGCTAGCCCATGCCCTTTGCATGGGCTGAGGCACGGTGCTGTGGGGCCCCTCCACGCTCATTCCTGACTTTGGCGAGTCAACTGGAAATGGCAGGGCCAGGGACGGGCTGGCCTCAGAGTTCAGAAGTTCCCCTAGTTGATTTCCTCCAGTGCAGAGAGGCTCAGATAACCAGGTTTTCAGTCCCACATCAGCTCCCCGTCTGAGCACAGAGGCGTGTTTGCAATCCTCCCCCTCCCCTCTTGGTTTTGTTTCGTTTTGTTTTTTGTGGTTTGTGTTTTTCGGGTCTGGAGATGTGGGGAGGCAGTCTGGCACACTTGAGGAGAGCGTGATTTGGGCATCAGACAGACCAGGATTGAAATGCTGGCTCTGGCTTTTTCTAGCCGTGTGACTGTGAGCATTTACTGAAACCTTCGATGCCTCTATTTGCTGATACCTAAAAAGAAGAGAAGACTACCGCCCGCGTGGGGGCTGGGATGAGATGAAGCAGCACACGCCAAGAACCCAGCAGGTGCCTGGTACCCGGGGGCCCGCAGTTGTTGCTTCTCCTCCCTCTCTCTCCCTCCTTTCCCAATTCCTCTTCCAGGGCTCGAATGTGGACCCTTCAGAGGCTGCTTGGGGCTGCCCTTTCAGCAAGTGGCCCTGTCCATTCTGGAGATCTGGTGCTCGCCAGGCAGACTGACTGGGTACGCACGCCCAGGTTCTCTGTCCAGACTGAAGGGAGGCCTTGCCTTGTCCAGACGCACCACCTTTCTGAACAGGGTCGTGCTGGGAAGCGAGTCCCAACACAGGCTGGGTTTGCCCTGGGAATCCTGAAGCTAGACCTCTGAGCCAGCTGTCTGCCTGCACTACATTCAGTGATGCTTTTAACTCTCCGAACATGTCCTCATCCACTGCCTCAGCTAATGATAAAGTGGTTCTTTGATTTCCCATTTGTCTTTAGCCCTCGTGTGAATAGCTCCCTTAGGAACCCCACAGGAGAGGGGCTGATTGGCAAGCAGGATTTGGGCACCCCGAAGCCCCTCTCCAAACCCATGAACACCCCTGACCGTGGTGCCTGGACGTGTGCCCGGCAGGGTGCCCAGATGACATCGGTGTTCCATGCATGCCAGCACACCTGCTCGCTCCCTCTCTCCATCCCGGCCTCTTCCTTCCTATCTTTCCCACCAGTATTTCCCAGGCCATCAATTCACCTCCCGCTCCCTCCTGGGCTCCTGCTCCGTATTTCAATCACAAGTCACCAGTGGCGGACTTCAAACACATCAGCGCACAGTTACTGAGCCCTGGTAACAACATGTCAATGGACGCAGAGCTTTTCACGTCGCCTGTCACCAGGATGGCTATCTCTATTGGGTTCCGCTGGAGACGATGCTCCAGCTTCTCCCGGGGTGTGTCGACAACCCACACTGCTCATTTTTCAAAGCTTCATTAAAAAGAGCCACCGCGTTCCCCTAATTATCATATCGGTGTCCTCCTGATTACCTGCTCCCCCATGGGACAGGAGCTCTGCCCGGCTTGCTCTGTGGGTTAATGGAGTATAAAAAGGGAAACCAAACTGACCACTGGTATATAGTTATTTTTTTCTGACAGGTAGAAAATAGCAGTGTCAAACCTTTAGCAGGAGCTGTAATTTACCAAAGAGAATTCTTGGAACCAAGGTAACTCATCTTCCCTAGTGATGCCCACAAACACATTTGGTTGCTACATCTGGTGCCTGGACAGGGGAAAGGGGGAAACCCATGCTGGCTGCAGGAGACAGGAGAGGCTTTAAAAGAATTTTGCTTCTGTAGGCATTTCTTGGGTACCCATCCGTAGGCCAGGCCCTCTCCTGCCCATTGGCTCCCTGGATCTTCATAACCGCCCTGTGATGGAAGTATTCTTAGTCCCATTTCAATGACAGGTAAGATGAGACTGAAGAGCAGGGACGTGACTTGCCCAAGATCACACAGCTAGGATTCACATCTAGTCTTACCCTGGAGGAGAGAGTTGTTGATTAAGGAGCTTCAGGGAGAAGTCGTGAGATGACCCAGCCCAGGCCCGTAGGAAGAACCCAGGATTCAAGGCAAAGTCTCAGGTGGGCCTGGGAAAGTGGGAGTCTCTAGAGAGGCCCTGTTGGGGGAACTTTGGGATATAAGGCTAGGGAAGACAACCAGGGTCTTTTGGGGACAGAGTCTCCTCGGTTTGTCCCCATGGTCACCAAATATTCTCAGTTGACCCAAACAGGGAGTGCCTCCTTGTAACAACATGTTTAGAATGAATTTTGCATTTATCCATCGATCACTACAGAATGAATTTTGTGCCCATTATGAGTAGGTGGGATTCGGAGCCCAGTGAGTAGTGCAGAGCTGAACCTGTCTTGGATGCCATTCTCGGAGGGTGGAAGTGACCTCAGAGTCTGGGGTAGAAAACATGAAGCCTTGGTAGCTCTTAATCATTTGAACCATTTCCCCTTATGCCCTGGGATGAAATTCCTGAAATGACTAAGGAGTGGAGGGATAAATTCTTCCGTGGAAGAGTAGTCCAAGCAATACAGGAGAAACAGGACAATTCTTGACAAAGGATAGTCTGGGGAGGTGCATGGGACAAAAAGAGCTCGGAAATACATGCACAGGAGTTTGAATCTTGACTTTGCTATGTGACCTTGAACAAGTCACTGAGGTTCTTTCCTGATTTGTACAATGAAGATAAGACGACTCACCATTCAAAGCCATTTTAAGGAGTAGCTCAGTGCCTGGCACATACGGAGAAGTATTAAAGGGCAGCTCCTAGCCTTCCTCCATGACACAGAGCCATTTTGAAGAAATGTTTTGTCTTCTTTAGTTTTTTTCCCCCAGAATCAAAGGGATTTGGGCACATATGATAGGAGATAATCACAAATCATTCATTAGGAGCCCATGTATAGAAAGATCTGAAATTATCAGCCCCATTTCCTCTCAACAACCACTGACATCACATGGGAAATTTAGAAACCAACTTTTTCCACACTGTAAAATCCCATTTATAGAATTTCTTTTGTGTTCATCCTTCTCTGTGAAAGAAAAACAGCTTATTTCTCCTGGAGAGTTTTCCATAAGGTGAAAGCTAACAAATGATCAATATTTGCTAATTAAAACAAAACAAAACAAAACAAAACACCAAACCAACACTAAATAGGAGGGGAAAATGACAACTCTGGTTTAGAAAATACATTTTTTTAAAGGTGACTGAATCCTAAGCATAGCATCTCACAGTATTACTGGAAAGAGATCATCACAGAACAGGGGGATTTTCAAAGTCACGGAGGAGTTAATGACTGGGGGGGGGGCCCTTTATACTTTCCTTCCAGAACATTCTAACACACCACGTTGCCTCTCAGAGCATAAAACCCCCCACAGCTACCCATTATGAAACATATTAATATCTCCCTATGAGCAAAGGGAGTGGAAGGGGGAAAAAAGGAAAAAAAGAGAAAAACCATTCTCTAATTTAAAAGGAGAACAGGATCAGACACCACAAAGGGCCTGAGCAGGGCTCTCCAAGCAGACTGCCCTCACATGAAGCAGGAAGCAAATGCTCCAGGTGCCAAGGAGCCGTCTCCCTTTCCTCGAAACGAACCCGGTTCTGGCAAATGGTTTAATCTGCCCGCTGTGGAAACGGGAAATGCAGCACGTGCAGACTGATGTTGGATCCTGATATGAGGCTACGTTTGCAGAACGTGTTCTTAGTAAATTACAGAGAATGGCCCCCAGATTAGTAATCCAATGGAAGGAAACTGGCAAAAATGCATTTCTCTCAAAGAAAGCTGTCAAACTGAAGAATCAGTTAATTTCTATTTCTCAGAGAAAGAGAAGTCTCCACGCCCCAGGAATTATTATGACATAAAAAGAGAGAGAGAGAGAGAGAGAGAGAGAAGAGGCGCTTAATTCATGGTAATATGTGCTACTATTATGTGCCTCTTGAGAAAACGGCACGAAAAGCTGGTTTGACGAGTTAAGTCTAGACAAGGGAACGACAGTTCATTATTTCTCATTTCTTGGTAGAAAAGAAAAATAGAATGTGGCCAGACTGGCATTAGCATAATTCACTCCTAAAACTGCTGATCTACACAGCACACTATGAGAGATGGTCACTGAAAATAAATTCGGTCGGATGTTTATTTTGTTTCCTCCAGTTCTCTTTAAGGAACTCGGAGAAAAAGAGTGGGTCGTCCAGGTGAAAGCCAAGTTCAGCTTCTGCTGTTTGCGTGGGAGACCGGAGAGGAGTATATATCTCACCAGCAAATATGTCTCTTGTGCAGTGCTCCAGAGAAGGGCACTTGGCTCGATTTAACATATGGCATAAATATTATTAATTCATAATGAAGCAAAATTTAAACTGAAGTAGAAAGGAGAGAGAGAGAATGGTTGTTAGCAAGAGAAAATGCTTGCTGTTACATTTAGCTGGCAAGACCGAACTTACTTCGATAAATCCAAGTGCAAAGAGTATCATCTTTTACGATTAAGGTGCTGTTGGGATTTGTCGGTATCTTTCAAAAGGAAAAAAAATATCTATTAATAGTTGTGCCACGTTTTCTCCACTTATTCCCACATCTTTAATTACGCAGGGCGTTGACTGGGAGAGCATGGAGGGAGGAAGAGGGGTTCGCTGTCCAAGTCCTGCCCTGGCCGCCTACTCCCCACCTGAAGACATTGTTTTCCTTGCTCTTGGTTGCCACGGTCACTGTCACTCCCACCGACGGTGCTGGCCACAGACTGGGAATGATGGCTATAAGACCTAAGGCCCTCCAACCTGACAATAACCAATTTTACAGGCAAATGCCCTTAATTATAGAGAGAAAATGATGGAAAGAATCATAAAGCTTATCATACGTGGACAGATTTGTAGCGATGTTTTCGACGTCATCCAGTTCGGTTTCTAAAACATTCTCAGTTCCGTTTTCTTCTCAAAGTCGGGTGTGAACCTAGTAGTCCTCTCAGTATGTCCCTTGCCTCTCCTGCCAGCGCTCACACACTGGTGGATTCTCTGGGCAGTCACCCTTAGAACCCACACAGTGTTTAAAAATTATTTTCTGAATCACCGCATTGATAGACATGTATTGAGATTTTACGTAAAAATCAGCATTTCTAGCTTCTCTTTGAAAACTCAGAAGCTCTGGTGATATGTGCCCAGGACAGCCTTTCCTTTAGCTGGGGCATGTGTTCCTCAGGCTGCCGTAGCCCGGCCCTCCCCATCCTTCCAGAATCCACCTGCTGGCCTCCGCTTCTGGCTCAACCCCTGGAGGCAGCTGAGACTGTGAATTCTTTCACTATGTTATTTTTTTCCAAATCTTCACTGTTCCCCCCCCATCTCTTATGTTTCAGTAGACCGTAATTAGGAGTTAGAAGGAAGCATCTGACATCTCTCTTCTCCCTTCTTCCTGACTGGAACTCGACCATGATGGCTGGATTTTGAGCAGCTATCTTGTGATATCAAGGCAAGCCTGAAGCTTGAAAAGCCCATGCTTAGGATGGATGGACAGGAAGACAGGAAGTGGGGTGTGATCACATTGTGGAGTCATTAACCAGCCCTTGAACACCCCCATGCCAAACTTCCTCCAATATGAGAGAAAATCAATCTCACTATTTTAAAACGCTTACAGATGAGGATCTTTTACTATGAGACAGATGCAATTCCCAAACAAGTCAGAAGGTATCGGGTAGTATTCTCAGGGAAGTAATAACATGTGTCTCTTGACTTTGTTGAGAATTCCCGCTGCATAATGGAAATAATCATACAAGACACCCCCACACTCAGCAAATAGCTCCTGTCAACTAGGCTCTGGGCCAGGTGCTTCAGGATGTGTTACATCCCAACCTCATAATAACCCTGATAGGCAGGAGGGATTAGTTCCATGTGCAGATGGGGGAACCGAGACTTGGAGAAGGCCAGGGGTTTGCCCCAAAGCCACACAGCTATTAAGTGACATGCCTCACTCAGGAGCCAGACCCAAAGCCTGGGCTCCTTCCACTGGGCTTTCCTCTGCCCCCTCACCCCAAGAGGACACAGAGGCCTTCTCCAGATCACCGTGTAAGTTCTAACTCAGGTTTCCTGAAACAGCAAAGATTCCTAACAATTCTTCTAAACACTGGCCGTGTCTTCTGTGTGCTGTCCCATCAGGAACAGAGAGAGCCAGAGTTGGAGTTCATAGAATTCATTTGGAGAAAATTGTACAACAGAATGTTTCCAATTCAAGTCTTCTAATTGTTTGCTTTAGTGAATAAAACTATGAAGGATGTGACTTTGAGGTGGAAGGTAGAAATATGAAAACCAACAAGGAGCAGAGCAGCAGCAGCCCCTGAATGCCGGCAGAGAGCTTCTTCGAGGTGGGGGACACCCAATCCTGACGTATAGCTGGCTTCCTCCCCATTTTGTAGGGTCACCGAGACTCAGAGGTAGTTTCTAACTGGCCCCAGGGTTATGCGCCTAGTGAGTACTGTCTCAGGGACTTAGTCCTGTGCCACCCCAAAATGCCCCGGAGAGTAGAGGCAAGTGGACGAATGATCAAGAGGCAGGGGTTATTTTGTGGCAAAACCCCACTTGCTTTACCTCATGTCTTATATTTACACTTCATGCAGATTTTGTATTGTACTTGATGATACAATCGGGTTATCTTTATATTAGGATGAATACATTAAATTATTTATCCACTGAATTATTTAACTTTTTTCTCCTGAAATGGACACTTGGGGCAGATGTGCCTTGTTTCTTTGCTGTGGCTTCATAAGCGCTCAGCATGCAGCCACATATCTCTGGGAGAACATCACCCCAGCTTAAGAGCTACAAGGTCCGTCTGGGTCCAGGGGACAATGACTTCTTTGTGGCTTAAGGACCTGATTTAAGGTAGCACCGCCTTGTGTTTTCATGCCATCCCATCTGTCACATTCATGAACTCACTCAGCAAACAGGAGGGGACAGGGTCAGCTTCCAGAGCAATCTGACCCAAATTGGGGCACCAACCTCACAGCACAGATGGGCTCCCCCAGGAACAGTCAGGGGGTGATGGGACCAGCCAGATGCGGGGTTCCACTGCACCCTTCCCGAATCCCAAGCTGGAGGGGCTGGTCTCACTGACCTGATAAAAGTCCGAAAGCCTGTTGGTCCCAGCTTCATTGTCCCCTTGATCCCCAGGAACCGGATAAACAAATTTGCCATCCTGTCCACCAGGCGCAGGTAGTTGAACTGCTTGGCGTATTTGGGGAACACCTGCTTGAGGCAGATGGAGGGCAGGTGCGCTTCGGGATTGGGGTTGGCGTCGGAGGCGCTGGCCGGCTCGCTGTCAGAAGGCTCTTCCTTCACAGCTGGCTGCTTAAGCTTCTGAGACCTGCAGAACACAAGCAATGAGGGACATGACCAGCATCTGGAGGGGGCGTGACAGTAGGTAGAGCACCTTCCCTCAGCCACTCTCCTTTCTCTACACTCACTGCAACCTCGGGAGGTGTGAACACTCTCTCTGTTTCTATTGTACAGACCAGAAACCTGACCTCAGAGAAACAAGGTCCCCAAGCTCACACAGCTAGCGTGGGACAAGGCCGGGACTCGAACCCAGGACAGAGTCAGGACTCTGTGGAGTCCTGTGGAAGCGTCCACTTCCTCTGTTCTCTCACCCCAGATTCCCAATACAGACATTCTCCTTTACCGCACTCATGAATCAAGACAATACTGTTACAGAGCAGCCTAGGTTTGATTTCAAACTCCTACTTGTGGGTAGTAATTGAATAATTAAGAAATATGAAAATCTCATTGGGGGCTGGCAAGAAGCCAGAAGCACAGTTCAATGAACAATTTGCAAAGATACATCAGCTATCCAATTCTAGGAATAGGCACAATTATGTTTTCGAGCTTAACTATTTTCTTATTTGGAACTCATACCAAAAAAAAAAAAAAATGATTATAGTGTTGTGATTCCTGAATCTGGATATTTTATTCCGAAATTCTTTTGATATTCAAGAGAATTCCGCAACTAATAACACTCACATACCCACCTCTGGCCTGGAATGTTCTTTTCACCTCCAGACCCACACGTCCAACTACCACCTGTTGCTGCTTCAGGATGGCCCCAGCCCCCCAGACCGGAACGTCTCTTTCCTTCACCTCAAGTCTACATTTCCCGTCTCCCTGGACGTCACCCCCATCTGCTAGCTACCCAAGCAGGACATGTCGGGATAAATGACAGTCCTCCTCTCCCTCTGCCTCTGCCACCAGTCCTAAGTCCTCATTATCTCTTGAAACCAGCTCTGCTCTCCCCTGCTGGCCCTTGTCAACTCTTTCCTAGACTGTATCAACAGCGTCCAGCCTTTCTCATCCATAGACCCATAGACACTGGCACCGAGGCCCCTCTTCTTTTTTATTTTTCTTATTTTTAAAGTCTTTTAATTATTATTACTATTTTTTTAAGAGAGTGAGCGCAAGTGGGGGTGGGGTGGGAGGGTAGTGGCAGAGGGAGAGGGAGAGAGAGAGGATCCCAAGCAGCTTCCATGATTAGCGCTCAGCGTGGAGGCCAACGCTGGGCTCGATCCCACAACCCTGGGATCACAACCTGAGCTGAAATCAAGAGTCAGATGCCCAATTGACTGAGCCACCCAACCACCTCTTGAGGCCCCTCTTCTAAAGCAAACCTGGCTGGGTTGTCCCTTACAACTCTCCACTGATTTCCCAAGTGCCTACAGTGAAGTTCATAATCTTCACTCTGGCACTCCAGGCCCCCCTCGATTTCTCCTCCATCCCCCTCATTTCCTATCACTGTCCTAGACACACTATACCCTCAAAGGCCTTGGGCACTCCCTGCCACCCTACCCTGCTGCCCATTAGTATGGTCTGGGCCAGAAACTCGGAGCTCACTGGACACCCAGCTCTCTTCCCTCCGGTGCCTCCCTCTGCCCTTGGAGCTCATCACACCTTCCCCTCCACTGTGCCACCCACAGCTGGTCTGGGAACCGGTGTAACCATTTCCATCCATAACCTGCGTCCACTCCTGAGACAGCACCCTGAGCGCTTTGTACTTGGTCGGTAAATACTGCCCAACTGGCCAACTGCAGGAAATTTAGAACCATGTCTTGAGCTCAACACCAAGGCCATTTTCTACTCTTTCCTTTATTAAATGGCCTCATTCCCTGTGCTCCCACTTCCAAGCACACCATTAGTCACGAAGTTGGGCCATATTGGTATCTTTATACCTGCTTTCCTTGGCCTTTGAGACCTCCCCCTGGCCCTGGCTGCCTGGCACATTTCTGTTCCACTTCCAGAGCCAGCTCAGATGTCTCCTTGATCGTGCTGATGACTCTCTGCCTGGCCCCGCTCCTGTTTCTCAGACTTGCTCCTTGGTTCCTCTGCCCAAGTGGCCCGGCATTTGTCTAGACGCTGATCCCTCCCTCACATCTTATTCAACCCTAACTCATCCAACTCTCTCTCTCTCTCATTCAACTCTGTTTCTACCTGGATCGCTTCAGGTGCTTGGGAGATGTTTCATCGGATTTGTTGAATTGGGAGTTTGCTTTTAAAGGCCAGGCAGGGATCAGAGAAAATACCAAGGTTATGATATTTTGTACACCATAGGGTCTTTTTAACGGGGAAGAGGTTTGATAGAGAAACAGCAAGCTTGACAGCCCTGCCCTAAGGATCTTCTCTCTATTCTGGGTCAAGGAGTCAGCCCCTAAGGAAGAGAAACCCCTTGTGTGAGTCAAGGGCTGTGAGTTCTGTTTGCAGATCCTTCCGCGTGGGTCTTGGGTCTTGGCACGGGTCTCAAAGCAATGATAGAATGAAGACGGAACCAGAACTGCCCACCCCACCTTTTTCTTTTCTTTTTTTAAAAGATTATTTGTTTATTTTAGAGAAAGAGAATGTGTGGGAGAGATCGAGCGGGGGGAGGGGCAGAGGAAGAGGGAGAGAGAGAATTCTAAGCAGACTCCCCGCTGAGCACAGAGCCCCATGCGGGGCTTGATCCCACGACCCTGAGATCATGACCTGAGCAGACATCAAGTCAGACACTCAATTGACTGAGCCACGCAGGCGCCCCAGGAAAACCCCTTTTAAAGTTCAGCCCTGTATGGATGGTTCTGGGGAAAACAAAGTCTTGCCCACCAAGGAGAGGCCTGATTCCCGGGGAGAAACACCTTTCCCGGGTGGGATGCGATCTCCCTCCAGCCAAGCCGGTTTCAGCATCATCTCCTTGAGTTCAAGAACAGTAAATAGAAGTCAGGTGGTTACTTTTCAGATGAAATGAAATGTTTTCACATGAAGGTTATAGGAAGACAGTTAAGGGAAGAGTAGCAGTGTTTCTGGAGATTAGCTCTTAAATTCCTGGCTAAGTGGCAATCACTGACTTTAGAAGCACTCATTAAGTTTTTGTTAGAGGGAAGATTTGGAAATGTACAGTTTGCATGCGCTCAGTGCCGAAGGAGAGAGCTCAGAACTCTTCCCAATCAGCCGCCCCATCTTCATTGTCTCATCCGCTCTTCGCAAAGCCCTGTGACGTGACTGTTATTTTTATGCCCCTGTTCCAGGTGAAGACACCAAGAGGCAGCAAGGTTTGCCACGGCTGAACCAGAATTAAAAATCTGTCCTTCCAACCAGGCCTTCCGGCTCACCCACTGGCACTCCACTGCTCCACAGTGCAGCAAGATTCATGGCAGGGGGGTGGGGGGAGGTCACAGAATCCAATGTACGGTTATTTACGTTGTGTTTTAAATAGTGTTTTTAGATTATAATAGTCATCCACGCTCTTTGTAGACATTTTGAGAAATGTATAAAAGAATGTAAATCATTGTCAGCCACAGGTCAGGGATAAACACCACCGTGTTTTGGTTTCTTACTGATGTTTGTAAAGTTAGGATCACATTGCACGTACCACAGAACCTTCTTTGTAATGACATCATGAGTGTCTTCTCATGGCATTAGATATGTTTTGGGAGCGTAATTTCTCATGGCTGTGCGATGTTTGGTATTAAGCCCGAATCGTAATTCAATCAGCCACCCCCTCAGCTGAATGTCTGTGTGGCCTGTCTTTGACCAAATGGGACATGGTGGTCAGTCCCTAGGCAATGTCATCCCTCCCAGAAACATAACATGTCACAGCTGGCAGCAGCCTTGGAGGTCTTCTGTCCAATGATGTCATCTATTTCCTCGGATGTGGTCTACTGTATACAACATTTTAAAAAACCACTTTAAAGTGTACAACTTTGTGGCATTTAGCACATTCACAATGTCGTGTACCCATCACCTCTATCTAGTTCCAGAACATTTCCATGACAGTCCCGTTTCAGAGGGGAAACTTTAATTCCAGGCAGATAAGGCCACTAGCCCCAGGGGCTCCTTTAATTAGCAGATGGCCCAGGGTCCTGGTGGCTTTCGGCCAGGCTTGCCCAGGTGATGGGGACCCTGCCCCTCCAGGGGACCTCTTGGGCTGGGGAAGTTTTCCCAATGATGTGCATGTCAGAGAATGTCTCTCACCAGCGTCCTCAGCCCGAGCCCTGCCCTACGCCCAGAGCTGCACAGAATGAGGGTTTTTTCTCTTTAACGTGAGCCCCTCACATTTCCTTCAAGGGCTGCTGTGTTTACTGGCTGCCTACCATTTCCCTTCCTTCCTGAATCCCAATTAATAAGCTCAAGATGAAAAGGGCCTTCAAAGCCACAGATACCATTTCCATACTCAAAACCACAAATACAGGGGGAGTGTTTCACTCAACCGGAAGAAGGCAGTAAAAGATGTAGCTGGTCTAGAAGACGGAATAAAACAACGAGAAACGGTATCTTTGCGGGAGCTAATTCCAATGATTACATCGAGATCCAAGTTATCGCAAATACTGTAAAACCCTGCTTTTATTTAATGGCATTTTAATGGAACCGTCGGGTTTATGAAATAAAAGTGACTGGTAAAGAAAACATAAATCAAGCTTACTAGTCCTTTGAGGTAATTTTTTTTTTTAATTATTGAATTTGGTATATCCTTGGCTCATTAAAATTCTGGAAAGTTTTCTCTATTATCGTTTTTCAAATAAAATGGGATTCTTTGTTATTAAAACCACCTTTCTCTATTTTGCCTGGAAATCCTATTTATCAGGGACGTACTGTGTCAAGCATTGGGCCAAGCAGCTTACTTATGCTATCTCAGCGTTCCTCGTAACAGTTCTATGAAGTAGGTAGAAACTAGTGCCATTTTACAGATTAGAGACCCAAGATCCAGAGAACCAGAACACTCCCAGCATCCCAAGTCAGTAGTGGAAACAGAATTCATACTTACAACTATATCACTACATGTTCCATACTTATCTCACTAGAGAGTTTTATGCCAATTTGCTTTTTGTTTTGGCGCTAAGTTGATCTAAATCAAACCAAAGACTTTTTTCTTAGGCATATACTATATTTCCCCAGAAATTAATAAAACAGGAAGGCAGATAAAGCAACGTTAGATTCCAATTTCAGAGAAAGTACATGAATTCTCTCAGAGAAATAATTTCCATTTTTAGTTCCTCATGCCTTCAATAATTTATTTGTTCATGAACTATTTCCCAAGCATTTCCTTGTCCCAGGGGCCTCGGTGACATGGGTGAGCTGGCCGAGGTTCTTACTGGCCAGAAGTGTGTGACCAAGTGGGGAAGATAAGACCCATGTGTAAACAGTGAGTGAGTCAGGTGAAGATGGCCAGGGGAGCATGCAGAGAAGGACCTAGGGCACATGGAAGGAGGTCGGTTTGCTGGTACCTAGTAGTAGGCATGGAGGGAAGCTGTTGTGGGTCTTACAGGACCTTGGATGTCAGACCTCTTGGATCTGGTGGTGTCGGAGATCAGAAGGGAGGGGCAAAATCAGAAGTCTGGTAAAGGTGAATGAGCCCACCAGCAGTAATCCAGGAAGGGGCGTGGGTGATGCTAGGAAGCTCCTGGAACATTCTAGGTCAATGGTTCTGAAAGCATATGGCCTGGACCAGCTGCCTCAGCATTGCCTGAGAACTTGTCAGGCATACCAATTCTTGGCCCACCCCAGGCCCACAGACTCAGACACTGAGTGGGCTGAGCACTCTGCTTAGCCGGCCCCATGGCCGACTCCGATGCAGGCTAAGGTCTAAGAATCACTGATTTGAGTGAAGGAAGTGGATATGGCAACTGCTGGATCACGGGGGACAGAAAGCGATAGAACACCCAGGATCAGGTTCCCAGGCAATCCGGGGCTTGGCAGGAGAGCCTTGGTGGGCAGTGGTGCCGCAATGGCTAAAGAAGGTAGGCAGACTCGTTTCCCTGCCACGTGGCTGACTCCTGTCCCCGCAGTCACTTGGGACTTCAAATGCACATTGTCATTCCTGAAGAAACTGCTAACCATGTACCACAGAAGTGCCTTAAATTAGCCCAGCAGCTAATTTAAAGAGCTGGAGGATGAAGTCACTAAAAATAAATGAAACCACCAAATAGCCCAGCTCTGTCTCTGGATAACTCTCAGCTATCCCACGGCCCCCATTTGCTTGCTGGTGGCGCTATGCTATTGGAAGAGAAGACAAGAGACAACAGAATGGCTAAAGCGCTTGTTTCCTGAATTGATGAAGAGAAGGACTCAGTCAGGGAACTTTGTCCCATGCTCCAGGCCCTGTAAGACCATGCCGGGTCTATTTCTCCCTGCGCGGCCCATGCAATGCGCCTCTGGCCACCGCCCCCTGCCCTGATCGCTTCCTTCCACAGCACGGTGGGACAGTGACAGCAACAAACACCATGGTGATGACACTGGTGGCATTTACTATGTGCTAGGAACCGCGGTTTAGAAAAATTTAACCTTGATGAAATCCCACCAAGTAGGTGTTATTGCTACTCCCATTCTACAGTGAGGAAACTTAAGATACGAAGACACAGACTAATCCAGGATAGAAACCCAGCGAGCGGGGGCCAGAGTCCTTGCTTCTAAACAGTGCATGATGCTTCCTCCGTGCCCGAGGACTTAGCAGGCACTGAGCACCAAGAGTCAGGCAGGATACCTGCAGCATCTCCTTCGAGCCCTGGCCATGACCCTATGACTTACAGACTGTAAGTGATGAAAAAAATTAACTTCAGAGAAGTTAACCTACCTTCCAAAGGCCACTCAGCTATTACAGGGCTACAGGTGAGGATTTGCCCCTGGACCCACTTGAGTTCAAAGCCTGGGTGCTTTCCCCTCCATCAGGCTACAACTCATTGTGGTTAAGCACCTTCTCTAAATGCATTTTTACCTCCGACTGGAGAGAAGTCTCTTACTTCTGATGGGACGGCACAAAACTTCGGCATTGCTTAGGATCAAAACCACAGCCTGCCCATGAAGCGTCCAGATGAATCTGCTTGGGGGAGGGCGGGGGCTTATAACTGACCTCAGTGGGGTGACCTGGGAGCAACAGCACTTACCTGGAGGGGTTGTTCCCTTTTGGTCGCCAAATCACTCAATCCCTATTTTACCATCACAGCCTCCCACGAGTCACAGAAGCACCGTGTTTGTCACAGGTATGAATTAACAAGGGCCCAGCGGCCACAGCAGCAGACTGGGTCTCAGTCCCTGCTGGGGACGAGCTCCCTGAGCCACCAGGCGGGAGCGGGGGTGGGGGTGCTGCAGGACCATCTTCCTGCCAAGGCGATGAGTTAACAAAAGGACACACATGAGGATTTCCTCCGGTGCCCCCATTCCCACAGACCCAGAACTCCTGCTATTTCAGCGCTGGAAGGGCCTTCAAGGGTCATGGGGCTCAGCCCTCTCATTTTCTGGATGAGGGAACTGACAGCTCATTTTACAAAGACATTGCAAGATGCTTCTTTTCGAACACAGCTCTCTCTGCTCGGCCCCTGCGCACAGAGCCCGCGTCTTGCCATTGTCCTTGCTCTCTTTGTCTTGGGCAGTTAGAGTAAATGAAGCGCACCGTCACGTGGGTGGGGGGCGCGGGCCGGCTGCCCAGCCGCTCCTCCCCACGGAGCACCAGCCGGGTGGTCCCCTGGAACCCCAGCTCTGCACCCTCAAGCAGGGTGACCCGGGCAAGTCATCCAGCCCCAAAGCTTCAGTTTCCTCTGAAAACAACGGGGAAAACAACGGGGCCTAACCTACAGGGCTGATGTGATTACAGGGAAAGTGCCTGCATCCGGCTTGGCACGGGGCTTCGATAACTGTTAGCTTCTGGGATTCGAATCACCAACGTCTTTTTCTCCTGTATGCCATCATCTCAAGAGGCTCACTGTCTAGTCACCATCAATGGGAGACATCTGCGTACCCCTCTGGGAACCCCAGAGACCATGGGGTTTCTGTAACCACTCTCTGACATTCTGCTCTACCGGCAACCCCTCACGTAACTAGACCCTGACCGCCCTCCCGCTCCCCTGTCTGGGGAGGCTCGCCACAAGCTGGCCAGGTCACCCTGCACCTGTCTCTTGTCCCACCTGAAATAAATCCCCCAGATGAGTCCTCTTCTCAGACCTCACTGGATACCTGCCCCTTACCTGAGGATTACTGATGTCGCAAAAAATATTTGTTGCTTCCCACGTAAAGAAAGAATTAAACTGTGGAATGCGAAGGGGCACTGGGGCAGGGTCTTCTCACCCCATTTTTCTTTTGCAATATACAGGGAAGTTGAGGCAGACCCTTGCTTGAGGTGAGGCATCAAGTAAGAGGTGGTGGCAAGGGCAGACAGACCCAGTTCTCCTGACTTCCCGCCCAAAACAAAGAACACCACCCCTAAAGCTGAACCGCCAGAGTGGCCAAAATTCTGAACCTGAATGAAAAGCTTCAGACTCTCGAGGCCCTTCTGGGGGGCAGGGAGGAGCAGGGAGAATTGTTTTTGCCCAAAGGGCTGAGGAGTCCCTGCTCTAACCCCACCAGGGGGTTGGTGGCTGTCTTTCTACAGAAGATTGGGCCGGTGTTTAGCTTTGCACCAGGACCCGGAGATGGGTTCTTCCTTCTGTGCCTGGCCTGCACCGGCTGCCGAGGCACCCTCCATGGGGCTCACCTCATGAGCAGAGCCCTTGGGGCTGCTGGCCGGCCTTGCCTTCCAAACTCCACATTCCTCCCTCTCTGTGTAAATGTGCCTTCCCCAATTATCCATGGGAAAAACACTCACCCTTCAAATCTTGGACTTTGTAGCATTTTCCCCAGAAAACTCTCCACAGGCTTTGGAGCTAGAATGAGCCATTCCTTTCTCTAAAACCTTTCAGATTTGTACATCGTCATCGTCCTCATCACGAGAGGTACAGGGAACTGCATCTCTCTCCGGCCCAAAGCGGAGCCCGCGGTCTGTGTTCTAACACGGGCTCTGGCACACAGGAGGTGCTCAGGACATCCGACAGGGAATACAGATGGGCATTGTTCCCCTGAGTTCTCACAACAATCTAATCAATCACTCGGGTTTACTTCCGAGGATGCTGAAGCTTTGAGAGGTTAAGTCAGCTGCTGGGGTGAGGAGGCTGGCACCAGAGTCCTGTGGCCGGGACACTGCCGCACCCTCCACTTCCGGTTGCCTGAATGCGTTCCCCTTTCTCTTTGTCCCTCCCAGTGATGGGAAGATCCTGGCTGTCTTCGGGGAGAACAAAGATTTCCTAGTGGCAATGGCAAGGCACTGTCTATGTGACAATTGTAATCAGGGGTTGTATTAGCCTCTGTTTTACCACCTCCAAAATTAGCGGAAAAGGCCAACTTGAGCTTTCATTGTCTAGTTGTGCTAATGAAGGGATCCTTTTAATTACATACTCAGCGCCTCTCTGCAACACAAAGCATTTTAGTGTTTAAACACAGCTCTGCACCGAAGTACAGGCCTTTGTGAACACAGATGATAAGTGGGGAAACCATGTGGAGAAGTCATCACCGTGATTCTTTTTGGCATTCAGTTTCATCCAAATGCAGTTCGCTTTGGGGGGTAATCCTATTCTCTTTTGTATACTGTATGCCTGGTGAACCCTAACCTAGGGATTCTGTAGGCATATCCCAGGCCAAATTTTCTCCCCCCTCAAATTTTGGATGAAATCTGCTCACTTTGTGAATTTCACCTGTCCCTGATTTGCCCTTGAGGGTTCACCCCACCGAGGGGGGCCATACGGCTGTCTGGTCAACCCACAGTGAGGGTGTTGAATACAAAACTATCTTCACTCAGGGTCCCAGGGGCTTTCTGAGGCTGTTTTCTTGTGTGTCGTTCTATATGGGATTTTCGCTAACGTGAGTGAGACCTTATGGGGCTGAAATCACAGATCTTTCTCAGGCAAGGATGCCATGACTTTGCATTTATATTTGGTCAGGGGTAAGGGGATACCGCTTATTGAGCCCCTCTCTGGGCCAGGAACTCTCCCATATATCAATTATTGTGGTTAAGCCGCAGGAGACCTGAGATGGAGATATTAACATATACTCAGGAACCTGAAGGCCTGGGTTGGAATCCCGGGCCTGTCGCTCCCTAGCTTGGTGACTTTGGAAAAGTCTCTGAACCTGCTCGTGCCCTGCTGTCTTTGTTTGTACAATGGGGATAACAGTTCTCCCTACGTCACGGCCCCCCTGGAAAACTTAAATGGGCTCATACACACACGCAGAGCATTGAGAATGACAGCTGGTGTGCAGTAAGCACTGGGTTAAGTGTTGGCTGTTCATCCAATGAAGCTAAGCTCAGGTTAAATGATGTCATTGAGGTCACGTGGCTCCTGGAGTGAATCTTCGGGCGCTGCCTCTCAAGACCTCATTCTTTCCAGGCTTCCACTGAGCTTCGGCCGTGCAGACGGGATTCTGGGCCGGCGCTCTGCTAGGACACTGCAATCTGAACCCAGCAGGGCATGGCCTAGAGAAGGTCCCTTGGCGTGCTTGTCGCCCTCCTGACCTCGGAGTGAGCACACTTCTCTGGCCTTTCTTCTTCTCCTGCCTCAGACACGCTGCTCTTCCTGGCGTTACCAAGTTTCCTACTTATTGTCCCCAACCTTCCTGGTCTTTCTCCAGTTCAGCCTCTTCATAGTGTCCAATGACGCTTAACCGCTCTTTCTGGAACTCTTATTTCCTGGCTTCCATGCCTATGCGTTCTCCAGGTGTTTTCCCATTCTCTGTTTTCCCTCCTAACCTGGTAGACCGTCCTCTAAGCCTCTGTCTGTGACCTGCTTCCTGCCCTACCCAGTCTCCCTGGACCATCTCATTTACACGCGGAGATGACTCTGAGATGCGCTCACACCCCAGCAGCTTCTGCAGGCCCCCGAGCCTGGATGCGTGTGCCCTGCTCCTCCGGCACCATCGGGCAGGCTCCAGTCCTACACACCCCACAAAAGCCGCCTCTTCAAATGCCAGCCCGCCCACGGATCTCCCCTCATCCCTCCCACCAGAAAACACGCTTCTGGATTTCCCACAGCACCTCATTTGCACCTCTCTTGTGGAATCTATCATTTTCTAAACTTATATTACGGCTGTTTAAGTCTGTGGCTTCTCTCTCCCATAGACTGAGTTTGTTGAAAATAGAATCCATTCTTCTTATAGTACTCTACCTCTAATAGGTAATGCAAAAAAAAAGACACACTAACAGATGACTGGGGAAGAAAAGTATTCTGTAAGACAAATAACGAGAGGAAATTTGGTGTGATTCTGCCTGAAGGCAAGCAAATGGGCAGGGTGACCTCTGGGCATCATTTTCAGCTTCAGGTTTTAGAGAGTCTTTTTTTTTTTTTTTTTTTTTTTTTTTTTAGGGAAATAGGGCAACAATAATAATTTCTGGCAATGAGAAGAAGCCGTCAGGCTCCACTCCCTCTAACTGTCCGGTCTTGGGGAAGTTGTGTTATCACTCAGCCTCTGTTCCTCTTCTGTCAGCTGGAGCTGGACAACAGAATCTCCCTCCCAGGGGTGTGGAGGGATTAAATGAGAGGCGGGGGTCGTGGCTGCAGCATAAGTAAGTGTGAATAAAATGTCAAAAACCAGTGACTTCCGGTCAGCTGAAACCCAACCAGGAAGACTTAACTCTCTCCTCCTGCCCATAGCACTCTTTCCCTCCAAGAGTTTTGGTCTTAACAGAAAGAGATTTTTTTTTTTTTAAAATTCAGCTAATAAATTAGGCATATGCATATTAGCAACCAGGTCCAGAGAGAAAGCCTAACTTTTTTCTCCCTGCCATTTGAATTCCCCTAACATAGAGTTGTTGTCAAAATCCATTAAAGTATTAATTTCTCTTGTCACTGCACAATTCCCCAAGCAGACATCTAGACAGTGTGCAGTGAGGCTGCTCACAGAAGTACTAAATGTTCAGTTATCGTGGTACATTTCTGAGATGATGCCTCCCTGACGGCTCTGGAGAGGTTGCAGAAGTTCAAGTACAAGGTTAAGGCCAGGCGGCAGAATGGCAACAGTTTGGGGACTGCACATCAAGGCAGGCCTAGGGCTGAGCCCCAGCTCTCCACTTAGCCACTGAACAGCCTTGGGGAAGGTATTTAACCTCTCTGAGTATCAGTTTCTTCATTTGCCAAATGGTGACAATGACATGAGGCACACGGGGTTTGGGGAGAACTATGTGGAATATGAAGCGTAGAGAACCCCGTAGAATGCCCAGCATATCCCTGGCCCTCAATAGGAGACAGCTTAGACGTCCCAGAGATTTGGAGATGTGCAGACGGGGGTCTTGAGGCGGTCACACCCACTCACCATCCCTTCCCAAGGGACAGCTGTGAGGGGTGGTGTTCTTTTTGTGACATCCTGGCACACAGACACTTTCTTCTTTCGCAATGGCTTCTCCAAACGCCCATTCAAATAAATTAGTAGCCTCACTTGACCAACACACAAGGCAGGAGGAAAAGGTTTCCGTGCCAACGGGAATGCGGGGGGCACCCTGCACCCCAAGAAAGAAAACAAGAGAAAGCCAATCATTTAGTTTCCCGACTACCAAGCACAGTGCGGAGCTGAAGTCAGAGCTGGCCTCTTCCTTGGTTGCCATGGCAACGTCGCTGACCTAGCGGGTCCTGCAAACACATGCGAGACAGCACGGGACACACGTGGGAGGCGGGGTCCAGGGACGTGGGCGGTGCGCGGCAGTGCTTCGCTGCGAGAGGTGCTCTCACCTGTTTTTCTGAAACACACAAACCGCTGGCAAAAGTGCAGCCCTTGCCAGGGAACGGGGAAACTCCAGTTGCTATCGTAAAGTTCCTTTGGTGATCGTGAACGGATTAGAGCCCAGCAGAAAGGCCAGTTCAAACCTGGTGAATGAACAGTTACTGCTTCCTCAGCCGCGACGCAGGGATGGGGGAGAGGGGCCGCGCACCTCTGCACCTCTCCTGCCGGGTGGGGGCGAGGGGGCGGTCTGCTCAGCGTGCCTGAGGCGGTATCCGCTGCCTCCAGCGACTGTGTGGTTAAAACCCCAAATCTATGGAGCAATTTCCCATCCACGATCTATCATCCATGAGCCCGGGAAGGAAAAAGCAGAGCACCCATTTTACAGGTGAGAAAATGGAGTGTTGCCACCGTGAATCAAATGAGACCAGACACTTCCCTGTTCTCTTTTCTTGATTAATCTCTGTCCCCTGAGAGGCTTAATGTGTGATAGCACTTGAATTTGCCAAAAATTCAATTCTTTCCCTCACTCTTAAGCTCAAGGTCACTTTAAAAGTCACCTTCCAAGTCCAACACTTGCCAGTCAAATCCACCCAGATGTCCCTCTCGCAGTCAGGTTGAGCGTGATTTGTTCCCCAGCCCCCCACAAGCCTGCTTCGTGCTGTTCCCACCTGTGTTGTTACTGGCAACTCCATCCACCCAAGTGAGCCAAGCTCGAGACCCTGAAGTCGGCTTTGGCTTCTCGCTTGTGCTCACCCAGGTTCCCAGGGACTTATGTACTATCCCTTTTCTACTCAGAGGCTCTGATTCAAATGTCCTGGGGAGTCCTAGGAAGTGGAAGGAGGGAGCATGGTGGTTAACCACAGAGGCTGTGGGGTCAAGGCGTCTGGGATCTTGCTCACTGCATGCCTGTGGGCTAAGCACCTTCTGTGGTCTTGTCCTCACGGCTAGTGAGACTATTATCATTCTTAATATGATTCCCATTTTCCTTATGAGACATTTTCCTATGAGACACAAGTGTGGTGACATAATTTTCCCAAGGTCATCAGGATTGGCTGGATATGAGCCCTTACGCATAACCAACACGCAAAGCTCTTTCCCACTTAGCTATAGTTTTCTTAAGAGCAGGGCCCATGGGCCACATTTGTGTGTCACGGCATCTGAGGGGTGAGGACATGACTGAAGGTCTGAGCTTGGTTCTCCCTCCCATGACGACCCTTTCTCACTGTGTGACCTTGGGGAAACAACCAGAAGATAGCTAGAGGTCTATAGCTGGCGAGGTAGTGGCCTTAAGTCCCGGCACCCGGCAATGTGACTTTATTTGGAAAAGGATCTTTACAGATGCAGTCAAGTTAAGGATCTTGAGAGGAGGTTATCCTGGATTTGGAGACGGCCCTAAATCGAGGGACAGCTATTCTCAGAAGAGAAAGGCAGGGCAAGATCTGACACAGACACACAGAGAAGGGGTTGTAGGAAGAGAAGGCAGAGATGGAGATTGAGCGCACCAGAAGCCAACCAGCGCCTGCTGCTGCCACAGGCTGGAAGGAGCAGGGAGGAATCTCCCCCAGAGCTTCCGGAGGGAGCAGGGCCTGACTGACACCGCCTGGCCTCAGAGCTGGGCGAGAATACATGTCTGCCTCTTGAATCCAAGAGGGAACTTGCTTCTGCAGCCTCAAGAGACCAGCACAAGGTCTCAGTTTTTGAAATGGGTCACCCCGCCAGTTACTGTGAGAGAATATGACTGGAAACAACTAGAAGAGTGACCTGGGCACAGGAGGCCCCCAATAAATGTTTGCTGAACCAAATTAAAATATCCTGAGAGTCACTACCCTGGAAACTTCTCTCCAGGACACACCTGGCTGACTGGTTCTGCCTAGAGCGTCAGGCTTGTAAGATGCTTAACTTCAGAACCCAGGAGCCAGAAGGAGAAGCAACAGGGACGATCTCCACTGAGCCCAGGTGTGGAGGAAAAACGGGAAGCCGGCAGAGATGTCTGTGTCCTTGTGAGGCTGGTAACTGAGTGCTGGCCTGTCTCCAGCTCTGATGAGCCTGTCACGGTGGGTTTCACAAAACATCTGTTTCGGGAACAAGCCTGTGGTTTCAGGCAAGCTCTAGAGATAATAGTATGTTTTTCCTACATACAGCCATGACATGTGCACTGAGGCTGAATATTTCTAAATGTGACCAATTTCTTAAGTGGCGGAAGCCCATCAGACTCTTCAAGAATGTTGATGGCACATGGGCAACCCCGGCCATGTCCTGGGCGGCTGCAGACGTGGCTTGTAGGGAAGCGCTTTGAGGAGTAGGTGGGAGTGGTAGGCAGTGAGCTCTTAGCCACGGGGCTCTCTAAAGGTTGTCTTAATTCTGCAAGGGAGTTGGGTCCCTCGGCTTTATGTATATGGAGGCAGCAGTGGTTGAATGGTAACCTGTGATTTTTCTTCCCCACGTTCATGGGCTTGGGTTGCTGCTGAGTATTTGACGAGGAAACGCTATGCCAGTGCACATACCAATGATCCCCAGGACGCGAATGCAGCTTTGCTGGATTTGACTCAATTCTGGCCCAAGATAAGCAAGCACGGGTGCGGCATCCCGTGTGAAATGAGCAGACCGTGCCTTGGAATGAGATAGACAGAGCACCAGAAGGCAGACCAGCAATCAGGAAGATGCCAGAACCCTTTCCCAGTCATCCCACAGGTGCTGGAGGAAGGAGGCATGCCCACAAAGCAAACTCCGCCCCATTCTCCATGGAATTTGATGTGAGGAGAGGGGCTTCCACCCCTTGGGCAGGTAAAGGAAGGCCAGAAGGCACCTGTCCTCACGGGCCATCTCCTCTTGACCTGGCTGATGTGCTCCTGGGGAGTCAGGGCAGAAGGGCTTGGGGGCGCCCAGGAAGTCCCAGCCCACACTGGGTGCCTGGAGTGAGCTGTGCCCCATTCCCTTAGCTTGCTGTAGCCTTGGCCTCCAGAACTGACTCTGGGTCTCTGCATTCCAGACTCTGCCCAGCCCCAGCAGCCTCCCCATTCTTACCCTTCTGCAGCTGGAGTCCCAGCATGCCATGGGGCCAAGTCCCTCCTGGCTGACTGCTAAGCCCCCAAGGCCAGGTCGGCAGAGCACAGAAAGCAGTGATCTGGCCACCTTTCCCAGAACACCCTATGCCCTGCAGACTGCTTCCAGAGTGAGCCACGGGGCCAAGGAGTCAATGCATTTAGAAAGGAAAGAGCTTTAAGTCATAGAGACTGGTGGTCGTCATTCTGTATGTAGACAAGGACTGAGCTCTGGAGACGGGGAGCAGTTTGTCCAAGGTTTCCTGGCACTCGGGCTTTATGGGTCAGGAAGAATACAGGTTTCCCATCTCCCGGCGCACTTTGCTGGAATAATATCCTTGGCTAATATCAATCAGCTCTGGGCAGACAGCGCCCTATCTGGCTCACATCTGACTCTCGGGCAGCAGCTTGGGGCCAGGCCCAAGCAGGAGCTCAGGAACTATTATTTAGATTCGGTTGAATGGATCTCCTTTGTAAAACAAATCAGACGGCAGACCTGTTCCTGAAGCCAACACAAAGGTGTCATTTCAGGACTCCACAAACACCTCAACTCCCAGAAGGGAGAGGCTGTGTCCGCCTACAAAATGGTGTGGAAGTGGGGAAGGATGTTGAATTGACTTGTCACGTCACTGTGTTAATTTTTTCCTTGTCTAACTATGATCCTGTGTCCTTACGGGAACAGCAGCCCTTTATCGGAGGCCACGGTGTCCAGACGCTGCCTTGGGGACCTCGATCCAAGGTCGTATTTAGTCTCACCCTCACCCCTGCCCGGTAGAACATATCAGGCCTTCTTTATAAGTGGAAACTGAGGCTCACAAAGATAAGCGCCGTGCCAAGGTCACACAGCTCACGGAGCGGGAGCGCGGATTCTAGCTAGGTCTGTGCTGTTTTAACCAAAGTCAGGCATTCTGACATAAGGAAAGCAACACAACGCAAGGAGATAGGATCTCACCGAGGCGAGTGTGTGATCGCGCCTCATTCTTTCAGCAACTCCAGGAAGTGTCGTCTCCGCCTCCCAGGGGAGGAAAGATAGATCTAGAGAGGCCAAGTGGCTTACCAGGTGATCCGGGACAGTCTAGAACCAGGGAAGAGAGCGAGAGGCAGGGGTGCAAGAGGGCCCCGGAGCTGGGCTGGACTTGCTGGTCGCCCCACTTTAGGTAAATGACCTGACACAGATTCTTAAAGTTTCTTAAAGTACAGGTAACATGAAATGTATCGTTCTCACCATTGTTAAGGTACAGTTCAGTGCTATTGAGTACTGTTATACTGTTGTGCGACCACAACCACAATCCACGTTCCCGGACTTACACTCTGCGTGTTACACACTAACTCCCATTTCCTGCCTCCCTGGCCCCCGGCAGCCTCCATGCGACTCCCCGGCTCTATGAACCTGACACTCTAGAAAGCTCAGGTCAGTGGAAGCATACAGTGTTTGTCCTTTTGTGTCTGGCTTATTTCACCCGGCACAATGTCCTCCAAGTTCATCCATGCTGTAGCAGGTCTCAGACCTCCTTTTTAAAGGCTGAATAATACTCCACTGGGGGACTGTACCGCGTCTCATCTGGGCCTTCTTTCCTCCACGACGGTCACGTGGGCTGCCGCCACCTGCTGGGTGTTGTGAGCAGTGCAGAAGGCAAAATACTTGGAAGCGCATCCATTTCTGTCACAAACCTGACCTTGGGCTTAGTTCCCCAGCTCAGGAAAAGAGATATAGCACCCACAGTGCTTGAGCAAGAGACGGGAGAGGAAGGTAAACCCCAAACCCCACGAGTAGCCTAGTGTCATTCCTCTGTCACCTTGCATCACCCACTTCTCTCCATTGCCACCGCCGCTCCCCGGATTCCAAGCTGCCACCACCTGTCACTTTAATGGTGGGTCACTTGAATCCCAACTGCCTTGCTTCCAGCTTCCCCTCCCAACACGTCTTCCATGTCCTAGCCACATGGCAGATCTGCCCATGTCACCTCGTGCCCCTCAACCTGTCCCCGTGTCTCGCCCTTACTTCCTTCAAGTCCTTGTGGAAACGTCCCCTTCTCTGGCAGGCCTCCCTCGGCCACGCTGCCTAAAGCTGTGACACCCGCTCCTCCCCAGCCCACGAGGGCCTGCCTCGTCCCATTCTATCTGCCCCCAGCACTCCCGCCATTTCTCAGAGCGTAGATTTTACTCATTTGCTTTGTTGCTGTCCATCTCCTGCTCTCACCCCCCACCCCCCCATAAAGAATGTCAGGTTCACCAAGGCAGCGATCGGTGATGGTTTTGTTCACTACTGACTCCTCGTCCTGGCGCACAGTAGGCCCTCACTAAACACTGGCCAGGTGCGTGAACACATGAATGAATGACTCCCCTCTGCCTGCAGGGTCCCTGGCCGGGTCCGGTCCTTTCATGTGCTGGCTGTGTCCCCTCCAGCCCTGCCCTTCCACAACTCCATGTAAACCCAGGGACTGCCAGACCACAAAGCTCACCAGGTCCTCCCCTCGGATAGTAGCGCTGGGCCTTTGCACATGCCGTTGCCTCTGCCTGGAATGTCATTGCTTCCACCTCACCTTCATGACACCCTACTTTTACCTCTTTTTTGAAGACTGTTTCACACTACACAACAATTACCCCTTTACTTGTCTATAATTTCTAAACTGCTGGCTCTGTGAAGGTGGGATCATCTCGCTCTCTCTCCAGTTCTTGGGGCCATGCACTGACACTACGGTTGAGGCACAGAAAATGTCAAGGGAAAAAAGGGAGCCAGGCTCCTATGTCTCAGCTGCCACTCCTGCAGGGTACCCAACAATAGACATGATGCGCAGTACACATAGCTTCTGCCACCGTGCCTGGCACACGGCGGCACGGCACACCCAACACAGACACAACAGAGGGCTCACACACACCTGTGGAGGACCTGCTGTTTCCATTGTTCTCGAAGCCACCAACTGCCATCCTGCCGTCATCTGTCACCTCTGGGGGCCACACTGGTTAAGTGTTGGCCCCAGAGAGAATTCCTGTCCTTTCCCGTCCTAGGCGTCACATTTTGGCAGCTCACCTGCCGAGCAAAGAAAACCTCCAAATTCAGTTTCTTCTCAGAACCAACGGTGTTTATCACCAGCATGTCACGGAATTGAGAACATCCAGGGATTTCAGGGAGCAGTGGCGCGGATCTCTCATTTTCCATCTCAGACACGGGTTCAGAGCGGCAGACGGACTTCCTCATGGTCATGGAGCTAGTTAGAGACCTCACTTTCTCTTTCCTTAGAAGAAGTTTAATTCTATCTGGTTCACCCTATGGGGCCCTAAGGTGTCTGGTAGGTTAGTCTAAAAGCCTCACTTGGGCTACCTTCTGACCAGTTTTCTCACTATGCCATCAGCAGAGAGGTGGACACGTTTCACTTCAGGGCTTGCTAACTAACAGGGTCAAGTTGGATTTACATGCTGCGAAACTCTCTTCCCAGGGACCTTGTCTGCGATTCAAACAGAAGAAATAGACGAGACTCTTAACCCTCTCACTTGAGACAATTGACCTGCCATCAATCAAGCAATGGCAGTGTCCCACCCTGGCCACAGCCGCTGTCCTTGGACGAGCCCCTCCATGGAGAACACCTCTGCCTGACTGGACGTGAGCTCCCCTCTGCCGGGGTCACGGCAGTACTGCTCAGTCTCGTATGTGGGGGAAGCAGAGGGAGTGCTGGGGAGTCTGGAGCTCAGGCACTAGCAGAAGGATCAGGGAGGGGGAGCCCGGTTGGAAGTGAATCCAGAGCTCCCCCTCACTGAGACGGAGTCATCAGCAGCCACCAACAGACTCATTCACAACCTCTGGTCCCAGAGGAAATTGTTAAGCCTAATTATTATTATTAGGCATAATGACTAATTAGTAAAAATAGCTACCATTTACCGAGTGCCAACTTATGCCTGGTACTTAATGCATATTATTTCTTTTCGCCTATTTTACACTTCTTTATTTTCTGTTTTCCTAACGATAAGGTCAATATATATTCATGGAAAAAAGTCTTTAAAGATACCAAAAAGCAGGAAAAGGGAGGAAAGTTCACCCTTTGTCTCACCACCCACCTACAGCCCCTGCTAACATACTAGAGTTTTATTTCCAGGATTTTTTCTGTCTTTCTGTTTCTCTGTCCTCCGTGTTGCCGATGCACATGGTAGGTGAGATTTAACGTAGCTGTGATCACATTGGCCAAAAAATTACTTCTGAAACCCACAATGTTTCAGTGATCCTTGGGTACAATCATCTGCACTTTATAGCTTAAGAACCGAAGGCTCAGAGAAGGTACGTCAGTCAACCAAAGTCACAGAGCAGACAAAGGCCTGGACCGAGATTCATATCAAGTCTCTTTGTGGTGAAAACCTGTCTTCCCTCCCACTCTGCCCTGTTGTGTTAAGGGAGAAGCGCGGATAGTTCTAATGACATCTCTGCTTCTGCAGCCCCGTTCCTCTGCCTGTGTCCTCCGGACCACACTCTACTGAGAGTAGCTATAGGTGTAGGAGATGCAGAATCTTCCAGCCATATCGACTCAACTGACCAGTACCTGGCTACGAAAACCACACTCTACTGAGAGTAGCTATAGGTGTAGGAGATGCAGAATCTTCCAGCCATATCGACTCAACTGACCAGTACCTGGCTATGAAAAGCTTTGAAAGCTGAAGCACCGATGAAGACATTCTGTCAGAAACTGGAGGGAATCTGTGTTTTCTGTCCACATAGATATCTGGAAAGCTGAAATCAGAAAGCACAGTGAACTGCTGTTTCCAGGCTGTTTTGCATGAGACAAACACAAGTGACGTTTATGGAACCATGCAAGTGGCTCAGGAGGCCTCCGCCCCGGCCTGCGCCTGCCCTGCGGGGCTGGAAAGGGCCGGGACCTTGCAAACACCCCTGTGGGGAAGGAGCCGCGAGGTCCCAGATTCTCCCTCTCCTCAAATGGTTGGAACAAAGTCCCGGGTACTTTAAACTGGCACCAAGCATGATAAGCAAGCGAGATGAACATGTGGTACCTTCTCTGTGCCAGCACTGGGTAGAGGGCATGCCAAGTAAGTAAGACAGCGCCCCTGCCTTCCAGAGCTTACATCTGGGGGGCATCCGGGGGGGCTCAGTCATTAAGCATCTGCCTTCGGCTCAGGTCATGATCCCGGGGTCCTTGGATGGAGTCCCGCGTTCCTTCTCCTCTCCCTCTGTCTGCCACTCCCTTTGCTTGTGCTTGCTCGCGCGCTCTCTCTCTCAAATAAATAATCTTAAAAAAAAATTAAAAGGAGCTTACATCTTAAGCTCTTAAGGGAGACCCTTATGAAAAGAGAGCTCCGTTAATGATGCAGTAAGCACCGAGACACAGTGATAGAAACCCTTTTTGTTTCTACCCCACCAGCTCAGATCCCTACGATCTCTAAGATCGTGAGATGAAGGGCAGGAACAAAGTGGCAAAAAGCCGTTTTTCCGAGTGTTGTGTTCACTGGCATCCAACAGCAACAGCACAGGACGGAGTCATCTATCTTATCTGTATCTTATCTGTCTTAAACTTAGGAACAGTAAGTTGCCACACGATGCTCCCTTGATATTTTTAGGCTCTTTCTCCCTCGCAGTCTGAACAAGAGGTCTGGAATGTGTTTTCCTTTGTTGCAGATAACATTCACCTTGAGCCTTTTTTTCTGCGTGCAGGCATACGTGCATGTTTGTGTGCGTGTGCGCACGCGTGTGTGCATGTGTGTGTATGCGTGTGTGCTCACGTGTGCGTGTGTTGTGTGCACACATGTGTTCCATCTGAAGGTTCAATCACCTTTCACTGAATCACCAGGAGTTGCACAGTCTACAGGATGCTGTGAAAATGAACTGCTTGGAATGCTTTACCTTCCGGGAGGGGCTCAGATACAGAGGTATTTCCTCACAGCCCGTCCCCCACCCTTGCTAGCGTGAGGGGCCTCAGCCCTGCTTCCTGATTCCCGGCAGAGGGACCGCCCCCATCAGCCCCCCTCACTCAGGGACCTGCTCTCCTCGGACACACGTGGGGTGGGAAGTCAGTTCTGAAGCTCCATGTGTTGCCCCTCAGCTCCCCAACTCACTCACCCTCTTCTGTGCTGCCTTGCCCTGCTCCCCCCACCCCTTCCTTTTCCACTGCCCAACTCCCAGACCCATTTTTTCTAGTTTTTCCCAACAGGAGTGACTCACACTTCTCAGATATAGGGACAGAAATGTTGTGGCTGCACTGAAAGGTATTCGGAAGGAAATGTGCAGATGCCTGAACTTTGGGGAGGGGGCTTGGAGGACGCACAGGGATGGCCTCGGGGACCTCCGTGCTGCGGGAGCGGGAAACCCCTCCTCTGACCTTTGGGACGAGGACAAGGCATTCTAGCTGCGCTCAAATCCTGACTCGGCCTCCTAGATGCTGTGTGACTTCAGGCAAGTCACTTAGCTCTTCTGATCCTCTGTTTTCTTATCCTTAAAATGGGGATAATCTCCCTTGCAAGTTGTTGTGAAGATTGTGATGTTTTATACAAATATAAGTATATTTATAATACGAGATTACATATGCATGTTTTTGTAAGTTGTTTCAAAACACTCACTTCACACACACCCCTACATATAAACAGTGGCTGGCACAGGGCAGTCACCAACCTCTCTGGGCTGGCTGTGTCAACGCAGCATACGTCTATCACGATGAACAAACGCATGGGTGTAATAGAAAGTATTAGATAAATGTAAAGTATTTAAAGAAAACACTGAGGTGTATTTTTTCTTCTGTGCTTTGAATGGCACAATATTTATCCTGTCATTTTTCCAGCGAGGGGCTTGCTGGCTGTTCCAGCACAGCTCAGGGATACCAACCAGAACGTGGGTTAAATATACAGGGCGACTTGGCTTTACACGCTGAGTACAAAAATGAAACATACGTGGCTTGGAGGCCCACATTCCCGACAGAGCCATCTTTGGAAATAGCATTTTTCTCTTGGAAGAAAGTACTAGCAACTAAAAATATTTCCATGGTTAATGACGATCACCGGAGGGACATCTCTAACTGCTTGTCTTGTATACATTATCACACATTTAGTTTACTGCCCATCGGGAGCGACACCAGCCAGTCCCTCGCAGCTGGAGTCCCGCGGAGTCCTGACGCTCTGCCAGCCGCCTCAGCTCGGTCCACGACCGGAGCCCCCATCCTGGCCTGGCCTGGCCTGGCAGGTCCTCGCCCTGGCTTTGCTCTTTCTGCTCTCAGCCTGGAATCCTGATGCCTAAGAGGAAACTTGGACTCTAGTAGCTAATACCAACCCCATCCTTATGGAGAGGGATGATTCCATGCAGTGGGGCTTCCAGCTCAGGACCTGTTTGGTGTTCTAGAACTTTCCCACCCCCTTGACCGTTTCCCCTGCCTGTTCAACTGCACCCCCCCCCCCCGCCACGTCCTTGCCTGCTTCTTCTGCCTGGGCAGCAGGTGCCATTCCTCACCCCCTCCCGTGCTGTCTGAGTCCAGCTGTGAGTGACCTGAGCTCATGGCGCCATGAGGCCACCACTGCCTGGGTGACCGTGTTGACTGGTGCCTGGCCTCCCACGCTCCTCCTGCCATCACCAGCCCCCACTTGTGGACCCAGACAAGTCCAAGTTTGGTCAGTCATGCTCTTTTGCTTTGAAAATCTCTGCTACTGCTCTGAACCATGCTGCCCTTGAACCTCAGAATATGCTGGCCTGTGCCATACGTTCCTCCCTGGAGGTCTAAGCTGTGGGGGTTCTCTCTAATATCACCAGCTTTAACGGCGCCATAGCATGTCTCCTTACAGAAGACACACAAAAATACGGAAATCTATAGGCAAGACAACACAACTCTCGAAGATAATCTCACTGTCAGAAATGATCGCTTTTAATATTAGACAAACTCCCTTCTACTTCACTTTTGTGAATATAATCTGTTCGCGTCTTGAAATCATACTTGATGCAGAAATCTGTAGCCCACTTTCCATTTAACATTGTGTGAGAAGCATGTTGCCATATCACCAGGATTATTTATAGAAATTTTTAATGACTGAACGACTTCCCTCAGGCTAACGGCTATTTCGATTGTTTCTGATTTTCCACTACTTGGATGTACATACTTGGACAATAAATCTTTCTCATAATTTTGGGTTTTATCTTCGGTATAAATTCCCAGAAGTGAAGTTTCTGAGTCAACAGGTATTAACTTTTTAAGGCTCTTGTTCTCTAATCTGGCTTGAGTCCATGACCTTGTGAACTGCTAAAGAATGAAATCATAGTCACCAGTTCAAAGCTTTTCTATCTATAATCTTTTGTTTGCCATGAAGTTAACTATTGCGATCACAATAAAATAGGGTGACACGCTTTCCTATTAATTTCAGCACAAATATGGGTTTAAAAATATCTCGCATAGGAGTATGTGAAATGAGAAGTAATGAGATTAAGTAATATTTTCAAGTGACCCACAGTTGCTTTCCTACTAATAAGAAACAGTCATTGAGATTTGTATCTCTAATTATTTTTTTAGACTCGTCTTCTCAAAGCTATGAATCTGAATCTGAGTCAGCATCCTAAACAGCCAGAATTGGAAACAGTGAGCTCTATTTTTGAGTTTCTTATGTAGAATGTGAACTTGGGACAAGCTACTCAAAATTCATTTATGTAATAAATTAAAAAAAAAAATATCTGTCTTCTCTGTGCACCCTCCCCTCATTTCTCCAGGAAAAATTAATCACCCTTCCTCCCATAGCTCATCACCCGTGCCTCATTTAACACTGACTATGGTCTTCATCATGTTCGAGTTATTTTTTCAAGCTGCTCACAAGCTGTGAGCTTCTAGAAGGAACAACCCAGTGCAATTCCCAAGACTTCGCAGAAAGATCAACAGACAACAGGCATGGATAAACAGGAGAGGATTCATTTTTCGATTTGCCAGTAAGCATGTGGATGGTGCCTTGCTAGGAATCTGGTGTATAGCGTGGATCCAAAAGGAGAAATGGAAGGAAGTCCACCACTAGCCCAGAGGCTGTCTCCAAGCAATGGTCAAAAAAAAAAAAAAAGAAGAAGAAGAAGAAAATAGCAAAGAATGTCCATGGTTTCAAAATGAAAGAAAACATCATTATTTCATAGATTATTTGTGGATTACCCTTCCAGGTAGTAGGATGGTGCTAGATGACGGAATCCTGAGGGCAACAGGTTCCTTCTGCCTTCCCAGAGCTCATGGAGAAAAATGAGAGGTTTTAGTGATTCTACTCAGAGGTTCTCCCTGGAGGAGAGAAAGGACACCTGCAAAACCAGAACAGGACAGGAGATAGTCTGGTCTTCCGTTAATCAGAGGCCACCACCTTCAGTCAGTTATCTGCAAATGATTCGAGATTCTTCCAAGCATTCACCACAAGTCATGCCCGGCCATGTCTAGATCATCCGGTCGCTCATTTCCATTGGGTGGCCACCTTCAAGGGTCAGCAAGGCCTTTGAAACCTGCCAAATCTTACCACACATTTCTCTAGGGATTCTTACATATATGCCGGTTTGCCCTGAAAAATGTATTCCTTCTAACGAAATGGATATTTCAAAATATGTTATACATAATTGAGGGGGAAATGTCTTAGGCTTGGGGATCAAGATTCATTAAGAAAAACACAGAATGTTGGGAAGCTTGGGAGAAAGACAGCCAGAGACAAAACTCCTGTGCTGCTGGTTATTAATCCTACGACTCTGGCAAAATACTTAAACTTTCTGGGGATCAGTATTTTCATCTGTAAAAGAGGGATGATGATTCCTATCTCCTACAGAAGAGTGTAGCAGAAGCGAGAGAGGAAGAGCGTTCTCTGTGCAGGTTAGGGGTGTACATCCCAACATAAGGCACGTGGACCACTTCAGCGAAAGGAGAATTCTGGTGGGTAGGAGGAGGAGAGCAGGAGGCCAGGTGGAATCTCGGATTCCAGTCCCAGATTCTCCCAGAGAATCCCATTAGCCTCTAGCTTCAGGTTTCCCCTCTCTCATTCCCACTTCTGACATTTCAGCAGACCCTTTGTTTCTCTCTTCCCAGGTGTGTGAGGCAGGGCGGGGTGGGGGTGGGGGGGAATTGTTCAGTTCAGAGCGCCGAGCACGCAGCCATCAAAACGACCCACACGCTTACAGCCCGCCCCGTCTCCAGGTTACAGACCGCGCCCCTGCTCGCCGCACAGAATCCTTAGCACTCGTCAAAGATCCCACCACGTGCTGGTGTTTCATGAGTGATGAAAAGAGATCCATCTCCCATTTTGACAGCGCCGCACTGAACATTCATAAAATATTGAAGTAACTAATGAAGTCATTTTTCATTTCGGTGGTGGTTTTCTCTACTTATCTCTACATGTGTTGGTCCAACCAGTCACGGATTTCTTCATCTAGTCAGAGCTCCTAGTATGGGGAACAGACATGCAGACATGTCACTTTTCTTGGAGGGGCTGGTGCTCCAGGCCCGTGTCCTCAGGAGGGCCATGTTCTCCCCGGATTTTCACTCCCCTCCATGTGGGCCTGTGTCCAAATTTCCTCTCCTTGTAAGGACACCAGTCACTGAGGATTAGGGCCCACTCCTAATGACCTCATATTAACTTCATGAGCTCTATAAAGACCCTCTCTCCAAATAAGGTCATATTTTGAGTCCCCACAGTATATGCTCCCAAAAAAGGGAGCCAACACATTCATTCATTTATTTGTTCATTCATTTTCCTACCCTAATCGAGTGCCTGCCATGTGCCAGGTATCGCGCGGAGTGCTGGGGACCCCAAGCCAGTTCGAGCGTGGAGGGTGTCCATTTGGCTGGGGCGACACCCACAGACGCATCACTGAGTGTGTGTGACGCACAAGGTGGGCACAGGGATGACGGGCACTCTGCTCCTCTGAGTGTTTAGGGCAGCTTCCAGAGGCTTCCATGAGGTAGCTGCAAGCTGAAAGTCTTGCGGGGGAGCCTTCGAGATGGCAGGTAGAGAGAAAGGAAGGCCTGGATCCCAGGCAGAGGACACCGCCTGTGTCAACAAGCAGGGGCTCGGCAGGAAGGGCACAGTTCTGGAACTCTAGAGGCGGCGACAGAGCCGAGGGTATGTGCTGGCAGCGAGAGAGGAGAGATTTAGGGTAAAGACCCGTGTGGTAATTCCCAAGTGAATACCATGTGGTAGAGAAATCTCTGCACTGTCAGAACCCAGACACCCCACAGCTTCCTCTCTCTGCAGAGAACACTGCTAAGAACAGGGAAGCAAGCGAGAGGCTCTTGCTCTCCGAGAAGCCCAAATCAAAATCCTAAAGTTCAATGCCCTGAAGTTTGAGTGAGGAGAGCCTCTGGGGGCCTATCCTCCACACCCATATACTCTTCCTCTACACACACTTCTCACAACTCGGTGATCTGGTTTTCAGACCATCCCACGGCACAGTGCAGCCAGCAAGTTAGAAGGGCTGAGACGGGTGTCACAGCCATGCAATCCGCCTGTTCGGGGTGATGGCCTGAAGACAAAAAAGTAGAAAACCCTGTCAGAGCTCTCCAGGGCGCTGATAGACTACAGAACCGTTTAAACCCAGCTTGCAGAACCAACCTTCAAATGAAAAGCCAAAGTCACTGAAACGTACTTAAGAAGTCAAGATTCCCAGCAAAGCTGAAAGGGTTTGATGTGTAAAGGGTTAAACACAGCCCCTTTAGAAAACAAAGGACTCCAATTCCTCTGGAGTCTCTACTGCCAAGGACTGACAAGTCCAGCTTGAGGCAAACTAAGCTCTCTCAGACTCTGAGCTTTCTGTTGGAAGGGATTTCAGAAATCACTTTGGCCAAATTCTCTCCCTTTAGGCCTAAGAAAATGAGCCTGGGTGTGGGGAGAGGATCCGCCCAGAACCATCCAACAGGGGAGGAGCAGAGCTTGAGCTTCTCCAGACCTGGCCTTCTGGGGGAGGAGGGGTTAGGAAGACCCCAGAATGGGTGGGTTTAGGGCAGCCCCATAGGAACCCAGGAGATGTTCTGGGCCAGTGGAGAAGGGAGACAGGGGGTCAGGTCCTGGGGTCAGGAGGACCACTGCGGACGCTCTGACAATGCTTCCCGGGGCTCAACACTCCCATCACCTCACTGGCCCCTGAGGGGCAAGGCTGTAAGGTGAGAGGGGCAGAAATCATTCTCTGAGTGCAGACAAGGAAACGGAGGCCCGTGAGGGGAGAACTACTGTGTCCATAGGACATGGAGTGTGTGGTGGTCAGACCTGAACACGTGGTCTCCTAGGCTCCGCCCCGGCAATGGGCCTTCTGGGGAAAACAAAGGGACTTGGCCTTGGCCCACGACCTTGGGCAAGTCTCCTATTCTGACACATCTCTCGTGAGGCACAGCGGATATTATTGGCCATGGCCTGGGCCAAAGCACGTTACTTAGCGGCAGTGAGCATCAGCGGCTTGATTTCCAACACTGGTCTTTCTTGCAGTCCTCTCTCGTTCTGCTGCTGCCGTGCACGTCACCGCTTTCTGTGCAGCACTTTAGAAACTCCTCGGTCCCTTCACAGTGTCCCCGTCGACTGAGCATAACACTTTGGAAAACAGTGGTGCAGCCTCAAAACTTCAAACCAGACACTGCTGCCAGCCCTGCACAGCAGCGGTTTTCTTTAGAACACATTTATCACTAAAACAAAGCGCGGTGGCTTTGGGAGAAAAGGGATGTTCTGCACTGTCAAGTCGGTTGGAAATGTTTGGGAAAACATTTTTTTTTTTTTGAGATAATGCTGGCTTTGTAGGTAGGTACAGTTTCAATTTTTTTTTTCCTTCGTAAATTAACATGTTTTGGATGGCACGGGAAAGAAGCAGGATATCTTTGATAGTCTCAAATAAAATTATTGTTTTGACTACGAAGTCAACGTCGCACTACTAAAAAGGCAAATCGCCAAATATAACCGTGTAGGTTGCATTTCTTCGTAGTTTGAAAGGGTCCATGCTAGCTGTTTTGTTAAGTGAGAGAGCCAGTAGTAATCAGGCAGAGGTTTTCTTTAATGGATAGGTAAACTGGTTTTTCAGCATCAGTACACATTATCATTGGGGCACAACTGTACCCCAGCACACACGTGTGTGGGAATAAAGCCTGAGGCTTTGCTGAGGGCATTCACCCCCGTTGTGTCCCTGGTTCTCAGAAGGGTACTGGGAGGAAGCAGGCTAAAGATGGCCCAGATGGCCAGATGGGACATCGGAGCGGTGATCCAACAAATATTTACAAGCTTCTACTCTGTGACAGGCCCTTGCACTGGGGATTCAGAATGGAAAAACACAGAGGTGCTTTTGCTCCCAGGGGGCTCACATGAGGTCACAGGTGGGGACTGGGCTCCTGACTGCCTGGGCCTCCTCATCCAGGCCATGTGCCACTCTAGGACCTGCTTCCTCTCAAATCTGCAATCCCCTGAAACTCAACAGCTGGATTTCCTTTCGGATGAGACACCTTGTGGTCTGGGCGTCCTGAACATTTCGGTGGGGTGGCTGGCCCCACATGGCGCCCACGAGGCCTCCATGGCCAAGCTGAGGAATCATCCGGAACACTTCAAGGCCAGGTCTTCAGAGGGCGCACCCACACGGGGAGACACTCCATCCTTATGATTCTCTGCCCTCCTCCCCGTCTGACAGAACTGCTCTGATTATCATCCCCCAGATACAAAATGTCTCTCCATGCCTCTCTGCCTTTGCACAAGCCATGCCTCCCACCCCCAATGCCCTTCCCTCTCATAAACCATGAAGCCTCTCTGTGTCATTACGGGCCAGCAGATGTCACCCCCTACAGGGCCCACGGCTCCCTTCTCTGTGCTGTCTCCATACCTCGCTCCTGCTCCCACTTCGGACCGGTCACCCTATATTGTGCTTTTCTTGTTTATACGTCCTAGTCCCCCATCTCTGGGCATCTTGAGGGTGGGGGCTGTATTTTATGACTTTCTGTGTCCTCAGCACTTAGTCTAGAATCGGACACATGGCAGATGTTCAACGACAGCTTCCGAAATGAATAAATAATATTAAGCATTCAGGAAGAGCCCAGAATGTTCGAAGAGTTCTAAGCACGAAGATTATGTCTAGCCCTCACAAGGATTCTAGGAGGCGGGCATTATTTTCCTCACTTCACAGATTAGAGAACAGAAGCTTGGAGAAAATTACGAGACTCGCCCAAGATCAGAGTCAGGAAAAAAAAAGAATGAGATCCGAAGCCAGGTTTGTCCGACTTTACCGCTCTTTCTACTCTGTGGATGTCCCCCAGGCGGTCTCTCCTGCAACGTTCGATAAGGGACACCATGAGCCCCGACTGCTGCCCACTTCTCCACTCCCAGGCTCCAACCCCGACAAACAGTCTGAGCCAAGGAGGGCTCCATTCAGAGGTCTCCTGGTACTACCTCTGTCCACGCCCCTCCTCTCTGTATATCCTAAGAGCACTTTCCACAGCATGGTTCTGGAAAGACAGGACTTGAAGCACGTTGTTCTGAATAATCTCGACTCAAGAGTTTCATTTTTTTTAGATCCGTCTGACTGTTTCTGAAAATGGTCAAAGACCAGATCTTACCGAGACTAATTATTTCTTTAAGATGTACAAGATCCATCCGTTGGCCAAAAGAAGGCAAGGAGGCAAAGTGAAATTACATAGTTCATCACTGTCCCCCACGCATCCATCTCTGCCACTCTGTCAGTGTAAAAATTTACAGCAGATATTATCTCTTTGAAGGGGTTCAGGTCCTAGAAAATACAAGCTAAATTTTAAATAGAATTTTAATTTTAATGAAAGCTTCAGGGAATGCTGTTTGTGTTGCATATCTTTCATACCTGGTGATTAAGTTAATTTATGCTTAATGGAAAAGGATATTTCTAATCCCCAGACAGGCTCAACATCTGTCTAGGACTGTGTTTTTGGAAGCCGTCCGCTGCTTGTGATGAATGTAATCAAGCCAGGAGCGATCGGACTGACACCTGAAGGCTACGTGTAAGGAGAACCAGGGACATTATGTCTCTGCCCAGTGCTTGTGTTGAAATCAAATCAAAGTCCCAAGCATCGCGTTCTGCCAGACTTCAAAAATCCTGCCTCCTGCTCTCTCATGTTCCTCCCTGGACGGGCCTGGGGAAAGGAGCTGGGCTGCAGGGCTGTGGATGGAGCCTTCCTGTTCACTTGAGACCAGCAGTTCTCGACCCCTTAAGCCACCCACTTGCCAGGACTCTGCTGGACACTGTCCTGCCACCTCATTCAGCTCTCGCGACAACCCGGAGGGTGGCAACTGTTATCCCCACTCTCTGTTTGGGGAAACAAAGCCTCAAGAAGGTGAAACAGCTCACCCAGGGATGCAGCTTGGAACTCACGCAGTATTTGACCTTAAGACAGTCTGCTCTCATTCCTTCTCCTAGAGTATAGGGCGGGAGTTGACAAGCTATGGCCCCTGGGTCCAAACCAATTTGCCATCTGTAAGTAAAGCCTTATGGGGACACAGCCAAGTCTACTGGATTTCACATAGCAATGACGGAACTGAGTGGACGCAACAGAGACATTATGGTAGCCGAGCCCGAAGTATTTTCTGTCAGGCACATTAGAGGACAAGTTAGCCAACCCCTAGAGTAAGGCCTATACCCTCATAAGGAAATTACCCGAGCACTTACTATTGGCAAGGCCTGAGTTTGGTGGGGGGCGTGGAGTCAAAGCTGAAGACACAGTCCACAGCATCAAGGGACTGAGTGCACAGGCAGGGCCTTCAAATAAACTGCCAAGTCCAAGTGTTTACCATCTCAGTGGCTCTCAACCTGCCCTGTAACAGAGCCAGAGTCCCGATCTGCTCTTGTCCTCCCACCAGACCAGGGGAGCACCCGTGACTGGTGCAGAGCCCTGGAGAACACTTCTGCCTCTCCACACAGAATTCCCAGGGCCCACTCCCCAGGGAGCGTCCTTGTGTCTGAGCTGGGCTGTCATGGGAGCACCATCCCGTGGCAAGAGGGTTTGCTCTCCGTGCTCCCTAAGTTTCCAGCCCTTGAATGGAGCTAGATTCCACGGAGACATGGGGAGAAGACTGGGGATCAGGGGAGGGCCTCCCCCGCTGTGGCTCCTGCTTGTGGCAAGTGTCACCTGGGTCCTCTCGCCCAGATTCATCAGCTTCTGCCTCTTACCCCCTCTTCTACAGGAGCTTAAAACCTGTGCCAGAGGCCGAGGACAGGAACATCAGCCACTTCATCTCTATGCCCTCCCCACCCTGTCATCCTTCACACGACCAGAGTGTCTCTCTCAGCTACAACATAGCCAGACACTGGTGGTGGTGGCGGTGGGAGAGGGCCCCTGGTCAGTGATTCCACACCAGGGGTTCCTGGTCATGATATTAAGTAAGTGCTCCCCCACCTGGTGGGTGAATGAGAAAAGAAAACAAGGCTGTGCATGTGCATGTGGGTGTGTGAGCGTGGCATCCACTCTTTTCTGAAATCATGCTGATGGTATGAAGCGAAACCAGATGAAACTGTAGATATTGGGCCATTTGTACATAAAAACATGTCAATTTCACATGGTTCAAGCTAACCATTGGTACTTGATTTTTTTTTTATTTTAACATCCTTACATGGAAAAACAAAATGTTGATGACTTTATGTTATTTCCACAATTTTTTTTTTTATATTTTATTGGTTTATAAAGTCTAAAAGTAAAAGTCTGGGAATTACTTATCCTATAGCTGCAGCCACTCGCTCCAAAACACCCTCATAAATTTGGTATTGGCTATCAAACTTTAAAAATCACCTATTCTTTGACCCAATGATTTTATTTCTAGGAAGCTACCCTGCAGAAATATTAGTCTGTGAGGACAAAGACACACATACACACACCCATGTGCACACACACATGTGCAGGGGCTCCTGGCAGCACTGTTTGAAATACGGGAAAGTGGAAATAACCCAAGTCTCCATCATCGGGGGATTGGCTATAAAAAGTATGATAAGGCCTCAAACTGGAATTGACAGTCAGGCCACAGAGACTATGTCTAGATCTGGATCTACTCATACAGAAAGCTGTCCTTGCTATCCTGATAAGTAAAAACAAGTCATAGACCATCACATGTGTAGTATGGTTCCATTTTTATAAAATGATTCCATTTTTATAAAAATGATTAGTTATGATTCCATTTTAATAAATGGTTATGATTCCATTTTTATAAAAATTACAATAACAAAATGACTTCCCCTCTCCTTGGAGGTTTAAAAATCATATAAAATAGTGTTAAAAAGGATAAAAGCAAATTGTTTATAGCAGTTATCACCTGAAAACGGGACAGGATTGAGGGAGAAAGTGGGAAGGTCTGACTTTTCAATGCATATACTTTACATCTGGTTTGGATTTTTTTATAAGTAAGATGTATTGTTACTTTTATAATTTTTTAAAATTTTATTTTTAAGAAATCTCCACACCCGACTCACAACACCAAACTCACAACCCCGAGATCAAGAGTCCCATGCTCTACCAACTGAGCCAGTCAGGCACCCCATCTTTTATAATTTTTCAAACAAATAGTAACAATCATAATCATAATCATAATGAAAAGCCTGGGTACACAGCAGTTAGGCTAAGCAGAATGAAAGAGAATATAGAAAAAGGAAAAATTCATTTTAATTCTGGGGTTCAGAAAAGGATTTTGGAAGAAGTGCTTTTGGAGCTGAGCCTGGAAAGTAGCAAGCAGCCAGAACGGAAGGAGTAGAGCCCAGCTAGACGACTCTCGAGTTCACGCGAGCCCCGAGTGAGGCTAGTCAGGTTAGAGTTTGATTTGTCGCTGACGACAGTCAGATGGTTAGAAACACTATTAGGGAATCTGATCTCCAGTTAACATTCTTTTAACTGTATCAGACAAACTGAATTTTCACAGGTAAGTGTCTCTTTCTTGGAACTGGGGCAGATCAATTTCGGGTCAGGACCATGGGGCAGATCTGATCGGTGGTTCATTCAAGGTTCATTTCCTCCCAGAGCTCCCATTCTATTGAGGTACCCACGCTCTTCCTCAAGGCTGGGCGCTGCAGGGAGACTGGCCCCAGCCCAAGGCGCGGCCACCGGGGTGAGTTCCGCTGGGTCTAGGCCAACTGAGGTGAACCTATTGTCCTTGACAATACTGGTTCTGTTTGGGACCGTGACCCATTTCTGGCTAATTTGATGTGCTGGGACACCGGAGGGCTTGTGAGAGAGGTTTCTTCACTCTTCAAAGATACATGAAGAGGGGTGGACCCCTTTACTGTCTCAAGAGGCTGCTATTTGGGGATACAACACCTGAGACTGCTCTGGCCATCTCTGGGCCAGGAGGGCACCTGAGGACAAAGTCACTGTGCTGTGAACGGAAGAACAAAAGGATGGAAAGGACTTGGGCACTCAGCAACGTCATCGAGCTACTACATTTTAGCTTTTGATGTTTTCTTTAATGAAAAATTATATATTTCCTTATAACTTATGCCGAATGGAGTTGGGCTTTTCAGGTACCTATAGCCAAAACCCTTTCAGCACACTCAAAATCATTCTTTCCAGTGACAGGATTCAATCATATGTTTATTCAAACAAATACTTCCTATTGTGTACCAGACGTCAATTTTATTTTATACTTCCCTTTAAAATCCACTAAATTGATGGTTGCACAACATTGTGAATATACTTAACGACAGGAACTGTATACTTTAAAATCATTAAAATGATAAATTTTATGTTCGGTCTATTTTTCCACAATAAAAAAAGAAAGAGAGAAAGGTAATCTGAAAGGCACCTGCTGATGTGAGCAGGAGTTAGGGGCAAGAATGAGCATAATCTCTAAGTATTACTGTTCTCATTGCTCCGTAGGAAATAAATTGCACTTAAAAAATCCATGAGAATTGAGTTCTGCCCATATAATGGAATAATATGGGGCCATTAAAAAGACAAACATACACTTCTACTTTGGGCTGTGATAAAGTGACAGCCAACTTCTACTCCTGCCCCGAACAACTAGAAAACTCAGTGCATTTTTTGAGGAAAGTGTTTCTAAGTACTGGACAATAGAAAGTGCAACCGTGAACAAAGGGAAACATGGGGTGAGCCAGGATTTCCTACTGGGCACTTTACAGACCTCGGACCAAGGACGGGAGAGCTGCAGACCCTGAGCTATGGAAGCAGAGACCAGCATTCAGGGAGCGGAGGTGTCCAGAATGCAGGGAGCAGGTAACTGGAGAGGGGCAAGTCTGTGTATGGGGCCAGGTTGGGGGGTACCCCTCACATCCTTGGTTGAGGATTGAATGTGCAGGGGGAAATTCTGTGAGGTCTAAGAAAGTGGCTGCCATGGGGCAGAGCATGGACCAGAGGTCATAGAGCGTTGGGAAATAATAGAACAAGGATGGGGTAATTCTAGGCTCCTAGAACATGTGCCCCATGAGGGCAGCAGCTGTCATCTGTGTTCATGCCTGTGACATCCCCAGATTCCAGAAAATGCACACACATAGTACATGTTTAATGCTTATTTGTTGAATGTAAGAATGAATGGATGAGAGCTGCCCCTGAGCTGGGTCTAGGGCAGATGGCATCAACAACAATACTGGGGCTGTCCAAGAAGTTCAGATGGCAGGGGGACCTGGATCTAGAGACTCCATGGCCAGGCCACTTGATGGCAGAGGGACCTGGATCTAGAGACTCCATGGCCAGACCACTTGGGAGTGGGAAGTGCTCTATGACAATTTATAGGATGCACTCATTCCTTCACTCATTTAATTTCTTCTATTACCCATCACGTTCTCCAAAAAGGACACATGAAATAATGGCCAAACACTGGAAATAACCCCTCAATTATAGAACATAGAAATAAATCACGGTACATTCACGAAATAGAATTCCATACAACAAGGGAAATCAATGAATTCCTGTTACATGTAACAACACACATGAACGTCACCAATGTAATGTTGAGTGAGAGACGTCAACTACAGAAAAATATATATTATCTGGCTGTATCTATATGTAAAGTTGAAAAACAGGCCAAAAAAAAAAAAAAAAAAGCATGGTGTTAGAAATGAGGATGGTAGTTACATGTGGGGAGGAGGCAGTGGGGAGGGATTGAGAAGGGGTCTGTGGGAGCGCTTAGGTTCTGGTAATGCTTCATTTCTTGTCCTGGATTTGGCTATCCCAGTGTGTTCCCTTTATGACAAGTCATTGAGCAGTACATTTATAAATCACGTACTTTTCTCTATGAAAGCCATATGTCAGTTAAACTGGAATATTTTACAAAAATCAGAAGTTAGATGGAGTCATGGAGAGAATGGTAGTTTAATTATAAACTTAAGAGTATCTATTTTTAATAAAACCAATATCAGAGAACTTTAAAGATGGCAATACAACTTCAGGAGTTATACTGCCTTTTAAAATGCTTTAAAATACTTAAGAATGTTGTGGGATTTTTATTGTGTTAAAATACCCATAACAGTTACCATCTTAATACACCTTAAGTGTACGGTTCAGTGGTAAATATTCACCCTATTGTGCAATCATCCCACCATCCATCCCCATGAACCTTTCCTCTTGTAAATCTGAAACTCTATACCCATTAAACACGAACTCCCCCTTCCCCTGTCCTGCCCCCCTCAACTCCCCCTTCCCCTGTCCTGCCCCTGCAACAACATGATTCTACCTTCCGTCTTCATGATTCTGACAACTCCAAGTAGCTTATATAAGTGCAATCATATAGGACAGTATTTGTCCTTTTGTGACTGGCTTTTTTCACTTAGTGTGATGACCTCAAGTTTCACCCATGTGCCAGCATACTGCAGAATTTCCTTCCTTCTTAAGGCAGAATAATATTCCATTACAGAAATACACCACAGTTTGGTCACCTACACATCTGTTGATGGACACTGGGGTTGCCTGATCCCTTTGAAATACTTTAAAAATACCATTAAAAAAAGCTTTTTTAAAAAGAAAATCATATTTATTTACTTATCTGAGAGAGAGAGCATGTGTGCACATGAGTGGGAGGAGCCGAGGGGGAGGGAGTGGGAGAGGGAGAAAGAATCAGACTCCGCGCTGAGTGTGGAGCCTGGTGTGGTGCCCCACAGGGAGCTCGATCCCATGACCACGAGATCATGACCTGAGCCAAAACAAGAGTCAGCTGCTTAACCACCTGAGCCACCCGGGGGCCCCTAAAATACTAGCTTTTTTTTTTTTTTAAAAAGCATACATGTTTTTTTTTTTTTTTTTTAAGTATGTAAAGTGGTTTACAGAGATGGATAGATGATAGATAGATAGATAGATAGATAGAGAGAAGAAAGAAGAGGAGATAGATTAAATGCTTTTAAAGGGATCTACACATAAATAGGGGTAAGAGAAGAACATGCATAGCAGGAAAAGATGGTTAAGAATGAACTCAACACAACGAAACACTTGCTTCAAAGGTCGCATAGTTGCTGGCGGGGAGGTAAAGTGGTCACAAGATTGGCTCCAGGCTTCCCGGCGGCCAAAGGAAAGAGAAACAGAAGAGTTGAGAGATTCAGTTTGACAACAAGCTGTGACCATACAGAAACCATACCAGTTGCTCAAGCAGAAGCCCAGCTGTTCCTGGAGCCGACACTGGAGAGAAATCTCCTCTCGGTGAGACAGCTAGTGATGCAGTGCCTGAAAGTCCCCAACAACATCCTAACAATGACCTTAATGGGAATGCCAATGCTAACACTTTGATACTATTTAACTATTTGTCAAGCTCTCTGTAAGTTCTTTACATAGACAACGTATCTTTAAAATCAGTGTTTTCTTGTAATGTCTCCCACCACCAAAGAAGAGTCAGGAAAGACAGCTGCAACAATGTGTACAAGAGCAGAGCTCTCTGGTGCTTTGGCTTGATGCAACCATCTAGACCAGATGGATCCTGTACCCTTTCAGGAAACTGCTGGATGTCACCAGGCAGCACATCACTGAGAAGCAGATAGCTTATCTTGCAGATTTAGACCCAAGCTGTTTTCTTTGGTAGTCAATCAAACCAAAGGTAGGGCTGAAATCCTTTTCTTCTACATCAGTACCTAACAAGACTTGAACCAGAAGAGATGGCTACCCCATCTCCACAAGAGTAGGCCAAGGAGGATCTGCAGCCAAGACTGAGTTCTCTCTGGAAACTGTTGTACGTCAGCACTAACACGAAGACCAGTAGCAAAGACTGCAGCCCCCCCAAGTTTATGCCACCCCATGTGAGTAGGGTCATTTCAGTCTCGTGAATGATCTGAATGGGAACAGCCCCATCATAGGAAGGCAACTGTTCTCAAAGAGGGAGGAAGACCCCTACCTACTACAGAGATCCAAGGACCACCCCCCCCCCTTTGCCTGGAGCCTTCTGCCGGGGGAAGGTAAGAAGAGAAAGGGCATCCAGTTAAAATGTGAACGGCCTGGAAGGCATCCTGATGTTTTGAATTGCTTTGACTTCTGCCAACAAATTTCTAAGAGAAATTTTATCTAAGAGAAATATTATCTAAGAGAAATTTTATCTAAGAGAAATATTATCTCTTTCCTATTAACAGAGGGGTTTCCACAAAGGCTAAGTTAAGAGAGGCTAATTCATCTTCGGTTGTTTATTCATCCAATGTCTGCTGACCGATGAAAGGGTGAGGTCTTCTTGAAAGACGCTTGCCCGCGATATGCAAAAAAAGTTAAATCAGGTATGTATCTTTCCCTCAGGGAGTTGAGTCTAATTCACTGGTTCCTTCTCTCATTGACTCAACAAACATTCGTTTCACACTTTTTTGTGCCACGATCTATTTATATCACAAGGGAGGTTGGATCACATGCTAGGCAGAGACACAACCAACTGTCCTCAGGGAGATTAGATGAAAGCATAACTAATGGGGGGGGGTGGAGATCAGAGACAACTTTGAGGAGGAGGTGACACCTGAGTGGGACCTCAAAGGATCAGTAAGATTTGTTTTACAAAAGAGCTTGCCATACAATTCCTCCAAGTAACAGTCCCCACTCCCCCACCCCCACCTCTTACATTTCAATTACCCCTGGACTGATTTACACACCCTTTTAGAAGCACAGCTGGCGTGTAAATTAGAGCTCAGCAATCCCTCCCCAGGGCTGAGCCCCCCTTGGGAGAAATTCTGGCACCTGCTGATTTATTTCTGTGTTCTTTTTCAACACCTTGAGAATTTCAGCTTTAGTGATCGCAATTATGAGACGCTCCAGTTGGGGGTGGTCAGACAGAGAGGGAACAGGGGATCCAACAGAGAGAGTGGAAGCCAAGCAGATGGCCGGGAAAGGTCGAGCGTCCTGTGGCCAGTCAGAGGGAAGTCATCCTAGACTTGAGATGCTCCTGGCTGTCTCCTCAGTCAGGAGGAAGGAGAGCTGAGACGCGTTCTTAGAGGGGCGCGGGGCTGCTCACAAACCCTGCCTCCGAGCCCACAGAAGAATCTGGAGAGCCTGACACAGTCATCACAGACTAAGCCCTTTTCATCTGTTTCGAGGATTAGGAAATAACATCTTTAAGGAGCTTAGCACGCTGCCTGGCAAAGGGCACTTTCTACCTCAGAGGCTGTTCGGGCTCTTCCATTCGCCCCTCCCCACTGCCGAGGAGGTTTTAGGATCTGAAGCCATTAGGACTGGGAACCACTGGAGTGGGAGCAACCACATACCCGTGCTGAACCATGTCCTGCTAACTCTTAGCAAACAGCCTCTAGACTCGCCGTTTCTGGTGAGATCCCTGAGTACGCCATAAGAATTTTATCCTTCTCCATTTTCACTGTATTGATACTGTTTGAAAAAATGTGATATAATTATGTTGTTGTCTTGTAATTCTGTGCCCTTACGTGCATATATGCTTATCATCGGGGACCCTGGAGCCGAGTCATCACAGGCGGCTGTGTGGAATTTTTAATTCAGTATTTCTCACTACAGAAAGGGTTCCTGGAGCCTCCAGGACCAGGAACCCTTGAGTCTGCAAACGCCTCAATCAGCTGGTGACCACCAGCGAGCAAGCTGACCTGGGGCCAGAGAAGACATAACGCCCACAGGGACATTCCAGATCCCTTGGAGTCTGTAGAAAGACCTCGTTTGCTGACACACTAGAGGCTCACTATGCCTAGAGTGGATTTGTTTTCTCTCTCAGAAGTGAGCTTGATTCTGGAAGCCGCTCTGGCCGCCTCTGGCTACCAACTGTTCTCGCCTATGATAGCAAGGGGGGAACGGTCCCTCCTGGGATGGCTAGATGGGGACCACCCCTGAAATCAGTGCCCCAGGCAGGTCCCCATCACCCTCTACCGTGCATGTGTGCTTTTCCAGGGGGCGACTGTAGTCACTTCCACCTGGCCACATCCCAGTCAGTGTTTTCAGGGTTCAGGGCGAAGTGTCAACATCAGTACTGAGTGTGTGTGTGTGTGTTAGACCTCAAAATCCCTACAATCAGATGGATAAGAGATACAGACAGATAATTTCCAAGTCCCATAAAATAAAATACAACTAGTAAACAGAAACCCTCATGTGGAATAATGCTGATGTCCATGAACAACCAAAGACATGCACGTTTTAAAACTCCCTAAAATGCCCGAAATTGGCAACTAGTTTTGTAAAGGCAGCCGGAAGGCTTTGCAGAATGTGGGCTCACACAGACAAGAATGGCAGCAAAGATGGCAGTTACAGCCCTTTGGAAAAGCAAAGTGACCCTTTGCAACAAGACCTTTATAAAGATAAGCATCCCTTTGACTCAGTAATTCCTGAGCGGGTTTTATTTAGAGAAGAACAAAGTGGAACACCACATAAATGTCCAGTGATGGGGTAAATTATAGTGCAACGGCGCCCTAGAATACTCTTTGCACTAAGAACGATCATGAGGACTGCATAGCGATGTGGGGGAAATTTCAGGCCACGGAGTCCCTTAAAAACCAGCAGCACTCAAATCCTGTACATGAGAAGAAAGCATTAAAGGCACATCTGCAAGTAGACAGAGTCTAGAGAAGCATTAACTTTGTTGGTTGACATTGGGGTTGGAAGTTTTCTCGTTTTGGGGGTTTTTTATTCCATTTTTTTCAGAATTTTGTTTTTTACCACCACCACCCCCAACCCCACTGCCCCGGGCCCTTCTTAATGCTTTATTGTTATTTGTTCAAAAACTGCAAAGGGCATCATTTGGAAACAGGTGAAGTCAACACTTTCAGAGACACCCTCTGGGCCAGGCATTGTTCCAGGGGCTTTAAGACAATATTCACCTTTTGATACTCCCAACGGCCCTCGATATCAGGTGCCTCGTTTTACAAGTGCAGAAACTGGGGTTTGGTGAGCGTTAGTGACTCTCCCTGCTCATGGGGCTAGCGGGGTGACCCAGGGTTCTGCCTCTCTCATGCTCCCGGGACTTGACCTAGGGCCTGGCACAGTCGGTGCTCAGCACCTAGCAATGCTGTTGAGTTGGATCCTCGAATGTTTCCATCCTTCCCAGCGCGCTCATGGCACACAAGGGCAGGGAGTGGCAAGGCCCCAGTGTTTTCCCATTTCCTGGTTTCTCGAGACTGTACCATGTTGTGTGCTGGCTTGTTCGTTTTAGTCATAAAGTAAACTCACAGTCAGAAGATGTTGACAAGCCTTCCAGAGGAAAATGAGAAAGGTCTGGCAAAGCAAGACACAAGGGAAGGGGCAGGTGAGGGTCCTACGGAGAGAGATGAGAAGTTTAAAAATGAAACAGGAGGGGACAGGTAGAGAGAATAGCTTTGAGGAGAGCCCTGATGAAAAGGCAGGGGTCAGAGTGAAATTGGGCACTTCCAGAAAGAGAAGAGAAAAAACAGGCCCAAGCAATTTCCTGCAGAAATGCCTGTGGGGATAACAAGCATTTTTTTTTTTTTTTTTTTTTTTTTTTTAACCTGAGCAAAATCGTCAAGCCCAGCTACTTTTATCAACTAAAATTCGTTCCGGAGATTTCCTCCAGCTCGTGAGAGACATTTTAACTCTCCCGGAGACAGTCATTTGTCACAAGGGGCTGGAAGCTAACCAAAATGTCTGTGAGCAAGTCTGAGGTTTCTATATAATAAAACAAATGGCAAGGTATTGATTTTGTTTCTTTTCAACCTGTTTTAATCCGACTATATGGTCTTATTACAAGAATTTTCTCATCACGACAAGGAGAACAGGCTCGGCTGAAGGAGAGAAGCAGGACACAGGCAATTCGCTCTTCATTTCTCCTCAGAAAGGCTCTTTTTATAGATCTCTAATATCTCTGGCAGAATTTCAGTCCCAATCTTCCACCATGGCATTTCTGAAGGAAAGACTGAAGTACTGAAGAACATGGCAAACAGGAGATGTATGGTTTTTTTTTTCCCTAAGGCTGAAGCTTAGAAAAACTAAATTAAAAACCCAGAGAAAGCGATGCCATGTTAGCTTGGTGTTGGTTGGCTCTTCAGAAGCCACAGGCCACGTCTGAGACCCCGGGATCCCAGGATGGGGGGCCAGGCCGCCCACTGCCTGGATCCATCGATCTTGCCAGACTTCTGGCCCTGCCACCTGCCCCATCCCCTGAGGATTCTCCTTGCCCTGTTGTGGGCATGCCAGGCCCACGCACGACTCCGGGCCTTTGCACATGGCCTCGTCTCTGCCTGGGTTGCCCTCTTGACTCTTCCTCTTGTAAACACTTACTTCTTCAGATTCACAGGCTCCCCCTCAGCAAAGCCCTCGGACACTCCCAGGCTGAGTGAGTTGTTCCTCCCTCGGTTCCCACAGCTTCCGGTACTTCTCCGTGGGCCCCCATGCTGCCCCCCCACCCCACCAGAGAACGTGTCCTCTCTTATGGGGACAGGTTTGTGGAGTCTCCTTGTCTCCAGAGCCGGGAGCAGCGTCTGCTCAGGGCGGACTTGTGGAATGACCGAATGGAAGGCGGCCGCCCACTCCCGACCAGCAACCTCACCCTTGTGGGAGAGCGTCACCCATGAGGAGAAGGGAGCCTGGCACCAGGGGCCTCTAATCTCAGGATGAAAGGCACAGGCCGGCTCTGGAGGAGGGAAGGCCTTCATCTTTCCTTCACATTTTTCTTGGGCCACGGGAGCTCTGAAAATCCTGTCGTATCAATGTCTTCCCAGTTCTGTGTTCCTCTCAGAAAGACACCCGTTCACCCGTGTGAAGGCTCTGAGGTTATTTCGTCTCTTGAGGGGTTTTTTAATCTTTAGAGCCATAAGGGGATCCTGACATACACTTTGAAGTTCCCCTTCACACATGCCCGCCAGGAAGTAGCCACAATTTTTCAGATGTGAGGAGTGTCTGCTTCAGAGGGACCCAGGACTGGCCCCGGGCAGGCCCTGTGCTGCCCACGTCCCGGTCCCAATGCAAGGCGCTGGGGTCACAGGGAGTCCTGTTCTCTGCTGACCCCGCCTTATTTAGAACCTGAAAACAACTCCCCTCTCCTCTGTGCAGAGCCACACAGCCTATGAAGGGCCCATTCGGACTCATTCCTTTCATTCCCAGGTGTGCACTTGGTGGGTGCCAAGCACTGGGCCACGGATGTCACAGGTAGGAGTCCCCTGCCCCCCACGGCCTCTTAGCACCCTGCGGCACGGCCCAGGAATCCACAAACCCAGGAGGAGGACCAGCTTGTGCCACGTCTCAGAGCTGATCAGCGGCAGAGCAGAGGTCAAGGTTCAGGCCTCTTCCCAGGTCACCCTGCTGCCCCATCAGACCCAACAGACATGGCTTTGGGTCCCACTGCTGAGGCTGTATTTAGACCCATCCCCCACGTCCCTCAGCTTCAGATTCCTCAACATCACACGGAGGGAAGACAGCACCTCACTCTATAGCGTAAAAATTAATTCAAGTGGCACCCATACAGCTCTTCGCACAGTGTCTTACACGGAGCATGGACGCTGTGTGCACGCCAGTGTAGCTAGCCTGAGGTTTTTGTTACCATTATTTTTTCTCGAGGCTTTCCATTTCCCCTCTGAATTTGACCTTCATGGTTATTATTTTTGTTCAACAAATGTCAGCCTCTCCCTGAACCGTGATTCAGCTTTTTGGATCAGTAAGTTTCAAAAAAGCAATGACGGTGTTCCTACTAAGTGCCAGGGGCTGCCAAGCAAAGAGATCTAGGCATATGAGGCCCCCAGATAGTCTAGAGTCAGTAGGTAAAAAGAATATGTAGACTGATAATTTGGGGGGGGGGGGAATGGTGAGTCCCACAAGAGCACAGAAAATGGGCCTTATGATTATTTATTTATTTATTTATTTAGAAAGCAGGGAAGACTTCTAGGGGCTACGGTCCTGAATGGGATATTAATGGAAGGTCAGGAGTTCTCTAGTCAGACTGAGGGTCAAAGGGTGATCCAAGCAGAAGGAGCAAAGCTGTTGTGCCTGGTCCTTAGTTACAGTCTGTTCGGTATTACGGTGGGGATAACTAGGAAGCAGGAGGGGCCGTGAGACCATGCCAGTAAGGTGGTAAGACCTAGTCATGGAGGATCTTGCACGTTCCACGGTATTGGGTTTAGATCTTACCTTAGAGGCCAGTAACCCTTAAATTTTGTTGTGCTAAAGGAATCACCCAATGAGCTTGTTCAAGTGCTTGCTTCTAGTCTCAAGGCTAGAGACTTTGGTATTAAAAACGCAGCAGGGTACTAGAGCGTATCATGCTTAGCGAAATAAGTCAAGCAGAGAAAGACAACTATCATATGATCTCCCTGATATGAGGAAGTGGTGATGCAACATGGGGGCTTAAGTGGGTAGAAGAAGAATCAATGAAACAAGATGGAATTGGGAGGGAGACAAAACATAAGTGACTCTTAATCTCACAAAACAAACTGAGGGTTGCTGGGGGGAGGGGGTTTGGGAGAAGGGGGTGGGATTATGGACATTGGGGAGGGTGTGTGCTTTGGTGAGGTGCTGTGAAGTGTGTAAACCTGGCGATTCACAGACCTGCTCCCCTGGGGATAAAAATATATGTTTATAAATAATAAAAAAATTTAAAATATTAAAAAAAAAAAACGCAGCAGGGTGATTTCCACGGCGGTACTCCAAGCACCACAGTCTTAAATGATCAAGAAACACAGAAAGGGGGTGGAGAGGGTTATGGGACACACGGTCACATCTCTGATTCAGAAAGATCAAGAATTCTGTTTCAGGACGAACTCTCCATTAGCCCTGACTTGGGGAGGGCTACTATTTCTAGAAAAACTGATGCTATTTTTTTAGTATAGAGAAATATGTATTTCTCTATACTAAGAGACTGTAAGTCATAAGTCAGATGATCTTAAAAACTTTTATTCCATTTTAGGTACACACAAAGCATACATTTACCGCACTAGTATAAAATAATTCATTTCTTCTCATTTGGACAAACAATCCTCTTTAGCCTATTAGGGACAACCTCTGTGATTTTAAGTAGAACATGTAGTTTTGGACAATATCAGCTAACAAAACATAGCTTGCAAACATGAAGTGAGCCCCCAAAGGCCCCAGAATGGCAGAGAGTTTCCATAAAACTCATGCATTCTATTTTAGGAGAGCCAGGGGCATTTGCAACTTCTCTTCCAGCCAAGGAGTGTGCATGAAAAGCGTACTGGGGAGGGGTGAACCAAACTTTCACATCAGATGCCAGCACTACAAAGCAGGGCCACTTCCGGAGTGCGAGCTCACCCATTCATTCCTTAAATAGTAATGAGCCCTCTCAGAGCCTTTCCCTGTATGAGGTGCTGGGAATACAAGCAAGGTCTGGAGGGCAACCATTCATTAGACCACAATAGAAAAGAAGGCGCACGCCGTCAGGAAGCATAGGCAGGTTCTGAGGACCCACGTGCTGCCCCCCTCGAGCCTCTTGGGGGCATTTGTAGACGCCAGGGTGGATCACGGTTCTTTTGGGCACTAAGGTCCTGTGGCTTAATGTTCAAAGTTGTAAGCTTAACTCAGCAGGAAAAGGTTTAATATCTACTTTATTAGGAAAACAAATATGTGTAAGCTTTTTAAAAAATCTCCAACTTTTACGTGACTAAACTGTAAAACTTTGGTGGTCAGCGAAATGAGCACCTACCTGTTGAGAAGAATTCACTCATGGGGACAATCGCATTCCCCAAATGAGAGACAATGACGGGGCAGTCAATGGAAAATCATGGAATTTGAGTTCTGGAAGAGTTGCTTAAAGATGGCCCAGCTGATTGCACCATCTGAGAAAACTGAGGTCCGGGGACATGAACTTGGACCACAGGAAGAGGGGAAGAGAAGAGAGCAATGGCCCTGGGCTGACCAGGCTGGAATTCCCACGTAGACTGTGTGGCTGGGATGTGTGGGTTACAGGGTAACACACTACACATCAGCAACTCTGCTCAAGGTAAGAAAGGCTTTCGGCTCTTCAAGGCACTTGGCCTCTAGAAGCTCTTTTACTCCAATAATTTGATGGCTTAAGCAAGTAGCCCAAAGTGACCGTTTATCTGGGGGGAAATATGGATAGGAATTGGTTCATTTTCTCATTTACACAATTACTAAAACCATGTCCCACATCTCAAGACCAGCCACTCAACGATCAGTTAATGGCCGGTGATGACTTGAACTTAATACCATGTCAGTCAGCCCCCAGAGAATGCTAGGCCTCGAAGGTCACCTGCTACAGGGAGAGGAAATGATCCACCCAGGGGCAACCACTCAGCCAGCAATGGCAGAGTCCTAGGCCCAAGATCAGAAAGACCAGAGTTCCCAATTCTTTAAGCTGTTGCTGCTCCAAGGGTCTTCCTGGTTGGAGGCACAGCAAAATGTACACAGCCCAGCCCCCAGGGCCCCAGGCCATTTACCCCATTGTGGACAAAGCCTAGAAGCACCAGGGAGTGGAGAAGACACCTGTGCCAGCCAGAAACCAGGCTCTGCCTGGGACTCGCTGAGTGGCGCCAGCAAGCAACTGTCTTCTCTCTCTCCAGTCCCACATGGGTGAATTCAGAATGAATACTACCTCCTGCCTAGAGGGCAGCACGGGGATGAAAGGCGATGCTGGCCTGTGAGCCACCCGTGTCTGGCATAGCTTGTGGAGGAGGGAGCGAGTCTGGGTTTGGACTTTAGTGTTAGCAGACCCAGCTTTGAATCCCAGGTCCTAGTGGTCACTCTACCTCTCCATGCTTTGACCTTTGCCCCTCTGAAATCCACACCTCATGGGGTGGTTGCGAGGATACGTGTTTAAACGCAGATTTGCTAGCACAGACACTGGCACATAATAGGTGCTCACTTAATGTTTCTAGGAGAGGCAGCAAACAACGTTGTTCATAGTAGAATCCCACAAGGCCCTTCTTCTTAGTCATGGAATCTGTACTCTGCTTCACACAGTAAGGAAATGGGAGGCGTTCAAGCAGGGAAGCATAGCCAGTGGGTTGGAATCCGTCTAATTACTCATTTCACTTTATTCCACCATTAATTGGTAACATGGCAAGGTTCAAAGACCTAATGATTAGTATTAGCTTTCCCTGTTCGGTAAGGCCGGCTATCTTCCCACTCCACCTGGCTCGGCCATTCACTAGGAAATTGCCTGAGCGGCAGCTGTCCCATTTGTCAAACACCGAGTGCGTTCTAATGATCTAATGTGCTCGGGGCAGAGAGCACGTGCTAATGGCACCAGGCCACGCGGCTTCCTCCGAGCCCCTTGCGGGCATACAGGCTCTCCAGGAAGGAAGAGGAGCGAGTTAAGTGACTAAAATTAGCTGCTCTATTACTGGATCTTGTTGAAGGGTTGGGGAATGTGCTCTCAGGTTTCATCCTCCCGTCCCCAACTCGTGCCTGTCTTTGCAGCCCGTGAGGCTCAAGCCCTACACCCTGGGATCGGGAACTATTTGGTGGCCATTGGACATGGCCTTGACATACTATGCAGGATCCTCTGAGTGGATCCTGCCCGTCATTCCAGCCACCTCACTCACCCCTCAGGATAGCTGCCCATTTTCCAGAGACTTCCAGTTATCCCAGAAAAGACATTTCGGTGCCCCCCACCCCAGGTCTTCTTTCTAGGTCCCCCTTTTCAAGTTTTCTCAGTGATGTTGGCGCCAACCTCTGAGGGTCTCCTCTGATGTCCTTGCTGATGGCATAGGGCCTGCACCTTGATCTGGGGATGCTGCATATTCTATTTTTCTATTAAAAACCTATGAGTTCTTGAGACTTGACCTTTTTATGCTCTCCTTCTCTGCAGCCCCATCATGCCCCAGGATGTGGCCATAGGCTTGGTAAAGGGGGGAACGGTTGTGTATTAAAAAAAAAAAATGCAGCTACATGTATTCTAGATGTATATTAGAAATCTCTATCATTCTGTATGATACCTAATGTTTTCGGGGGTTTTGATACTTGGTTCCCAAGAGCATGGCACTCTTCTTTGGAAACAGAGGCTTGTTTCCTCCCACATCTGTACCCCCGCCCCCAACCCCGCAATAACAGGCATAGTCTGGGTGCATCCCAGGCTCCCAGGACGCCTTTGGATTACAGAGTCTTAGGGCAGGATGAGCTTTCGTGAACATCCAGCCCATTCATATCACAAATGGGAGAACGAGATCCTGAGAGGAAAAGAGGCTTGCCCAGGATTATTCGCGGCTGGGAGAAGCTTCACTCCCAGACCCCCTCACTGACAGCACAGATAGTCTGAGCTATTACAAAGGCTTTTTTTACAGTTCAAAAAGAAAATCTTGTCGAACCTTTCATAGTAGTAGGGCAGGCTGATAGATCTAGATAACCCAGTTTTTTCGCAAAGAAAAATCGAATAATAAGGCTAATTCCCACTGATTGTGAGGATAGGTGAGGTCTGAGTTTACACTTCAAGGGGTTGGAGCTCAGGAAAAAGAAAAAGATGATGTACCATTAAAATGGGAAGTTTGGCAGATATAAAAAAATAAGCACACACTTCAGAGATTTCCAAGTACAAGAGACAGGAAAATCGGCTTCGTTAATGACAAAATGCAGATGCTTTGCTTCCTGAGCTGAAAAAAAACCTACAGAGTAAATTACACTGGAGTGTGTAAAGAGGTATGTGAGAACCCTCTTAAAAATGTATGCAATCTCAAGGAAAAGATTGATCAACGGACTCCTTTAGCATTAAAAATGTCAGTTAGTTTTTCCTCTCTCTTGTATCAGACAGGTGGTGACTAATATAACGCAACAGACAGCAGAGGAAGTGGGACTTATAGAATAGGCACAAAGGGGAAATGATAAAGGAAGGATGGAACACGAATTTAAATCTGAAGATAGAGTGGAAGAACAGGTATGAAATATATTAGCGCGGAGCCTCTGGAAGGGAGGGCATCAGGATGGATGTGACAGGATGCAAGGAAAGAGAAAGGTTTCCTGAGCTGGGTTGGCCAGAGAGTAGAGGTTAATAAGAGAATTTGGGTGAAGGCGGAACAAACACATTTTAGGCACAAGTCACTGCATGTGCAAAGGCCCTGAAGTAGCAGGGAGTCTGGCTGGAGGAAATGATGAGGTCACAGAAAGGGACTAGTATTCAGAGAATACCAGGAATGATGTAAGAGGAGGGTAGAGACCTCATCCCTAGATCTAGGTTCTAGATCCATGGTTCCCAAATTTGGCAGGTTGGCGGGGGTGGGGGTGGGGGAGGCCCTTGGGAGTCCTTCATACACTTACAATCTCTCAATTCACCATAAGAGAAATTAAAACAGACAACTTTTTAACATATTCACTTAAAAAGAACAATAACAGGTTCATTATATGTTACTGTAAATAACATGCTTATGAAAAATATTTTTTTCCAAAACAGCAACACCACCATCACAAAATAGTGAAAAGAGTAGCACTGTTTTACACTTTTTCAAGTCTCTCTAATGTCTGATTCAATAAAAGATAGTTGGGTTCTCATATGTGTTTCTACATTGTCTGCTGTGATGTGTTCAGGATTGAAGTATATGGAGGAAAGTTGGCACACCCGAAATCTTGCCAGGTGGCGCTGTCTTAAAGGTTAGGCACAGCGTCGGAGCTGAAATCTATCAATAAAACTTGCACCCTGTCAGGAAAATCTATTGGTCTACCTTGCACTTTGAATGGATCATGTACTCATGTAGAATTTTACAACATCGGGTCCTGGATATTTGAAAAATACTGGTTGATACAGACTTTCCAAATGTTGTGTAATTCATTATACAACACCAGAAAGTGATGTTTGTTAATATCACCACTGATCTCATCAGAAAAATCTTTTCACTGTTGCAAAGCCATCAAGCTCATGGTGGTAGATACAAGTTTTCCAAAATTCTAATTTTTGAGTTAAATATTCTTGAGTTTTATCATGGGTGGCAAGTGCTATTGGTCGTCCTCCTTGAAATGAGAAGCCCCCTTCTTCCAAGTTTCAAGAAAATGTCTGCCAGATGCCTGAGTCTGAATAACTACAGTTTGTCTCCCAATCTTCTTTCCAGGAAACGGCGCTTTCTGATCATTCCTTGACATAAAGAACTACTTCACTTTGTAACCCGCGCGACCACACGAGAGCCTTTCCTCTAATCAAGCCCTATGGTTTCCACGGCAGAAGCACTTTAAACTGAACTTGCCATTTTGCCACACCGAATATTAAAAAGAAGTGTACCCCGGGGCTGAGATTTACTTAAATTAATAATTTATACCACTTCCTCAAGGATTTTCTTTAAGTGAAACTGGTTTCTGTTCGTTTGTTGTCTTGTGCGTTTGTTTTCAACTTTAAGAGAGTGGGAAGGAATCAAGAACACAGCCCCTGGGGCACCTGGGTGGCTCAGGTGGCTCAGGTGGTTAAGCATCTGCCTTGGACTGGGTTCATGATTCCAGCGTCTTGGGATCAAGACCTCCCTCATGCTCTTTACTCAGCAGGGAGCCTGCTTCTCCCTCTCTCTCTGCCTGCCACTCCCCCTGCTTGTGCTCCGTGTGTGTGTGTGTGTGTGTGTGCGCGCGTGCACCAAATAAATTTTAAAAATCTTTAAAAAAAAAAAAAAAAAACGACAACACAGCGACGGCTAACAGTTTGGTGGCGGTGTGTTAAGCATGGGGAAGGAGCCAGTTTTGCCGGGCACTGCCATCACACCATCAGCGCAAAAGTCAACACGGTGAAAAGGCCAATGACGTCTTCTTATTTTGACGATGACAACGGTTTTGAGCCTGCAGGTATCCTGAGAAGATCCTCAAGGAGCCTGGAGGTCCGCGGATCTTATTTGGAGAACCGCTGGTCTAGCCTAGCTCACGCACAGGCACTTTAAATGGTTTCCTCTTTAGTCTATGAGGAAACGGAAAAGCCATTGAAGTGTCTGAAGTAGTGTTTTACGTCTTAACCCAGCTAGATTTGAGTTTTGAAAAGATCACTCTGGCTGCTGCAAGAATGAAGTGGATGCAGAAAAGGGGAGGTGGGGGGGCGGAGAAAATAAGTTCTGAGATGCTTAGAGCTCCCTGCACGGGAGAAGGCGGTGACTGCACCGGGGTGGTATACGTAAATCGACAGGATCGACAGGATCGAGGTGAGCTTAAGAAAACCCACTGAGAGTTCATGGAAACCTCCATGGTTTCCAGCTTAGGTACCGGGATGATTTGATAAAGGAGCGCAGAGGAATGGAGCGTGTGATGCGCAGAGCACAGCACCTGCTCGCGGGGAGAGCTCAGGGAAACCAGCCTCCTGGCGGGAGGAGCACGGAGTCTCTAAAGGTCTCTGGGTACACTGACCCCTACTGGCCTCTTTGGAGAAAAGCAGCCTCAGGTAGCAACTGGTACATAACCCCATCTCCGAGGGACTGGCTGCTGAGACAGAGCTCCTTACCATCAAAAAGAACAACTCTGGATGGGGGTGTGGGGGGAGGTTGGCCAACCCAGTTAGAGCCTCCCTGCTTGGAGAACTGAAGATGAGAGCATGGACAAAGGAAGACACCGGTGGCAGAACAGGACTTAAGAGTAAGACAACCTGGGCAGGTACCGGTTAGCAAGCTGAAAGCGACCACTACAGGCCGGCAAGAGGATGTGAATTGAGACCATTAATGTCTAGCTTCGGAGTGGAAAGAGAGAGGAGAGGAGATTCCACTTCTGTTCTGCCCTCTGGGGGCCCAGCGGCTGCAAGATCCCAGGTCTAATGGGCGGGCCCTGGCTCCTTCTTTTCCTTCTCAGGGGAAAAACAACAACAACACTGTAGAAAACTTAGAATATACAGAAAAGCTTAAAGAAAAAATTAAAATTATCTGTAATATTACAGGTCAGAGAGAAACATTTTAGCATGTTTCCCTCCAAGAGCTTCTATGCATATAAACCATAGATTTTTAAATGAATGAGTGCCATATGCAAATTACTCTGGAACATTTTACTACTTCATCCTATAGACTTCAAAGACATGAGAGTAACACCTAAATAATAGTATTAAATGGTAATCTGTAACCTTTTCTCTACTCTCTCCTTTTCCAATATGCCAGGCTGTTTCTCTGGGTCTTTTATATGATTTTAAATTCCTGTAATGACACCTCTGAATAAGAAGGCAAGAATTTGGGTTTAAATCATCCCACGGTATTACATTCTTTTCCATCTGCGTGATGTTTTATGTTTATCAGAGAAAGTCCTTTGGCACACATTAATGAAAACCCAATATTTTAGTAATATTTTACTAAATGTTTCCACATGCTCATACAATGTCTGTCAAATAACAATAACGATGCATCTCATAAAACCATTGTGAGGATCAAATGGGAAAATGGACACAAATGATAACAGCTTTTGTCATTGGTTCTCACTGTGTCAGATCCTGTGCTCAGCATTTTATATCACAGGTATCCAGATGTACTCTAGGAAGGAGATACTATTAATATCTAGGGGTAATAGAAGAAGTTAACTGGTGATTTATTTTTTAATCTTTTTAAAAGAGTTTATTTATATGAGTGAGAGAGAGCATAGGCAGGAGGAGGGGGAGAGAGAGAAGCAGACTCCCTTCTAGGCAGGGAGCCCGACACAAGGGCTCGATCCTAGGACCCCAAGAGTATGACCCAAGGTGAAGGTAAATGCTCAACCAACTGAGCCACCCAGGCACCCTTTAAAACTCAGCTAGAGTTTTAAAAAGTTAACCAACTTGCTGTCTTGCTAAGGGTGACACACTTAATCTTAATTAATTAATGGATTCACCTGACTCCAAATCCTGGGCTCTTGATCACTACCTCATCTCATTTTGCTGGACAAGGGATTTGCAGACAATAAGCACTAACTATGTGACAAGTACTCTTCACCTGAGTTCTTGGATCTAAAGACTGTTGCATACAGTAGTTACCCAGTAAATGTGTGGTGACTCAGTGGCTATGTAATCCACTGGAAGCAAAAGACAGACTCCATTTGAAAAGCATGAGGAGATGGTCCTCCCTGAAAAAAGAGAAGGCAGACCACAGTATCCTAGCTAAGTATGTTTAAAATAATCAAAATTTCAAACAAAAGAAACCAAAGCCTAAGGGAAGAAAAATGATTTGGAAAGACAAAATAAATTAAGAACAGACCCAAAGAGAATACCTGGAAAGAAATCCAATAAAGATGAAAAAAATAATCTAATAATAATCCTAGGATAACGTAGGATTGCAAGGATGATATAAAATAACCCAAGAAGAGATGTCTACCTCTACTCAATGGTGACATGTTAGAAGCATTCCCTTTAAGATCAAAAGTAAGGTGAGCATGCCTGTAATCATTAGAGCAAAGACATTTAAAAAGAAATAAAACGTATGAGGGTTAGAAAGGAAGAAATAAAGTTACCATTCTTAACAAATAATAAGACTGATAAATTCTACTATATAAAATTGAAAACTTCTGTTTATTAAAAGTCAAACTAAAATAAGATAAAAGACAATTGGCAGCCTGAGCAACCATAGATGTAACCCATAAAACCATCAACGGATTTTTAACCTCAGCTAAATAAAGCATTTATACACATCAGTAAAAACAAAACAAACAAACAAAACAGAAATGGCAAGGAATATGAAGAGTGAATTGATAGAGGAAGAAATCCAATTGATAGAGGAAGAAATCCAAGAAATGTGAAAAGATGCCCATTCTCATTAATGATCACAGGAATGCAAATTAAAAACAACATGACATAGTTTAATATGTATCAGACAGGCAGACATGAGCAAGCTTAATAACCAAGTGTTGGCAAGAATGTTAAAAAGGGACGTTCTCACAAACTGGGGGGAATGCAAGTTAGTACTATTACTTTGGGGAATCAGTTGTCAATACTCGTTCTTGTAACAAATGTTTATTGAACATTTATCAGGCACTGTTGGAGGTGCAAAGGATATGGCAGCAAACCAAACAGATAAAGCTTGATAGTCAAAAAAATAACCAGTAACCTAGAAGGTGCCCATTTCCTCTTACAGGTCCGGGCCCCACAGAAATCCTGCAACGTGCCAAGGCTGTTCACAGCAGCGCTGCTTCCAACAGCGAAGATGAGACACAACCTGGCTTTTCCTCAGTACAACTGAACTAATAAGGAAGGAATAGAAAAATAAACTGTGGTTTATTAAATGAAATGTTATATACCAGAAAAGTAAATGTAAAAAAGACTCAGCATAGATCCAAATCCATCACAGAGGATAAATACCAGAAACAGTGTTAAGCCAAAAGGCTAGTTGCAAAAGGATACATGTATCGTGTTGTATCCTTCATATAAAAATCGATATACAAAATAATTCTATGTCTTGTTTATAAATACATACATACACAGGAAAAGTAATTTAAAAGTAATCTTCTGTGGCGCTGTTGCTAGGCTCAGGCTGCATCCCCGCCAGACTCAGTCTCCCCCCACTCCAGGCTCAACACCCCAGGCCCAACATCCCAGCCACCCCCCGCCCCCCCACCCCACCGGGGTTCAGCCCAGCCTGCAGTCTGCAAATCAGGCACCCGCCAGACACCGTAACAGCTCTGAAGAGCATTTTTCATCAGGCAAAGCTTTACTTTGGCTCAGCAAGGACTGGAGAAGAGGAGCAGCAGGCAGGGGGGCAGGGGGGCAGGGGGGCAGGGAGGGTGGTGGGGAAGAGAGCTGAGTGAATCTCTCGTGCTACCTGAAAAGGTAATTTGTCCAGAAGGGACACATGCTTTTCCCTCTTCCACCTTCCAGCCTGGCTCGTCTTCCTTCATTTCTGGAACCTAAAACCCCAGCTCATTCTTGGGTATTCCTACCCTGGCACAGGTCAGACATCTATCCCGTCTCTCAAAGCACAGCTTACCAGCACAGCGCTTGAAAGAGCGAGGCTGGGGGACAGGCTTTGAGCCCAGTATCCCTTGCTTTTCAGAAGTTGGCATTCCGCCATTCGGTCTTCGTGAAAGACCTACCAACCAAAAAAAAAAATCCAAAGTGGATTTTATGAAAAGAGGAGAAAATCGAGAATGGCGTTTGCTCCATGTTAGTGGTCCATGGAAGGATGGGTGGCGGAGGAGGGGTGGGGGCAGGGTGGTCCTCGCCAGCTCCTTCCCAGAAAGACACTCAGCATCTCAGCACCCCCCACCAGAGCTCTGGGTGTCTGTGAGCACCACGCTTTCTCTTCTCCATGTGGCCTGTGCATCCGGATAGCCGGGTGTATCCTCCAGTACCAGAAAAGCCTAAGAGAGGCAATTTGGGGGTCTGGGAACGCACACAGTTTTTTCCATGTAAATTAATGGTAATTGCTTCTTCACTTGATGACATTTCGACGTTTCGGTGTATGAAGCTTTCAGAGGAATGCACGGCTTTTGGATGGGGGAGGGCGGAGGGAAAAACCCGCATGTGTCTGATGGTCACAAATCCTGTTCCTAAATTATGGGGGAGTGTACGCTTGAGGGGAACCTTCAGTCTCCTCCCGGGGCCCTTCCTCCCTATTTCCCTGCCTCTCCCTTTCGTGGAGTGTGAGCATCTATGATCCGCGACCTCCTTGTTCTCTCCATTTAAGCCCCTCCGTCACTCTCCCACATCCGCCAGCCACCACAGCAGAAGTGAAATGCTTCTCCTCACTGTCCCCAGGATCCGGGCCTAGTTTTGTTCTCCACCGCAACCTTTAACCGGCCTCCGGTCAGAGTGGCACCCTTCAAGGCCCACCTCTAGGGTCCCCTTCTCTGGAGATGCTTCCTGACCTACTTGGCAGAGGAAATCACTTTCGCCTCTGGGCCCTGTGGGACTAAGACCACTTATCACCTTGAGCTGATTTCACTGTTTCTGGTCTGCACACCCTGGACAGCCTGAGGGCAGGGACCCTGTGTCCCTCCTCTCGGGGTGCCCTGCGTCACCCCCTGAGAAAGAACAGCCTCCACAGACCATGTGCTGATCTCCTTTTTCTACCTCGTATAAACTGGAAATATAATTTTAATTAGATTACTAATTTCTCAAAACATGATTCAACTCTAATTAAACAAAGAGGTCTTTATTCACCATCGAACCAAGAAATGTTGGCTAAAGGTAACAAGAAAACTGGAAGGTCCCCAGAACTCCAATTACGGCAGGAGCCGGCTAAATTTGGGAGCCAATTAATTTCACAATGTTGAAAATTAATGCATTTCAGATTCTGCCATTCACATCCATTTTTCCCCATTAAAACATTTTAACTGTGCTGAGCCTGTCATTATCTTCCTCGTGTGTTCCAAGGAGCTCTCGCGTAAAGGGAACCTCAGGATCGCTGAATACAGCCAGAGGCTTACTCCTTACCTTCTAAAATTGCAGTTAATTTTAAGAAACTCTCAACTGAAGCCACGTCCATCACGAAAGTGAGCCCCGAGTATTAGAACAACGTCTTTGGCACCGGCTTCTAAGAGAAACGGAGGTGAAGGCAGCTTCTTCCTCACCCTTTCTCATCTTTGGCAATGGTCTCAGCTATTGCTGACGAGCCAAAGGCTGTGAAATGAGTCGTGACGGTGACAGTGATGTTGATGACTGGCGTTCGCTGAGCACCAACATGCCAATTCCTCTAGGCGTGTCTGTCCGGTGATTCTCACAGCCTAGTGTGCGTGCTGCTGATACCTCAGGTGCCACAGGGGAAGCTGAGGCTTAGTGAGGTCGGGTACCTTGCCCCGGCCACTTAGCAGGCTGGTGACAGAGCTCGAGTGGGTACCTGCGTGGTCTGGCTTCACAGCCCAGGCCCAAATCTCCCTCGTCTCTCCTTTTGGGCAGGCTCTAGACATCTTCCACCCGAAGGTAACTGAAAGACGGCCTGTCCCAAGCCCGGCTTCGTTCCTTCCCCTGAAATCTCTCCTCCCTGCTGAATTCCTGACCTCAGGGAACTGTTTCCCGCACAACCTCATGGTCAGTGCACCCTCCAGCACTCCCCCCACCCACCCCGGTTCCCAGTGGCGGGGCCTGCTAAGTGGAGCCAGGAGGGTTCTCTCTGGTCGACGCCCTTCTCTCCAGCACCACGGCCAAGCACCTTGGTCCGAAGTGCTCCTTGCTCATCTGTTAACCAGTCTGTCTTGGGGACTGTCCCCCACAGGATATGTGTGTGGTACAGATCAGCATCTCCGTCTCTCCAGGTGCCACTTGGTCACTCTGCCCAAAATCCAGGGAGGAGCCTTGGTTCTCCTGTCCCCTTTCTTCTCTGTGGCCAGCAGGAATCCTGTCGACCCCACCTCCAAGCGCACTAGAGCCTTTCATCATGTTCCAGTCTGCCTTTCCAAGTTGATCTCCTGCCACATTCCCGCATCTCCCTCCCCCAAGTTTGCAATCTCTTTTTTGCCTGAATAAGCTTGTTCTTTCGTATATCACACCTTTGCACATGTGGTCCCTCTGCTGGTACTTCCCCTTTCTCCGCCTGACAAGCTCCTCTCATTCTGCAAGACCCAGGCTAACGTCCCCTGGTTCCAGAAGGCGTGTCACCTGCCCCTTCACTCCAGACCTACAGAATATAGGATGGCGCACGGTCTGCCCTGGCACTGGCAGTCCTGAAGGTCGCGACAGGTGACAGTGGGAATGGAGACAGCAATCCCGATCCCACAACTGTCGCCAGGATGAAATGAGATGACATTTGGAAGGCATCCTGCCTGACCTTGGATCACCCCTTCCAAGGGGGAGGTAGGAATTCACATGTCACTGAACTAGTGAAGGAGCCAGCGGGCCGATGAACAATTTGTTCAGTTCTCCATGACAATAAGCAGCAGCCAATTAAAAGGTTCACAAAGTTCTCTTGACGCACCCCTCATGACTATTAGGAGCAGACTGTATTAGAAGTATTTGTACGTGTTTTTCTCCCTTGTCAAAGACAGGGATGGAGCCTTGCAGCTTTGCTTCTTAGGTATACAGACCATACAGACGCCAAGTTGAAGTTTTGTTGCATCAATGGATGGAAGAGGATCTGTGTGGATTGATTCCATGGGCGCAGGGAAGACCCATCACACCCCCTAAGCACTTACTTCACCTCTTTGGTAATGCCCGAGTTATTTTACCAGGGGGCAAAAACTTCCTCCTTCCTTCACAAAGGAAGATAATTTATATTTCAGCAAAATGACCAATTACTGCATTTCACATACTTTCACGTTGCTCAAGCACAGTCAAGACAGTCAGTGTTACACCTACAAATGCCTAGAAGCTGGAGTTCGTATCTATCTGTTGAAATGTCTATCTTCCAAAGAGACAAGACCATGTCATCACCCCACTGCCAGCCCATCACCGTGCTCACTGGTACCCACCCCCACACACTTTCCTGCATTCCCTTCTCCGTGCGCTTAGTGTCTGTCCCCCCTTTGGAATGCACGCTCCAGGCCACATACCCCATGGGTCGACTCCACAGCTCCATCCCCTCCCGTAGGAAAGCGTAGGGCACACAGGAGGTACCCAGAAAATGTTTGCTGAATAAAGCAATGAATGATTCTCTTGCCATGTCTGATCAAAGAACACAAACCTATCCTCATATTATAAAAAGGTAAATAGCTAACAGTAAGAAAGTGAAAAATCAAGTTACTGTGATGTTTACAACTCCCTAATCAAAAGTGATTCTATGCAATCACCATTTTCCTGGAAGGAAGAACAAACTATGACCAAATTAACCAAATGATGAATATGGCCTAGGAAGGCTGGTTACGCCGTGAATAATCACTGAAGTAAACGCTTGCCCTTGGGGTAATTCTGGAATTTGGAACTTCACTGCTATCGTAGGGAAATGCTGAATTTGTTCCTTTAAGTGGATTCCATGGAATGACTTTAGTCCTGGGGACGTAGTAGTGGTGTTTAATCTGTGTCTATACTATGCGTCTTAAGCCATATTTAAAAATTATTTTTATTATTTTCCAGATGGTCTTCAACCAAAATACAAATTCCTATATCGTGGAACATTGCCAGTTAAACACAGGCAAGCAGATAGCCATGAGCACAGCGTAGCAAAGAGGCTGTAGCCAAGAACAGGAACATGGGCTGAGCCCAACGCTGAGCATGACCCCTACCAGGCACGTGACCTTGGGGAATGACTCAGTTCTTCGAAACCAGACTTCTTCTTCTGAAAAACCAGTATTTGCAAAGGCCCCGTGAAAATTCAATAAGACGATAATATTTGCCAAGCACCCACCACTGCCCTCAGGGCCATAAACAGTAATAGTAACAGCAACAACAACCATCTCAGAAAACCATGGTACCAGCAAAGAATCGAATATGCTTGTTTTCAGGGTGAAAAAAAAAATGTACTATCAGGGTTTCTTCCTTGGATAAACTAGTAACTGTAGCGACACAATCTGGAGGCCTGTGGTTTAACAAGCAACTCATTAGAAACCGGTGCCCCCTAAGCTCTGCCTGACACCTGCTTTGTAAAATGCACACGGAGAGGGCAGGCAGGTGCAACCACGGTCATTGGCCACGCTCTCTCCAGAAAAGACAGCAGAAAACAAACCCCCGATGATCTCTTTTAATCAAATCTTCTCTGAAAAATACTCGGGTTAATAATATGAACAAAGGCGGTCCTCTGGGGTCCCATCCATCTAATTCTCTCCAGCACCAGACTGTTCCTGCCAGTACGGGTGGTGAAAGTCGTGGAAGAAATAACTTTGAATAAAAGGAACTTGTGCAAATTCGAAGGGCAGGAACACAGGGCTGGAGCGGGGATTGTTCTGAAGAATGAATGGTTTGATCTGATCTGCTCAATGGACCAACCAGGAACGATAGGACGGGGTCCTCCCCTCTGCCTGCAGGCGAAGCCTAAAACTCCTTGGCCCGGCATTCAAGGCCCTTTATAATCAGAGTGCTGCCAACCCTCCTACCTCATCTCCCCCTCCCCGACACCACACAGCTTAACAATTTCCCAAAGTCACCCAAAGTTTACTGTTGCCATTTAGGACAATATTGTAGAGAAAAATTATTTTAAAGGTCAGCATCTACATCCTTTAAAGAAAGTAGGTCACAAGTCACCACCACGAATGAGTCCTGCCATCGTAACTGATCTCCCTGTGAGATTTCCCAAAATCACAAAAACATTTTGCTTATTGGGTCCCCCAAAAATTCTGGTTTAATTGGTCTGAGACAGGGCCTGGGCTGGGGCTTGGGTGAAGTTCCCTGGCCAAGCCTGAGAACCTCTGTTTCTGTATTTGTCAGAGCGCCCATCCAGCCTGTTACAATCGTGACGGCACCTGGTTGGCCCCTACAGCACTTGACTTTGGGAGCCCTGACCTAGCAGACCTTACTGTCACCCTTGGGGTAGTCATTGTTATCTTACTTTATAGAAAGAAACTCAGGTTAAGTACAGCCCAGATAGCCCGGATAGCCCAGCTCTCAAGCAGGAAAAATGAGGACTAAAGCCAGGTCTGCCGGGGCTTGGGGGCCCCTGTCCTCTCCACCCTACTCCACTCCCTCCTGCAACGGGGGCTCAGGCAGCCCGTAAATATTCTCGAGTCTTCCCAGCTGGCTGTTAAAAACCACTGACAGCATGAAATCACTTGCAGTAGAAATAGTTCCACCACGGAAAGAGACAAATGCTAACAATAGCCAGAGGGTTGTTTGCTTGTTTGTTTGGCTTTCGGGAAGCCAATTCATTGGTCCACCTCTTAATTCTAGGGCCCCAAGAAGAGAAAAAAAATGTCAAATTAATGTTCCTTTGATTTCAGGAAGCAGGTATGTAATGCCTTTTAGAACGATTTCAATCCCAAATAGTTAAAAATGAATTTTTGGGTTTGAAGAGCTAAACCCCAAGTACGTGGAAAATGTCTATCCGCAATTTGCATTAATGCCGGGGGGGGGGGGGCGGTGTCTGGGTGGCTCTGTTGGTTGGGCAACTGCCTTCGGCTCTGGTCATGGTTCCGGAGTCCTGGGATCGAGTCCCACATCGGGCTCCCAACTCCATGGAGAGTCTCTTCTCCTCTTGACCTTCTCTGCTCTCAGGCTCTCTCTTACTCTCTCTCTCTCAAATAAATAAATAAAATCTTAAAAAAAAAAAAAAAAAAGATGCCGTGCATGTACTGAAGCGTTTTGCGTGCTGCTTCTTGCTGGAGGCAGCTTGACTTGGAGTCACTTAGCCGCTGTGACAAAGGACGACGGAAGTGGGGAACAAGGTGTCTGGGGGCGCTCGCTCCCGGCCTCCGCCACGGGGAGCATCACAGACACTGTCCTCTGAGACCAGACGCCCGGCAGCCCTGTCCCTGCCTCAGCCGCTAGATGTGTGGAGTTCCAATATTGGAACGCTGGCTCGGAGCCTCCTGTTCAGAAATGACAGGAGAGACTCACAGAAGCTGCTCGCCCCCGTGATCTCCCAGAGCCAGAGGCGAGCTCAGCTGCAAGTGGTCCCCACTGAAAAAAGACCTGGGGCATTTTTCCCTCCCAGCGTGGTTCCTTCGTCAGCTGGCCGATGCTATAAAGCCTCGTTATGCTGGCACCGTGAGAGGATTGAAGGAGATTGTAAATTGAAAAGGAATCAAAGAAAGTCCTGTTTACCGAGGGTCCCTTTTTACAAGGCGACACTGAGCTCGTCCTTTTCATAGCTGGTATTAGAAGTGACAGCGATGGAACAGCTCTCACTGTCAGCCCCGTCCCCGGATCTCCTTTAATCCTCTCCATGACCCTACGAAGTGGCTACACTTACCCCATTGGATGGACAAGACAGCGGAGGCTTCTAGAGCTGCAGTCCCGTCCTTACATGAGTCGGTGGGAACACGGCAGAATGGAAACCAGAGGCACGATTCTGGGCAGCTCTCCGTACTGAGAAATGGAGATACTTGGGGCAGGAAGGAAATTGGCACTGATTTAAGATTTGGTCTTCATTTATCCAATATTTGCCCCAAATCCGGGCACCTCAAAATATCACACGGATAGAGAAAATGGTGTTATGTATGTTTCTGTAATTAGGTAAGTTACAGCAATTATCTATAGTAGCAACCCTTCACCCAGGGATGTCTACCATGTCTGAGAACTCTAAAAGTCAGTTGATGATGGCCATTCTATGCCGTTTTCTGAGCCCTTCCATTGCCAAGCAATGGAATAAACATGCATTTGACATTGAGCCTCAAAATAACTGTAAGAAATTTGTATTGTCCCAGTTTTTCTTTTTTTTAAAAAAATATTTTATTTGTCTGACAGAGAAAGAGAGCAAGCACAAGCAGGGGGCAGCGGCAGAGGGAGAGGGAGAAGCAGACTCCCCACTGAGCAGGGAGCCAGATGTGGGGCTCAATCCCAGGACCCTGAGATCATGAGCTGAGCTGAAGTCAGATGTTTAATGGACTGAGCCACCCGGGCACCCCAATACTGTCTCAGTTTACAGATACAGAAACTGAGCCTTGGAGAACAACTTGCTCCAAGTCCAAGTTAGGCGAATCCTAACAGCCACAGAATCCACAGCCCTAGACTCTAGCTGCCAAGCGGGGGGTTGCAGGGATCCTCTGTGGTGGATTCGACAGTTCCCAAGAGGCTGGCACTGCAGGACCACTCAGGGGTGAGGGGGGTCTTGCTTTCAGAGTCAGTGTAGACATGACACTATACTATGTGTCTTAAGGTATATTTTAAAATCATTATGTACTAGGCTCTGGGGATAAGACCAAATTCAAGCTTTAGGACCAGGTTGGGGGGAAATCATCAGTTCATTAATGAACCCAATCCACAAGCATTTACTAATGAGACATAACGAAGACTTGTTCAGCAGAAATTATCATGATGCCAACAAGCGAAAGTCACACTTTGCATGGTGTTCCCCAGTTCAGAAAGTGCTTTTGCACTTGGCGTTGGATCTTCGCAAGAAAAGCAGAATCCAGTGAGTCATCAAGTGGTCTGCCTGGGATCACATGGCAAGCGCGCAAGTTTGGCTCAAGTGTGATTCTCTGGTACCAAAGCCTGGGCTTCCCTCCTCTACCTCTCACATTCGCAGGCTCTGCACGGGCCCTTTGGCGACGGACAGCAGGGTCCCCAGGCAGTGCTGCTCCATTTTAGAAAACCCTGATTATTAGAAACTTTTCGCTAACATTTAGCCCAAATCTGCCTTCTGGGATGTCCTTAGTCTCGGCTCTCCCCTGTGGAACTGTACTGAATAAATGTGGTCCTCCCAAGAGCACCTTCCTCCATGTGAGAACAGTTACTGGTCACCCCAAACCAGCTCTGCCCCAACCTACATGGCCCACGTCTTCAGTTCTCCCATCTGACATAGCAGTCAGCCCTTCCCCAGCCCAATCTCTGTTTTCCCCCTCTGGGCAGCCTCTCCCACTGTATTCACCCAGTGGTCCTGGCATCGTCTGTTGATGTATCATTGCCAACCTGCTGGAAGCTCCCCAAGGCCACCACCAAGAACCACACCATGGCTGTTCTCACTGAGTGCTTACCACGTGCCAGGTACTGTTGGAGGCACGGTCCGTGTATCATCTGAACCACCCGCGATAGATACTGCTATTTAATTTCCATGTCTGTGCCTGGAAAAGGGTAGGGGCTTACACATTTCTTTAGATTTGAAAGAAACTCCAACCATTCTGATCCTGAAAACGTGGTGCTAAGGGGTGTGGTTTCCTCACCAGGACAGAACCAATAGAGTCTGACCTACGGACAGAGTGTGCAATGCGGACCATGCAGAGACCTCCGCTCCCCATGGCAGTGCTCAAATGCTCCCAGGTCAAGGAAGAAAAGCAAATGTCATTATGAAAACAAAACAAAACAAACAAACAAACAAACAAAACCAATGCAAAACAAAAAATGTGGCTGTGGCTAGATATTAGCAATAACAGTTGCCAAGACAAGGGGCACTCTGCTGGTTCACTGCAAATGTCAGTGACATGACGGCTGCAAGGGGCCTTACGGGGTGGGGGGAGGGGTCTCCCTCTGGGCTTTGAGATGTTACTAGCTCTTCTCCCATGGGCAGGTTGCCCGAGTCTGTGGGCGAAGGCTGTTAACGGTAAAATGGGAGTAAGACGGCCTCACAGGATTATGGGAAAGCCTAGACAAGAAGGTAGCTGGCCACAGAAACCCTCTGTGAATGCGACGCTCTTGGTGGTGACTGGAAAGACAAGGGGAGGCAGAGGGAAGCTACACTCCTCGCCCCATTTCTTTCTTGAGTGCCCTTCAAGGTCTGCTCTGGCATGTGGAGCTGGCCTTTGGGGCCGGACGGCAGGATTTCAGTCTGTGTCAAAGTCCTGCTAATGGTTTTTTGGCATAAATTAAAGGGAGGAAAGGCTTTCTAGTGGCTGCTACCGAATTACATGACAGTTTCCAGGAGAATCTACCAAAAAAGCTGGAATCCGAAGACTGGTCATTCTCATGCTTCCAGTATCTTGCTAATTTAATTTCTTCTTCCCTCCTGGCTCGTGGATCTTCTTTGTAAGAGTGGACCAGAGAAGACATGCATCATCTCAAGCCACCAGGTGCTCCCAGCCCTGTTTAAAGAAGCCCACCCCGGGGGCATGGACCCTACTGTGTAGCAAGGGGACTCTGTACTTTGTCAATATCACCAGCACAAATAATAACACTTCCCCATATTTCTATAGGAGTGTATCATTTACAAAGGACATTTCTATGTGTTCTCTCTCTTGATTCTATTATTTATTGAGCACTTACCATGCGCCTGGCATTCCAGCAGATTATCTCACTTGACGTTCACAATGATGGCCTCTCTCTCCTGCTTTGCAGGTGAGGTTTCGAGAAGTGAAGGAATTCGTGTCTGATCACACAGCCTGTGAGTGGACACTAGGGTTTTGGAACCGGATCTATCAGACTCCAGAGCTTGTCCTTTTAACCCCTGCTCCTCTGCTTCCTGTGAGGTAAGTGTGGTTGTTCTTTGGGGGGGGGGGGAGTCCCTGTTTCCCTACCCTGGGTGTTTCCTCCCCTGTGACAGGAGGGGACTCTGCATGACATCTTGGGCCTCTCTCTGCCACACCTCACTCTACCCTTGAGGAAATTAAGGAACTTTTTTGATTGGTGAGTATGGAGAGAGAAATGCAGGAAGCCACTCAGGTCTCCCTCCTGGTCCTCTTGGGAGCACAGGCTCGGCCACCAGGGCTGGCTCTGGTTCCCGCGGTCCTGCTGGGGCAGGGCGGCAGGGAGGAACCTTGCTCTCAGGACTCCCACTCTGGCTCAACCATGGGAGGCTCATTCGCACTCATTCTCCAGCATCGCCTTTTCCATAATGACTGATATTTTGGCCCCTAGCCCCTTTATTCCTTTGTCTTATTCCTGATCACGTCAGAACTTAGGCAGAAAAGAGGACTGTGGATTGGGCCTTCTTCAAAGATCCTAACTGTTATGATCCCCTTTTCACAGATAAAGCCTGGGATGGGGCAGAGCTCTCTCCTGAAGAAGAGGCAGCTTCAGTGTCAGCACGGATGTGACCAATCGCCCAGAGCATTACTAGGCTGTATGAATGCAGTGCCCGTAATTCAGACTAGAACCCAGAGTTTAAGGAGGAGAAAAACGGGAGAATGGGATAATATCACCCAAAATAACTCAAATGTGAAACCAAAAGAAAAAAACACAGCTTCAAACGACTACATCATAAATCAAGACGATGCCAGGCCCCTACCAATCCTGAGATCTTAACCTGAGGTAACACAGAAAGCAGTTGAAATGCCACTAAGAGCCCAGAAAAGAAAATTAACCAAAGCATTTCTCAACTACAAAAGAGGAGCCAAGAACCAGTTTATGGAAACTGATCCCTCCCTCCCCTCCACCCCCACCCCCCCCAACAACAAACTTGCTGTGGGGTATAAAGCAAGTTCAGAAAGGAAGCACACACTTTGGGGTAACTCGGAACTCATCCAGAGAGCTGCCTATGGCCAACCTTATACCAAAATGCCCACTTCAGCAACAAGGCTGAGAACCGTTGCCATTATTACCAATAACTGAGCCAACAGTGTTAGGACAGGAAGGGTCCTCAGCAATCAAGCCCCTCAGTAAAGAGCTAAGAAAGTCCAAATGTTGGAGCTGCTCAGGGATGCCACACGGAGTTCAATCGGTCCGCCTCGCTGACATCATGCACTCACACTATCAGGCTGTCGCAGGCCGACTCAGCAGGCTACCAAGACCGGAGGAGAGATTTCCCACCAACAAACCGCTGGTAGGATGAATGGGAAGATCCAAATCCCCAGGTGCTATGCACAGGGAGGGAGCACCATCTAAGCACGGCTTCACCAGCTTGCAAGAGGCTAGCAATGAACTTGGGGCAAGAACAACATGCAAAGCCTCCTAATGTACCTCCCACCCCCGCCCCCAACCCCCTCCGATGAAGCAGCCAGATTATGAGAGCACCAGAAATGGCCTTCTGTATCCGGAACTACTTTTAGCAACATGATCCTGTTTCTCTAAACTAATTAACATTGGTAACAAACATAAAAGCGTTTCTTCTGAATGCAACAGAGAAGCATACCACCCTGCTGGGAAGCAAGAAGCTGGGTGGCAAGAGGCCGTCAGGAACACATTCGGTGTGCGTGCTTACACTCCGGATGGCAAACACCATTTCCAACTAAGCCTCCCTCACATATTTGGCACCTGATACCGAGTGGTTTAAAAGCAATTGGCAAAATTTGCAGAGTCGCAAGGTTTTAAAGGATGAAATCTTCCTTTTTAGTTTTTATAGCTCTCTTTTTTAAAGGCAGCAAATCACAAGCACTCAGAAAATCACAGCATTTACAGGCCACAGCAGACTCTGGAGATGAACAAGTCACAGCCCAGAGAAGGGTGGGGAGCCCCAAAGTCCGGCTCAGGGCCCAGGACCCTAACTCCCAGCCTACGTCATCTCCTCTGTGGGCCGAGCTGCCTTTCCACGAGAAAGCTGTTCTTTTTCTTCATTTCCTCCTTCCTTCCTCCCTTCCAACCTTCCTTCCTCCCTCTCTTCTGATTTTATTTATTTACTTGGAGGGTGGGTAGAGAATGAGAGGGGGTAAGGGCAGAGGGAGAGGGAGAGAGAGAATCTCAAGCAGATGCCACACTGAACACAGAGCCCAAAGCAGAGCTTCATTGCAAGACCCTGAGATCATGACCTGAGCTGAAACCGAGAGTCAGATGCTTAATCCAACGAACCACCCAGGAGCCCCACAGTTCTTGCTTAAGGTCCCCATACCCACGCGTGGCAAAGAGGAGAAGTTCCTGAAAACCCATGGAACCCATTTTCATTTTGAGGCACAAATTGAACAAATGTTTTGCATCAGGGATTACCTTAATTAAACTATTTATATGAGCACCATTGATTTACTTTAATCTTGCTAAACTTCATTAAAATGTTCATTTACTCATGTAAATTCCTCTTGGCTCCCATATCTTAAAAAATAAAACACATATAATTTGCATGGAGGAAAACTGTATTCCCGGTATATGTCCATCTGTACGAATTATGGTGATAATAATAGTAATAATAATTACCATTGATTGAACTCTGCGCTCGGTGCTGTGACAGGCACTTTGTATAATGACAGCAATAAGGGTAATTGTCAAATAACTACCACTTACTATACTTATGTCCAGTCATTATGCTACAGATTCATGTATTTTTATTCATTTAACAATCACAATAATTCCATTAAAAGCACTTATTGTTACTATTCCTCGCACTTTAAAGATGAAGAAACCGAGACTGAGAAGTTAAGTAATGGTCCCATGTTTCACAGTGGGCAAGAGGAAAGGTAAGTCAAGATTCAGACCCAGACCCCCTGGATTCGAGAACCTTTGTTGCCCACCTATATACAACACTATCCCTCCATTTATGAAAAAGCATGGCTCCAGCTTCCATTGCCAGCAAGGACATTTGCAGATCCAAGGACAAACTAAATGCGGTGAAAACGACCTGTCCTCTATACATGTCTTAGACTCCTCCACGGTTTAGGACAAAGTAACTTTACCACCAAATCCCTGGAAGACAAGTACAGCTCATGGCCCCGGGGATAATCAGATAATGCCAAAACGGATCAGAACTACGAAGACATTTGGGAGTGAAATACAACTTGTCTATTGTATTTTTTAAAAAATACATTTAAAACTATTCACAAGGCCAGAAAGCATTCATTTCCATCTGAGATAATGAAATGGCTAAAATCTGCAACCTGCTGTATTTACTGATCGTGAACAGTGCAGTCCTAGGAGGACCTAAGTTCGAATCAGGGGCCCCATAGCTGTCATGTTACAGCGCAAAACCAAATAAATGAGACAGAAATGTTGCTGTTGCCTAGAGAAAAAATTTTCCCCACCACTTGCTCTGCTGCAGAGGAAGTCTCAAATTAAGAATGCATCTAGGACTTGGCCTGCAAACCAGCCGGAAGAGGAGGAAGAGAGGAAGAAATCTGCAACGTTTCCCCCTCGTTGGAAGATCATTTCCAAGGGGGTGGCTTGTGCCTTCAAAGTTAGATTTTATAATCATTTCATATTGACCCAACCTATGAAGCCAGCACAGAAAGGCAGGGAAAGGAAACATTAATTAAAACGTGAAATTATGCAGTGTCTCTGCTTTGCCTTTTCAATTCTGTGGTCGCTACACCCATGAGTAAGGGTTGTGTTATTGGCCAAGTGTCTCCAGTGGCCTCCTTCCCCATCTCTTTTGCATAAGGACAGTCCTCCTAGCTACCCAACTGAGAGCACAGTGCCAAACCCCAGCCGGGGCCAAGGGGCTGCTGCCCACAGTGCTCAGATGGCCCGGGATGGACACAGGCCCGGGGCTGCCAGGCAAGTGCTTCTCAAAGAATTGTGTTGTGCCTGGCCCAGTGGCATCTGTATTACCCGGGACCCTGTAATGCAGAACAGTCAGAACGCTGGGGGTGGGGCTCAGCCATTTGGCCTCTAACACCCCCTCCCCCCGCAGCCACACCCACACACAGGTTGGGTGGGGGGTATCTCACAGGCTGCTCAAGTTCAGGAACCATCCGTGCACAGCCTGCGCAGCCTTGCCCCTCTGCCTCTACTCAGTTATGGGCTCTCGGGGCCTGCATCTGAGGACTCTCTCCATCCAGCCCTACGGCCCATGCTGGCCGCAGCGGGGAGTGCATGAACAGACTCGGAAGCACAAGCAGAAGGGGGCCTGGTGTGGGGGGGGGGCTTGCTGACTCAGACCCAGAGTCTGATGCCCAGCTGTGCCATCCCGGCTGCCACGCTGGCATTCGAACAGGGCCGCGGTTCTATCTCAAACTCCAGGCTCCATGGCTGAAGCATGGTCACTGCCACTGTCACTGTCACTGCCACTCTCCTCCTACGGCCAGCTCCCAGGGGAGGCACTAGGGCTCTCAGTCCTCCCTCAGGTTGGCTGGATAGCTTGAAGTCAGGAGGCTCCTCCCGCCAGCGCCCGAGGACTCCACCACCGCTCCCTGCCGTGGACCTCCACTGCCGTGGAAATGAGAACATGGACCCAGATTACAATTTGGGCTACTGGCCCCGTCCTGCCCCTCCACAGCCCCTTCCCATTTCCCCCAGTTTCCTGGTTTTGCTCCTTCCTCTTAGCCTGCCACTGAGACCCCAGAAGAGCCCATGGCCAAGCATCCCTGAGATAACTAAGCACCCCCACGTAAGAATCTTACAAAAGATACTGCACTCAGAGCTGGCCAGCAGCCCCTGGGCTCTCCACTGGAGAGGCTCCTGCTTTGGCCCAGCTCTGGTAGCTCCCCTCCTTGTGGAGTAAGGTGTCCTCTAGGCCAAGCGGACGTGCCCACATGGGGTCTGTGCCGCACACCTTCTCGTACGCAGAACCCTGGTGTTCCCTCCTTAATGGCCAAGTACATCCTTTCAAGGGCAAAGGGTGCTCCTGGTGTGCTCTCCCTAGATATGATGAATAGCTGATTGAGACGCTCGGGGTGCAGGTTGGTGCGGACAGAGCTTAGGCACGTGACCTGGAGAATCTCCCCACCCCTTGCAATGGCGGATGGAGTCAGGAGTGGGAAGAGGAGGAGGGGCTGGTGGGAGGCTCGGATATCAGCGTGTCCTCTCCCTCACGCGCCACTAACGTCTAGGGCAAGCTTCCATGCAGCCTGGCGACAGCTGAATCAGGTAACACGTGTCACATACTCAGTAGGAACTCAAGAGGTGCCGTGGAACCAGCGTACCCGGAGACCTGCTTTGGTCCCTATGGGATCCTCGCAGCTACCTGTTGTCCCATTGTGCAGAAGACACCGGGACTCGGAGAGGTCAGGCAACTTGCCCACAATCAGGAGACCCGGAACAGACCCCCTTCTGTCTGATCCCAGAGCTGGTGGTGCTCCTCCCTGCTGTGGCCAGTTAGTCTTGGCTTGAATACTTCCAGCTACATGGAACTCACGACTCCTTTGAGTCAACCTTTACCATTTCAGGCCAAGTAAGGTTGGTGTTTTTGATTTAGGAGTTTTTTCCCCTTGAGCTTAAATCAAGCTCTCTACGAATTTTCTCCGTGTTTCCTTGTTCTGCCCACTGGGGCCTGCAGGGTGTCTATCCCTCTCCCACACAACCACCTTATAAGCTAAAAATGCTCCTGCTGGCCCCTGGGGTCTTCTCTTCTCCTCCACCCTTTCCTCTGGGCGGGGGGATGTCCAGTCGCACTTCCCACCCAGGCCTCTAAGGACAGATTCTAGTCGCTCTCCCTCGTGGAGACTCGCAGAGGTCCCGGGGTGCAGAAGTGCACCTGTCTGGAGCCGGGGCCGGCGGGGGCGCCCACACAGGTAAACACGCCCATCGCTGCCCGTTCCGCCTCTGCCCTCCCCCACGCAGAGCCTCCCAAACCCCAGGCCTGTGGAACGTCGCCTGGTCTCTCCGGGTGCTAACCTCTCCCCTTTCTTGAGTCCACCTTTGTCCTTACCTCTCACATCCCACTCATCCCGAATCCTACCCCCGCATCCTCCTAAATACCTTTCCCTCCGTCCCCATCACAGCCAGCCAGTCCACACAACCACCGTGTCAAACCTCTCAGCGCCCCACGCCATCCCCCCCTCGCCCCAGTCCGGTTTTCCCACTGCGGCGGAACCCCACCATGCCGCCCGGCTATTGAAGACATTGCTGTTTTCAACGTGGGGCCCAACCCAGTAGTTCCGGCTACATCTGGCCCCTGTCTCCTGACTCCTTCCCTGCTCACACACTATGATCCCGCCAAGCAGGCCGCCCCAATTTCACCTTATGCAGGGTAGTGCATAAGACAGATGTGTGCACTTACAGAGAAAGTCCGGCCCTTACTGGACCACCACCCGGATGAAGAACCAGAGCACGGCCGAGGTCTCTGTCCCCAACTCTGCCCCTCTCGGGTCACACCTTGTCTCCCTACCCCTGCCCAGAAGCAGCTCTCTGAAACTTTCACAACCTGTCCTTGCTTTTCTTTAGGCTTTTGCCACTTAGGGTTACATCTCTACCAAATAAAGTTGAGTTTTGCCTGTTTTAAATTTTATTTTGTTGGAACCCTACTGCAGATACAACTTTGTTCAATGTCCACACTGACGTGCGGAGCTGTGGTTCACACAGAGTACTCCGAGGAGTGAATATCCGTGATGGGTGTATTTTTCTGTTCGGAGACAGTGTGGAGCTGTTTCAGGCTTGGAGCTTTTATGAGTCACGCAGCTGGAGTTCTGGACTCCTTTCTGTGCCCCGAGAGCCCCGTGCTCTCCTGCCCTGGGGTCCTCATGGGGACTTGTATTCTCTGCCCGGGCTCCTCTCACTGCCTCCTTCCTGCTCATGGTGCTGCCGGGGCTCCCACCGTACCCTGCACCGCACAGAGGCTCGGGGGCGCCCCTGACCCAGCCTCCAGCACGGGGCCACGTGGAACAATCCCTCGCCACTCACTCATTCATGCACACGTGTATGCACTCGTGCCTGTGTCGGCAGCTTCTCCAGACTGGCCTCTGGTGCTGCAGAGGCGTGGACTGTCCGGAGAAGAAAGCGATCCTCTCCAGGCAAATGCAGATACCCACCCCGGCCCGGAGTGCACACACTGAGCCCCTGAGCCTCGCTGCGGCTGGGAGCGCCCCAGAGGGGGATGAGGTTGGGGGTGGGTCCCATGGTTCTGAGCTGCTTGGGTTCCACCTCTTCCCACCCCCTCACATTAACCTATGTGGGGAGGGTTGCCTGGGGCTCTATTGCTATTGAAAGCGAAGGAAAAAATGGAAATTGAACAAAGGAATGAAACCAATTGGAGAATATTGCCCACCATTTGGTGTGATATCCAAGGGCTTTCAAATGAGGACTAAAACTGGCTTTAATTTTGATCTTTCATTTCTTTTAATCTAGCAGATAATTAGAGGGAAATCAAATCCATCCTCACAGCCAAAGATTAACCCGTCACTGCTGGAGCTCCCTTCCCACTTACTTTGCCCACCTCTTCCTTCGCACTGTTTTTCCCTTAAAAAAAGAAAGTCCCCAGGTTACACAAATTGTTTGGCTTATTTAAATACACTCGGATTGGACATTTCCCGAGACAAATAGTCTTTAGGGATAAGCAGCATGTTTCTCTCCCCCCGAAATTAAGAAGTTCTCATTGCTCTGTAGCTTTAGGAACAACCTATTGCAAACTCCCTGTTACAGAAGGAGAAACCGAAGGACAGAAAGGGGAGGAAGTTCTGTCCCGTTTTCAGCTGTCAGCCACGGGGCCTGGATTCAGCCCGGCGCCCACTCTCACCCGCTGGGTCGCCCACCTGTGCATTCAAAACACGAGCGGGTCTCCTATTCCCACTTCCTCGGGGGCTCCCTCCAGGCTAAGACAACATCCTGCACTGCACACAGAGCTTTAAGCACAAGACGCTGGAAATAAACGAAACATTCCCCAACACGGAGGCCGGCTCTGACTCAGCCATTGATGCCGGCGATGCTGCTCACAGAGCTCCGGACACGAAGGGGAAATCGCTGTCACGTACAAAGGAGAAAAATAAAAACAGCACGCAGAAATGATATAGATCGTGCGGCCTCCGCTACAAAATGAAAGAGAAGAACATACTATTTTTATGAACTATAAGGTTAATGAAGGTTAACTCCTGGGTGCTTGAATTTGAAGGAGGTTTTTCTTACATGCTATACACTTTTCAGTATGTTCCAATTTTTTTTTTTAATAAGAAGCGTATACTACTTTTATACTGAGGAGAAAATTAATAGGAAGTGTGTTGAAGAGAAGACTCTGATGTTTCCATCTCACAGGGCCCTTCTGGAAGCATGCCTGGCGGTCCTGGACAGCCATGACACTCCCCAGCCCTGCCCCCTACCTACCTCCATCCTTCCTCCCCAAAACTAGTTTCTGTTTTCTCACCAGACCCAACCTAAGGGAACATAAGCCCTACCTCCCTCAAGAAGGTGGCCTTGACCACTCCAGGCCAGCTATCAGCAGAACCATTGGAAACTGCCATTCTTGTAGGTCCCCCAAAAAGGTCGGATATCAACCATTTCATGGGGTTCCACCTAATCCGTGGCTCACCCTGCCTTCTTCTGAACTTCCCACAGGTTCTCAGTCTGGGACGCACAGCCACATGCAAAGAAGTTTCTGTCAGGTCTGTTCTCTCTTGTGTCACATGTAGATCCTGCTGTGTGTCGGCGTTCTCCACACACTGGTTCCCATTTTAGTCACTCCGGTGTGGAGCATTACGGGAAAGGAAGTAGCCACCTAGCCGGCCACAGAGCTTCCTCAGAGGAGACAACCCATCACTCAGATGCACTCCTGTTCTGTACTTAAAGACGACAAGCCGCGTCCCTGCCCAGTGTTTACCTGAGCCCACCCAGGTAATGATACGATGATGCCCTGTGGGCTCACATCTCCTCCGTGTACTAAATAGCTTCACCTCCATTCTCTCTCAGGGCCCGAGCTCCGCAGACCTGGCATCCCCTTGCTTCCATTCTTGTTTTTGTTTCTGATGAGGAAACCAGGTGCAGGAAAAGTACAGTGACTCATCCGAGGCCAAGAAGAGCCGGTACCAAAACCTCGTTCTCCCGAACCCAGGCCACACTGTCTCTTTCCAAAAAGCTAACAGCTCCTCATTTAAAAGCCCGTGAACATTTAAGGCTCACTGAAGCAACTCCAATAAGGAGATTTCCAAATACATTCGCCACCCCGACTACTACCTGGAAGGATTCTGGAAGGGCCCCCACAGAATTCCGTGTCACCCCATAATGGTGCCTGACTGGCCATATGCTTGTCTAGTGTCTCGTCTGCTCCTGGCAGAGAGGACAGCGGGGCTGCCTGCGGGTGGAGAGGCCCGGCTCCTGTCTAATGGTCTCCGAAATGACACTCTCACTCAGCTCAGGAAATCCCACCTTCCCCATAAGTCTCGGAAATGCCTCCTGCTCAACCAACTTCATCCGAAAGAGGCTTTTACTGGTAACTTCTGACTTAATGTTTAAACACTTCCAAATGGAAGAGAGTTGTCTGGTTTTATTTCTGGCCCATAACATAATGCACTTATCATTAGTCATTTCCTGTCTGTTCTTACTTGAAAATGCGTGCACATTTTTCTAGTTTGCTGACTGCCATCCAAAATGGGAGACGTTTCGAGGCACAGAGGGCACGCTGTATCCTGAAGCCACAACACCGAACCGTGGACAAACTGCTCCGGCTCGCTGTGGCCTCTGACGATAATAGGACTGCGGGGGTCCTCAACTTCCTGAACGTGATGGAATGCCTGGCCTTCTCTCCAGGAAAAAATACACAGATACACAAAATGTTGTGTAGTTAATGGGATTGAGAACAAGCTTTAACTCTCTTAGCCTGCGTTCAAGGCCATGCCCCTCTGGCCTCTGGGTCTTCAGCTACTTCCCCAGCAGCACCTCCCCTCTGCGAATCCACTCCACACACCTGCCTCTCGAGGGGACTCGAACTCCTTAATTTCCCCCAACAGCGACTTTGTTTCCTCCACCGCGGATGTCTTTCCACTGGTGTGTTTCTCAAATATTACTCTTCCTTTAAAGCTCAGTTCAAATGCCCTCTCCTCTTTGCCAGAATTTTTTCTTTAACTCTTCTTATCAGTAAATACTCTTTCCTTACATTTTCCTCCCTTGGCCATCTGTCTCTCCCTTTAGGCACTTTGCACTTTCTATCCTACAGATTTATTTATGTGTGTGGGTCTTGTCTCCCCCGTGGGCCTGTGAGCTAATTCAGTTCTGAAAGACTTCTCCCTGGCACACAGTAGTAAGTCTGTAAATACTCTAAAAGCCAAGAGCGGGGGTTCTCTAATCCTCACAGGGTGTCAATGACATGCAAATAAATATGCAAATACTTGTCTCTCTCTGACCCAGACTCCTGATTTATGTGAAGTCTTCAAAGGTGCTTGGTGTCCCTGTGTGCTGATCTATAGGGTGTTGCTACACAGGGATCCCTAGGAATCAGTGAAACCCAGAATTTCAGCAAATGTCAGTTGTGCCAACATGGATGGGCCATTGGGCGGGACGGTTCCGTGACTGTTCAGATGACTGTTGGTGACAGAGCTCTCTGGTGAGGAAGATGGCGTCCCGCACTTAAGAAGGTTTGGTCCAGACATTTCAGGAGTCTCTCTTCCCTGCCACTGAGGGGATTTCAGTAGGATATACTGCCAGTTTAAGTGGCAGGGGTCTGGGCTTGGAGGACCTCTGGCTCGTGTGTTTTTGGTACTCTTTGCCAGGACAGGTCAGAATGACATTCTTTGGTATTGTACAAGCCCCAGCAGTGAAAGTGAGCCATGGGGAGATTCCTTGGTCTCATTTCTCTTAGAATGTTCCACCTTTATTCCAGATTCTATGTAGAATCAACCTACTTTGGGGATTCACTTAATTTATTGACTCCAAACATAGTGCAGGAATCCGAGGGATATGCCTGGACTCAAGGTGGGAAGAAAAGCCCGAGCTCCCAGTGAAGCTTTCGGAGGACAAACCTCTCTGAATCAGGGCAAAAGCCACTGTGCCCAGCCTGACTCCTCCCTTTATAATCCACCGGGTTGTTGCTGTGGTAGGAAGTAAGCAAAACTGGGAGAAGATGGTCAGATGCTGCTGTGGGGAAAGGGGTTTCCATGTCTTATAGAAACTATGTTCCAAAATACACATTTCTGAATAAGAGATGGGCCGGGCCCTCTACACCACAGCTCACGGACACTACGTGGTAGCACAATGTTGAAAAAGTCACCTCCAATTCCTCCAAGCCTGTCTCTGGCTTCACTTACGCTTCTCTGGGGTCCACTGTCCCTAATCCTAACCCTAACCGTAGCCCTTAGGCTATGCTTCCTGGGAAAGCCACTCGGTTACCAGAAATACCTACATTCAGAAAGAGGAGAAAAAGGCCAGGAAGATGGCTCCCCAGAGGAGACCGACCTTCCACAAATGAATCAATTGATGGGACAATCACTTTGTTTTCTAAATAATCAGGGAATGCCATTTGTTTACTTCTGCTTTGGATAGGAGTTTTTAAAAAGACAGACTTAGGCCTCCCAAGTCCCTTAAGGAAAGGAAAAGTCTCCACTGATTTTCCTGATTTTTTTCCTCCTTATCTTACGAGCTTAGTTTTGAATCCAAGGCAAAGCTGGAGGTCCATGGAGCAACGGGGCAACGCGAAGTGGACGCTGGTGTCGAAGTCAGGAACCCAGAATCCGGTCCCCACGCTGCCTCCGACTAGCTCTGTGACTTTGTCGTTTAGGTTTTGTCTTGCATGATCCCGTGTGCAGAACCGTCATGTACATGACTCAGATGGGCTGTCTCGGTCGCTGGGGAATGCTTGTCACCATGAACAGAACTTCAAGGCCTGACTGGCCACCTGGTGGGCCTAAGAACTGGCATTTGTCTAATGTCTTCAGACATCATGAGGCTCTCCCCTAGGCTTCACTCCATGTGGTGACCATGACAATCCAGCCCAGGAGATCGCTCGACCCCCATGTTAGAGACCAGATCAGAAAGCAGGGTGTCTTGGCCAAGCTCATAGTACAGTGATCAAAGGTTGAAAACCTACCCCCTTCCCCAGGCCAGACTGATGCCATACCTGTGCCCCACATGGACACTTGCTTCTCCTCTGCAGGGACCTTTAGGAGGGAGAGTCCTGGCCAGGGAGCTGCCTGGCATGATGGTTTCTTTTCTTTTTCTTTTTCTTTTTTGTAAGATTTATTTTTTTATTTATTTGACAGACAGAGATCACAAGTAGGCAGAGATGCAGGCAGAGAGAGAGGAGGAAGCAAGCTCCCCGCTAAGCAGAGAGCCCGATGTGGAGCTCAATCCCAGGACCCTGAGATCATGACTTGACCCGAAGGCAGAGGCTTAACCCACTGAGCCAGCGAGGCGCCCAATGGCATGATGGTCTCTAAGAACCCTTCCGATTCTCACCATCTGTACTTCTCCCAATAAAATGAGGGGATGGAACTAAACTGGGAATTTTAAAAATTTCTTGTAGCAGGAAAGATTCTTTGTTCTCAAATGAAACCTACAGAACGCTGAAATATAAAAGAGTTCATTGCTTCCACCCAAATGTCTATGGAGTGACAGATGGATAATAAAATATGGTATATCCATATAATGGAATATTATTTGGTCAGAAAAAGGAATAAAGCACCAATATGTGTTTCAGCACGGGTGAACTTCAAAAACACACTAAGTGATGGGGCACTTGGGTGGCTCAGTGGGTTAAAGCCTCTGCCTTCGGCTGGGATCATGATCCCAGGGTCCTGGGATCGAGCCCCACATTGGACTCTCTGCTCCGCGGACAGCCTGCTATCTCCTCTCTCTCTGCCTTCCTCTCTGCCTACTTGTGATCGCTGTCTGTCAAATAAACAAATAAAATCTTAAAAAAAATACCACTCAGTGAAAGCAGACACAAATATTGCATACTGTATGATTCTACTTATATGAAGTATTTAGCATAAATATAGCCAGAGGCAGAGAGTAGGTTGGTAGAGGTAGAAATGAGGAGTGGCTATTTCATGGGTACAGGGTTTCCTTTTGGGGTGACAAAACATTTCGGAACTAGATAGTGGTGCTTATTGCATAACTCTGTGAATATACTAAATGCTATGGAATTTAAATACCTAATTTTATAGTATGTGAATGTTACCACCATATATGTGTGTGTACAGATGTGTACAGATACACGACATTTCCAGAGTCCCACCCCATGAGCCTCCCCTTCCCCCTGTCCCTTCAGTGCCTCCGAAGAACCCTACCATGTAAATCAGAGTCACTAGATATTATAAAACGTTATCTTAGTTCTCAAGAGCTCTCATATGGTAGCTATTTTATTCCTTCAGGGGCCAAATGTATTTTCTCCCAATCCGACAAAGAAATATGCCTGGAACAGTGACATCTTGCTCCTTGGAAACAGAATGTTCCATTGGCAACCAGCTCCCATGTCATTTCTAGTCCATAGTGATCCAGCAGCCTCAGTTTTAGGATACGTCTCTGGTTTTCAACTCAAAATTCTACTTTAAGTATACCAGAAAATATAATGATAGCTAAACCTTGTTTTTGTTTTCTCATACTCTACTAGAGAATTTTATTGTTGAGTAGTGAGCTAAGCATTTAAGTAGCTACTATTTACCAATCGGTTTCCTGTTTCATTTAAATGTCATTTAATAGAAAAGGACACCGAGGCTCACCCAGCTCCTCCACATCCCCAAGGTCAGAACTTGAATCTGGTGTCTCTGGGCTCAAGAGAGAGCCTCCCGCTATGCCAAGATGGGTACCAGCAGTCACGGGTTCCCGTTCCCGGGGAAGGCATGAGGACAGCTTTCAGTCCCGCCAGGAAACCGACCCTAGCCCGTAAGTCCCCGAGGAGTGTGAAGAGGCCCAGGCACGGACATGAGCCCCCTCTGCAACTTCCTGAGGACATTCAGAGGCATGAAGAGGTCAGGACACCTATCTACTGTTTGTCTTCAATCTGTATGGAGAGAGTGAGGACCCACCTCACGGTACTCAACAAGGAACTAGGGAGGGACACTTTAGACCCTCTTTGGCTAAAGACGTGTAGTAAAAGGCAAGGGTCATCAATTGTTTTTAAAGGATTAGGTCAGATCCTATTTAAACACAAGACACGGGGTGCCTGGGTAGCTCAGTGGGTTAAAGCCTCTGCCTTCGGCTCAGGTCATGATCCCAGGGTCCTGGGATGGAGCCCCACTTCAGGCTTTCTGCTCAACAGGGAACCTGCTTCGTCCTCTCTCTGACTGTCTCTCTGCCTACTTGTAATCTGTGTTTATCAAATAAATAAATAAAATCTTTTTAAAAAATAAATAAATAAACACAAGACACTCTGGTTTCTAAAGCTGCCTCCCAGCCCAGAAGTCTCTGTGATGACGTTTCCTGCAGCCAGAACCACGTGGTTTCAGCTTTGGGCACTTACGATTCAGTACTACTACCCTGGGCACTTTCCGTGGGCATAAATATGGTGCTCTTTCAAGTTATTCTGATACATTTCTACACAGGGGAGTTGAGGATAATTTTAGCCTTTTTATCTGCATGATAAAATTACCAAAATGGTAATAATTATTCTTTACATAAATGCACTTTACAGATTACAAAGTGCTTTCATAGAGAATCATTGTTGGGTTTTTTTTTTTTTTTAAGGTGAAATTTAGGGAAATTATCGGTAAATGACATTTGGCTATTAATATGCACTGTTATGTTAACAGGTAAGAATAGAGGGAGATAGAAGGGTTTTATATTAGAATCAAGGTCAGGTTCTAAAAGTTTCAACTGTTCCTGGTTATCAATTAAAAAAAAAAAAAAAAGGCAACACGCCTTCCTTTAAAACCAGGTTCTGCTACTTAGATTGATAAGTTGTGAATGGCTTTCTCATCCTGGTCCTGTGCCCCATTGCTACTCAATTTTCAATCTACAGCTCTCAAAGATGATCCAGAATGCCAGGTGTAGGAAAAGCAAAACCACTAAACCAAGGAAAAGAAAGCTAATTGTGTTTTGATACCGTTTAATGTGAAAATACAGTGATTCTCTTATATCCCTTCCTATCTTTGGCAGCCACACAATGGCTTTCGAATTTGTTGCCACCAACAAAATCAGAGAGCTCGTGTGTCAAGGTCATCTTTAAAGAGTTGCTCTAATGTGCCACACTGACATGGGGCAGCCCCCCGCACTTCCCCAGAGTGCCGTAGGTCTCTGGAGGACTCATCTCCATCACGGAGATCAATAACCCTTGGAGAGTCTATTTTCAAGGAATGAGGTTTATTGCAATTAATCTCACCAAACTGCCAACAACCTGCCTGGTCGCGCTCCCTGCCGCTATGCTATGGGAGCCACGCTGGGCGTGCACAGGACCCAAGAGGATGCCACTTTGCAGCTTTAATTGGTGGGACCCGTGCCTTGCAGGACGGGCCCTGTGGACAGCAGGTGAACCTTCTCAGACAAGTCCCGCCAACAGTGGCACTCTGCAGTGGAGAACACTCGGGAGGGGCACTCAGCCGAGCTGGCACCATCCAACCCGACTCAGCATTAAGATCAACACTCCTCTAGAGCGACAATTCCGGCGGGGCAGCGGCACTCCACCTCTGGGTCCCCCTAGGGGACCCAGAAGACTCATGCAGCCAGGCCTCCAGTTCAGGCTAATTAAAACCAGTGTCTCTAGAAGTGGGGGCCCTCACACCGGTATTTATGAAAGCTCTCCAGATGGTTCTAATGCGCAGCCAAGGGAGAAGCTCCATCGCAGAATATTCTAACGGTATCTCGGCATGAGCCCAGTTGGTGAGGCGCTGCGGTGCGGGAACCTGCAGGACACGCCTGGCTTAGGAAGGGGAAGCCAGTGTTCCTTGCAGTCTTGAACCTTGCAGCTGACAAGAGCTGCATTTGCGAGCATTTAGGTCAATCTGATTTGCCGGGGGTGGGGAGGGGTGGCGGGTAAAGAATGCTATTTGAAATGCTTGTCTTTGATTTTTCTGCCTCAAACAAGCGTAACGATATTTACTCAACCCATACTTTGTGAGAGCCAGGAACTTGGCAAAAACGTAACAAACAAAATGCCCAAATGAGATGCCATTCATTTCAGGGGTGATCCCCGGAGGAAGGAGCGGGGCATGTACTCCCACCAGCATTCGCGCCTTGGTTATGCGCCCTGGGGTGGGTGGAATGAAGGGGAATTATAATTGCCATAAAGATGAGAGAACTTCAGAACTTCCTTAATGTGGCGCTGTGAATGTTGAAACAAAAAGCTTATAATGCCAGAGTGTAAACATCACAAAGAAGGTAAAAAGAAAATGATCTTTATCACGTTCAAGTGACCTGTGGTCTCTCCCTAGGCTTGAGCATTTCCAAGAGAAGCACTCTGTGAACAATGGTGGGCAAGGGGGGAATGGGGGTTTTTGGAAGAGAATCTCCAGATTCAAATAACAATCAGCTAAAAATTCATAGCTGAATCCCAAATGTCGGATTCATATACAAGTCTCCACCTCCTGATTTTAAGTCACCGTATTTGGAGGCAATGACCATAAATGAAAATAGGATGGGTTAGACGGTTTCACAGGTACATCTCACCATGCTACGATGTTCCAAGAACCGAGTGGCTAGGACACAGGGAGCAGAGTTGATAGAAATGAATGATATAAAAAATACTTACTGGTTCTCTCTTTTGTTCTTAAGTGGGTCCATGAGGCGTAGCGTGTCTCTGATCACAGCCACCTTCACTTCCTCGTCGACAAGGCTGGGGACATTTTCGAACACCCCTGGAGAAAGCTTGAATGGGTAAGGATTCCGTGTTACGGCGGAGGGAGTGACTTGGTACCAAGAGCCTATCCTCACCAGCTCTACTGGCTGTGCTGTTAGGTTTTGCTCATATCAGTCTGTAGAGGAGAATTTTTTAAAAGGCTCCCTTCATGCTACTTTTACAATGGCAATTTCCTTTAACAAATCCGCAAAAGACATAAAGGGGAAAACGTACATAAAGAACACTAGGTTTATCTAACCATCAAAATCATCCATGCTCGGTGTAGAAAACTTGGAAATATAGACGGGGCTGAGAAAATTAAAAGAACCCAAAACCCAATATTAGTATTGGGTGTATTTCCTTCCAGTCTTTTTTATGAGTTTTTTTTTTTAAGGGGGGGGAAGAAAAATAAAACCACTGTTAAATTGTACTATTTATCTTAGTGACTCGAGTATGTCGACATGGCTAAATCATATTCATAGAATTTCAATTAGCTCATCTCCTGAGGCTAACTAATTAGTTCATGTCAAAACTGATGGAAAGGCTCAGCTGCTTCTGTGTCTGCAGACCTTAAAATCGCGAAGAACGGCATGCTGGGAAGTTACCATGGGTCGGAAAGGTCTTATATTTATAGACGCTGCTCAGAGCTCCACCAAGCTGAAATTATTCAGACTTGGGCAGAAGTTTGCTGGGCCAGGCTGAGGATATTGAATCTCGTTGAGCCAAGCAAGCACCAGCGGCGGTCGGGCAACATATTCAAGGAGACAGTCCCAGTACTTACTTCTTGCTCGTGCTCGATTCTCATACTGGGGTTCGCGTTTACTTCAAGTAGGATAGGCTTCAGGTTTTTCATCAGAAGAATGTCAAAGCCTAGAATCTGGGCCGGATAAACAGAATTCAGGATTACTCCCTCCAGCTCCAATTTCTTTTCAAGAAGTAGGCTCATTAAGAGGACGGTAAATTTGAACCTTGCCCCCACCTTGGGCCTGGACCCTGGCTTCTCTTGACCACTGCCTCTCTTCCTCTGGGTGGACTTGTCAGGCCACATAGACAGCAGAGCATTTTACAGGAATCTTGATAATGGGACAAGTTCTCATAATGCATTTCAGCATTCTCAGTGACCTCTCTCTTCCTTAACAGGTTTTTTATTATGTTAAGGATCAGTAGTGCTCCATCAATTTCTCCCTCACCATCTGCTCTCCTCTATTAAGTTGCTCCTCAGCTAGATCTCAGAAAACCCAAGGCTACTTTTCTTAAGCTCAGCTGTACCTCAGTATCCCTGAAGGGCCCTAAGCACACACCTCCCCCAACCCACACGTGGGAGTCAGAAGCCATCAGAGTGGAACCCAGGCAAATGAACTTGGAAAAACAACTCCCCACCTGCCCAGGTGATTCTGATAGACCCTCTCAGCTAAGGAGAAGGGAATATTTATGAGGCACCGTTTACTATACAATGCACCGATTATGTAATATCCTACCATAATCTCACTTAATCTTCATGACAGCATATTTGAGGGAGGGATCCTGCTCTCCATTTTACAAAAGCAGAAGCTGATTCTCAGAAAGTCCAAAGGATTTCCCTAAAGACTGACCCCTCACCATTTACAAGATCCAGCGCAAGACGAAAATAAGGGACCCCTTGTTCCAAAAGTACTGACAATTGCACGATGGTGACCACAGAGCCTTAAACCAGGCACGGAGCCCTTCTGAGCCGGGAGCGCTGTGTCACTGCGCCCACACCCCAGGCTAACTCCAACACCATCTGTCCTTGACGCCTGCCCTTCCTTCCGGCGTGCCGCTTCAGGGCGGGCTGTCTTCTGGCTTCTTTCAGTTCCTCACAAGCCCTAGGATGGGGTGAGCCACCCTGAGCATCTCACTCCCTCTGCCTGGAACAACCCTTCCCCTACATGACTCCTCCTGATCCTTGAGATCCCGTGTTCTAATGAGATCCACACTCGAGCCATGAGGACGTCAGAGTCTCGGGAGGGCTCTCATTAACTCTGCAGATGAGAAGGTAGAAAGCTTCTAACAGAATTGATACAGTCCCAAAGTTTCCAAAAAATTAAGTGGAGAATAAAGGGGAGGAAAAGAAAAAGGGACAGCTGGTGTCCCCTCCTCTGTGGAGTCTGGAAGAAAAGATGAGGGGAAATTCATTTACTTGTCTCTGTAGAACGTGCATTCGTTAGATGGTAATTATGAAACTGTAGCTTCATCCTTATTAATGAAACCAAAGCCTGAATGACCATTTTCGGGGCTAATTCAAAATGAGGTTATTCTTCAGGGAAAGGCCATAAGGACGAGGAGTTGGAAAAAGTCATCCTGACTCTATTTTTCTTACCCCGGTCACGAGAAGAAAGGAATGGAAATTCGGTAGAAAATGTTACATGCATTATAGATCCGCTGAATAATAAATGACAAGTGGCTGTGAGTGATGAGCCCTTTAAGAGACGCCGGTGACATCATCAGTTTAACTTCAGACCTGGGCTGAGGCAAGTGGTGTTGATGAGGCTACAGCGAGCAGCGGGCTATGGGGCCCAGGTTTATCATCCTTAGTCACCGACTGCTTTTTCCTCCAACTCAGAAGCTTAGACTCACTCTTTGTCAGCCTGGTGGACGCTTCAATTCAATGCACAGTGGTTTCATGAAAATAAAGCTACAGAAAAGCCAGAGAAGGCAAAACCTGTCCGGCCATATTGACCTGCACCCACCAATGGTGTGGTATTTTCCAGAACCTATGCTTTGGTGCAGGCAGCTGAATATATAGGATCTTGTACGGAAATGCTTTGGAGTCAGAAAGACTGGGCTTCAATCCTACTTCTGTCTCTCATTCTAGGAGTGGTACTTAGCCTCACCAAACTTCATATCCCCCATCTGAAAAATGGGAGTCACGATAGCTGATTTGCAGGGTTAGCTGCTAATGGAAGCAAAAAGTATCTTGCCTTATAGGAGGTATCCCATATATGCTAGCTGCCTTTGCAGTTTCCTATGGATCCTACCACCAAGAAATGGCAGGACGTGGCTAACGGGGCTCATTTCAAATCCTAGTTCTGCCTTTAACTTGTGTAACTATAGGCAAGTTACTTAGCAGCTCTGAACCTGTTCCCCATCTGTAAAATGGGAATAAGAATAGTACTTAATTCATTCATGGAAAAAATATTTACTGAATGCTTTCCTATATCCCAGGAACTAATCTAGCTTCTAGAAATCGAGCAATGGACTAGACAAGTTCCCTCCCCTTATGGAGTTTTCATTCTAGTAGTGGGGGGACAGGACCAAATAAAGATAATGGTATGTAAAATATTTTGCACCGTGCCTGAAACACTGTAAGCATTTAAAGAAGGTCAGCTTTATTATATTTTTTTCACAAGTTCAAGGAAATACAATTTGGTTTCTTTTCAAAAGCGCAATGAAATGTGTTGCATCAGGAGATCTCAACAAGCAGAATAACAGACCCGAGAGGAGCTTAGAGTTGATCTAGTCATGAAACTCGGGCATGTTAGAGCTGGCAAAAAAATCAGGAATTTATTTGGTCCAGTGTTTTTCAAAATGGGGCTCTTTTCTGGGGAAGCACTGGGGAGGCCAGATCAAATTAACTTTTACCTATTTCATATACTGGGGACCCCAGAGAAAAAAGCCTTATATTTTTTTGAGAAACTATTGATCTAGTCTAACAGTCCCTTTATGCAGATCATAAACCTGCAGTTTAGAAAGGGGAAAACCTCTCTCTGGTTTGATGGCAGAGCAGGAATTGTCAAAAGGGGAGAAAGAGAGAGAGAAAGCGAGTGCTTTTCAATCACTGCCCCCTATGAGACTGGAGACAGCAATTACGGGTTGTACACTTCCTACTCCCAAGGAACTCTGGGGATTCCAAGCTCTCTGTCCTTCAGCCCTTCTAGAAGCCTCCAGAACAAACTGGGAACAAAAGGGCCCTGGGCCATTACTTGTAAACCACGCCAAGCCTCCAAGCTACCTTCCAATAAGAGGAGATTGTCTCTTGAGCCCTAGAACTACACATCCATCTGCATCCGCAGGAAACACAACTAGGAGGTTGGGTCTCCAATTTAGCATATTCCAAACTCACTAGCCTCTAAAATGGTCTCAGTGATCCCCACCTCCTGGTAATCTTGCCCTTGTAAAACCCCCTCCCCTTGTGTGCGAACTGCACCTAGTGACTTGTTTCTGAAAACAGCATAGGGCAGAAATGATGGGCTGTCACTTCCAATATTTAATTATAAAAAGACTGTGGCTTCCATCTTGGGATGCCTTCTCCTACTCTCTTGCTCACACACTCTGAGGGAAGCCAGCTGCTGTGTTGGGAACAGCCCTCTGGAGGTCCAGGTGACAGGAACCAATGTCTCCAGCCAACAGCTAGGGGGACCTGAGACCTAACCCCAGGCTCCTTCCCCAGTCAGAACTTGAGGTGACTACAGGCCTGGCCATCACGTTCACTGCAGCCTTTTGAGACACTGAACAAGAGGGAGTCCCCTAAGCCTAGGTTCCTGATCCACACAAACTGAGAGATAATAAATGTTTGTCAGTTCAAGCTGCTGAGTTTTGGGGAAATTGACTATGTAGCCATAGATCATTAATATACCTCCTTGCCCTAAAATTGACTCTGCCTCCTGTGCTCCTTATCCACCCAATTACACAAGTCAGAACTCTCTCCTTTATCTTTCATATCTAGCTGTTCACCAACTCCTGCTCAATGTATCTCCTGTACATCCTACCTCCTAAAGAACTTTCTGGAGCTGACCCGTCCTTACTGCTCCTGGCCTCCATTTGGTCTGCACCAGTTTTCACCTGGACTAATTTAATAGCCTCCCCATTTAGTTCCTGCTCTCCAACTCACCTCTCTAGATCATCTGGCACAAGGAGTTCCCAGGATATTTTTCTAAAATGTAGAGTTTTAACATTCCTCTGCCTAACATCCCTGCCTGCAGAATGAAGCCCCAGTTCCACGGCATATCCTACAAATTCCTCTACGACTTGCCATCGCTCTCTCATTCCAGCTTTATTTCCTCCGCCTCCCCTGCACATCTTGGGCTGTAATTGTGCTGAAGTATTAGTAATTTGAGGACTCTCTACTGCTCTCTGCCTTGATACTCTTCTGTCTGGAAGATGACTTTATTGACGAAGTATTTATTGAGCACCTATTAAATAACTAGGTATTGTTCTAGGCACTGGGGATAAAGCAGTGAATGAGACAAATGATGTTTTACTATCCTGCCCTCTTGAAGCTTACAGTCTAGTGAAGAGAGAGACCACAGTAAGTTAGTGATTAAGGCCACAAAGAGTGTGATATGGTGGGCAAGAGGGGAGGGTTGGTGGTTTAGAAGGATGACCAGGGAAGGTCTTGCCATCTCATTGTCTTCGGACTTCCACAGTTTCTGATGAGAATAACTTTTTCATTATTCTTTGTTCCTCTGAACATAATGTATCTTTTCTCTCTAGCTGCTTTTAAGATTTTTTTTTAATCATCACTGGTTTTCCACAATTTGATTATGATAAGCTTTGGTGTGTGTGTCCTTCTTGGAGTTTCTTAGACTTCTTGGATTGCAGATTTCTAGTTTTTATCAAATTTGGAAATTTGGGGCCATCTCTGCAAATATCTTTCTCTATTTTTCTTATCTCTTCTACTCAGGGAACTCCAATTACACATGTTAAAATACTTGATATTGTATCATAGATCAATGAGGGTCTGTTCACTTACATTTCCTGTCATTTTCTCTTTTCTGTTTCATTTTGAATAGATTCTATTGCTACGTCTTCAAGTTCACTGATCATTTCTTCTGTGGTATCTAATCTGCTAATCTCATTCAGTGAAATTTTCATCTCAGATTTTATATTTTCTTCTCTGGAATTCTTTTTAATAGCTTCCATCTCTCCTCTTCATTAAGCTCATATTCTCCTTTAAAATCTTGTGCACAATTATAATAGCTGTTTTAACATTCTTTTCCTACTAGTTTCATCATTTCTGATAATTCTGAGTCTGTGTGGATTTCCCCCCCGCTTGGTATGGGTTACCTTACCTGCTCTGTGGAATGTCTGGATGCTGGATGCTGGACAGGAAAGGATGCTGGATACTATGAATGTTATAACGCTGAGTATCTGGATTTCGTTTTCTTTTAAAAAGGGGTAGGCTTTTTGGTAGTTATTTGCAAATTAATTTGATACCACCAAGGTCTACTGTTTAAGCTCCACTAGGTTAGGTCTAGAGTAACCTTCATTCCAGGGATGATTTAGTCCATTAAGGCATAACTTCTCTGGAACCTCCACTGAATGCTCCCAGTGACCACCAAGGACTGTCCACACCAGCTACTCAGAGCGTGAGCATCTCTCCCTGTTCTGTGTGAGCCTGGGAGTTGTGCAGCTTATCAGTTCACTGGTCACTCTTTGCCCGACTGTATGCATCAACACTCATACCGAGGTGGCCTAACACCCAGCAGTGATACGGGGATCTCTGCATCCCCAAGGAAGCTCTTTTCCTGTTCAGCCTCCTCCTTTTCAGCATTCTGCTCACAGAATTTCTGCCATCTCAAACTTCCCAAACTTTTGATCTCCATCTCTGCAGCTCATTGAGGTCACAGGGATTGAGTTCCCCATCTCTGTGTCCATGTCCTGGGGATTATTCCCAGATAAAAAGTTGTGGCAACCGTAGGGACTCAACCCCATTTCTACTCCCCAATTCCTCAGAGATCACAGTGCTGAGCTGCCTTGTTGTTCAAAGTCAGGAACACTTATTTCATGTATTTTGTCCAGTATTCTTGTTGTTTTCAGCAGGATGGTTAGTCCAGATTTGTTATTCCATCACGACCAGAAGCAGAAGTTTCAGGAGGTGATGCATGAATTGGGGCTGAATGAGGTGAGTGGGTAAGTCATCTGAAGAGCTAAGGAAGAGCATTCCAGGCAGAGGGGACAGCGAGCACCAAGGTCACTTGTGAACCACAGCAAAGAGTGAACAAGAGGGAGAGTGGGAGGAGATGAGGTCAGATAGGAAGACAAGGAACCGATCGTGTAGCATCTTGTAGGCCATGGTAAGCGGCCAGGATTTTAAGTGCAATGAGAAAGCCATGGGAGAATTTGCACAAGGGAAGTAATTGGATCTGACATGTTCTAAAAGAATCATGTTGGATACAGAGAGCAAAATAGGCCATCAGCAGCAAGGGTGGGCAACGGGGCATTAATTAGGCGGCTATGGTGGTGGTACAAGTGCAAGGTGATGGCTGCCTAGACGGGGACAGTAGCAACGGAGCTGGTTAGGATGTATTTTAAAGTCTATTTGCAAGACTGGCTTATGTAGCAGACCTAAGAAAGAGGGAAAAAGAAGAAAGGATGGCTCAGGTTTTTGCTTTGCGTAACCAATCGGATGCTGCGCATTTACTGAAATAGGAAAACAGTGGCAAGACTAGGTGTGGGAGGGAAATCAAGAGTTTGACTTTGGACATGTTGAGCATGAGAGTCCCACTAGATATCCAAGTAGAAAATGGAAGGAGGCAGCTAAATTCACTAGCCTTGGGGCTAAGTGAGATCATTTAGGGAGTGATTGTCGATAGGGGAATTTCCTAAGCACTGAGTGCTGGGTATCTCCTCCTTCAGAAGGAGGGGCGCAGAACCAGCAGCCAGCAAGGTGGAAGGAAAAGCAGGCCACAGTGGGAGTCCCTCGCCTCTCTCTGCTTGCCAAATTCTGCTTCATGCCTGAAGCTCCAGCTGCAAGAGCTCCTCCTCTGGGAAGCCCTCCCTGACTGGGTCAGGCAAAGTTAATTACTCCCTTCTCTGAGCGCTCCCAGCATCCTGTAGAGGCCCTCCTCCGGCACGTAGGATAAGCAGTTGTGATCCCCAGGTGGCAGTCTTCCCTGTAGCCTGCGCCCCCTCAGGGACCATGTCTTACCCATGACCACCGCCCCACAACTAGCTTGGGGCTTGTCTCAGTGCAAGCCCAGGGAATATTCCAAAGGAAGAAAAAAGCTTATGTATCAGAAGTGGTCAAGAAGGCTTTACAGAGAAGGAGGGATTTAAGCAGCACTTTGGTGGAAGCACTAAATTCCAAAAAACCGTGAGACTGGCGAGAGCACGCCAGGCCAAGACAGAGGAGGACACACGGGCAGGCTCAGGAAGGCACAAATTACGTCTAAGAGGAGCTGCTCTGGGTGGCAGGACAGATGAGGCAACTGCGGCGAAGGAAGGTTAACTTCCAAGCTCACCTGGACAGAGGAGCTGGTATTAGCTCAAACCCAGAGCATTGGAGAGCAAAACCCAAGCCCTTGCATGACCACAAGGCTGCTTCTTCATCTCCTTCCTAGGGGGCGGGCGTCTGGGGCTAAAGGGGAACAGGAGATCAAAAGAACAAAGAAGGAGAAGCAGCTTAGGCTTCAGGAAAGGTGTCTCCTCCAGATCTTTAAGGGAAACGATCACGAGCCAAGAGAAGAGTGAGACACAGAGCTAAAGGAAGATCGACACCCAGCCGCGGAACTGGGAAAGAATGTTCTTGAAAGCCGAGCTGGAAACCTTTTCTCTGTGTGTGTTTTTCTGCCACATGAATCATCTACCCCCACATGGACCTGACTGCCGAAGCCAGGGTCACACTGCTGCCCTCAAGAAGACTGCCATGAGGATGTGTCGCGGGGGGCTGGCTGCGCGATGGTGGGGGGTGGGGGGGGGCGGGCAGACCGCGATGACAGGGCCGCTGGGTTCCTAGGCAACAGATTACAGGAAGGCTGCCCACAGCCTGAGCCGTGCCAGCAGCCGCTCCGGGCCACCACAATTTCCCGAGTAGTTATTGTGGCTATGATTGGAAAGGGGTCACAATCACATGTTTAAGATAAATGTAATGTCGCTGGCTAGAGTTTATGTCCCGGAATGCGGCAATGTGGGCCCGGCCCAGGCGACAGGCGAAGGGGCATCACGACAAAGCAATCATTTCTCGTGCGTGCAAAGAACATTGTAGTTTGCAAAGCCCTTTATACTCTTTATCTCACATGCAATGGACAACAGCTCTGTGAGGAGGCTGAGGAAATAGGCACAGAGAAGTTGAGTGCCTTAGGTAAGGTCACACAGCAACTCCATAGCAGAACCACACCATTTCCCCCAATCTGTGGGCTTCCAAGTTACTTCAGGTATCTGAGACCCAAACTAACAAGTGTCTTATCAAGTGACTAGAATAAAGAAAGTAAGAGAGGACTCCAAGGTGGAAAGAAAACTAGTTATTTTCTTAATCACTTTGAATCTGACATGTATGGGAAACCCAATTTTGAACATCTAACACTTTACACCTTGTCGGAAGTTTTTCTCCCACAGTGCCTCAAGCTCCTCCTAGGAAGGCAGCTGGGGAAGCGGGTGTAGGTGATTGACAGAGAAAGAAACAGAGGCCCAGGGTAGTGAGGGAATTTGCCCAAGGTCACACAGCTGCAAAGGGGAAGAGTTCCTCCGTGGAGCATTGCTTCCAGTCCGGTGCTCGTCCCCTGACTCTGGGCCTGGAAGCAGTGAGTGTTGGTCTAGCAATGGAAAACAGACATGGGGCTGTGGTTCCATGTGCGAGATGTCGTCTGTCCAAACCTGTGGCTCCCTCCTTGTCCACCCTCCAAGTCCCAACAGCCCCAGCCCCCGGTTCCACCCCAGTGGCTGCTCCATGCAGCCTGTCCACAGCAAGACAAGCGGCAAACCACGGCCCCTGGCCCTCCCGCCGGCCCTTCACTGTGCCAGGGCTCCGTGGCTTGGCTGGTCGTGCTGGGCCCACATGACTGTCCTGGAATAGCTGTCACCGTCAGACACATGTGGCCTCACAGTCCCCCGGGATAACCCCTGGAGGCCTCCACGTTGCAACTGTCTCCTCTGCCCTAACCTTTTCATGGCTTGGGATCGGACCTGTTTTCTCCGGTCCTATCTCCAAGTTCTGCCCACTTACCCTTTCTGATGCCTTTAGCTCCCTACGTGATTGGCTGAGCTGGACATCCTACCTGGGAACCAGAGCCTGGGGTCCAAGTGCCTAAGGACAGATCTCTAGAGGACAACCATCCCTTCCTAGAACTGGCCACCGATTGATTTGCCCTTCAAAGGGTTCCACCGGCCGGCCCGGAAATCCTGCTGACTGGTGCCCAGGGGGAGCCACTCTTCTGGGAGCCTGCACCTCGGGACCAGCCTCCTCTTTGGCCATCAAATAAGCAGCCCCCCCCATCAGAGATTCTGCTGCCCCCGCTCCGCCTGCCTCTCTCCTCCCTTCTTGTTCCGTCTTGCTCTCCTGCCACATTCTTGGATGGAGGACGAGAAGCAACCCAAACAAATCGTGTGTTTTGGTGTCGGCATAAAAACAGGTGCAAACGAAACAGGACCCAGCAACCCACCTCAACATGCGGTGGAAAAGAATGTTGAGAAAGACTGTTTACTTCATAGCAGCATTTGTATAAAGCTGCAACCCAAGCAAAACAAAGCAAGATAATGTTAGGGAAACATTCGTGCATACGAAAGGTATTTTTTAAGGCAGGGCGATGATAAACATAAAATTCCAGACACTGTGACCCTGGGGGCAGCGGTGGATAGGGAAATGGGCTGGGGACAAGCCCAGTAGCTGTTGCGCAGTCTTGGGTCGGGAGGTGGCACTTGGGATGCCCATTTTGCTGTTCTGCTCCAAAGCTTACGGACAGGTTCCGTGTGTTCTTTTTATATATTCACCTGCCACAGAGTAATTTTAGAGATGAGTCGGAGAGGGTCCCAGAGGTCCTCCTCCTTCCCATCGGCTCTGATTATCTGGTGGCAGGGACCCGGCTGTGTACAGGGTGTCCGGACTCCAGCCCAGCCTCCCCCTGCTTCACGGCTCTGCTCTCACTGCCCCTTCCCTTCCGGCCACGCTCGGGCTTGGGCCACCACACTGTGGCCCCGGCCGCATCGCTCCCTCGAAGACCATCCTCGCCAGTCACGAAGCACAGTGGGCAATTTCAGTTCTGGTCTCGTGTGACAGCCCAGTGGCATTCGCACTGGTGATCCCTGCCTGCTCTTTCTGCAAGCTCGTCTTCCTTGGCGCTCGGCGTGCTTCCTCTGCTGATATCCCTTCGACATGTCAAGCCCCTTCTTGTTGGCCTCTGGTGCAGGCCCCTCCCCCAGGCCCCGCCAGCTATCTCTTGCCTAAACAGCCGTGCCCTCAGGAGTCTTCTGAGGCCCCGTCTCTTCTGCAGCCTCACATGGCTTTGGTCATTGTGTGAACGCTGATGAGTTCCCAGCCCAGCCCTGTCTCTCTCACTCCTGAACTCCAGGTCCAAATGTCCAACTGTCCACTCAAACTTTCCAACCGGATGTCACATGGGCTCTTCAAGGGCATGTTCAAGTCCAGCTCCTGACCTTCCCCACACAAGCCTTTCCTGTGGCTTCTGTTCATCCATCCAAATGCCTAAGCCACCTGTGAGTCAGTCTTGGTTCTCCCCTGTCCCTCACTGCCACGGCCTCATGACTCACTCCAGCCCCATCAGTCACCAGCCCAGCCCTTCCACCTGCTACATGGCTCTCAGATCTACTCTCTCCACCAGCACCAAGACCTTCCCAGTCCAAGTGAACACCAGCTCTTGCTTACAGGAGAGCAATCGGTTCCCTAGTCACCTCCCTGCTCCCAGTGCCCAATCCACTCTCGACCCTGCAGCTGGTTTGTTATTTGCGATGTGCACATCTAAGCCCACCATTCACCTGTCTACATCCCATGGGGCCCCCACCGCCCTCAGCCTTCCATAACCGGCCACAACCTACAGCTCCCACCTCCTCTTCCCTCATCTCCCTCCAAGCTCTGTCTCAAGCCCCACCCTCCAACCACACCGAACCTCTTTCAATTCTTCAAATTGCATGACTCCCCCATCCCCCTAGGGCTGCGAACATGCCCCCTCACTCAGAACACTGTCTCCCCAGCCCTATCCAGGATCTCTGACTTCGTCTAACTGCCTCTCCTTCTGCAGAGGCTTCCCAGCCCAGCCAGAAAATGCCAGACGGTCCCACAACGTCACAGTGACCAGTCCATTTCTTCCTCTACTCCAGCACTTGTGACATATTCATACGAGGCACTTTTAAAGGATTTGTCTCCCATATCAGTCAACTCCCTGCCTTGGCCGGGGGAGCCATGACTGACCATCTGCACAGCACCTGGGACAAGACCTGGCCCCCTACGAAGGTACAAAACGCTGGAAGGAAGGATGAATAAATAAATGGCAAGCACCGTGCTTATGTTATTTCATTTAATTCTTACAAGAATCCTCTCAGGGAGGTACTCTTTGTCTCATTTTACAGGTGAGCAAAGGGAAGTAACTTGCCTCAAATCACACGACTGGCAAATAAAAAGCTGGACCCAGGTTTAACAACAGAGGCCACACTGCAACTCCCCCCTCCCACACCCTCCCAATCCTGGACCCCCCTCTGGCCACCCCGCCCCCACCCCGCATCCCATAGGAAGCCAGGGGGCCCTCCACAGGTCCCGTGAAGTTTGGGGAACTCAGGCTGGGACTGGCAACGGTTACCTGGAAGCACGTGGGCCCCGGCCTCCCCGCGGGGATGTCCGACTGGTAGAAAACTTTGAGCTCTGGAGTCAGGGCAATGACAGTCTTAATCACCAGGGAGATGATGTCAGACCAGACCTTCTTGATGTCAACACCTTTGGAAGACAGCCTACAGAGAATGCTAGAGAAAGTCCTCTTGCTGCCCGTGCTCGTGCTGTCCGAATGGACGAAGTTGCCACTGTGGATGTTCAGGGAGTAGTTGGTCAGGTGCATGAAGGTGTGGTGCAGGTTTTTGGGGCTGGGCTCCTGGTATGGCTCGGTACAAAATCTAGAGAGTCCATCTTTGGCTATGTAAATCTCCAGAGGGTCTAAGGACTTGAGTAAGACATACAGACGGATGTCAAACTTGAGCTTGTCGATCAGAAGAGGTTTGCAGATGTACTCCTGGACCACCGCCGGCCGGCTCTGTAGGGTCCCTGCCAGGCGGATGTCACTGGGGTCTTTAATGAGGTAGATGCCATCGCCCTGACAGCCACTGTCAGGTTTCACGATGAACGTGGGCTTCCAGGAGGGGTCGCCATCTTTCACCATTCGAACCTGGTGGGGGAAAAAAGCACAGTTGGCATTACACTCTTTTCCTCTCCAGGCCCCCAAGACAGAGCAGGACCTCAGCTAATGTTTGGGGAAGGAGTGATAAAGTGAGCCCCATCCGTGGGAGTCTTCACGAAGCACCGGGGCGGGGGGCGGATAACAATGGGGCTAGGTATCGAGATCTGGACCTAAGATCTGTCCTCAGTCTTGTCCTCTAGGAAGGGGACCGGGAGTGTTGTAAGTCTGCAGTCACAGGACCTAGGTCCAAATTCCAGGTCTTTGTCAGTTGTGAGGTCTAATACCGGGCAAGCCATTTAACTAACGATGACGTGTTAATGGTGAGGAGGAGGAGGGGCGGAAGGAGAAGGATAATGGCCTAGCACCATTCTTTTAAAAAGATTTTATTTATTTATAAAGAGAGCATGATCAGAGCGGGGAGCAAGGCAAGGGGAGAGGGAGAAGCTGATTCCCCACGGAGCAGGGTGCCCGATGCGGGGCTCGAACCCAGCATCCTGAGATCATGACCTGAGCTTAACCGACTGAGCCACCCAGGCGCCCGGCTTTGCACCACGTAGGAGTGCCTGCGAAGCGCCAGGGACTCTATGAGGCACTGGACAGCAGTCACCTACTCTGACCCTCATAGAGAACATAATTCTCTTCTCACGGCACAGGGAGCAGAGAGGGCAAAGCCGATGTTCGGAATGTGGGCACCAATCCCACTGCCCCAGGGCTCCACCCTGGCCCAGCTCTTCCCGCGTGACCTTGGGCAAGTTACTTAAGTTCCTGGTGACTTCCTCACCTACAGAACGGCAGTAAGATCGTTCTGAGCAGTAAGATTGTCAGTAAGATTCATGTGAGGATGAAATGAGATAAGGAATGCAAAGGTCCAAGCACTCAGAACCGGAGCCGGGAAAGGCAGCAGGAAGCCCAGCTCTTCCTGCTTCTTAAGGAGAAGTAACTTGTCTGCTAACTGAGAGGCGGAAGAGGGATTAGAATCTCCATCAGGGACTCTAAAGTGTCTGCACCTTCCTCTCTCCTACTGGGTTTCTGTTTCCTCCTCTTAAAATTGGGCATCTAGGAGCTCCTGGGTGGCTCAGTTCATTAAGGGTCTGCCTTCAGCTCAGGTCATGATCCTGGGGTCCTGGGATGGAGCCCTGCCCCAGGCTGCGTGCTCAGTGGGGAGTTCGCCTCTCCCTCTCGCTCTGCTCATACTCACTCTAGCTCTCAAATAAATAAATAAATAAATAAATCTTTTTTAAAAAAGGAAAATAACAATGGGGCCCAAACACCTACCCTTATGGGGTCACAGTAAAGAGGAGAGAAACTAAAATGTGCAAAGGGCCGAGCATAAGACCAAATGCGGAGCTAGCTCAGGGAAACATTCGTGTTACCGCGTGGATCTTCTATTTGGTTCCTCTAGCAGACCCCGCCCATCCTCCTTTGGTCCTTTGAGATGGTTCTGAAGCTAGCACTGCCATCCGTACTATCGTACCATCGACGGTCTTCCCTGCTCCAGGTCAGCGGCACACGCACAGAATTATCCGGGGCACTTGACCCGTCCAGTCAGTCTGGATCCGCAGGTCTGCATAATTCACGCGCACCCAGTTTCCCCTGGACACTCTCAGGTCCGCCCTGCAGCCATGGAGAATGCACAGAGTTGGACATGGAGGGGGCGGGGGAGCTGGAGGAAGCTGGAGGCGGATGGGAAAGAGTGCAACTCATGGTGTGCAGGAGCTCCCGTTCTGGGCTCTTCTGGGCTCTGTAACTCTGAGCCATACCTGGGGCCTGAGGAGGGGGCATCCCCCCCACACTGGACTCACCCCGGCCCTCCACCTTTGCTGTGGGCGCTCAGCCCAGGACAGCTGCACTCTGGGTTTTACTTATCTCTCTGGCCAGCCTATATTTCTAAGTGAAGCTTTTGCCAATTCCTTGGGCACTATCGGTTACTCCGGGCTTGTAAAAGATCTTTAACAATGGAGAAACACTTAAAACCTTAATAATGGTCCACATCAATTGTTTCCCCTTGTCAGCAGGATTCGGGAATGGAAGTTCACAAGAGATCAATGCAAGCCTCCCAGGGCCTTCCACGGAGCCCTTCTTGTAACTACGACCTTGACGTGTATGTAGTTATTTAATATGCATCCAAAGCATTCCTATATTTGGCCCTTCACAGTAAATACAAGCATGTGGGAGGAATGGCAGTTATGGATCAAAAAGTGAAAAATGTCAAGTTTGCACTGATGGATAATTTTTCCCTCTGGAAAGCTTTTACTATGCTCAAGACACTAACAGTTCAATATATTATGAGGAGCAATATTTTCTCCTTTGAATTCAGTGTATATGCCTTAAATAAATTAAACTACATGGTCAATAGTCTCTGTCATTCATTGCATTACCGAATATTTCTTCTGTTCTTTGCCAGGGTAGGACCATACAAATCATGATTATTAATACTAACAGAATCATTGAAATTTTAGAACCGGGAGGATCCTTAGAGATCAGTGCCACCCAGTCCTCCCATAATTCAAACTGGGAAGCTGAGGCTCTGAAAGGGGGCATGACTTGCCCTGGGTCCCCTCACTGGCTGGCGGGATGGTTCGTAGGAGAACTAAAGTCGTCTGACCTTACTGCGGGTTCTCTACACCCACTTACCTCTCCTAAGTTAAAGGTAAATGCCTCTTTTTCCTGAATATTAGGGAATTATTAGAATATTAGAATAATAGGGAAGATTCTCTCCCTATGGCAGAGAGTGTTGGGTGTCTGATCTCTGGCGGCACACTGAGGAATCTGGACCCTGAGCATGGCCTTCTCAGAGCTACAACCACAGATGCTGAGTTTGCTAGGGCCTCCCCCATTCCAGAAGCTTCTGCCCAGGCTCCTGGCTTATTATAATATAGGTACAATCTCTGAGGAAGCCTCAGAGCTCTGAGTTCCCACAGCCACCAGATCCTTCGATGGCTTCTATTTTTATAAGGGAAAGAGATTTTTCCAGAATTCATATTCACCTCTCCTCTGAGGTTTTACCCCAGAGTGACCCTTTCCTTCCCAGTTATTAAAGTTAAGAACAAATGCACTAGTTCTTGGCAAGAACACATGGACTAGAATAAAAATATAGTCTCTCTAACTAGGCCCCAGCCCCAGAAATTCTGATTTAATAGATCTAGGAGGAGACCTGGGCATGTGTACTTTGGAAAGAGCGTGAGAGATGATTCTGATGTTCACTCTGCTTGAGAACCACTGAACTAATGTGAATTGAATAAAAATGCAATCGGGGACCAACATATCGAATGAAGTTTTATGCACTGGTGTCAGACCGAATGGGAGAAAGACCTGCATGTACGCTACAGCTGCTGGTATCTCCAGTTTTACCCAAAGCTGCTGTTGGACGTGAAATCCATTATCTTGGAACTAGGCACGGATGGCTCAAAGAGATGCAAAGAGGATATGGTGGCCTGATTGCTTGGCAGGCATCGGGCCTATTGAAAAATGTGTCTTTTACTGCCCCCTAGTGGAGGTTGGAGAAATGTGACTGGAAAAGACCCCTCATTCAAAATTCCAACTCTAAGCAGTAACCTGCTCTACCAAGGTGGTCTTAAAGAAGCCCCGCTACAAAGAGCTCTCTCCGTAGACTGTTAAGGTAAAGTAAGGTCATAGTTCAGATGAACTCATCTCTACAAGGCCAGGGTTGGCCAAGGTCACATTCAGCGTTCATGCTCTCTGTTCTTGAAATATATTTCAAGTGTTCTCCCTACTACACAGATGGGACTATCTGCTAAAATTCTCTCCTAGTATGTATAAAACTTCTAAAATTATGGGCAGCATGAATATGAAATCCTGTAAATATATACCACAAAAACATCTGTGGCTTTTCTATTCTTCACTGTGCTTTTTTGTATTTTCCCAACTTCCCATTACGGGGAATAAAAAAAAAAATGAGTAGCAAGGGTCGGCAGCAAGTGTCTCTAAATGTATATAAGGAATACTTCTTGGTGAGTGAATACGTGTTTGTCCACGTTCGTAGCAGCAGGACTCACAATAGCCAAAATGTGGGAGAAGTCTGAGTGTCCATCAACAGATGAGTGGTAAAAAAAAAAAAGTGCTATCCACATACAACAGAAGACTATTCTGCCATATTCAGACACCTGCCACAGTGGGTGAACCTGGAGGACATTATGCTAAGCGAAATAAGCTGTCACACAAAAGGACAAATGCTGAACGGTCGCACTTACATGAAGTACCCAGAGAAGTCAGAATTCTCAGAGACTGAAAGAGCAGTTACGAGAGACTTAGGAGAGGGAGAAACAGAGCTGGCGTGTGAGAGGCACAGAGTGTCAGTCCGGGGAGATAGAAAAAGTTCTGGAGACGGTTGGTGGTGACGGTGGCACAGGAGAGTGAATGTGTTGGAGGCCACTCAACTGTCCACTTAAAAATGGTGTCGATGGGGGCGCCTGGGTGGCTCAGTGGTTAAGCTGCTGCCTTCGGCTTGGGTCATGATCCCGGGGTCCTGGGATCGAGCACCGCATTGGGCTCTCTGCTCGGCGGGGAGCCTGCTTCCTCCTCTCTCTCTGCCTGCCTCTCTGCCTCTCTTGTGATCTCTGTCTGTCAAATAAGTAAATGAAATCTTTAAAAAAAAAAAAAAATGGTGTCGATGGCGAGTTTTACCTTGTGCGGATTTTACCACAATTTTTAAAAGCTTTTTAAAATGTTTAGTAGAATAAAGAAACTAAATATTGATGAGTTGGAAAGAAAACTGAAGTTAAAAATAAAACAAAAAACAAAAAACAGAAAATGTGGATTCTAGCCCTAGTTTAGTCGGATAATTTCTGACGGTGTAACCTTGGGTAAGTCACCTAAGCTCTCCTGGGCTTTGTTGTATTCAACTATAAAATAAAGAGGGCACACTAAGGTCCCTGGCTTCTGCCGACTCCCAGGGTCTAAACAATGATTTATCTTGACATCACCACAGTTGAAGGCTGTGTTACAAACACGCAAGTGACATTAATCAGCAGAGAGCTCCCGCCACCGTGATGAGAGCCTCGGGAGGGTCTACAAGAGTGGGAGATCTGGACTGGAGATTTATGATGCACTTGAGGAAGTTGGCTGGGCGTCTGGGGGAAGGGAGCTAAAATATTTTGAAAGAGAGATTCAGCAATGGGAATCCTAAGCCACAAACCAAGATTAGCCATGAGGGGCAGCTAAGAGGGCAGCTTCTGAGGAAATACGGTGTGTGCGATCCCAGGGAGGTCAAAGGCCGTTTGGAGCACTCCTCTGTCACTCAGGTAGATTTGCATCCAACCTCAGCAACCGAGAGACCCTCGGTGTTGAAGGCACGGGTAAAACGAAGCCTCTGGAAGACGAGCCCATGTCACAAAGCACATGCGTGCAGGGTCCGGCTCCTTCCAGCTTCGGTGGGCCAAGCCTTGCTCCCAGGGCAAATCCCTATGGCCGGCATTCCAGGTGATCTCTGAGTCAGCTGAGGAGGGAGCAGCTCTCAGTTAGGGTACCGAGGGCCAGACCAAAAGGGGCAGAGTGGGAGGCAGACAGGTGCTGCCAAGAGGAAGAACCGGGCAGGTTCTGCTGCAGCGGGGTTTATAAAAGTGGGAGAAATCACGCTCTGTCAGCGCAAGTACAAACGGTTCCAGTGGCTGGAGAACAGCGAGCAGTGAAGTGGGGGGTGCACTGGAAATCTCACCAGTGAGATCTGCCAGGGGCCAGCTAACAACAAGCTTCACACACAGCCCCTGGGCACTCGTAAGTGTATCATCTCATTTAATCCTCCACAACCCTATTTTACAGCTAAGGAAATGGGGGCCCAGAGATGTTAATTAACTTGCCAATGGTCACACAGCCACTAGGATGAGGATTTAAGCACAAACCGTCAGATTCCAGAGCCCCTGTCTGTAGTGAATGAGGGGACGGAAGCAGACCGTGTCTGGGCATGAGGTGGGGCCTGACAGGGAAGGGCCCTGAATATCATTCTAGGGAGTCTGGACCATGTCCTTAAGTGACAGGGCTTTAGAAGGAACAACTTAATTAGACATGTACTTAGAAATACCCCTCTGGCTGCCGCACAGAAAATGGCCTGGAGGGGCAGAGGCTGGGGGCAGAGAGAAAGAGCCTGAACTGAGGCTGGGGGCGGGGGGGGGGGGAGGCCGGCTGGAGAATATTTTGGAGGTAAAGTCAATGGAGCTGAATGATGAGGTGAGGGAGAGAGAGAGATCTCGGGGAGGGCAGGGGACAACAGAGGGAGGGCGCGAGCCAGAGGGCACACAACTGGAGAGATTCTGTGGCCACTGGAAACTGCAGCCGGAGCTCCGGAGAGACATCTGAGGCCATTAGGCCCCAGCACAATGGCAGTGGCCTCCACGATGGGTCTGGTTCCGCAGGGACAGTAGTGACCGCCTGGGGACAAGAGGCTGGAGCAGCAGAGGAGGTCACGAAATGCCTTCTATTTGTACACGGTCTGCAGGCAGCTGGTCGATTTTCAATCGGTGATGCCAGGCCACCGTACCAGGCCACCGTACGGCTCGCACTCATGGGGAGCATGGTTTGGAAGAAAAGAGACCAGACCCAGGAAGATTCAGGGCTGTAAAGTCTTGAAGGCCTGGGCTGGACTGGGGCAGTAAGGCAGAGGTGGGCTCGGGGGCACCCAGGGACTGGAGGCAGGTGAAGGAGAGAGGGGGCTGCAGCAGCGAGGGGCACCGCTTACAGACGGGGGGTGGGGCAGGAAGGGGCACAGGGTGGGGCGGGAGGGGGAGGTGGGGAGCTCAGCCCATTGACTGACTATTCCCCGAGCCATGAAGCCAACATAAAACTCCCTCACATCCTTCCACAAGCCCCTTCCCGTTCATCGGAACCGGACTGCGGTGTCCAGTCTTTCATACCAAGGGCTCATTCTGACCCTCGCAGTCACTTTTGAAGTGTTAGCAAAAGTAGAGACTGCTGTCTGGCAGAGGTGAGACTCAAGGCTCTGATTTTAAACTCAGACGTGGAATAACTTGAACTGGAGGACGGGGATCCGAACCAGCTTCTCCGGCGGGTGGTTAGTGGGAGGACGGCGGGTTCCACGGCAGGAGCAGCATCTGCCCCTGCCTGGGCACACGTCTCACCACTCCCTCGCTTTTGAAGAGTTCCAGTGACGGAAACTTGAGTGGCAAATTAAAAAAGCAAATACAAAAACCTCCGTTCCTTTTATGACGGATGGGTATCCTGGGTTTATCTGAACAGTTTAGAAGAAATACCACGAGTGAGTCCCCAGGTGTGGTAGCCGGCCTCGCATGCACAAGTCCTGGGCATGGCTTCCAAGGCCCTCCTCCTTCGGCAGGCTAGCCCTCGCCTGCCACAGACTCAGGCCCCCCTCCTGCCTCCCCTCGGTCCCGCTTTCTCGCCCCTACACCTTGACAAGCTTCCCACCCTCTCTACCCAGCCCTGCCCCTCTTTGCCGGCAGAGCTCCTATTCCGCCTCCAAGGCCCCGCTCGGTGCGGTGCGCTCTGAGAATCACCTCTGAGAATCCTTCCCTGGCTTACAACCCTCCAGGCCGAAAGGCCACTCTGGTCCTCTGTGCTCCCAGGGCTGTGGCCGCTCACCTTTCCACAGCACATCTCCATCACATTATAATGGCTCACGCGTCCTTAACTTGATAGCGATCTTGCATTATAGGAACATACTTAGGTACTGTGCATTATGAAAGCTAAGAACATGGACATGACAGCCAACCACCTGCAGGGCTACGAAGCCCAGCACCACTGCCCCTGAGTAGCTAGGTAGCCCTCCACAGTTTTCATACCTCTGTGTCTCAGTTTGCTTACCTGAGAAATGGGAGCAATAGTAGTGCCTCTGCCGTAGGGCTGTTGTGAGGACTGCATCAGGTAAGGAATGTAAAGGGCTTGAGCAAACACACAGGGGCTATTATTGTTTATTTTTCTGTCTCTCCCACTCAAGGACGTGTTTTTTTTTTTTTTTAAAGATTTTATTTATTTATTTGACAGACAGAGACCACAAGTAGGCAGAGAGGCAGGCAGAGAGAGAGAGAGAGAGAGAGAGAGGAGGAAGCAGGCTCCCTGCAGAGCAGAGAGCCCGATGCAGGGCTCGATCCCAGGACCCTGGGATCATGACCCAGGACCCTGGGATCATGACCCGAGCCGAAGGCAGAGGCTTTAACCCACTGAGCCACCCAGGTGCCCTAAGGACGTGTTTGTTGAGGCTAAAGACCACGCCTTACTTTAGTCGCTATTCCCTGTTATGTAGCGGGGTGGATGCCCGCTAAATATTTTACAAAATTACCATTAAGAAGCTTGATTACTACAGCCTTTATAAACGGCGGGAACATTACTTAACAGATACGTAGCTGAGAGACTGCCAGATAAGGGGACTTCTCCTGTAGAAACAAAATTATTTTAGCAAGTAAGTTTCCTCTAAATGACCACTGGTGAAACACACATCCTGTGCTATGACCGTTGTGGTCCTCGTCTACTGAAGCCTCACAGCAATCCTGCAGGGAAATAGAGGCTCCGAGAGGTGGAGTCCCAGGCCAAAGTCACACAGCAGAGTAGCAGTAAAGTGACTGGAAACCAAGCTGGTCAGATTCAGAAAGCCTGTGAACTTTCCATGACAACTGCCTTCTTTGGGAAAACTCAAAGCAGTTAACATGTGGGGCCTGTTGTTTAACAGGCAAAGTATGGAGGGAGACAGACATAGGAAGACAAAGTTATAGCCACGCAGGGCAGGACTCATCTTGCTCTGGCTGGGGCTAGCCGGTGTGAGAAGAGGGATTCCCAGCCACAGAGCCTGGTTGGGCCCAGGAAGGAGTTCATTCTCTCTCTCTCTCTCTCTCTCTCTCGCTCACACTCACACACACACACAGAAACTGGAGACTTGCTCAAGGCCATACAACTAGTGACCCGAAACACAACTCTGATTTCTAACCCAAAGTTCTTCTCACTATAATTGATTCAGTCATTTGAAGCGGTCTTTCAGAAAGAACCTGGAAATAAGTTCTCTCTCCTCGTTCTGAATAATAACATTCGTTTGGTCTTAGAATACGTTTGGATGCTTCTCAGAGTGATCGCTGTGTTCAGTCTCCAAGCCTCCATTCTAGGGAGACAGAGGAAGGGGAGCCCGGAGAGAACGGAGCCTGCAGCCGCCCCCGGGAAGGCGACCCCGGAGCAGCACCCCGGGCCCACGCTGCCTCGTGTGTTGAAGGCGCTCTCAGCGACACGCAAGGGGGACACAGCACCACAGCCTCCAGGCAGCCGGCGCGATGATCACAAAGACCGAGGGAAGCCTCTCCACGGAAGTCCCCAGTCCAGCCTGTTGTCAGTGTGATTTCATGGGTCCCACTCTCTGTGAGCAGCAACTTCATGTGGGCCATAATCAACCCATCATTAGTGAGCAATCCAAAAGCCCCTCTAGAACACACCTGGGACTATAAAACCTGCTTAACAGGAAGGAACCAGTCATGTGGCGAGACTGTCCATTTTCCTCCGGGGCCTTCCCGCCACGCCAGGAGACAGGACACGAGGACAGCCGGCCCACCAGTCAGGCCCCCCATCTCTCCCAGGTTCCCTGACCAGGCTCTGACCAGGCTTGCTGGGCCTGCGCACAGGAGGGCCCCGGGCGGCAGCTCCCCTTGACCCCGCCACCGGGTGCACGTATCCAAGAGTCTATTGGGAGCCGCAGAGCAGAGGGCGTGGGCTTTGGAGTCGGACAGACCTGGGTTCAAATCTCAACTTGGCCTCTCCTAAGCTGAGCCTTGGCCAAGTGACTTAGCCCATGTGTCTTCAGTATTCCCACCCAGAAGACAGGAACGACAGCGCCGAGTTCCTGTCGCTGCCGTGAGGATTCAACACGCTCTTGCATTTCTATTTAACGCAGGACTGTTTTTTTTTTAATAGTACTACTTTTGGTTTCATTTTACTTTATTATTATTCTGCTCTGGTCTCCTGATCATCCTCCAGATTCCACACGGCGGCTCCTCCCTGACCTACTTGGCTGGAATCTAACGCAGACTCCACCATCCTACGGCAAGCTCAGTCCCCAGGGACTGGCCTGTCTCCTGACCCTCAGCTGTTCCCTGCTCCCCTCCCCCAGCAGCCTCCCATTCACCCCAGCAGAGTCCAGCCCACAGCCTCAGGTCATTCCCTGGCCCCATAGGCCCCACTCTTCCACCTCCCTTGCCCACAGTCTCCTCCTGAGACCCCAGAAGGCATGTAGCTGATCCCACCTGGAATACAACACCTGATGCCTGAGAAAGTGCTCTTTCCAGCTAAACTCGTTTTTCAGGACTGAGAGGTTTCTGCTAATGAACAGGCTAAAGAATCTTCTGTTCACCTCCAAATGTCTTTGACCACATTTTAATCAATAGCACTTCTGATTACCAGCCCTAGCTTTTCCTTCTTCCCAACACCATGGTCCTGATATCGCTTGCATTCTTACCATACGGTACCCCTTGACCTTAAAACAACATTCTCGGTGTCATATTTTGCCACATTCAAATCATGTCCCTCTGGCTGTAGCAGCGCCCTCATCAGCAGTGGGGATCAGCACCAGGCACTGGGCTATGCATGTTATATGCAACCATGAGATGTAACCCTATGCGATGAGTAAGAACATTTCCAGTGTTCTACTTTGTAACTAGAGCTTTTCCCCATAGTCTCAGTCCTACAAAAAAGGGGGTGAGTTAACTTAATGCCAAGTCCTTGAAGGCCGGGAAAACAGCTCCCCGCCCTCCTCTGTCCCCCACGTAGCATGGAACCTTCAGGGAGTGGGATTCAGCAAACGCTAGTTGGAACCCAGCCTGGCCCATCTTCCTTTGTTCGATGTCCAGGATGACAAGGAGCATGACTTCCGATGTGAATCCTGCGTGACTCCAAGCACTCTCAGGACTTCAGTGACCGTACCCTGGATGTAGCCGGCTCCCCACTCTCTTATCTCCAGCACACACCTCTCTCTTGAGCTCTAGACCCATATAATGAGACATCTCCACTGGCATCAAAAATTCAGCTGGGCCAAGGGGCACCTGGGTGGCTCAGTGGGTTAAGCCTCTGCCTTCAGCTCAGGTCATGATCTCACGGCCCTGGGATCAAGCCCCACATCGGGCTCTCTGCTCGGCAGGGAGCTTGCTTCCTCCTCTCTCTCTGCCTGCTTCTCTGCCTACTTGTGATCTCTCTCTCAAATAAATAAATTAAATTAAATTAAAATGGCCAAAACTAAATCCATTGTCTCTTTCCTCCAATCTATTGCTCCTGTGTCCCCCGTACCAGTGAACAGTGCCCTCATCCACCCGTGTCCCTGGGCCAGAAGTCTGCGAGTCACCCTGGCGTGCACCTTCTTGCGCATGACCCGCCCTATCAGGTCACCAAATTCTGACCTTCCTACCTCCTAACACATCTGACTGTCCTCTGCTGCTCTCAGCGCTCCTCACCTCTATGGCTGTGAAGGCTTCCTCAGCAATAGTTTTGGGCAAAACACCTAAATTCTCTGCCTCAGTTGTTTCATGGATGTAATGAAATAATGTATCTATAAAAACAATCCCTTGCAAGGGATGTCTTGAGGACTGAACAAGTTAATATACGTGAAGCTCTTTTAAAAAGTAGTGCTGGCAAGGAAACAGTCAACAGAACTAAGAGGGAACCTGCGGAACAGGAGAACATACCTAGTATCCAAGATCTATAAAGAACTTATCAAACTCAACACCCAAAGAACAAATAATCCAGCCAAGAAATGGGTAGAGGACATGTTCAGATGCTTTTCCAACGAAGACCTCCAGATGGCCAACAGACACATGAGAAAATGCTCCACATCCCTTCGCCTCAAGGAAATACAAATCAAAACCACAATGACACACCACCTCACACCGGTCAGAATGGCTAAAATGAACAAGTCAGGAAACAAAAAATATTGGTGAGGATGTGGAGAAAGGGGAACGCTCCAACACTGTTGGTGGGAATGCAAGCTGGTGCAGCCACCCTGGAAAATGGTAGAGAGGTTCTTCAGAAGTTAAAAATAAAGCTACCACATGGCCCAGCAATTGCACTACTAGGTGTTTGCCCCAAAGATACAGATGTACCGATCCCAAGGGGCAACTGCTCCCCAGTGTTCATAGCACCAATGTCTACAACAGTCAAACCATGGAAAGAGCTGAGATGTCCATCAACAGATAAATGGATAAAGATGTGGCATACACACACACACACACACACACACACACACAATGGACAACTACACAGCCATCAGAAAGGATGAACTCTTACCATTTATATCGACGTGGATGGACCTGGAGGGTAATATGGTTTCACTTATAGGGGAAAGAAAGGAAAACTGAATGGGAAGTCATCGGAGAGGGAGACAAATCATGAGAGACTCTATCATAGGAAACAAACTGAGGGTTGCTGGAGGGGAGGTGGGTGCGGGGATGGGGTGATTGGGTGATGGGCATTAGAAAGGACACACGATGTGATGAGCACTGGGTGTTACATGCTAATGATGAATCACTGACGTCTACATCTAAAACTAAGGATGTACTACATGTTGGCTAATCAAATTTAAATTTTTTTAAAAAGAAAGAATAAATTAAAAAATAAATTTTAGGGGCGCCTGAGTGGCTCAGTGGGTTAAAGCCTCTGTCTTCAGCTCAGGTCATGATCTCAGGGTCCTGGGATTGAGCCCCGAATCGGGCACTCTGCTCAGCAGGGAGCCTGCTTCCTCTGCCTACCTGTGATCTCTGTCTGTCAAATAAATAAATAAAATCTTTTTAAAAATAAATAAATAAATTTTAAAAGAATGATGCTGGGCATGTACTAAGTGCTAGATAAATGTTCACTATTATTATTTTGGGGGCAGACTTTCAGTTTATTGGCTATCACCTCTTAGTCAAATATATATTCTATATTTCTATGTTTTTTTTCAGTGAGATGCAATTGACATATAACATTCTATTAGTTCCAGATGTACATAACGATTCAATATACATATATATGACAAAGTGATCGCCACAATAGGTCTGGTTAACATCCATCACCGCACATAGTTACACAATTTTTAAGATAAATGAGTTGAGATGAAGACTTTTAAGATTTACTCTCTTAGCAACTTTTAAATACACAAGACAGTATTATTAACTACAGCAATCACGCTATACATCACATCCCTGTGACTTATTTATTTTATAACTGGAAGTTTGTACCTTTTGACCCACCCCCCTTTGCCAATTTTGCCTAAATTTTTTTTTTTTGCTTTGTTCTTTAATATGCTTTGTGTATGTGTGTAATGTCATTTTTAATAACATTACAAATAAGGGATCTGAGGTCCAGAGAAGTCACAGATGACCTGCGAATCACAGTTAGGACGAGGTGGGTCAAATGTCAGGAGGGCAGGAATAGGAGAGTGGGGATGAGGTAGGGAAGCCTGAGATGACCCTGGGGACCAGGGCCATGAACCTGGGTCTGCCTGGCTCAAAGTCACTGGGCAGGCAGGACCGCAGCGCAGTGTTTGGGCTCCTGGGTGAGAGCTCTGATCGCTACCGCAACAGCAATGGATCTAAATCGACCAACCAAGAAGCCAATCCCCTCTGAGAGCCTGGCCTGGCAGCCAAGTGCCCTTCTGGGAACTCTGTCAGTCATTAGCCTGATCATTTACACCAGGAGAGTGAGAACAGGATCTCCTGCAAGCCTCCGGATTTCAACTGCTGGTTTAAATTTCAAGGAGCATGAAGGTGTTGACATGTAGGAATTACTTTTACGTGCCTTTGATCACCGTGAAGCTCTGTGGTGTTCCAAATGAGTGTGCTGGTTGGAAGCCAAGCTGGGCTGAGTCTACAAGGGAACTCCTACCGTGCCACTGAAGGCCAGCTTTATAAGCCACTTCTCCTTGAATAAACACTATCTGTTTCTCCCCCACCTCCCTTTAGTTCAATGGTAGCAAGTGGCCATTGGACAAGACCTTTGCCTACTCTCAAAGGCTTCACAGGCACTGTCGGCCCAGCATCCCCTTCCTGACCTCCGTGGTCAGGTATAAGGAAACTTCCCTGCTTCTTTAATAAATCAGAGAGGGGTACCGGAGGCCACTCTCTGCGTGGGAACAGGTTCCCCTGACTGCCCCCTACCAATCCACCTGCCTTTTGGGGATATCTCTCTAGTCACTGTCTCCATCACAGTGGACTTAGGACAGGAGGGCAGTTGATCCTTGTTAATGCCCGGAACCAGGCCTGGGCTCCAACTCTGTCCTTACTTGCCCACAGCCGAGATGGGACCAAGCTCTAAAGACCGTTATTAATGACTCAAGGAGAGCAGGAGGGAAATAAACAGAGGGAGGAGAATGCAACGAGCCGTAATTCTGTTTACGGAATTGTTGATTCTCATCTCAGTGCCACGCAGCTCTGCAGTGTGTCCTCGTTTGGCGGAAGGCAGCACTCCCCCATACCTGGGGACACACCTACGTTCCCTGGAGGCTCAGCGAAGAAATCCCCTAACACTGACACTGGGAAGTTCACCCTCTCTAGGGAAGACCTCACCTATGACCCGTAAAGACAGGCTGGTTATGCGACAACCACAACAGGACAGCATTCAGGATATCAGGACAGAATCCCATAAACTGAGAGGCCACAGAGAGAGATGTACAAGACATGGTAGGGCACTTGTTAACATCACAGCCTCAGTATCTTCATCCATCAAATGGGGATTATAACAAATCTCTCTGGTCCAGCATTTTCCACACTTGCATGACCACAGAACACTTTTTAAATGTACTATACTTGGAGAACACTAGCAGGAGCTCACATATATTCAGATTAATAAGGTGGGCCGATTATAATTTCAATATAGAAGACAGTGCTATGGTTATCTTTGTCCATGGGGACACTAGTCAATATACATTTTAACATTAAACATACAACAGTTCATCTGAGAGACAGGTTACTATTTTGTCTTTCCCTTGAATTCTAATAGGCGCGATCTCCTCATTGGTGTTTTGTCCATACAATTTTTCAGGTATCACCGGGTTATCTACCAAAGGGTAGAGTCCAAGAGAAGCAGAGATAAATCTCGGTGCATTTACTCTGATAAATCATTTTATTCTGAGCTGTAAGGCCTTCCCAAATATCTGGAAGTTTCTTCAAACGTGTCCCACTGGGGTAACAAAAAGAGCAAGAGGAAGACATAACCATGCACCGAGTCCCGCGGTGCTGGGCGCTTTGGAACGCTCTTATTTAACACTGTATGGAGTGCTCGTCTGCCAGCAGTTTTACGGAGGGTGTAACAGAGCTCAGAGCAGGAAGCAAAGAATAACGCAAGGCCACACGTGCAGCCGTGGACAGAGTCAGTGCAAGCGTGGCTGGTTCCAGAGCCCAGCCTCTTTCGTCTACACTGCTTTGGAAAAGGAAGTAGGGGTATTTCACATCAGCCTTGTGTCCAGTACCTGTGTAGTAACGGCCTTCCAGCTACACTGAAAGCTTCATAAGGACAAGAACTCCGGCTTGTTCATCAACCAATCTCAATGTCAAGTACAATGTCAAAGCCAGCAGCTCAGAAAGCTCAGGACACAGGGATACGACTCGGAGATTCCCAAGTTGCCTGCTGTCTTTGCGTCTACAGGGAACATACATGTTCCGTGGGACCAACAGTGCCAAACCGTACCCAGTGGGGAATGGGGAAGAGAAGAGGAGATCCCGTAGAAAGGTCTCAACCCAGGAATACTTTAGAAATTTACAACAGTCCTTGGCGGCATGAACTGCCTCAGAAAATATTAAATTGTTCATTTCTGAAAATGATCAAGTGCAGGCTGGAGGCTGGGCACCTGTCCGGGTGTGGAGGGGATTCATCCAGAAGAGAGTGGCCGGATGTTCTCTCGGGTCGTTCCAGTCTTCGGTACTTCTTTAGCTCTAAGCCTAATTAGTATCTCTGACTAACAGTGTGACTTGGCCAAGTCTGCTTCCTCTCTGGGCCTCAGTTTCCTCATCTGTACAGTGGAGGTCTTTGTCTGCTTCGGGCTCCCAGGGATCTTTCCATACGTTCTTTGGAGAACAAGGGTCATGACAAGACTGCCTGCAGGACGGCACTGTGCTGTGACAGGTCACAGCCCTCCTACCCAGTGTGGACACCCTCCCTGCGTGCAAGCTCGGGCCACCCTAGGCAGTGACCTGAGGTTGCTTCCCTACCCGGGCAGAGAGACAGACAGGCTCATCCTCATTTCGAAAGTAAAATGTGAGTCCGGGAAACCTATAATGTTAGACATTAATTCTGAAAAGTGTTAAAAATTAAACACCTCCAAGCCATAAAACAGCATTTGTGTTTCTTAAGGAAGAGAGATGGAACTGCTCTGTCCCACAGAGAAGGATCAGCCGTTCTCGAGGGGCTGGTGCTGCCACCTAGGGAGGGTTTTGGAAATTTCACTAGGGAGTATTTTTGCTTGTCAAGGTGAACAGAGTGGCACTCTGTGGCCAGGGGCCTGAGTGGCAGACCCCACGGCTGGGGGGTGGGGGCAGGGTGAGCCTCCCACACTCTGACTCATGAAGTCAGAAACTTGCCTGTAGAGGACAGGAAGCGAGCCTAGAACCCAACTCTGTGTCACCAACAAACAAAAAGAATTGTCTACGTGATTTAAGTCTCACAGTTTTCCAGGAATGCAGGAATTGTGTAAATAGAGGGAAAACTATGCTTTTGCCCTTTCTTTCCCTGGAATTTTATCAAGAGTGGTTCAATAGCTCAGAAACGTCACCTTACTGATAGCACTGCAGCTTGTGTTATCTATGTATCTATCAAGAGACAGAGACGCTATAATGTTTCATCAAATTGTCTTACTTATATCCAAAACTGCTTCTCAGAGGGAGGTGCAAACATTTCATCACTTTATTATGTCTTCCAGAGTAATGGTGCTAAAGCATTCACTTAGTGAGCTGTTTACATTTCCCCTTATTTTCTCTTTTAGAGAACACTTCCAGTGATACTCTGTTTTTAAACTATGTGTGTAGGTGGATCATGTTTCATTCCGGGATAGTAAAGTTAATACCACAAAATACTTTTTACAAAAGGGGAAGGCACTGGAATGATACCTGGTGGCAAGGAGCATACTTCACACCCACCAAAAGAAACTAGGGATTCTTGGAGAGTTGACTGATTCCAAGTCTAGGTCAGGGAACAGATAAGAAAAGCCTGGAACGTCTTGTTGTGGCAAAAGTAAGAGAGCGCTCACAGAAGAACAGGAAGTGCTACAAGGACACAGGACTCCACTGGCCACATCTTGGATTATTGGAGCGTGACAGTAAAGGGTTATAATCTACTGGATAAAATAAGAATCCACGAGTGCACACTAACATACATGCATACCTCCCCAGATACATACACGGGAAGACAACGTTCTTCCTTGCAGTAGAAACTCAATGAATGAATGTAGAAGGAACGATGGGGTTAGCTAATCACCATGTGGTAACCACCACAATAATAACTGATTCAGGCAAGGATTACTAATAGAGGTTCAAATGAGAGGGTGAAGATCGGAGGAGTAACGGGATATTATACCATCTTGAAGTATCTTCCCACAAGGTACTTATTAATTCGGAAAGGGAAAATAGTAATTTTTCAGTGGAAATCTGGCAGACACCACTTAACCCAATGATTAAAGTGAACATGACCAGTAAGAAGACACGTTGACATCACATGCCTCTGGATGATAGCCCTGAGAAAGACACGACCCTGCTTCTGGGCTGTTCCTGCCAGAAATGCCGATCCTGAAGCGAATAATGCAGAAACCCCAGGCAAACCCAAATTGAGGGGCAGTCTGCTAACAACTAGCCTGTACTCATCAAAAATACCAACCTCATGAAACACAAAGAAAGACTAGGACATTCTCCCCGATTACCGGAGGCTTCGGAGACAAAACCGGATCTGGTTCTTTCCCTATACAGTACGGGGATAGCTGTCGAAATCCGGATCCATTCTCAATATGATTAGATTAGACAAGAGTATGGGATCGATGTTAATTTCATGCTTTTGTGGTGATGAAGGACAATGTTTTATTCAGGAAACACACATGGACGTGTTTCCGGGTCAAGGGGCATCACGTAGGCAACTTGCTCTCAAAAAGGGGAGAGGGAGGGAGACAGGGAGAAAACGAATGTGGTGAAACGTTAACATTTGGGGTTAATCTGAGTGAAGGGTGTGTAGAAATTCTTTCATTATTCTTACAATTTTTCAGTAAGTCTGAAATTACGTCAAAATGAAAAGGGGGCCATCAGGTCCAAGAAAGACAGAGAAGCACTATTACTAGATCTGCTCTAGCCAAACAGACCCTTTTATCTTGGTCTTCTAACTCTTTCGGAAACATGTGGGGTGAGTTTCAGAAGGAGGTGGGAGAGGGGGTGTGTGCTTGAGGGGCAGGAAAGCACGAGAGAATGAGTTCATTAACAAGCTAGAGGATCCGATCACTGCGTCCTGCTCGCCCCGAAATCTCTCCTCTGCCTTGTTTCCCTGAAACAGCTCCTGCAAAAGGCAACGACACAGAAAAGAAGCCGAACGAGAAACCGTTCCAGGGATCGCTCCGTTTCTTTGGAGACGAGGAGAGGAGGCACAGGCAAAGCAATTTTCATAATTTCCTTTTGAAACAGGCACCGAAGTCAAGATTGGGGCCCCTATTGTCTGGGAGAAAATGAGACAGGTCCTCAAGTGACCACGGCGACATCACTAAGAACTTTTGCCGAATGAAATGAAAGGACAAAAATTGAAGGGTGAACAATGACCTTTTCCTCGCTTTGGGAAGCAAGGCTTTCTTGACCTTTAAAATAGTCTCCCAGAAAAATGTTTACCTCTTTCACTTTTTCTTTTTAAAAGCTTTGCCGTTAGAGGGGGAAAGCACATCCAGGCAGCGGCTCGCTAATGATCATATTCATCTCACAATTCCACATAATAAATCAGTACCGCAAAGGAGCAAGATTCTAACAGCTGTGATTTAAAACATTAAATGTATTTGGGGCCAAATGGAAGTTTAGAAAATTAGACAAAAGGGCTTCTACTCTTGCAAAGTATTAATGCAGAGGGCTGTCTCTGAGAGGAAAAAATATCTAAGGGGGAAAAAAAAGTCAAGCCAAATTGGGATTCTCTTCAAAGTCTTCACTTTTTTCCTCTCCTAAATGATCTCTCACCAAAGAGTGAGGTGATTAGTCTCGAGATTAGGTTTTTATGAAAAATTAAAATAAGTCTACCTTCACATTTCTAATATGCCAACAACACCCAGAATACTCTAAGCAATCTTAGCACTGGCTTAAATTTCCATCGAAGACTGCAAAACTGCTCTCAATATTCACGCGTTTCACACAAATGCCTGAGAGTCCCCTTTGTGCTGGATGGTGGGGGATAGAGACGCCTCTGACCAGGGTCTGGCGCCCCAGGGTCCCCCGTCCAGCAGAGACAACGGATAACTAAATGTCCACTCACTGAGGGACACAGTGTGATTCTCGTCACAGCCCCGTGGTGCTGTGGGTGAGGAAATTGAAGCTCAGAGTGATGAAACCATTTCCCCAAGGTACGTACTTAGAAAGTAATTTTTTAAAAAGGATTTTAACCTTTGGGGTCCAAAGGTTAAACCCCAAACGCGTGTCTTACTACCTTTCAACCAGGAACATTTGTGCTTTGGGGTCCTATCATTGAAGGAAAGTATGGACTTCGGGCCCAGAGGAGCTGCCCATGGGTCTGGGTGCAGGGGAGTGGGAGGTGGAGTGGGAGAGCAGGGTATCGGGAAAGGTCTTCTTAGGTTCGGTGACATCAACTCTGATGCAGGGAAACCTTAGAAGAGTTTGTCAAGTGAGCAAGCGCAGGAAGAGAACCCCCAGCAAAAGAAATAGTCAGGAGAGGGGAGAAGGTGCTCAGATGTGAATCTTTCTGAATGGGCTTTAGACAGACCCAACAGGAAGCATGTCTTGGCTCTGCCAATATTGGCTAGTCTCAGCCAACCCATCACCCCACACGACTACTCTGGAAGGAATGTGCGGATGTGGCTTCAGTCACCCTCCGGGGGTGGGGGGTGGGCAGCGGTGAGGGGACTGCCCTATTATGGCCTTCGATATCCACACTACGCCAAGCCCGGGCGGCCCTGACCAGGCATTAGCAAGAAGAAGATTGATGACACTAGGCCCTTTGTGCTCCAGCAGAAAGCTTAGAGCAGAAATCTGTGCAGAACTTTCTTGAACTTTAGCGGGGAGTTTTATGGACACCCAGGAAAGCCAAATTCAGAGAATCGCAAAAGACTAGTGGACGAAGGGTCCTCGGTGATGCTATATAATCTTCTCTATTGGTAGAAAATGCGCTGAAGCCTCGGGAGAGGGGAGGGATGACTTGGTCAGGATCCCATAGGCGCTTAAGAGATGGCGCCAGGATATGGCACCAAAAACACAAGCAACAAAAGCCAAAACCAACAGGTGGGGCTACACCAAAATAAAAAGCTTCTGCACAGGGAAAGAAGCAATCGACAAAATGAAAGAGGCAAACTATCAATTGGGAGAAAATATTTGCAAATCATAGAGCATAGAAGGGGTTAGTACCCAAATTATACGAGGAACTCATACAATTCAAAGAGAAAGAAATTCCAATTAAAAAAAAGGCAGAGGGGGACGCCTGGGTGGCTCAGTTGGTTGGACGACTGCCTTCGGCTCAGGTCATGATCCCGGAGTCCAGGGATCGAGTCCCGCATCGGTCTCCCAGCTCCATGGGGAGTCTGCTTCTCTCTCTGACCTTCTCCTCACTCATGTTCTCTCTCACTGTCTCTCTCTCAAATAAATAAATAAAATCTTTAAAAAAAAAAAAAAAAAGGCAGAGGACCCAAAGAGACATTTTTCTGAAGAAGACATATAAATGGCCAACAGGAACATGAAAGGATGCTCAATGTCACTTATCATCAAGGAAATGCAAATCAAAACCACAATAACGGGGCGCCTGGGTGGCTCAGTCGTTAAGCCTCTGCCTTCAGCTCAGGTCATGATCCTAAGGTCCTGGGATTGAGTCCCACATCAGACTCTGTCCTCGGTGGGAAGCCTGCTTTTCCCTCTCTCTCTGATTGTGTTTCCTCTCTTGCTGTGTCTCTGTCAAATAAATAAATAAAATCTTAAACACACACACACACACACACACACACACACACACAATGAGACATTACATCATACCTGCTGGTGATTATACAAAGTGGTGCAGTCACGCAGTCACTAGGGAAGGTAATATGGAAGTGCCACAAAAAATTAAAACTAGAACCACCAGGAATCCCGCTTTTAGGTATATAGCCAAAGGAAATGAAATCACTAGCTCTAAAAGATATTTGCATCCCCACATTTATTACAGCATTATTCACAATAACTGACATGTGGAAACCAGGTTGGTGTCCATCAACAGACGAATGGATAAAGAAAATGTGGTGTATATATACAATGAAATGTTATTCAGTCATTAAATTAAAAAAGGAAATACAGCCATTTACATGGAAGGAGCTTGAGGGCATTATGCTAAGTAAAATAAGTCAGAGAAAGACAAATACTGTATGATCTCATTTATATGTGGAATCGAAACACAGAGAAGCAGAGAGTGGAATGGCGGTTGCCAGGAGCTGGAAGGTGGGAGAAATGGATGATGGCCAAAGGGTACAAACTTCCAGCTACAGGACGTGTTAAGTTCTGGGGATCTGATGTACAGAAACGGGGAGGAGATATTGTGTACTTGAGAGCTGCTCAGAAAGTAGACCTGAAATGTTCGCACCACATGCACAAAAATGTAATTATGTCAGGCAAGGGGGTAATTAACTAACCTCATACCTTATGTGGCAATCACATACAGATGTCAAATCATCACACTGTACACTTTAAACTTACATGTTACATGTCAGTTACATATCAGTCGTGCTGAGTTTGGGGAAAACAAAAAGAGGTGGGGCCAGAACTTGAACCCAGTCCACCCAACTCCAGTCCAGACCTTCGTTTCACATTAAAGGACTGTCAAGGGCCAGGATATATGTAACTTGTTTGGTATCACTGGCACTAGGCAATTCGTAGGTCTCAGGAAATATTCAAGCTACCCCAAGCCAGAAATCTGCGTGCACTGGCCATAGCAGAGTCACGTGGGACCACGAGCGAGCCTCGCAGATTCTGACCCTCCATGTCCTCATCGGCAAACCAGATAATGATGCCTCCCCAAACTGAGTGAGGACAGCAGAGGTTATGCATATAAAACGTACTGGGGAAGCTGCAAAGTTGTCAGTTGTCACCTGGGCTACTTAAAAGGACTTCCTAATGAATAGGACCTCAGTGTGCCTTCCCAGAGAGGGGCAGCCTCTTGGGTTTCAGATGTTATCATTTTTCCAGTAAACAAATCCCACTGTTAAGCAAGGGGCACAAGAGCAGCATGATATATCTAAGCAGGAGGTGAAGTTCTATTTTTGGCAACAAAGAAAACAAAACTGGAAGCAGATGGGGAGGTGAATCCATGCCTCCTACAGAGTCCCCACCAGCGGCCCTGAATCATCTGCCTTCTTCTGACAGCTGGGGTCTCCTAGCTTCTGTCCTCAGTCTTTGACTAATTCTGCACCAGAACCTTGAGCCACTGCGTCAGCCTCCGGGGGAGGCCACGCTGCATAAACAGAAGGTATTCCAAGCGGCTGCGGATGTGTAAGAGCTCCCTGCGTGGGTGGGGGTCGGGCATCACCAGGGAAAGGGCAGCAGACCAACCACCGTCTCACCGATGGCATTTTGGGAAGCTCCTCATGGCCCAAGTCTGGCCCACACCCTCCTAAAATGCCAGGCTGGGTCATGCTGATCCCCGGGCCCTCGGAGGAGCTAACTTCTGGTGGCTAAACTCACAAGAGACAACAATTTTTGGAACCGAAGCATCTGTATATTAATATGCAAATACACCTGAGTTGCTACTATGTGCCAGGCACTGGGATGTGCGCTAGGGATGAGTAAGACCCGTCTGGTCACTTGATGCCCTTGGGGGACTTGGAGTAGGAAAGAAAGGTGATTATGGTGGATTGGCTCAAGTGGCAGGAAGAGAGAAAAACAAGGCACTGCGGAAGACTTGCCCCTGACTTGGGGAGCAGAGTAGGTTTGTAGAGAAAATTTTTAAAAAGGGGGTCTGCAGAATTAGCAAAATGGATCAGGCGAAAGAAAGCAGTCCTGCAGGTAGCAAAAGGGCATGAAGACGAGAGCTGGGGGCGAAAGGAAAGGCATGTATAAAATGCAGAGCTAAGAGAGACCGTGCTACCTAAAAGGTTGACTATGGAAGGATGTCCCGGAGGGGAGGACGGGGTGGAAAATGGTGCCAGCTGAGGCTGCGGAGCGGGGCACGGCTCTACAAGGCAGGTGAAGGTAGAGACTTCATCCTCTGGGCCAGCCATCCCGTGACCCGAACTCAGCCAGATCAGCATAGCATCTCAGTGCAGGAAAACCATGGGAGGAACCAAGTCTCCAGAAGGTTATGTGACAAGCATGGAATCAGGACAAGGAATATACGCTTCCCACTGCAGGTTTTCTTTCTGCCTCGACTCTGACCCACTTATAACTCCACATTTTCCTAGTTCCTAAACCCAGTGGAGAACATTGTTCTCTGGGGGGTTTGCAAATAATGCACTTCATTCAGCCTCAAGGAACTGAATCAATAAAAGCTAACTGAGGATGGTAACTGGAGAGGAAAATGGGAGAAGCAGCCCAGGCTTGCTGGTTCCCTCCAAGAAACTGCAAAAGATTATGGAACAGGTTTTTGGCTTTATTCACTGAAAAATTCTTCTGCTATGAAATACAAACTCCTTCACCATAATAAATACTGTTTTGATAACAAAACTGTACTTTTCTCAAATACCCAGATGGAAGACCATATGCAAAATAAACTCCAAGGAATTTTTTTATTGGCCATCTGCTAACAGCGGAAAGCAAGCCCGCATCCTCCCCTCTTCACAGAAATTTCCACTGAGAATCCTACTTGCTTCCTGCTAGCGCCACCTGCTGGTCAAATGTGGGTGCCGGTTTTGCAGACAAGTATCAGGAGTGATGTGGATCTTCCCTGTCCTTTGATGAAATAAATATAATCTTAATTAACGTGACAAATAAAATACCCACAAAGTGTCAGGTTTGAGAATGTGTTACAGCTAATCACACGCCCCCCCCCCACTGTTGCCAGGAGTCACAAAGCAAAGACACCTCCTCCAACGCCTCTGAAAGCTCACTTCCAAGGCAATCACAAGACATTGTTTACCTCTCATAATTAAGTGCACCATTTCTAATAAAGCCTCATGTCTGGCTTCACCTGTCAAAATGTAAATGCACATATCTTTGAATACAGCAATTCCACTTGAAGATATCTGTCTGAAGCAATGCTGGCACGTGGGTATGAAGATAACTGCATAGGAGGGTATACCTGACAGAATTATTTGTTGAACCAAAGAAATAGGAGAACTACCTATAGGGTCATCAGTAGCAGAACGACTTTAAAAGTCGTGGTGCAGGGCGCCTGGGTGGCTCAGTGGGTTAAGCTGCTGCCTTCAGCTCGGGTCGTGATCTCGGGGTCCTGGGATCGAGTCCCGCATCCAGCTCTCTGCTCAGCAGGGAGCCTGCTTCCTCCTCTCTCTCTCTCTCTGCCTGCCTCTCTGCCTACTTGTGATCTCTCTCTGTCAGATAAATAATAAAATCTTAAAAAAAAAAAAAAGTCGTGGTGCATCCATACAATAAAGTACTTTGCAGCAGTGACACGGAAAGATGTATGAAATGTAGTAGAGGAAATGGCAGGCTAAAGAAGAGAACGCGGAGCATCATCCCATTTCTTTAAAGAAAAAGAACTGTGTGTGTTACAGCGTATATTTGTTCACATGCAGGAAAAAGCTGGAAGGATACACACTAGTGTTCAAATAACCTAATGAGTAGGGATTTTTTTTTTCACTCTTCAAACGTCCCTATATTCTTTGAATTCTTAATGGGAGCACATTGCTTTGCATTAAAACAAAGGATGTATTAAAAATAAGAATGCCACATTTGTTTAATCAGCTTCGCAGCTAATAAAGCATTTCATCATTATATACTCCCTGGATGTGTACAATCCCTCTGAGGTTCAGCTCACTTCCCCACTTAACAGATGGAGAATGGGGGCTGGAGGAAGGGACTTATTGGAGGTCCCAGGAAAATAAGTGATGGGCCGGGCTTCCCAGCAAGTGACTACAGTAGGGTTTTCATGGTCTCATTCTGCATGTGCCAAGCCCTGAGTCAGCAGATTCTAGATGAATATCATCTTAGAGACAAAGAAATCCTCTTTTGTATTAGGGAACTACCCAGTTTGAGGTACTTGTAGTATCAACCGAATGGGCTTTGACAGTTCAGGAATTCCAGTGCTCAAACCGGAAGAGTCCCTGTCAGTCATCGGATCTGGCTCCCGTTTTACTGATGATGGGTCTCTCTGAGGAGCTACCATCAGAAAGCCAACACTTAGACAGCAAGCACTAGCGCTACTTTCCATCTTCTCCACCAAATCTGCTCCTCCTCCTCTCGTGCGCATCTTAGCAAACAGCACCCCTACCAGACTCCGCCTTCTTCCTCACCTGCCTCTCCGATCCGTCTCAGAGTTCTGTAGCTTCCCCCTTCTAAATATGCCACATGCCTGGTCCTTTTCTGCATCACATTCCTGTCTTCGTGTCTCGGGACAAGCCTCAGCATCTCTGTCACCTGGCCAAGCCAAGCATGTCTCCACAGGTCTCACTCCTCTGCCCTCCCCAATCCTGTCTATACTCCTCCACCAGGAGGTACCCACATTCCTTCCCCATCCTCTACCTAACCCTCTCAAGCCTATTAATCTGGCATTCAAGGTTTCCCTGATCTGGCCTCTATCTCTCTAACTTTATCTACTGTCAAACCTTCTTCTTTTAAATTTCAGTAATACCAAACTCCTTAGCATTCCAATACGTGACACTATTTCACATCTATGCATCTTTGCACAAGCTACTGCTTTTGGCTAGAATGCTCTTCTTTGGACAGTCTACAAGGCAAGCTCATTATTTCAAAATTGAATCAGGTGTCACCTCTAGGAGGAAGTCTTCCCCCTCCCTCTAGGCCATCTGCCCTCTACCCTGACTAACCCTCTTATCGCCAGCGAAGTTTTACTCCTTTTTCTGGAGGAGTTCTGTACCTTATCCACACACATATTCAAATATCCACCCACAGTATAGCACAGGAAGTTCAAGTATTGACTCTGGAGCTAGTCTTCCAAGCTGTGTTACCTTGACAAAATCACCTAACCTCTCCGTGCCTCACTTTCCTCTCCTGTGAATAAGAGAAGAACCCTATTTGGATAGCTGAAGAATTTTAAATTAGGCAATCCAGGTAAAAAATACTCAGTAAGTGTTACTATTCATTCAGAGGACTTCCACTTCCAGCCAAGATGTACTGTCAGAAATTAGATTTACCTTCCCATCTGAAGCAACCATAAAATAAGACAGAATATATTAAGAATGGTTTTGGAGGCACTGGACATGAGGCAGCAAAGGACTATGATTCCTGAGGATTGAAAATCAAATGATGTGAGCCCTGTGACTGCTCCAGTTTATTGCCTGGAGAAAGATTGTAGCCCAATAGAACCTTGGAGCTGAGGAAATGAAATTGTGAGTCAGGGTGACTAAGCTAACTAGTGTTCTCAGGATGGACTACTGGAAAGGAGATTCCTTCACAAAGAGAGGACTCTGGAGATCCACAGAGGGTCTCCCATTAGTATTTAGCTGAGACAAATCAGTGAGTGATTCTGAGGAAACTACCTGAGGCCGAGGAAAGAACCACTCAAAAGGACTAGAGGTAGCAATGCCTGGTGCCCACACACAGCCTGGAATAGCGTCCGCTCTCACCAGCCAGACTAGAAAACACCATGGTCCACGGAGCATCAGGTGAAGTACACATAAGATTCTTGCCTCAGTAGTAAGGAATGATTTGGTTAGTCTGAACACTGCTCCAGTTCTGCCTGACAAAACTTAAAAACAAGACCCAAATCTATTTCTGAATGACTTAATTAGATCCCATAACAAAGTTCAAGAATATCGGAAGGATGCAGAAATGGACAAATTCATTGAAGGACAAACTACCAAGGCTCATTCAAGAAGAAAGAGAAAACATAAATAGCCAATGTCTGTTAAAGAAATTAAAATTTTAGTTAAAAACCTTCCCATTGGGGCGCCTGGGTGGCTCAGTGGGTTGAGTCTCTGCCTTCGGCTCAGGTCATGATCTCAGGGTCCTGGGATCGAGCCCCGCATCGAGCTCTCTGCTCAGCGGGGAGCCTGCTTCCCCCTCTCTCTCTGCCTGCCTCTTTGCCTACCTGCGATCTCTGACTGTCAAATAAATAAAATTAAAAACAAACAAACAAAAAAACCCTCCCATAAAGAACCATCAGATCCACATGACTTCACCGGTGAGTTTTACCAAGTATTTAAGAAAGAAATAATGCCAATTCTACACACACTTTCAGAAAATTTAAGAGTAGAGAATACTTGCAATTCATTCTATGTGACTAGAATTACCTTGAGAGCAAAACCAGGCAAAGATATTGCAAAATCAAAAAAAAAAAAAAAGAAGAAGAAGAAGAAGGAAAAAAAGAAAGAAAACTACCGAACAATATCCCTCATGAATATAGATGCAAACATTCTTTAAAAATTTTTAGAAGGTCAACTCCAACAATATATAAAAAGGATACTATATCATGACAAGTGGGATTTATCTAAGGAATGCAATGCAAGGTTTATTTGATATTCAAAAATCAATCAATATTATTTATATTGATAAACTAAAAAAGAAAATCTATATGATCATCTCAATAGAATCAAGAAAAGTATGTAACAAAGTCCAACACCCACTTCTAATTAAAAGCAAAACAAAATCATGGAAACAAGGAACAAAAGGGAATTTCATCAATCTAGTAAAGAGCATCTACAAGAAATCTACAAGTAACCCATACTTAATGATGCAAAACTAAAGGCTTATCCCCAAGGACCAAGAACAAGGCTAGGATGTCTTCTCTCATCCCTTCTATTCAACATTAGATGGAGGTTCTAGCCGATGCAATACGGTAAGAGAAATAAATAAAGGGCTGATTGGAAAGTAAAGAATTATGAGGACATGATAGTCTATACAGAAAATTCAGTGGAATCTACAAAATAAGCTGCTGAGTTTAACAAGGTTTCAGGATACAAGATCAATACATAAAAGTCAATTCTATTTCTATAAACTCAAAATAAACAACTAGATCTTGAAGTTTAAAATACAACATTGCGGGGCGCCTGGGTGGCTCAGTGGGTTAAAGCCTCTGCCTTCAGCTCAGGTCATGATAGAGCCCCACATTGGGCTCTCTGCTCAGCGGGGAGCTTGCTTCCTCCTCTCTCTCTGCCTGCCTCTCTTCCTACTTGTGATCTCTATCAAATAAATAAATTTAAAATAAATAAATAAAGTAAAATACAACATTGCCGGGGCACCTGGGTGGCTCAGTGGGTTAAGCCTCTGCCTTCAGCTCAGGTCATGATCTCAAGATCCTGGAATCGAGTCCCACATCGGGATCTCTGCTCGGCGGGGAGCCTGCTTCCCCCTCTCTCTGCCTGCCTCTCTGCCTGCTTGTGATCGCTGTCTGTCAAATAAATAAATAAAATCTTTAAAAATAAATAAATAGATAGATAGATAGATAGATAGATAAAATACAACTTGCCAATTTACCAAAAATTTGAAATACTTAGGAATAAACTTGACAAAAGATGGGAAAAACTTATGCACTAAAAAATAAAAGACATTGCCCAATGAGATTAAAGAAGACCTAAAAAAAATATATATATATATATATATAACATTACATATAAAATAAAAGGAGATATATATAAATTATGTATCAGAAACTCAATGCTATTAAGATGTTAATTCTACCTAAAGTGAAAAGTAGATTCAATGCAATCCTAATCAAAATCCCAGCAGGCTTTTTTATAGACTGACAAGCTGATTCTAAAATTCATATTGCAGATCAAAAGACTATAATAGCCTAGACAACTTTGAAAAAAATGACAAAGTTGGAGGACTTATATGACCTGATTGCAAGACTTATTGCAAAGCTACAGTAACTAAGACAGTGAGGTATCAGCATAAAAATAAACAAATAAATCAATGGAATAGAGTAGAGAATTCAGAAACACCCGCACAAACTTGAGCAACTATTTTCAACATAAATGCAAAGGCAGTTTGGCAGAGAAAGGTTAGTATGTTCATCAGATGTTTCTGAAACAAGTGGATATCTACTTCCAAAAAAAGTTAACTTCAATCCATACCTCACATCACATTCAAAAATTAACTCAAGTGAATCATAGATCTAAATTTAAAACTATAAAATTTCTAGACAAAAACATAAAATATATTTGTGAGTTTGGGCTCAGTAAAGGTTCTTATGTATAACAGCAAAAGCAGGATTCATAAAAGAACAAACTGATAAACTGGACTTCAACAGAATGAAAAATTTGATCTTCAAAAGATACTGTTAAGACAATGAAAAGATGAAGCACAGATTGGAAGAAAATATTTGTAATCAATACATCTGATAATTACCTATATTCAAAATACATAACGCTTGGGGTGCCTGGGTGACTCAGTGTATTGAGCCTCTGCCTTCAGCTCGGGTAGTGATCTCAGAGTCCTAGGATCAAGCCCCACGTTGGGCTCTCTGCTCTGCGGGGACCTGCTTCCCCCTCTCTCTCTCTGCCTGCCTCTCTGCCTACTTGTGATCTCTCTCTATCAAATAAATAAATAAGATCTTTAAAAAAATACATAACTCTCAAAACTCAGCAATACAAATACTAAATACTAATACTAATACTCAATTTTTTTAAATGGACACAGATATAAATAAATTTATTTCATTAAAGAATCCATTTAAAAAATTTTTAAATAAAAAAATTTTTTAAAAGAATGCATTTGGATGGCAAAGCACATGAAAAGATGTTCAATATCATTAATAACTAGGGAAACACAACCTAAATAATAAGAAAAGGCTACACACCTATTAGAATAGCTAACATTGAAAAAACTGACTAACACCAAGTGTTGACAAGGATGTGGAAGAACTAAAATCCTTATTCATGGCTGAGGGAATATAAAATGACACAACCACTTTGGAAAACAATTGGTACTTTCTTTAATATCAAATACGCACCTACTAGATGATCTAGACACTCCATTCTTTAGCATTTACTCAAGCGAAATGAAATCGTATGTCCACACAAAGACTCAGACATGGATCGTCATAGTATCTTTATTTGTTTTAGGACAAAACTGGAATCACTCTAAATATCCAGCAGCAGCTGAGGGTATGAGCAAACGATGGTGATGAAGGAACAGAAGGCTGGCTGAGGACAAAGCAAAAGGCTGACACTTTGCAACCTCCCCCCACCCCCACTCTTAGGTGGGACATATGAGACATTCTTTAGGCATCTCCCACCCATCTCAATGTTAATACCTTTCTAGAGGGCAAAACGACTTGGCAATGGCAAGGCCTCTGGTATCCCGTATCTTAGTAAGTCCTCTTTAGCATATGAAAATTCTACTGAAACCTCCCTTTTGGGGCGCCTGGGTGGCTCAGTGGGTTAAGCCTCTGCCTTTGGCTCAGGTCATAATCCCAGGGTCCTGGGATAGAGCTCCACATGGGGCTCTCTGCTCGGCAGGGAGCCTGCCTTCCCCTCTGTCTGCCTCTCTGCCTACTTGTGATCTCTGCCTGTCAAATAAATAAATAAAATCTTAAAAAAAAAAAAAAAAAAAAAGAAAGAAAGAAAGAAAAGAAAAGAAACCTCCCCCTTTTCCTCACTTCCCCCAACCCCATGGTACATAACCTGTCATCCCTCACAACTCCAGGGCAGCAGCTCTTCCTGCCCACAGGTCCTGTCCCCGTGCTTTAATAAACCACCATTTTGCACCAAGGATGTCTCAAGAATTCTTTCTTGGTCATTGGCTCCGGACCTTACCCCACCGAACCTCACATATATTCTAGAACTTCATCAATGGTGTACACATTCAATGGAATACTCCTCAATAATAAAAATACATGAATTACTGATGAATACTACAATCTAGAAGAATCCCAAAATAATTACATTGAGTGAAAGAAGCCAGAACAGCAAAAAATTTTAAGGAAAAAATAAAAGCCCCTGCTATTTTATTTTATTTATACAAATTTTAGAAAGTGCAAACTAGTCTTGATAAAAAGCAGATCCCTAGTTGCCTGGTGATAGGAGGTAGAGGGCAGGGAGAAGAAGAAAGGAAGGATTACAAAGGGACATAAGAAAACATTTTGGGGTCATGGATATGTTCATTATCTTGATTGTGTTAAGTTTCACGGGTTTTTACATATATCAAAACATATCAAACTGCACACTTGAAATATTTGCAGTTTATTCTACTTCAATTATATCTTAATTAAAGCTTTTTAAAATGTATGAGACAAATAGGCTATCTACATACTCTCAAAATATGTCCCCACAAAATACAAAGGAGAAATGGTAACTTTTTATGGAGAAACCTAACAGAAACTACCTTAACTAAGTGATCAAAGTTAACGTCCCCAGAAATAAGACGTCTTGACATCTTGTACCTCCTGATACACTGCACTGAGAAGGTCACAACATCACTTTGTAGTATTCTTATGAAAAATGTGTAATCTGAATCTAATCATGAAAAAATATCAGACAAAACCAAACTGAGGGAGTTCTAAAAAAAAAAAAGGACCAGTACTCTTAAAAAGAGTCAAGGTCATGAAAGACAAAGATAGATAAAGAACTATTACAACTCAGAGGACAGCAAGGAGAAATGACAACTAAATGCAATGAGTAAACACCGAGTGGATCCTGAACCAGGAAAAAGAGACATTAGCAGGACAATATAAAAATGCAAATAAGGTGCACAGATTATTAAGTAATATTATATCAATGTTAATTTCCCAGCATCGGTATTTGTAAAAGATGTTAACGTTAGGGGAAGCTGAATGAAGGTAACATGGGGCCCCTTCTATATACTATCTTTGCAATTATTATTATTATTTTTAATTTATTTGATAGACAGAGATCACAAGTAGGCAGAGAGGCAGGCAGAGAGAGAGGAGGAAGCAGGCTCCCGGCTGAGCAGAGAGCCCAGGATCCTGGGATCATGACCCAAGGTGAAGGCAGAGGCTTAACCCACTGAGCCACCCAGGTGCCCCTGCAATTATTTTTTAAGTAATTATCTCAAAAGGGTTTCAAAACTGAAGGTAAAATAAAGACATTTTTAAATAAAAGCTGGGAGAACAGCATTATCTGTACTACAAAAAATATGTTTAAAAAAATTCTTCAAGTTGAAGGAAAATAATTCCCAGATGGAATCCAAGAACTACTTAAAGGAAGGGAGAGTACTGGAAATGCACATATATAGGTGAGTATGCAAGACAAGTATACTCATTCTTCAGTTTCTTTACAAGATAATTGACTTTTCAATGCAAAAATAAAAACACTATATTGTGGGGTTTATAACTATATGATAATACCAGAAAGGATGAAGATGGGAATAGAGGTATACTGTTGTGAAGCACATATACTTTACTTGAAGTATGTAATACTTAAAGGTAAATGTGACAAGTTAAAGATGGACTGTGAACCCTAGATTCTAGGGCTAAGACAAAAACTAAAAACATTTTTTAAAAGAGGCATAGCTGGTAAGCCTAAAGAGGAGATAGAACAAAACACCAAAAACTCAATTAATCCAAACATATAGAATAAATAGTAAAGACATAGGAAGATGGCATACTTGAAACCAACAGTATTGATGATTGTGCTACATTTTAGTGGGCAAGCATACAAATTAAAAGGCAGGGATTGTCAAACTGGATACTTTTATCCCCCATAACCCCATTACAAGATGTCAACAAGAAGCAATCTTTAAAAATGCAAATAGGTTCAAAGTAATAGAAAGGTAAAAAGATATACCATGCAAATACTAAGCCAAAAGAAGCTGGAGGTACTGTATTAATATCAAAAAGAGTAAATTTCAGGACAAGGAAAATCACCTTCTAATGGAGTCAAATCATCAAGCTGACAACAACTTCAAAAATACATGAAGCAAAAACAGATATAACGAAAAGGAGAAATAGACAATGCACATAGAGATCTGGAAATTTCAACATTCCCTCTCAGTGACTGAGTGGACAAGTAGGCAGTAAATTAGTAAGGGATATGTGAACAGTACCAAGTACCAACTTGACCTAATTGACATTTACCAGATGCCACACCAACAACTCCAGAAGGAAGGAAAAGAAAGAAAAACGGAGAAAGAAAAAGAAAACGCAGGGGCACCAGGGTGACTCAGTTGGTAAGCGTCTGCCTTCGGCTCGGAAAAAGAAAAGCAAATTACCAATATCAGCAATGAAGTGGGGAGATCACTACATATCTCAGAGACATTAAAAAGTAAGGAAATACTGTTTCTCAAAACTCCCATCAGTAAACTGGACAACTCAGATAAATGAATTGATTCCTTGAAAGAAACATATTACCTAGCGAATCTACAAAAAAAGAACTTGTAGAACTAATAAGGGACTTGAGCAAGGTCACACACTACAAGTTCAAAAGTAAAAAGTCAACTGGATGTCTACATACTAGCAATGAACAATAGGAAACTGGAATTCAAAAAATACTATTTATCATAGCATAAAAAAACCAAAACTTCTTAGGGAAGTCTTGTACTCTGAAAGTTATAAAACATTGTTGAAGTCAACTGAGGAAAATCTAAATAAATGGAGAAAAAAGTTATGGATTAGATGAGTCGACACTGTTAAGATGTCCACTGTCTCCACACTGATCTGTAGATTCAAAGCAATCCCAACCCAAGCCTCAGTGGGATGCTTTGTAGAAATGGGCAAATTGGTTATAAAACTGATAGGGAAATGCAAAAGCACTGTAATAACCACAACAATTATGATGATAAACAAGTGGGAAGACTTGCACTACCTGATTTCCAGACTGACTCCGACTTGGAGTAATCAAGATAAAATGCAGTATCAGCATGAGTACATGCGCAATGAATGGAAGAAAACAGACCAAACACATACAGTCATCTGGTTTTCTACAAGATTGATAGGGTAATTAATTCAATGAGGGAGACCATCATCTTTACAAAACACGGCACTGAACAACTGAATATCCCTATGGAACAAAGTAAACTTCAACACTGATACATTCCAGACACGGAAACTAAGTTGAAATGAATCATAAAGGGGCACCTGGGTGGCTCAGTGGGTTAAGCCTCTGCCTTCAGCTCAGGTCTTAATCTCAGGGTTCTGAGATTGAGCCCCACAACAGGCTCTCTGCTCTGCAGGGAGCCTGCTTCCCTCTCTCTCTGCCTGCCTCTCTCCCTACTTGTGATCTCTGTCAAATAAATAAATAAAATCTCTAAAAATAAAAAAAATAAAGAAATGAATCATAAACCTAAATGCAAACATTAGAACTAACAAACCTCTAGAAAAAAAAACAGTATAAAATCTTCACTTTAATTGGTCAAAGATGCCTTAGATATCACACAAAAGCACAAACTATAAAAGAAAAAAAATGGTAAGTTCAACTTCACCAAAATTAAAAACACTTATTCCTCAAAAGGCAGAGTTAAAACATGAAAAGAGGGAGAAAATATTCGTAATACACAAATAAAAGACTTGTACCTAGAATATATAAGGAACCTACAACTTAAAAAATAAAATGCCCAGAGAAATGAGCAAAAGTTTGACTATACACTCAACAGAAGAAGACATTTGAATGGCCAAAAGGCATATGAAAAGATGCTCAACATCTGGTCATAGGGGAGGTATAAATTAAATCCACAGGGAGACACAACTACCCATCTCCCAGAATGTCTAAAATTCAAAAAACTAACAATACTAAGGCTTGGCGATGATGTGGAACAAACAGAACTCTCACACACTGTTGGTGACGGTGTATAACCACTTTGGAAAAAAAGTTCAGCAAGTTCTTATAGGTTAAACATACATATACCATAAGATCCAAAAATTCTACTCGTAGGTTTTACCCAAGAGAAATGAAAACATTTGATCACATGCAATGTGATCAATGGTTTTCAATCAATGACTTGCATGTGATCAGTCATGGCCATTTTATTTATAAAACCCCCAAACTGGGGATGACTCAAATGCCCATCAAGTGGGAAATGGAAAAGCAAATTCATACGATGGCATATTACTCACCAATACAAAGGGCTAAACTATACAACAAAGATGAATCTCAAAGATGTAATTCAGAAAGAGAAACAAAGACTCAAGTGTGTGATGTGAGATATATATATGAATGATTCCATTTACAGGCAAAACAAATCTCGAATGAGAATACAGACCGACCAGTGGGTGCCTGGGCTGGGGGAGTTGAGGAACGGACTGCATGGAGGCACAAGAGGAACTTAGGGGTTGATGGAAAAGTTCTCACGTATCTGATTTTGAAGGCACAGTTGACCGGTATCTCATTTAAATTCACGGGATAGTTAGACATAGAGTTGTGGAAATGGGACAGCAAGATATTCCACACAGGGACAAGGATATGAGCAGAGTCACAGACGTGGGAAATTGAGGGATGAGTATGAGAAGCCACCGAGAGTTTGTGTTTGTTTTTAATTTACTGAAGCATAATTTGCATGCAATACAATGCATTTTAGGTTAATAATCAGATGAATTTTAAGAAATGTATAAACCCATGTGACCACCACCCCACAGAGAGCTTCATTTTAAAAAATTACCACTTCAAGTTTTTTTGTGTGTGCTTAATAAATCATCATTTTATTACAAGTTTTATCATTTAATATTAAAACCAAAGCAACACACAGGCAATAAGACAGCTGATAAAAAGCACAGGACGTGGGACGCCTGGGTGGCTCAGTCTGTTGAGCGTCAGCCTTCAGCTCAGGTCATGATCCCAGGGACCTGGGATCAAGTCCCATATCAGGCTCCTAGCTCAGCGGAGAGCCTGCTTCTCCCTCTGCCTGCTGCTTCCCCTGTTTGTACTCCCTCTCTCTATGACAAATATATATAATCTTTAAAAAAAAAAAAAAAAAAAAAAGCAAAGGACTTGAGGTACCTTGGTGGCTCAATGGGTTAAGCATCTGCCTTGAGCTCAGGTTATGATGCCAAGGTCAAGCCCCGGATCAGGCTCCCTGCTCAACGGGGAGTTTCCTTCTTCCTCTACCACTCCCACCTGCTCATACTCTCACTCTCTCTTTCCCTCTCAAATACATAAGTAAAATCTTAAAAAAAAAATCCATAGGTCTTGAAATCAGCTCTAGGTTAAATTTCACTTCTCCAGCAAGTCACCCTTGCTTATCAAAGTCTGTTTCCTCTTCCACAAAATGGGATTATAATACAACCGACTTGACAAGATTGCTGTAAGGATTGAAAGAAATAACATTAAGCTTCTGGCACAACTCCCAGAACACAGTAGGGCCAGTAAATGGTATGAACCCTATCGCATCACAATAAGATCGGCATGTGTTGTACAGTTACCCTCAGAGGTGTGGTATGGACTGTGGAACCCACAGGCAAAGGCTTTGAAAAGAGTCCTAAATGAAAAATGGCAATCCTCAATTCAGTTTCCCTACTGGTACTGTCTCAAACAGTGGTGAAGGCCCCAAACTATTTCATTCTCAAACATTTTGCTTTGATATGGAATGGGCGATTAGAAAATGGAGTCCGGAACAGATTTAAAGTAGGACACTTGAACGGTTCCCCCAGGCCACCTCCACAGTGTATCAGACTCCTCCAGAGCCTTGAAACAGAGCCCGACTCCCTCATTTCACACCACAGGAAGCCGGGGAGACCACCCTGGATTCGCCTGAACAGTCCCAGTCTGCTGGGCTCGGCCACCAGCTTCAGCCCTGTCTCCCTCACTTTCCGAACACCGGCTCCATGACCCCGCTCCCAATCTCAGCCCCAGGCCAGTCTCTTCGTATCAAGATGGACTTGTTCCGCTTGCCTACCTGTCACCCCGCCTATTCACAGCAAGTGTACTATTGGGACACACCATGTACTGTTGGGACACTCCCTTGGCTAGCCGCAGCTTCCCAAGGACACCCCCTCCCCCCCGCTACCCACCCCAGCTCCCAGCACACAGGACTCAGGACCCAGCTTCCAGGACACAGTTGCAACCATGACATAATTCAAGGGTCCCGGGGACAGAGTGTCGTCTACCTGAGCAACAAAGAGCTGGAACTCGTCAGGCAGAATCCAAGAGCGAGGATAGAAGTTGTACTCCTCAGGAAAGAGATTCTGCATGATTCTCACGGCTCTGCTCAGAGTAATTTTACGCACCATCTCCGTCATGCCTAGGGAGAAGAGAAGCTGTGAGGTTTGAACAGCAGAGAGCTGCTAACTGTAAGACAGCCATGATCAGGGACTTTGAAAACCGCCCACCCGACATATTCGCTTTTGCAGACAGATAGGAGCTGTTTTCAACAGAGGGGAATCATGGTTTGGAAAGACCTACCAGATTAATGAAAAACTGGAGGTAATAGAGAGTTTTTCCTCCTTATCAAATGCCTGGGTTTTTTTTCCTCCTTATAAAAATGAAGCATCAGGGGCACCTGGGTGGGTGGCTCAGTGGGTTAAAGCCTCTGCCTTCGGCTCAGGTTATGATCCCAGGGTCCTGGGTTCGAGCCTCGAATCAGGCTCTCTGCTCGGTGGGGAGCCTGCTTCCCTCCCTCTCTCTCTGCCTATCTCTCTGCCTACTTGTGGTCTCTGTCTGTCAAATAAATAAATAAAATCTTTAAAAAAAAAATGAAGCATCAGTTGGAAGAAATGGGTTTTCAGCTAGTTTATTATTCCATTCTTGGTTAGTCCCCTCGATAATAGATAAAGACAAGCATTTACATCTTGCACTTAAAATTTAATGTCCTCTTTAATTTGGGGCCACCATCCATACTTCGAGGACTGCTTCCATTTTATACCCTCAAGAATATCATCTAGTGGACTCTGCTTACATTATGAGAAACTTAATTAAGTTGCTTTATTTTAATCTTTCATGAGTATTCAAGGTATAAAATAGAAAAATACACAGCTTTCAGCATAAAATCTGTCTCCTTGAAATAAGGACAGAAAGCAGAAAGGATATCACAGCATAATTTATAGTTTCAGGGGAGAAAATGGAATCTGTAGGAGTTCTTCAGTTGTAAGTACTGACAATAACATTGATAAGGCCCCATTAATTTGCCCAGAGGGGATTAAAATGACTCACTTATAAAACATTTTTAAAACACGGTGGATTTTTTTTTCTTAGAACATCTTTAAGAACTCAGACAAGAGAAGAAACTGTATAACCTTAGCAAATTTTAAGCAAATGGGTAAAAATTCTTTTAATTTTTAGGATGCTTATCTCTTAGGTAAATATCACCACTGAAAATGGAGACGAGAACTGGCCTTCACCTTGAGAAAGGCAACATAGTGCCATCACTGACACAAGGAACTGGCTTAGCCAAGTTATTTTTAACAGAAAGCAGAAAGTTTCGTGTCAGCCTGGCATGTCCGAATTATCACACATTCCAAATGGGCACAATCAGAACGAATGAGATTTCTTGAAATTCCCATGTTCAGGAAGTGAAGGGTGAACACTTGAGAATGAAGGTTTTAATAACCTATTTCTTGCTTCCCTCAGCATATTAAAAAAAGCAATAAATCTAAAGATCGCAGATTTAAGATGTCAGTGCCCAGCTTCTTGGTTCTTGTTTAGAAGGATAGAGAGAAGAATTAAATAAGAAATAAAGGAGCTTGAAAAGCACTAATAAACTCTGCTCTGATGTGAACTCTTCAATATTAAAGAAAACGCACTGAGGACACTCTTCTGAGCTTCCTAAGAAATAAGTATGCACCCAGAAAATTCTAGAAGTTTCCTTTTGGTCCCCTCCAAATTAGAATTTTTGAGTTATAAACACTGGAGCTAAACACCAAATACACAAAACAATAACTTCAACTGTTTTTGAAGCTTTTTCCTTTTCATTGACAACAGTTTATTATCATACTAGACTGAAATCCTTCATAACCAACTATAATACAGCACCTTACAAGTAGATGAAGCCTCCTGACCATTGTGCTACTTTCTACACTTCAAGGACCTTGTGACTGGGGAAGAAACCCCTGTTTCTTAGAAACCCCTCAGCAGGTTAGACAGACTCACATAACATGGACAGGAGGGCTATGAGTATAAGTGTGGCTTGAACGCTCCAGAAAAGTTTTGTGAAAATCCATGTCCGGGGCGCCTGGGTGGCTCAGTCAGTTAAGTGTCTGACTCTTGATTTTGGCTCAGGTGGTGAGATCCAGCCCTGCATAGGACTCCACACTGGGCGTGGTGCCCACTTGTGATTCTCTCTCTCCTTCTGCCCCTCCCTCTCCCTCTCTAAAAGAAAGGAAAGGAAAGGAAAGGAAATGAGAGAGGAGAGGAGAAAAGAAACAAGAAAAGGGGAAAAAATCAATGTTCAGGAAATGGAACACATAATCATTTGAAAGCTGTAATGGCTTCTTCTGTACTGTGGATCCTAAGTCCTCCAGCAGGTGACAGTTCTGCTCCCAAGTGTGCTTTTGTGCCAGTCTCCAGGTAGTTCTCTGCTGAAAACAGCTAACTCCAGAGACTCCCTGAAATCCAACAGCTACTTTTCCCAGACCGTTCTGACCCACAGGCTCTGGCCAACTCACCCCCATCCTCTGCCTAAATGCCTGTCTCCAGGAGGCCCCAGTGTAGACCTCCGTGGATCCACTTACCACCAAAACCTTTGTTCCACCACCATATCTAGGCTGTGTTCCCACCCGACCACTCCCTCCACCCCACATGGAAGCTGCTGCCATCCTGGCTTCTGGTGGTGGCTCAGAGACAGAAGTGGGGCGTGTCATCGGCTCTCAGGAAGAAGCTGGTGAGAGTAGCTAGGTTTCTAGCTGACCCAGAGCACATGTCCCCGGAGCAAATATGTGAAAAAAGAGGTCACTGGCAGGCTCTGCCACCTTCTCCCCGCTACTGCAGCACCTGACCCCTTCCCATGACCCTGGCCCTAGGCTTTGGGACACACTCTGACCTGTGCCACAAGCTCTAGGTCTAACCATCAGCTCCCCTGGAGATTGGGAACAAGGCAGTCTTTGACCTTGACTTTGTACTCCAGTTAGATAAGGAGAACTTCAACTGTCTTTCTGAGGCTTTCTGATTGCTTCGCCCTGGAATTTGGTGACCTGTCTTTTGCTCCTGGTGTCTGAGTAGCTGCCTCAGCAATGGCTTTGCTTTGTTCCTGCTTGTGTTCCTACCTGTTCACCCAAGCTACCCAGCATGGGTAGGGTCCTCCTACTTAGGACCTGAGCCTGGTGCCTGCCCTCCCACTGCCTACTTAGAGGTTCTTTTGAGGCTCACCGCCTACCTGGGGTTCTCAACGGGTCTGTTCCCAGATGTCCCTATGGTGGCAGGTCCCCTCTCAACTGGGAAAATGCCCTAACTCAGCTTGGAGCTTCCCACACCAGGAAACTTGCCTCCCACCGCTCCTGGGCCTGAGTTCTTCTCTCTGCCTCCCTGGAGTCTCCAAGCCTGGTGGGTCTCCAGCCCTGTGAAGCTAGGCGAGAGGGTAATAGTCTGATCCTGGGGCTTACCACACAGACCGGTTTAAGCCAATTTAAAACAAAAACAAAAACAAAACAAAATCTGAGCTATGTCGAGAGTCCTATTCAATCCGAACACCAGTGACAACAATGACTTTTGGCAAAAGCACATTCCAACCACCCAATGACAAGTAACTACTTCCGGATCCATCCTCTTCTCTCTGTTCCCAGTGCCGCTGAGGAGTTCATCTTTTGCCTGGATCCTGCAACATCCTCTGAACTCTCCGTCTCCTGCCTCTGCCCTTCCACCACCTCCAACGCATCCCTCTGGCGGGCCTTTCGAAAATGCAAGCTGGCCCATGTCGCTCTCTGGCCTAACAATGTCTCAGTGGCTCCCACGACCTTCAGACTGTAAGGATGCTATCCATAGGTCCCTGCTTATCTCGCTTCCATGGCCCCTCTCACACCTGACCCTTTGTCACCATCACAGGCCACCTGCCCTTCGCCGAATGAGCAGTAAACACCCCAAGTCTTTGTGCCAACTCTGCTCCTACATTTTGGAGGGAGGTCAGGCCCGTCCAGCCCTGGAGGCTCAGTTCATATGTTCTCCTGGGTCTCTCACCCTGTTTGTCCCCCAAGCAGATCTGGGTTGGGTCATGTGTTCTCATTCCAAGCCCCTAGGGCACCCCAGATTTCCTCTGTCTGGCACTTATTTTGTATCTGACTTCTCTCCCTACATGCCTCTCTCCTTGTCTTTGTACCCTCCACGCAGCACAGCGAGTGCCTGACCGCACGCAAGCTGTCCGGGACCTTCCTGGCGGGGGCCCTCTCCCTCTCTGCCAGAACGTCCCCTCCCCACCCCTGCCGTGGGCCGCCACACATCTCAGACCCTGAAAGTCAGCAAAAAACTGTGGCTTGGGAGCTGAGAATTGACAGTTTGGGACTTCTCTAAAGCAAAGACGTATCCAAATCAGATTATTTTTATAGAAAGTCTTAATTCATCATGTTAAGACATAATAACCCATCTTGGAGGATCTCGTCATAGAAAAGTGGCTAAAATCTAATGTGCTGACACAAACAAAATAACTCGCTTCCATATGCATCTCCAGAAGTTTTCAGTTTCTTCAGCATGGGCTGCATTTAGAGCTGTCTGCCACATTCAGGCGAACTTACTAGCATAAGAGACACACTGCTAGGATAAGGGGATACAGGAGAGACAGAAGATAAGCCTGGACCCAAACTAGAGCCAAAAGACAGGCCCTTCTGGAATCATGTCATAGCGAAGAATTGCTGTCTTCCATAGGGAGAGAGGATGGAGCCACACTGCCTCTCTGCCTAGAGGTTCGAGAGCCTGCTTTGTCATTAGAACTAATTAATTGCTGTTGGTAAAGTGGAAAATTATATGTTCCAGTCACTGGCATGTGGGATGCAGGCTAGAGCGAACTTGCTTCTTTGGCATGAATATTCTTCTATCATTTTTGATGATGAAACTAGTCCTTTAATGAAACTAGTCCTTTGAGGGTGTTTTTCTCTAATTTGTGTTCCAAAAGGAAGCTATGACTTCTTTTTACTCACAGTCATGAGATGAGGCACAAGCAAAGAGGGGAAAACATAAATAAATGAAGCCTCATTCGAGGATTCATGTCTTAGCAACTCTGTCCTCATTGAAAGAACTGTTCTCTTTCAAATTACCTTCTCCCAGGACCCCAGTAAGTCCTTCGAGGGGCATCAAAAAATCACCTTTTATGAGCAGCAAGACAGAAAAGAATAGTTATCCCATTGAACTGTGTGTGCAAGAACCCGGGCTACCAGAATCCTTCTTGCTCTCCAACAGAAGCCTCCCTCTTCTCTAACTGTGGGTGCATTTTCTAGCTCCGGTACCCCCGGAAACCAATAAAGGTAGAAAAGTTAGCCATGTTACCAGATGACAAAGCATATGGTGGAAATGATCCCTGATGGGCAAATTGCATAAATACCTGGTAGGAAGCCGTAGCCTCAGGCTTCCCTGATGTAAGGATGCTCGTAACTCAGCAGGACCCTGCTGGGGGCCCTGGAAGCTATGCTTTGGAGAAGCGATGTGAGATAAAGCTCTTGAGGGGTGTCTAAGCCAAGACAGACCCACGTCCACCAATGTAGGTCTTGTCTCCCTACACTTCCGAGCTTTTGCTTGAGGGGGGGAGTCTAGCCTCTGGCACCCATGCAAAGACATCGCTGGAGAGAAATGCCTGACCTGACTGGCTGGCAGGCCATGTTTCCTGCCCTATGACCTTATAAGTGAATCTGAGCCAAGTGAGGCCCATGAAAGTCTGAACACTTAATTGAACCCCCCCCCGCCCCCAGTGGACATGGCGTAACTCGCCAGCGTATCATGTACGGCTACTGGGTTTTCTTTCTTTCTTTCTTTCTTTTTTTTTAAAGATTTTATTTATTTATTTGACAGACAGAGATCACAAGCAGGCAGAGAGGCAGGCAGAGAGAGAGGAGGAAGCAGGCTCCCTGCTGAGCAGAGAGCCCGATGTGGGGCTCGATCCCAGGATCCTGAGATCATGACCTGAGCCAAAGGCAGAGGCTTAACCCACTGAGCCACCCAGGTGCCCCGGCTACTGGGTTTTCTGAGACATGGTTTCTTAAGGACATGGCATAGAATGCCAAAGAAAGAGAGTAAATTGTTTTTTAGTTAAACTCTATGCATACCATGGGGCTCAAACTCCTGACCCTGAGATCAAGAGTCACATGCTCTCCCAGTTGAGCCCAAAGGCCCCCTAGAAAAAGGGTAAACGGAATTTCATTTTAAGAATAAGCATAAATGATATCACACTAGGAGAAAACACTTGTATTTAGGCAACTACACTCTGACTGCAACCGTATAAAAGCGATACAAAAATATGGTTAAGTTTTGGGAGGAAATACAGAAATATTCACATTGCTGTTTGTTAAATGAGGGACCGGATTCAGGGTGACGCCCTTTTTAACAAACTTATTCACTATCTGGGGCGCCTGGGTGGCTCAGTGGGTTAAAGCCTCTGCCTTCAGCTCAGATCATGATCCTAGGGTCCAGGGATCGAGCTCCACATCAGGCTCTCTGCTCAGCGGGGAGCCTGCTTCCTCCTCTCTCTCTCTCTGCCTGCTTCTCTGCCTACTTCTGATCTCTGTGAAATAAATAAATAAAATCTTTTTAAAAAATTAAAAATTTATTTACTATCATATTATAATATGGTTTGTGCATGTTATGTTAACATTTCTGAATATAAGAGAAAGACCCTCTGGCTGCCTTTGCCACCCCCACTGGGCCAAATGTTCCTTCCCCCGGGGGCATACCCACTCACCTTACCCACCCTCCTCAGGGAGCCTTTAAAAATAATGAATAGCAATTCATAGCAGAAGAGGGTGGCAGAGATTCAGAATAAAGTGGAAAGGCATATGGGGAGGCTGGGGACGGAGGGAGGAGGAGTTGTAAAGCGTTGGCTCTGACACCTTCACGGAACAAGTCCCCCTACAGGAAAGCCTCACTGGGATAAGGTCCCGAGGTCTAAGGTAGGCACTGTCTCAGCCTGCCGTTCCCAACAAGGAGACTGGTGTATCTGGTTTTAAAAATGGTACCTCCAGGGATGATATGTAAAGAAAGCAGAAGCTGCTAACCTCATTTTTGTGGCATATTCCTAGAATTTTAGTACTTCTGTTCCTGGCAAATAATTTATGTGAAGTGGTCATTTTTTTTTTTTCGTTTTGAGAACATAGTCTCCTCATTATACCTTCATAGTATAACTCAGAAGGTGAAGATCATGTTCTTCCACTGGTGAAATTAGTCCAGGAAAGCCTATCTTTTTATTTTTGAACCTCCAGTCCTTAATCGGTTGGTGGGTCCAAACCTGATGACCTCTGCGTTAGTTAGCTTCCCTCCCAAGGTCAGGGTGCCACAGTGGTAAAGGCAGCAAGTCCCAATGAAGAGTCCTTGAGTCTGAGCTCAAAATGCCACCTTGTTTTTGTAAAAGAGAGCGCCCTCACACAACCTAGAAACATTTTATGATGCCAACAATAACAGCAGATACCTGGAAACTTGTTCACTTGGCCGGAGAATATGTCATTGTCGTGAAATGAAACTCCATGCCAATAGATGTCACAAGGCAAGCGTCGGCCAAATGGGAACTAGAAGACAGAGGGGAAAAAACTGTGACGATTAACAAGAACTAGAGGAGCAACTATCATCCTGGCTGGCTGTTACATACACATTCCCCGTGACCTGGTGCATATCACATGACGTAATGCTCATAATAAGCACGTGAAGTAGATGAAAGCCTTTCTCATTTTATAGGTGAAGAAACCATCTCAGGCAGGTTAAAGAACTTGCTCAAGGTCACGACCAGGGAGGGGTGGCATTCTGACTCTGTGTAGCAGGCACCATACTCATGGCTTCACACCTAACCTTTCATTTTAATCCTCCTAACTACCCTAGAAAAAATTGTTCCCATTTTACTGGGGAGAAAATTGGGGATGAAAAAGGTATCTAATATGCCCAAAGTAACACAGAGCTGGTAAGGAGAGGAATTGGGATTTGAACCCAGGTCTATCTGAACCCCGAGCCATACTTCTCTTTCTCTAAAAACTGCAACTCCCAAGTCAGTCCCCGCAAAAATGAGCTCACGCTCTCTCGCTCACACTCTCTCATTCTCTCTTCCCTGCCCCCCCAAACACACACGTTCCATGAAGGGAGGCTGCATCCCCAGTGTTTCCTGGCATTCAAGAAAAGCTTTTTGGATAAATAAATGAACGAACTGGGAATGGTAATCTGACTCAAGGTGACATACCAGATTCTCTCTTCGAGGAATTTGGAAATCTGAGATGCCAGGCAGCCTCTGCTGCCCCTTGATCTGGAAGTGATAAAAAGCCAGAGCCAGGCAGATGTGGTTGGCTGTGAGCACAGAGAAGCGAACGCAGCCCAGCTGATGAGAGAGACAGAAGGAGGAGGTGCAGAGAGGAAAGTGAGACCATGTGGCCCTGGTGACAGACTGAGTGACTTTAGTTCCTAGGGCTTCTAGATCCTAGGTCCAGACTCTCCTGAGCCTCAAGGCCCCTCGTGTCCGTGGATCCTGTAAGACAGCCTTATATTCTTAGAATATAGCCCCTCTTTGCACACACTATAGGGTTTCCTTATTAGCAGCCAGAAAAATCCCTCTGTGAGACAGAAAGCCCTGCTCTATCCACTATATCCTGCTGCCTCTCAAAGTTATCAGCAAGTTCTATATTTACAGAATTCCTTTTCTTAAATCTATAAGTCAGAGGACCCTTGTTAAAGGAAAAAAAGTGAGGATGTGTCAGTTCATATTTGGAACTTGCTTGTTAGAAGTCCAGATGAAGAGAGATGCCAACACACTGAACGCAATCACTTGACTTTCCCATCCTAAGACTACAGCTAATCAGGATTTTTGTCTGCTCCAAGTTGAGAGAGCTTAAGTTCCAATGGAAAAAAATAGCATTACTAATGAAATGGTGGTGACTTGATGCTTTCCAACTATTCTAAATTAAAATGAAGGCAAAGAGACTAAGCCCTTTAAATCATTCACATTATTTCAAAGCTGTGCCAAAGTAAGGCATATGTTACACACTCTATTAGCATGAACAACTTTCATCTATAATTTATAGCATTTCACTTGTTTTCTTTGCATCCAATGGACTGAAGTTATTAATTCAGTAGTCATAAATACAAAGAGATACAGCATATGTTACTTTCTTCCAGCTGCTAAGTGCTAACAGAGGGAAGGGGAAAATAACTTCACCAGGGAAGTTTCTCTAAAAAGCACACTATCCAAGCAAAGTTTACTAAGATTTAAGTGACCGTGCTGCCTGTAATGTGGGACCAACACCTGCTCCATGTCCGCAGATAACCAATGACTCCTTATCACCTTTACAGTTACCCTTCAACCCTTGCCAACCTCATGAGTCCCAAATTCACACTTCATTCAGCAGTGCCTTCAGCTCTCTCAGTTTTGAGAAACTGTGGGTTTTAAAAATCCATTCATTCAATAATTGCTACGTGCCAGACACTGTGCTAGGTGCTGAGAACACAGAGAAACACAATTTTAAATAGGTCCCAGGACTTCAAAATCCCTCCTCTTTTTAAGATTTTTTAAAAAACTGCTTAAACATCATACTCAATGGTGAAAGACTGAAAGCTTTTCCTTGAAGATCAAGAATGAGATAAGAATGCCCACTTTCACCACTTTTATTCAACAGAGTATTGTAAGAGCAAAAGGCAAGAAAATGAAATGAAGTATCCAAATTGGAAAGGAAGAAGTAACATTATGTTTGCAGATGACATGATCTTATATGTAGAAAACCATAAAGGTTACACACACATATACACATACAGTTAGAAATAATAAATGAATTCAGAAAAGTTATAGGATACAAAATCAATACACAAAAATCATCTTTTCTATATACTAACCATGAATGATCCAAAAAGGAAATTAAGAAAACAGTTACATTTATAATAACATCAAAAAGAATAAAATACTTAGGAATTAGCTTAAACAAGGAGACAAAAGACTATATGCCAAAAACTATAAAATGTTGCTGAAAGAGATTAAAGAAGACATGCATAAGTAGAAAGATATCCCATGTTCATGGATTAGAAGACTTTATGTTGTTAGGATGTCAATACTAGACAAAGCAATGTACAGAGTCAATGAAATCCCTATCAAAATCCAAATGACTTTTTTTCTTACAGAAATATAAAAATCGGGGCGCCTGGGTGGCTCAGTGGGTTAAGCCGCTGCCTTGGCTCAGGTCATGATCCCAGGGTCCTGGGATCAAGCCCTGCATCGGGCTCTCTGCTCAGCAGGTAGCCTGCTTCCTCCCCTCTCTCTGCCTGCCTCTCTGCCTGCTTGTCATCTCTCTCTGTCAAATAAATAAATAAATAATCTTTAAAAAAAATTAAAAAAAAAAAAGAAATAGAAATATAAAAATCTATCATAAAATTCATGTGGAATCTCAAGGGACCCCAAATAACCAAAATAATCTTGAGAAGGAAGAAAATGTTGGAGTTATCATGCTTCCTAATGCCAACTTACAATAAAGCTAAGATATCGAAACAGTGCATAAAACAACAATGAGATACAATGAGATACCACTATACAACTACTAGAATGGCCAAAATCCAGAACACTAACAACACAAAATGCTGGCAAGGGTATGGAGGAACAAGAACTCTCACTTATTGCTGATGGAAATGCAAAATGGTACACCTCCTTTGGAAGATAGTTCTTAAAAAGTAAACATACTTTTACCATATGATCCAGTAATTGTGTTCCTTGGTATTTACCCAAATGGGTTGAAAACGTATGCCCAGAAAAAAAATCTATACATGAATATTTATAGCAGTTTTATTAATAATTGCCAAAACTTGGAAGCAACCAAGATGTCTCTCAGTAGGTAAATGGATAAACCGTGGTGTACCCAGATAATGGAATATTATTCAGTGCTTAAAAAAATGAGTGATTTAAGCCAAGAAAAGACATGCAGGAATCTTAAATGCGTATTTCTAAATGAATGAAGCCCATTTGCAAAGGCTACACACTGTGTGATTCCAACTATATGACATTCTGGAAAAGGCAAATCTACAGAACCAGTTAAAAGATCAGTGGTTAGCATGGATTAGGAGTAAGGGGAGGGATGAATAGGGGAAGCACAGAGGACTTTCAGGGTAGTGACACTACTCTATATAACACCGCAACAGTGGATACATATCATTTATTCATCTGTCCAAGCCCACAGAAGGTACACTACCAAGAATAAGTTTTTTTTTTTTTTTTCTCTCTTTTTTTTTTTAATTTTTTATTTTTTATAAACATATATTTTTATCCCCAGGGGTACAGGTCTGTGAATCACCAGGTTTACACACTTCACAGCACTCACCAAAGCACATACCCTCCCCAATGTCCATAATCCCACCCCCTTCACCCAAACCCCCTCCCCCCGGCAACCCTCAGTTTGTTTTGTGAGATTAAGAGTCACTTATGGTTTGTCTCCCTCCCAATCCCATCTTGTTTCATTGATTCTTCTTCTACCCACTTAAGCCTCCATGTTGCATCACCACTTCCTCATATCAGGGAGATCATATGATAGTTGTCTTTCTCTGCTTGACTTATTTCGCTAAGCATGATACGCTCTAGTTAAGAATAAGTTTTAAATCATGGACTTTGAGTGATAATGATGTGTCAGTATATGTTCATCAACTGCAACAAATGTACCATTCTGGCAGGCGATTCTGATAGCTGGAGAGGCTATGCATATGTAGGGTCAGTGACCATATGTGAAATCTCTGTTCCTTCTGCTCAATTTTGTAGTGAACCAAAAATAGTTCTAATAAAAAAATAAATTAATAAAAACCAGGATGTTACTGGCATAAATACAGACAGACTAATGGGATAGGATACAGAACCCAGAATTAAACCCTGACATATACAGTCAAATTGTTTTTGACAAGAATGACAAGACTATTTGATGGGGAAAGGAAATTCTGTTCAACAATTGCTGCCAGGAAAACTGGATATCCACATGCAAAAAGAATGAAGTTGGACCCTTACTTTTCACCATATACAAATATTAACTCAAAATAAGTAAAAGACCCAATCATAAGGGCTAAACCTCTTTCTACTAAAGCTCTTAGTAGAAAATACAGGGAATAAACTTTATGATATTTAATTTGGCAATGATTTCTTGATATGACAAAGTACAGAGAAACAAAAGAAAAAATAAATAAATTGAACTTCATTGAAATTAAAACTTCTTTGCATTGAAGGACACTTGTCAACAGAATGAAAGGGAAGTCCATGGAATAGGAGAAAATATTTGAAAACCATGTATCTGATAAGGGATTAATATTCAGAATATATTTTAAAACTTTCACAACTCAAGAACAACAAAAACAATTTAAAAATGGGCAAAGAAAGGACTTGAATAGACATTTCTCCAAAGAAGACATACAGATGGCTAATAAGCACATGAAAAGATGCTCAACAACACTAATCACTAGGAAAATGCAAATCAAAACCACAATGAGATACAACTTCACACTCATTAGGATGGCTAGCTTAAAAAATAATAAAAAGGAAATAAGTGTTGATGAGGATGTAGAGAAATTGGAACCCTCAGGCACTGGGAATGTAAAAAGCTGCTGTGGAAAATAAAATTGTCACATGATCCAGTAATTCTACTTCTGAGTATTTACCCAAAAGAACTGAAATCGGGGACTCAAACAGATACTGATACCCAAATGTTAAGCATTATTCACAACAGCCAAAGGTGGAAACAGTCCAAGTGTCCATTAACTGTCCATCAACAGTCAAAATGTGGTATATCTATACACTGTAAGATTACTCAGCCTGGAACAATATAGATGAGACACTGAAGACATTATGCCAAGTGAAATAAATCAGACACGGAATGTTGTGTGGTTCCACTACTGCGAGGTAGCTAGAGTAGTCAAATTCATAGAGATGCAAAGTAGAACAGTGGTTTCCAGGGGCTGGGAAGGTGTTGTTTAGTGGGTACTGAATTTCAGTCTGGGGAGATGGAAAATGTCTGGAGATGGATGATACTGATAGTGGCACAACAAGGTGAATGTATTTAACGCTACTAAATTGTACACTTACAAGCAGTTAAGATGATAACTTTTGTTATGTATATTTCACCACAATAAAACAACAGTAAGAAACTGTCTGCTTACCCCTGGGGGGTAAGGGGCCATTCCTGGCTCTACTCTGAATTCTCTATAGCCTGGAATGCTACGTGGCTTTTCATGGGGCAGCTGAAAATAGACAATGTTTCTCAGACTCCCCCACTCCCCATCTTTCTAAGGTCAGCACCATCTTCCCAGTTATCTAGATTCTAAATTCTAAAAGGAGTCATCTTTCCTTTTCTCTTCTTCAAACTATTTTGGAAAAAGGACTAGTTTTGGGGTCAAAAGACCTGAGAGTTCTAGACTTGTTCCATCACTTACTATGAGGTCTTAAGCAACCAAAATTTTTGTGTCCTCCGTTGACTGAGATGAGAAAACATGTCAAGGTGCAACAGGAACCAAACAAGATAATAGAAATGAAAATGCTTTGTACATTCCACAATACAAATCTGAGTTGATCGTTGATTTATTTACTCATTAAGTGTTAAGAAACTAGTGTGTGGGGCAGTGTCTCAGGTGGCAAGGACACAGGGGAACATGTCTGCTTCCATGGAGCACACAGTCCATGGGGGAGAAAGAGTTGACTCAAATAATCACTTCCAACGTATCCGCACAAACTATGGTAAGGGCTGTGAAATGAGGTCCAGAGAGCAATGAGGACACAGGGAGAGCCCAGCACATCTGGGAAGTCAGAGAAGTCTGCTCCGAGTAGGGGGACCACATGTTCATTAGCCCAGGACAGCTCCCCTTTACACCTGGTGTCCTGGTGTTAATATTAATACAGGGTTGTTGTTGTTGTTGTTGTTGTTGTTTTCCACTTTCAAATGAATCCCAGTTTGAACAGCAAACTGAGTGGTCACCCTGCTCCTGAGTAAAGGCTATTTGAGCTGAGATTGGAAAGAAGAACAGGCAGATGAGGAAGGAAGAGTATTCTAAGCAGAGAACAAATAGGTAAAAGCCCAGAGGTCAGACTGACCATGACGCACTGGAAAGCCTGAAGACAGGTCAAGATGGCTGGGGGTACAGGGGACCAGAGGAAAGTAGTGTGACATGTGGCTGAAGACCTAGACAGAGGCCGATGGTGTAGGGCTGCCCCCAGCTGGATAGGAGAAACAGAAGGTCATGTGGAGAGCAGACGAAGACAGACCAGAGAGACAGAGAGCATGACCCATAAAAGGCCAGCGGGGAGAGTGTTTCAAGACAGAGAGAACAGTGAACAGCGTGAACGTGGCTGACAGGTCAAGTAGGCTGGAAACTAACAACCGCCCGCTGGCTCTGACGACATGGAGAGCTTCAGGACCACGTCAGCCCACAGGGATCACCTTTCTGGTCCCTTCAGTGCCTGCTACGCTTATCACAACACACTGTTGTGTACTTCATGTGCAACCCGAATCTCCCTCAGAACGCCAAGGATTTCTAGGACCTGGAACAATTTGACATACTTGTCTTGGGTATCTGAGAATGACTAACCAGGTGTCCAATTCGTCCTAGGCCCATAGGAAAATTAGAACCATAATCCTGAGAATTACCCATAACTCCCTTCCCTCCCCAATACCTAACTGGTCAGCAAGTCTTCCGTTTTACCTCCTAATTTATTTTTACATTTCTTCTCTCTACTTTAATGCCCAGTGCCGTTGTCAAACTTTGAGGCTTCCTCTCTCACCTGGATGAGACGTTTGTTAGTCACACATGAACGACAGTAACTAGCACACCCTCCCCCCACATACTACCATCTTTGTCACAAAAAAAGATTCTCCCTCAGCGTATACACCTGTGTGGACCCAAAATCCTTTTCCTTCTTACCTAGAAGGACTAAAACAAACTTGCCAGGCTCCTGCAAGAACTAAAACCATTAAATGTCCTTTGAGCATATTTGTGCTTAAGGAATTGATGTCCGGGTCCCCCTTCTAATAAATAGCCCAAAGAGCGAGTTCAAACCCCCTGAGGGATTTTACAAAATGAAATTTCACAGTGAATGCTGATGAAAGCACAATTCACATTTCTGTACTTTGTGAATGATTTTCTTCATAAAGCTTCTTCATGAAAGAAAATCTTTCAAGTGATTGGGCATAAAAGTGGCAAATAAGCTTTGATATGGGCAAGTGTATGTGTAATGTATCTACAGGGGGAAATGACCCAAATTACTGCTTTAAAATGAGAGGCCCAAATTGCTGTGGGGAAATCCAAGGAAGAGGTAGAAGCCAGAGCAGCTCACTTGGGCTCGGAAGAGCACCGCTCCAGCCTCAACCTGCCACACCCCACCCAGAGACTTTGACACGCTGCTGACCTTGCCCTGCTCTAGCTCATCTACGGTGGAGTTAAACAACAGCTGTAAAACCCATCCGCCTCCCTGGGCTATCATGCGGACTGAGGTAGTGCCTGAGAAAGCACTTTGTAAAAAGCAAATTGCTGTTATGTAGGATGGCCTATTATTTTTAATGCCCAAGGAAATCACCTCAACGAGTAACTTCAATTAAAAAAGATGCCAACCAAATATCAAGCACCATTAGGACAGCTCTTGAATAAGAACACCGCAGTGTACTTGCACTTGGGAAACCCTAGCTGACGCCCCCGGGCAGAGCTAATGGATTTCTCTCCAGTGCCCCCTCTGTATTCAGTCGATGCCTATAGTACAGGCACTGCCTTGCAGGGTATTAATGTCTACATGCCTGTCTCTCCATCAGACAGAAGGCTTCAGGGTAGACATACTTGATTCTCTCCACCGTCTCGCAGGCCTACCATCTGTGGTAGGCAGCCTCTAAGATAGTCTCCAATTATCCCTGCCTCCTGGAATTCGGGCCCTTGTGTAGTCTTCTCCCACAACTGGCACAGGCTTGGTCCATGGAACCAAAAGCTACAGCAGAAGAAGGGATGGAATGTCGAGACTGTGGCTTCTGTCTTGGGTGCACTCTGTGTGCGTGGGGGGTGGGGTGGGCACGCGCATGTCTGGCTGGCTGGCTGGCTGGCTGGCTTCCATCTCTCTCTCATCATCATCATCACTCACTATGGAGAGTGCCTAGGGGGAGGGAAGAAATCAAAGCCTCCTGCCGAAAGCCGTGGGAATGAACTTGGAAGTGGGTCCTACTGTCCAGATCGAGTCTTCAGAGGCTGCGGCCCCATGAGAGACCCTGAGCCAAAACCGCAGCTAAGTCACTCCCAGACTCCTCATCTTCAGGAAGTGTGTGAGTAATAAATGTGTGATGTTTTCACTGCTAAGCTTTGGAGAAATCTATTACACAGTAGTAGATAATGAATACACTATTCTGGGTTTATAACAGTGCCTTAGAGAATGAAAGCATTCTAAGAATGAAGGAATTTAAGATTAATATATCCTTAAAAGAAATTCAATAACTATTATTTATTCAGTACTTAATTGTGTCCCAGATATCTTACATATATGCCTCCATTTTGCACATGAAAAAAAAATGCAATTCTGTTGCTGGTAAGTGGCAAACCCAGAATTTGAAGTCATATTGATCTATCTCCAAAGACTGTGCTCTTTTGGCTCCAATAAGGTGAATGGATGGGTAGATGGATTAATCTGTTGGGGGGGGGGGGAATAAGCATGTATATCTATGAAAAAAAAGAGCTGTGGTTAACACTTCAAGGAAGAGCATAGCCCAGAGAAAGCCCAGAAAAGACCAGTTAAGACAAGAAAAGAATTGAGCAATTGCCCTTCAAGAATGGACTGAAAACATAGCACTCTTTTCTTTAATCAGGAAAGCAAGCAGACAAAGAAAATACTGGTGGAGATCCATCAAACGCTGAAGGGTGTGACCAGATAGAAAATGACTCCATCTGCCAAATCTGAGCATATCAAAAGAAGATGAGTCCCCTCTTTGAAGCCTGAGAGAGGCAGGCTAGCTCACTCCTCTCTTGTTCACATCTCAGCTAATGGCATCACTATCCTCTCAGACAGGTGAGAAGCAACAACCACCCAACTGAGGGGTCACAGGGAGATTCTGGGGTCCCACCTACCTGTGGAAAGTGGGCTAACAAATAAAGCCCTCCCGATGCAGGGGAGGGATTGGCCAGCTTCCTGACCACAGCATCTCTGGATGGGGTGGGTGGTGGAGGGGGAGTCCATACATAGGGCAACCCCAAGCCTATTTCTTCAGCAGGAACAATAATGACAATGTGATTTGGGTTATTAGATGAATTAATAATGCATCTAAGGCACCTAGCCCTGTGCCTGGCACATGATGTGAAATATACAGTTGGTGTTCAAAAAATGCTGCTTTCTTTCTTCTCTCCATATTTTCCCAACACCCTTCACCCCATACTTACTGACTGGTAAAATATTACCCAAAGGAGATGGTGGAGGGGGTGTTTTCTAGGGCTAGTCCAAGGTTAAAGGTGCACAGGGTATATCCAAGGTATTTGAACTCATATAGGTCTTCCTGGATATGCACCTAACCTCTGGGGAAAGCCTATACGCACACCAAATCTCCTTGACCTGACTTCCAGAACCTGGGTTCAAATCTCAACCCTGCCAGCTTCTAAGGCTTTTGGTTTTAACAGCTGAGAAAGAGGACTAGCAAAGCCTCCATCACAGAGGGTATCGGGAAGATTAAAAACAACTATGTAAGTGAAAAAATGTTTGTGACTAGTCTGGCACATAGAAGCAGCTAAGTTAGTCCTTGTAAGGACCTATCTAACCAGAGGCTTCCATTAAGGTTAAACAACAACCTTGTTGTTTAACCCTTAAACTGTCCCTGCTCCCAGTCCCCAGGGGACTGACTTAAAAACAAGTCCTGGAAACCATCCCCAGGTAACAAAGCCCAAATACAAGGGTGGGCCAGGCCAGGTGGAAACATCCGATCAGTGGGGGGTTGCATACTGTCTCCCTAGCTACCAAGGAGTATGAGCCCCGCCCTTTGGGAGCCCTTTGGGCACCAATTCTAACCAAGGTGTGATAGGCTAGGTCAAATGTCTACTATAGGGTAAACTGTAATTCAATTGGTCACCGAGCATCACTGTGCAGCTTTCTCTGTGTGTTACAATCTAATTGGCCACTTGTCCGTGGCCAGGCCCAACCTTTGGCCTTAAAAGCTAGTCTGTGAAACAGAGAAAGGTCGCCCTCTCTGTAAGAGGCGCGGCCCTGGCCAGTCAGTCTGATTCTTGATGCCTGGCGCGAAATAAAGCTTTGCTTAACCTTCGCTTTGTATCAGTCTCGCTCCTTTAATCCCAGACCCATTTTGGGGGGGCATAACAGTCCTATTACAGTGACAGTGAGCATCCTGGATTGTTCTTCACCTAATTGAGTCCCATGGTGAGAGAGGCAGAGAGGAAAAGTCCCCAGACATCTCCCCCTATAGAGAAAGCAGAGGTTGGCCCTCAACAAATCCACCTCTTCTAAAACAGTAGTGAATCAAGCATGGCTCCAGGCATTCCAGAGCCGGCCTGGGGTCAAGGCAGATGCATTATCTGTGTGATGGTCCAGCAGGAACAACTGTTTCTGCTCCATGGGAGGAAAGTTGAACTGAGGAGAGGCTATTTGAGCTGGGTGTGAAATAGGTGCTTGCCAGGCAGAGATAAGGAGAAAGGAAAATCAGGTGGAGGGCAGAGTGCATGCAAGGCAGGGATTCTGGAGAGCACAAGAAGTTCCACGTACCCACAGCCCAAGGTGAGTAGGCGAGATAAAGCTGGATGGGTCTCACTGACCCAGACAGGTCATGAAGGGCTCACGGGGCAAACGGACAGAACTTGATTCTGCAGGTAGAGGAGAGCCAAGGGACGTGCTCCAGCAGGGCTACGCCAGATCTGACTGGACTGGAGAATGGAAGGGAGGTAGAACAGAATTAAGGGCAGCCAGATGCATGAGGAATCCGGCCAAGGCTAGGAGAGTGGGGACAGGGTGGAGCGGTGATGGGGCAAGGAGAGAAAGAGTGTGTTGCAAGTCGGGGTGAGGGAAGGCACAGAGGTGTAAGAGCACATCACCAGTTTCATGCGTAAGAACAGCTTTGGCAGCCAGCGCACTTTCAAGAAGCCCCTTCTTTCACGCCCATGGGCTGACAGTCCTCTCTCACCTGCTCCAGATTCCTACTTGTTGGAGACTCTGAACAGAGAGGATCCCACAGGGATAACTAGCACTCTGAGGAGCCTTCCAATTTAATGAAGTTGCCGTCTGGCTCCAATGGGTTTCCCAGGAAGACAATAATTACTCATCCACTAATAGAGCCAATAAATATAGCAAAAGGATAAGTAATTAACAACCTTTGCTGGAAAGTAGCAATTCTTGTGATCGATGAAGTTTCCTTTTCCTGTTCACTTCTTGGTTATTGCAAATATGATATTCTGGGTAAGCGTGCCATTTGTCGTTCACTGAGTTAATCACCAAAGTACATTGTAATTTTTTATTAAATCCATTCATTATAATTGACTCATATGAATTAGAGCTGGAAGAGCTGTAGTGAGGCCTCCATCCACCTTCCTTCTGCTTCTGATCACAAGGCTTCTAATGAGATCAGAATTGTTACCAAACAATTGAACTATAGAAAAAAGGCCCATGTTAGCAGGAGGAGAGGAGAACCTTGCCCCTCTCATAATTTCAATGCCCCATAGCAATCTCCTCCAGTTATTTATTCTGGTATCTAATTTCCCACTTGAAAAGAATCTTTATTAGTAGTAATTATACCAGCCAAGAGAAAAAGAAAAACTTCACAAACTTCTAAAGTGATTTACCTCTTGGCTTGCAGTTTTAATTAAAATTTCAGTTTATTTGGCAAATCACTCTGAAAAGATCAGATACCAAGTTGGCACTATGTTCTTTTTCCACTTTCCAGTGTCACAAGGGTGACACAAACAACAAAATACCCACATTAAGTGACTCTTACTCCATTCCACTATAACTCAGCCTATGAAAAAGGGTTGCAGTACCAATTATATATTATAAATTAACTCTAGTACGTTCTGCAAAATTATTGACGTGGTTTGGGGCAGGCTGCTCCAAAGTGCACCACTCTGGTATAGTATTTTGAATTAAAGTTACATTAGAAACACACGATGCAAGAAGGATGCTCGGACTGTCCTTTGTCTCCCTGAGAGCAGAAAATAAATCTCCCATGTGAAAGGTGCCCTCTCTATACCCAGAGGAAAGGAGAAATTCTTATTACCAGCAAGAGAGAATTTGGAACCTCATAGACTATGTAAACAAATCTTGTTACTTCCTCTCTAACTTACTACCTCAAGCTCAAACTTCTTTGTCTTGTCAGTTCCTCACAAATTTATTGTTTCCTTGTTAAAAAAGTATAAAAGATAGCTGTTGGGTTGCTTCTTTGGGTCTCATTCTTCTGGGCCCCGGTGAACGGGGGAAAGTTTGTTTTAAAGTTTAAAACAAACTTTAAGTGTGTTTATTAACTGAAACGGAAGCATTCCAGTAGCACTTTCCATTCCAGTGGCACTTTCTTCCCAACCAGGATTATCAAATGACTTTTGTTAAAGTCATGCCCAACACCTCTTCCAGCAGCTCATCCCCAGTTAACCAGATACCCAGGATCTTTCAGGACTGTCCACAGTGGCAACTGCACCAGGAAGCTGGTCAAATGCACCATGGTTTAGCTGGAACATCAATGCATTCACTCAACACACAAGCACATTTTGCCTTTGAGCCAGGCGGTATGCTCAGAGAATGCTGAGAGGTTCCACATATGGGTTGAAGTGTCCGTGGTGGGAGACAAAAGCTGGAGAGGTAAAAACAGGAGGAGGATGAATGAAAGAGTCCTTACCTCCAAAGAGCTCACAGCACAGCAGCTGAGTTAGACACACAGACAGAGCACTGGATGCCTGTAGCCACCATCCTATCAAGCATCTACTATATACCTGCCCCCGAGCTGAGCTCTTTACCCACAGGGTGACATTTAATCTCTACATAGCTTCCAAATGGCCATCATACTCCCATTGCACAGAAGACGCAACCAAGGCTCAGAGGGGTAGGTGACATTTGAGCTTACTTTTGAAGGACAGAGAGGTTGCCAAGGCTACAGAGGAAAGAGGTCACTGAGAGGAAGCAAAAGCCTGTACAAAGGCCAAGTAAGAGCCTGGAGACACAGTCCTCCTCTGCCTATGGTCATTAACTGTCTGAGCTACCTTGGGCGTTATTGGATCTCTTTGGGGCCTGTTTCCCCGTTTGCCACATGCAGGACACCTCTTATTCTGCAAGTCTAGAAGGGCCTGTTCGTCTTTTCCAACAACTGGTTGATTTGTTTTGACCCCAAAGCACCCAATGCTATCTTAATTATGACACTAAGGGACAAAGAAGTGGTTTCCCAGAGCAATTATTAGATAAAGGACAGACTTCTTCCACCCTGAATTCATTTGCTTCTCTGACCCATGAAGCCACCTGTAACCTCCCAGAGACATCTCACTGCCATCTCACTTGTAAAGTCGCAAGTACGCAGCACATAATATAGATTCAATAAATTATAGTCACAATTTTATTATTATAGAATCTATATTATGTGCTGCGTACTTGTGACTTTACATGAGCTGCTTCAATTCGCCCTCACAACAACACTATCAAGTAGATAGAGATATTGCCATTCCACTTCACAGATGAAGAAACTGAGACTCAGAGCAATTAGGTAACTTAGTCTTTAGTAGTGTGTCTAGTAAGTGGTGGAGCAAGGAACAGAATCCAGCCCCATTAAGTCCTCAGTTCCCAGAGAACTAAGTCTAGGAGAAATGAATAAGGTTCTTTTAACAACCATAGATTCCAGTGACGCACACCATACCGAGGTTGGTGTGTGTTGGACCAGACAGGGGCGGCCTCAGAGGAAGGGAGCTACCCCCACCTGGGAGCTCTCCGGGGTGCTGAACTGCATCTGCTCAAGTACTCTGACTCGGAGCACCGACATCTGTCTCTTCTAACCCTCACCTTCTGATTTCAGTGCCCATTAGGGCTGCTAACAGAACAGAATGAATGGAAATGGAGTACATCTGGGAGAGAAACAGTTGACTTTTAGAAGTACTGAGCTGGAGGGGACAACAGGACATTTTACTGGAACTATCCCACAAGGCATTAGAAATACAAGAATGAGAGAAAAGTCAAAGCAAGAGGTAAAAATATGGGAGTCATAGAGGAGAGAACTAAAGAAAGGGTGAGTGTATTTTTGGAATGCTTACTGAGAAAGGGAAGCAAAGGGCCAGGGTCAGAGGCCCGTTAGCAGTCCTAGACAGTGGGTACCAGGAACAAATAACTGAACTCTCCAACCCCAATACTGCACTGTGTTCAGAGAACACAGAATTTAGTCCGTGGTAGCTTTGAACCTGTGAAAAAAATAACCATAACCACTCCTCAACCTCCCCCCCAAAAAGAAAAAGAAATTATAGTCCTCAAGGGAAAAATAGAAATTAGCTTGCCATAGGTGACATGATTCAAGTTACTCAAGGTCATACTCACTCTTACTTCAAGTAAAATGGCTCCTTATAAATTTGAGAAAGACCCTGAGCCTCTCTTTGGCCTTTCAAACCATGGAGCCTAAAGGCTTCCATGTTGGGATATTTATAAACACATCTCTCGCTCTGCTGGTAACAGAGGTATTAGAAAGTCACAATAATTATCTGGTTCCATCCCCACCTCTACCTTCCTACACACCTTACATAGGAACAGTTACACTCTTGTACCAAGTTTGTCTTTTATGCAGGTAAACATGACATGGATCAACTCAGTTAAGCACCAGGGATTCAGAGAAAAATGTGCAGTTCCTGTCTTTAGGATGTGAACTTGTAAATAAATCATTCATGCAACATGGCAAACGCTCTAGCAGATGAGAGCCAAAGAGCTATGGAAGCACAGAGAAGGGTGTGGGTTCATCTTCTGGGAGAAGAGATGTGGTTCACTAGAAATTTGAAAGATTAGCTGGAATTTGCCATGCCCAGAAGGCATGAAGTTCTGTCTAGGCTGGAGGAGGCCCATGTGCAAAGGCAAGGATATACAAGGCAGCATGATTAGAAGTCTCTTCGGAGCAGGAAAAGCATCTCAGCCATTTCTGTATTCCAGGTGCCTCCGCCCAGTGTCTGGGAGGGAGTGGCAAGTCACAGATGCTGGAGGAATGAGTGGCCTGTGGTTCAGTGCAGAGGAACAATGCATGACAATGGGGTCTTGGAACAGAAGGGGAACTGAGTGGAAGGAGAATCTCTTAAGCTTCAAAACAAATCCTGATGTGAAACCACTTAGCCATACAGCAGACATGTGCCAGCGATGGCCCTCGTCTCTCCAGTCCAGGCTCTGATAACAACTCTGCAGGTGAACAAGGCAGCTGTGGGAAAGGAAATATACCCCCTTAATGTGGACCAGTTCGAGAGTGGTGGTCTAGTTCTCAGCTAGAACCCACCTGCCAGGCTTTTGAAAGGAATTACCAGTAAAAACAATCCAAATGGAATGGGAGCGGAGAAGAGAGTGTACAGTCCTCCTTATCAAATTGTTGGGGGTCTCCTTTGGTTTCTGATGTTGAACTATACTGTCAAGTTCCAAATTCTTCTCATTATTCACAGCTCAGCACAGCCGACAGCTGTAGCAAAAGCCACTGCTTCACTAGCTCCTTGAGATGAGGGGCTGTTACTCCTCTACTAAGTATTTAAGCAACATCTTTTAATTTATATCATGGCTCAGAACAAACTGATTGACGGCCTAGCTCAGTTGCCAATGGCAGCTGGTATTTCCCTGATAACCAGATAATGAGGCAAATAGCATGAAGTGTGTGTCACCCTGATCCACTGGCATGGTTTATTAAGACAAAGCCAGCCCACTCACAGCTTTCAGTCGGCTTCCACTGAGTCCAGGTTCTGAAGAACTCTGGGATGAGTTTAAACACCTCTGTATTTTTGTGGTGTTATAAACTGGTGCTTCCTGGGGTGCCTGGATGGCGCAGTGGTTTAAGCCTCTGTCTTCGGCTCAGGTCATGATCTCAGGGTCCTGGGATCGAGCCCCACATTGTGCTCTCCGCTCAGCGGAAGTCTGCTTCCCCCCCCCCTCTCTCTGCCTGCCTCTCTGCCTACTTTTGATTTCTGTCAAGTAAATAAATGAAATCTTAAAAAAAAAAAATCCAGTGCTTCCTGAAGAAACTGGGCCAGTAAAGTTAGCTTTGGGGGAAAAATCTGCATTCTTTTATTATAACTTATGATTAGTAGAAAGACTATAGGATTAAGAAGCAGGGGACCAAGATTCTAGTCCAAATTAATGAACTCATCCACTGAACAAGCATTCATGAGTGCCTAGCATGTGCTAGCTATGGGCTAAATGCTGAGATAGAACAATCTGCCTAGTGTTTACTCTGTGCCTGGCACAGCTGTAAGCTCTTCACATGTATAAAATCACTCAGTGCTGCTAACAGCCCTAGGGGGCAGCAATACGATCATCTCCATCTTACAGAGAGGAAATGGACACACAGAGAAGTAAAGTAACTTGCCTCAGTTGTCTGCTTGTTTTAGAGAGAGAGCCATGTACCCATGCACATGAAAACAGGGGTGTGGGGTGTAGGGGAAGGTCAGAGGGAGAGAGAGAATCTAAAGCAGGCTCCACGCTCAGCACGGAGCTGACGCAGGCTCAATATCACGGCCTGAGCCAAAAGCAAAGTCAGGCACGTAACTGACTGAGCTACCCAGGCGCCCCAGTTGCCTCCTTTTTTAACTTCATAAGTGGCAGAGTTAGGGCACAAACCCACCCAGTCTGACTCCAGAGATCAGATGAAGCTCCAGCCTACAGAAGCTCAGAGTTTCTTGAATGGGCATACAGCTGTGGCCACTTAATGGCTCTATCACCCAAGGAAAAGCTTTTAATCTCTGTATTCATTTTCCATTGCTGCACCAAAATACACACACACACACACACACACACACACACACACACACACACACATATACACACACATACACACACACAAACAAACCCAGTGGCTTCAGACAACAGCCACCTATGGGCTCACAGTTCTTTAGGTCAGAAGTCCACCATGGTATGCTGGTGCTCTGCTCAGATCATCACAAGGCTGAAACGCAGGTGTCGCTAGGGTTGCAACTCCTGTTTGGGCTCAGGATCATCTTCCGTTCACTGTATGGAAAAATTCCTCTCCTTGCAGCTGTAGGGCTGAGGTCCTTATTTTCCTTAGAGCTGCCAGCGGGGGACCATACTCAGCAACTCAAGACTGCCTCAGTCTCTTGCCATAGTGAGCCCCAAGGGGAGTTCACAAGACTGGATGTTGGCTTTCTTCCAGGCTAGCTAAAGCACGTCTGTCTCACTTCTTCTGCAACTCAGCCAGAGAAAAATGCTCTGAAACTGCTCACCTGATTTGGTGAGGCCCACCCAGGGGAATCTTTCTTTTGCCATAACAAAATCACAGGAGTGACAGCTTATCAAATCCACAGGTCCCACCCTCACTCAAAGGGAAAGGATTACATATGGGTGAAGGCCCAACGGGGTCATCTTAGAATTCTGCTTGCCACACTTTCTGAGTTTTCCCATTCCTGGTCTGAGGCTAGATTAGACGATGATGGTAATACTACATATATAGTGATTTACAGTTTAATAAAGATCTTTCCATGTATATTATCTCACTGGAACCTTACAATCCAGAGAGTCAGGTGCTCTGGGAGCAAAGGTTAGCCTTACTGGCAGGAAAAAGAATCTAAGGGTTAGTGAATTTAATAAACTTTGGCTTGCCACACTGCGAGAGCAAAGACTTGAACTCAAGTCTTCTGATTCCAACACCTGAGCTCCCTCCTGCAGTCATTGCTGCCACACTGACTGAGAGGACCAGACACATTGTGGTGCCAGGGCCACAAATGAAGGGAAAAGAACACAGACTCTGGAGTATTCAAATCCAAGTTTGCCCCTTATTAGTGATAGAGTCTTGGGCAAGTCACTTCCCTTGTCTGGGCATCATCATCTTTAAAATGGGTGGAGTCGGATCGCATGGTCTCCAAGGGCTCTTCTAGCCTCAAATCAGGGGAAAACGGCTTCATTTGCACTATGGAAGATTTTTAGCTCCATGTTTCCACTCTCTTGGCTGAAGGAGAACCTCATAACCCTTTTGTAGGTATACCTGTAGTTTGGGGGAAGGTTGACATTTTATTAGATTCCTAAGGCTGCCATAACCAGTTATCATAAATCGGATGTCTTAAAACAACAGAAACATATTATCTCACAGTCCTGGTGGTCAGAAATTTGAAATTAAGACACTGACAGGGCTGGTTCCTCCTGAGAGATCTGAAAGGGAATCCATTCCATGCTCCTCTCTTGCTTCTGGTGGGTGCTGGCAATCCCAGGCACCCCTTGGTTTTGAGATGCATCACTCCAATGTCAACCACTTCTGCCTCTGTCGTCACATGGCCTTCACCTCTATGTACCTCAAAGTCTTCTTCTTTTCTGTTTCTTATAAGGACACTCATTGGATTTAGGTCCCAACCTTAACCCAGGATCATCTGATCTCAAGATCCCTAACTTAATTACCTCTCCAAAGATTCTATTTCCAAATAAGGTCCCATTTGCAGATATTGGTTAAGACTTGGACCTGTCTCTCAGAGGGGGGGACACAATTCAACCCACATCATAAATGGACTCATACATCTCACCACTGATGAAATATAGGTGCTTTCCAACCCTTCCTCGTTACAAAGAACACTGCAATAAATATCTTCATTGTATCTCTTTGTGCACAGAGATAAGAATTGTTCTCTAGAAGTGGAATTGTTTGGGTCACAGAGTATACACACTTTTAACTCTGTTGGCTACTGCTACATATTTTCACCAATGGCGTGTATGTGAAATGGTAGCTCATCATTGTTTTACTTTGCATACTCATGATAATACTAGTGAGACTGAATTTTTTTTTTTCAAATGTTTATTGGACATTTGAGTTTCCTCTTTCAATGGCTTAAAAAAAAAGCCTCTAAATAAGTGATTCTCTATCAAGATTGTCCAGGAGCTTTTCAAAAGTATGGAGATGCTGATCTAGCAGAGGTGGGCTGAGAGCTAGACATCTAAAGGCTAAAACACTTGCCAGGAGGCCAAGGCACAGCCCCAGGGAAGGACTACTGTATGAAATGTAGTTGTGGGTCTTACTGGCACTTGGTTGTTATGCTGTCAGAGTGCATGGAGGGCTGCTATCTCATACAAAACCTTGAAACTGCATTGAATTGGGGGTGTTGATGGACCAATGCCTATCACTCTGGGGCTCCTTTATGAAGGCCCTCTGGGGAGATTTCTCTTAGCTTTCAGTACTAGGAAAAAATATATTTCTCTTAAGTGTTATCTTTCATTTTCTCTGCTGGCACCATGACTTCACAGCTTGGTGTGTTTCTGTTTTCTCTTGGTAACCAGAAAGTCCAGAACCAAATCTGTGTCCCATCAGAAAGACTGTACAAAATCTTCAGATCTCACATTGCTAGACACTAACTTACTACACCATTTTTATTGTTCCTTTGCTCTGATTTTTTAACCTAAACTTTTAAAAACTTAGAAAAATCTATGTATTTTTGAAAGCCACTTTACATGGTTTTGGGGAATAAGATAGGCATAAATACCTATTAAAATAAGCTTATATTTTACCTTGTGAGATGTAAGTGATAATATACAATTTATGCTGAGTTAAGGCCCTCCTTTCAAAACTGACCTATTTTCAAAACTCATCAACGATAATAACAGTTCTACTGTTGGTGTTTAACTAGAAAAAAAATTTCAAAGATGAACTATTCACAACATATCAGTGAAAATGATTAACACTAGAAAATGGGTTACATAAATTGGCTAGCTGTAGCCATTCAGGTGCAGAAAAGACAGGACTGGGTTTTACAACACAATACCATTCATTTCCAAGTGACTGTCATTGAGTTTCTAAGTGGTGCAAAAGCAATTGCATTTATATGAGACCTCCTATATTTAGTTTGGTAGCTTTAGAAGTGAAATTAATTTTCAAAAACTTTTGCAAAGTTTTTTTTTTTTTTTTTTTACAAAGCAGTTTAACTTTTGGTTCCCTGGTTCCTGTGTCCCTTAAAACAACAGAAAAGCATGCTAATGCTTGCTTTGCTGTCATCTCAATTCCTTCAGCCAGCTACTCCATGGATGCCAACCAATTCACCCCAGTTTTCACAGGATGGTCCAGGTTTCAAAACTGAAAGTCTAGTGCCCCAGGCCCTGCCTCAGTCCTGGGCAAACTGGGATAGTTGGTCGACCTGACACTGGGGCACCTTCCATTTGCCACTGTGTCAGAGGAAGAACCATTAATGGTTCTTCCTACACTTGAAGTCTGAATGGCAGTCACACAGCCCTAAGTGGGTCCCAACTGGGAGGGAAACAAAATAAAATTCTGAATTTGCTTCACCTACTAACACCAGTCTGGATTTCACAAAAGATTAGAAGAAATCTTCACAAGACAATGTTCGAAGTCTCCTTCTAAAGAATTCCAGGAAAAGAGAGTCTGTAAAGCTACCTTTGAAACCCATCCTACCACCCATGATCTTTCAAAAATACTAAGTCCGGTCTACAGTGATACTGTTTTCATTCTTAGCACCAAATGAATAAAGAAAATGTAAAGATATGCTATCCACAGGGAGTCAGGTACAAATTATTAGAGACTTCGAAGTGGGTCACCAGAATAAGGTTAAAAGACCGGCAGAAGATAGTCTTTGGACTTGGTGGGGGAGGGGGGTGGGCAGGGAGAAAGGTAGCTGCATTCTAACTAAACCTTTGAGAATATTAGAAACCTTTTAGAATAGTGTATTGAGCAAACAGCCTTAAAGCCTATTAATCTTTTCCATTCAGAACTAATAATCATAAGTGGGTTCTCCAAAGTTAAGTGCTAAAAAAAGAAACAACAGGCCCCAAAAGGATTTTCAGCCTCTCCAGGAATGTAATCTCTAACCAGTCCATCTGGAATTACCTGATCCATACTAGTAAAGTGATCTGCCTGATAGAACCCTGCCTCTCCCCAAAGGAAGGTGATCTGGCCCAAAACAATCCATTTTTTGCTAGAAATTTATTTTTCCTGCTCCCTTCTGCTTACACAAACCTCTCATTTGTACAGTTCCTTGGGGTTACTTTCTCTTTGAAGCACGGAGTGCTGCCTGATTGATGAGTTGTTGGATAAAGCCAAAAAGATCTTTAAATGAACTCAGCTGAATTTTGCTTTTTAACAGAAAAGAAGAACTAACATTTATTAGGCGCCTACTGTATGCCAGTTGTGCTAACACTATTTCATTTAATCTCCCAAGTACCCTGGGGATTGATTGTGTTCATCCACTTTTACAGTTAAGAAAAACAGAGCTCCAAGGTCATTCACATCGCGCTGTGCTAGGGGTTGGGCGTACAATAATAAACATGAGAGTCATAAATAAGAAACCCAAGGGACATGGTTCCGGCTTTCAAGGGGCTTTGGGTCCAGAGGGAATGAGAGACACTTAAAAAATTCTTATGAAAATAATTATCAGTGACCCAGCTTGGGGGAAATCGGGGAATCAGGGAATGCATCCCTGAGAGCTGAAGAAGAGGAAGACCGAGGAGATGGGAAGAGAGAGAGAGAAAGGAAAAACAATTTCTTATTTCCTGGGAGAGAAAATGGCAGGACAGTTCTCAAGATGAGAATGTTCAATTATGTAACCCAAAATAAGACAGTTTATAAGTGGTCACATTGGGTTTCTGAATCCTGTGCTTTCTGACCCCAGAATTCTCCAGAATACATGTCCTCTCTACTGCAGTGCAGTGTGGCCAGCTCGGCTTCAAATCTACAGAGGACAGTAGACCAAAAAAGACCCAATTCCCAGAGATGATACTTAGTGTTTCCCAGGCTACTCTGATCACAAGAATTGCCTAAGGGGGGATTGTTTAAAAAAAAAAAAACAAATAGGGGCGCCTGGGTGGCTCAGTGGATTGGGCCGCTGCCTTCGGCTCAGGTCATGATCTCAGTGTCCTGGGATCGAGCCCCGCATCGGGCTCTCTGCTCAGCGGGGAGCCTGCTTCCCCCTCTGTCTCTGCCTGCCTCTCTGCCTACTTGTGATCTCTCTCTCTGTCAAATAAAATAAATAAAATCTTTTAAAAAAAAAAAACAAATATATATATATATATAGAGAGAGAGAGAGAGATTCCCCAGGTCCCACCCCTACTGGGAAATCCAACTTTAACAAATGCTGCAGGTGATTTTTATGATCAGACAAGTTTGGGATATGCTGAGTTAAGGCTTCAGAAAACCTAAAACCCAACATGCCAGGCGCTTACTTCGCTGCCACCTCCTGGACATTTTTAAGAACTGGGTGGAGCTCCTTGAAGCACATTAGCCTTCCAAGAAGAAAAGGAATGGGGATACAAAAAGAAAGAAAACTCTCCGGAGATCAATCAGCCAGCCGGTCAAATAAAACTTGCTCCCCTTCCTTTCTTCCAGCTTTCCTGTGGATTTTTACCGTCTCTCATTCCGGATTAAGTAACGCCTTCTCAGTATGGATTATGTGAGTCCCGTCAAAACAAAAGCCATTCCCTTACCAGAAGGCTACTGATCTGGAGTCACCACTAATTAAGGAGTTGAGTAGAGGAACTGAAGCAGCCAGATAATAAGAAACTATAAGCCTTGGCTTTCATCTGGGAGAGGTTATGGATTTAGAATCCAAACACTGAGGTTCAAATCCCAGACCTACCACTTACTAGATGAAACACAGACGAGTTAACGAACCTCTCTGAGCCTCATTCTCCCCAACTGCGAAGGGGGTTATTAATACTGCCCATCCACAGAGTGATTTCGGAGGAATATGTGAGATAATAGAGATGGTAGCCTGACATCATCAGGCCCTTAACAAATGTTTGCTAATAAATAATAAAACAAGAGTGAATTTATAGCCCAACAAGAGAGCTGTGCTAATATGGAACCAAGAGCTAATAAAGATAAATTAAATTAATAAAAAAGAGAATTTGCAGGCACAAAGCACGATTCTAAGATGTGTTCTGAAGAAACAGGATACGGTGGATTGAATTATAATGTGGCTCTCTGGGATATGATGTTTTAAAGGTGGGTGTGGGAGGGAGCTTTAATGTGCTAATTTTTGTTCATAGGCAACAGATTTCCTGGGAGCTGGGCAGAAGTGAACCAGGTTTCAGAAAAGAGAGCAAACTTCAAGCTCAAGTGAATCAGCTCAGGGGCTGGAGAACTGGGGTGACAAAGTGTGGGGTGGCAGGGGTTGGGGGGCATTTGTCATAATAAGGCCATACCATTTAGAAGGTGCTTTTACATGACCTTCCTTTACTAAGAGACAGAAAACACAGAAGTTTAGTAAAGCCTTTGGGGAGAACACAAGGGAAGGACACAGAGCCAGAGTCCAGGATCACAGGAGAGCAATCCTGCCTTAGAGCTGAGGGGCAGAAGCCACCCAAATGCAGAAACGAACATAGCCGACAATGTCGACTGGACTAGTCACCTGAGAGTGACTGGATTAATGACCTAAAGACTGAAACATTCCAGACACTGAACTTGGGGCCATAACAGACCCTCTGTCTCTACTAAACCCAGAAAAGCTACAAAATCATCAAGGGGTGCTACTAATCATCAGATGTCTATGCAATAGGTAAAACTTATTGAACATTCAGGAAAGTCCTACAGAGTGCCCTATGAAAGAACAGGAGAGGCCCACAGAGTGGTACAGTCATCAAGACTGGAATCCAAATCTCGATTCTGCATGACCTTGGGCAAATTGTTTAATCTCTGTGAACCCACCCCTTTCTTTGTCTGGGAATCAGGGATGATATTTTTCACCTCAAAGGTTTACAAGGATCAAATGAGATAATCTGTGAAAAATACCTAACCCAGAGAAAGCACTCGCAGTGTTTGCTTCTCTGCCACTCAAACCCAAACAAGCAAGCAAAAGGACTTTGTTTCTATTATAGTCAACCCAACTTCTCCGATGCATAGGGCATTCAGAAAGTTGGTTGACAACGTGTTTATGTGGGAAAATAAATTCTCAAGCTAAAAGCTGATTTGCACTGGTTTGTGTATCTGCCAAAGATCCCTGCTGAGGAATCTGGAATCCAAGGCATCCAGGGAAGAGGAAACAAGGGTCTATTATTAGCAAAGGCTTTAAAAATAAAGAAACCATGTACTTTATCTCTCACTTTCTCATGACAAGCCAAATCTCTAATTCCTAATCTTTTTCTCCACAATAGTTACCAGAATGAAAACATTCCCCATTTTAATGAATGCTAGATTTTTTTTTTTTTTGGTCCTACAGATAGTCTCACGCAAGCACACAAAGACATATACATGAGGGGATGGTGGCACAGCTTTCTAGAGTAGCAACACCTGTAGATGGTCAAATACATGTCGATGGGGCATCAGTTCAGTAAGTGATGGGATACCCACACTGCGGGATGTCGTGCAGCCGTAAAGGAAAGGATGCGGTCAATCAATTCGTGCTGACGTAAAACAGTAGCCAAGCTCTATTGTCATATCACACAAAAGGTGCAGAGTAGAGTGCATCATATGAAAGCATTAGCTAAGAAAAAGAACAATTTATACATGGATGCTTCTGCCTACATATCTCTGGAAACCCACCAAGAAGCTGCCCACGGTAGTTGCCTTTGAGGGAGGGAACCGAAGGTGGGATGAGGGACATACTTCTCGGAGGTCACCCTTTTATGCTACGTTGATTTTTTACTATGGGCGTGTCTTTAAGTTTTTAGTCCATCAGTGGCATCGAGATACATGGTAATAATGAAGACACGAATGACAAAAGCGTTAACACAGTGTGCTGGCTTATGCACTGGGCTTCTCTCTCAACCGTCCTCTGAGGTGGGGGTTACTATCCCCATTATTCGGCTGAGGACACTGGGGCTCAAAGTTTGGACAAGTTCGATAACTGCCTCCTCCTAGTCCACACAGCTAGCAAGGAGCAAAGCCTGGATTAGCACGCAGGTCTGACAGACTCCAAATCCTTCTTTAGGCTTGTACTGTGGCAGAGACTGCAGGCCGTTCCCAAAATGCAGTTCCTTTTTTTTCTGGACACACCAGGAGTCGACATTTCCAGGGTCCCTTGCTGTGACAAAGCCTCTCGGTGACCAAACTTTAGTCAGGCTCCTCTGAACGCTCTTCCCAACCAGGCCTCCACCTTTGGCCTTCCTCGCCGGTCTCAGCAGTTCAGCAGGAATCCCCCACCCAGTATCTGATCCCTCTCAGTATCTCATCGAATTCCTCATTCCCCACCTTTGGTATCTGATGCCTCTGGCCTGCTGCAGCGAGAACCCTGTCCAACTGCTCTAGCCAGCACCCTGCCTTGCCCCCGAGGTTTCTTCTTGGTGATTTTCCATTCCTTCACTCACATCCCACTGCTTGGCTACACATCCCCACTCGTCCTAGTGGTATACAGAATACAGCCTAGGCCTCTTTGCCTCTGTTGCAAGAGTTCCTGAATAAAATCTGCTTTTACCACTACTGCCCAGCTCTGGTTTCCTTCGATGAGAGTGAACTGTGAGTCACCGAGCCCCTACATGAGCCAGGTGTTGCCTTCAGGCCTGGCAACACAGTGATGACTAAGAGAGGCCCTACCTGTGCAGTGGGCAGGCTTCCCAGGTACGTGAGCCCTATCTCCTCAGGTCAAGTCAGAGACACTGCGAAGCAAAGGCGGATGGCAAGTCTGCATTTGTTCCCGACTCGCCAGCTATGCAGTCAGGTCAGGTACCAGGTCAGGCTGGGGATGGGGAGCAGGGCTGAGGAAGGACAAGGGGAGGGCGCGGTCACTCTCCCAGGTGACGGTAGGCGAGAGCCCCCTGCTGGCCGGCCCCAGAGAAGACTCAGCAGCATAACCCCCGACAAAAGCATCCCTTCCTGGCAAGAAACAGGAGGACAGAGAGAGGAGAGCTACAGGGCTGAACTTGCTCCCTCACTAATGTGTCTCTCTGCCACTCTGCTGCTGAGGCCGGCACTGGCACATGTTCTCACGTTCTTCCAGATCACAGGCCCTCCCTGGACGCCTGCTGTAGGCCAGACACGAAGACACGAGACAGACAGACATACAGACACACACACACACACACACACACACACACACACACATGCGTGCGCTCACTACTTCTGTCCTCACCGTGCTCACAGTTTAATGTCCATAAACAAATCATTATCCCCATGAAAAGCAATATATACAGAGGAACCTACCAGGTGCTAAGAAGACACAGAGGAAGAAGCAGCTGTTTCCGCATGGGGGGCAGGGGGCATATGGCAGAGGTCACAGTTGGCTGGATATTGAAGTGAGGCTCCAAGTTCAGCGGGCAGGGAGCAGAGGGGATGAACACTATTCCAGCCCAAGAGGTCAGTGGGAACAAGGGTAGTGGCACCTGCCCAACCTGGGCTGTTAGGGTAGAAGACAGCTGAAGGGGGCGGGCGGAGGGGGGGGGAGCCTGGCAGGGGTGAGGCTAAAGGGCTAGCAGGGGAGATTGGATGGAGTAGGGATTTTGAGTGTGAGAACACCCACCCCACAGCCTGGTCCCCACCAGAGGGGGGCCTCATCCCACTGGCTTTTGCAGGTGAAGCCGTCTTCCAAAACCTCCTCTTGAATGTGGCACCAGAGGAAGAATCACAGTTGATTCCCCATCACCTTGCTCATTACTAAGCAGCAAAGATCTCAGGATGGGGTCAAACCCATCTTCGAGAAGAGCCACACGAGCATCTCTGAGGGGCAGAGGAGACAGGAGAGATGGAAGGGGAAGTAGCCAGAAGGCAGGAGAAAGGCAGGTGACACTCAGCATGGGGCAGGATGGCCCGCACATCACGGAGCCCGGTGGAGGGGCAAAGAGACAGGCTCCTGCCCTTGGGGAGTGGAGGATCGGAACTGGCACAGGTTGCTGATTCCCTGCCATTCATCCTTTGCACAAAGATTAATCCCTGTATGTCTGGTGGCAAGAAGAGACTGCACAGGGGAGGCAGCTCGGTGCAGGGGAAGGAGCCAGCAGCATGAGGTCAGGCCCAGCGTTGAGACTCTGGCTCCACCTCTCCGTGGCTGGTGTCCCCTACATTCCATTTTCTTCCTCACCTACCAAACACACGGCACCATCTCTACTGGTCAGCGGCACCCACGCCCAAGCTCCTAACCAGAGTCTGGCTCAGAGCTGACCCTGACTGCCCTGTTCCCTTCTTTTTCCCCTCAGGAGGAGCCTTTTTATTCTTTTATTTCCACATGGTCTGAATTTGATTTAACTCTGCCCTCTTCCTCCTCAATGAGGTTGAAATATATCATTGGTTACTTATGGCCCTTCAGGCACTGAGGCCTTTATTAAATAGCAGCGTGATACCCACGTGATGAGCGCGCCAGGGTCCTACTAATCTCTCCCCACTGCTTTGGTGAAGACAGCTTTCAGCCACCCCCTGGGCCGTCATCTCCTTCGGCCAGGAAGGAGACTCGGGGAAGGGGGCACCACTGCCTGGGGGACTCCAGAGCTGGAAGGCAGAGGCCTCTCCCTCACCAGAAAGGAAGACAGTGGTCCCTGGGAATAAGTGACACCAGCCAGCCAGTTCTCCCTGGCGTGGCTCCCACTCCTCCCCCCACCATGGGACAGACGGAGGAGAGTACACTTGACTTGGCCTTGGCAGAGACCTGAGTTTGAGTCCTCTGGCCAGCCCAACCTCAGTTACCTCATCTGTAGAGCAAAGGGATGTAGCCTCCTTGCCTCAGAGGGTGGCTGGGCAGCTCTGTTAAGTGACAGGAGTGACTCTGCCGCCCTTCTGCAAAGAGGGTCTGTGGTCCTACCCTGCTGGTTTCTGCAGCTGGACTCGGTTACCAAGTACCACCTCCGAGCACTTGCCACACGCCACAAACTGACCGGGAAGCCACTCTCCCTGCCCTCAAGGAGGCTTTCCCTACTTCTGGTTCACCCCGCCCCCAAGCCCTTCATATACCTTGCACATCACAGTCAGAGGGATCTTTCCAACATACGGAGGTGATTTCTGTCACACACACACACACACACACACATACACACACACACCTGTTTACAACCACCCAGGGGTTCCGCGGAACTCTCACTCTGCAGTTGGGACCTTCATGTCTTAGCCTCTGCCCACCTCTTGGGCAGGTGGCATCATCCCTCACTGTCCCCTCCTCAAATTCGATGTCGCAGCTGCAGGACAAGGTCTGCAGTACCCCCCAAGTTCCCAGTGTGCCGGCTCACCGCCCTGTCTTGGCTTGCTGCGCCGAGTGTGAACACTGGAACCCTTGCTCAGCCCTGTCTTCCTCCCTAGGAAGGCCACTCAGCGTGGCCTCTGAGTCCCTTATCACTGCCCCTCCTCGTGCAGGGAGCTGTCATAACTAGAGTCCTTCCTGCGGGGAGGGACCCACGGGGGGCATTTCCTTGTTCGCCTAGTGGAGCCCACAGTGCAATGTCTGAGGAATGAATGAAAAAGTCATTTCAGTCAATGGCTGTGAAGAGCCTGCTCCCTAGGGAGCCAGGCCTTGTGCGCTGGAGGGTGACGATCTGATAATAAACAATCGTCACCAAGACCTGTGTGGTCCTTGCACTAGGTGAACTGAAAATCTGGTGGGAAAAAGAGAAAATGAAGCAAGCCATGACAGGGATGCTGACTCATGCTGTGAGGGAAGAGGCCTGAGGACAGAGAACTACGGATGTGGGGGGCAGGAGAGAAAATCAACACAGACTATCCAAAACAGCAACACCTCACCAATCTGGAAACCCGCCATCTCATTTATTCAGAAAGTAGCCGGAACCCAGAAAGAAGGATTAGCGGCTACTTAACAACCAAAGTATGTCAAAAAGATTGACTCTTATTTCCCTGAGTGCCTCTGACACACAAGCTTTTGCCAAAACCTGCAGGTTGACCTCATTTCCCTTCCCTCAGTCTCCACCACACGTCCTACATAACTGTTAACAGGGCACTTAGCATCTCACCCTGGACTCACCAGCTGTGTCTGTTCCTCTGAGACGGGGGCCCCCAAGGCCACCACTGGTGGTTTTCTTTAGGTCATACACAAGGATGCTATGAAGCTGGTCACACGCAGGTATCTTTTGTATTTTGAACACTTTCCATATATTTATAATTGATATATTTATATTTTTTACTCTATAACAAATGACTTATTCATATAAGTATTAGTTATTATGTAATATTTACATGTTACCATAGGAAAAATACTTACTGATCTAAACTGGGAATTCAAAAATATTCTGGTTCAGTAAACAAACATCAGATGATTTTATTAGGGAATTTTATATTTATGATGAGAATCTCCTGGCAAATGGTACGCAAGTGTCTTGTTTTAACAAGAAAATATGTATTGTTCCCCTTTGACAAATCGGATTATCAGAAGACTGTCGATTTTCTTTTAAGATTTTATTGATTTATTTACTTGACACAGAGAGATTACAAGCAGGGGGAGCAGCAGAGGAAGAGGGAGAAGCAGACTCCCCATTAAGCAGGGAGCCCAATGCTTCGTTTGATCCCAGGACCCTGGGATCATGCCCAAGCTGAAGACAGCCGCTTAACCAACTGAGCCACCCAAGTGCCCCAAAAGACGACTGATCTAATAACATCTAAAACAGACTATGTTTCTATCAGATCTGCTTTTATAACTGACGTATAATTGATGAGTACTTTTCATTTTTTTTGAAAAATTCCTCATTGGTATTAATGCAATAGTAAAACCATATTGCAGTTCAATTCAGCTGGTGTTTGTTTCTTATGCCAGTATATTTCTGAATTTTAAGTTGAAATCAACAAGGATTTCGTTATAATACCATGTAAATATTATCTAGTAACTAATACTTTTATCATCAATAATCCACTTGCTTTAACAAATTCATTATTGAGATGTAATTAATATATTGACTAATTTAATATTTTTTTCCTTGAGGAGGGGGCACCTTGTTCTCATTCACACAAAAGGATGGTATAGGCCAGTAGCGGCCCTGTTCAAGGACAGGGATGGTGTCTAGTTGTGTCTTTCTTTTTTTTAGAGCACAAGAGAGCCCCCAACGCAGGCCCGATCTCATAACCCTGAGATCATGACCTGAGCAGAAATCAAGAGTCTGATACTCAACAGATTAAGCCAGCCAGATGCACGCCCCCACCATTTTTTAAGTAGGCTCTACACCCAGCATGGAGCCCACCACAGGGCTTGAACTCATGATCATGAGATCAAGACCTGAGCTGAGATCAAGAGTCAGACATTTAACCAACTAAGCCACCCAAGCACCCCTAATTGTGTCTCTGTTGCCACTGCCTTGAGCAGGCCTTGGGGCATGGTGGACATACAACATGTATTTGTTGAATGAATAATGGAAAACTTCAAGGCCACAGGATTTAAAATCATGTATGTACAATCTATTTCACTGTACTTCCTAGAAATACGTCTGCACATTCTAAAGGAATAGTATTGCATAAGTCTTTAAACAACCCTCCTCAGTGACCAGCTGAAGCTCATTAACCTGTCACTCAGAGGGGACCATTCTCCTCTCTCTCTGTTCCCTAGACACAGAATATTTTTTCTGAGAAGACTTTTTTTTTTTTTAAGATTTTGTTTATTTATTTGACAGAGATACAAGTAGGCAGAGAGGCAGGCAGAGAGAGAGAGGAGGAAGCAGGCTCCCTGCTGAGCAGAGAGCCCAACGTGGGACTCGATCACATGACCGTGGGATCATGACCTGACCTGAGCTGAAGGCAGAGGCTCTAACCCACTGAGCCACCCAGGCACCCCTTTTCTGAGAAGTCTTAAGAGTAAGAAGTTTTCACAGCTATCACAAACCATTAAAGGAACATCTTTGCAAACTGACTAGACAGTCATAAAGTTTAGTAATTTCTGAGAAAGTGTCATAAAATCCAGTAAGATGGCAAGGCCTTCAAATAGACCCGAGGTTCCTTAAGAAAGGAACAAGTGCACAGGCTAAAGAAAGCTCTGTTATCATGGAAAGTAAACCCAGCCAAAACTGAAGACTCGCATGGGCTTACAAACAGCTGGTTCTCTATTTCTGGCTTGAGCTTTGCAATGCCAGCGACAGGGTGAGTTCACCGCCTGGAATCCCTTTATGTCACTTCCCTTTAAAGAAAATAGTCTCTTTGAAGGTAGTCCAAAAACACAGCCCATGAACCATTACTGATTACACAGTTCAATTCAGTTAACAATTGCCAAATGCCTTCTCTGTGCCAGGCACTGAAGAACTCAAAGATGAATAAGACAAGCTCGCTGCTACTGGATTACCCTAAAGACTAGAGGAAGAGAGAGACCATCTCAATCAATAGCCCTGCCACCCACCCCTATCCTGTCCCAGGTAGCATAGCCTTTCCTGAGGTATAAGACAGCATCCTAACTTATCTTTGTCTGCACTCTGGAGCTCTGATCCATTGTCCAGAGGGATGTTTTTCAAAGGCAGGTGTAAATCCCCTTTTCCCCTGTATACAGGGAATGGTCTGGCCCCTGAGTACCTCTGGAAGGCAAGCATCAGATTAGAAGCTCCCAGATCAAGCCAGGCTCTCTGCAAGGCCATATCCTCAGGGGTGAACCAGAAGAAAAGCTCCTCAGGGAAAAGGAAAAGAGCCTTCCTTTGGAATGCCTAACCATAACACATGCAAGTCTGGAGTCAAAATTTATACTGTGCCTATAATCTTAAAAGTCTAAGATCAAAAATTTAGTTTTCAGTGCTCTAGGTTAATGGAGCCCTCTGAGCCACAAGGGCACAAGATAAAAATCTTCACTTTAAATTTAGGTCTCAGAGAATTATCGGAGATTAAAGTCCCAAGGAACATGAGCTTACTGTCAAAAAAGAAAGGTCTAGAAATATCTAAATCAGAATCCCAGAAAGAGAGTAGCGAAACAATGGGTAAGAGACAATATTGAAGGAGAAAACAGATGAGAATTTTCCAGAATTGATAAAGGACAGCAAACCTCAGAGACAAGAGTCCCAACAAATCTCAAGCAGAATAAATAGAAAGAAACCCTCACCCAGGAAGTCATAATGACACGAACAACATCGAAGACAAAGAAAAGATTTTAAAAGCAGCCCGAAGGAAAAAAAAGACACTTCACCAGCAAAAGAAAAAAAGCCAATGGAGAACTGACCTCTCAGTAGTAAAAATAGAAGTGAGTAAACTGTGGCATGTTCTCAAAGTGCTGAGATCACATAATATCACCTTAGCACTGTATGTGCAGCAACACTATCTTTCAAGAATGAAGGCAAAAGGAAGGTAATTTTGGACAAAGAGAAACTGACAGAGTTTATTACAAATAGCCCCTTGTCAAAGGAACTTCTAAAAGATTCCTTTCAGGAGAGAGAAAACGATCCTAGAAGGAAAGCCCGAGTTGTGGAGTGTAATAAACAAAGCAAATAAATATGGGCAAATCTAAAATACACCAAGGCTTTGTAGAAACTGATAGTAATGTCTAATTTGTAAATTTCAAAAAAAAAAGGATAAAGTAAGAGAGAATTAATATATTGGACAACAAAAGCAGGTAAGTCAGGAGGGATGTGACCAAAGTGAAATATCCTAAGATCCTTATGTTGTTAAGAGGAGAGTAAAGATACTAACTTTAGACTTTGTGAAGTTAGTTATACACATATTAAATTTTCTAGGGTTACCACTAGAAGAAAAAAAATATAAGATATATAACTTCCAGACTAGTACAGGGGGAAATGGGAAAAGGAAAAGTCAATTTAAAAATATATGAAATCCGGGGCGCCTGGGTGGCTCAGTGGGTTAAAGCCTCTGCCTTCGGCTCAGGTCATGATCCCAGGGTCCTGGGATCGAGCCCCATATCGGGCTCTCTGCTCAGCGGGGAGACTGCTTCCTCCTCTCTCTGTCTGCTTATCTCTCTGCCTACTTGTGATCTCCCTCTGTCAAATAAATAAATAAAATCTTTAAAAATATATATATATGAAATCCATAATCATAGAGGGAAACATTAATAAAACTCTTCCATGGTAAGACAAAATTAACAGGGCTATAAAATTTGTATAATGCAATCCATAATCTAATCTGATATACATATGTAAAATACTACATTCAATAACTAGAGGATATGGATTCTTTTCAAAAACAAATAGAACATAACCATTTATAAAGCTATAAAGCCAAAAGCTGGAAAACAGAAAAAAACAAGTAAGGAGAGAGAACAAGAGAAAGAAAGGAAAGAAAGAACATCCTTTAGCCACCATGTTATTAAGATAGAAATTAATAATAAAAAGATAAGCAGAAAAAATCTCATAAGTTTAGAAACCCTTAAAAAACCATAAAGCTAAATAACTCACAGGCCAAGGAAAAAATCTTCACAAAAATGTAAACTACATAGAACTAAAAGGTGATTTTTTTTTTTTTTAAATGCTACATACCAAAACTGTACAGCCAAAGTGGTACTTAGAGGTAAGTTTGTAGTTGTTTGTTTCTTTGTTTTTTGGGTTTTTGTTTTTAGGTAAACTTTATGCCCAAGAAGGGGCTTGAACTCATGCCCCCAAAGAGCAAGAGTCTCATGCTTTACTGACTGAGCCACCAAGGTGCCCCAAATCTGTAGTCTTCTTAGAAAAGAGATAGGCGAAGCATCTAACTTAATGTCAGAAATAGAACAACATAATAAACCTCAAAAGTAGAAGGAAGGAAATCATGAAGAGCAGAAAGCCATGACATAGAAGACAAAAATAGAATGGAGATTATCAATAAACCAAAAGTTGCTTCTTTGAAAAAACTAATGACATTGAGATCCATGTAAAGCACCATAAGTGAGTAAGCAAGGGTACTGAGCCTGGACTAGGGTGTGTGGGAGTGGAGGGGGTCAGGAAGACTTATGGAAAAGAGGCGGCATGAGCTGAGCCTTGAAGGATGGGTAAGAGTCAGCCAAAGAAAGGAAGGGCACATTCTAAGGAAAAGGGAAAACATAACCACTGTAAAGGGGAATGGCCCAGCATAAAGGCTCGAGAGACCCCCCACAGTGCAGTGTTAGTAGCAGATAAAGTTCAAGGCATGGGATGCATGAAATATAGATAAGTTTAGTGTCAGATATTACTAAAAAATATTCACCTGAGTCTTTACTGTATACCCAATATCATAGACTGAATACATTGATTATATTTTTTAATGCTGGCAACAAACAACTCCACGAGGTACCATTGTATCACGCCCGTTCTATAAATAAAGAAACTGAGGTCCCGAGCAAAATGTCCCCATGGTTACACAGTGAGTTATTTCAAACCCGTGTCTGGGTGGTTCCAAAGTCCATGCTACCCTGCATCTCAGGTCGTGGAAGTCTTCCCATGGATCTTTTAAGGAGTCTGAACTTTATTCTTGAGGCAAATATTCAAATCTACCCCTCAAAAAACAAAACTCACTCTTAGAGTGAAAGTGTGGGATGGCGTTACAGCTGCCACTACTCTCTGCCACCAGGACAGAGTCCACTTCATGTGGTGTCCAAAGAGTCGACATACCAGTAACAGGCCACACAGCACCGGGCCGACCTGCGTTCCTGAGGCATATTTACAATTACTACCTGGGAGCCAAGCACTGTTCAATGACGAGGACGGGATAAGCACGTGTACTTTTTCTCAGCATCTTTACTGAAACACAGTTCACATACCACACATTTCACCCATGTCAAGTGTGCAGCTCAACAGTGTGTAGTACAGTCATGGAGTTGTGCAACCATCAAACAACCAATATTAAGACATTTCCGTCATCCCAAAGGGAAATCCTGTACTAGCTGTCGCTCCCAACTTCCCCCATCAAAAGCCTCCCCAAGCCGTAGGCAACCACTAACCTACTTTCTCCATACAGATTTCTCTATTCTGAGAGTTTCATATAAATGGAATCACACCACGTGTGGTTGTCTGTGGCTGGCTTCTTCCCCCGAAGATGTTCTCAAGGCCCATCCATGTTGTGGCGTGTATCAGTGCATTCCTCTTAAGGGCCAAATTACATTCCACCGTGTGGACAGACCACACTGGGTTTACCCATCACCTCATGGACATTTGGTTGCTTCTGCTTTTTGCCTATTGTGGATAATGCTACTATGAACTTAGCATAGTGTTTTTTAGTGAACATACATGTTCGTTTCTCTCAGGAGTAAACAAGCGCGATGTAGCAATTCTATCTTTAACATTTTGAGGACCTGCCAAACTGTTTGTCAAGTGCCTGCACCGTTTTACATTCCCACCAAGAGCGTATGAGGGCCCCAATTTCTCCACATCCTCACCAACACTGATGATTTGCTTTTTCAGACATCCTAGTAGGTACAAAGCATATTTCACTGGGGTTTTGATTTTCATTCCCCAAATGACTAACGATGGCACGTGACATTTTAATACAATCTTTAATGTGTCCCTTTTTTTCCACATCAGAGATACTTTGACAAAACCTAAGAGACAAAGAAATAACCTATTGAAACTTTCCACAGTTTCATTACCCAACTGAATGTGAAATGCTTAAATCTTAACCCATGGGAAGAAGATCCAGCAGCCAGATGTGGGGAAAGGGACAAAGGTAGAGAGAAAATCAAGCATGTCCACTGAGTAAATTACTTGAAAATTTAAAAGTGGTAAAGCCACATTCTGATGTGACTATTTTCTTTTTTTTTTTTTTAAGATTTTATTTATTTATTTGAGAGAGAGAGAGAGTGAGAGAGAGAGAGAGCATGAGAGAGGAGAAGGTCAGAGGGAGAAGCAGACTCCCCATGGAGCTGGGAGCCCAACGTGGGACTCGATCCCGGGGCTCCAGGATCATGACCTGAGTTGAAGGCAGTTGCTTAACCAGCTGAGCCACCCAGATGGCCCAAGATGTGACTGTTTTCAATTTAGACATAATAGCTACATAAAAACAGCCCTATCAAAATGCCCTGCCCTGAACTAGGAAAAATTATCAGAACTAGGTTTGGCAAAGATAGAGGAAAGATTCACCTAGCTCACTCTCCTCTCCAATATTTGTCATTACATCTTTCAAAAGCAGCTACTCTCATATACTGTTAAGAAGAAACTGCTACAATTCTTGGAAAGAAAATCAGTGATACATTCCAGAAGACTGAAGAGATAAATGTCCTTTCACCCAAATATTTCACTTCTGCAAAGTTTAAGAAAATAATTTAAAATGTAGGGAAAGGACTCCAGAAAATTTTTTCAGAGAGCAATCAGTCTCAACATTTACTAACATCAAAATTAATAAATGAATAAATCTCACTGGATGAAATTTTTTTTAACAATTAAGATGACATTTCTGAAAGTTTTTATAACTGTCTAAGTTATAATATGGGCATTAATGTTAACAGAGTAACACTATATCAGCTTTGTAAAACATTGACATTGACCACATCAGCTGAAACTTATGCTGAAGAAATGCTGGAATGAAATGCTTCAAAATGAAAAGAGTCATTGTATCTCTGGTAGGACTAAAATTTTTTTTCAAATTTTTCCCCAAAATTTTAGTATTTTAAACAATGTGCTTTTTAAATGAAACTAACAGCCAGGCTCAAAGCCCAGTCCTGTACTGATGACTTAGATAATTAAGTAATTTCCAATGGTCTTATTCAATTCTAGGCAGGCTGGGAAATCATACTCAATTTAGATGGCCAATGTGGTTACTGGAACAAGACCCAGCCCGAGAGCCAGGAGACCCAGCGTCAAGTTCTCAGTTGTATGTCACCTAACACCTCGGAAGGGTGGGAAAGCTGAACCGGACCAGGACTTACTGTGTGGAGGCTCTGGCATGCAGGTTATATATGCTATCAAACATATGCTACTCAAATGGGACAAGCAGCCTATGAGACAAGTATGATGGTCCCTGTGTCAGAACTAATAAATGGGAGGAGTCAAACCCAAATCTAACTCCATTCCATACTGACACCTACCAAATAGAAGTAAGGAAGTCTACCACACTCACTGCATAAAGTTCAAGTCAATTAGATAAATGTATGTAAAAGCTCCACATAAAACGTCTAGCTCTGGGGTGCCTGGGTGGCTCAGTTGGTTTGGGCTCAGGTCATGATCTCAGAGTCCTGAGATCGAGCCCCACATTGGGTGCTGCACTGGGCGTGGAGTCTGCTTAAGATCCTCTCTCTTGCTCTGCCCCTTCCCCCTTCCCTCTCTAAGAAAAAGAAAAAAACCCATCTTGCTCCATAGAAATCTAAGACTCTAAGGTTGTCCACACAGCCTGTTAATCCATTAGAAGTTTAATAGCATCTGAAGATAGAATTCTGTGTGTTTTCTCCCCTCTTGGGCCAACAAGTCAATAATAAGAAAGGACTGCTTTTAGTGAATAGGAAGGAGAAAATTTTTAATTAGAATAAGGTAGATTATGCAAGGCAAGTGATTATCTATTAGATGTTTAAATAATCAACAGGGGAAAGGCTTAGCATGCATATGAGACCAAACGTAATTATCTGTAATATTTGTAAACCGACAAGAAAAACATCAATATAAGCAAAATAGAAACATAAATGACTGGGAAGATAAATGAACAAAGAATACATCTGGGCATTCCACAGAAGAAGTAGTACAAGGGACTGGTAAGTATACGGAAAACCCAACCTCACTGACAAGTAGAGAAATGTGAATCAGAAGACCCCATTTTTACCCAACGATTGGGCTCAGATTTAGAAGATGAATAGGAGATGGCATTGCAGGAGGGGACAAGACAGGCACTCTCAACGTTGCTGGTGGCATTTGACGGTAACCATCAAAACACAAAGTGCATACACCGTCGGACCCAACACTAGGAATTTATCCTACGGAAGTATTTGTACAAATAAACACTTAAATTGTCTGAACAGCGACGTCCCCTGTGCCTTTCTTTGAAATTGCAAGGGAAAAGTGTGGACACAATATCCATCAATAAATTTTATGATGGTATATCCATAACGTGGACTATTAGATTGTTATAAACATGAAATGAACCTACACTTACTAACAGAGAAAGTTGTCCCTGCTAAAAAAGCAGTTGCCAAACACTATACATATTGACTGCAGCATTTAAAATAATGTGTGTTTAAATTTATATATTCTATATGTAACTCTTGCAACTCTACATATGATTCCTTTTGCGATGGTCATTAGCACCACTCACCGGATATTCTGATTATCCTATTTATGCCATCATGGTAGGACCACACATCCCCAAGCCCTGGGAAATTAGCCATGCCATGTAACGCTGTGCTGAGTGATAGGTGAGCACGGCCACTTCTGGGGAAAAAGTCTTACACAGAGTGCACATTCCCCTCGGTGACTCAGAGAAGCAGGCGTCGAGCTGGAAGCGCGGGGCTCTGAATAACCAAAATGCGGAAAGCCTCCCTCTCCACCAACCTGCACTGAATCCCTGAGTGTGAGCAAGAAATAAACTTCTGTTGTTATCAAGCCACTGATACATTGTGGTTGATTATTACTAGAGCACAATTTACTTATCCTGACACATGCAGGAATAAGAAAAAATTCTGGAAAGATCCATACCGAACTGTAACAGTGGCATTGCCTCTTAAGGAGAAGAGTTAGAAGGAAGGGGATGGGGTGAGGAGTGGAGGTTTGGGATCTGTATATATTTTTTATAACCACACATTGTTTTTGGAGGTTGAACAAACTTATTTATAAATAATCTTAGATGTCCAGAAAAATGACCATTGTTGCTTTCTTAGATCCCAATAAACCACAGTTTTGACACAAAGAGAAATAAAATCTCCCTATGAGCATAAAGAACAAAATAGGAAAACTGTCCTACATAAGAGTTCTGGGCAGATGGACAGAAGGACTTTTTGGAAAAGTGACAGTCTACCGAATAAGGGTGATGGGCACAGGAGGAAAACTGCCCTATTCTTCCAGCTCCATGAAGAATGAGGAGGTTTTATTCAGAAGACAAGAGAAGCAGATGGGGCTAGAGAAAGAGTCATCAGAACTGCCTGCTAGGACTTACAAAGACATTTCTAAAAATTACTAGATAATGGTTCAAACACACCCAGGGAAAAAACGCGCGCACAAATGGCAGCCAAGGCAGCTGTTACAGCAAGGCACGACTTACGTGACGTGAAAGGAGAGACAGGAGTCCATCTGGGATGGGGAAGCATGATGACTGCTCTCCACCAAACACTAATCTTTGCAGAGGCATCTGAGGGCCCTAACTTGGCTGCAGCGCAGCAACCATGGGAAGGGGGGAGTTCAAAACTAATGAAAGGGCAAGCAAGGTTATTTGCCTGTTCACACCTCCAAGTTTTTGTTATAAAACTTAATGAAGATGTCACAGAAATTCACTGGAGGGAAAGCCAAACAGGTATTCCTACTGGAAACCCAGGCACTTTAAAGATTTTCTGATTTAACCCTCCTTACAGCCCTACCAAGTATGGGATGCTCATTCCTGGAGATGAAGAACCTTTGGCTCAGAGAGGGGAAGCAAGTTGTCTGTCCAGGCTCACAGAGTCAAGACTCAAACCCGTGTCTGGCTACGGTCTTTCCAGAGTCAGTGGGGAGGACTGTAGGGATGACAGGAGTCAAGAAATCAACCCAGGAAGTCTCCTCCACCCGGCTAATGGGTATATTCATACACACAACCTCAGTCCTCCCTGTGAACTCAAATAGCTACAATAAGCTTCCCACAGTGATGTATTTGATAATTAATACACCAAAGTATGAGGAAGGCACCAGGTTCAAAATGGAGCCTTTAAATTTTTCAGTTAAATTCACAAAGCCTTCAAAGTATAATTGGTTCAAAAAGTTTAAGTCTGTGTTATCTTAAAAATTTTAAATCTAGACTACATCACATTGACATTCATTTAAAATGTTACTGTTCCTTATCCTCAGAGATCTGTGTGTGCTTTGTTATTTGTTATATCCCAAAGCCCAAATATCGTCTGGCACAGAGTTGGTCTCAAATTATTTATTTTTTTTAAAAGGTTTTATTTATTTATTTGACAGACAGAGATCACAAGCAGGCAGAGAGAGAGGAGGAAGCAGGCTCCCCGCTGAGCAGAGAGCCTGATGTGGGGCTCGATCCCAGAACCCTGAGATCATGACCTGAGCTGAAGGCAGAGGCTTAACCCACTGAGCCACCCAGGCGCCCCGGTCTCAAATTATTTATGAAATGATTCCAATGAGCTGGTCATAGATGTTCTGGTTTACCAGTAACCTATATACAGACTAAAATCTACAGTAGTTTCTTTTCTAGTTTTTAAAAGTAGGTCAAACAACCAATGTCTGTAATTGCTCAAAGGAAGAAAGATGGCTAACATTTACTAACTACTGACAGTGTGAGTTAAGGCAATTTACATACATTCCCTCATTTAATCTCACAAAAATTCTGCAAGGTAGGTGTCACTTGACTTGTTACAGGTCAAGAAATTGAGACTCAGATTCTATATTTACTACATGATCAGTTAGGTCACATTAGTCATTAGTAGCAGGGATTTTATTTATTTATTTATTTATTTTTTAAGATGTTGTTTATTTATTTGAGAGAGAGAGAGAGATCACAAGTAGGCAGAGAGTCAGGCAGAGAGAGGGGGAAGCAGGCTCCCTGCCGAGCAGAGAGCCCCATGCAGGGCTCAATCCCAGGACCCAGAGATCACGACCCGAGCTGAAGGCAGAGGCTTAACCCACTGAGCCACTCAGGCGCCCCAGTAGCTGGGATTTTAACCCAACAGTCTGAATCCAAAGCCCATGCTAGCTCCAAGACACAACACTTCCCCTCTAGAGAAGGCACTAAACGAGTGGGCAGTTACTACGATAATATGTCCTTTTCAAAGAATAGAATTAAAAGAAAAAGAATACGTATGATTGAATTTTTGCAGTTGACGTCTGCTGATACAAACCCAGAATCCAGAAGCTATCAAAATTGAGGCTATTTACAACAGAGGGTACGTTTACATAACATGGGAAACAGCTCTAGCAATTATCAGCTAAAAAAAAAACAAACCCAGAATTTGAATTTGTACTAGTCATTGAACTTGAGCATGAGCCCCTAGAACTTGTTCTTTGAAGGACTGTTTGAGGTGTTAGTGTGGATTCGTGAAGCTATTGCGCATACCATGTTGTTCAAACAGCGGCTAGTGAGAAGTGATTTTTATGGCCTGACAAGCTCAACGGGCAAAGGAAAAACCGCATGTCTATTGAAAGGAGAGCATGTGATGAATGGGATATAAACCGTTCTTACATGCAATGCTGTTTTCAAAAAATGGAATGTAAATTGCAATGACCATCCTGGAGATGAGAAAGGGAGGGAAGATTTAACTCTCCAGTTTTTCATTTTATACTCCACCTTCTTCCAGAAGGAATGAGATGCAGTGATTCATAGAGCAGGATCACATTCCACAGAGGAGACAGGCTACTCAGCTAGTCAAACGGCACCCAAGTTGCTTCTCAGTCTGTGGGCAGCAACAGACAGGATTTGGAAGGTGCAGGCACCAAAGATAGATGTCAACGTGTTTTATTTTACGTCCTACTTGCAATACCGCTCTCCTGGATCTGAGCGACTCCACTGTCATTTGAGAGTTATGAGTCAGACAAATGGGAGGGTTAACGAGTGGAGAATTATAAAACACACTGACAAGTGTGCTTTGGAACAAGACAGACCACTGTTTGAACCCTGATTCTCCTTCTTAGTTGCTGTGCTCACCTCAGTGTCTTCAAGCATTATCGGGGACTAATAATAATAGAGTAACCCCCGGTAGGGTGGATTTTAGCCAAGGATTAGCAAAGAAGACAGCATAGGATTATTGACCAGTTCCAGGCACAGGCCCTAGATGGTTTTGCCACTTGTTACCTGTGGCCTTGGGCTAGCCCTGCGCCAACCTCTTCCTAAGCCTCGGTTTCCTCATCTGTAATTCGGAAGTGATAATAGGATCTACTTCAGGGGTTTGCTGTGAGGATTACATAAAACAATCCACAGTAAATGTCTGATACAATTTTTAATGAACATAAGACACTCAGCACAATGCCTGGCACATAACAGATATTTCGTAAACAGTAACCAATGTTTAATAAACAGTAATATTCTATAAGTTATAAATAGGACAATATAATTAGTGTGTACATATTCGAAGGAAGGTTGGATAAGGTTCAAAAAACAACTCATGATTTGGGGTCTCTGAAAAAAAGAGCTCCCACTGTAATAGATCTTGGGACAGGCGCTTACGCAAGCTATTGTCAACAAAGATCCTTCTGTTGGATCTCTCAGCGCCCTCGTTCCCATCAGCGAGCCGGTGTCCATGGCACCACTGCGTACATATACACAACCTACATCTCCAGGGAGGGCAGCTCGTAACAATAGTGGCATCTGCTCTCCTTGGTGTCTTTCCCTTAAGGTTTCTTTACTGAGGGTGTCAAAACCGCAGAAGGATACACAGGGGATGGGGAGAGAGACTCACACAATTGGAAGAGGACCACACAAGTCCCCACATATTTACTGAGCATCCACCATGAGCCAGGAACCATCTGTCTCTTTCATGTGGCAGCTTCAATAGTGACTCCATAAACCTGATTTAGCTATTCTCAAATAAACTCTCACCTTATCTATTAAGTTCACAGAGCTAACGTTTGTGACTTCTCCTTTGAGAGGCAAATTCAACATTGCAGACACAGTTGGATCAGACCAGACCAGACTGGCTAGAACTGAAAACAGAGTCCTCGGAGAGTTGGTGTGGGGCTGAGAGAGTGGGCAAGAGAAGCGGAGTCTATATATGGCAAAGATCCTGTAACCATATTCAGGCAGAAGCACAAGCCTCTTGGTGTGGCCTCCAATGTCCTCCGTGATCTGGCTCCTTCTTCATGCCTCGGGCTCTCCCACATGCTCTCTATGCTGCTATCTTCCCATTCTGCATACGAAAGCTGATCTGTGCTCCTTGCCTTTTTTCCTACTCCGTGTGGAATGGCCTTTACCCCCATTCAACACCCAGACTGGACTGCCATTGTGTGCATGTCTGTCCCTGCTGCTGGAGGGCAAGGAGTGATTCCCATTCACATCTAGATCTGGAACTCCAACCCAGGGTCTGCAGACAGAGATCCAGTAGGAAACAGAGAGAAGTATCCAGAACTGAAGGCTAGTTTCCAAAGGAGTGTCTGTTTCGAATGCTAGCTCCACCACTGATCAGCCACATGACCTTGGATAAGTTACCCTCTGTGTACTTCAACTTCCTCTTCCGAAAAATAGAGACAATGAGGCCCTTTATTGGGTTGTTGGGAAAATCAGATCACTGTAGATACATTAAGCACTTAGAAGAGTACCTGGTGCAGGCTAAGAGTTACGTAAGGGGTCATCATAGTCGCTGACATTCACAATCATTGTTGTTAAATGTATGTGTAATAAAAGTGAAGGAGGAAGGGAGACCGTGTCCTGTAACCAGGCACGTGTTGAATTCACACGCTGGCTACGTGATGCCGTGCTAAGTGGACCGTGTGGTGTGGCCCCTCACTGTACACTCACGAAGGAAATATTTTTACCCTGGTTGGTGTTCATGATCTTATTTCCTACCTGGACTGCCCGCTCACCCCTGCCAAAGCCAGCCAGCTGGGTGGGTGTCCCAAATCCCACAGCTACAGCCCAGCATTCAAGGGACGCCATTCAATCCCTCACGTCCCAGCTCCCGGTGGAGATATGTCTGCTCCTAGAACATCAGTGCTGAACGTTACAGGTGATCTTGTCCACCATCACCCCTGTAACAGATGGGGAAACTGAGGCCTAGAGAAGTAGTGTCTTTACTTTGTTAGTACCTGCTTTATATACATTACTAGTCATCTTTTCAATTTTACAGTAGGTACTAAAAATACCATTGTCATAGCTTAAAGCTGGAAGGAACTTCAAGTTTACCCACTCCAGTACTTTTGAAACTCCACATTCTAGGGTATCAGGATGAAATATGAGCTCTGAGACAAGTAGCATCATTTGGTGAATATTTATCAAACATCTACAGCGTGTGCTAAGTCAAACACCACTCCCGCCCTCCCAGGAGGACCAGGACCTCACAGACTCATAAGGAAGAGGGACATTAAGTGAATAATCACACGTCGAATAGTAAAGTCCTATTGTGGTGAGTGAATTTGTTTTAAAATCTACCAGAAGGAGAAACTCCACCTGCAGGCCAGTGTCTCTCTGAGTGAGAAGGGAAAGGCAGGGTTGGGGTGGAGGGGGCAGTTACAGGTGGTGCCTGGAAACTGCCCCCTACACAGGGTCCACCCATGCAAGGGCCTCGTGTAGATGAACATGACCATTATGTGGCTGTCACAGGAGAGCCCAGGAACCACTTATCTCGCCCAACTTATCCCCCTTTGATAGAGAGGCAGACGAAGAGGCCTAAAGAGCTGAACTCACTTGCCAAACAAGCAGAGTCGATAAACGGAAAGACCATTAAACATGCACATCCCACCATACTGAACTATATGCAAAGTCCCGAATGTGCCTCAGCTGGGCCTATACTATGCCCTCTACCAGAGATACAAAGTCCACAGCCCCTCCTTAACTCCCCATTCCTTTTTGGCACTCAGAACTCAGCTTACATCTCTCCTCCAGGAAGCTCTTCTTGGTATGGCCTTCTTCTTCTCCCCTAGCACCTACTAAGCTCTAAGAAGGGACAGGGAGACACGCATCACATCATGTGTTCATCCATTCAACAAGTATTTATTGAACACTTACTATGCGCCAAGCACCTGAGGATACAGCAGTAAATAAAACAAAGCCCCTGCCCGCATGGAGCTTACATTCTAATGATGGAAACAGGTAATAAACAACAACATACAATATAGTGTTGAGTAGAGTTCGTAATAAAGAAGAGTAAGGGTTGGAGGAGGGATCACAGGGGAAGGCTTCTCTGAGGAGGTGGCGTTTGCCCTGACATGGAAAGTGACAGAGTGAGCCATGCAGATAACTGGGAAAAGAGCATTTCAAGAAGCAGGAGCAAAGACGCTATAATCACTGCAATGGGTTTTTCTACTTGTGTTTTATCCCTACTGAACTATAATGTCCGGGAGGCAGAGGTTATATCTTAAGGGTCCTTGATTCCCAGGGTCCGGCATCCACGGCAAACACTCACAGACTGAGTGCATGAACCTGGCATGTATGCCTGCTCGTTTCTGAGTCCTTCTGGCTGCATCTCTCAAGATCTAGTCAGCTTCGTGACTCTCTCTCCCACAGGGCTAAGCTAAGTGGGGCCGGTCAGCGTCACCTGGTTCTTGTGGCCTGGTTTCAGTCCCTGGATTCTTTTTTCATTAAGACTACGGCATTGACAAGTTCTCCAATTCCATGTTGTTCTGGCCCTCTTATCTCTGGCCCAGACCTGGGCTCCTGCCCAGAACAGGGAGCCCTCCTTGCAGGCTTCCTAGGCATGAAAGTCCTCTGAAACCCCAGTCCCAAGCCTGGGGACCGGGACACCAGTAGAGCGGGGAATGGGAAGTCAGATGCCCCCAATGGCTAACCCTTTCCCACCTGAATCTTGACTTCCCTCCAAACTACATGACTCCTTCCTGTTGGGACGCCAACTTTCTGACCTCATTGATCCTTTCTGTGGCCATCCCTCTGTGTGTTCCAACTTCATAAAACCATTCCTGAATGTCTGCCATAAGCCAAGCATAGAGCTAAGTACCCGAATCTTCATGTTGCCTGCTGAAGATGCCCATTCCATCAGCAGACCATCTGAGTCTAAGGCTCCAGACTTGTCTCCCCTAAATTACAATCCGCCACTCCTGGGACCCTGTTAAATAGCCTTAGAAGCTGAAAATTCAGTCAAATGGCTGTACCCAGTCAGCCAACTGCAACAGGCACCCCTCTGTGTCACTGGGGCTGCATCCCAGCCCCCGCCAGGTCTAAAATGGGTTCAGGGATGAATAACCCATCCCTTCACTCACCCGGGCATCCACCACTTACTGACACGCACTATATGCCAAGTCCTAGAATGTAAAATACAGGTCCTGCCCGGATGATGATGCTGGTGGCGGTGACAGCGATGGAGGAAGAGGGAGAGGAGAAGGTGGTGGGATGAGTTACCATTTACTGCACACTTGTGCCACGCTACAATAAGCAGAGTCCTCTAACGCTGAAAGGAGACAGATTATTAGCTTCACTTTATAAGAAGGAAACAGGCTTAAGAGGTGAAACAACTTGCTCCTCGAAGTCGCATACCTAAGTGGCAGGGTGTGCTGAGACCCTAAGTCTGTCTGCCTCCAAAGTACCAACTCCTCAACCGCCGCACAGGAAGTGCTGTACCATGAGAACGTGAATGAAGTGACAGAGAGGGTCCCGGGCCCCGAAGACCCAAAGCTGGTGGAGGAGACAGACATAGAAGCTAAGATCTACGATGTAGGGGAGTGCTGGCGTCTGGGGCGGGTGAGCGCTGATGGCTAGAAGCCAGAGCCGTAGTGTTAGGGGAGCCAGGGGAAGGAGTGACTAACTTGACCCGGAGCGGGCTTCAAGTCTTCGGGAGGAAGTGACTTTGGCGGCTAGGCCTTGAAGGATGAGCACTTGGGAGCCTGGTGCTCAACAGGAGCTCAGCCCTCAGCCCTCAGCCCTTAGCCCTGGGCCGTGACAGGTCCTCTGAGGACGAACAGTCCACCCTCCCCCCGTGCCCACGCGGCCGGGCCGGGCCTCACCTCCTTCCACTTGAGCTGGCGGATGCTGATCTTCAGGGCGTCCAGGGAGGTCCTGGCCTTGGAGCTGTCCACGGTGACCCGCCGCTGGGAGCAGTATTCGTCCGCCGAGCGGCCCGAGCTCCGCCGGCAGCCCCGGCCCTTGCTCCGGGGCTTCCGGTGCGGGCAGAGGCCCCGCACCCGCGCCGGCTGCGGCTTCGCCAGGGGCAGCGTGGGCGGCGGCCGCGGGGTCACCAGGGCGTCCCCCTCCTCGGCCGCGCGGGGCTGCGCCCGGGCGCGCTCCTTGGACTGCTCCTCCGGCGCCTTGCGCTCCGGCTCCCCGGCCGCGCCCGAGTCCACGCCGACCGGCTCCGCCGCCGCCGCCACCGCAGCCGCCGCCGGCGCTTCGGCCACGGCCACCGCCTCCGCCTCCCAGCCGGCCGCCAACTCCCTCTCGGAGCTGCCCCGCTGCATGGCGCTCAGGGCCGGTACCAGCGCCAGTGCCACCGCCGCCGCCGCCGCTCGGCCGTCCCGGCCCGCGACCAAACTGCCGCCGCGGCCACGCGCTCCCCGCCAAAGCCCGTTGCCATGATCGCTCAGGCTTTGGTTGACAAGGGCGGGCACCTCCTCGGGACGGGGCCCGGGAAGGGACAATCGCGGCCGGAGCCGCGGCGACCTCATAGGCGGCGGCGCCCACGTGATCAGGCCTGTCACAGAGGCGCGGGCGGCCATCTTGGAAGAGGGCGGAAAGCCGCCTGGGACCGCGGGCTCGGGAAGACGGCGCTGGTTATCTAAGGGCGCAGAATTTGGAGGCAAGAGATGAGATTGAGGTTACTAGGGTTTGGGGCACTTGTGGGGCTCCTGAGTCCGGGGGCTGCGGAGGATCTCAAACAAGAGGCCCGCTTTCCCCCACCCCGCTACACAGTCGCTGGAATAACAACCTCGGAAGAAGGAGGCAGGACCTCGTTGCGGGGAGGGAACTCCACTATCTGGAAGCACCTCAGTCTGATGCTGGCCGGGACCGGTCCAGGCCCTGGGGGAGCAGGTATCCGCTGAAAGAAGCACCTGCTGGTCCTGGGAGAGCCCCCAGACGGAGAAGGGAGGCATCTTTCCCTGCTCTCAGCGCCGCATGGGGTGGAGAAGCCCTACGCATTCCCCGTCAAAGTGGAGGGCATTAACACCGCTTTTCTTATTATGTCCCTTTTTTTATTGTGGAAAAATAAACATAAAAGTTGCTATTTTAACCTTTTTTTAGGCGTGCCCTTCGATGGCATTAAGTGAATTCACATGAGTGTGTAAAAACCATCACCAAGACCCATTTCTGGAGCTTTTTCACCTTCTCCAAATGGAACTCTGTACTCATTAAGCCATAACTCCCCATCCTTCCTCCCCCCAGCTCCTGGTAACCACCACTTTCTCTCCATGAATTTGACTCCTCCAGGGACCTCATTACATACAAGTGGAATCATACAATATTTGTCCCTCTGTGTCTGGCTAATTTCACTCAGCATAATGCCTTCACGGTTCATCCATGTTGTAGCATATCCCAGAATGTCCTTCCTTTTTAAGACTGGATAATGTTTTGCTCATGAATCCACCACATTTTCTCTACCCATTCATCCGTCAATGGACATTTGGATCGCTTCCACCTGTTGGCTGTGGAGAATAATGTTTAGGAGCACGGGTACACAAATACCCTTTCAAGTCCCTGCTTTCATTTCTCTTGGGATGAAATATACTTTTAAAGCCAATCCAAGGAGAGGGCTCTCTCCTCTTGCCTTAGGGAGCCACATTTTTTTTTAAGGGAATGCAGTTGGGAAGGTGTAACAGCACCCCCAGACTGAAGACATTAACTGTAACTGCACACAGGTGGCCCCTCTTTCTCACTCATATCCCCTGGTCTCTTGTTTCTTTGTTTTGGCTTTGGGATTCCCTTCCTAAATAAACTGCCTTAAAATGCACCAGTCATAAACTCAAGAGGTCCAAACGTCCTTTTAGCAGCAGAGGGCGCTCTCATCTCTTCTTCTGGCGGCCACCGTGGTTTGTTTCAGTGTTTAAGTATAGCCTGTATCTGAGTTATCTGGGGTGCTTATTTAGAAAGCAGCTTCCTGAATCCCTTCCTGAACCCCAGCCCCAGAGATTTTGACACAGAATATTTGGGTGGGACTGGGAGTCTGTATATTAAATTAGCTCCTTTGCTGGTGCTAAGGCATCTCGCGTCAACCATTTGATCTAGCCTATGTCAAGTCAACTCGGGGAGATCCTTGGAGCTGTCCGTGGTACCAAAGAAAAGCCCTCGCCGTCCCCCAATGTCTCTCCACCAACCTACCACCCTCCTCAAATGCTGTCTCTCCTCCTCCATCCCCGATCTCATCGAGAGGTACCGCCTTTCTTCAGTCATCCATGCCAAAATTGCAGCGCCTTAACTTATTCCTCTCCCTGGCCTCCTAAAACCAGTCCATCTCCAAGTCTTACAGGTTTTACACTTAAATGTCTCTCTCCTCTTTCCTCTCTTGTCCATCCTTGTTATCATTGTTCCAGTCCAAGCCTTTAGCCTGGACCATGCACCAGCCTCCATGGGTCACCCTACATCAGATCTCACTCAGATGTCTCCATCTTGGATAAGCTTTCCTCAGTGCCCACAAACAGAAATAGTTACTCTCTCTATCCCTCTACTGACATACATGATAACCCTCTACCATGGACTGTCTGTCACACTACATAGAAACCATCTTAGCCTCCTCCATTAGTCTAAGAAGGAACATGTGTAGCCTGGTCTGATTCATCTCTATATGTCCTTTCCAGGGGTTAGAACAAAGAGGTCCTCAGAAAGTAATGAGAATGCATACTTTAATAGTTGTTTTCCACTTCATTTCCCAAATCTGTAAAGTCCATTCCATGCAGAGATACTCATATTCATTTGGCCTTGCATCTCAAAAACCTTCTGCCTCAGGGCCTTTGCACATGCCCTTCCCTCTGCCTAGAACACTTTCTCTAGAACTCTTGCCGACCTCTCCTTCAGCATTTAGTATAAATGATACATCTACAGAGACATCTCTGATTTCTCAATCTAAATCATCCCTCATCAGGTGAAATAGTGATGCAAGTGAGAAAAACAGGAAGAATCAGAAGGCAGTGTACAATTAAGTGCAAATAAGGCAAGGAGTAAAAAAATTATTCAGGAGTTCAAGGAATGGAAAATTTACTGTGAACTGAAAAGCTAGATAAGACTTCCTATAAGAGATGAAATACATTGTCATGATGGAGTGACAATCAGAGAGATAGAAAGTACGTGGGGTTGGCATTCCAGAGGCTGTGGGCACGGCTGCCATGTGCAGTCATGCAGGTGATTCAAGGAGCCTCAAAAGGGCTGAAATCCAACTTGTGCTCTGCACCCCCAAGCCTCAGTCATTGAGGTTTTGTCCTCTGGAAGGGGGCGCCTTTGACAATTGGTTCAAAGGCTCCCAGGGCTATACTGGGAGTCCTATACTGGGAAGGGGGTAAGGAAAACGCACAGCACATGTAGATTTGAGCAGTGGCTAATTGCAAGTCTCTTTGGGACCACACTGGTTGAAACGCTAGCCTTAGAGGGAGGGAGAACAGGAAAGAAGGCCCACTGGATTTCATTGTCAGATCTCCGAACACTTCCATGAGCTCTGACTCCTCATGAAACTGTGTTAGTGGAAAAATCCAACCCCAAAAGCAACTCCTCAAAGAGAAGCCTCAGTTACAGCTGCCAAGGAGCAAGTAGCAGGTTAGAATGAGGCACCCGGACGACCTCTCAAAAATATAAAAATATGTCACAAAGTGGATCCCTCCCGTAGTTCCCTCCTTTTCCTTCCCAGCACTCACCACAGCTTACAGTGGGAGTCTCGCTTGTTTGCTTGTTTGTAGTGGCCTCTCTTGCTGGCCAGAGCCCAAGTGCCCGCAGTAAGGAGCATGTCATTCTTACTGACCACTCTACCCTTGGGCCTAGTCTGGTGCCTGGCAGAACTGCTTCCTGAATGAATGAATAAATGAATGAATGAATGAATGGAAAAGAAAACTCAGATAGTCCACAATAAGGAAATAGTTAAGCAAAAGGGGGCAAATGCTGTCAATGACAGCACCAGACGTTTAGGAAAATGTTGATGATGTAACATGAAGCCAGCGAGTGCAAGCATTGTAATTACAACGCTGAGACGTGTTCTGCGCAAACAGAGCCTAGAAGAATATAGAGACAAATGAGAACAGCTGTGGTGCTGGAGGCACGAGATCTTGGTTGCAATTTGCCTCTCGAATTTGGGTAAACTGTATCAACCTTGGGGCTCTTCACATCCTTAGACCCAGAAATCCGTCCCATTTCTCAAGATTTCTGGCATGAATCATAAAGGCAGATGCAACTTTCCATGGTACTGTATTGCCAGGAGTAAACCTCTCTGCCTCAGGCACTGTCCGAAGGATTTCACATACGCCATGTCGTGTGATCTTCACAACAGCCCTGGGGGAAGTCCTGTATGAAACACATTTTACAGATACAGAGAGAAATTGTTACCCCGAGAAGTCACTTGCCCAAGTCACACAGCCAGGAAAGGGTTCCAACTCAGCAAGACGTGACACTAGCACCCAGCTGCCAACACCCACGCTCACTCCCACACCAGGACTTTGTGCACAAAAATACCCCACATATGGAAGAGAAGGAGAAAAAAGGGAGACAAGCCACAAAACCAGACTCTTAACTATAGAGAACAAACAGATGGTTACCAGAGAGGAGGTTGGGGATACTTTCTGTGATGAGCCCTGAACAATGCACGGAGCTGTTGAATCACTGTATTGTACACCTGAAACTAGTATAAGACTATGTGTTCATTATACTGGAGTTAAAGTTTTTTTTTTTTAATTATAAAAACAAAAACTAAAAAAAATTTTGAAATAAAAGCTAAAAACATACTCAACATATGTTTATATATAACTGAGCCCATATGTATGTCTAAGTGTTTATATGTAAATATATATACATGCTAATCTTGGGCTATGTGAAAATTATATGCAGAGAAAAACACTGGAAGGAAATACACCAATATATCAATAGTGGTTATTCTGGGTGGTAGAATTAGGATGACTGATTTTCTTCTCTAATCCTTTCTATATTTTCTCTTTTTTAAAAAAGTACACTTCATGCCCGACATGGAGCCCAAACGCAGGGCTTGGGCTTGAGAGCCTGAGATCAAGACTTGAGCTGAGATCAAGAGTCGGACGCTTTACCGACTCAGCCACCCAGGTGTCCCTATTCTTTTCTATATTTTCCAAATTTTCTGAAATGAACATACATTGCTTCTATAACTGGAAAAATATAATTTTTAAATTTAAAAAATGGCCTTTGATTGTTCTATCACTCTTACAGCAAGTCCACACCTAGGGAAAGACATAGGAAGGAACAGTTCCTGGAAGAGGAATGTGAGCCGCTTTGACTCCCGTTGTTTCTAGCCGGTTAGTATCCAAGATCACCACCAGGTGGCGCCTGAGGTCCGTTTTTTTTTGTTTTGTTTTGTTGAAGTTGTTTTTGGTTGGTTGGTTGGGGTGTTTTGTTTGTTTGCTTGTTTTGTTTTGTTTTGTTTTGTTTTGTTTTGTTTTGTTTTGTTTTGTTTTGTTTTGTTTTGTTTTGTTTTGCAGAGGCTGAAGCCAGATGAGGTGCAGGGAAGGGCCACAGCAACAAGCATCTGAGTAAAACTAAAGGGCTCCTGCATGGCTCTATTTACAAACACACTTTTGCACCTCATGGCTTTTGTAAGCGTTGCTGTCTCTGCCTGGTTCACCCTCCTCTACACCGCAATGATCCCCTGTACAGGGTATTTTGGTTTGCATTTCCCTGAGGGCCAGTGATGTTGAGCTGTGCAGCAATAAAACTTTATTTACAAAAACAGGCAGAAAATATGCTCAATATCATTGGCCCTCCTGGAAATGCAAACTAAAATCACAAATTAGATACTATTTCGGACCCAGTAGGATGACTATAATAAAAAAAGACAGTGAAGGTGAGTGAGGATGGGCAGAAACTAGAAACTTATTGAATACAAGTTAGCGTGGCTAACGTGTGGAAATGGTGGAACAGGTCCTCCAAAGATGACAAATACGGAAGCAGCATGTGGCCCAGCAATTCCACTCCCCCATGCATCCCCAGGAGAGATGAAACCATGTCTACATGAGAACCTGTACAAGAGTGTGGACAGATGCTCTCTCCAGAATAGTCCCCAAATGGAAACAACACAAAGGTTCATCAACTGATAAATGGATAAATAAAATGTGGCCTCATTCATTCAAAGAAACACTATTTGGCAATATGAAAGAATGAAGAATACAAAACATAAGAAATTTCTCAGTATATAATGATATTAATCTCCAGGAACTATGCAGAATGTGCTCTGCCAAAGTGAGGGTGTAAAACAAGAGAGAGCAAGACATGAGATTCACAAAGATTTGTAGCACAAAATGAAAATTTTTTTAAAAAAACGAATGAAGTACTGAACCGTGAACATTGAAAACATTATGCTGAGTGAGACAAGCCAGATGCATGTTGTATGTTTCCATTCATATGAAATGTCCAGAACTGGCAAATCTAAGAGAAATTATGGTTGATGAGGGCTGGGAGGTTCGGGAGCCTGAGAGCTAAGAGAGGCAGGTTTTTTGGGTTTTCTTAGGATTATGAAATTGATAGTGGTGGTAAATTCACAAATCAGAATAAAACAAAAACTAGTGAATTACACACTTTAAAAATATGAATTGTATAGTATATGTCATATTTCAATAAAAAATGTTAAAAAAAATAGTTGGCCAGATTCTTCCCACCAGCTATAAATTTGCTGACTTCTGATATAAAATAGAGCAGTCAGACTGGGTTGGAATTTTTGCTCTTTTTTGTGACGTTACACAAGTTTGATAAATTCTCTGTTCTTTACTGTCCTCATCTGAAAAGCAGAGTGATAACAACAGTAGCTATAAGTGAGTTGAAAGAGGCAAAGTGCCTACACACAGGGCATCTATCAATGTTGATGATTATTCTGGTTCCCAGTTCAGAGTTGAGACAGAGGGAGGCTCTTATGCAAAGTTACACAGCAAGTAAGTGACAGAGCTGGAGTTCCAGTCTCCTCATGTCCAGTGCTGAGTCCGTGTTCTTTCCTTTGCACCATGCCCTCATGCTGTCTCCTGCTGGTGGGTCCAAGCTCTCCAGGGGGCCCTGGCCTGGCCCTGCTCCCTCTAGCCTTCCATTTCCCCTATGCAAGGCAAGTGAGGAGCTTGGCCTGGATGCTCCTGGAGAACTTCAAAGAACTGAACATGTGACATTTTACAAACTGGTGAAGAAGATGGCGTGGAAATGCCAGGTCTTGGGGTCTAGGCTCCGTGCACCATGCATCCCTGTGCCATCAGCATTAAGCCCAAAGGCTGGATTTCCCACTTGCCTGGCTGGACTTTCACACCAGCCACCAGAAGAAGAGAAGATCCAAGATACTCCACTTCCAGGTGACAGATTAACAGCCAGGCTTGGGAGGCAGTAAACTGGAGGGTGATGTAGATGACAAAATGATGTCATCCTGTGCCCCTAAGTGCTCTGTGGAGGCAGAGAATAAACACCCAACTTCAAATGACTTTTCCTAAAAGGCTGAAAGAAATAGAAAGCCACACAGACTTCTGATCAGAGGTTTCTCTCTTGGAGAGCTGTCGGGGTTTAAAAATATTTTATAAAGCAATCATCTGAATATCATCAAGAGAGATGCCTCACACGGCCAAGAAGTGGCGATGCTGGGGTGTCATTGGAGTTGTACTAGGAAAAAAACCACTACGGAAGTTCAAGTGTAACCCAACTTCGGAAAGTTGTGTTAAAGAAAAGAGGTGGGGGGGGTAAAGGGAGAGAGGGAAGGAGAGAGAGAGAGAGAAAGGGAGAGACAAAGGGTAAGGAAGAGAGGGAGGAAAGTGGGGAAGGAGAGAGAGAGACATCTTTGATGCTCCCAATTGGAGAAATCCTTTCCTTGGTGGGTGTAGGGGTGAACTGAGTTAGAGGATTTCCCTCTATTTTTGGATCTCTGACTCCTCCATTTCCCCCACCCCTCCACAACCAATTAGCCACTGAGTCCCGCGTTGGCTTCTCCTGGAGAGGACCAAATGGATTTTGAGCCAGCTTGAAGGATATCTTGCCATCCAGAAATCGTATGAGGACCACACAGGTGACTCCGACAGCCCTGTGGCCTCTTGAACTCAAGTGTATGCATCAGTCAGGATAGGCTATGTATGCTGCAGTAACAAATGTCCCCCAAGTCTCAGAAACTTAACAGAAAAATCTATTTCTCATCCATACTATGCATATAGAACAGGGGTCCTGCCCATGGTTATCACACAAGGTCATAACACTGACAGACAATACATGCGTCTGTGTAAAAAAATCATCTGTTGGTCCATCAACTTTAATAAAGCAGTTATAAGCAAAATATATCTCCAGGAACTATGCAGAATGTGCTCTGCCAAAATGTATACACATATATGTATACATGTATACATATATACATATATGTATATACACATACATATATGCCATGTGTATATGTACACACAAATATATGTATATACACATACATATATGCCGTGTATGTATATGTACACACAAATATATGTATATACACATGTGTGCATGTGTGCATGTATGTACATGTATACGAACGTGTGTGCATATATACATGTGTGTTCATATACATATGTGTGTACACACATATACATGTGTCTATGTATATACATATGCATGTGTCTATGGCCATGATGGGTGGGAAGAAAGGGGACGTGGTGAGTTACATACTGGCTTTTAAAGCTTCACTCGAAGTTATGCGTGATGGCTCTGCTTAGATGGCGTTCACCAGAGCAAGCATAACTTCAGAGTTAAAGAAGACAGCAATCCCCCCATGTGATGGAGGAGGAGAGCCAGAAATGTTAGCGAACTCTGTCTTGACAAGCACAGTGCACCTCAGAGAGGGACCAGGGCGATGGGCCCCAGGCCCCAGAACCGAGCTGTGAAGGACAGCAGTGTGCCATCAGGGAGCTTAGTGGCCTCCAGGGGCTTCCAGAGTGAGGACAGGAGAAGTGGCTGGCACGTGGTAGGCACCCAATAAACACAGCCTTGCCTGGCCCCAAAGGGACATTGACAGACAAATAAAACTGGGAAGTTAAAGGTCACTTGGCCCACATTCCTGAATCAGAAATGGGAAAAGAGAAAGGGAAATAAGGCGGGGACAGATGGGGAGTGTGGAGACGGGGGATGATCCTTACCTTCCCCCCTTCCAAGCAACAAAGCCCGAGCCCTCGATGGAACCCCCTGCTGTTCTCTGGCGTGGTAGAAAGCACAGTGTCACTCCTGTCTTACCACCTATAGTGACAGGTGTCCCACGGAAAGGAGCGTCCTCAAAGACCCAGCCTCCCGGGGTAGGGCTGGTGCATGACACAGACATTGGGGCTGCAGACCCAACCTTGGTTAATGGAACAGACCCCAACTTTGGCTGAGCCTTAGGCTCAAAGCAAAGGGATCCAAGGTGACTTCGAACTGCTTTTGACTGACTCAGTTTGCCTTGATATGACAGGTGGAAAGTACTCTCAGTTATACTTCGAGCCATTTCTAAAGAAGGAAACATAACCACGGCAGGCAGTTACACGGATGACCCCAGCGTGTCATACCCCAGTCCCCCGCCTTGGCCATGTGACTTGCTTCCGGCCAATGGAACATCAGCGAGTGTGACAGAAGCAAAGGTCGAAGAAGGTCTTCTGCACCATGTCTTGCTGTCCTGGAATGTTCTCTGCTGGAAGCCAGTGCCATGCTTCAAGATGCTCAGGCAGGGGGTGCCTGGGTGGCTCAGTGGGTTAAAGCCTCTGCCTTCGGCTCGGGTCATGATCCCAGGGTCCCGGGATTGGGCTCTCTGATTGGCGGGGAGCCTCCTCCCCCTTTCCCTCTGCCTGCCTCTCTCTCTCTGCCTACTTGTGATCTCTGTCAAATAAATAAATAAAATATATTTTTTAAAAACTTTACTTGGCTTAATTAAAAAAAAAAAAAAAAGAAAAGAAAAGATGCTCAGGCAGGGCTGCAGAATGATGAGAGTCCCGTGGGGAGACCCCCGGGATGAGAGGCTCCAGCCCCCAGCTGCGCTCCGAGCTGAGCACGGCCACAGGGGGACCTCAGCTACAGTGCATGGAGCAGAAGAACTTCCCAGCAGAACCTGCTCAACCGTCAGAACCAGGAAAAATAATAAATTGCCACTATTTTAAGCCACCCGATTTAGGGTCCTTCATTGAGCATCAGTAAGCGGCTGATAGTGACCTCCTTTTGGTCAAATAAACGCAAGGATGTGTATCGCTCAAGTCCTGGACAAGGCTGCTTTTGTACCTCAATTTAAGTGAAACTGAGAAACTTCCTTCCCCTCCTTCTTTCCCCACAGAGATGAGTGTGACCAAGTCCCCAGGCTGGGGACGCTCCCATCCATCCGGAGGACAGACGCCTCCACAAATGCCAGGCACAGCTCCCAGGGCTATCTGGGGGCAGGCAAGGTAGTCAGGTGGGGCCTCTCTGCCAGGAGGACCTTTAAATTGATTCCCGAAGCAGATAGTTCACGAGGCAGATGGGGCAGGAGGGGGGAGCACGGCTAGCCAGAGGGACAAGCATGCACAAAGACGAGCGTGAACAGCCCTGCGCAGTTGGCCGCCTACAAGCCCTTGTTATGGCTGGAACATCGCTATATATAGCGGAGTGTGGGGAGAGGAGGCTGGGGAGGCGGACGGGGCCAAGTTATTCAGGGTCGCGCAAGGAGGGGGAGCGCGAACGCCATCCTGAGCTCACTGAGGGTTTGCAACCCGAGCAGGATGATTTAGACGGACATTTCCCAACACGTCCCTCTGACTACCGAGCGGGGGACAGGTTGGAGGAAGAGAGTCTGGAGCCTGACCCATTCCTTCCATGATTCAAGAAAGTTTTGCTGAACACCTACTATGTGCCGGGCGCCATTAGAAGGGTGGGGGGGGCCTCGAGATGTTGGGGAGGACCCCGGAAGGCAAGTGAGACAGCACGTCTGAGGTGACCGCAGGCTGTCCCCAGGCTGCCGGACTGAGGGATGGAGGTGTCATCCCCTAAATGGGACCAGAAAGAGAGTCAGGTTTGGGGGACAACAGTGAGTTCAACATTGGACACACTGGGTCTGAGATATCCTTGGAGTTAGCAGGAACAGCTCTCCAGCCTGAATCCGCCATGTTTGTCATGGGGGCAAAAAGCCTGGCCCTTGGGGCTTCTCCTGCTCTGTGTTGCTTTTCCCAGTGGAGCCCTTTGGTGGTGGGTGTGAGAAAGGGGATGACAGGGTGTCCCAGGGGTGCCGGGGGGCTGGGGAAACCCATGGGAATTTGTCTGTACTGGGAGGAGAAGGGAACCCGAGGAGTCTGGGGAGAGGAGGGGGACTTCAATACCACGTGCCAACCTCCAGAAAGATGCCTGCTGAGGGGCGGGGGCACAGGTGCCTCCGTTTTCTCTCTGTGGAATGGGACCGAGAAAATCGGTGAGCATTAAACCAGATAGTCCAGGTAAAGTTCTCACCAAGAGGCCAGAACCGTAACAACCACTCACTAAGTGACCCATGCGTTTGCTTTCACTCGCTTGTGAGAGCTCCGAAGCAGAGTTAAGGCCCAAGAACTGAGGCTCTGTGGAGGCCTATCCAGCCCCACGCTGGGAGGGAAGGGAGAGGGAGCCAGGGCCAAGGATAAGGCCAGGAAGGGCGGAGAAAGGCCCCTTCCTCTCTCCCCCTGCCTCCACCGGCAGAGAGGGGCTGCCCACAGCCCTCCCCCCCCATCAGCTCTGCACCACCCTGCCCAGTCCACACTACCCACAGCCCAGACCCCCCTACCCCTGCGCCGCCGCTGTCACTGCCCCCCCTCAACCCAGGGACACCCTGCACCTTTCTTTCCTCCCAGGAGGGGGCGCCCCGCTTGACGCCTCTGGACTGAGACAGATCCTCTGGCTCTCATTTTGCCCCCAAGATCACAGTCCAGGTCTCTGGGGAGGCCTCTAGCAATGTCTGCCCCCTGGGAATCCCACCCACCCTTCAAGGCTGGGCTGAAAGGCTGCCACCTCCAGAAAGCCTGCCCTGACTGCACCTCCTCTTCTCTCCCCACATCCACCTAAGTCAGAATGATGCTCCCTTCCTCTGTCTCCAATGATCTCAGGCTTCCCCATGGGGGGCTGGGGGGAGGCAGCCTATCCCCGGAGAGGCCACCGGCTCCAGACGGTGGACCCCTGTTGGAGTCATAGCCGCAGGTGATGGGCTGTGAGCACCTCCCACACGCCAGGTGCTGCGCTTAGAGCAGGACGTGCTCTCCCTCCCTGGCCCAGGGAAGTGGGCACGGAGACCCCAGAGGGTAGCTAAGTTGTGTCCTTGACAATGGCTCGTGGCCAATCACAGGTGCAGCTGGGACCTGAATACGGGCCTTCGTGACACGGCGGCAGGGACCTCTCCCGCCTCCCCATCCAAAAATAAGGAGGCGGCTGCTCCAGCTCAGCCCCGTGCCATCTGCGTGGCCCACGGTGCTGACGCCAGCCCAGCCCCACCTGCTATTCTGAGCTTCAGGCTCCATTTTCAGAAGGGCCCTGGCCAGCTGTAGGTCTCCCTCCCCGGGGCAGGACATGAACTGGCCTTCTTCTGGCTGGGGCCCTCAACGGCTGGGGTTGGGGGTCTCCTCCAGGACCCATGGGGGGCCCAGGCGGCTGGACCAGCCTACAGACGCACCCAGGTCCATGCCCGGCCGCCCTCACCCCACAGATGCCACTCACTTTGAGTCTTCTGAGCCAGGATAGGGCTCCGAGGCCCCCCAGCTCAACTGGCCACCTCTCTGGTCCCCCTGAACACATGGGGGGGTCCGCAGGCCCCCACACCGCCATGCTAACCCTCTGTTCCACTCTTGCTCCAGATCCCAGCTCCTCCCATGGGCTGGGAAGTGTAGGGAGACAGATGCCCAGCCCAGCCTGGCTCTCAGGGCCCGTGCCTCCGGCCTGACTCTACAAACACTTTAGCAGCTCTGCGTCCTTCCCCACTCCCGTTAGCGGGCAGGCTGCCCCTCCGAGGAGCCCTCCATGTGTTCTGCTCGCAGGAATCCCTTAGAACGGCCCCAGGGGAATCAGGCTCCCTTCAATAAACACTCACAATCATAGTGAGAGTCAGCAAAAAGCAAACATGGATCTTCATCAAGGCTCACAGTGGCCCCGGGAGGGCAGAATTACTACTCCCCCCATTTTGCAGATGAGAAACTCAAGGTTCTCTCCATTCATTCATTCATTCATTCATCATTTCCCAAGTGCTGGGGTTGCAATGGTGGTCACGCCATCCGGACCGCTGCCCTGGAGGAGCCCAGGGATGCTGAGTGAGTCATTCCCAGTGGGACCAAGGGAAGAAAGGGAGCCCCCTGGGAGGGAAGAGAAGGGGAGGGGCTGTGCCATGAATATCACAGTCTGGGTACAGCTATGGGAGCCCAGGGGAGGATGTTTGCCCTGGAGGAGTGGGAGAGATCTAGGCAGGCTTCACAGAGGAGGTGGCCTGGAAGCTGGCCCTCAGACGATGCATAGGAGTCTGCTGGCTAGAGTAGAGCTGTCCTTGCAGAAGGGCTAGAGTGTGTGAAGGCTCAGAGAGGAAAGTATGCTTAGCATTGGGCGGGGGCGTCACTTGGGAGGTGGGTGAGTGAAGAGATGTGTCAGGGAAGAGGATCTCTCAACGCCTGTGGCTTCATCAGGTTGAGGGACAAACCTGAAAAGGCCTGAGCAAAATAGGGCAGCAGGAGGAAAAGCTGGAATGGAGAAGGGAGCTAGGAGCCAGCGCTGGGGCTGCGGCTTGGGGAGGGGACCAGCTGCCAGCAATCGAGGCGCGTGTTGTTGGCTTCTCCATTCATTCTCCAGACTCTCTCGGAAGCTGATTAGCAATTGTTCCTCCAGCTTCTTAAGAGCCCAGGGGATTGCAGGGAGGGAGGGAGGTGTGCCTGGAGAAGCTGCCAGGCTTCCGCGGAAGGATCCAGATGCAATTTGGGAGGCAGAGGAGTCCCCTCTGACATCCACCTCTGCCCCTTCCAAGCTTCCTTCATTCCCAATCAAACCTGGGAGATGGGAGAGGGGGAAAATTCCTTAAAGTACTGAGACTCACTGAAGCACCTTCTGAGACAGACCCATTTAAATCCGGGGAGGGGGAGTGGGGCAACAGAAAAAAAAAAAAAAAAAAAAAACAAAAAAAAAAAAACAAAACAGGAAAAAACAACTCCTTGGCCCACCAGGCAGACCTGAGCTTGAATTTTATATCAGGGCATACTTACTGTGTGACCTCGAGCCAACAGCCTAACCTCTCTGAGCCTCCTGGTAAGGTTGTTGAGAGGATTTTAGGAGGCAGTGCAGGCACCATGGAGGCAAACAGTAGGTGCTCAGTGAGTGTGGGATGCAGGAGGCTCGGAGAACTCGTCGGCTAGCTGCATGCAGGGCTGTCCTGGAGCAGAGACCTGAAGGGGAGGAGGGCTTGTTCAGCACCCTCTGGGGCCAGCCAGCCTTGCCCCTGCGCCGGACCCCAGGAAGGCTCTTGAACTTGTCCCTGCGGGTGAGAGCCCACAGTGCAGCTGCGTGGGGACCAAGAGCGGCAGCTCCCTGCGCCGCTCTGTGGTGGCTCCACTTCCCTCCTGGCTTCCAGCCCCGTCCCTGCCTGCTGCTGTGTCACCCACTCGTCTCTCTGCGTCTGTGTCTGTCTCCATGCGCTTTGCGGCTCTTCTATCTACTCACACCATCTGTCTGTCTGTCTGTCTGTCATGATTTCTGCCTCAGACTCCGTTTCTTGGTCCTTCTTCCCCCTTTTATTTCTGTCACCTGCTGTTCCTCTGAGAACAGAGGCCGCCCAAGTCTAAGAATAGGGAAACCGGGCCTTTCTCCAGAATGCCCAGCCCCCCACACCCCGGCCTGGTCCTGGTAGTGCCCCCGCAAGCCCTCTGCTGTGCAGACCTGGCTTTGGTAAGCACAGAGAGCCTGTCCTTCAGGAAGGGGCCATTTCCTGCCCACTGCCATGGGCCTGGCAGAGATATGTCCTCCCTCACAGCGGCACTGGCCTATGACGTCCCATGAACTTGAATTCAGGTCCCCTCTTCCTGCCCTTGCCCCGGGATGGGCCTCATCCTCCGGCCCGTCCCCACTGCCCTGCTGGCCCGAGGCCCGTTCCTCCTACCTTCCCCACCTCCCCTCCCGCTATGGCAGAGCGACCTTCCAACCTGCCTCTCCCTACCCCAGAAGCTGCTGCACCCCCATCTCCTTCGGGAGAAGCCCAGCCCTGCTCACCAGCACGGCCCCCTTCTGCAGGGCCTGCCTCCCCCACTGCCCACCCTCTTAGTGGCCACTTGGCTTCCGCCTTGCCCCCCCCCCCTCCGCACGCTCTCCCCTCTCCCGGCTCTTGTGGGCATCTTCTGTTCCTTCCAGCTGACATCCTTGCGTCACACACACCTCTTGTCCCTCCGAGCCCAGGTCCAGCGGCTTTCCCTCAGCAAAACGTGGGTCCCTCTCATCTCCCCGAACCTCGCCTTCGCTCCACCTAACCCTCATCCCTCGGGCTTGTTTCCTGATCTGTCTCCCTTGAGCAAGTTGTTTCTGGGGCTGCCTGGGCAGAGGAGCCCCCCGACCCTGCGGGGGGCTGGGTGCAGTCCCTCCTCTCAGTCAGCCCAGGATGGAGGTCTCGTGCCAGCTCCCCAAGGCACAAAGACATCGTCTTCCTCACAGCCACCCAGCCAGGGCCCCACGGCGGCTACGTGGCCAGCAGCAATCCTGGCCTCTTCAGAGCCACCCCAGGGGCCCTAAAGAGGCCCTGGGATCAATGAGCCTGGAGGAAGAGTGCCACTCTTGTGCAAAGCATATCCCTCTAAATGATTGGGTTTATGGGGGGAGGGGGGTTTGCCCGTGCATCGGGGAGCCTCTGCTCCTCGGTAGGCTGCCTGGCTACTGGCCATTGCAGAGGGGAAAGGCTAGGGAAAAGGCTGGGGTGGGGAGGCCCCAAAGCTGGCATCCAGTCCTGGCTCTGCTCCCAGCCTTGGGCTCTGGGACCTCCTTTCAGAGCCCCAGTTCTCCATTGTCCCATGAGGGCTAGGACCGATGTTCTCTCTGACCCTCACAGCTAAGATGTGCTGGGCTGTGACATAAGGACCCCGCCCCCCAAAATCTGTGCTGTGGTTAACATCAACCTTCAACGCCCCCCTTCTGCTTCCCTGCAGTCCCTGTGAAGTGGAGAAGCAAGGTCAAGTGGGTGAGGGGCTCCTGCAGCAGATGCGTGACTTTGCTCCCCTCTTGGCTTCCCAGAAGCTAGCGCTCAGTCTGGGCAGGAAGGTTCCCACTGGGCACCCACCTTGAGGACACCCTAAAGGGCAGAGAACAGTCCCCGGCTTGGGCTCAGACCCTACTTCTGTCTCTTTCCAGGGGAGTTACCTGAGCCCTGGTTGGAGAAACCTGTGTTGTAGGGGATGGTCCTACAGCAACCCCGTAACAACTCCCGATATGTGACCACCACAAATGCCTCCAAACAGCGACAAGTGTCCCCTGGGAGTAAGAGGACTCCCCTCCCCCACCACAGACTGAGAACCACTGCCTTAGACAAGTCACTCAGTTTTCTTTGTCCTCAGTTTTCCCACCAGTAAAATGACAATTAATAGTGATAAGGGGGAAAGCTCACTTGTAGAAAATGCTGAGTGAATGTGAGGCAATCTTCCAAGTGCTTTACACATTTTAGGTGTTAATTCATCGAAACCTCACCACAGACCAAAGGATGGACGTTATTCTCGCCATCTTACAGGGAAGGAAACAGATATTCGTAAGTTAAGTAACTCCCCAAGGTCCCACAGCTAAGAAGTGGCAGATTCAAGCAAGGCTGCCTGGCCAGAAACCCCAGGCCCGGAACCAACAAGGTGATGTCAGGCCTGACCAAGGCACTGCGTGGACACTGTGTCTGGAATCATCCAAGTGCTCACTAAATGCTGTGATTGGCCTCGATGAACCAGTCCAACCCTAATGCCGGCCTGTTGTCTCTCCTATTGATTTGGGGTCCGCTAACAGTGACAGAGCCACTTCTCCATGCCAGGGTCAATGTGCTTAAGCCCACAAGAAAGTTCTCTCCCCAGGTTGCGGAGGGGAAATGGAGACTCAGAAAGGGGAAAGGCCTGGCCCACTATCACTCCGCCGGGTGCCGGGCCACCGCTGAGCCTGGCGGTGACCTGCTACTTCATGGCCCTCGGTGGAACCCACATGGGTACCCAGGTGGTGACAGGCCCCCTCCTGCAGCAACTGTCGGGAGGGAGTGGACCAGCTGGCACTGATGCTGACGAAGAAACCTACAGAGGCCGTCCCCCTGCCCTTTGTGTTAGACCAAACTTTCCAGGATTGAGGCCCACAGCCCATAAAGCATTGCACACAATTGTGATCAGTTGCCAACATTAAGACCATTTAAAATTATGATATTTCACACAAACTTCTGTATTGCTGCTTTCCTCTGAAGTTTGGCAAAGCGACAGGACACTTCCCAAGTTTGGGAAGCGACAGGACACTTGCATAGGTGATAAGAGCACGAAGTCCGAAGTCAGACCATGCGGCTTCCTATTCCAGCTCTGCCGCTAACTTGCTGTGTGTCCTTGGCTGAGTTACTCAACTTCTCTGTGCTCTGCTGTCTTCATCTGTATAATGGGGATGATACTAATAGTACTTGGCTCAGGCTTGTCATGAAGATTAAATGAGAAAGTGCCCACAAAGCACAGCACTAAACACGAAAGGAGCCGTCAAAATGCCAACCATTTTTATTTTTCTCATTATTTACTATTTTTAGTATCAGGCAACACTGACCTTCCGCATTCTCCCTCGCCCAGGGCAAACTGCAGTCGGAGCTGAGACGGGCCACCAGCCTGGAGGGCTGTGAGCTCTTCTCTCCAAGTGAAGACCCCCCAAGTGGAGGTCCTTGAAAGGGCAGCAGTGGGAGCCCGAGTCCTGGTTGCCTTGTGACTTTGGACCGTCGTGTCCGGCCCACGGTTGCCATTTATAAGATGGAAGCACAGGATTTTAAAACCGGAAAGGAGCCAGACACAGGAGGCCACACACTCTATGGCTCCATCTGCGTGAAGCCGTGGCAGGCAGACCAATCCGCGGAGACAGTTAGATGGGTGATTGCGGGGGTTGGGGGATGGGCGGGGACTGCTGCTACCAGGATTGCTTTCAGAGGGATGAAAATGGTCTGGAACTAGGTAGTCTTGAGGGTTGCACCACCATGGTGAATCTATGGAAAGCCACTGAGTTGTATATTTTTAAATTGTGAATTTTATGGTAAGCGAATTATAGGTCAATTTTTTAAAATTCTGAAATGAAGTGTCAGGGCCCAGCCAGCCTGGCGTTGGATGAGGACCAGCTGAGAAATGGGCTACGAAGCACCAGGTCCACAGTGGGTGCCCAGAGAAGGTGTGTTCCCAGAACCCCAGCCATAGCTGGCTTGACACCTTGCTTGGAATTGGGGGTGCTTCCTGACCTTCAGCCTGGGTTGCATCCCTCCTGGCACCTTCTGTGGCCAGGATCTGGAGCAAGCCTTTGTATCCACAGAGGCCAAGGCCACTGCCAGTCTAGCTCTGGTCAAGGACTATCTATCTGGAGGGCTTGGGTGGCTTCCTTACTGGTCACTGTTGCCCTGGGGTCCTGAGAAGACCCTGGCCCCAGGGGGTCCCCTAATTTCTCCCACCCCTGCTGTGCCTGGCCTGTGAGGCAGGGACCCCATAACCTACCCCAGTCAGGGCCTGGCCTTTCTCATCTCCACTGTCTCTCTGCAGGGGCTGGAGCTGCCGAGGGATGAGGGTTAAGACCTGGTACTGCATGACCCTGTCCACAAGTCTGGAGGCTCCTCGGCTCAGCCTCAGCCCCTGGGGATCCAGACTGCTCAGGCCCATCTCCCGTGGGGCCCGGTGGCTGAAGGCTGTCGGTCATGCCCTGTTCCTCCCTCTCCTCCAGAACCTTCTACATGTGCCATGATTCCCTGGGCCTGAAGGTGTTTGGCTACATCACCTAAAATGATACCCAAGACACCTTCCATCAGCATGTCTTCCAGCCCAAGAGAAAGGTGGAGTTCCCTCCCCAAGCCCTTCCCTGCCCGCTGAGCCGTGGGGCATATGTCTCATCTGCTCCAAGCCATGACCTGCTCTGGATGCCTAGGAGGTCTGAAGGAAGGGCCCGGAGCGGAGGAGGTGTGCTTGGAATAAGGCCCCTCCCCACGAGGATGCACCAGTGAACATGCGTCCATGGGCACCGAGCACGCGTGCTGCCGACATGGGGTCTGTGCCCACCTGCAGGCCCGTGCTTGTCCCTGGGCCTGCGTGCATGACGTGCACACACAGGCCTCCCCAGGCCTCCTGGTGGGCATCCACACCTCCCCACCGGCCTGACCCCAAGGGGCTGTGCTTCTGTGTCCCCGCCCCCTCGTGTGCGCACACGCGGCTGCTCTGTGTGTGCAGAACCCACAGCAGACAGGGAGGACCGGGGCCAGGCCTGGGGGTTTCCCATGAGCTCCTCCCTCAGCACCCGCAGCACATGGCAGCCCGGGCCAGTAACCCGCGGCCAGTGACCCGGGCCAGTAACGCCAGCGTCACCATCACCAGTAAGAGCAGCACTGGCTTCGGGGACCCCAGATCCTGGTTCAACAGCCCAGACAAGCCATTGGTTCCAGCTCCCTCAAGGTACCCAAGACGGTCCCTCCAGGTGTGCAGATACAGGTGTGAGGCTACACACAGTGGGAGGAGTTTCCTGTCCGCAGAGTCTCTAACTCACCCTCTCCCGTCACACACCTGCTGAAGCCTAACCCCCAGCACCTCCCTCTCTCCTCTTCTTGGGGGGCCCAAGGCCGTGGCCCCAGGTCCTCAGCTCCTGGCGATGTGGGAGGCTGAGGCATAGGTCAGAGTGGCTAATGGGCAGGTGAGCTGGGTGAGTGGGGGCCAGACCACTCCTTCCCCTCCCACTGGCCCAGGCCTGACTAGCTGCGCAGGTGCAGGTCCTTGGGGGCCAGCTAAGTGCTGCCACGGTGACCCGCAGGGAGACCCAGGCCCCCGCCACCAACCCCTATGTACCCCCACCTGTCTGGCACTGCTGGTCCTAGCCAGCCATGCCTGGGGCCCACCTAGCAGGAGAGGGCCTCAAGAACTAACTCTGCCCACCATCTGGGAGGCCGTGGCCCCAGTGGGAGCTGGGAGCTCTGAACGTGCTGCTCCGAGAACTCAGAAAGACAGGAAATGGCAAGTCCAAGATGGGAGAGGGCTCACTCAGGGTCACCTGCCCAGGCAGTGGCCGAGCGCAGGTGACTGCGGAGTCTTTTGACTACCTTTTCCTATCCCCAAGCCAAAAGTTAGGTCCCAGGATCTAACCAAGTCGATCCCCAGTATTTAGAGCCTCAGTGGTCTTCATAAGGCCACCTTCCCCAAGACCAGGCCCCCAAGGACAGGTGGCTGGCCCAGAGTTGCCTGCCCTTCTTCACCGTGATCCATGGGCTACTCTAGGCCTATAAGATACTGTCTAGAGCTCTGCATAAGTCCCACTGCCAAAGCCCAGAGAGGGTTAGCCACTCGCCCAAGGTCACACAGAAGGAGAGTTTGTACTGTCCCACTGGTCCCTGAGTGCTTTCCTGTGCCGCTCTCCACAGGCCACCCTGGGCTGCCTCACTCTGTGGGGAAGGGGCCCCTCCCGACAGGCACTGTCTCCTTGGACAGACATTCCTGCTCGTGGCCAGCTCTGGTCAGCCGGCCTTTCCTCTAGAAGCAGTTGACTAAGGCCACGCTCAGTCTGATACAGCAGTGAGACCTCGGGCCTGACCCCTCATGCCGGCTTCTCCGAAGATCGGACCACAGAACAGACCGGGAACCAGCTTGATGGGGTCTCAAAGCTTGATGGCCGGGAAGCAGCTGTCCTGACCCTCGGGATTGCCGTGGCCCCTGGGGAGGCGCTGGGGCAGTGGGGGGGGGGGGGTGAGAGAGAGGCGGGGGGTTCCAGGGCTGGGGCAGAGCTGCCTCAGAGGCTCGTGAGGCTGGCAAGATGCTGAGGAGGGTCTCGTGCCTTCTTCCCATGGCTGTCCAGAGGGCCCTGGGACCTGGAACCGGCAGCATGTGGACAAGGTCACACAGAGGGTCAGCAGTGGGCAGGACAAAGAAGCCAGGCTTTGGCCTCCCAGCCAAAGTCTGTAGCGCAGACAGAAGGGGCAGAGAAGAGGACGCGGAGCCGCCTCCAGAGCCTGTTATAGACAGGTTTGCCCATGTCTGTGACTGTGTAGTCTCCATTCTGCCCACCCCTCCACGTATGCCCATGGGCTGCATTCGGCCAGCACTCTGTGTTCCCGCTCACATCCCGTGTCTGTACCTGACACCCTTGACACAGGTGTGTGCTGTCACTTGGGAGGCTGTCTACATGTGACCCGTGTCCCAGGCTTGGTCTCAGCCAAGCGGGAGATCCAAGTGGGTAATGGATGGGACAACACGAAATGAAGGGAATCTCTTCAGGGTCCCAAGAAATTATGGTGTCCAACTGACCCACTTTGCAGGAAAAGAAACTGAGACCCAGGTTGTTCAAGGATGCTCCAAAGAATCTGGACAGACAGTCCCAAAATGTGGAAGGCTGGGCCAAGGCATGACCTGTTCTTATGCTGCCCCCTTGTGGTCAGAGTAAGGACTGCCTCCCGCTGCCCTGCAGATCCCCCGCAGATCCCCCGATCCATCCAGACTACTTTTCTCCCTCCCAGGCCAGCTCCCCTCCACCCCTGCCCAGCGGTTCCATCCCCTTCCTGTTGCTCAGTTTGGAGGCACCTTAGCGGTAAGGGGCTCCCGAGTTTCTCCACCCTGGAGCAGAACCCCTGGAGGGGCAACCAGCTCCGTGTTGCGGAGTAAGCGTTGGCCCCGGCCATCCCCACCCCTCCACCCCTGCCCACCCTGGCAGTCCCACGGACATATCTGGAGTCACCTCTTCAGTCCTCATCTGCCTACCCGCTCTGCTTTTCTACATGACCTTCCTGAAATTCTCAACTTCCCCGACCCCGCCGAAAAGACGCGCCCCTGGTTTTCCTCCTACCTCCCTGACTCTTCCCTCCCAGACTTTGCGGGCATCCTGCTCCCTTCTGCCCCTGAATGGTGATGTTTCCTGGGACCCAGCACCTCTGTTGTTGCCTGGGTGTGGGGCTGGATCACCTCGCAGGCAAGCAGCCCAGCAGGCAGGAAGGCAGGCAGCCTCACAGTACCGGCAGACCAGGAGTGCCAGAAAAGGGAGACGCGTAGGAGAACGTTTTTATGAGACCATCTGTTTGGGGACGATGAAATTGTTGTAAGACACTGAAGTGTTACGTTTGACAATTCAGTATCCTTCTTTCAGACTGATAGATATAGGGCAGGGCCCACCATGTTTTCAGTGCTTGGGGCTTCTAAGGCCCTGTTGGGTGATCTTATCTGTTCACTGCTTTTAACCACCTGTCAATAATGTCCTGACCCCCACGTGCATGTCACCACACCTGATTTCAACTGCCCCTGGAAACCTTCCACCAGTGTCCCCCTGGCTTTCAGGCTTAATAGATCCAAGTCACTCTTGCTATCTCTTGTCTGGACCTCTCATCCAGCACTGATCCCCGCCCCCCCCCCGGGGTAACTTCATCATTACACAGACCTCCTCTGGCTCCTTCCCACCACAGCCAGGCCTTCACCAAAGCTGCTGAGCCAATCTCGTTAGTCGCTCCGGAATCCACTCCTTACCACCCCACTCCTGCCTTACCCTGGTCCTGGCCACCGCTGTGTCTCCTGGCTGGCCCTCCTGCCCCCATCCTCTTCTGATTACTGGCTCTCCCATGCCAACATGATCATGTTGCTTCCCTGTCTGAGCCTGTCTCCAGATCCCTGTTACCCCCCAAATACAGTCCTTACAGAAGGCTCCCACTCTCTGCAACCTCAATTCCCACCATCCACGATCTCACACTGATGTTCCAAGTATGGAGAGGGTCTCAAACTTGATGGCTGTTGAAGAAACAGAACAGGAGGTTCTCTGGCTGGATGGGGGTAGGATAAAGCTGGATAGATCATCCCAATCTGGTGATGACTTCCACGTCTGTCCACTGTGCCACTTAAGGCCACCAGCCTGCAGATGGTTCCTGACCAACTTGTACACCTCCCATGATGGGGAGCTCCCTCACACTCATCATCCCTGGACAGGGCCTATTGTTAGCAAATTTGGCTCCTGGAGTACATGGGGATGTGGGCAGGGAACTGGAACTCAAGAGACCTTCATCCTCAGGGACACTTACCTGCCTTTCCCTCCCTGAAAGTCCCAGTTCCCTAGGTCTGGGCAGTGCCCCCCTATTATGGCTCATCTGTGGCTGCAGGAAGCCAGTCTGGGCCAGATGGGGAGATTGCCAGAATGGCCACCAGAGGGCAGTGCTGCCCCATACACGGCCCCTGGGACGGGAATGTCTTTGTGTCTCACACGTTGTGCATCTTTCAGACTGAATCTGTTCCTGTGGACTGGTGTGTATAACGACTGTGTGGGTGTATTACCTCGTGTGTCTTTGGGTGGAGGTATTTGGCTAAGCCAGTCGGTGTATATGGTTGTCCATTTTTGTGCACATCTGTGTCCCCCGCTTCCTACCCCAGGAGGAAATGTCTTCACGGCTCCGAGGGTCCCAGGGAAGGACAAGGAGTACAGCCTCACTCTGAGAATGATCCTCTCCTTCTAAAAGCTCCCACCACCATCACCGTCACCACAAACCTCAGTGGGTGCGCACAGGGGCCGTGCTTGCTGCTGGCTGGGGAGCTAGGGCTTAGAGACACAGGCCATCCTGACCTTTGAGGCCCACCTGGGCTGAGAGCCCCCCAGGCCCTCCTTCTCAGCTTTGCATCCGTTCCTGTGCACCAGCGTTCTGCAACAGTTTGGGGTGAATAAATCCCCACCACCACCATCACAGGGGAGGCATGTTAGTTTGGTCCACCATGAATCAAGCAGCAGGGCAACTGGGTAGGTAACTCAGCCGCAGTCCCCAGGCTCCATGTCTCAGCGTCCTGGAGGATACGCGTGTGGCCCTGCTCACTGCTGCAACAGAAGGACATGCCTGGGAGTGAGGGTGATCAGGGGAGGGGGAGCTGTCCTGTTGTCTGGGGTGGTGAGAACCAAGGACACCTTAGGACAGGCTTGGGAAGGGTCCTGGATGGCAGGAGAGGGTCCCCGCCAAAGAGCAGCATGCCCAAAGGCACCTGAGTGGGAAGGAGCATAGCTCAGCCAGGCCAGGTGCCAGGACTGTAAGATGTGTGCAGGAGGCAGGAGACACACTGACACCAAGGAACCATCCTCTTAAGCAGGCTGGTTTGGGGGACTGGCCAAGCCACCCCATCTTCAAAGCCAACCCCCGAGTGGGATCCACCTCATATCTCCACGGCCTCCACAGGACAGACAGGATCCCATGACGGTCCATTGTCCCCAAGGACCCAGGAACCAGAGAATTTCTACAGCGCGAGCACAGAGAGAGGAAAGGCATCCAGTGTGTTTCATCCTCTGGACGGAGAGCCTCGCACCCGGAGTTAGAGACCTAGATAGAGTCAGAAAGTGTGTGAGACACTCGGAGAAGGAAGAGAGAGAAGAGGGAGAGAGACAGGAGGAGACAGACCCCGGGAGGCCGAGCAAGGAGGCAGAGGACGCAGGGAAGCGGCGCGAGGAGGGGGCAGGGCGGACCCCGTGGCCGGCAATCAGGCCGGCAGGAGGCAGGTGGTCGGGGCAGACAATGGCGCGGAGGAGTGCGGAACCTGGGACTAAATTTGGCGTTGCCTTTGCAGGGCGCGGGGCCGCCCGTTCATCTCCATGCAAAGGAGAGACGAAATGAATATGCAGCGCGGGCTGTAATTGGGCCGCCGCGGCCGCCGCCGCCGCCGCCGCACTATAATTTTCCAAACAGGATCTTGCAATCAGGGCCTTATTCATTAGCGCATAAACAATTTTGTTTCTCGGCACTCGAGCCTGTCAATCACGCCGAGAGGGAACATCTTGGCCGGAGGCGCGGGCCCCCGCGCGCGCTCCCACGCGCGCCCCCTCGAGCGCCGCCAAGTGGCTTTGTGCCCGGAGGCTGTGGGGTGCTGGGATGAAGGGGCTCGGGAGCGCGCTGCGGGGTCCCTTGGTCGGAGAAGATGGGGACTGTGTGGCGGGAGAGGGAGAGAGTGCGAGTTTGGGGGGGGACCAGCGCTCTGGGTTCGAATCTCACCTCTCACGTCTTCTGGCCCCATCTTTGGGCAATCCCCCCGCCCCCCTACCCTCTATTTGCCCTCTGGGAGATGTGCTAAGTGCACTCACCCGCAGAACTAGAGGGGCATCAGCAGAAAAGATGCCTAGTGCTTAGGATGCTGGGGCTGGGGGTCCTGGGGGCTGAAGCATGGAGGGGGGTGCTAGGGGAGGGGCCCATCTAGCTTCTTTTATTAAAGGGGGCATGGGGCCCCACAGAAGTCCTGTCATTGCCCCGACCCCATCCAACATGGGCTGTGTGACACCACCGGCTGTGTCTATGAGGTTCTCCAAAGAGCTGGGCACAGCCCCGGGCTCCCCCTAAAGGGACATGCACGCATGCGTGAACTTGCGTGCTTGCTGGTGACAGGGTTTGTGTGCCCCACAAGGTCGTGGGGCACCTAAGATTCTGCATCAGCGCGTGACTGTAGAAGGGCTTTGTGCCTGTGTGGTTGTGTCCGTGTGTGTCCTGTAACATTGTGTGTGCGCGCGTGCACGAGTCCATCCGTAGACACGCCTGTGTAAATGGGGTGGGCTGTGATTGTGTGTGCAGTTTCTTGGTTCCCCATGAGCCCACGATGCAGAGTTTGGCTGCCCCGTGATGGCTAGATGACAGGTACTGAGTGTTTGAGGGAAGGCTGTGAGAACAGGGCTTTGTGACTGTGTGTGTGCTGGGGTGGGCAGGGTTCTATCTGTCTGTCTCTGGATGTGGGGCGAGATCATGTATTTGGGTGGCCCAAGCACTTGGGAGCTGTTTCTTTCAGGACAGATGACAGCTTCTGTTCTCCCCACTTCCTCCCTGGCCACCCCTCCATCAGCCTCACTCCCTGCAGAGTCAGCCAGGATGCCCAGGCTGAGGAGACAGTAGCTTTTGCCCTACTGGAAGGCCCTGTGCGGTTGGTGGTGGGGTTGGGGGCTGGGGATTGGGGGTCACCTACCCAGCCCCCTCCAATGCTTCCCTCAGACAGTTCTGAGACCCAGCCCCCACGGCCTCCTCCATCAGGAGAACCCCAAGGCCTCCAGAATTTCAGATCCAAATGTTCTAATCAGCTCAGCTTTACATAAACTGCACATTAGGGCTGGACAGGCCCATTGTATGGATGGGGAACTAGAGGTCTGGGACACTAAACAGGAAAGAGACTTCCCTGGGGCCCCCCAGCAAGTGGGGAGCAGAGTCAAGATTTGTTGATGTTTCTGACCCCAAAGCAGGGAACGGGGTCCTGACTTCTTCAGACACAAACACAAATACACACACATGTGCTTACACACACATATGCACACCCACACCTCCCAGACCAAGCCAAGATTAGAGGCAGCAGGCCAGGGAGCTGTCCCACTCCCTCCCACTTTGCACCCCCCCCCACCTCCTCCTCCTCCGCTTAAACAGTGCTCCACCTCCTCCCCCTCTACAATCCCTGCTCTGCACAGAGACAAAGAATTTGAGGATGTGCCGGCAGCCAACTGAGAGGCCATCAGTCTCTGCCCAGACACCCTCTTCACAGCTCTAGACCCAGCCCGGATGCCACCCCACCCGCTGGTCACCCCCAGCACCAGGCCAGGAAGGGAGGTGGCCGGGGAAGGGGCTGCAGGGGAAGGCACGGAGTCCGGAAGGCCGGAGGAACAGTCTTCAACCTGTGAATCCGGCCGTGCCTGGCCCTGAGGCCTCCCTGCTCCTGCGTGTCTTGTTGCATGACTGGCTGGCTGGCCCTGGCCCACAAGGGACCCAGGCCGTCCGTGAGGCAGCTGCCCTTAGTGACTCCTGGAGGACAGCCGTGGCCCCTCAGCATGTGGGCAGAGGCCAGAAGCAATGGCTTTGGATGAGGAAGCCAAGGTGTAAAGCCCAGCTCTGCTACCTCCTGGCTGGGCAACTTCGGGCAACTGGCCAGACCTTCCTGTGCCTCAGTTTCCTCATCTGTAAAGAAAGGCTATTTAACTTCCTCAGCACCCACTTGGCACTTGGTGCTTGGAAAAGTCTAGGAGGACAGAAAGCTCAAAGGAAGAGAACCCTCGGGCCAGATTTTGTCCTGGAGCCCAGGGCCGTTTGGAGCTCATACTGGTGAGGAAGGCTGGCCAGGCTCCCAGCTCAGCTGGATCAGGGTTTCAAAGTCAAAGTTACACAAGTTTGTCTTTCTTGAAAAATGGTCCCTTTCCAAGCCCTGCGTGACCCTTCTTAGGAACAATGTGTTTTGGGGCCACCGGGTCGCCTCAGCCTGGGTGGTCGGCTACCCTGCTCATATATGGAGGCAGAACCTAAAGTCTGGAGGGTCAAAGTCTCTTCCCCAAGATCACCAGCTGATTAAAAAAAAAAAAAAAAAAAGTTGTCAGGATTTGATCCCATGTCTTTGAGCACCAAGAACAGGGGCTTGCACCACCCCTACTCCCAGCCCTCTGCTGCCTTGGTGAGAGATGGGCCTTCTGGTTAGGGACACCCAGACTGGCCCCAGGCCAGCCTCTGGAGCTGTCAGGCCAGCACTGGTCAGCAGTCACTGTCCCTTCTGCAGCGTCACTGGACTGAATGTGATTCAGGAAGAAGAGAGCCTAAATGCAGGGGCATCAGAAACTGCTGGTTTCAAGGTCCTGGGGTCACAGCTCAGGCAGTGGGGGGAAAGGAAGTTCAGGAGAAGGTGAGGAATCTTGTCCCCGGGGAGGTGTAAAGTCCAGAGGTAGGGGTTTTCCTTGAGAAAGGCCTTCTGTAGACCCCTCCTGTACCCCACTCCTCTCTCCTGGGGCCTTTACTTATTTCTAGGCACCCCATGCAACATGAGGCGGGGGAAGGGGCTCAGAGGGTTAGCAGCTGAGTGACCTCCAGAAAGACCCTCCGCTGCTCTGAGCATCAGCTTCCCCATCTGGGAGAAGGGAAATAGTCTTATAATTGCCCTATTTTGGCCCTGCCACCTACCACAGTGCCTTATATATAATAAGTGCCCAACAAAAGGCTGTCACATGACTTAGCAAGTGACAGGGCTGAACCCAAAGAAAGCAGCAGGAAAGGGCTGGGGCTGCCCCAGGTGTTCCCTTCTCCCACCCCCACCCAACCCACTGATGTCCCCGAGGCACCTTTCCAGACTCAGCCCCACCCAGGACCTCATTACTGGGGGGATGGGCTCGCAGCCCAGAGAGCTGTGCCATCCAGGGCAGTAGCCACGGGCCACAGGTGGCTCCCGAGCACAAACAGGTGGCTGGGCCATTCTGAGGTGTGCTGTACATGTGGAACACACACCTGTTTTCAGACTTTGGACCAGAAAAAGAAGGCCAAATATCCCAGGTATATTGATAACCTGTGAACTGATGGTACAGTTGCCACACGGGGTGGGGGGTGTAAGCTGTGCTCTTAAACCGTCACCTATCTCTTTTGACTTTTTACTTTTGAGTTACTAGAATGTTTCAAGTCATGGAGGTGGCTTGCATTTGAGGCCTATGTTATGTATTGATTGCAAAGCAGTGGTCCAGAAGGTGCCACAGACCCCAAGCCCCAGAGAAGTCAGGGGAAGACCTGAGACATTCAGCCAAGGTGACCTAAGGCTCCCCCTCCAACCCAGTGCACTTAGGCCCAATCCACGGCTCATGGGGTCTACTCAGTTTCCCTATCTGACCCTCCAATCCTTCATGGTTCCAGCATCCTGCGGCCCACTTTGAATCACCCCACAGCCTCGTTCATGAGCTAGAATATCACCTAGGTGGGGCCACACCCATCAGCTCAGAGTGGGCCGCAGGCACATGTCCACCAACTGACCAACTCAAGCTTCATCCAACCAAACACTTTACTTTGTACATGTCTCTCAGGCCCTACATCTCTCTCCATCCCTTCTGTCACTCTTATCCCGAACTCATTTGTTTGTTCATTCATCCATCCGTTCATCCACCCACCCACACACCGACTCATCCACCCAACCAGCCAGCCAGCCAGCCAGCCATGCAGTGAGTATTTACTGAACACTATGTACCAGACACTCATTTTGGTGCTTGATATACATCAGTGAACAAAGCAGACAAATCCCTTTGCTCCTAGCGGGGAAGACAGATAACAAGCAATAAATATTTTAAATAAGTGGTTATGTGTTAGAAAGTAAAACTGCTAATTAAAAAAAAAATAGAGCCATTAAGTAAGCCTCCACCCTGGTCCCCCACATTCATTCTCCCATCTTTGACTAACCCTGCATGGGCCACTGATGTGATCTCAGGTCCTACCATGCTACCTCTCTGCTGCCAAGCCCGCTCTGGCTCACCAGTGCCTCCAGCAGAAGGTCCACACTCCTCAGCCTGGCATGCAGACCCCCAGGTGATCCAACCCCGCCCCATTTCGTCCGGCCCAGCTGCAGCCTGGATGCTCCCGAGCGGCTCCCTCTTGTTCCCTCTGCCAAGAACACCTTCCCAGACTCCTTCTGTTCCCTCGCTGGTTCCCATCCCTAGCAGATCTGCTCACTGCCAGGAAGGTTTGCACCCAGTCCCAAGTGGATCTCTGCATCCCAGGCCCGTGTGCATGCTCCAGCTCCAGGCTCGCTGCTGCCAGAGCTCACTCACATGTGTGTGGATTCCATGTGAGCCCGCCTGACACAGACCTGCGTGTCCTCCCCCTTCGAGAGCCCGAGCCAGTGCAGGGGCTGCCCAGGTATGTCTCCACTTCCCAAAGCCTCAGCAGGAACAGTGCTGCATTCAGGAAGTCGCCATGGCAACCGCCTGGCCCTGGTGCCATCTCCTGCAATCAGCGCTGGGACCCAGCCACCCGCTGGGCTTCCTGGAGATTTGTTCCCTATGGTGGGAGGCCGGGGAGGGTTTCTAACCCTCCCCCTCCTCTCTTCGTCCTCCCCTCCCTGCCCCCAGCATAGCATGTCAGGGCTGCCAGGCCGGGACAGCAGAGTGTGTGGGAGAGGGCTCCCTTGGACTGGAACCAGGGACTGGAGTTCTGGTCTCCTAGAAGCCACGGCTACCTTATGTGGCCTTGGATAGATTCTTTCTCTGCACCTGTTTCCTTATCCATGAGATGCCTCCCTTACAGGTTGCTGTGGGGTGTGGGGCAAATGATAAGGCACAAACTAGGTGCTCAACTAATGCTATTATCCGAATGAAAGGTCCACCACAGCCCCTCACCTGCCCGGGGCTTCAGAGCACTTCCTCTCGATTGCTTCACTGCAGCCCTTGAAAAGGATACTTCCTGTCAGTTTAACAGAAGAGGAGCCTGAGGTCCAAGAGGTAGAGAGAAGGTTAAAAGTCCCCAGCCCCCCGCTGGCTGGGGCAGGTCAGGAATGCTGGGGAGCCCAGGAGAAAAGCTCTCTGGGAGGGACACGGCTTGGGGCCGGCTCTTCTCTGCCAGCACGAAAACAGGCGGCGCTGGCCCCTTCTATTCTCTGACAAGAGACTGACTCTCATCTCCTGGGCCGGAGCTGGGGAGTATAGAGGGGCTTCTCCCATCCCAGGGCCCTCCTCAAGCACAAAGAGCCTTGGATTGGGAGGCAGGGGTCCCGGTTCCAGTCCTGACTGGTGCTGTGACCGCGGGAGAGGGAATCGTCCGCCACTCTGTCTGTGGCCTCACTGAACCGGTGCTGTAGACTAGCAGGGCACCAGGTGACCCCCCCCCCAAGGGCACAGGCCATTCATCCAGGCTGTGGTTTCTGTTCTGCGTCCAAACCAGCTCGTGCTACACACAATCCTGGGTGACAGTGACCTGCGAGTTTGCCCAATGCCAGGCTCTGACCCCTGCCACCAACCACTGGGCCTGGCTTCCCCAGCTCTTGGGGAGTCAGGAAACAGAGCTTCTCCCAGCTCCCCCAAAGCTTTGATCGCTGAACTCGGATGCTGCAGTGTCTGTTTCCCCACCTCACTCCAACTGCTGCCAGAAACATCCCCCAAGTGAGGGGAGAGGAGCCTCGCGCATGCCACGTGCCTCAGGCTCCTGTTGTGCCCATGACCCCGTTTAATTCCCACAACCACTCTGCAAATGACGTCTTCCTGTGTGCATTTCACGGGTGTGAAAACAAAGGCTCAGAGAGGTAGAGTGACTTGCTCAAGGTCACACAGACAATAAGTGGCAGAAGTCATACTGGAACCCATGCTGATTCCAGAGTCCAAGAGAAAGAACCATCCCGATTTCTGCTTTGCCCAGTCACCTTGTTCCAACTCTCAGTGAGAGCTCTGCCCCCCTCAGAAAGATGTCCCAGGTGCCACCCAGGGCACCCCTTCCCCTCATCCAGGCGAAAAGATGCTCAGACTCGGGATTCCAGAGCATCAGAGGTGAATGTGCCCTTTGAGTTGACCCAGACCAGCCCCACCTCACCAGTTCTGCCTCCATAAGGAAACTGAGGCCCTGTGAAGCAGAGCCGCTCCTAGGAAATGAAAGGCGCAGCTTCCCATCCTGCGGGGGGCATGGTGGGAGGTGAGTCCCAACCCACAGGACGCAGAGGGCTGCGGCCCTCCCAGAGGGGCTTCAGTGGACCCCTGGAGATGCCTCTGAGGGCAGGCAGCAGCGGGCCAGACACCAGAGTGGGGGTTGGGTGGCCAGGCTGAGCAAGCTGGGGGAGGGGTCAGGCAGCCTTGGCCTGGCTCCCGTCTCCTGCCGCAGGGCCAGCGCGTGAGGTGGAGCTCAAACATTCAAGCGGCTTCCTCTCCTTGGTCGGGAGTGATGTCGCCCATTTCCTGGATGTCCAGGAACCGGCTTCAAACAATAGCGCTGTCAGGAAGCCAGGAAGGGGCTGCTGCCCTGGGCCTGGGCTTGGCCCATCCCTCCCCACCTCCTGAGACCTGGCCAGGCTGTCCCTTAGGCTTATCTCTTGGAGTCTGATGTCTTGCTCTGTCCCCAGCCGGTCGGGTTTCAGCGGGCAGGCCACCTGACTTCTCTGGGCTTCGACTCCCCATCAGAAACTTGGGGGACGTGTCCTTACCTAGCAGAACATGCACATTGATCAAAGGACATAGTGACTATAGTAGTAGTAGCAGCGAGCGCCACCACACAGGGACGGCACGGGAGGGAGTGCTCAGCACTTAGTAGGCACCTGAAGAATGTGACTTGGACTCTGAAGGGAGGAAATGGTCAACTCACGTTTTTCAAGCTACTACATGCCGAGCATTTCCACACACATGTGGGATGTGTATGGTGTGTTAAGACTGACAGTTTGAGGGGCACCAGGGTGGCTCAGTGGGTTAAAGCCTCTGCCTTCAGCTCAGGTCATGATCCCGAGGTCCTGGGATTGAGCCCCAGATCGGGCTCTCTGCTCAGTGGGGAGCCTGCTTCCCTTCCTCTCTCTCTGCCTGACTCTCTGCCTACTTGTGATCTCTGTCTGTCAAATAAATAAATAAAATCTTTAAAAAAAAAAAAAGAGACTGACAGTTCGAGAGTCAGACACAATTGGGTTTAAACCCTAGTTTTGTCATTTAGGAGCTGTGTGACCGGGACAATGACATGGTCTTTCTGAGCTTTAGTTTCTTCTAAAATAACACAAAACAGACATCATTATGAAGAATGAATGGGCCAATAAATGTAAAATATCTGGTGTAGTCCCTGACAAAGAGCAGGCGCCCAAGAAATGTTAGCTGTTGTTGGCACTGTTCCCACGCTGGGCCTCCACTGTGCCGCCTCTGTTCACATTGTCCCTGTCTGCAAACCCTTACCCCGCCCCCCAACCCTGACCCACACATCCAGCTCTGCACAAACTTCTCCCATCTGGCTGCAGCCCCTCAGGTAGCCCAGGGTGGGCAAGCCAGAAGACTAGACTCAATTCTAATTTTGCAGTTCTCGGAGCCCTTCCCATCTGTGGCCCTCGGTTTCCCTGTTTGTGAAGTAAAGGGAATTTATTGGTGCCTAAAGTCTTGCCAGGGCTGATGCTCCACGAGACACACCGGTTCCCAGCTAGATTCCTGGCACTGGACTTGGCAAGGAGTGGGAGGCCAGGGGGAGGCCTCTGGCGCGAGAGGGCGTCTGCATCCCCAGTCCACCAGCAGGCTGGGACCCTCCCCGGAAGCTGAGAGCCACTCAACTGGTTCAAGCTGTCTCCGAGCTTGGGAGTTGGGTGGGTACTTTTGTCGAGGAACATGGCCTTTTCATTAGCGTCATTGTCCACCAATTAGCCCAAAGCTGACTCACAGGGAACACGGCGCTGGGCGCCGCCATTCAGGCGGGTATCGTGTCCTACTTCTCTGGAAAATCTAGGCTCTGCTGCCAGTCCAGCTTGTCTCACAACCCCATGTGGGTGCACCTGTTACCTTAAGAGGGTCACGTTCACTGCACACCTATGTGGTGCCAGGTGTTGTACACACTCATCTTATTACTGAATCAGCATAACCAGCTCGGATAGGAAGCACTGTGGTTGTCCTCACTTCTCGGAGGAGGGAGCGACATCTCAAAGACATGAGGTGTGTTTCTCCAGTCCCTCAGAGGCATGAAGCACTGCATGAGTCACCAGCCAGAGCCGTCAATGGGACCCTGTTTGCCAAGGAAGCCTAGAGCTCTGTGGTCCTGAGCAAGTCATCTCCCTCCCCTTCTCCTCTCCTGTCCCTCCCCCTGGCTTCATTTCTAGTCGCTCCCCAACTCTAGACTCACAGCCCCATGAGAAGCAATGACCCCAGTTTTTAGAGCTGTTTTTAGGGTTTCAATTTTGCTTCTGTCAGAGATAAAATACACATGGTTTCTGGTTTGGGGAACCGCAAGTCAAGAAAGGAAGGTAGACCAGTAGACCGATCATCACCATGTAATCATTTGACTCCCAAGGAAGCCAGATCTCCTAGAAATCCTGTGGCAACGTAGAGAACCCCCTGAGGCCTTTGCCTGGCCGCCCAGGATCGCACCGTATGGTTCTGCTTCAAGTCATTCAACCCCTCTGCCACTGCTGCCCGACATATGGGTGTCTCTCTCTCTGTCCATTTTTACAAATTAACATTGCAACGAACATCCCTGTACGCATCTTAAAACACTTGAATCAGCACTTCTGTCGCATACATTTTTACAGATGTGGAATGCTACACATACTTTGTATTTTGGTAGATGCAGCAAGTTGTTCTCCCAACATAACGTATCAATCAATCAGTTTGTGCTCCTGCCCCCAGGCTAGAACAACCATCCCCCTCCCCCACATCTGGGCCAATAATTGATTTGGCTGAACTAATAAAATGGCATCTCACTATGGCTTCAATGTGGATTGTTCTGACTACTCCTGAGGTTAATCATCTTTTCATAAGTTTGTTGGCCATTCTGATGTTCTTTTCTGCAAACTGCCTGCCCATAGTTTTTGTAGGCGACTCCATTAGGATGTTTGCCTCCCAATCACACTGCCCTGGCTCTGTCTCAGTTTATCCCCCTGCTGGCCTTTTGGCTTCTGATGTCCAGTCCCCTCTCATATTCTGGGTGCTGCTGCCTGTTCCCCCAGGTGACCCTCCCCACTTCCACCCTCCACTCTGCCCCAGCCTCCGCTGTCAGCCAGTCTGAACCACGAGGGCAGGGTGCATCAGACTGGACTTAGCAATCAGAAGGCAGTCCAAATAGGGGATGGTCTCCAAAGGGTTCCCCCTTCAACTCTTAAGTGCAAAGCCTTCATAATAATCCTCGGAACAAACTCAGCCTCAAATAACAAGTTACAAGAAACGATTTCTAAATAGATGATCAACTCCCTCAGTCTCTTCTACATCATGCCCTGTAAATGCCACTGTGGGTGATTTATTTAACAAAGCTTGAAATGCCCTTCTCATTTTAGTGAAATTTCCAGAATGAACTGCTCAGGTGATCAGATCATAAAACTCCATCATCTCCCCCAACAAGTTGGCTAGCAGAGAAACAGTGTTTCATACAACTCTTGGCGTGGAAAAGTGCCTGGATACCATCTTAGTCCCATACTTCACTTTACAGCTAAAGAAACTGACTCAGAGGGGAAGTGTTTTACCAAAGCCACACAACAAGGTCAGAGATGGAGCTAGGAATGGGATCAGGGCCCTCCACCACCCCCAACTGTGCCCGCTGCCCATCACACACTGATAGAGAAGGAAAGATGCCAAAGGCTTTACTTGAAAGTTCATGGGGTTGAATTCACCCCTGGGAACCACAGATCCTTGGAACCCAGCAACAAAATGGAGCTGCATGGTCTGCAGACGATCGGAAGGAAGGAAGCAAGCAAGCAAGCAAACATGGAAGGAAGGAAGGAAGGAAGCCTTTACATCAAAATACTGTCATATCACCTAACACCGCACCTAATACTGTAGTTTCAGATGGCAAATGAAAGAAACATTATTATCATCCTTTATAGCTTCAACTCTTCCGCCAGAGCAGCAGAATTGATTAAAACAAGGCTTCCAGAAAGGGCATGCCTGCTTAATTTGCATTCAACCCTCAAATTAAAGGAATACCAGCATGCAATTATATTTCTTATTACCATAGCCTAATCTGACCTTTTATGCATTCTCCCTTCAGTTCACAGACAGCATTTTTACTGAGACCGTGACAGAGATTTCTGTGCTCTTTTAGGGGGGGGGGAGGCAAAAACCTGAGGGTTTCCTTCTTTCTCCAATGATGCTAAATCATTACAGTAGAAACCAGCACCCCTCTTTGAACAGAAAATATTCTCGTCTTTATTCTGCACAAAGATACACATTTATGAGTAACTAAGCTAATCCCTTTTGGAGAGGCCAATGGGTGGATAACATTCATCCAAAGAATAGTTATCAAGCAGCGACTATCCACCAGCTGCCATGACACCAAGTAGAAGCTGTGGAAAATGGGATGCGATTCTTGCTCACAAGGAGTACGGCAGCCGTCATGGTCAAGGATGCTCTTGAATGCGGAGGAAGGGAAGGGGTGGTTCACTCTGGGGGTAGTTGAGGGATGTTTCACAAAGGAGACCAATTCGAGTTGCATCTCGAGGGAAAGACTCACCAAGAAGAGGTGGGGGAGAACTTTGGGGCAGAGGGCATATACTAGGAAGGGTACGGGAGCCTGAAATGGAAGAGAGCAGAGTCATGTGGATTGAGTTGGGGGAACAGTGCTGCGGGAGGAAGTTGGTGGTGTCTCAGTCGGCCTCTGGAGAGAAAGAGGCTGGATTCAGATCCAGGCAGCCCAATTCCAGATCCCTTGTGCTCAACCCACGTGTTATATTGTGTCCTGGGAACAAAGGGGCAGGAAAGACCACTTCTGGCTGTAGGAAGGGGACACTTCCTGGGGAAGACAACATTCGTGTTTGCCTTGAGAGATGGGTAGACTTTCAAGAGGCAGAGATGGGGGAAGGGTTGTTTCCCAGCAAGTGGATGACAGCATCAATGATGATCAGGAAACCAGAGAACAGTGCTGAGGAATGGCACCTGGGAGACGGTGGGGCACATGATAAGGAGAAGATAACGGTGGGGAAATGGGTTAAGCTAAGGCCAGATTACGGAGTGTCAGAATGCCAGTAAGGATTTGGTCCCAGTCAATAACCACTCAGCAGCCACTGAAGGTTTTTGAGTAAGAGGCACACGCAGCAAGTCAGAGGGTGCACGGGAGGGCGAGGTGGCGGTAGGAGACCCATCCGGAAGCGGTGTTAACAACCCAGGCAAGGGGAACAAAAACAAGCAAGGACAGTGACAGATAAAAACGGAAGTAACAAATGTGGGAGATTGTGGGAGGAACTCAACAGGGCTGCGTGTTGGACTGGAACTCGGAGAGGAGCAAGCAGGAGTCAAAAGGTGCGTCTCATGTTTGACTCTGGAAGGATGGAGACACGGCTCGCTCAGATAGGGAAGACAGGAACAGGCTGGGCAGAGGAAAACGGACAGATAAATTTCCTTTGGAAATGGGAGGAATTAGTCTCATTATTCTCCAGCCAAACCAGCAGGAAGATTCTCTTATTATTTGAAGCCCTGCTCGGAGATCCTTTGCACTAACTGCTTTCAAATTGTTCTGTGACCTTTCACCTACTGAAATTGAGAGACGCGTTTGTTCTGAGAGGTTGGGGGATTCTATCTTTGCTTAGATGCTTTGGTCCTAGAAGGCTGTGATGTGGTGTAATTCCATCAAGAATACAGGAAAGCCAAATGTTAGTTTCTTTGTCCAAGGAATTCAAAGCAAGGTGGGGAGGGGGAAAAGGCAAGAACTTCTGTCCAACTTGGGCAAAAGTTAAAACATCCTACAATTGAATTTGCAGCCATTAACAGCTCGGGCCTTGTTGCTCTGATTCTAAAACGGTGAATTATCACGGGGGACCTGGAGCTAGACCCTGCAGCAGGATGGATCCATCAGCTGAAGTTTGTCCACTCAGAAAGATGGTTTATTCCCTTGTTAGCCAAAGTGTGGTCCATGTCCAGCAGCCATCAGCCCCAACACGAAGCTTACTAGAAACCTCAGCACTTACTCCAGACCAGTTGAACCAGAATCTTCATTTTAAGATCTCACATGACTTATACGCAGTAATACATACTAAGAGTATGGACTTCGGAACCAGATGTATCTGGTTTTAAATCCGTTTAGCCACTTCCTACTTAGTAGTGCTTAACCTGGGTCTGCTTTATATATACGATCAGTGACCTATCCCCTGGCTGAAACTTGGAGTAACCTCGAGAGCTTTCAAAACCTCCAGGCCCGGGGCACCTGGGTGGCTCAGTGGGTTAAGTCTCTGCCTTTGGCTCAGGTCATGATCCCAGAGTCCTGGGATCGAGCCCTGCATCGGGCTCTCTGCTCAGCAGGGAGCCAGCTTCCTCCTCTCTCTCTCTGCCTGCCTCTCTGCCTACTTGTGATCTCTCCCTCTTGTCAAATAAATAAAATCTTTAAAAATATATAATAAAAAGAACTCCAGGCCCTGGCAGACCAATTAAATCAGAATCTCTGGGGGGCAGGAACCAGACACAGGCATTCGAGGGTCTTCAGATGACTTGAACTCACACCCAAGGCTGAGAACCACTGTTTTCAAAGAACAAGCGTGGCCACCAGAGCCAGTCTTCATGTGGCTCCCACACCTATTTCTCGTCAGGACCGGGGCTTCTCCGCCACTCCCTAAGCTAGTGTTCCTTTGTGAAATGGACCGGACAGACTCTTTCAAAACCTGAGCACGGAGAGCTGGCACATGGGAAGCACTGGGCACAATGCATCATGCCCAATAAATATTTACTCCTCATGCGGGTCCCAGCTTCTTTTGCAGAAAGAATCTAAGAAGCAACACATAGCTTGGTGTCACATAAATGCAAATCCATGAGCATGCTTGTACCTTCCCCACCCCAGGGGTGGCTTCCAACTACTTGGCCACCAAAAGGTTAATAGAGGATGCCTTAGCTGTTTTTAAAATTTAAGAATCTGGGGTGCCTGGGTGGCTCAGAGGGTTGAGCCTCTGCCTTTGGCTTTGGTCATGACCTCAGGGTCCTGGGATCGAGCCCCGCATCAGGCTCTCTGCTTGGTGAGGAGCCTGCTTCCCCCCCACTTCTGCCTGCCTTTTTGCCTACTTGTGTCTGTCAAATAAATAAATAAAATCTAAAAAATAATAATAAATTTATAAATTTTACTTTATATAAATAAAGATTTATTTATAAATAAAATAAAATAAAATTTAAGACTCTGTTCTTTTTCTACATTAATTTCAAGAATGAGGCAAAGGCAGCCAGCCAGGAACTTTTGCAGAACAGAGGAGAGTGAGGTTCCCCCAAAGTGCTCCCAACTGTGGGGTAGGACTAGGGTGGGGGAGGGGGTCAGGCCGATCACACAGGGCTTTGTCTTTGAGCTGTGCTGACACTTTGGGCAACAGGCCCTGTACCTCCTCCAATGCCTCCCAGGACTCTCTCCGCCTAGGATCTCTGGAGTGGGGAGTCAGAAAGGCCTTTGGAAAGACTTATAGGACAACTCTGCTTTTCAGAGTGCCACAAAAAGAAATCAAAGCCCAGGGAGTGGCCACGGACTTACTTACGCAGGGCCATGTACAACTCAAGGCCACGGGCAGAAGGGTGTAGAGCGACCCAGTCAGATGTAGAGGAAAGAGCCTGGTAGTGAAAAAGGAACTGAATGAAAGGGAAAATAAGGACATAATAGCGCTTTGAACCAGAGCTTTATAAATACTTGTGGCTTTAACCTGCCCAGGAGGTAGATAAGCATGTTGCCTTTAGTTTGTCCTCAAATTCAACCTCTCACAAGAGGTTAAGGAACACACCCAAGGTTGGAATTGACACTCAGACCTCCCGACTTCCTGGCTTTGGAGCTGGGAGTTCAGCCTCCACCTCCCTGGTCTATCAGGAAAAACATCTGGGTTATAATGCTTGAGGATGGGATATCAAGGGGAAGTGGTGGAAGTTGGGTGCTTTAAGAAACTTTGAGCAAGACTGCCTAAAACCCAGCCAGGAGGCCCCTCCCATGGCCTGAGTCACAAGGCGCAAACATTTCTTCACTTCTCCTATCCTGGACACTTCCCTTGTATGACCTTCAGGAAAAGCTATTTGCCTGAGATGTTCGATGAGGAGAGAGGTAAGACTAAAAAATGCGTGAACGCAGACAGGTAAGAGGGCCTTCCCCTTACACAATCATCTCTGCCTCGTCGAATGTGGCTCCCCAGCCACACTGGTGAATGCCTACTTAAAGCAAAGAGAGAGAAACAGGCAGGACCACAAGAAGAACAAGCTAAGGGAAGTCATCTTTAAAGGCCAAAAGGTTATATAAAACATAATAAAATACAACTATTTCCTTTAAAATTTTTAATGGCCAGGAAATGGTATAGAATATCTGCCAAGTCACATAAATTAACTTTTTTGTTAAGTTTGTGATCCCGGAAAGAACACTCTATCGGTCGATGCAAACTGCGTGGGAATTTCACCAGTGGTTGTCTGGGCATGTGACTGAGTGTGGGCCATGGAGCCATCTTTACATGGTCCAGAAAAAAACACGGCTGCCATGTTTGGCAGGCTTCAGCTCCCCTTCAGTCTCAGGGCTGGGCTCTGGTCTTGCTCTTGAGTGATAGGGATTCTCCGGTAAAGGTCGATCTGTTTTCACTTTGGTGACCTGTGAAGGGCAAAGAGGACAGAAGCAAGGCTGAGGTCAGGTGGAACAGTCGGAGACCAAGAACGCACTTCCCAGCATTTCCTCTCTGGTCCTGCTGTCCCAACCAACCCTCTTTTTTCAAGTCCCAGCAAACCATATTTAGACTCATTTGACCTTTGAATGGACATTTAAGAAAGCCTTCTCTGGGGCGTTCCATGTGGTAGAAGTTTCAGAAACAGTAGGGAACAAGACACACACTGTCCTCGAGGGAGCCAGACAAGAAAATCAACTAAGACTTCCTAAACAAATTATCACAACTGAGACAGGAACTGAATGCTGGCACTTAGGACTCAGGATTTAGAGCAAGGACTGTGCACATGTAACCAGGCTAGATGATTTCAGAGGGGGTAACCTTTAGCGTCATCTTAAAGGATGCCCATGAGCAAGGCAGAAAGATTAGCAGGAGGAAAACATTCCAGGTAACCAGTATGTGTGTACACAGAGAGGCGTATCTTTAGAATGGTAAAGCAAAGGCTGCATGAATAGTGGTGGGAAAAGAGGCACCTACGCCAAGCGCCCACTGCAAATGACACTGACACCTTATTCCATTTCATTCTCAAACTCCCATGAGATCATCTCACAGAGGTTCCCTGTGGCCACCTGCCTAACAGTGGGAAAACTAGTCCTCAAAGCCAGATCTGCCTACTTCAAAGCTTGTGCTTTTAAATAACATTTTAAATAACATACTACACTGGTTGACAAGGGCCTGACAGTGAAGGGTACCGGATGATGTGCTAAGTGTTTGAATTTGACCCCCGTGGTAACAGGTGCATGGAAGCAGGGAAGCAGTTCAAGCACATGTGCAGGCTGGAAGGTACGGAAGCTAGATCAGAGAGGGGCAGGACCAGAAATGGGAGAGCCAAGCCAACAGGCCTGGCAGCTCGCTGGACCACTACACGATGGGAACAGGAGAGAGACGGAAGGTGGTCCCATCCACATCAGCCCTGATGGTCACAAAATCTCCATCAGAAACCCACCGGCAATTGTTCTCACTTTAAAGATGAGGAAGCACACAGAGAAATGGAAAGACACGGCCAGAGTTATTAACAATGTTGTTCTGTAGTGGTCTGATCTTCAAGCCACTCCCTATGATATGACTGAGGAGTCTTCCCATCTGCACAAATTCAAAAACCATTTACTGTGAATGGAGCTTTCGGGAACACAACAGCACAATTATTACTATAACCACACTGTGAAACATTATCTGTAGTTCACAGGTGAGGACCAGGGAGGCTAACCTGCTCCATGTCAGAGTTGGAGCAGGGACCCAACCTTCTGTCTACAGGTCCAGAGTAGCTGTTTGCTTGTTTTTTAGAATAGTGTTCTCTTCTCTCCACCACAGAGATCACTAATGGTTCCTTATTGCTTGACAGAGTTCCTCCAAACGCCTCCACCTGGCATGTGAAGCTCCTTTCAGGAATGCAAGATATGTATGAAATAAATCTAGAAACATGTTTCTTAAATTTAAAATAATAACAGACCCCTTAAAAGGACAGATTATTGTGGCAAGAACAAGAAAACAACTTCCTCATCTGTATCATATTGAAAGAGAAAAGGAGCAGAAGCATGTGGTCAAACTAACTGCTAGGAATACAACCTTGGGCAGCCTACCCAATGCTCAATTTCCCATCTCTCAATGGGGCTACTGGCTGACAGTGCAATTAGGATACTACACAGTCAGGTGCCTGATGCTTTGCAGGTGCTCCGTAAGTTATTGTCAATGGTAGCCTTCCCAGGGTGGTGGAATTATGAGCAACTGGTTAGGAAGGTTGGAAACTTCAAATGACAATGATCTCGAAGCTGAGGGCAGACGAGTGAGTAGAAACTGGCCAGCGGCACAGAGGGGAGAAAGGCAAGCCAGTGGAAGCGGAATGCGGAAGTGAATACAGCTGAAAAGTTAGGCTTTATCCAGCTGGTCATGACGTTTCTAAAAAAAGATTACTGGATTCTGATTTTAAGTATGACTAAAACTGATAATCCTCTTAAAGAAAAAAACTTTTGAAAACAAGACAGTATTTTATACGTTTTTAAAAACATTAACACAAATGTTCAGGAATCAATATGCTTTCTTAACAGCATGATTTGTTAATTCTCCTTTGAGTAGAGACAGAAATGAGAAAAGATTGTTTTCATTGGTAAATGTGTAGGTCCCACCACCTTCCAACAGAGTTATCCACAATTTAAAGTGATTTGCGCAGGGCAGCAAAAGAAGGTATCTGAAGATAATCAATCTGGACAAAAGCAAAACAAAGTTGCTAAACCACTCATCTACTTATGACACCAAGCTTAAGACCCAACTACCCACAGATACTGTACATAACGGGAAGGGAACAAGGGCGAACTGTGGACCTATGCACCAGGCGTTAGGCTGGAAGTTCACAAAAGCTCTCGAGCTTAATCCTCACAGAAAACTAGGGATGAGTACTGGTCCTATTTCGGAGATGTGGTAGGACAGGAAACAGCAATTTGCTCAGGATCCCACAGTGACTCAGTAGTACTATCTTCCTCCATTCAAACCTGAGTTTTCCCTGCCGTCCTGCCACCTATCTGTCCCAGAGGTAATTGAGGATGATGAGGCTCAAGAAGCAGGAGTAGGTCAGGGGCACCTGGGTGGTGCAGTTGGTTAAATGTCTGACTCTTGATTTCGGCTCAGGCCATGATCTCAGCGTCATGAGATCAAACCCTGTGTGAGAATCGTGAGATTCTCTTCTCCCTCTGCTCCACACCCCACCCCCTCTCTCAAAAACAAAACAAAACAAAACAAAAAAACAAAACAGCAGCAGCAGGGTAAGTCAGATCACACAGGCTCTTGTAAGCTAGAATACTGCAAGCAAGGGCAAGCCCCCAAAAAGTTTTAAAAAGAAAAGTGATATTTATTTTCTATACAGATCATGTGAAGATGTAATGATAGCCTAAATTCTTCAATTTCAGGTGATACAAGGTCTTCTGAAATCTGAAGAGGACCACCCTCTTCGCACAGCCTAAGTTAAGAACTCCTGTTCCAGATGTGGGGACAGTGAGAGGACTCAAAAAAATCACCCAGGAAATGCTTACCTATAGGAACTGATGATTTTTTATAAAGGGAGAAGGGGACATGAAGAAAAAAGACACCGAGGTTTCTGATGTTTCAAGAGATGGTGGTGTCATGACTGAGATAGGAAATACAGAACAGAGTAGGAAAACATGCTTTTTAAACTACAGGGATACACTTAAAAATCTCAGGTACTGATAAATCTGGCCTGTGGAATCCAGCAGGAGGAGTCTTTTCACCTTGGACAGCTCTCCCAGGTCAGGCCGCACCCATCCCAGCTTGTCCAGCACACACTCGTCAAACTTGGCCTGCTGTTTGCGGCAGCGACGAAATAGCTGCAGGCCGGAGTAGTCAATGCAGGTCCAATAGTCTGTAAAAGGCTCCGCACAGTGAAGCTTTATCTGCCTGGAAAAGAGGGCTAGGTTAGGGATAGCTCCTTGCAAAATAATGAAAAACAGAAAAGTAGGGAAAAAGCACCTCAAAAGCACAGCCTTGCTTTCTGAAAGGTAGGAGAGCAGATGCTCTTACCTCACTTACAGACAATCTGGAGATCCTCAGATTGAGAACCAGTAAGTAGAAAAAGATTTCTGAGGAAGAAGACCTCATTTATTTATGCAGCCAAACTAAATGAGTTGAAATGTGAAGACTGTGGTCTGAGGCACATATATTTTACACAGAACACTCCTCACTTAGGGTCTACGTGTTCTTTCCTTTAGATCCAATTCTAAAGATGATCAGTTTAGCAAACCTGGAAGAGGCAGCATAATCTGAGACAGGCACGCTGACAGAAGGCAGCGGTGACAGACAATGGCAAAGGAAGAGACAGAATTGTAAAAGACAAATACACAAACCAACAAGCGGAAGATCCTGAGGTCATCAGTGCAGAGGCAAACCACCTTATGCTCCTCACAGTTCAGAGCCCTCGCTCTAGTAATGCACTGAACAGAAACAGATTAATCTGTCATTTAAAAAGTTAAATTACATTTGGTGGTCTCTGTTAAGAAGCAAGGCAGCATGTAATTCATTTAGTGACCACCAAAAATGGTTGAAGAAAAGTTAACTTTTGTGTATAAGAGAGAAGCTTCAATTATTTTGCAAAACTCCCTTCTCTTACCATTCAGCCTTGCTGGTAATCCAATAAATGCCAATTCAAAGAAGAATAAAATACCATTATTTTAAGTAAAAGCCTTACATGAGGCACTGGAAGAAATGCACAGCACTCTCCTTCCCCTAATGGAATCATGACTAGAAAGTGCTAGCTTGCTGTACTCTAAGCATCTAGCTACACTCGACACGGGAATCTTACTTCACACAGCTCAGGAAGAACCTCAGAGATGGGATGGAGGAAATACACAGTGAAAAAGCTGCTTTCCATTCTTGCTGGGTTTCCCTCCTAGGAAGCAACCAATGTACCCAGCTTCTTACATACCTTTCCAGGAATTCCAGTGTAACCTGGGGGTGGCGGGGTGTGCACAGGAAAGAAGGAAGACCAGCAAAGCCATATGGAGCTCTTCTGAACGGCCCCTAGCCTCACTGAACGGCCCCTAGCCTCACTGAACAGGATGCCCACAGTACACAAAACCGCACCCCCCTCCATTGAGAATCAGGCTGGTAGCAGGCTACTGTTTCCAATGCCAGTTTTTTAATTCCTCCAGCACGGGACAGCGGAAGAGCTGCTAGCATTACTGGAGTACTCAGTCTCTTCTGGACCCTGCTACCCTGGTACCCACACCCAACTATTACCTCCTAATGCCTACAAAGAGCGACTTCAGCATGGAGGCAGCAACCTCTCATGGAGGCAGGTGGGCACACCTCAGGAGCTTGTGAAATCCAAACCCTGTCCACTTAAAAGTACTACTTCTAGGCCAAAGCAGAAATTGTTTTCCAAAGTTCTCTTAGAAAACTTTAAAAAGTAAACACGTAAACTAGTTAGCAATCAAACCAATGCAGATTCAAGCAAGAATAAATATCATTTTGCACCTATCAAATACTTAAATAATACACAATGCCAGTAAGGTAGAAAAAGATACAGTACTGAAGGCAGCATAAAGTGACCCAACTTTTAAGAAAATGACAACTATAGTCCAAGAGCCATAAATAATATTCAGTCTTTTTATGGCATAATCTCACTACTGAGAAATTTATGCCACAGAATGAAAAAGAGAAAAAGAGCTACACAAAAGTAATCACTGAAGACTTATCTAAAACAATCAAAAACCGGAGGAAAAATGATGTTTAATAACAGGAATTGGTCAGGCAAATTAGGTTTGGTTTACCTGCCGGTGGAATATTATATAGCCATTAAAAAGGATGGTCACAAAGACAATCCAGCAATGGCAAAGAATGCTCCCAACAGTTTCAGGGAAAAATGAATGTTAAGTCATACACTACTATGACTCTAACCACAAAAATATCTTTGCATATGGACAAAGACAGCAGAACCAAGAAAGAAAGAAAGTAGCTATTATGTGAAGGAAATTTGATTTTTCCCTCTCCCGTCATTATAGTGGACATCTGTGGGTTTTGCCTAGCCAGCAGTCAGTCCCCATTCTTCTGTAACATCCTTCTAATTTCCCTTTAGGGAACAATCCCTCCCTATCTCTCAGCAGAGTGGTTTAGCTGAATCTAAGTCTACTCCCCACTTTAGGCCTGACCAAGCACAGCATTTTATCTCCTGACACACACCTGATTCAAAGATATGCATATGAAATCAAGCAGTCAGGCCAATGAGACTCAGTCCTGGGAGCCCTGCTCAACTGGACAACTGCACGGCTGGTCTACGTGTACTAGGCAAGCAGCATAGCGGTGTGGAGTGGCTGGTGGCCACTTCTGCTACAGCAAGCAAAGAGTCTCTCTGAAAATGAACCTGACAGAGAAAAACAGAACTAAGAGACTGGGGGGAGGAGAAATGAGGCAAAAAGATACGAAGTAGTTATGAAATTATGCAAGCCCTTTGATTCCAGCCCTGCCTAATCCCAGTCCTATTCCTGGGCTTTACAGCTACACAAGCCAATTCCTTTCAAGAAGAGTTTCGGTCCCTTTTAAGACAGTCTGTCAAAACATTTCTCTACAATTACAATCTGGATTTTTTTTTACTTACAGTATCAAGCATAATGGCCTACTTAAAACCTTGACTCTGTACCCACTTTTCACTCCACGGTAACTGAGTGTTCTGTAGTAACAGCAATCTAGTGAATTCCTGTTAGCAAGCAGTGAGCTGAGTTGGTATTACGTACTTCTACAAATTTTTCCTAACTATCCTATATAAGATAACATAGTATTCTATAACTAGGAAATTAACATTCACAAATATTAAAGAACACACCAAATAATAAAAACAAATAACAAAAATAACTGCATCACTTACTGTAGGCTTTTTGGGTCTATCAGATTTCAAGGTCTTGCATTTCCTACCAAAATTCTTCCTTCACTTAATGTTCACCGGGATACAGACACCTACATGTTTCAGCCCCGCAGCACTGATGTGAAAGACTGTTACCTGAAGAAGTCCAGAGCACACTTGTTGACGAGCTTGCCTTCCTCTAAACACCGCCGGGGGTCTTTTTCTTCCCAGCGGCAGAGCATGAACTCCTTGTTGGGCTTATCACACTGAACTCCATAGTGATGGGCAGCAGCTTTGAGCACCGAAGAACTGACTTTCACCTGGAGAAAGGACAGCAGGAGACAGACCACAGATCTGTGACCAGGTATCACTTCCTCATCTTCACCTCCTGCCACTCAAAACAGAGGAAATACAGGTAGCACTGGTCTACCTCCACCACGAAAATTAAAGACAGGGGCTCCCATTATAATCTCTTGTGATCTCTGCTGCTTTAGAAATCGCAAGGCTCTTTCACATGCATGATGTTCTATATACCCTCACAGTCATCTCATTAGACGGACATTACTCTCCCCATTTACGACATAAGCAAACGGCAGCCCTAACAGAACCCTTAGCTCTCTGAAAGCAGAGCTCTGAAGGATGATGGAGGGCCCTACCTCTGGGGAGCCTTGATGAGTCTCCTTTTCAGGAATAAAAGTGATAGAACAGATAAATTTCCCAGAAGACTAAAGAATCACAGAGGACGAGTCTGGAAAGGCTCAGTAAGAGGGCACCTAGTCCGGAAAGCTATTACTAATAATAAAGTACTAAAATTTTTGAATTTTTTACAATTACAGACTATATCCAAGGTAGCCACCCCGTAACTATGTCAGTCTCTCACTTGCCTCCCAGGACACTTTCCTGAGAAAGCGTAGTTATAGCTCACTCACAGGGGACTGCACACAGACCAGGGTCCCTCTCACTGCACCCGCAGCAAGGGTCTGCTGGCCAACTTTGTGCACCGCCTTTTCCTGGGCCCCAGCACAACATCTTCATTACTAGAACTTGGAACGTTTGCTGTGTGGGAGGACCACCCTCCTCAGCGTTCCTCCCTTCAAAGTCGCTTCCGTTATTCTTTCCGAAGAACCCCGTTGTCTGATAATTTGCATTGGAACCGCACAAAGTTTAGTCATGTATTATATCAGAGCGAACAAGCATGTTTTCAGTATCGGGTCTCTGTTCAAATTTGATCTCCTCAGAGGATCTTTTTCTACTGACCTCATAAAAGCTATCATCAGTGGTCACCCTGTGTGTGCCCACTAGAATATAAGCTCCAAGAGGGTAGGGATTTTTTTCAACAGAGAGTTGAGACTAAAGATGTCAATTCTCCCTAAATGGAACTATAATTAAATGTCATGTTTACTGTGGCTCACCAAGCACTCAAAATAGTGCCCAGCACAAGTAGCTGGTTAGTGCTCATTGCGTGCCAGGGACCGGGATCCAACACTCACAGAAGAGACAAGACTACATGAATTATGCCTTCTCACCAAAATTAAGTATGTCCCTTCTCTTCTTCAGGTCATTCTTATGCTCTTTGGTTAAAATCAGGGCTTCAGTCATATAGAAACCTTGCACATTTCTTGTTTAATTTCAGAATATTTTAACATTTTTCATACACTTAATAGGATATTTTTTTCTATTAGATTTTCAAATTCGTTACTGCTTGTTTGTACACTGTTATCTCCTCTCTAGCCAGATCTTTCTGAACTCAGCTCTGATACAAAACTAATGACAATTAGGAGGAAAAACTTCCATTTATAAGTAAAAACTACCACCCTTCCTCTCTGATATTTGAATCTTTTTTTTCCTCCTTTTTCCCTATCTTATTGCTTTGACTAAACAGATGAACAGTGATGGCAATAGGCACTCTTGCCTTTTTCTAGACTTTAAAGCACAGTTTGGTTCAACATCTGTCACTGTTGTCTGGGATACAGTTCTTCGGATATTCCTCAGAAAGGAAGTTTCCTTCTAATCTGAACTAGCTTTGTTTTACTGTCCTTTCTGGAAAGACTGAAAATTTCAGGGTTGTTTTTTTTTTTTCATTAATCTGTAAGTATAGAGCACTAACAGATTTTCTAAAACTCTCCCATTATAGATAGAATAAAATCTAGTCTGCCATAGTGTATTACACTGTAAGATATTACTGGATTTGATTTGTAAATATTTACTAAGGATTCTTATGTAAGAATAATGTTATAATTATTTTTATGCTAAAAATTTTATAAATTTGATTTATGCTTTAAAGATTTATTTGTTTTAGAGAGAGAGAGAGAGAGAGAGTGCACATGGAGGGGAGAGGCAGGGAGAGTCTCAAGCAGACTCCCTACTGAGTGCGGAGCCCCACAGGGCTCTATCTCACAACCCTGAGATCATGACCTGAGCTGAAACTGAATCAGATGCTTAACTGAATGTAACACCCAGGTGCCCCTATAATTTTATTTTTTATGAATTTCACATAGCTTAGGTTAAGTTATTAATACAATGAATGGCAAGGAAAGATGAAGAGTAATTCATCTACACACTATAGGAAGAGGAGAACAAAGGACAATGCCTACTAATATTCCACTTGCTATAATTATCAAAGCAAAGACAAACTTATGATAAAAGTAAAGTCTGCAAGACAACTCTAATAAATTCGTTTAAAAATCTCTAAGATTTTGTATTACAGTTTTTTATAGTAAGAGCTTATTTAGGTTATTGAGGGGAATACTCTTGTTTGCTGTATTACCTGTAAAGAGCTGAGAGAATAAAAATCAAGACAGGGGCGTATAGGTGGCCTAGTCGATTAGGCACCCAACTCTTGATCTTGGCTCAGGTCATGATCTCAGGATTGTGGGATCGAACCCCATGTCAGGCTCTGCACCAGACGTGGAGCCTGCTTGGCATTCTCTCTTCCTCTCCATCTGCCCCTCCTCTGTGCATACATGCACTCATGCTCCCTCTCTTAAAAAAAAAGAAAAGAAAAATCAGGGCACCTGGGTGGCTCAGGTCATGATCTCAGGGCCCTGGGATCGAGCCCCACATCAGGCTCTCTGCTCATCAGGGAGACTGCTCCCTCCCACCCCCCGCCTACCTCTCTGCCTACTTGTGGTCTCTCTCTGTGTCAAATAAATAAATAAAATTTAAAAAACAAAAATCAAGATTCAAATTTTTAAAAACTTAATATATTTTAAAAATTAAGTCAGTTATATTTACTTCCTTGACAAATGCCTTAAAGACTTTTCAAATGCCTTCACAGCTATCGTGCCCAAAAAAGTTACTGCATTCTTTGCCTGACTTTCCTACCAATGTAGAGGTCTTTTCCAAAATCCAGGCACACCCATGTTGTTGAGCGTATAAAATACGCTCTGTCACAGGAAAATAAAACACAATAACCACTCACCGAATCTCTTTCCTGGGGAAAGAGATGTGCTCAAGATGACACAGCAGGTCAGTGGCAACTGCAGAACTGGAATTCACAGACCGTGACCTTCAGTCAGTCCTTTCTGTCTTACATTACCTTCACCGAGAGGACAAAGGACTTTGGATGCCACCATCTCCCCTCACCTGCTTCTTCACGAAGTCTGATGAGTTCCAACAGAAACAACACCTTTTCACAGCTGCTTACTGTGAATACCCTCTCAAATTCATTCAGCTCCCTTTGTCTCAAAGAACACAGAGTTCCAGCATCTTCCTCATTTATCCTCATGACAGCCCCCCCATACAGCAGGTCTATACAGTCTGCAGGTGTGGAAAGGGAGGCAGAAAAAGTCTTACAATCTACAACCAATCTTCCAGTCCGGCTCTCTTCCTTAAACCATGTCTGCACCTCTTTCTACAGTCTTTATCATGCTGTGCCTTCCATTTTACTTAATTTGTGGAAAATGGGAAATAATAGTCCTTATTTGATAGGACTATTAAGGATTTCAAGGAGTTAACACATATAAAAATATTAAGAACAGTGCCTAGCATATCATAAATATTAGCTATTATTTCTGCTCAAAACTGTCAATGTGTACAAGGAGTTTCCAGCCTAAGCTTCTGAATGCTTCTTCCACAGGGATGTGTTATAACTCCAAAGAAAACAAGGTCCAAAACGTGTTTAATTTGTCTATCAAATCTGCTCCCTCTGGCTTCCTCAGCCCCACTGTCAGGTCACAAATCTGACAGACTCTTCAACCTTTCCTGCCTATGATACCTAAGTCACTGCTGCGTCTGATGACTTCCAGATAAATCTGTTCTTTCATTCTGTGAGCAGTCCCCAATTATGCTGAGGTCATTCATAGCCTCCTCATTATTTCAACAGCCACTAAAACTAATCTTGCTTTTCTTTTCCTCTCTTCAATCCATTCTTCACAGAGCTGCCAGAGGGATCTTCCTAAAAGACAATTCTTATCATACTCCATTAAAACAAATTAGCAACAAAGCCCTGGAAGGACTCAGGCTTAACAGCTGAACAAAGCCTAAACTTTTCACGGGGTATTTAAAGCCTCTGGATCCAGCCTTCTCACCCAAGATGCTTCCACAAAGGGACTTGCTGCTGTCTCAGAACACTGAACTCATGGTCCCCAGAACTCATCAGTGGACCCCTGCATTTTCCCATCTCCTTACCTTTGCTCAGATCTAACCCTCGCTTAAAGCCCATTTCTCCATCTCGGCCTATAAATGCTATTCTTCAAATACCATTTAGCCAAGTCTCACATTATGCCCGAGAAGGGCTTTCTCTCTTCCCTTTACAGCCTCAGAGAAGTATAGAGCTAGCTGGAATCATTTCATCTTACAAATAAAATAACTATGTCTGCAAATACTCCAAGTGACTAATCAAGGTAACCGAGCAGTCAGGCCTGGAACTTAGATCCAACTTTAAATCCTGCTCTCTTCTCCTAAACTACGTCTGCTCCTCTTCCATAGCACTTAATCACTTTGTCTTCTATTTTAGTGATTTATGTAATTATCTGTATTTCAATTCAACTGTATAAACACTAACAGCAAATTTATTCCAGATACAGAATATTTGCAGAAGTAGAACCTCGGGTGTTTGCTGAATCAAATTAAAGCTCCCATGAAAAATCCAGCAGTTTCAGGCTAACCCAGCTTCACTGTGGGACAAGAAACCAAAGACTGAACACTGGAGGCCACCACTTAATAAATGTCACTTTACTTTAAAGTCCCTGAACGTAGCAAAAAGCCCTTCATCTGCGAAAAACAACAGTTGCCATTCTCACAGGCACCTAAGATGAAGTGAAGTCATGAAAGTAAAACCCTTAACTTCTGGGCTATAACTTCTGGCACATCATTTTTAGTGTTGCCCTCCTTCTCCTTTTATGCAGCCTAGTCTTTCTACTATCCCGGACTGCCATGACACTCTTCTGCCTTAAAACCTTCCACCTCTCCCCACCACCCTCACTTATAAAATAAGTCTGGCCTTGGAGAAGCTGCTTCCCACTCCTACCAGTCTGAGGTACCTATCTCCAGGCTTAGCAACAACTGAGCTTCCCACAACCCTAGAATCACATCAAAGAGCACCTGTCTCCCAGACACAAAACATCCTGCTATGCCTTCTCACTCCCTTCAGCTTTTGCCCGTAATACAAGAGTTTAAAAGCATGGGTGTTAAACTCAGACCTGGATTCACAGTCCAGCTCCACCGCGTACTAAACCACATGACCTTGGGCGAATGACTTCTACTCCCAAGGCCTGTTTTCTCACCTTTCACAGGAAGAAACCAAGAATACCCTAGATCATAGGCTGCTGGCAGAATGTGATGTATTCGTGGATGTAAAGTAATTAAGGGGCATCCTGCCTGACATCTAGACAAGGCGTGGCTGTATTTGCAATAATCTGTATATACTGTCTTGTCTTCACTTCATAGCACAAATGCCACTGTACTGCAACTGCCTCTTTATGTCTGTCTCCCCGTTAGATTACAAGCTCTGTGAGGGCAGGGACCATACCTCTTATTCTGGTGTGTATGTATACGGCAATTATTCAATGATATCCTCCTAAATAAATGAGTGCCTTAAGTGTCCTATTCCCAAACACCCTCCCAGGGCTGTGCGCAACTCCACTCTCCAGTACCATCTCCTCTTGCTGCTTCCTCTTCCTAGTTCCACTCCAACACGGTAAGGATGAGGCCACCTGGAAGCGACTGTCTCTCTCGCGCTCGGCTGCGAGCACCCGGGGTTGCATACTCCCTTCGCGGAAAGGGTTAAGTATTCCGTGCCATTAAAGTAAGTAAAGTGGCCCTGGCTGGTGCTTCAGAAAAAGTACCACTATTATTCACGTCAATGACAAGCAGATCGTTGGGGGTCACGGTGGGTTTGGAAAGGAAAGCGCTACAGAGCCACTGCATGATGGGCTTGGGGTGAGGCGACTCCCGGAGGTGAGGAGGGGGCGTCCGGGAAGCGACCTGTGTTTGTGTTGGGGGGGCACTGCGTGGGGGAAGCCGGGGCCCACAGTCTAGTGAGACGAAGCAGGCTTGGGCCCAGGCCCGAAAAGCTGCAGCCCTATGCCCCGCTCGCCTGGCTTCCGAACGAGCCTCACCTCCTGCACTTTCAGATCCTCCAGAGTAGGCAGCTCCACTATCCCCGGCATGATGGCGGCAGCCCCAAACCCGAGGAGGCGCCCGCAGCCGCGTCGCCCCCGTCTCCTTGAATTCCCCTTTCGACCGCCAAGGGCCACCTCACGCCTGCGCCTGCGTAGCCGGCCACGCAGGCGCACTGCTCTGCCCAACCGCGAGCCACAGAGCGTGCGCAGTGTCTGGAAGGTCGGCAGGCGCTGGGGGCGGGGCTTTGCTTAGGCCCCGCCCTTCTTGGTTGTCCTGGTGAGACGCGACGCACTGAGACTCTGGGATCCCAAGGGCTGGAGGCTAGAGGCTGGCGCCATGGAGTACACAGGAAGCCAATATATTGGGGAATATGTAGACGGGAGGTAAGGGCCTCATCTGATTCACTATGTCTTGAGTATTTGTGATTGGGAAAAGACGGCTGCTTTTTCGCATTTGCAAAGGACTTTGTACCAGACACTTTCACAAACTTTATTCCTTTTAACCTTCAGGACAACCCTTCACGTAGGCTTGATTATTCCCATTTTACAGTTCAGGAAAATGAGGCCCAGTGAAGTAAAGTATCTTGCTCAAGGACACATATCTGATAAGCAGCAGAGCTGAGGTATATTCATTCCATATATACTTGTGTGTTTGCTATCTGCCAGTTTTAGATATGGGGGTAAAAATATTAAAAAATGTCAAGCAAGATCCTTACTGTCATGGAGGTTACAGTCTAGTTGGTGTATTGCCAATAAACAAAGAAATGAAAAGATAATTTCAGATAGTGGCTTTGCCCGAATCTTCCCTTCCTCACAGCAACCCTATGAGGTGGATATTATCCTCATTTTGCAGATGGGAAAAGTGAGGCTCAGAATAACTGTGTAACTTACTCAAAGTACGAGTTGGTGTTGGGCAGATGAGGGATCACAACCCAGGTCTGACTCGAAAGCTCATGTGTTTTCTTCTATGGAGCCCTGCTACTGAGCTCCTACAGAGGACACATCCAGTTGGTGCAGTCCTTGAAGGCTTTCTGGAGGAGAAAATACTTGAGATGGGCCCTGAAGATTGGGTGGGATTTAGGTGGGTAGAGATGCAGGGTGAAGAATGTTTCCAGGCAGAGGGAACAGCATGGGCAATAGTTTAGAGGATTTACAAGTGGAAGAGCAGGCAGTTCAGTGTGACTGGAGTGTTGGACATATCTAGAGGAGAGAGAGAGCCAGAGCTGGAAGGGTGGGTCTATGTCTGGCATAGAGAGATCTGAGTACTGTGCATAATTTTATGGGTGGGGGAGCCACTGATAGATAGATTCTTGGTAGGGCTGGGCATTAGGAAATCTAATTTGTTTCATTTCTGTATCCCTCTTCATAGTGCATACACTATGTACTCAGTAAATGTTGGCTGAATGAATGAATGAATTAAATTTGAGATATCATAAGTGTATCCTCACTATGGATTGGAGTCTTTATATCTTTGTTCTTTTAAACTACCTTTAATTTATAATGAAGGCTTTTGTCTTGAGCAAATAAAAGAAAAATGGGAGGAAAAATGAGAGAGAGGAAGAGAAGGGAAAGAAAAGAAGGAGAGAGGGATGCAGAGTAGAGATGGGGAGATCAAGTCAGAGCCCATGGTTGTCCTAGTAAAAGTCCAGGACCTTGGACCAAAGCAGAAGCGGGGGGGTGGGGGAGGGCTGCAGGAAAGAAAGATGTAGATGTAGAAGTTTGGGAATTTTCATTGCCAGGACTTGGCAACTGATAGGTTCCCAGTCCCACTCAGAGAGTGCCTCCAGTCCCAGCTCAGTGCCTAGCTCTTGGCTTTGAACCTGGATGATTCTGATGTCATTTGTGGAAACTGAGAACTCTGAGGAGGGTCCACTTTGGAGGAAAAGAAGATAAATTTCATTTGGGATGAGCTGGAGACGTCTGTAGAAGGTTTGAGCACTGATATCCAGTTTGCAGTTTAAAAAAAGGGAACGGCGTCTAATCTCTGAGAAGGGTTTTGATGGAGACAGAAATGGTAGATGTGATTTCAAGTAAACACATAAAGGAGAAAAGGCATTCTCTTACCTCTCATGTCTTGCAGGAGAATAAAGACAACAGTGAACACAATAGGACTCTTACTCTATTTGAGGCATTCTGCTATTGTTCCATAGCTATTATTTCATCTAATTATCTCAAGAAGAGGAGTGTTGTCATTATCCCCATTTTACGGATGAGAAACTCAGGTTCAGAGAGGCAAAGGAACTGGCCCAAGGTCACACAGGCACGGAGGTGGCCTGTGCTCAGGTTTGGTGGCTGTAGGTCTGCATTGCTCAGAAATTGTGCCACATTGTCTGACCACAGCACTCTTTTGCTCGGGGCCTGTGCCCCAGTGGCATCTTCCTTCATCCCCTCGGTCAGTTCCCTTCACTCCTGATGCAGTAGCTGTTTACAGGGCACCTGTTTACACAGAATCATGATTCTGAGAACTGAGGACACCAAGGTCTTCCTCTCCAGACCTTTAATTAAATAGGGAATATGAGAAATACAATTCCAACGCACGGCAGAAAGTGCTAAGCATCCAACAGACATACAAACAAAAGCCTAAAGAAGTTCAGAGTTAGAGGAGATGACTTCTAGCCAGCAGGGGAAGAACAGGGAAGGAATACAGGAATGAAGAAATGGAGGAAAGGTTACTTCTTCAGCACTTACCAGATGTCGGGCCCTTTACTAGGAAAATCATTATACATTATCTGGGTTATACATTATCTTGGGCATTAATCTCAGCCACTTCACACATGAAGTAAGTGGTCAGCTGGTCAAGCTGGGCTTCCTTGGCCTGGGCTCCTGTAGAGACCTGCTTCCCCCTCCATGGCAAGTCCCACATATTCTGCAATTGCTTAATTGTGTTGCCCACTAGACCGTGAATCCCCTTGATGGCAGGGATGCCTTGATCACTGCTGTGACCTTGTTGTACCCAGCAGACCAGACTCAGCATGTGTGGTAGGTGCTGATATGGAGCAGATGCTCTGTAAGGATTTGTTGGAAAAAAGGAAGGAGGGAAGGAAGGAAGGAGGGAAAAAATAAAAGGTTTAAGAAAGTCTCCAAGATAATACATCTAGGAAATGGTGAAGTACGATTCAAACCTATGCCCCCTGTCTGAATTTCATCCTTTTCCCATTACCTACAAGTGCTGTAAAGGGCAGGGGTGGGCTGTTCATGGGGGACAGGGAGGACACAAAACCAGCTGCCAGGAAAACTGGCCGAGTCTCTGCTTCCCAGTGTTTACTGTGTGGCTTTGGGCACATCCCTCCCCTCTCTGGACCTACCAAGGGCTGTGTTATGGGATGTGAGAACCCCAGGACACCCTCTAGGTGAAGGCGAAGACAAACCAACAAAACTCTGTGCCCCATCCCCCACCATCACAACACAGACCCTCTCATTTTTGCATTTTTTTAAAGATTTTATTTTATTTATTTGACAGACAGAGATCACAAGTAGACAGAGAGGCAGGCAGAGAGAGAGGAGGGGAAGCAGGCTCCCTGCTGAGCAGTTAGCCCGATGCAGGGCTCGAACTCAGGACCCTGGGATCATGACCTGAGCTGAAAGCAGAGGCTTTAGCCCACTGAGCTACCCAGGCGCCCCTCATTTTTGCGTTTTTGAGGGAAACAAAAACATTGTTTTCTAACAGAATATTACTGGGACAGTAACCCCTGAGGGCCCCGAGAATGAGGTTCCCACTTGCTCTGCTGTGCCTGCCCGCTCTGATCCTCCCGCGGCTCGGCCCAGTCCACTGATTTCCCTTTGTCCTCGCAGGATGGAGGGCGACGCTGAGTACATCCTCCCGACTAAAACGAAATATGTCGGGGAAATGAAGGACGGCATGTTTCATGGCCAAGGAACCCTGTACTTCCCCAGCGGGAGCCGCTTTGATGCTGTTTGGGAAAAGGGACTGGTCGTGAAGGTGATTAGCCTGAGGAGGGGAGGCTGCAGAGGGCAAAGCCCTGGACGGGACGAACCCCCACTACAGAGCACCCTGATCTGTCCATCCGGCGCCCCCCTCCTTCCATTCCTGCTGCTCCCCTCTACCCGATCTCCCAGAGCTCTGGAATCCACTCCTCTGGATCCAGAAGGGCCCTTGGAGAGAGACCACGATGAGTTTGAAGCCTAGTGTATCACGAACTAACTGAGTGACCTTGGGCCCATGACTTCCCCCATAAACTGGGGACAATAGTTGTATCTCACATTGCTGCTGTAACAAATTACGATAAACTCTTTGCCTTCAAACAATAGAAATGTATTACCTTACAGTTCTGGAAGTCAGAAGTCTAAAATAAGTCAGCCGTGCTGCATTCCTTCCAGAAGCTGTAGGGGAGATCCATTTCCTTACCTTTGCCATCTTCCAGAAGTTTCCTGCGTTCCTTGGCCAGTGTCCATGTCTCAATCTGACCTCTGCTGCTGTCATCACATCCCCTTCTCTCTGCTTTTGTCATCATCTTGTCCTTCATCCCTCTGACCCCCTTGCTTCCCTCTTACAAGGACCCTTGTGATTATATTGGGCCCACCCAGGTAATTCAGGAAAATCTCCCCATTTCAAGAACTGTCGGTTAGTCACATCCACAAAGGACCTTTTGCCGGATGAGGCTAACATTTTTACGGGCTCCAGCAGGTAGAGGTGGATATCTTAGGGGGACCGTTATTCCGCCTGCCCCAACACCGGCCACCTCCTGGGGCATTTGTGAGTGTAAATGAGGTGATCTCTCTAAGCACTGTGCTCAGTGCTTAGTCCCCAGTGCTCAGTACCCAGCATCCAGCAGGCACTCAATGTTAGGTCTTAGTACTACTTCCACAACCACTGCTGCTCTCATGACAAGTCCTCTACTCCATCTAATCCCACCTGGGACTTGTGGGCCATGCATACAATTCAGGGGGTCAGTAGAAACTACCCCTGCTCCGGCTTTATATGGCAAAATTTCTGTGTATCTGTGGTTTTCTCCTGGGAAAGACCTACGTTTCACAAATGCCCACCTTCGAAAGGTTAAGGAACATTCTTGTTTTACCACTTGGAGAGTCTGAGCCCCAGGAAGGGGATGTGACTTACCCAAGGTCACACAGTGAATTAATAGTATCGGAATTTCCACCTACACTTCCTGATGCCCAAACCAATGCGACTTCTACATCCTGGGGATTCCTTCAGCCCTGGGGCAGCAGAGGCAGAATGTACATGTTTGGACAAAGGGCTTGTGACCAGTGGCTGTGACTTTTTTAGCTAGCTCTGTGCTAAACGCTTTGCCGGTGCACTATCTCATCGAATCAACCCTGTAAAATATCTACCATTAGGAGGCAGTTTTACAAATGAGGAAACCAAGGGCTGGGTCATCTGCCCCGCATCGTGCGGAGAGTGGCCACAGAGCCCAGCACTATAGCCGTTCCTTCTACTCATCACAGCCCCGGTAGCCGGAATAGCTCTCATGGCTCCTCTGTGGCGATGAGAAGGTGAGAAAGCCGCCTCTTGCCATGACACCCGTCCTCCCTGGCAGAAGGGTTTCCTCAGCCCTGCGCGCATGCTCCATGTCTTCCAGGGCACGTACACCTTCTCGGACGGGCTGCAGTACGAGGCAGAGCACTGGCATTACTGCGACAGCTGCGATCGCAGGTTTTACACCGAGATCTGCCATGGCTTGAAGCCTGCAGGTACCCGGGCACCCTCCCTTTATTCACACCCAGACTGGGGGGGAAACGAAAGGCAGCCTTACATAAGGGGCCACAGCCCCTTGAAGTCCCCCTCAGATGTCCACCATCCCAGCCCCGTGCCTCGGTTTCTCTCCTGCAAACGGAGTTCTGTAGCATCATCCAGCTGACAAGTCTGTTTTAAGTAAGCTCGCGCAGGCAAAGTGTTTCCAGCAAGGTCTGGCATGCAGGAGGGGCGCGACCCATCTCGGCTGTCATTGTCCCTAGTACCTGCTGTCGTGTGGAAACTAAGCAGCACCGGAGGAAGGAGCGGGTGCCCCGTGTACCAGGCTCCGGCCGAGGCTCTGTGTGCTGCCGGTCTCACAGAATCTCCAGACGACCCTGCCATGCCCACCTTTCTGGTCCCATGTGGCAGAGGAGGAAACTGAGGCTCCAGACTCCAGACCTGCTTCCTGGGGGTGGAGCTCCCCAGGGGGCCCAGGTCTTCCTCTCTGTGTCCCTTGTATCATCAGAAACCATGTTCCATCGTGGAGGGTGACATGTAGGCCCAGACTCTGGATTCGGAGAGCAGCCACGGAAGGGGCTCACGTGTGTTTCCAGCTTGTGCGCGGTCAGCTACACCCCAGGGGCATAGTGGTTGGCCCAGCTGAGACGATACATCCAAAATGACAAATGGGAAAATGACTGTGCAAACCATAAGCATAATTCCTAACTTATGACATGGTGTGGTGGAGTTGACCAAGCCTGGAGCTAGAAGGTCTGGGTTTGAGTCCTCAATTCCCTCTCAGTAGCAGGATGAGCCCGGGCAAGTCAGCCTCCATGAGGGCAGAAGGCTCCGGGCAAGTCAGCCTCCATGAGGGCAGAAGGCTCCAGAAGGCACCCAGGATGGAGTCAGGCAGACCTGAGCTCAAACACTGGTTGTGTCACTTTGAATCAGATAGTTGACCCGGTGAACCTTCTCTCCCGTTGTCTCCTTTGTCAGCTCCTCTTCCCCCTAGTTTTCAATGTGGGGGTTCCCGGGGCTCTCTGGCCTCAAGCCCTCTTCTGTAACATTCTGTCCCCTCTCCCTAAACAAGCTGATTCACCTCTAAGGGTTCATTTATACCATCAGTTTCCAAATGGAGATCAAGATTCCTGAGCCCCAGGTTCCTGCAGCCAGCTTCCCCAACACCCCAATTTGGCACCCCTTACCTTGTCAGAACAGAACTCATTCCCTTCTCCCCACAGGGATTGCACCTCAGAGACTGTCACCCCCAGAGACTGTCACCCCATCCACCTGGGTGGGCCGAGTCCTGCCTTCTTCTTTCCCTGTGCACAAGCAACCATCTCTCTGGTCCTGTGGATTCTTTTTTTTTTTTTTTTTTTTTTTAAGATTTTATTTCTTTATTTGACAGACAGAGATCACAAGTAGGCAGAGGGCAGAGAGGCAGGTAGAGAGAGAGGGGGAAGCAGACTCCCTGCCAAGCAGAGAGCCCGATGTGGAGCTCGATCCCAGGACCCTGAGATCATGAACCGAGCCAAAGGCAGAGACTTAACCCACTGAGCCACCCAGGCACCCCTGGTCCTGTGGATTCTACATCTTAAATATATTCCTTCATGCATTCATTGAATAATTATTGACTGAGGCCCCCCTATGTGCCACGCCGGGCTTCCTTCACCCTCTCTGGTGCTGCTGTGTCCCAGACCTCCAACCTCTCCCCTGGATTACCTAGTCTCCTGAGATCTAGGTTTGACTCGCTCCGGGCCATCCTGCACTCTGTGGGCACTCTTGTCTTTGCAGAACATGACTCTGATTGCCACTCTCCTCCATCCCCACCCCTGTTACCTACCATTCCGTGCCTCTCTGCTCCTCTCATGAGAAGGTTGCAGATTTTTAAAATGACTTTCATTCTCTGGCTCCTGTGGCTGAGCCTACCCTCAGCCCACACCACCTGCCCTTCTGGGATATTCTCTCCTCCCTCGCTGTGCTGGCTCTATCTCTAGACCTTGAAAAGACCATGCTCTTTCCTGCTTTTTCCTCTGCTGGGATGCTCTACCCGCCCCCCATTTCACCCAAATAACTCCTTCCCAGCCTGCAGGTCTCAGCGTCACGTCCCTTTGTCTGGGGCCCCTTCCCTGAATTCCCCGATGAGGCAAGGTCTCCCTGTGGCATCCCGCGGAGTGGCCAGGGCTCGTACCCAGAGCTCTGTCCTGAGTGCGCAGTGTCCCTCTTCCCACGCCGACTGCATTCCATGAGAGAGGGGGCTCTGTCTTCGTCACTGCTGTGTCCCCAGTGCCTGGCACATTGCTTGGCACCGAGTCGGTGCTCAGTAAAGAATGGCACAGGGAAGATAATACTGACATCACAGCAGGGGAGATGAGGTGTGGGCGTTAAGTTCATGACATTGGATTTTTCTGAGCACCTACTCTGTGTCAGACACTAGCTGGGCCCCAAGGGGACCATGCCTGCCTTCAAGGAGCCGCCAGTCTAGGTCCCACTTGAGAACCTTGTCTGTGGCCCCTCCTGGGTTAGTTATGACAGGGCCTGGACTCTGTCACGGGCTCCTCACCCCCAGCGAAAGTCCATAGGTGAAGAGAGAGCCCCTGGCCTCAGGCCTTCAGCTGTCACGCGGTGGCTAGTTTTGTCAAAGGTGAGGCTCTGCCAGGCTCATGGGCAGCGTGGTGGTCTTCCCTGCATACTTCCTTCTCCTCTGGCGACTCCCAATGCGGTCACTTCATCCTAAGTACCCACTGCTTTCCCTAGGCCCAAGGCACTCGGCAGAGCCCAGCAGCAGCTGCCCCTCAGCCTCAGGGGCAGCGAGAATCTAAAGCAGCCCCTTCCACTCCTTTCTATCTCTGAGATGACACAGGCAGGAGGCTCCGGGGAGGGAATGGCTGGGAAGTGCTTGGCATGGAGTGAGAGCTCAGTCACCATACACACGTGGTGTCAGTAACCAACAGAAGAGCACCTGTGTGCAGGACAGGGCCCTGTGCCGTGACCGGGGTGCTATGCTCGGCGCGCATCCGGCTCTCAGTCCAGAGGACGGGGAATTACAGGAAACACAAGAACCCGAGAAGTTATTTATTTCAACCTCGTCCCCCTCACTCAGGCCTCAGCATTCCAAGATACACAACACCCAGGGCAGTGTGACCAACTCCTCTCGAGCTCCCGGGGGTTCCAACGTCAGCAGCCTGATGTGCAGGTTTCACGGCTGGGTGCCCTGCCGCTTCCTCACTGGAGAGTCTGGGGCGAGTTACTTGACCTCTCTGAGCCTCAGTTCTCTCATCCACAAATGGGGCCCCAGGGTTGCTGTGATAATTGAGTGAAATAGTGGGAGTCAAGCATTTAATGAATTTCTAGGCACAGGATAAACACTGAGTCAACAGCCGCCATTGTAATTTTGGTTAAGAGTCAAAGTTGATCCCCGCCCACCTGATGCATTTCTTCCCACTGTTCTCCTCCTGCATTCCTCGGCAGCACCATGCTAGGCTTGCTGAGTGAGGCCTGAGGGCTCACGCCTCTGGGCTCACCCCCTTGGATGCCATCCCTCCTCTAGACACGTCTTTCTATCCCCTTCGCAAACTGTGGTGCCCCCTCATGCTCTGTCTCCCTCCAGAACCTACACCCCTGTCACAGTGTCCCCAGAAACAGAGGATGGGAGTCAAAGGAAGAAGTTGGAGTTCTAGTCCCCAAGTCCCGGCTCCCAGAGCCAGTTTCAGGAAGCTGCTGTGGGGCACTGCTCCCATCGCTTGTCCTCTGTGCTCTGAATGGGGAGCATTTTGCCACGGGGACAACCAGACAGAAGTGGACTTCAGGGTGCTGGGTTTCGATATAGCCTTGGTGGCGAGTTAATTATCCATTGCGTCCTTTTAAGGTATCTCTCAGCTCACCAATATGGACCCACCTCGAAAAATCCCCGAGGGCTGTTACGACTGTGGAGATGGCTTCTACAACCCGGCCACGAGGATAATCAAGGACTACAGGAATCGCTTTCTGAGAAATGCAGGTATGTCCATTCTGACATGCCGGGATGCCCGCTTTCTCCCCTCTCGCCCACACGTATCTGTGTGCATCTGTGTGCACACATGGGCATGCATTTGATGAGAAAGAAACTTCTGACAAAAGACAAAAATTATGATCTGGATGGCTCACCGTGGGGGGTTCTCATGGCAGACGAGTCTCTGCGGGATCACAGAGTGAAGCCAAGGACGGTTGTGGTTAGCTGTGACAGCAAAGGTTAGCACTGAAAGGCTTAAACTACAGAGTTCTGCATGCTCTCCTTTGGTGAGCAGTGACTGTGTGCCTAAACACTATACTCGTTGCAGGCAGAGAAGAAGGGCAACTCGAGACACACACCCCTTGCTTCGTGAGAAAAGCATAACGAAAGGGGAAAACATGGCCCTAGATGGGGGTGGGGAGAGAGGTAAAGGTGGGGAGTCCCAGGGAGGTGGGAGTGATGCTGTGGGAGCACAAAGAAAAGGTACCTCATCTGGAATTGGAAAGCCAGAGAGTTTCAAGAAGGAAATGATAGCTAAAATGAGACCCAGAGAACAATTGGGAGTGGACCACAGGGCATGGGGAAAGGTTTTTCAGAGAGGAAACAGCACATGGTAATGATACCATGTGGTCCAAGAATGCCTGCTGGGGATCCAGAACTTCTGTTAGTAAGGGAATGCAAGCTGATCAGACTGAGACTTACAGTAACCAAACTCACAGGAGACCAATGTACAAATAAGAACAAGAACGTTTCCATTTAGCATGGTGATTCCTAACCTTTCTCTTTCCTAGAGTCATGGTCCCACAAGGAATAACATTAGAACTAGGCACCCTCTCCCTCGAAAAATGACCACATGTGCACAGACACAAACATACACGTTCACACTTATGCACACGCATGCACATTTTGCATATAGTTTTAAGGGGTTTCTTCTAAAAACCCAAGTCAAGAAACTGTGCTCTAAAATGAGAAAGAAACTGCCAGGGAGCCCAGGAGGCCTGAACTGGCTGATGAGAGCCTCCTCTCCCTACAGGGCCATTTACTCCGTAAGTCGGTGGGGATCAGAAAGTTGCCTTTGTGGTGCTGGAATCAGAGCAAAGGGGACGGTCAGCTGGTGCTATGTCTGAATGCCAGAGCAGAGAGCTCAGAGAGCCCTGACCCACGGGTGATCCTGGAGGAACATGGCCAGTGCTCACATTCTGGGTCCCCTGGCAGTTTTCTTTAATGACTTCCTATTTCCCATTAACAGAGTAGACTGTACAGAGCACTAATTCTTCTGGGCGTTGGTAGGCTTACTACGGAGTTTCTGGATAAGGAAACTGAAGAGATGCTGAGTTAAACAATGCTTAACAGTTTCATCTATTGAAGGGCTTCCCAGGGCCATTCACATGCTAATACACCCTGTACTTTTCCTCCCCAGCACTTATGTCAACTGTAATTAAATCTTCATTTGTGTGAGTAATTGCCTAACGTCTGTCTGTCTCTCCCCCAAGACTGTAAGAGCTATGTGAGCAGGAACTCTTGTGTCTGTATCAGGTAGAGTGCAGTCAGGAAAACAGAATTTAATATCAGGAGATACTGGGGAACTGAAAAAGCAAAAGGAGGGAGAGAAAGCAGAGAGAGAAAGCAGAGACAGTCACAGGGAGAAGCAACCCTCCCTGCCCCGTTTTCCTGGATGGGAAACCCTGAGACTGAGATATTGGAACGTAGAGGGTTGAGAGAGGGACCCCCAGAAGGGGTGACCCAGACCTCTAGCAGAGCCTACTGCCCAGCGTGGCCTCTGGGCCTCACTGATGCTAGGAGCTGGGGGACAACTGGAAGGTGGAAGTGAGTGGGCCTTTTGCTTTCATGACATCAACAGGAGCAACAAGACACACAGAAAAGAACGTGTCCTTTCTGCCTTCGTGTGCCTGCCTTGCAGCATCTAACTGGGGCTCAGCCGGCAGAGCGGAACCGTCAATCGTGTGGTCCCAGTCCAGACTGCAAAGTGGGAAGAGAAGGGCAGATTTGGAGCCAAGAGTAGCCTCCTCCCTGGCACGGTGCCCCTGTCCTTTTGTTGTTGGGCAGTGTCTGTACACACTCTTCTGTCTTACAAAGATAACACGTCTGTGCCTTTTTGTATAATTAGTTACAAGTATCTTTCATATGAGTACAAAGGTCCTCTCACCACTCCTCCTAGGGGGCAGTTCCTGGGGCATGAAGGGCCACTGAGCAGGGGAACTCATCATCTGGTCTAGATACAGGGCCTCAGTCAGGAAGAAGGTACTGGAAGTGAGGGGTCTTAACGAAGGAGTAGGGATTTTGTTAGCAGGCGTGTTGGGGAAGGGCATTCCAGGTAGAGGGAACAGCACTTCCAAAGACACAGAGGCATGGGGGAGAAAAAAAAAAAAAAAGGCAAGGCGTGACTGGGGAATGAGAAACTGTGGCTCGCAGAATCCTCTGGGCAAAAGCCATGCTTGGTAAGAAAATTGGAAATTCATGATAGGATGAACAGATAGAGCACAGGGGACTTTTAGAGCAATGAAGATACTCTTATGAAATTACAGTGAGGGCTCCATGATATTATACACTCATCCGGACCCATCGAATGTACTACACCAGAGTGAACCCGCCTGTAAGCCTCAGATGACTATGAGGTGTTGGTGTCGCTTCAGCAGATGCACACTCCGGTAGAAATGGTTGATAATGGGGAGGCCATGCAGGCATGGGGGCAGGGGGCATAGAGGAAATCTCTGTACCTTCCTCTCAATTTTGCTGTGAGCCTAAAACTGCTCTAAAAAAAAAAAAAATAGCCTTTGAAAAAATGCATCATGAGATGGGAAGGCCATTCTTGGGAGGTTTGGAGAAGAATGGACACTGATGACTCTTTGGTCAACAAACATTTATCGACTAGTGGTTGTGGATCTGACCTTGGGTTAGGAAGCATCACAGAATCTTCTCTCAGGGAGGAGGAGAAAGTGGGGGTAGATGCAAGTTGCTACAAGGGAGCGTAGCAGGGATATCTAATCTGGAGTTCAGGGTCAGCAGGCCAGGGAGGTTTCCTGGAAAGAGCAAGGTGGAATGGGCAGCCCAAAGAGCAGACAGGTGCAGCAGGGTCGGGAAGGGTGAAAGGCAGAGGGAACAGCATGTGCGAAGGATAAGATCGGGGAGAATACTGCACATTTATGGGGCTACAAGTAGTTTGGGAGCCTGAGACAACAATATGTCAGGGCAAAAAGAGTAAGAGAGAGAACCCAAGGGATGGTAAGGGGAAGGGCAGCAAGTTTCCACCCGAGGGCAGCAGGGGAGCAAGGAAAGGTTTTGGGCAGGTTGAGTAGTAGCTGAGTCATCATTTAGGGATTTCTCAGCCTGCACAGAGAGAAGGTGCCAAAGGAGGTGAAACTAGATAGGAAAGATGACAAGATGGCAAGAGAGGGCACCCGAAGGGCCCCAGGCCCCAGCGTTTTGTGCCAGAGACCCAGGTTCCATGTCCTTGCCCAGCTCTTGGGCTGCCTGCTGGCTGACCCTGGGCCAGCGCCTTCCCTCTCTGGGCCCCTTGCTCTTCATCTGTAAAATGAGGGAGTCGGGCTGGATAAATTCTAGGGTCCTTCCAACCTTAAGAGTCTACGATGGAGGAGAAAGGTAACCAAGGGATATTTTGGTCCTGATATTATAGGACAGTTGGAGTTTGGAGTGTCCTGAAAACCACTAAGAGGGAGTCTCTGTTTGTGCCCACCTAGTCATTACCTTTGACTCACCTCACCCTGCCAGGGACCGATTCAGACTTCTGTCCATCTCTTGTTTTCTCTGGGCCCTTTCTCCCCTACATTCTGGTCTGCCCCCATAAACAGTGCTTCCTGTTGGCATCCTGAAGGCGCGGGGCTGCTGGTGATGCAGGCCCACGGTGGGGCCTGAGGCCATCCCAGGATAAACAGAGTGGCCTGAGCCACTGCTATTATCAACATGCCACCTGGCCGGGTCAGAGCCGGGGACACTCTTTTTATAGGAGGTTGCGGGCTGGGACATTGCAGAAGTGTCACCCTTGTTCATCTTCAGGCCTCGCAGGCTGTCCCGGCTCCTCCCTGACCCTGCCCTGGCTTCACTCCCCAGACGGAGATGCTTGCTGTAGGCCAGACTGGAAAACCTTAGCCTGCTGAATTGCAGATGGGCCGAGTGCCAAGCTTGCTTGACAAACCCGGCTTTGCTCGGCTTGCGCTTTAAGAATGCCTTTCTTACCTGGAGAGGATGGTACCTGCTGGCTGGGTTGTGGTGAGAATTTAAATCTGTCCTTCCACTCATCTAAAAGCTTCTGAGTGCCGACAATGGGCCAGGCTTTGGGGATCCATGCTGGCAAGAATCCTCGCAGACCGTGGCTCTCAGACCTTCTGGAGGGCAGGGACCGTGTGACGACATCTGACTCGTCACTGGATTCCCTGCGGCTCACACAGGTCCCCAGACATGGAGCTGATTAAATGTTTTGGAAGAAAAACAGACAGGCAGGCAGAGGACCCACCTACAAGCCCCTCCTCTTCAACAAATTATAGTCCCTCACATTTAACAGACAACTTATTATTTCGAATAATAAAAACAATCTATTGAGCTTCTCTGCACCTGTGGGTTTTCAAACCACTTAAGCTTTGAAAAGCTTAAAAACTTCAGCATTAAGGATCCCAAGCCTGTGACCTTCTGGCCAGATCAGGTCTGTGCCGTTTTGGTTTGGGGATCCCTATGCTTGGTCCAGGTCCATGCTGTCTGAACCCCAGTGGTGGCCGTCATTTCTGGTGCCTACCCTAGAACTTTTGTGCTCAGGAGCCGTGTGCATCCCCTGGGAAATTCCTACGCAGCTGGGGACGGGTGAGGCCTGAGATTAGAGGACTAGGGCGTGCGTAATGAATGACAGATCAGGGACGGTGAGGCTGGGAAAAAAACCCACTCCCATCTCCCTGTAAGGTCCACAGTCATGCTACTGCACTTTGCAGCGGCCTCTGTTGGGACCATAAAACCACACAAGGCAACAAGTCAACGCAGGCAGGATTCCAATCGATGCAGCAGACACAAAGCAAAACACAGACGGCGTTAGGACTTGCCTCCCTTAGGAGGCTAGGAGAGGTCAGAGAGACAGCCTTGCATGGCAGTTAAAAGCCCAGGATCTGCAGTCTGCCCCTCTGGCTGGCCCCTTTCCCTGGATCTACCACTGGGCAGCTGTGAGACCATGGCTGGCTGGCTTCTGGTCTCCTTTCCGAGTCTCTGTTTCCTCATCTGTAAAATGGGCCTTCTGGTAACTAATTTAATCTGGAAGAGTTATGGTTGGGAAAAATGAGACAAAGTCTGCAGGACACCTGGCCCGAGACTCGTCCGTGTCCGGTGATAGGCAGCTGGGACCATTAGTGTGATGATTACTCGCTCGGGCTGGCGGAGGTAGAAGACAGGGAGGTTCTGGGATTAGCTGAGGTTTCTCTGGTTCTCTGGTTCTCTGGTTTCTCTGGTTCCAGGACAAGGAGGCTGCAGGGGGAAATGAGACGGGATAGGCCATAATGTCGGCCTCCTCAGGGGTTCTGCTCGGGAAACGGAATGCTACTGAATCGTTGGGGTCTGCAGACTCTTAATTATGGTGTCTAGAGCCCCCCACCTTCACCCACCACCCCATGTTCCGGCTCAACCAGACCAGCTGCTTCCGTTGACAAACACACCTCGGTTCTCACCTGCTCCCCAGCTCAGAGTCAGAGTCAGACGATCCCAACTCCTGCCCCAATTCTGTTCTTTCCAGCTTTGTGTTCTAGTTAATTCCTTACTCAGCCATCTCCCTTCCTCCACAGAGCCGTGCCTCTTTCATGGCTGTTCCTCTAAAGAACACAGGTCCTGCCCCCAGTGGGAGCTCAGCGATGTTCCCAAATGGATGAAAAGGCCCATTTTAGAGTCTTAAGACAAAAACACCCCAGTCCCCAAAATGAGATGCTACCTTATTTGATAAAGGGTCCTTTACATACTGTGAGCCAATTAGGACGCTGTAGACGATATTAGGGATAATTACGTTTAATGTGGTGGGAAATTGGGAGATTAACCCTTAGCCTCCTACCCGGCCCCCTCATTCTGCTCAGGAGGGATAAGCCCGAGCTGTGTTAGCCGTTGGTACGTGTGTCTCTTCATGTAGCCGTTGCTCGCCTCAACGTTACTGGTAGGAATCATTTGCAAAATAACCGCACCACTAATCCTTACTCCCTCCCTGCAATTAATGACACCCCATGCGAGTGTCTCAGATGAAAGGCACATTATTAATATTCAAAGGAAAAAAACCCTCGTAACCATTTTAACATATACAACTAACAATGAACTAAATTTGCTTTGTGGAAGACAGAGAGTGAGCATCCCAAATTAGTTTATGTAAAAGCTGAAATTCTTCCCCGAAAGGTCTCAGTACCATCCTCAAAGAATATCCTGATCATCAGAAATGCCGTCAAGATTCCCGCCAACATTATCCCCTTTGTTGTCTGAAATGTCGAATCAAGCACATCTGGCAAATGTCCTAGAGCTCACAAATCTTTCAAACAGCGTATAATTCCCAATGGTTAAAGAGATAACGCCACCGCTTAATCGTGCTGCTCTTCAAAATAGCACCAACTTTCCTTCAATCAGAAACAATGGCTTGGGCTTCTTAAAAATATCACATACCAGTGATTATTTGCAGAGAGGGCCCCTTTGCGTTTGAACCTGTGGGTTCCAGACAGAATTTAAAATCAAGATCACCAGCCTCATTTGAATGTATGCTCAGTTCGACGGACAACGGGTTGGGGGGAAGGAATTTGAGTCGGGGGTCCAAGAAGAGAGCTGACCCGTGTGATTCGGAGGCTCTGGGAGGTGGTGGATGGCTCCCCCCCACCTCACCAACCGTGATGACAGTTGACCTTGACTGAGCATTTCCCAGGCACCAGACACCCAGCTACTAAGAGGGCAGGGAGTGTTCCTGTGATCCCTGCTTGACAAACGAGGAAACTAAGCCTTAGAACTAAGACTAAAGGATCTCCCCCAGGAAATGGCAGGAACTGGGATTCACACTCGGGCTTATCTGCCTCCAGAGGTTTTTCCCTCTCCTCTCCCCTTTGCCGGACCAGCTCTGAGATTGTTCCATCCAAAGAGGCAGGGGCCTGGAACTTCCAAACCTCACAGATCTGCTTCCCGCCCAACTTCAGGCAAGTTGCGTAGTGAACACCTAGAAATGAAAGACGGCTTGGTCGTCTGAGGCTCTCTGGCATTATTGAGCAGGTGAAAGCTGGAAAGATCCTGGATGTCCAACAGGAGGGAATGGAGTAAATAATGGGTCTATTCTTTTTTTTTTTTTTTTAAGATTTTGTTTTTATTATGTATTTGACAGAGAGGGATCACAAGTAGGCAGAGAGGCAGGCAGAGAGAGAGGAGGAAGCAGGCTCCCTACTGAGCAGAGAGCCCGCTGCGGGGCTCGATCCCAGGACCCTGGAATCATGATCTGAGCCAAAGGCAGAGGCTTTACCCACTGAGCCACCCAGGTGCCCCAATACGGGCTGTATTTTTACACTAAATCGGTACCATCCCTAAAACGGCAGTCAGGGAATGGATCGATGGCTATACAAAGGGATGCTCTTTTATTTCAGAGGAGAAAGCAGGACAGCAAAAGCAACCAGCATTTACTGAGTGCTTACGATGTTCCAGACCCTGGTCTGAGCGTGTTGCACGGTTTATCTTATTTCACTTCATCTCATCCCCACCGTAACCTGGGAAACGACTGTCTTCATTGTTCCCACTTCCCAGATGATGAGACTGAGGCGAGGTGAAGTGTGTTGCCCAGAGTTACGTGGGGGATAAGCGGCAGACTTGGAACTCGGCCCCGGGGCCTGGCTGACTGAAGGCTAAAGATGGCCTTTGAGCAGGTTCTGGAGTTCACGCACGAAAGAAAGAACTGGAGGACCCTCCTCAGAAGACTGCAGCGGTAATTCTTTTTCCCTAGATGGTTCCCCACATTTTTGCTCCAAAACTAGCCAAAGAACGAGACTTTCAATGCTGCCTGCAAATCAAGACTCCTTGAATTTTGAGGCCTTCACCTGGCCAATGAGAAGCCTGAGGCCCACACGGGGCAGATCACGGCCCGCATGTGGGAGCGTCGGGACGAGCTCCGGCTGCCAGCCAGGCCTCCTTCCCCAGAAAACCCGGGCTGTCTCTCCACAATGCTTCCCTCGCGGTTTTGGCAAAATGGCCCAGCGAGCCTCCTGCACAGGCCCTCCCGCCGTCATCTCTCCGTGACACAAAAGGCAATTTGCCCAAATGTGATAATCACCTGGAGGCTGGCACGCAGGGCCATCCCTGCCTTATCTGTGGTATTGTTCGCAGCGCCGTAATGAAGGCTCTGTGGAGGGATAATATCACACTTGTAACTGCCAAAGAAAATGCCTGCACAGATCACACACCCCTGCCAGCAGACTTGGGCATCTGCTTGAAGGGAAGGAAGAGAAATGATGAGCTGAAAACCTCTGCTGCGCCGGGGACTCACTCACCACCTCCTGGTCTTTTGAGGAATATATTATCACCTCTGTGTGGCTGCTGGGGAAACTGAGGCTCGCTGACAGGTACAGCTAGGGAAGGGAGGAATCAGGATTCGAACCCAGAGGCCATGCTCTGCACTGAGACAGGCTGTGGCCTTTTCTGAATCCTGAACCTCTATGAGAACCAGGGCAAAGCTCTAGAACTTGCCCCAGAGGAAGACACTTGAACCTACCAACAGAATTTTGCCTACAGAGGGCGGAATCAGCCCCGGTGCAGGTCTCAAAGGAAAAACAGCCCGAGGGGGCTTATTGCCTCCCCCAACATGTCAGAATTGCCCACTGCTCCTTCTCTCCCCACCCCAATTCCAAGAGCCCTGGAAATTTCCCTTCCAGTGGTGTGCCCTCAGATTCTGGTAACAATAAGTCCCCGCCCCCCACAGCAGCCTCCTGGAGGCATCCAAAGGACACAGCTTCCCATTCCGCAAGCTGCTGGAGTCAACCCCGGGCTGGCCAGCCTCATGGTTTGTTTTGTCTCCTTGTATAGAAATGAATGCAAGGCCGATGGCAGACTGTCCTCAGGCACCCTCCCACCTGCTTTTGATGGGGATTCCAAGACTGGGCAGGAGGCCGGCAGGTCGCGCATCTCTCTCTCCAGCCATCGGCATTGTTCCTCATCTTCATCATTTCTTATGCACCTAGCGCCCGGCACTTCTAAGGCTCCCCCCAGACACGGGTCTTCACCAGGGTGTCCCTGGGGGGCCAGACTCTGCACTTGCCTCTCCAAAGCAGTGTGGGCCAGGGGAAGGAGATGAGTACACAGTGCCGGGATCTGGGAGTGGGGGCTCTCTGGACAGAAGCGTGGGACCTGTAGGGGGGTCTAAGTGTACAAAGACTAGCGAAACTCCTGCCCCACAGCATAGAGTTCTGAAATGAACATCAACCCCCAAAATAAGCATATGAACAGAAGTCCAGCATAATTCTATATTCCTATCATGTTTATGTTAATGTTTAACTGGAAATATCACATATGAGATTCTTTCTCCCAAACACCGGGAGTGCCCCTGCTTTGCTGGTGCCAGAAGCCAGCAGCACAGTGGGCTGGGGAGGTGGGCAGCAGAGCCCAAGTGTGGTTGAGATGCTGTCCTGGAAAAGGTGGTGTTTGGCTAGGCCTTAAAGGATGAGGGGTGGGTTTCGCTTATGGAAGGGAAGGAACAAAGCACAGGGAGATGCAGGAACAAAGGGTCCCCAAGAGAGAGCACCTGAGACGGGGTCTTGTGTTGGGGGAGGGAGGAAGAGTCAAGAAGAGTCTCCTTCCAACACGGATGGACAGACTCGGCTTTGACAGGTGAGTAGGAGTACATCTGGGCTCGGCATTCAAGGCACAGGGACCCAGTGTGGGGCAGAGAGAGCCTTGAATGCCATCCTTCAGACAGGGAGGACTAGAGGCATGGTGGTGACAGAGGTTTTTCAGAGAAGCGTGGTTGGCGAGGGCTACAGGTCTGGAGATGGACTTGGGTCTGCCCCTGTGCCCATTCACTGACGGGGTGAGCTGGGGCAGACGACTTTACCTCTCTGAGCCTCAGGACCCTCATCTGTGAAGTGGGGATGCTAACAGTGACTTTGCGAGATTCCTAAACGGACTGAGTTCCAGTCTGCTGGTGCATTCTGCAGATTCTTAACATCCTAACACCCCTCCTGGCTGGCCCCACCACCAAAGCCTTAATTCAGCCTTTAGTGTCTGTCAACTAGAGGACACAGGCCTGTCCCCTTCAGCCCGTTGTCCACACACAGCTGGAGAGCAGAGGCGGAAGGGAGCAGTGGTCAGAGCAAAGGCTCTGGGGCCCATGCCAACTGAATGACCTTGGCCTTGGCACATTGCTTCCCTGAGCTGCCTGTGTATAGTGACTGGGCATCATGAACATGGGTAGTGAGCCCAAATTAACTGTGAGTGCTTGAAAAACAGAAGTGGGGAAGCAAGAAGAAGGGGAATACGAGGGGTGCTGCTGGTCTGGCAGCTTCCTTCCACTTGCTCACGGCGGGGTGTGGGGAGACGTGAATCCCTGGTCTCTGGCCCTGTGTCTCCTGTTGGATGAACAGCCTGCCACACGCAGGATGGTTCTAGTATTTCAGGATATGCCTTTTTTTAACAAGCCGGCGGTGCCTTTGGACTTCAGCAGCAGAAATGACTCTCTCTTCTGATTGTGTCAGAATACCAACTGCCTAACCCTTCTTGGGATGTCCTTCCCCAGCACAGGGCCTTCTTAAGAGATTTCCAAGGGGCATCATGACTCAGGACATTTTACCCTTCACCGACGGGCCAGAGCACCCAAAACTCCTATCTGAACGATACCCGCCGTGCATACGACAGACGCTGGTGAGGACTGCGTGAGATCGGGTGTGCGAGGTGCCCAACTCGGCTCCTGGCACGTGCGCGTGTTCCCTAACGCCACGTGGCCCTTCTCCCGCTCAGACTCACCCCTTCCAGGCACAGCCCGAGTCCAGTCCTAAGTCTGACTCGGGAGGTCTTTCCCTAGTCGTTTCAACATATTAGAACAAAAATGTATCCGCACTCCCACATTAAATATATATGTTTTTGCTGCTAAAACTTTGAAGGGATTTTTAACATTTTGCCTGGTAAATTGTTGGGTTGCCAGTCGGCCTGTGATGTCTAGAGAGCCATGTGCATATTGGGAAACTCTTGCACAATGAGGCAAGCAGGCCTATAAACTGATTTCAACTGTAAGAACATTGTTTTCTAAATTTAATCATTCAGTCTGAGTGCATTAACTAGATAACGTGTTAATTTCCGTTTTTGCAGTCTCCCTTTCTGTATTTTAGAAATACCAAAGATTGGTTTGGTGTCCCCAAATCTCTCACATTTGAACAGGCTTTGAAAAGCTGTGGGTGCTGAACCCTGCCCCTCTAGTTCCCAGGGAGTGAAGCGGCCTGGGTTAATCCACTCCCCACCCCCCTCCCCCGCGCCCACCCCTGAGCCCTCCACCCACCCAGCCCAGAAAATGCTCTTCTACAGAGAAAATCAAGAGCAGCCCCAGGGCTTCCCCTCCTACCCCACCATAGGCTCTGCCCGGGCAACGATCCCTTAGTCAATATTAGCCATGCCATGGCCTTGGCCTCTGGCCACCAGCACTGCTAACAAAGTTCAAAGCCTCCTGCTTGTCAGGAGCTGTGATGAGGAGGTGAGGGCGGCACCCGCTCAGCTCAGGCTCACACAGCCCTGCGTTTGCACAGAGGGTGGGGCTGGGCTTTGAGGGTGGCACTGCCCACGGGCCAGGGCGCCGGGTTTACCAGGCACCTCCCGTCCCCGTCTGGAACCCCAGGCCACACAGGAGCTGTGTGAGCGTCGGTCTCCACCCCAGGAAAAGAGGGCAGCCCGCATGACAGAGCCCGGCCTGGCATTGTGGGTGAGCTCTAGGCTGTCCCTGAGGGACGGAAGGACCGTCTCACTCAGCCCCTGCTCCAGGACTCACTCAGATGCTGTCACACACTGAGTGCAACACACGCATTGAGCACTCGCACGCTCACAGCACACACCTGCTCATGCTCACGCACACACCCACACTCACACTTAGGGAGGCTCTCATGCACGTTCACCCAACTGGGTGGAAACACGGCCGTTTGTTGCGGTGCACACACAGCGTGAGTGTGGCTTTTTCACTAGCTCTATGAGTCCGTCCCCTCTCCTGAGGCTAAGATGCCTGGTTTCATCTTGGTCCCCTCCCTGTCCCAGCGGGAGGAGCTGCATAGCAGTGGTGACCGCAGGTGTGCTCGGCTCAAAGGCGTGCCAAGAGGTCACAGAATCGGGCTTGTGGGCGCCCGATAACCTGGATCCGCCCGTTTGCCCTCTCTGGGCTCGCCTGCCCAAGCCTGCCCACCTCACTTTGAACAAAAATCAGTGGCTGAGCTGTGGTTCTTTTTTTTTTTTTTTTAAAGATTTTTATTAATTTGACCGACATCACAAGTAGGCAGAGAGACAGGCAGAGAGAGAGAGGAGGAGGAGACAGGCCCCCTGCTGAGCAGAGAGAGCCCGATATGAGGCTCGATCCCAGGACCCTGGGATCATGACCTGAGCCGAAGGCAGAGGCTTTAACCACTGAGCCACCCAGGCGCCCCCTGAGCTGTGGTTCTTGATCTTTATGGTGCTGATCCTTGTATAAAGACCCTGTCCTCCCCCACAGGAACAAGAAGTCCCAGGGTGCTCTGAGAGAGTCCCTTAAGAACACTCTCTTGCAGGAACCCAGTTAGGGAATGAAAGATCCATCAAAGTGGGGATCATAGCTCCTCCTTCCTGGGTGTCAATCCTGGTGCTGCTCACCCTGGTTCTGCAGGAGGTCTCGTGAACCCCCGCAACCTCGCCTGGTCCAAGCAAGGAGCCCAGTCCAGCTCAGAGAGGGAGAGTGGCTTGTCCAAGATCCCCCAACAAGTTGGCGCCCGGGCTCAGCACTGGGACCCAGAATACCTTCCATTCTATGCTGTGTTGTCACACACACCCTGGAGGCTCACTGTGCCAAGACAACCTCGGGTTTTCTTTTGCTTTGGAGCATTTCCTACATGCCAGGCATCGTGCTAAGCATTTTACAGGAATGACCTCACTTGCTCCAGCAGGCACTTTGTTGGTAAGGGAATGAGATCCACCTGCCCATGGTCTCTGGGCTGGTGGCAGCCAAACTCCAGGGCCCATGCTCTTGGCTGCCTTTCCGCTGCCTCCCTGCCAACCACCTGGGAGCTCGCATTGCCCCACATTTGTTGAAAGATTTTTAGGATCTCTTCCCCCTGCACTGCACCGACCTGGGGATTGCACTAGTGACAGGGACAGTGACCCAGCTGGAGGCCTGGGCAGGCCTGCCCGTCCCTGCCCCCACGCCCGCGCTCACTGTGAGGCAGGCCCCAGACCAGCCGGGGCTTTGAGCATCCTGAGTGTGCTTGGTGCTCCAGAATGAGTCCAGACCACCCCTCTGTTCTGTGCTGTGGAGCTGCTCCATCTGTGGCCTCAAAACACACAAAGGAAACAGCAGCCTTGGCCCTGCACTTGGCATATCGACTCTGTCCTCTCAGGAACTCCATTTGCTGAGGGCGGGGAAGAAATTCTTCCCCTTTTGTCCAGATCCCACAGGGTAAGCCTATTGCTTTCCTGTCCCCAACTTTGCATTGCTTTATTCATTCAATCACCAGATACTCATTAAAGACTTTTTTTTTTTTTTTTTTAAAGATTTTATTTATTTGACAGACAGAGATCACAAGTAGGCAGAGAGGCAGGCATCATTAAAGACTTTTTAAGTGCTAGATCTGCCCCAGGCTCTGAGGACCAGGAGAGCAGTTGGGCCCGACTGCCCCGGGGCTGTTGGGGGCGACAGTGACCTCAGCAGCAGACGGGGAAGATGCCATCCAGACAGGGTCCCTGGGGGTGGAGGACCGCCAGGAGGGCCCCGGAACCTAGTCGCCCACACTTGCCAGCGGCCTTAAGTTTGGAGTGTGGCAGCTACAAAAGAAAGCCACGTTCACCAGACACCTCCAACCTCACATTCCCCTTCCTGAGCCCATGCCCTTTAGTGCACCCTGTGCTTAACACTGCCTTGAAAGAAATCCTGGAATGACACATTTATATTGCCTTTTTGTTTGTGTTCAAAGCATTTGTTAATTACACATGTTTAAATGACACTGCAATTGGTAGATACACCCTCGTCCAGGCCTTTCTTCACTTTTACATACACTAAGGCTCTGAAATGGCCCTCCCCGGGTCCCCAAAACAGTATATTTAAGAGGCGCAGAGGCCCTGGTGTGCACGGGCACAGCGGGGACTCCCCTACAGCAGGGTGAGGTGAGCCGGGCGGGAGGCAGTTTGGAGAACAGAAGATGGGCCTTGAAGTCCAGGTAAAGGCGTGGGGAGCCTTTCTAGGCAGGGCTTCTCAGCAGGGACGTCCTGTGGTCAGATTTGGGGTCTCTCTCCCAGAAAGTTCCTTTTCTTCTCTATAAGAAGCCCAGTTCTCCTAATAATTGGTGAGATTCCTGGCAGGGGGTGGCTTGTGCCGGGGACGGGGTTCCGTGGGACAGTGAGGTCACTTCTAAAGCTTCAGCCCAGAATAAAGAAATCTTTCTGCCCCAAGGGTGGGCAGACCTGAACCTGAAGAGTATCTGAGTGGAACCTTTGGACAACACCCCCTGCTGTGTCTCAGTTCCCCTCTGTACCCCCACTCCAGCCCCCAAGCACAGGGCACGGGGCTCATCCATTCCTTCCTTCCTTCACTGAACAGATACGGAATATGGACTTCCAATACCACTCACTGGTCGGGAGTTATGCCCCATCTCCTTGAGGGCAGTCTTCACGGAATTTATCTGGAATTCTTCTGCTCAGGAAATTTGTCTATTCTCCCATTTTTACCAATACTTTAATGCTGGCTCTTTTACTTTGTAGAAATTCAAGAACCCCCATCGGTGTTTCTAGGAACCTAGAAATATATATTTTTTCAACTCCCCAAATGCATGAAATCAGCAAGGCATTAAGTTGGAGGTTAAGAGAAAAGACAATCGTTTCTTATTTTTTCGATTGTCAATACACATTAAGAAGATTCGGGAGATACCAAAACAGAAGAACCTCTCCCGTCTTTGCTCAGAAATGACTATTATTCATGTACAATGTGTTAGTTTTAATTTTTCTTCCGTGCACGGTTTTCTGCAGATTATGCTGTCAATGTAATTTTGTTTCTTGCCTCTTCCCACCTTTTCATCATATCAAAAACATCTCTATGCTACTATACAGACTTCATAACCCGACTTTTTCAAGCGCTGCTAAATCAGTTTGCCCCACCCCACCCTGCAGCCAGACTTGTCGCATAATACCTGGCCCACAGTCCCCGTTTGAGAAATTAGTTGTTAAATACACAACAACGTAAGCCTTCTCTTGTTTTAGAAACATAGATTATTTCAGTTTCCTTGACTCTAAATAATACTGAAGACAAATAGATTATTCCCTTAGGATCGTGTCCCAGAATGGAATTGTGAGCCAACAAGGCCCAAACTTTTCAAGATAAATGCACCAAACCAGAAATCTCCCTCCCCTTCCCTTCGGAACCACCAGCAATTGTGTCCAGGGTAATAATTTACAATTGATTAAAGACTTTGCGGCGTGGTTCCCCCCCCCTACCTTTCCCCTCCCTTCCTCTCCCCCTTCCCTCCTGCCGAAAAGGGGGGGAAATTATCCGAGAAGGTGAAGATGTTCTCAGACAATCATATTAACATATTCCAACAATTGCAATTTGCAAAATAGTAATCACAACTCCCGGGCTCTGGGAGGCATTAATCAAAGCGGCAGGTTTAATTCCATTTTAAATATTGATGAAACGTGCCTCGGAGGCCTCACCCTGGCGTGGCGGGGCCAGGGGAGCCCGGGCGCCTCCGCGCAGAGGAGGTGGAGGGAGGGTTGGTGAGCAGCTGCCGGGAGGGGAGGCATCTGTGATTCAAATTGGTGGCTGTGCCGCCAGGTAGAGAGCGAGAGGGGTAGTGAAGAGGCTGTTAAGTCCATTGCTGTCAATTTGTAACGATGGGGGAGGGGCCCGAGGGCTGGTTTAGCACAATACCCCCAGTTTGTCTGGTTTCAGGGGTTAGCACTGAAGAGCTTGCAGCTGCACAGATTCGAATAGCCCAGAGACTTCAGAACTGTAATTATCAACCAGGCTGCTCGCGGTGTGGCAAAAGTGGGCTTCACCAGCGCTTAACTCCTTGTGTGCCGCCGCTGTCCCCACCCCCAGGCTTGACGGCCACGCGTGGATTCCCCAACAGCCTCTCTGGGAAGACGCGGAGGCCCACCTGCGGCCCCCGGGGCAGTCCTCGGAGGCAAGATCGTGCCTCTTTCCTGAGGTCACATACAGAGGAATAGCAGGGAGCAGGCAGAGGAGGCTAGCTCTATGCGGGGCAGCCTTGCCCCCTGGCTCCCTTGTCACATCAGCCCCATCGACCCCAGGGTGGGGGCCATTTGGCTTTGGAGTCTGGTGGGTTTGAATTCCACTGGCTGTGGAGGTGAGGCAAGGCTCGTCACCTCTCTCAAAGGGAGGGAACCTCCATTACCCTCCTGGGCTATCGCCAAGACTCCGTGTTTGCAAAGCATGGAGTACACGGTAGGCTGTCAGTAAGCCTCTGTCTCTCTGATCCCGGGCCGGGTGCTTTCTCAGAAGAGGAAGGGGGCAAGGGAATCTGGTCTGGAGGGCAGGATTGGGGGTGACCCTCCATGTTTGAGCTCTCAGGGGGTGCCCTTGGTCTCTGGCTACTGCCATGTGTTCCTGAGGAGGACAGGTAGCCCATGCTCCCATCCCTTAGGGGGAGGCAGGTCAGGAGAAGCAACAAAAGCTGCTCCAGGGTTGTAGCCCTGCGGAAAAGGGTGTGAGGACAGGGGTTTGAGCTCGTTCTCTGTCCCTAGGGCCTGACATGGAGGTGAGGCAGGAATGAGGCAGAGACAGCTATGGCACTAGGAAAAGAACCCCGGTTTAGCTGGGAGTCTTGGTTCATGAAGTGCAGGCATGACCCCGAGACCCTCCTCCTCCTCCACGTTCTCCACGAGTCTGGGAAGGAGAGGGTCCAACGACGTCTGTCCCGGCGTGGGAGGTGGCACCCTTGGGTGTCCTCCCCAGGAAGGGTGGATGGTACAACGTCACAAGGAAGCCACCGCAGAGTATTAGGCAGCAATAGGAAGCAAAGAACGAGATGTACATTTAGCAACAAGAATAGATCTTGAACATGTAGTGTTGAGTGAAAGAAGTAAGACACAATGAGACTCACAGCACAATGCCATTTATGGTAGCAAATTAAAACCACATTCGCGCACAAAACAACGGCACACATTTTACAGAGCTGCATGCATGTTTAGGGGCATATATCCCACCATTAAAGTGGGTCTCTGTCAGGGTTCAGGGAGGGGCTGTGTGTGGGTTTGGAGGATAATGGGGGAAAATAAGTCTGTCCCCAGAGAGATGACTGTGATATGGGGGGACCAAAGACTGCATTTCACTCCCTCTCTCTGAGGTTTAAAAAACAGCACAAGCTTTGCAGTCAGACCAACCTGGGTTCACATTCTGGGTTCTCCCGTGCACTAATCTGTGTCTGTGGGCGGGTGACTTGACCTCTCTGAGCAGCTTGTTCCTCTGCAGAAAGGCAGCATTGCTGCCCGCAGGTGCTCACGAGGGTTAAATTAAGCGAGATCAATGAGCATAGGGCCCATAGGAACATCAGTTCCTCCTCTCTATTCTCCACTGAAAGGCTCGGAGTCAACAGAGGTGTCAGGTTCCCCTGTGGAGCCTTGGATTCTTAGGAGGGTCTATAGTGAGGGGCGCCTGGGTGGCTCAGTGGGTTAAGCCTCTGCCTTCAGCTCAGGTCATGATCTCAGGGTCCTGGGATGGAGCCCCGTGTCGGGCTCTCTGCTCAGCGGGGAGCCTGCTTCCCTTCCTCCCTCTCTGCCTGCCTCTCTGCCTACCTCTCTGCCTACTTGTGATCTCTGTCAAATAAATAAATAAAATCTTAAAAAAAAAAAAAAAAAGGGTCTACAGTGGAAAACCCAGGAAGGAAACAAAGAAGAGCTGAGCTCTGGCCCCTGGCACTACCGGCAGGGCCTGTACTGGCTGTTGGGGGCGGGTGCCCTTTGTGGGTGTCAGATGGGGCAAATGCCCAAGCAAGTTGTTCTCTGAGTGCCCATGGGGACTGCCCAGCTCAGAGTGGCCACATGACCTCGTGCCTGCCTCCACAGGCGATATCCACCATCAGTAAACCCCTTTGTGTTCAATTTCCCCAAGACCAGACATTCGTAGGCAACTGGAGGATTCGGGTTTTAGTGAAAGATTTGTTCCTTCCCAGCTCAGAGCTGGCCTGGCCCCCGAAGCCACACCCCTGTGCTGGAATGCAGTCCCAAGATGCCGACTGTGGGTCTCCCTGCACAGAGAAGGCCCAGCAAACCCCAGGCATGACCAGCTCTTCCTCTTCCCCTACAGATGATGATGAGCACGAGTGGATCATCAGGACGTGTCGCAAGGGCTGGGATGAGATCGTGGGTCACCGACCCAAGCTGTGAACTGTGCTGCTGGCGGAGGTTTCCTCTGCACCACTGACCGTGGCTGGCCCTGGGGGCAGCCTGCTGTTCCAGACCCTGACTTCTAGCTCAGGAATAAAGCCTTTTTGCACTCAGTGGCCCCAAGTGTACTTTCTTGAGATGATTTCTTAGGGGATCCTCATTTCACCGGCTTCGGAATCACTCATGAATTAGATTATTTCTGGACCCTACCCTAGACATGCTAATCAGAATCTCTGGGAATGGGGTCTAGCAATGTGCATTCCCAAGTGCCACTCCCTGAAGCATTCTTATTTCCGGTATCTCTCAGCATCACCCCCAAGATCATGTGTCAGCTGAAAACCAGAAGGAGTGACATGTTCTATGGCCACACTTGGGCCACAGACATCCTGGATCTCTGTATAACCATCCCTCCATAGAGGCTGCTGAATCCAGCAGCCCATGCTACCCTTACCCCCATGCTTTGTCCCTGGCACACCAAGAGCTGCCAGGAAAAGGTGGGCCTTCAAAGGCTCTGACAAGGTCTGCAGGGATAGGAAACTGGCCCTCAAACTAGTGAACTGGAATTAGCATGTAGGCAGAGTTAGGAGTAGAGGGCGGCCTGGGCACACTCAGCTGCTCCATGGAAGGATCCTGGGGGTTAATCCTCCCTTCTGGGGCAACAGGTCACCTCTATAAAATGACAGAGTTGAGCTCCATACTGTGCTTGGAAAACAGAAGGCACATTCTTGTCTAAGAAGCACACACACAAACTATTTCTGAAAGATACACATATATCTAAATCAACATTTGATAAGTGGATTGGAAGAAGGGAGGGGGGAAGGGCAGAGATGGGGCCAGGGATGGTGGATGAAACAGCTAATAAAGACAAGGGCCCTGCAGGGGTGAGGACGATGTACACCCGGAGCTGAGGTTTCTGAGCAACTCTGTGCAGGGCGGGGAGGGCCACTCCACTCCCTGCCTCATGGAGAACTTTGGCTTGAACCAACAGTTCTGCTGCTAAAAGAAAAGTGGCCCAGGAGCGAAAAGATGTTCTCTTTCACTCCCCAGATGGTGTGGTGGCTCTGGAACCCAGTAAGATCCAGTAGGAGACCCAGTATGTGTCAAAGCTAGAGACTTGTCTCCTTGTCTCCCTGCCTCCCATCACATATTCCCCTTTACTTCCCCAGACCAAACTCTCCCGCATCTTCCAAACAGGCTCCCCTGCACTTCCCCTTCTAGGCCCCCCAATAACTTCTCTTTTGCACCTATTCTGTCCCGCACCCCAGCCCCCACAGCATGTCGGAGGGATCCATCTGCTACAGCATTGGCCAGACTGAGAGCTCCTCTAGGGCTGGTGGGCTGGGCCCTTCTCCAAGTGTGCAGAGCCAGCTTGGGGCCCAGCAGAAAGCATGCGTTCAGGAGTGGGGACACGGGACACAGCAGCCAGCATGACTGCCTACCAAGCTTAGATGAGAGAAGAAACTCACCGTTGTGCCTTGGCAGCGCACAGCCGCGACTAACTGGGAAAGAGTACCAACTGCCCAGGAAGGGGGACTGCACTGTCCAGCAGCCCAGAACCCTCGGGGGCCGGGGGCCGGAGTCCTTAACCGGAGAGCAGGAAAGAAACGGAATCCCATCGTGTTCTGGATTTAAGTGCCCGCACTTCTACTTGCATTAACTTTATTTATTACACAAATAGGACATTTACAAAGCACAACATGAAAGGTATGTAACAAAACAGACATTGGTTTTACAAAAAAAAGTGCTTACAATTTTTTTTCCGTGTGTGTGTTTTCTCCCTCTGTTTTGTATTTAAATAAATAGTCTTGGTGGCCTGTGTGTTCCCAGGCTGCTCTAACAGGCTAGTGGAGACATGTCTGAATGGCAACGTGCTACAACCACGTGATCCACGCAAGGAACAGACCCTGGGGGAAGGCTCAAGGCAGAGTGGGTCCTGGCAGGGTTTGGTTGCCCACTTGGCCGTGGCCACATGTGTACCACATGGCTGTGCTTGGGGCTTCAATCATCAGGAGCAAAAATCAAAGGAAGCAGGAGAGCTCCCCAGTCACCAGGGATTGGGCCCCAGCACCCTGCACAGGGCCAGTACACGCCACTCATTGGATAAGCTCTGAATCGAGCTGCACTGACCATGTTCTGGTGCTACCCTCTCTTGGCCCTGAGTCCCCCAGAGCTGCCTTCGGAAGGGAAAGGAAGCCAGTTCCCTTCTTCGGCTACACCCATGCCTTGCCCTCCTCCAGGTCCCAGAGCAAGAAAGGCATATAAGTTTTCATTTTAAGCGCCAACTTCAAGCCTTTGGATTCCGAAACCTGATCCAGACTCCGAGAGTGATACAATCCATCAGCGATGTCTACCACGGGTGAAAGTGGGGACAGCAGATGCCTGTGTGCCGTGAACGTGCACTTCCCATCCTAGAGTCTCCTTCCAGAAGCAATGCATCCGGCTAACCGAAGCAGGAGGGAGGACTTGGGCTAGAACAGGCTTACTAGCAACCTCTGGTGGGAAATGCATCAGGACACCAAGTAATTCTGAAATTACAGGATACGCTTGGGACAAATGGGCGTCCCCTGAAAACATAAATCATGGTCTTGTGCAGCCCAAGCCCTTTTGTTTGGGGTGGAAGAGTTGCAGCAGAATAGGGTGGATGTGAGCACAGCTGTGTCTGGCCTCTGCTCCTGAGGGGGTGGGACTGGCTCCATGCAGGGCTGGTGCCTCCACGTGCCTCCCTGGAATCCGGGGCTTGGCACACTCACCTAGGCAGCAGGTACCCTCTCTCTACTCAGACCTGCGTCCAGAATGAGCATTCCTACTGCCATTTCCCTGGGCTCTGTTTCTGCAGCTCCCCCTCCAGGATGGCCCCTCCAAGGAAGATGTGGCCCAACCAACCCTATCAGGAGTCAGCAAGTGGCCACCCTGCATAAGCGTTCAGAAATGCCATCACGCATATCAAACACCATCTCTGCCACGTCTCCTCTATATATGCTGGATAACTAGGTAGGAACAGAGTCTCCCCCTCACCCAGACACACCCCACATCTTCTCTTTCCTCTCCTTAAAATAGCCAATGCCCCCCCCCCCACCAGCCCAGCAAGCCACATCCTTCTCCAGTGGGAGTCGTAGCCGCAACCCCCACCCCAGCCCCTGCCTATCCCCCGCCTCTTGGTCTGGGCAGGCCTCCATCTCTGCCCTGTTGGGCCTCTCAGTGTTGGTCAGTGTCTCTTCTCTCTCTGAATTAACTTGACATAACCAGACAGATGGAAATGATAAAATTAGAACATAGCTTTCCTTTGGGGACATCCCACAAACACTGTAGAGTTTTCCAGACAAAAGCAACAGAGTGGATAACATTGGGGGTTGTCGGCTATTCAGAATTCAGAGATGGTTGCAAGGAAGTAGTAAAGAAAGGCCAATACGGGAAGAAAGAAAACCTGTAAATTAGAAGGCTGTTGGCGTTGCACGATTCGATTTGGCCTTTTGCTATTGAAATCGGCTGAAGTTGAAGATGACTCCTGTCTAGATGGAAAAACAGGCCAGTTGTTTTCACCCTGATTCCAGATTTCAGGGAGCTCTGCCTTCCCAGAGGAGGACCCCGCAAGTGCTCTTGGCAGGTTCTGGATGTCAGCAGGAGGAGGGAAGGCCAGGCCCCAGGGCCGGGCTGGTGGCTGTCAGGAAGGTGGGGAAGGGTGGGTACGGAGCGGGTGGATCCCTGGCAGTGGCTCGGACACCGGCTTTCAGCGGCTGCGGGGCAGCGGTGGGGTGCCCGCGGACAGAGGCACCAGGGCCCGCGGCGTCAGTACTGAAAAAGGATGACCTGCAAAAGGAGGGCGCGGGAGGCGGCTGAGTCCGGGCCCTGCCCCACCGGGTGCCCCCCACCCCACACACAGAGGTTCTCCAACGCATAGAGAATGCGGGTTGCTCAGGGCCCAGATCTGGATTCAAATCCTAGCTCCAACACTTATTTGCTGTGAGACCCTGGGCCACTCACTGCACCTCTCTGAGCCTGTTTCCTCATCTGGAGAGCAGGGATGACAAAAGCTCTCTCTCGGAAGGGGGAGGCTTCAGTGAGATCAGAGAGCGGCAAGACGTGTCCGCGGGGCACTGGATCTGGTGCCCAGCACTGTGGGAAGGGCCTCACTTATGTTATGGGACGAAAGCCTCAGCCCTGTGAGGGTGCCCCGCGATTATGCCCATTTCCCAGGGAAGGCGCTGAGGCCCAGATAGGTGAAAATCAGTACGGCCAGGATCCCACAACGAGGAAGAGGTGGACCCAGACCTGGCCCAAGACCAAGCTCTCTGTGTTGTAACACATCGCCTCTGCCTCTGCGAGCCACGGGGACAGTCGTCCCAGACGCTCACCACGCCCCGGGCAAGGGCCGAGCACCTCACTGGATCTTCATGGAGCCGAAAGGCAGTCAGGTGCCGGACATACGTGGGTGATCAGGAACCGCCGGCCCCTCTCCCCCGCCCTCTTCCACCTCAAGCACCGGCCTGACCTCTCATTGTCCCCGCACCCCACTCCCGTGCACAGCCAGCTCCCTGCAGGGCAGCTCAAGGATTACGGGCCGGCTGGTCGGCGGGAGGTGCCTCGTCATAGTAACATTGTCAGGGTGATCCGGGGACATCCAGCGGGCATGGCCATTTGGCTGTTCCATTTTCAGATCGGGAACGTCCCTTGCCCAGAATGTTTACTATGAAGAGGAGCCGCAGGAAGTAACGGTGACGATGTCTGTAGCAGAATCATGACAACCCGCCTCTACGGAGCCTGTTCTGCGGCCCACGGGCTGTGCTCGACGCTTCCCACGCGTCGCTGCGTTGACTCTCAGCAACAGCCTTCGGTGGTGGTGGCAACTGTTATTATCCCCATGCTGTGGGCGTGGGAATGGAGGCTCAGAGAAGTGAACTGTGTTCCCCGGCCTCGCCGTGAGGAGGAGGCAGAGCTGGGATTCAGAGTCAGCCTGACTCCAGAGCTCACGCGCTACTGTCTCCCCCAGCCTGGGCAGTGCTCTTCTCTGACCACTGGGAGGCCTGGCTTTGGTCCCTTACTGAGAGAAGCTTTCTGAGGAGAGGTAAGACCCCACCCTCTCAGGTAAGCCCCTACCCTCTGCGGGCCTCAGTCTGTCCATCTGATCCATGATAAGATGGCCCTGATTTCTAAAGGCTTTCCAGGCTCTGGAACTGTGGAATCAGGGGACATGACCAAGGAGAAAGGCAGCTCTGGAAACTCTCAGGCACGTGTCGCCAAATGACGATGTGGCAGAGTCAGGGGTTGCTCCCTGCCCATGCTCAGAGCGCTGTCCTCCTGGCCACACCAGGGCTGGTGCTGAGTGGGTTCTGAGCCTGCCGTGGGGGGTACTGAGTCTCCTCATGGCTCGGCCACACAAGCCTGGAGGGATTTGGGAGGAAGTCCATACACTCTTGGACTGATCACACACCGCCCACCAGGTCTCGTGGGTTTGGCAAGAGGTGGACAGAAAGGGTCCCCAGGAGCTGGCAGGAAGGACTGACAGTGAGAAGGTGGGAGGTCATGAAGGAGGGAGACACTTTTTTTTTTTTTTTTGGCAAAGCTGCTGGATGTGAAGTTGGGGAGAAAACTCTGGCTAGGCAGCCAAACCCAGGGTCCAGAAACCTTCTCCAGCAAAAGCTTTCAGACCCGAGCCTGGCTCATCCTTCAGACTGAACCAGACATAACCACAAGCTTAGCTGAGTAACCAGGAGACAAGGCTCAGCTCCAAGTGCTGAACCCAGCCTGAAACATTTCCGAGGCTCCCCGCTGTGCTGCAGGTAGAGCCTAAGCCCCTTGCTCCATGGTCCAGGCTCTTCGTGGTATGACCCCTGCCACCTCATTGGGCCTCGGTCATGTTAATCACCCCATGGTCCCTCAGACCCAGGCTCCTCTCTGCCTCTGGACCTTTGCACATGCTCTTCTCTTGACATGGAACACCCTTCTTGCCATTCCCTGCTTCTCCCTGAGAGCTCAGGGCCCCTTCTTCTGGGTCTTCCAATGCCATGTTTATCCCTCACTTCAACTGCTCTGTCACCCTGCTCACCTCCTGCTCTGAGCCACATGTTCCTCGAGGACAGGGACAGTGCCAGCGTGCCTCTTCTGGTCCTGTGCCAAGTGTGACAGGACAAGTGCCCCCTCAGAGGAGAGTGGCAGCTCCAAGGCGAGCAGTCCTGGGATGGAGGCCAGCTCTACCCACACTCATGATGTGGCACTGGTGAGCTGCTGCTCTGAGGACCTCAGTCTCCTTATCTTTACGTTGAGGACCATCCTCACACCCACAAACATCAATCAGAGTACGGAAAGCACGTGCTGGGAATGGAGGCTTTGCTGGAGCAACATCAGCTCTTGCTGGGAGTGGCGCAATCTTGGGGGGTGTTCCTGGGACGCTCCCCCCACCCCAGATCTGTGGGCTTTTGTACTGCACGCTGCTGTTTATTTCTCAATCCACCTGCGCCACCAGGTTGTCCACACCACCACCACCACCACCACCACCACCACCACCACCACCACCACCGGCACACAGCGGGGCACCCAGCAGGGGCTCATTCAGGATTAGCAGAGGTATCCTGCGGGAGTGGCTCCCCACTCCAGGCCTCCCCAGCAGACTCTCTAGAGGGGAGGCTGGGGAATCTACTTCTGTACAAGCTTCCCAGGTGATTCTGAGGCATGCAAAGACTGGGCTCTGCTGGCCTGGAAAGTCCCTAGAGGCCCTTCCAGTGGAAGGAACTGGCCCAGTCTTCCTGGCCCACCACACCTGCTGACTCCTGGGGCTCCCTGCCTCCCTGAGGCCTGCTACAGCAATGTCTCCAGAAGAGGCCTCCCTTCAATAAAACTAGAAAAATAAAATAAAACAACATAAAATAAAATAAAATAAAACAAAACAAAACAGGGGTCCCAGGCTGGCTCAGTGGGTAAAGCGTGAGACCCTTGATCTCGGGGTTGTGAGTTCGAGGCCTGTGCTGGGTATAGAGATGACTTAAAAAATAAAACCCTTAAAAGCAAATAAATAAAATAAGTAAAATAAAATTCAAAAAGAAGCCTCCAGGGCCTCCCCGCTGCCCCAGGACAAAGTACAGACTCCCCCGCCTCGCAGCCCCGAGTCCCCGCTCCTTGCACTGCTCCTCTCAAGCCGGTGCCCCAGCAACGTGGAACTGCTCAGGGCTCCCCAAGAGCCAGGGTGGCTCGTGCTCTCCCTGATGAGCTCTGGCTCAGCCTTCAGGCCTGTGCACAGATGTTGCCCTCCTCCAGAGACTCCTCCTTGTGCTTCCCCTGAGTTGTGCCCTGACTCTCCAGCTCCCCGGGCTACCCCATCAGTTTCCTCACACTGTAGTGCTTCTGCCATGTCTCCTCCTCCAACCTGTGGCCCCCACAGAGTGGGAACCCTGCTCTCCTCACCTCTGTGTTCCTGGCCACTGACTCGGGCTGCGGAGCACAGTCAGTACATAGCAAATGTCAGTGGAGTGGATGAGGGGGGTACACCGGTTCCCATCCAGGCTCTGGGACCTGCAGCAAGCTGTGCCTCAATTTCCCCACTCCTAAAACGAGGGGCTGTCCTAGGACAGAGGCCTTGCTAGGCTCACTGAGAGGCGTCTCGGCACGGAGAGGGAAGTGGAGTCCTACACACACTGTGGTCTCATCTAGAAACCATGTGGTTTCATCTACTTTTATCTGTTTTATGGGTTCTGGAAAAAAAAATTTTTTTAAGGTTCCGGTGCTTAGATACAAAGCTTTCAGGCCATTGGCCTGGGGGATGTCTAAGCAGCCTTCTGGATGTTCAGACCTGATGCTTGAGCTAACCAGAGATCCTGCTTCCACAAAGGAGGCCCTGCCAGCTGACCAAAGTCCCCTGCTGCCCTGTTATCCCAGGGATCCCCCCCTGATAGGGGCGCTCACTCAACAGACAAAAATAAAAGTGAGGAAGGAGAAAGAACAGGTGACAGTGTGGGATGCACGGTGGTGTGTCATAGAAGCCTTTCCTGGAACCACAAAATGTGAGCAAAGCAACTAAGTTCACAAATCTGGGGAAAAAAAAAAAAAAAGAGAGAGAGAGAGGCCAGGTATTGGTGGGAGGCCTAGAAGGAGGCCTGTGGGGGTGCTGGGCCCATAGAACACGCGGCTCAAGTGCCTGCTTTGGGGGCCAGGTGGGGGCTGGAGGATTCTGGGCAGAAAGGGTCTGCCACAGAGCAGCGTGGTGCCTGCCAGAAACCCATTCTTGGCCGGACAACTCTCCCCCACCACACCCAGCCTGGCTCCATTTACCTTCTCACCCCGGTTGGAGAGCGGCCCATCCATGTCGGCTTTGAGGTGGACGGGGGGTGCGGTGTAAGGCAGCCGGCAGTGCACCTGCCCGCACTGTACCTGACCTGTGGACGAGAGGACGCCTTGGAGCCCATCCCGCAGCCTCCGCGCACAAGCCCGTGCACCCCATGCTCAGCAAGCTGGAGCCCTGGGACCGGTTTCACTTTGACCGTGTACTGGCTGTGCGTGGTCTTGGGCAAAACTTCAGCAGAGTTGGTTGTAATGCTTGGGGTAAAAAGCTTTAGTCTATGAAGTGCTAGGTGATAACTGTCCAGCTCACTGACAAACACTCCTAAACTAATACGTAATTCAACACGGACATACCAAGCTCTACCCCATTACTAGTCTCCCCTCTTAATGCCTCTCCCTTCTAATCTGCCAGGTATCACTCAGGCTTTACCCTATACCTCCTAGAGGACCCTGCATTTGTATGTCACCTTAATGATGCTGTCCCTGGCCACCCTATTTATAACTGCAGCCCACCACCAACAACACTCACCCCTACCCTCCCTGGTCTCCTTCCCAGCTTTATTTTTCCTCCTTCGCACTTGCCATCATCTGACTTGTGGTACATTTTTACTGTTGACTTGTCATCGTCTGTCTTGTCAACTAGAATACAAGCTGTAATGAGGGCCAGAATTTTTGTCTGTTTTTCAGACTCTAGATCTTTATGGATTCCCAGCACCTGGAACGAGGCCTGACACCTAGAAGGTACTCACTGAATATCAGTTGTGTGAATCTCTGTACCTTATTCCAACATCTAAAATGGCAGCATCCCAGGGCAGAGCCCTGTACAGTACAGAGACTTATAATTAATATGTAACTTGGGACATGTCACTGTGCCTCTCTGAGCTACAGTTCCCTCATCAGTAGAATAAAGCAATTATATAAGATTAGGGATTCTTTTTTTTTTTTTAAGATTTTATTTATTTATTTGGCAGACAGAGATCACAAGTTGGCAGAGAGAGAGAGAGGGAAGCGGGCTTCCTGCTGAGCAGAGAACCTGACGCAGGGCTGATCCCAGGACCCTGGGATCACAACCCAAGCTGAAGGCAGAGGCTTTAACCCACTGAGCCACCCAGGCACCCCAAGATTGGGGATTCTTATCCTGGGGCATTCTAGAAGTCCATGAACAGCCTGGGATTACACTGAAAACTATGTGTGTATGTGCATCTTTCTGGGGTCTGGTTCCAAAGCTTTTTATCAGCTTCCAAGCTCCGAGGCCCCAGGGAACTCAGAATTGTGTGACTTTTGTTAACTTCCAAGCAAACTGCTGAGGTGTCCCTCAGCCCTGCAGCAAGAGGCAGCAGGTCCAAACACCCTTGACATTTCCAGCCCTATGCTTTACTTTCACCTCAAAGTAAAAAGGAGACGGCACCCTCAGCCCCCTCTCTGAGCATCCAAGACATATCTAGCCTTCATTGACAAAGTCTGTGAGGGGCCTGACTCTGGATGCCATGGCCCCACTCCCAAGGAGGTCACCAAGACCCATTGCCAGCTTCACAGCAAGGGCTAGCTGGCAGCCCAGACTCCAGGTATCTAGAGAGTCCCTAGTCCTTGGTGCCTTTAACAGATGATCTAGATAGTTCTGTGGACTTTGTGCAACCTGAACATAAATTATTGTTTAGAAAAGAAAGGAAGAAAAGTCCCTCCTCCGGAGCAGATGGTTCAGAAATGACACAGTGCAAAGAGACATGGTTTCCAACTGGCTGCCTGGTGCCATAGGCAGGATTCCACACCCCCAGCTGTGCCAGCCAGGACCACCACCACCACCACTAGGAAAGCAGCTAGGACGTCCCCCCATGGACTGAATGCTGGAGACTTGATGTCAGAGATCTTATCCGATGCTCTGAGAGAAGCCTTCTTATCATCCTCATTTTTGTAGATGACGAAATTGGTTTTCAGGGAAGCTAAGAAGCTTGCCTGATGTCCCACAGCTAGTGAGTGGCACGGCTGGGATCAGAAGCCTGACAGTCTCACCCTAAAGCCCCACAATCAACCATTAAGGAATACTGGCTCCCATTACTGAGGACCCTGGGTTTCTTCATCTGTGCAATGAGACAGTGATAGCTAATGATTACACACATGCTTAGTATAGTGTCTGGCCCATGGCAGGGGCTCAGTGAATAGCAGGGCTCTCTCTCTGATGCTCCCTGTTCTCTTTCCCTTTTACTTGGAGCTGGAGAAGGGAGGATTTATGTTTGTGGGTATGTTGTGGCCACTTCTATTTTTCTGGTCACACCCAGCTTTGAGGAAACAAACAAGTTCAAAGGGAATGAAGATCCGTAATAAGCACCTGCTTGTTAGCAGACATGGAGAACATCCATTCCCCCAGAAATTCAAAAGGCCGCCTCCCTCTCTCCTCCAGGTTCCTGCTCAAAGGTCACTCCACCAGACCCGTTCCATCATCCCCATGGCATCTCCAGTCCCCACTAGCATGCCATCCCCTCCCTCCTTTATTAGCTGATTGTCTCTCCACTCATGTCCCACTCTGGAATGTGAACCCCAAGAGCACACAGATTTGGGTCTGTTTTGTTCTCCGTTGTATTCCAGTGCTTAGGACAGAAGGCACTCAGAGAGTAGTTACTGAACACATGAGTGGATTCTCACAACCCTGTGAAATAGGCATTATTAATGTCCCAGCGTGCAGCTGAGGATACTGAGATTCAAGGAGGGTAGGTCATTTGCCCTCGGCCTCCTAGCTCTGGATACTCCTGCCACACTGGCTGCCTTCTGCAACCCCAAAAGCACCCATGCCACAGTGCTTTCTGGACTATGGCCTGCCTGCATTCAGCTCCTCTGTTGCTGGGCACTCCTACTTCCCCTCTCCTTGTGTCTCACTAATTCCTATCCATCCTTCCAGTCTCCACAAGCTTGCGGCCAGCTCCTTTCCTACAGCAATCATCAGGATTAAAACCATGCTCTCATCTGTCTGGTCATCGTGTGCCACGTTGTCTCTCCCACCAAAACGCAAGTTCCACCAAAACGCAAAGGCTTTCCCCATCCTGTTCTCTCCCTAGTCCCTAGGCGCTGGCACACAGAGTGGGTACTTGGAAAGTATTTTTTGAGTGGCTAAATGGCTTTTCTACAAAGAATCCCGTCTCCCTAAGGCAAAGACCGGGACCTTAGCCCCTCTCTCCAACCCCAGGTCCGAGGGACTGCAGACCCGACGTCCTCCCCCACCAGGCTCCGAAAGTCCTCCCCACGCCTCCGCCTGCCGCGCGCTGCTGCGCGTGCCCCTCCCCCGCCGCAGACCCAGCAGCCTAGGTGGTGCGGTCACTTACTCTCAATGTAGCCGTGCAGGGTGACCATGCGCGCCCGCTCGGGGCTGCTGAACGGGGAGTAGTGGATGTCCTCGGACAGGGCGGAAGGGAGGCGGGACGGCGGCGCCCCGGAGGGCGGCACGGGATGCTGTGGTGTGTGCTTTTTATGACGCGCCCGGCAGTTTTGAAACCACACCTGGAACGACAGCCTCAGCAGCCTCAGCCTTGCGGAAAAGGGTCGGACGCGCCGCTGGGAGACCCCACGCGGGACTGCTTCGTCGCCTCCTGCGTTAGGGCGGCCACGTGCGCCCGGGCCTGTCTAGTCCCGCACACGCTGGAGGGCCCGCCCCCGGCCTCTAGGCCTCGCCCCCGCCCCCAAGGCCCCGCCCTCCCTCGGCCCCACCTGGATGACCCTCCGGCTGAGGCCCGTCATGTCCGCCAGCTTCTGCAGCGTCTGTGCGTCGGGGTTGTTGTCCTGCGCGAACTGCGCCTGCATAACCTGCGGGGAGCAAAAGGGGCAGTGAGGCAGGAACGCGCGGAGGTCTCCGAGACCCCGGCCCAATCAGAGAGGATCCGGCCCGGAGGCCACGCCCCAGACAGCTACGGCCCCTCCCCACCACCAGCGGGTCCGGGCAGAAGGGGCGGAGCCAGAGCCCTTCTCGGCCCCGCCTACCTCTAGGGCCCGCCCCCACCTTCGGCCCCTCGCGGTCCGCCGGGGTACCTGCAACTGCTCGGCGGTGAAGGATGTCCGCGCGCGCTTGGCCGGTTTGGGTTGACTGTCCTGTTCCGAGGGCACTGCCCCCTCCAGCGTGAGGCCGTTCCCTGGGGGTGACAGAAGTGGCTGACCACGCGTCCCCATCTCTTCTAGTGGCATCCTGGAAAGGACGGGGGTGGGGGCAGCTGGTCCCTGGAAGGGTCAGGAGTGGAGTTGGCTGGGAGCGGGGTTCCCAGAGTCCTAGTCCCTGAGCTCTGTCTTTAGAAAAGGGGCTGTCATTTCTGTGTGCTCTCTAAATACCAGACACTGCTCTTTCGGTGTGTCCTTTATGTCTGGCTCACGGCCCCATTTTACAGTAGAGGAAAGAAACCGAGACTCAAAGAGAAGAAAGTCCTGACTCAGGACCTTTCTTAGCTAGTAGCTTACAGCTGACAGACCCTAGTGGCCCAGACTGGACTCCCTCTTAGCTGAACTGGGCAAACCAAAGGCTGGTGGAGGTAAGATGCGAGCAGGTTACAGAACTGTGATTCTACTTTTGTAAAATATACGGAAGTAAAAAGGTTGAAAGAATACACACCAAGGTGCTCACATTTATGCATCTAATGGACACACTACTTTCAATATTCCTGTAACTTCTGAGGTTTTTACAGCAATCATATGTCACTTTATTTCTCTAACATTTAATTTTATTAACTGGCACATACGTTAGCTATTCTCTTTCCAGTTCTATGACTTTCACCGTCACACTAAATACATTCTCATCTTATTTTTAATACCTCATTTTTCTAGGTAATACAGACTTCTTATCAAAAACTCAGAAAAACGGGACGCTTGGGTGGCTCAGTTGGTTAAGCAGCTGCCTTTGGCTCAGGTCATGATCCAGCGTCCTGGGATCGAGTCCCATCGGGCTCCTTGCTCAGCAGGGAGCCTGTTTCTCCCTCTGCCTCTGCCTGCCATTCTGTCTGCCTGTGCTCGCTCTCTCTCCCCTCTCTCTCTGATAAATAAATAAAATCTTAAAAAAAAAAACTCAGAAAATTCAGATAAGCACAAAGAAGAAAATAAAAATCACCAGTAATTCCACCACTGTTCACAATTAGTTGTAATTTTTTTTTTAATTATGAAAACACTATGTTGGGGGGGGGGAACCAAAGCAACATGCCACCATATATACAGAGGAAAAAAATCTGGGAAGATAGATACCAAAATATGAGAGGTGGTGATGTTTAGAGTGATCTTTATCTTCTTCTTTTTGCTTAACCGTCTTTTCTAAGTGTTCTATGACGGAAGGATGTGTGTTTAAGCTTAAAAGTAAAAACAGCAGGGGGGCCTGGCTGGCTCAGTTGGTGGAGCATGTGACTCTTAATCTCTGGGGTCTTGAGTTCAAACCCCACCTTAGGCATGGAGCCTACTTGAAATTTAAAATATAATAAATAAATAAAGAGTAAAACAGGTTCGAAACTGAGGGCTGGTCAGTAAAGGGGATCTAAGGCCCCAAGCCTTCAAGCTGCCCTACATGGTAAGTGTCTGGAGTGGCATAGGTGAGAGCAAGAGTTGTAACTAGCAAGGGTGTGGCTAGGGGTAGTCCTGATTGGTCCAGAGAGGAAGGAGGTCACTGATGGACCATGGTGTAGGGGGAGCCCTGACTCCTGGGATTCCATCCCAGTGCCACTGCTGACTTGGCCGCTATGGCAGGTAACTTCATACAACCCCAGCCGCACTTGTTTCCCACATAGGCCACTTTTAGTCCTGATCCTGGCAGGAGAAAGTGATGGCCTTGGTGTGGCCATGGTCTGGAATACCCTAGAAATTCCTGACAAGTTCCCCGGCTAGAAACTGAGGCAGGATGGTCCATACACCTCCCCAGAGGCCCTCAGGATGGGATAGACACTTTGCGGTATTAATGTCCCCTGGGAGAGCAGGCAGGACAAGGATTGGTGTGCCATTTTCTCAATGGGAAAATGACACTTATAGGGACAGCCACATCCCCGCAGCGTCCCTTGTTTAATGAGGTCTAATTAAGGGTCCCTGGAGCTTGGGAATGGGGTGATATGCTATGGTGGTTAAAAGCCTGGGCTTTGGAGTCAAGCCAGCCTGCTAGTATGTAACCTTTGGCAAATCCATACTGCAAATAACCTCTGCCTGTTTCCTCATCTGTAAAATGAGGACACATCAGCTACTTCTTAGGGTTTTTGTAAGGATTATACAAAATAATCCACATTACGGAGAATTAGCAGCTTCCAAAGACCCAGACAGGAAAATGATGGAAAGGGTCCCTGACTCTGCCCTCAGCCCAACCCCTATTCCCACCCCTTTCTAACCACCAACCCCCCTGTGTCTCAACCCTCACAGTCCCTGGAAGATGTGGACCCTGTCTGCTGGCCTATGTGTCTTAGAGAGACACAGTATTGGAGCCAGAAGAGATTTAGGGATCTTTCTCATTGACAGAGTATCTTGCACAGATGGGGAGACTGATGCCCAGAGAAGAAAGCTTCACACATTTCCCAGAAGCAAAACAGAGCTCACATCTCCAGACTCAAAGTCTTTTTCTTTATAGTCTAGGAAGAAACTCCCACCCCCAAACCTCTGGCTTGGAGCTGCTGGCACAGCAGTTGGGAGAACAGAGTGGAATCATCTCTCCAGGATTGGCCCATGGCTAGGTCCAGGCAGCAGGAGTGGACGAGTCCTCAGGCCTACCAGAGCTGGCCAAAGGTGGAGTAAGGCTACCCCATTATGAGAATCATCTCTAGGGCTCCCTTGAGTGTCTCCTAGCTGTCTTTGATAGGGGGTCTGTCTTATCATTAGCTCCATTTTACAGATGAGAAAACAATTGCAGAGGCAGACTGTGACTTCCTACGCCCAAGCAAACGGTGGAGCCAAAAGCATGGGCAGCCTCCAGGTAGTGAACTGGGAACCTGCTCCTAGAGGAGTGTGGTCAGTTCCTGTGGTGCTGGAGTGGGGTGGGAGAGGGCTGGGCACAGAGGTGTGGCAGGGTGCTGGGTGGGGCGGGTTGGGTACCGTTCTCGGCGGCCCTCTTGAGGTTCTCGATCATGGTGTCGTAGTGGATGCGGCACAGCACCTTCTCCTCGACCAGGCCAAACTCCTCGCCCGTGGACAGCTGGCGCTTGCACGAAAAGCAAGCAAAGCAGGCCAGATGGTAGGCATTGCCGCGTGCCCGCCGCACCCAGTCGCTGGCATAGATCTGTCGACCGCACCGTGCACACTTGGTCCCAAATCGGCTGCGGGACACCGGGACAGGAAAGGGGGGTGGCGAGGCTCAGACAGGCTCCTCCTTCCCCCTCCAAATCCCACTGGCCCACCAGCACCCTGCCTCCTGGCCTTTGCTCACCCAAATTTCCCTTTGCCTGGATCTGCCCTGTATTTCACACCCCTGTAGACAACAGTGCACCTTCACGGTGAAGGTGAGCTGGTGGGTGGTTTTTACTTTCTTCTTGGTGCTTTTCTGAGTTTCCCAAGTTTTCTACAATAACCCCTTACATTTGTATGTAACTAATCTGTTCATTAAAATATATCATGTTAGGAAAAATATAATAACATAGTAACATGCAAAGTTTTGAGCACTTACCACGTGCCCAGCAAGATTCTAAGTGTTTTATGTTGATTATCCCAGTTAATCTTCATTTTGCAGATGAGGAAAATGGGGACCAGAGAGTTAGAGTAACTTGCACAACACACAGTTTGCAAGGTTAGAAACCCAAGATGAATCAACTGTACCCCAGTGGTAGAGATACTCAGTTTCTTGGAAGCATAGACAGATATACACTTGCTGGCTTTGTGCCCTTGAGTGAAGTGTTTAACCCTCTGAGTTCTCACTTTTCCTGCCCTGAGCTGAGCTAGGTGACACTGCAGAAGCTACTGCTTAATACTCTGCAGGCTATTAAGTACCAGCCAGTCGCAAATCAAACAAACAAACAAACAAACAAACAAACAAAAGGCCCAGATCAAATGTCCCCTCCCCCTTAAGCCTTTCCTGTTGGGCCTTTTCCCCATCTCCCCTACTCACCCACCCCCTAACTTGTAGTGCGGCTGTTTGGGTATGCCTGCCTCCACTAGCGGCCTGGGAGCCCCTCCAGGAAGCAGCAGAGTCTGGTTTACCCTGTCCTAGAAGTCAGCGCAAGACCTGACCCCTGAACCCCAGGGAAGGTTTGTTAAGTAGATGACTCATCCCGTGAACCTGTCCCAACACTCAAGTTTCCTCTGGTGTGCACTCTATTTCAGGGAATGAAGCCACCATGCATCCAGCCCCTCAAGCTCAGAAACCTAAACCATGCACCCCTCCCTCTCCTCAACCCCACATCGAACCGATCACCTGGCTTTGCTGGTTCTTTTTCCTACATATCTTTGGGACCCAGGTGCAGTGCCACAGCTGCTCTCCTAGGCCAGAATCTGCCCTGCTCTGCCTGTTGCCAGCTCTACCAGGGGCCAACAACCATTCCTCCATACAGTGGCCACAGCGAAGTTTCCAGCATGTGCAGTGAATCCTGTTCTGCCCAGCTTAAAATCCTTTGGTGACTCCACTCTACCCTCAGGATCTTGGTTCACAAAGCCCAGCAGACCACAGCCTCTTAGACTCATCTCTCTCACTTTCCCCACCCCACACCCAAGCAGGAGTCCCAGGCAGCCCTGATGGAAGGTCAGTGCCAGGTCTCTATGGCGCTCCTCTGAAGCGCCTTCCCCAGCCCAGGCCTTTGCACAGACAGTGCTCTTCGTACACCTTCTCCCTGAAGAGTCCCCCAGTTCCAGCACCAGACTAGCAGCATTGGTCAGGCGGGTTCGTAAATGTCGGATTCTTCTCCTTTCCCTCCCACCCCCTGTATTCCTGGGAGAGGACCAAGATCTGCCTCTGTGTCCCCAGGGCCAGCACACTTCCACCCAGAGGAGCACTCAGAATTGCCTGTGAATGTGCCCAGAAACCAGCCGAGCAAATGCTCTCTGGTTACAGCTTCGCCTGCCTTGGCAAAGGCAAGCAACTATCAATTGAATAAACGGTCTTGGGTTAAACTGAGTGCGGGATCGAGGAAGCCTCGGCCCGCCCCGACTCCAGACGTAACTCCAACGCAACTGTCTCTGACCGGGAGCGTAAGGGGACCCTGTGGCTGGCGGCGCGGTTTACTCGTTCGGGCTGTGCTGCGCGCCTCCGCTGGGTGAACCGCCTCCTAAACTGAGGCGGTTCCGGACCTCGGAAACTCGGCTTCCCCGGGGGACCGCCTAGCACAGCCCGCGGTTTCTTTCCCAATCCCTCAGTAAAGGGGAGAGGAAACCGCTTCGCCCACCCCTGCCTACTCTCACCGAGGGGCGGACCCGGAGTTCCGCGGCCCGACTGCCAGTACGCGGATTAAGAGCACGTACTGGCCTTGGGAGACAGGGGCCAGCCGAGGGCAGAGCAGGTAGAGCGATCCAGGGTTCCGGGGCGCAACGCAAGCCGCGTGAGGTGGAGACTCTGGCACCCATTTTGCACACGTGGAATCGGAGGTTCAGAGCGGACAAGTGACTTGCCCAAGACCACAAAGAGCGTGGGGCTCGGGGTTGAGGTCCGTTCTGAAGTGCAAAAAAGGAACCTCGAACCTGCGGAAGCAGTTGGGCGAGAGATGATTAGGAATGGATCCCAGGTGTATTAACTGGAAACGGGCCTGGTTTGACCCCGTCGCGCGTCCCGACTCCCAGCCACGGGTCCCAGAAAGTCCCGTGCGTAGGGCCTGAGGCCCAGCGGATTCGGGGAGGCGGGGAGTGCCTTCCCTGGGAGAGGGGAGAGCAGGGGAGGGGAAGGTCCGGGCCTTTCAGAGGCCACATGAGAGCGACTGCGTCTCCAACCTGTGGTCTCCGTGGGCCACGACCCGTGAGCTGCGCCAGAGCACACGACCCCGGATCCTCGCGCGCGGCTGTGCGAGATTCCTTGTCCTTTGCCAGAGATGAGTCCAAGACACCCCGCGCACCCCGATCTTTCTGCTCCACACGGCCGATCCGCCGGCGCCTTCTGCGCCTACGCTGTACATCTTACATTCCGTGCTCCCCAGCGGACTCCGCGAGTGAGCTCTCACCAACTTTCCCACCCTCCACGCGTCACCCCAAATGATAAAAGCTGTCCCAGCCCTAGGATCTCCCCGCGCTCGCCGTGGTTCGTCCCAGTCAACGAAATCGCCTTCGCGATGGGTCCTTGGATGGGAGTGAGGGGGTCATTATACAGTTTTGGATGAGTTTGAGGGCCGCTCCTGAAACGTATCCTCCACCCAGGGCAGGGGTCAGTGGCACAAACAAGGGGGCACGAGGAGGCTTACGGATCGAGGTTCTCTGACAAACCGATAGACTCCTTCCCAGGCGGGCTGCGAGGCCCGAGCCGCCGGATTCCGGAAGCAGCGAAATCGGCGGCGAGACAACGAAACTTCAAGAATGGGGTGTTCGGGAGCTGCGAAGGGAGCGCCAAAGGGATTAGGGGGCGCGGCTACCGCCCCTCCGCCCCCAGCCTTGTGCGCGCCCCTCCCTGGATCCCGGAGCGCCGTGGGGGTAAAGGCGCAAGGGACAGACACGCTTTGGGCGTGGAGAGGAGCCCGGCAGACGCTGCGCATACTGGCAGCTGCTGAAAGGAGTGCGGTGCCATAGTACATCTCCTTACCCTCTCTTCCCTGAGTAGGGAACAGAGACATCTAGGTACTCCTGCGGAGCTGTGCGCCCTTGACCAGGTCAAGCTCACTCTCCCGGCCCACTTCCAATGGATACCGAGTTGGTGCTCAGCCATTATTTGTTGGATGAATGAGCCTCAAAGAAAGAGCCTTTCCGAGTTTCACTACGACTCCTTTCCGCCTTATTAAGATACCCGAAGCTAAACCGAAGCTCCGAATGGGAAGGCCAATGTTAGTTAGGAAGCCTGAGAGTCTGGTGCGGAAACTTAAACCAGAATTCAGGTATTTTGAGTTCAGAACACTCACTGATGGCTTAGGGAGATTCTAAGAGGACAGCAAGATGGAGTGGAGGAGGAGCCTTTTCTATTCCCTCTGTTCCTTCCTTCCTAGGCAAACTCTTAAGAAGCCAGGAAAAGCAGAACCAGCAATTATGAGGTTAAAATGCCCTGCGCCTCGGAGGTCCCGGCCCCGAGGCCCCTCCCCAGAACTCCTCTCTCCGCTCCCCCAACATCTGTCCCCCAACAGCTGGCAGCCGCTGGGCTGCTCTCTGCCACGGTGGGGGGCCGCTTCCCAGCTCTGAGCCTCCCTGGGGACCCTCGCTCTAGGGGAGGGGGTGGGGTTCTCCCACTGGAGCCGGCAGTTGGAGCTTGGGCTCTAGCTGGAAAGCCGGAGAAGGCTGAGGGCTTGCCCTAAGTCACAAGGGCCAAACAGGGGACAGGAACTTCATTCAGCCGGCAGGCCTGGTGGCCCAGCCCAGGACACTTTCTGAACCCCACCCGGATCAACGCCAGGAGCAGCAGTTAACCCTTTATTCCCCACTCCAACAGGCAGGCGACAAGAGGGCCAGGGACCATGGCGACCTGATCATGGCAAAGTTGATCTAGTCACAGCCTCTGAGGAGGTCACTCCTGTCCCCATGCTCCCAGAGCCTACCTGGGAAGAGTCCCACACCAGAGCATACAGCTGGTGATCCTTGTGTAAAGCCAATGAAACTGGGCAGGGAATCTCAGAGCCAGGAGAGAGGGGTTTTTGCCATTCCATGACCTCTCTTTGTAGAGAGCTTCTGCTAACATAATCTCACCTATAAAAGAACAGTCCTGAGTGTTTAGACACAGGGATGGCCTTGGGGATCACCCAGGTTCTGCCACTTACTAGCTGCGCAACCTCCCCTCTGAGGACCTCAGTTTCCCCTCCTATAATGTGGGGATTAGGACAATTCGGTAATCACAGGGTGGACCTGAGGATTCAATGAGATGGAGCCTGCCAGAGTTAACATGGTTCCTGGCTTGAGTAAAGCTCTAAAGATCCTGGGGAGCAGTAGCCTCACCCCTGCCCAGCCCCTCTTACACTCTCTCACTGAGTGACCCTGGGCTCCACATTCCTCTCCCCCAGGGCCTCAGTCTCCCCAACCACACAATGGGCATGGTGCTTGGTGGGGGCTGAAGAAGGAGGCACTGCAGATCAGTTCGTGCCCCTGTTTTGGGGGGCAGCAGTGGCAGGTCAGTGGGTGGGAGGAAGCTGTCTGAGGCTGTGGTTGCTGAGGGCAGTGACGATCTGAATGGCCCAGAAAGGAACACTGTCCCCACCCCACTCTCAGGACTTTTCTTCACTTCTTGGAAGAAAATAGAACGAAAAATTGTCTTAACAAAAGAAGAAGAAGAAATTAAAAGCAATATCAGATTTTCCCTGGCAGTCTGCTAGGACTCGGGGAGTGAGTTACCAGGTTACCAGGGTTACCAGGAATCTGGCTGAACCCACCAGGGCTGGTGAGGTCCCTCCTTGGAAGGAGAGTTGGAGAAACCAAAGCAGAGAGGCTGAGCAGTCTTGCCCAAGGTATCCCCTCCATGCTCTGCAGCTCCCTCCCTGGTGAGTTTGGAGGGCCTTCCTAACTTCTAATTCCTGTGCCACCAACACCAGGCTCTGCCAAGGGAGACTGTGGATCTACAGGACGGTGTCAAAGAAGGGCAAGAAGAGGGATGGAACGGAGGAGAAACCCTTCCCTGAAGGATAAGACCTGAGCCCAGAGGACCATGGAAGCCCTCTGGTGCTCATTCATGAGGTCTCAGCCACTTCCTTTCTCTCCCTGCCTTACTGGGAGATCTTGATCTCCCCTAGGGCAGAATGCTCCAGTCCATATCCCACCAGATCCTTGACCTTGGGCTTCAGGAAACAGAGGGCTAGAAAAACGCAGTGCATGGCCTCTCCCTAGCCCCAGCTCCTGAGGGTGAACTCTGCCTCCCATGTCACCATTCATGCTTTCTCCAAGAAAAGCTCCTTTGTGGCAGCCACCCAGAGCCTGGGCTGCTGTGAGAGCTGACAGCTGTCCCCACCTGGCGCTCCGTGGTTTTTTCTTTCCCTTCTTGTGGGTTTTATTATTATTTTTATTACAGGTGGGGTTGCCAGGGATGGGTTATGCCTGCAGGGAGACCTGGTTGGCATAGACATGATCAGGAGAGCCCACAATTCTTCCCTCATTCCAGCCAATGGGAGCTTTTATCCCCTTTTCTTAACCAAAAATCTGTTTTAGTTTTGCTTTCAGGGATTTTATCCCTGGAAAAGGATTAGCGCTCAGAACCTGCTGCCTAGAAATGACCTGCCCCCATCTCTCCAGGCAAATCCTGCTCCTCAAACTGCCAGAGGAAATGCCATCAGAGGATTGTGCCCAGCATCCACTCTACCAGGGGTGACAATGGTGACAATGGAGACATCCATAGCACCTGCCATTTAGGGAGACTCTAATGAGCCTTCCTCTCTCCACTGGCCTCTTTGGCAGCTCAGACAGACAACCCTGGAAGTCAGACACTGAGGGCAGAAAGATGTAGTTACTCGGCCAAGGTCACACAGTGATTCAGCATTGGCCTGGTAGAGCCCAATTACTGCTTGTCCCCACAACAGCTACACACACCCCCCCCCCATCCTCAACCCCACTGCAGTAGGAAGGGCGACTCCAGAGCCAGTGAGGCTCCGAACAGCGGAATCAGGATCTAAATTTTGACGAATCCTTGAAGGTCTAGCAAAGCACAGCAGCTAAGGAGGCTCGGTCCAGTCTGGGCATGAGTTGAAGCTGGAGAAGCAGGGGGGAGGCTACCAGGTCCGCTCGTCACCCAGAGGGCCAGGAGAGGGATGGAGCCCTGCCTTACACTGCAGGGGGAGGCCGAGATATTGTCCTGCTGGCTTCCTCAGCCTGGAGCCCTGTCCCTGGCTAGCTGATGAGCCCAATGAGCCCTAAAACAGCAGCTGGCCTGAATTTTGGTTTGTCTTGTTTGTTTGCTTTGTTTTGTTTTTAACCGAGTGAAGGCAGGCATAGAGCAGGGAGGTGGCAAGACCAGGACTCCAACCTCCATTTCCTGCCCTGGCCAGCCAATAGTCAGATGGGACAGTGGAGAAAGACATACCCACTAGGTAACGATAACCTCCTGGGATGCACACATGTGGCAGTCCACATCCACAAATCCATGTTTACATCACACCCTTGGCTCCTCAATACCAGGGTGAAGGCCTTCGGCAGGAATGTTCCCTCAGAGGGGAAGTGGAGGAGGAATGACAGGATTTCAGAATTCTCGCCCTGTCACCTCTGGGTCCCAGTCCAGACCTAATCTTGTCTCCACTACCTTGCCCACAGGCACACATACACACATATGCACACACCAAGTCCCAACATTCACATGGATACACACGCTCTTGACACTCACACATAAACCAAAAGACAAATACTCATCATAAAGGAGTACGCACACTGCCCTCATACCCCTGACCTTGTTCAGGAACACATTCCTCCAGTGCCACTGCTCAGATGCAGACAACACAGACACAGAGACACCCCTTGCATGCTGAGTTCCAGGTCCTGGGAGGGAGACACGCCCTCCCCCCCATGCACATCCCAGGTGTAAACCTTTCACATCTCATACACAGAAGAAGAATCCACTTCTGAAACCATGCTTCCTGTGGTTTCCCCAGAGTACTACAGCCCCCAACACTGGAGACCTCACCCTAGTCTCAAGATCCTCTCTTTCCCATGGCCAGGAGACTCAAAGCCAGAGCTGAGGAAGCAGGCATTACCTACCACCAATTTCCTTGATTCTCAGGGGCCTTCTGGGCCAGGGGTCTTTCTAGTAAGACTGAAGCCATGACCTCTGCAGAGGCAAGGATGGGAAGGATCTCTGTGGGCTACGTTCTAGGGGAGTAGCTTTCTCCACTTCCGGACAAAGCCCTTGGGAACAAGCATCCCTCCCAAGAACCAGTCCCACTTGGCTCTCCCGGACTCTGTAGGCCCGGTGGCCAGGCCTCACGTCAGGTTCACGCTTCCCGCCAGGATCAGGCCAGTGGCTGCTGTGCCCCTGACCTCGCAATGACCTCGACCTCGTGACCAGGTCAGGCCTGGGCGCGCAGTTAGGAGCCGGGCGCACGCCTGCGGCGAAGACTCGGCGGCGCGCGGGGAGGGTGAGCCTGGTGCAGGGCCACGGCTCTGCGGCGCGGAGAGCCCAACCCACGGTAATCCTACTCGGGGCGCCGGTTGCTGGGCCCGACTCTTCCCCCTTCCTGTCCAGGCGGCGGCTTAGAGTCAGAGCCTGGAACCGGCAGCGGCTGAAGCCCGGGACCAAAACGACCGCGGAACGGAGACTGAAACAGGCGCCCCCGAACCCGGGCAGGACCCCCGACTCGGCGATACGACACGCGAGCGACGCCGGGGTCTTAGTTGAGGCGGAGCCGGAAAGGTTGGGGCTTAGGACCAAGCGTTTGGATAACGGACAGGATTTGAGAGCTGCGAGGCTAGTGCTTGGGGCCGGAGCAGACCCAGACCCACGGAGGAGTCCAGGGCAGAGCAGGAGACTGGAGCCCAGCTCTGGGACGGCGGGGAGAGACGCCTGCGCGGCTGGAGTCCGAGTGGGGTTGGAACCCAGAGCTGGAGCGCCCTGGAGGTGCAGGCGGATCGCGGCTGGGATCGGAGCGGGTCGGGGCCAGAGCCCAGGACGTCAGAGCTCGACCGTCGGAACTGGAGCCAGACACTCTGTAAGCCCCGAGACGGGGCCAGAGACGCGACCAAAACCCAGTGGGCCGCAGGAACCGGAGGCGGGTGGCGGGCCGGACCTGTCCCGGCACCGGCGCGCGGCCTGGAGCTCCTCGTTCCGGGCGCGGAGAGCGGGCTGACTGAGCCCGCGCGGCGCGCAGGGAGTGCTCTCGGGGTCCGGGCTTCCGCGGCTCCGGAGACCGCGCGCCGCCAGGGTGTTCTCCGCGCGCGCCGGGTGGGGGGGCCTGCCTGCAGCGACACTGCTGGCCCAGCGGCCGCAGCCTACCTGAAGTAGTCCATCTTGCAGAAGATCTCCTTGTTCTTGATGTAGCAGCTGTTCTGCTGCCTCAGCGACGTGCGACACACGGAGCACTCGAGGCACCGCACGTGCCAGATGAGGTTGTTGACCTGGGGAGGGGGCGGAGGTGGGGGACGGCTCAGAGCGGGCCTCTTTTCACGCCCGGCCCCATTTGTAGATACTGTAGCTGGAGGTCTGAAGGCGTGTATGACTTCCCCACTTTTCTTCTGTGACGAGGAAGCTTAGGAAGGTAGAATTACACTCTTCCCATTTTTCAGACGGAAACCTGGGGGTGCCGAGAGACTCTAAGATTTGCCCAAGGACGCGCGGTCGTAAGAACTTAGTGGACCTGCGCCGGCGTTGCGGTCCTCAGGGATGCAACCCACACCCCACCAACAGACATGCAACACCCCGCCCCCGTCTCACCTTGAGCAGATACCGGTCCAGGATCTCAAGGCCGCAGCTGGAGCAGATGTTCTTGCCGGCGGACGGCACGGAGGAAGCGGCAGAAGGCGGTGAACAGACAGACGGCGTGCTAGGTGTACAGGGGGAGGCCCGGCCTTCGTCCTTGTCCAGAGAGCCTGCCAGGGCCTCGGCGTCCGACTGAGCCTGCAGTCGGGGAGAGAGGGAGAACCGCGCGTTGAGCTGAGCGCCAAGCCGGGTGCCCAGCGTTGCGGCTGCCTCGGAGACAAATCTGGGGCCCCAGCGCATCAACTGACAACGAAATTCTCCCCAGACGCCGTTCCATGGACTACAGGATAGGAATGGAAGGGCCTATTGGAGAGGAAGGGACAGCCCCAACTTTTAGCCCTCGTGTCCTGGGTGCTGGGGACGGTTAAAGTCTACCTTTCCGGCCAGAAAACAGAGGCTCGGAGAGGGGCGGCGCCTTCCCGCAGTCCCCCGGCGCAGGGGCAGCGGTTCGGGGCCGGAAAGCCGGTCAAGGTCCCCAGGGCCCGCCAGCCGGCGTACCGGGGAGCGAAGGCAGGACCGAACGAACTCACCATGGCAGGCGGCGCGGTCCCTTCAAGGCAGCGGGTGGTCGCTTTGCAGCCGGACCCTGGCTGGGCCATCACCTGGGGGAGGGGGAGGGAACTCAGGCGGCGGCGGCTGCAGAACTGGCTCCGCTCAGCCTGAGCCCAGCGCCTCCCTGCGCCTGTTATATAAACCGGCGCGGAACAATGAGTCTTAACTTTGTAGTGGGCATTTAAAGCCCTTCCCCACAAAAGCGGTGTCTCTCTAATGAAGCAATTTGAATTTGGATTGGATTTTTTCCCTCTCTCTCCCCCTCTCCCTGCACTTAACCCGTGGCTCTTGAAGTAATCGCTTAGTTCCCTTGCAATCCAAGCCTCTGAGGGGGAAAAAAAACACGCGCACACACACAAACTACCTGCAATTAGAAATTGTCGTGAATGCCCAAGATAAGAGGTAGCCAGAGTGTCAATTCCAACTGTCAATCAGTGAGATCCATCAGGCCGCCCAAAGAATTGCAAATTTGATTTTTTAATGGTAGTAATTAAAAATCGAATTTTTTCTCCCTCCACCCCCCCTTTCCTCGCTCCCTTCTCCTCCTCTCGACACAAAATGCAAAAAGGAGAAAAGAGAGAAAGAAAGAAAGAAAAGAAAAGAAAAAGGAGATGGGTGTGTGGGGGGGCGTTTGAGGAAAATAAAACCCGGAGCGCTGGGAGCATCAGCCCGCCAGCCCCGCGCGCGCTGAGAAATTGATGCGGCGATACTGACACGAATTCAGGCGCCTTTCGAGGGCCAGTCCGAGGGAAACCCCGAGCAAAATGGGGGCGAGGTCCGGGGGGAAATGGGACCAAAAAGAGAAAACACAGGCGTCCAAGAAGAGGAAAAAAGCACCCTCCAGCCCCTCGGCGCGCCCGGGACCGGCCCCGCGTCGGGATTCTCAGCGTTGCGCCAGCACAACCCCCGGCGCATCGGCGCTATCAGCGCCTATTCAGACGGACAATACCCGCCTCGCCTCCTCTTGATTCGCCTGTGTCTTTGCTAAATCGCTTTTTGAGAAATTCCTCCAACATTTGCATAATGTGTTCCCGCTTTCCGCGACCCCCCCCCCTCCGCGCTCGCGCGCGCTCACACACTCACATACACACACTCACAGGCGCACCCCAGAAGCCCTCCTCCCCGCGGCCGCCCACCGCCCGGCCGGGCCCTGCGGGGTCCCGGCCCCTGCCCGACGGTGGCCCGGTCCGCTCACCCACTCGCTCGCTCCCTCACCTGGTCGGTGGCGGGGCCGCCCTCGGCCGGCAGCCGGCAGCCCTCGGGCAGCGCCGGGGCGGCGTTCTCATGCTTCCAGTACATGGGCCGGGGAGCGGCGGGCTCGGCGGGCACGCAGCGCGGAGAGCCGCGCGGAGAGGGGCCACGGCCGCAGCGGGAGCAGAGGCTGAAGCAGGAGCTGGAGGAGAGCGGAGGCGCCGGCCCCGCCGCCCCAGGCCCGGCCCCAGCCCCCGCCCCCGGCCCGCGCGCAGCCCCGGCCTCCCTGGCTGCTGCCGCCGCTGCCTCGGAAGAAGGTCCCGACAAACTTGGAGAGGCCCCCGCCCCCTCCTTCTCCTCCTCCTCCCCCTCCTGGTAGTCCTCCTCCTCCTCTCCCTCCTCCTTGTCCTCCTCCCCCTCCAGCTGCGGCGGCGGCCGCCCTGCCGCTGGAGCCCCGCTCGGTTCAAGATGAGTCATGCGTGACCAATCCCCTCCCCGCCAAGGCAGAGCGAGACACACACAGCGAGGCAGCGACCCAGAGACACACACAGACATATAGACACACAGAATCTCAGAGCTGCTGACACAGACTCAGACAGCTGACATACAAAGGCATCAGCAACCCCCACAACTTCCACTCAGCTCTCACTACCGCCCCTCCCTCCGGGGGTACCCACGGCCCTTAGGCACAGCCCCACTCGCAGGTACAAGAGGGACCCATGGTCCCATTCCAGCCGAGATGGAGTCCATAGAAAGTCGCACATTATAGTATGTTGATGTAGTTCCACTTCTGGCACATCTGTGTACCTACTGATGCCAACAATTACCTTTTCCCATCATTTACTTTAATACAAGGCATACATACACATACGTACATACACACCTGCACACATGTCTCTGCTCCACAACAATCAGAAAGTGGAATGGCACTGAATGGGATTGGGTTGGATGGGGGATGGGGAGTTACTTGGTGTGTCTGTGTGTGTGCGGAGGGGGGGCAGTTGTTACCCTCAATTCTCCTGGGAGGAATTGCCTAGGATATCCCCATTCTCTCTGGGATATGCTGAGCTATCTGGTCTAATGTACACCTCACCTTCTATGGGGTTCTACTGATAGAGAGGTAGGGAAGGCTGGGGAGCCCAGGCATGTGGCTAGGACACACAGCCTCTAAACACACAGACACACACACACACACACACACACCCCTCAGACTCAAACACTCCACAATATACACACACAAGTGGACACTCACAGCTTCCAGATCCCTTCTCCTCACACAGACTGAACCTAGACAGACACATGTAAATACACATCGCCTTTGAAAAACAAATATGCACACTCAGACTTAGATCCAATCTTCTCAACGTCACGACACCCCTACCACCACCATTGTGCCTACCATCACAGTCCCTAATTGCCCTCATTTACAGATGTGCACCTCCCATAACTGTTTTTACACCTGTACATACACCCATACTCAAGAGAGCGCTGACACCTACAGAGCTCCAGACTCACATAAAACCTCATGCCCCATACTCGGACACCCACAGATATGCACATACATCCCTACAGATGGCAGTTTGTAGGCGAAAACAGCATACGCGCCTTTGCAGACAGAGGATTCCCAATAGTCACAGCCCCAATCACGCACACACGTGGGCACAGAGGGCAGACAAAGGTATCTGCACACCAGTGTCATACCAAAGACCCACACTTATACCCCTAAAAGACACAAGTATTGTTCCTTTACAGACACCCAAATACACAGAATCAGCCCCAGCCCCAGCAAGCGCCATCTCCCACCTCCTCCTAGTCATTGACTGCTCTCAGACACAGAAATTCAGAGTGAAAAGTTTCTGTCTGAATCCTAGTCTTTTATACAAAGAGCACGATTGCAGTGAGAAAGCTAGTGAGATGTGTGCATATTCACATGTGTGTGCACACACATAAACACGTGCCCCCTTAAACATCCACATAACCACAGATGACCCACCTCCTCCCCCTCAATTATCTCTTTGCACCGAATAAACTCAGCTACTGTATTATACTTCCAGCCCTTGCAGCAGCCCTACAAGGAGGTTATGTTATTTTACTTATTTTTAAAAAGTAGTTTCCATGGCCAGCATGGACTCAAACTCACCACCAAGAGATCAAGGGTTGCATGCTCTTCTGACTGAGCCAGACAGGTGCCCCTGTTTTTATATTTATATATTTTAATATTTATTTTATAGTTGAGAAAACAAGCTTATAGGAGCCTCATTTCAGGCTGTGGCACTCATTCTCCAAAACCCAAACTCTTATACTTATTATGCGGGTCCGCTCTTGAATTTGGGGTAGATGCTCAGGAAATCAAAATTGGAACAAAAGGTGTTAATCCCAATAGTGAGAGAGACTCTGGGGTCAGACAATGTGATGTGAGTCGTAGCACTGCCCCTTATGATCTGGTAGCCCCTGGACAAGGTATTCAGCCCCTGGTTCAGCCTCAGCTTCCTCATCTGTGAAGTGGGGGTGATAACAGAGTCCACTTCTTTTTTTATTTTTTTTTTAAAGATTTTATTTATTTGCTGGAGATCACAAGTAGGCAGAGAGGCAGGCGGGGGGCGGGGAGGAAGCAGGCTCCCTGCTGAGCAGAGAGCCTGATTCGGGGCTAGATCCCAGGACCCTGAGATCATGACCCGAGCCGAAGGCAGAGGCTCAACCCACTGAGCCACCCAGGTGCCCCGAGTCCACTTCTTATCCTTGGGAAAATAGGGCAAATGATCCATGTCAAAGGGTTCCCATTGTTACAGGATGGACTGGCTACATTTTCCAGGTGTTATTCTACTAGATGACAGTTTTTTTTTTTTAAGATTTTATTTTTCTATTTGACAGAGAGAGAGAGAGATCACAGGTAGGCAGAGAGGGAGGGGGAAGAAGGCTCCCTGCTGAGCAGAGAGCCGATCTGGGGCTTGACCCTAGGACCTGAGCTGAAGGCAGAGGCTTAACCCACTGAGCCACCCAAGCACCCCATAGTTTTCATTTTTTTTTTTTAAATGGGGGATGGCAGGGCATCAATCAATCAAATAATCTAATATTCTTCTGAATAACTTACCTAAGGGAGCTGCAGAGCCCTTATTCCAACACAAGACTTGCCTGACCTCAAAAAGGACAGGAGTAAACTTACTTTGGAAAAGAAATCTCTTTTCTAACAACTCCTGACTCTAGCAGAAAAGAGAGTCCATATATGAGTGACTGTGGCAAACTCGGGATCAGCATACTCAGTGCATTCCATTGCCATACATATTTTCTTCCTACAAGAGACTGTGGGCAAGTCACTTAGGCTCTCTAGGCCTTAGTTTCCTACCCGTAAATGGAGGGATGACACTTATCTCTCAGGAGCGTAGTGATAGTAAACCACATGTTAAAAACTAGTATTTTTGAAGTGTTGACTCCGTTTCCGGCATAGTATAAACACCGTAGGTGTAGAATGTCATACAGAGCCTGTATGTCGTATGTCATCAGCATCATGCATGTATGAGGTCATAAGCATCCTGAAGGTATGATGTGATCTAGTCCTTACCTCATTCTTTCTCCTGGTCACTAAACAGGATGTGGTCATCTCATCCTCCAAGGTGAGTTTTGTCATCCTTCTCCACCTGAGTCTAGGTCCAAGGTTTGGGTTTAAAAAGAGGCTTCAAAAGTAACTGGATAAATCATGAGAGCTCCCCCTGCTTCACCCCCAGCAGCAGTTTCTGCCCACTGGGGTGTAATTCTAGGAAGGTAATGTGAGCCCAGGGGAGGCTAGAGACCCAGCTTCACATTTATTTACTCTGACAGCTAAATTGGTGAGCCAGGGGGGGAAGTTAGATGAAAGCCATTTCAGAGTAAATACTAAATAGAAGATTTAAACATTCAGGTTTGACAAATGGGAAATGAGCAATGGGAAGGGACACAGGCAGTACACGCTTTCCCAGCTCAGGACTCAGTCCTCACCCCATGACCCTCCTGGGCATTTCCCGTTTGAGTAGAAGAATATGGACTGTATGACCTGGGCAAGAAATTTGCTCCCCTGGCCTCGGTGTCCTCATCAGTTAACTGTGTGTGTTATTTGGATCAGATCACTGGGGAAGTAATGAAAAGAGCACTAGCCTTGGAGTCAGATAGACCCTAGGTCATTCTCAGCCCAGCCACTTCCTGGCTGGGCGAAGTTGGAAAAGTCACTTAACCGGACCTCCGTTTTCTCACCTATAGGGATGGTATCAGTCTCAGAGGAGTCAATGAGATCATCAGTGTGAAAGGTCATTTTAGACTGCACGTATACTGCGAATGTGGACAGTCGTAGTCACCTGGAGCCCCCTTTCACTTCTGACGTTCGCTGTGTGAGTTCAGGTCAGCGGGTGATAATAAAGCACTTGCTCCTTGCTGGGCTAGGCGCTGGAAACACAGAGTGAACCGTCCTGGTCCCTGCCCGCAAGAAGCGCAGTCTACGGGGAGAGAAGACAGCCAGCATTTGCAGTCTGACATGACAAGGGTTTCACAGCGGGGAGCACAGAAGGAGGGGTAGTTCACCTGGCTTATAGGGTAGGCACGTTGGGAAAGGCATCCGGCAGGAGTTGACCTTTGAGTGAAGTCCTAAAGAATGAGGGACTGTGACTCAGGCCAGGCTTGAGGGGAGCAGGGTCAGGATGGAGAGTGGGTGCCCAGTGAACGGTTGGCTGGGTGAGGCTGGGCAGGAGCCAGATCTCGGAAGGCTGAGTGCTGGGTGGGGAGTTTGGGTTCATCTGGAAAGCTGTGCCTCTTCCAGCCTAACTGTCCAGAAAGCATCATCCAACCTGTCCCTTCAGGTGCGGTGTGGCACGGAGGCTGGGGATGCTGGGTCTGGAGTCGGGTAGCCTGAGCTCTACTTGACTTTACTACACACTGGCTGCGGGAACTAAGGCAAGTGGCAAACTCTATGAGCCTCAGTTTCCTCAACCATAAACTAGGCATGAACAGAGGACCCGCAGGAGCTGCGATGGGCATGGAAGCCCGAGATACATCTCCAAGTTGAAAGCTTGGCACCGGTCTGGCATCCAGCAAGCAGGTGGTCACCCAGTGGGGGGGTCACAAAAGCACAGAGAGAGCTTATTAAGTGGTGAGTCCTCAAAGGGCTCGATGTCCCCTCCTTGCAGAACTCTGCCCTTAGCCACACTGTTTGAAGTAAATCTCTCCTATTAACCTTTTTTTTTCCAGCAGAGGGTGAATAAGGCAAAAGAACAAGTTATGCTGAGATAAGCCTTGTATGACCAGCTAAAGAACCTCAACTTTAACATATAAACTGGGAGGGGCCATCAAAGGCTTTTATGCATGAAGATGACATGGTCAAAGTGGGGGTTTGGAAAGAAGACTGAAGGAGTGGTTTGAGGATGGATTTGAAGGGGTTGAGTCCCTCACTGAGCCCTGAAGATATTGTAGTGATCTAAGTGAGACCTGAGGAGGAGCTTGCAGGGAGAGGAAGGATGGAAAGAAGGAATATGATGAAGACATAATTGTCATGTCACTTCATTATGTTATATGTGATCATATATTATATATAACTATATATATATATATATATATAACACACCCAGTCCCCAAATAATATTTATACACTGAAGCTGTATGTAATATAGAACCATAGTATATATAGTACTCCTATATAGGATACATTTATTATATGTATTATAGGAGTCCATATAATATCACATATAACTAATATGTAAAGTTGGTTATTTAGGAGACAGGATGTGAGCGGCAGGGGAGTGGAAAATGTTAAAGAGAACTCGTAGTTTTCTGATTTTTCACTTATGACGTTGTTCCCCAAGACATGGAACACAGGAGTGATAGAGGAAGGCAAAGGGGAATAAGGAATTCAGTTTGGGTTCAATGTTCCGGGGGGGTGTGCAGGTGGAGGGGCCCAGGAATGAACTGGATGGATATTAGGTCTGTGGTTCAGAAGATAGGCCAGAGCTCAAGAACGGAGCGCTGGGGACATCAGTAGAGGGATGGCAGCTGACGCCAACCGGAGTTGAGATTTTTACAGCATCGAGGGTTAACTCCCCATACAGAAGAGAGTTGATTCATCAGCTATTTGTTTTCAGGGGAAAGCAAGTTGTCCCTGAGATTCTTATTTTCAACGAGAATGATTTTCAACTTAGAAAAACATTTTGAATAATTTTTAAAATGACCAAAAAAATACAGGTACATTTTATTATTTATATTCCTATAAAATGTATGGTGATGTAAGCTAAAACAGAGTCAGGCATTTGAGAAACGGAAAGACAAGAGCGTGCCTCGGGGCCGGTAGGATGAGTAGGAAGATGGGTGCTTGACAAATGGGGCGGATGTGCGGGAGGGACTTCTCCGGCGGAAGGGACATCTTGAACAAGGACACGGGAGGTCTGGCAGATTGCACTGTAATCGGGGTGTGCAAGCAGTTGGGTCTGGTTAGGGGGAGAATGTGCTTGGGGCAGATTGTGGAAGGCCTCATACACCTGGCTTCTCCTATGGGTTTAGGTGTTCAGAAGCGTCTTCACTCTGATTTCGATGAGCTCTCCCTTGAATGGGCTTTGCTCTTCTTCCTCCAACGTTTTTCTTAAACCTTCTGCCTGGTTGGATTTTAAACATCCTGTAGCACTCATCTCAGGTGTTGCTTCCTCTGGGAAATGGTCTCTGCCCTCCCCTGTGTTTCCAGCTTGGTCAGGTGCCTGTCTTCTGTCCTCTACCAGCTCCCAGATCTTGCCTTTATCATGGCACACGATAGTGCGCAGGGCGCGTGTCTTACTCGCCATGCCTTGCACACAGAAGATGGTCAGCGCATGTCTGAGGAATGAGCAACTTTCCTTTGGATGAGATCACCCACCAGAAAGCTTTTCAATGGGGAGAGACCTGTTTTCAGAAGAGGAGAACTTAAATTGTTTGATTTTTTTTAAGGCTAAATTTTAAATTCTACTTCTAGCTTACAAATGTCGCAGGCCATACTAAAAATGAAATGCCATTCTGTATCATTAGTAATCCCAGCCGAGTAAGACCAAATGCCGAAGGAATACACAGTCCCATGTCCTGGGATCAATTCTGACAGATCTGTTTTTTATACCTGGGATCCCAGTCTCTCTCCAGACATGACTAGGGAGAGGCTTCCTGAGAATGAACCAACTCAGATGAAAACACAATCAAGAGATCGATTCTTGACCCTATTGTTTGAACACCTGGACTTTTGGGTTGCGTGAGCCGAATAAATTTCTGTCATAAGGCAGTTGGAGTAGTGTTTGTTGCTTGAACTGGGTCCTGACAAGCCCATTCACCTGGGCTATGAGACTGGCACAGGGCATACCTGATGCCAAAGCTCTCTGGGTCTTAGTTTCCTCATGTGTACGAGGAGTGCATCTCGTCATTTTTTTTTCAGTGCATGTCATTATTTTTCAGTGCAGCGATGGTACTAGGCATGGACAGCCAGTTCTCCATCCCAAAAGATGTGATGAGGAACGGACAGTGCTCATCGCACGTTGTCACTGTCATGCGAAAACAGACAGACATGAGTGCACGTGGCTATGTTCCAAGAAACATTTATTGTTACAGACACTGAAATTCAAAATTCATGTATTTTTCCTGGGGCACAACATGGTGTTCTTCTCTTTCCTCCATGTTTAAAAGTGCGCAAGTCATTCTTAGCTCTGTGGGCCACACAGAGCGAAGGGATGCTCCAGCTTGCCTGAGTAACAAATACCAAACTTTAGTGTTTGCAGGACTGGGTTCTACCTGGTGCTCTCCCATTAACTGTGTGATCCTAGCCAAGGCCCTTTTTCTCTCTGGGGTTATTATTTTTTTTTTTTCTCAATCTGGGCCCATGGGAGGCCATGTGGGTCAGCCTCTCAAGGAGGCCCTTCATCTCTGAAGTACCACACTTTTGATTTTTCATCACCAAGTATTTACTGAGCATCTCTTACATATACCACACATCGTTTTAAATGTTGGGCATAGAGCAGTGGATGAAAGTTCCTGCTCACATGGAACTTACATTCTAATGAGAAAAATAAGATGAAATAAATTGCTATCTAAAATTGGGTAGCAATAAATGGTGTTAAGAAAATGAGGAAGGGAGGGATTGGGAAGTGACAGGGCTGTGACTTTAGAAAGGAAGGTCAGGTGGCCTCTTGATCATTGATGTTTGAATGGAGACAGGAACAGATGAGGCAGTGAACTCTGTGGGACAGCTGATGCAAAGGCCTTGGGGTTGGGGCTCCCTTGTATTCAAGAAACACCAAAGCCAGTGTGGCTGGAGCAGTGAACAAAGGCGGTAACAGTAGGCCCTAAGGACAGACAGGTGGTCGGGGTCAGGCCATTCTGGCCCTTGGCAGGTCTCTGCATTTTATTCTAGGTGTGATGCAAAGCCACTCAGACAGGCATGACATGCTCAGATTTTTAAAAGGGTCGTTTTGGCTGACTGTGTGGAAAACGGACCCTAACGAGGCACTAGGGGAGGCAGGGAGATCAGCAGGAAGCCACTGCAGGAGCCCATGCAAGAGAGGACAATGGCTTGAGCAAAAAAACCAGTGGTGCTGGGCGTGCTAAGTGGTTGGATTCAAGATGGATTTTGAAGGTATAGTTGACAGGACAGGAGGAGAGAGAGACATCAAGGATAAATAGGATGGTATCAAATAATATTTTGGGATTTATTTGAGAGAGCGAATGAGCGAGCAGGGGGAGGACAGAGGGAGAGAGAATATCAAGCAGACTCCCTGCTGAGAGGTCACAAGCCCGAGATCATGATTCGAGCCAAAACCAAGCGTTGGATGCTTAACTGACAGGGCCAGCCAGGCACTCCAGCATCAAATTGTATTTTAGGAACATCATGATTACACATAGGAAATACTGAACATTCAATTTATAAGGCAAGACTTAATCTTGTTCCTTTTATACAAGTATTAAAAAGATAACAGATTTGCTGATTCAGAAAACAACTGTGTGTAACTTAATAGACCAGGGACGGAGCTCTGGAATATTTGGTTTTCAACCACTCTTATTGTCAACATGCTTTGAGGAACCTTTCATGTGATCCTCTTACCCAACAGGAGGATGCATTACAGAATGCCCACTTAGGGTTACATTTTGCATCTGATAAAACAGATGAGATTACGGATACAGCTCCTATCTCCTTCCTGAATATTTCCTTCAATTCTTCACTCTTGTAATTTCAAGACTGTATTTATTTATGTAAGAGAATGCAGAGGGAAAGAGAGAGAGAGCATGAGCCAGGGAGAGGGACAAAGGGAGAGGGAGAGGGAGAAGCAGACTCCCCACTGAGCAGGGAGCCCGGCGCGGACCTCCATCCCAGGACCTTGAGATCATGACCAGCCGAAGCCAGATGCCTAATGAACTCAGCCACCCAGGTGCCCCCACTCCTGTAATTTCAAACAGTGAGTCAATCAACCAAGTTAACACTGGTATTTTACAAACCTTTCACCAGGCTGCTTTCAGCACACTTATGACACATACATTTATTCTTTGAAACCTCTGCTCTGGAAGAAGGACCAAACATAGTGTTGATACTTTCACGAACTTCCACTTATGGCTTCTTTTCAAATGGTTGGGTTTGCTGTGGAACGACTAGTCTCTTTCTCATCTCTGACAACAGAAGTAGGCAGGCATGATGCATGGAGGGAACGGTCTGAGGATGCCTCTAGCCAGAGCCTTCTACAGAGAAGGCACTTAGAAAAAGCACCCCGCCTGGACACGCCGGCCCAAGTCCTGAGGGGAAATGAGCCTGCCAGAGAACTGTAGTCTTTAGTCCAGAAAATAAATGAGAGAAGACACAACCGCACAGACACTGTCTTGCATTTATTCACACAGAGGAATTAAGAATCCGTACAAATAATAAACATTGCTTTAAATACAAATAAATAGCTCTGGTTTCTAAAGGAAACAATTCTAGATAATTCAAAGTTAAGTATTTTCTAGGTTCCTATTAAAAATAGAGACTATGTTGCATTAAGTAAGTCCTATCCCACCATACCCTTTGAGGACGTAAGGATAAAATGGTGAATTCTGTACTCTTAGGAAGTCACCAGAAAAATGGGAGATTATTGCTCCCATCTCCCTGAACTATCCCTCAAATGGAAGGAGAGTTACTTGCATCATAAACAGAGCTAATAAATGCAGAAAGTATTTAATATCTAAAGATATCTAAAAAGATTTACCTTGGGAAAGGGGATGAAAACTTCTCTGAACCGGTTCTGTGAATTCTGAGTCCTTACTATGCTCAAGATTTGGTTCAAAAGTCTTCAACTCACTTATGCTCATAGGAAAACTTGAATTCCTAACGTGAAAGCCTCCTCTTGCGAGCAGCGATCACGGTAAGTTGTCTGTAATCACTAAGAATGGCGCCTCGCTCTCAGAATCATTGGCCTGGTCAAGAAGCAAAGGCGCTGCCCCGTGGAACATCCTGTCAACCAGGCACCAAAATCACCCAAACTGCTGACAGAAATGTGCTCCCCCTTCTGCGGATTTAATTGTTCTTCCTCTGTTCTTATAGTTAAGATATTCCAACTGCAAAACATATCTGGGCAGAAGTATGTTCTATGAAGGACGAATCATTTGAAAGTCATGCAGTCTTTCCAAGCCTTTAAGAACTACAGAAAACAGGAGGTCATTTTACAATGGTGGCACCAGACCAGGCCTACTCCGCTGACTTTCTGTGTCCACCGCATGTCCCCTCCTCAAGCTGTACAAGACAGTTCAATTTCTTCGACACACCCCCCTACATATTTATTAATAAATAGTATGCTTGACAGAGATCAATATAGCAACGATTAGATTTTCCAAGAAGTTTTGCTTTTTCTATTTAGATTGACCATGATACAATTCCAAATAGAACATTCTCATGCTGTAAAAAACAATCTCATGCAGTAAGTGCAATTTTAAAAGTCCCACGTTAATAACAACATTTGGTATTATAGAAGGCAGGATTATTTAGATTTTTTTAAAAAATGATCACTATAGAATAAAGACTGGATTTCCAAAGAGAACTTCCATTGTGGTATAAAATGCTAAATTTGAATCTACAGTTTTGTTGATGCAGACAATGATAAGATATACACCATGTTTTCCTAACTGGGATTTTGAAACAGTAACCATAATTCTTAAACAGATCACCACAACGTATGCTCAAAGAATCAGCTCCCTTTTGCCAAGAACTTTTTCTTTTTAGTCCAGTTGAAGGGATTTCCATAATAAATTCCGGAATAATAGTTCTCAACATGATTCTAAATCTCTTATTTCCCTCCCTCTTACTTTTTCTTTATGTTGTAAAGACATTTGAGCATAGAAAAACACTTTTTTTTTCTGAAAGACGGACCTTAATAACGTCAGTTTCCTGATTTAAATAATAAACATTTCTTATGTTCGCCTTTCTCTCTGGCATACTATGTTTCTGGAGTTACAAATCCAAACAAAACAGCCAACCAGAGCATCCCCATGTTCAAATCACAATTTTGGACACAATTCTATTTATTCTGGATGATGCTCAATTCCATGCATACTTCAGGGAAGAAACATCCATGAGAACATCCGAAAATGTTACGTTACCAAACGTTAACATGTGATTGTGCTCTGTTGGGTAGTACCATTCACATCGACAAAGTACAAAGGCAGAGGATTTCAGGTGTGGAGACCAATTTGCTTTTGCTGCCGCAATAATTCATAACCATCATCTTCGAGATTTCCAAGCTGTTCTAGAGTAAGGAGTAGTCCTTTTTTTATCCGGAGGCTTAAAGTAGGAATAAACAGGTGCTGCTGGATACTCTGCGTCAGGATTTTCTGCCATCATTTTCAGCTTTGCTTCAATGGCTTTTATCTTTGCGGTGACACTGGAAAAAGGACAGCAGAGGATCAGAGTGGGCCTGGGTGCACTCAAGAAATACGTGTGCATCTTATCTTCCTTGTGCCTTTTATGCATGTCACAGAAGCAACAAGATAACTCAAATATGAATATGCAAATATGTCACATAAAACACACACGCAAGTAACATTTTAAGAAAAAGATCAAACATAAACCATCTATTAAATTTTTACAAAAAACTCAGATACCGTTAGGTACTCGCATGTGGCTACATTTAATCTTCAGACACAAACACTGTCTGACACCTTAGTACTAGGCAGATAGTGGGCACTCAAATAATTCACATAGAAACTGAAAGTGGGGTCTGGAAGAGATGTTGTACACTCGTGTGTTCACAGCAGCATTAGCCGCAATGGTTAAAATGTAGAAGGAACCCAAGTGTTCATTGATGTATGAATGGATAAGCAAAATGTGGTATCGTAGCATATCCTGGAAAATTATTGGGCTTTTACAGAGGAAGGGAATTCTGACATATGCTACAACATGGATGAACCTTGAGGGCACTATGCTAAGGGAAACAGGCCAGTCACAAAAAGACAAAATACTGGATGATTCCACTTGTCTAATCATAGTCATGAAGTGGAACGGGGGTTCCAGGGGCTTGGAAGAGGCGAGAATGGGAAATTATTATTTAATGGGCACAGAGTGTCAGTTCTGCAAGATGAAAAGAATGATGGAGAAAGATGGTGGTAACAGTTGTACAAAACTAGACATATTTGGTATCACTGAAGTGTCCACCCAAAATGGATTAAGATGGTAAATGCTATTTTATGTCTTTTGCCACAATTAAAAAAACAAATAAAATAATTCGTGTAGGACTGAAAACAACACGATAAGGTAGGTTACGCTCCTCATTTTGCAGATGAAAGACCGAGGCACAGGAAGGTCAGCCTGCCCAATATTACACAGCCAGTAAGTGGGAGAGCTGAGACTCAAGGCTATGAACTAGTACAATGCACCACTTTTTGAATCACTGAATAATGATGGAAAACACACCCTGGATCCTACAAGATCTTTTTTTGCTAACAAATAGGTGTTTCTAGATGCAATCATTTATGGAGTGCATACAATGAACCAGGCACTGGGCCCAGAATTTCACCTATATTGTTTCTAGTCCTTGTGATAATATCCACACTTTACAGATAAAGAAACACATGCAGAGAGGGAGTCATCTGCCCCGGGTTCACACAGCTAACAGCACAGCACAGCCAGGATTCAAACCTGGTATATTATCACCAAAGCCCTTGCTCTTTCCTCTCCATCAGGTTGGGAGCTGAGCACCTGAATTAGAGAGAAGGGGTGAGGAGACACTGCACAAGTTGGGAGGAATTCCCTTCCGACTGCCATCCTGGGACCAGAATGCAAAGCCCTCAGGCAGTGGGTATTCTATGACCCATGGTTCCCTTTCCATTCTCGATGCTGTCAGTGGTGTACAGACAGGGAGAGAAACTTGGAAGGGAACGTTACAATGGCCTTTTAGAGATCCTCAGAAGGTGTGCACCTGCTGCACACACTCCTAACTTTACACGGCCAGTGCACAATCAACCACCTACATTACAATTAGAAAGAACACCGAGGTATTACCAAGATGCATTCCAGCACCTCCTCTGTCAGCGGGACTGCCAGCCGCTGTTCTGTAGGAGTCATGAAAAAACAGCTTTCTCTATTTAGGTACAGATGCTAATACAAAGATGTAAACTGAGGTTCTCTGTATTACAAAATAAATGTAAAACACTGGATTGTCTAATATAAGTGTAAACACTGAAAAGAAAACTAAAGACACGTCACTGTAACGTGTAGAGCTCCAAGCATAAATGCAATGGTCTCTTCCCAACAGGAGTCAGATTTCTAAATCTGTGACCACGGGGGTGATATGGTTCCCAGTGAATCTACAAAAGTCATCATATGTTTTTTTTTTAATTTCTGGGAGTAGAAAATAGTAAAAGACAACAAAATTAAGAAATCAATGATATTAACTATTACATTTAATATTTACTATAAAGATTAAATTTAGTAATTTACTTACAATATATGATACATAATACTTTATTAAATATTAAGTCCAATATTTTAGTATTATAAAAATTAATGATATTAGACTACTAACTATAAATTCAATTTTACTTTGCTAACTTTGTCACTCCTGAAAACATTTCAGGGTTACCCTGCCCTGCAGCTTAAGGAGATGCTCACAAATCTGTTTTGTTTGGTGCAGAAAATACACAAGAAAGGTTTTTTGCTGTCTGGTCCTCCATCCAAATAGGCATCGTTTTCTTGACTTTGTGACTGCATGCTGATTTCTAACCGTTTCAGGACATGGATGCTCCTTCACATATCTGCTTTCCCTCCCTTGGAATAGGCTTCAGGACAGTATCCCTGTGTTTGCAGCATGAAGTTTCTTTGAAGTAGTAAGTCAAAGACTGACTTTTGTAGTCCAGGAGGCCTGGCTTTGAATCTGGAATCTGCTATTTGCTACCTGTGCGAGCGTGGCCAAGATAGTTTACCTTGCTAAGCGCCAGCTTCCTTAGAGGTAAAACATGACTATTACAGTACTTTTACCAGAATTTTTATAATTAAATGACATATGGCATGTGAAGTGTTTAGCACAGTGCCTGATTTAGAGTAACTTCAATAAATCCTGGATGTTGCTATTGTTAAAATTTCTCCCTAGGCTACAGCGCAGGGGGAAAAAACACAAAACCCCAAAACCCTCTACTTCTGCTCAACCATTCACTTAACTTCCCCTTTCTCCACCCAGGCCTTCGTTCCTTCTGGTTTGAATTAACTCCGAAGAAGTAACTGACAACGTGTGCACACTAGAAGCAACACTGTTGCTGTCACAGAAGCCAGCAGAGAGACTGAAGGTACTCCGGGTAAAGGAACTCACAGCTGGAGAGGAAGTAGTGGACAATGACAAACGCCAATGAGACTTCAGGCCTCATGAAAAGGCTTCCTTTTAGGGTAAGGACTGCCTGACATACCTTGGTTTCCAGCGCCTAGCACACTGGCTGCTATGTGGCAGGTCCATCCAGCCTTTTCTGAATGCATGAATTCTACAAGTATGTGATCTTAGGGGTATGCAAGGAGAGGGTATGTACGCCTTCTGGAGATTAACTGAATACATCTCTCAACACGTCAAAACTTAGTACATTCTATCCTGAATTCAGAGTCTAAAGAATCACTGAAGTATGAAAAAAGGCTTGGAGTGAAGAAGTGGCTCACACTCTTGAATACTTGTGTCTTTCTGTAGTACACCATCTTACCTTAGGTTAGACTGAGTGGGCTCAGTGCTTGAGGATGGCTCAAGACTGATAGGAAGGATCTTATCATTCTTGTTATGGTCATATCTCTGAAAGAAAAAGGGAAACCACTTGGGTGAGCAAAACCAGTCCTTTACTGTAGTGCGTAAGTTTAGAAACTCCAACCCCACCAGCATATCACTGGTGTATTTCTAGACCATCTGAGGACTGCTTTATGTTTACAGTTAATGCAAAACTCCACACGGTTTTGGCCTAAAAGCTGTAAGTTTAGAAAAAGAAGTGTAGAAGAAGCTTCCCTTCTAGCCACTAGCCTTCCTTATTTGGTAGGGAAAGAACTTCGTCTTTCAAATTCACAGATGGTATAAATACACAATACGATTGCCCTCCTACACTCTCGTTTTAACTGTCACATATCACCTCTTACAATATTTACTTTGCTTTATTCAAAACGCTTAAAAATTTGGCTAGACTTTTGCAAAGTACCAAGCATAACATTCAACTCTCAACAGGTCTGACTAGAGAAGCAAAGTATTAACAGCTTTCAGCCACTGATAGAGAAAACATCCTATAGCAAAAGGGCAGTTTAATTTGATGTCAGATAATTATATACCTCTTATAAAAAGCAAATTAAATACTAAAGAGTAATCAGGAGCCTGTGATCAAAAAGACTTGTAGGACAAGAGAACCGCAAGGTATCAAGATCTCAAATGAAAGTCAGAAACGAGGATGATTTCTGTTACGTGTCTCTTCGATGAGACATAGAATAAGAAAACGAAAGTCAGTCTGGCAAATGAGACTTGATTTTCTTTTGAGTAAAAAAGCATTTGGTAATTCTCTGTTGTTTCTATTTTGAAGGCAATGTGTCCTAGAAATTGAGAAGGCTCCGTGATGACCTGAGACCCTCATAAGGACCCAAACTGTCTGAGCTGTTTTTCACTTTGGACCCCGAGCGCAAGTGCTTCATGCTCCTATAACCAAAGACTGAAGCGCCAATCTTCATTGCCACAAATCTCTTTATAGGCAGATCTGTCAAGATCCCACTATAAAGGAAGAGAACCAATTCTTGGGATCCTTCCAGTCCCCAGACTTTTGCACCTTTGGGCCAGGTGAAATAGATGCCATCTTTTTTTTTTTTTTTTTTTAAATGGTCCTATCTTTTCCAGTGCAGTCTCCCAAGAGACCAGCTGTAAGATGAACAAGGCGACTGGCCTCTTCTCTGGAGACAATTGGTACCACAAGTAACTCTCAAACTCCCTGGAGTAATGAGATGCCGGTGCTTTAAGCACTCCTACAAACTCCCCATTTCTCAAGCATTTAGGATAAACATATTCAAACTCTCCACAGAACTGAGAGGCTGGGGAGAGTCTAATAATGCCGAAAGCAACTAATTTTATAAATAAATACATTTTTCTCCTCCAAAGAACATCCCCCACCAAAAACATGATAGAGGTCTGAGTATACACATCAGCCACATGGAAAAATCAATCAAAAACAGAATCTGTGGGTATGTGGAGAGAAACAATGAAGGAACTTAATCCCTCCTGAGATGTTTCTCAAAAGAAAAATCTGGCAACACACATGGTAAATACAAGGAGGAGACCAAAGTATGCCTGCTCCAGATGTGAAGAGGCTAGGATGCAAATGGCTAAAGTGGACAGCGATCTTCTGGAACACTCAGTTCGGGTGAGCTCGGTGCTGCCGTTCCAGCCCAGCAGACTTACCTTCACTTGCGCGTGAGCCCACCGCACCACCAGCTTCTTGGACAGAGCCAGCTTGCCATTGAGACACTGGATGGCTTGTTCTGCTTCCTGTCCGGGAAAGGGACGGATGTTAGCCAAAAATTCAAATGCCTCATTAGCTGTATGTATCTCACAGGGCCGCACTAGCTTTGATGGCTGCAATCCTAACCAGACTGCCTTTGATAAACAGCTCGCAAAGGGTGTACAATAAAGAAAAAAGGCAGAATAACAGGAAGGGCATGAGTTCTGTAAAGTCAGTCAAACAAAAACGGTGGCTGTCGCTTATTGCCAGTGTAACGGTCCCTTAATCTCTGTGAATATTAACTTCTTCACCTATAAAATATGGGTAATACGACTAGCGCTCAATCAAGCAATGTTACCAGATTGTTCTTACTAGGTGATACCTTTCTATACACCGTGCTAACAAATTTACTTCCCTTCAGGGACCTTGGAACTATACCCCAGACTAGGGCTTTTACTCTGGATCCAAAACAAGAAACAGTAATGGCTTCAAACGTTATGGGAGTGAAGGAAACCAGGCCGGAAAAAAGCAGGAGTGAGTCAAAGAGCCTGTGAGCAAGGTATTTGTGTGAGCCAATCTACGCACCTGGCTTTTGGAGCCAAAAGTTCCCTGACCCTTTCTCTATCACAGACAGGAGCAACAAGGTTAAAAGGAATTCCTGAAGCTGGTAAGAGTCACTCTAGGACACTCCCAGGAAGCCTGGTCGTACTTTTCCATCCTGCCAAACCTTCTCAGCTCCATCTGTATCCAAGAGGCATTTGGCCAAGCATAACCCACGTTTACCAGCGGGTGAAGAAGCCCCGAAGGAACAGGAAGAGGAACGAGATGAACCTATCTGAGACCGCAGTGTGACAGCGGCAGATTTCTGAGTCTGGTGTTACCGGTGATCCTCTCATCCCTCTGGAGCTCGCCAGCATGCCGTTCAACAAATATCTGAGACTCACTAGGTGTCAGCCACTGCATAGTCACTGACATCCTTGCTTAGCAGTTACAGAGACAGATAAGAGATGTTTTACTCTTCTTTTAAGTTTAATCTAGTTGATTAGAATTTATGCGGTACTCTCTATTGATTCTATAGCATTAGCAGTCATAAGATGCCAGCAAGGGGATAAATATTTCCCCCCAAAATGTCCAATCTCTGTATGTCACTTCAGAGTTCATGTATGTAACAGCATGATTAAAGGCCAATGGGACTTTCCTGTATTCCCTTATCTATTCTCTCAACTTCCTGGAAGGTAAGGAAGGTATTTTTAATCCCCATTTTTAAATGAAAACTGAGGCTGAAAGAGGTTAAGAGATGTGCCCCAAGTTGATAAATGAAAGAGCCAGCAGCAGAAGCTAGGCTTTGTGACTTATAATCCAGTGTTTTAAAACCAACATCTAGCCCAGCATGACCACTGACTTTAGCTGTCTGCTAAATCACACTCTATCATTAGTGAAGAATAAACTATTTAAAAATGCTAACCACACACAGCATCCTTCCAGTTCCCCCATTTAGAACAGCAATGTATCCCTCAGCGCCAATCTCATTTGCAAAAGTTAGAGGAAACTGAAAGAATCCCCAGCGTAGATAAAGACAAATGACACTCTCATACAGTCTCAGAACATCGTGACATATCATCGCTTGAAGGCAACTGGCAGTTATATCCAGAAGTCTGCAAGGACTTTGTTGACGCCTCTCCATTTCCATGAATATACGTATGTGTGAACATAATCCGAGGGATGCGGATATTCACTAACACAGTTTATACTTGTGAGCCACTGGGGACCACTTAAATAGCTAACAATCGGGGACTAGTCAAATAACTTATTATATATATTCCTATGATGAAATATTGCACGGTCATCAAAATGATGTTGGTTCATTTTTTAAAAAATTTTTAAAAGATTTTATTTATTTGAGAGGAAGAGAATGAGAGAGAGAGAGAGCGCGAGCATGAGAAGGAGAAGGGAGGGTCAGTGGGAGAAGCAGACTGCCTGCCAAGCAAGGAGCCTAATGTGGGACTCAATCCCATGAAACTCGATCCTGGGACTCCAGAATCATGACCTGAGCCGAAGGCAGTAGCTTAACCAACTGAGACACCCAGGTGTCTGATGTTGATTCATTTTTAAATTGAGGTCTAAGTTACATATAACAAAATGTATATACTAAAGCTCTATCAGTGAAGTTTTACAAATATGTAGTCACACTGGTGAAACCACAGTATCACGATACACAAAGTTATCTGGATATACAGTATCATGATACAGAAAGTTATCTGGATGTGTACTAGAGGACAGATAATTCTTAATATACTTTGAGTGGTAAACAGGATGGTGTAATCTTCCTTCTGTGATCTAAGTCGTATGTGTGTGTGCACATGTGAATATAAAGAAAGATCTATAACTAAATATTAACAGTGATTATTTCTGGGTATTGCGCTGATTAAGGGAAGTCACTGATCTGTATTTTCATCTACAACTAATAAATATTACTTTTATAACAAGAAAAACATCCAAATAGATTATTAACGCAACAATAACTAGGCAAAGTGTTTCCACATGACTAATAAAGTTATAGTGCATATTAAACAGTATGTCTGTATTTAATAACATTCAAATTCAATTTCTTTATCAAGGCGTGTCCACTCAGAGGATAGATATAATGTTACTGCAAGAAGATACACATATATAGCATGGTTGAAGCTGAAAGCTCTCCTCCTTCCTATATATTCCAATCCGTAAGCAGTTGTTCTGAGACACTGAGAAGGGTACATTTTTAAGAAATCAAAATAAAAGAGTTTGTGGGTGGCTCACCACACACAGGGAGGGTTTCTGCACCATGGGGCAAAACTATTGAAAGAAAAGGAGGCTTTGTTGGCCTGCCACTAAAGGAACAAACAAACCAGAACAGGGAGGAGGATGTCCATGTGCTTAATGTGGGCACCCCAAAGCATCTGGTCAGAAAAGTAGGTCAGCCGCCTGAGACCGGGAGCCTGGGGAGGGGAGATTTTGAAAGCTGTTCCCTCCTTCGTATACCGAGGGTCTCCTCCAGGATGCACGGCAAGGCACACAGAGAGGAATCCGACCCTGCTCTTGCCCACAAGGCACTGCTATTCTGAGCAGTCGAGAGGGATGCAGCAAGAAGTGGGGGAGTATAAGAAACACCATGAAAGGGGAGAGGTTCCATTACCTGCTTCGTTTCAAAGTTCACGAAACAGTACCCGCGGGGCTGCCCCTCCAATGCACCTGACTTGTGGAAGAGGAAGTCGAACTGCTTGACCGTGCCGAACTTCTGGAGGAGCTTGAGGAGGTGGTATCTGCAGAGAAAGCACAGCCCGTGAGCACACTCTGGGCACTGGGACAGCCACTTGGGCTCAAGCGTGAGATAAAAGCAGGAGATAATTTACCCTGGGTGGGGGGAAATCTCACACCCCCGCCCCCTGCCTTTTTTCAAACTGCTGCGTTAGTTTATTTGGCAAACAGACGTGTTTGCCTCTCTTTGGAATGGGAACTCAAACTGTCATGGCTATGCGTCTGTCCAGCACAAAAATACCAAACAAAAAGCCACACCTAACAAACAGCTGTCTGGCCCACAAGCACCATTTGCTTTTCTTTTGGAGAAAAGCTCAAAAAACAGTGTTGATTTATTTTCTTTTTTAAATTTCTTGGTAATGAACTAGTATTTGTGAATAACTACAACTCCATCGGGAACATATACCCACACTCCAAATGCCAAAACCTACCCTATCTCAAAAATACATAAAGTAGTAAACACATACACACTCACACAAACAGAAAAACAACTCTGGAGGACTTCTGTAATACATTCCATAATTAATCATTAGCTCTGAATGGCACTTGTGAGAAGCTCTGCCAAAAACCAAACCACAGCTAGTGGCCTTTCCGTAAGTGCCTGTGAGTTTCGATCCCTGATGTAACCGAACGTTAGGGACAATGCGGAACCACAATGTGCCGGGGGCTGGTCTCCTGGAGGGCAGGGGAACCTGGCCAGTCCTATAAATCACCCAGTTGTGGGTAACTAAGCCACTTCAGTTGCTTTAACACAGCTTACGCTTTGGAGCACGATCGATTAAAGAATAGGGATGGCCCAGGAAGAATTTTTTTCCAGGCAGGAGGTTCACCCCTAGCTCTTATTTGCCATTCCGCCCCTCGTCCTCTCTTGGATTCCTTTCTCTAAAACTTACTTGGTTTCTATAGAGCTTTTAAGTTATTCAAACAGATGTGGCCTTAACAGGTTGCTGTGGCCAATCTCAATTCCGACTTCCTGTCATCTGATGTAAGGGTGAGACAAACCAACAGCTCTCCCAACAGCTCTCCCGTTTCCTTTTCCTCTGGCCTTCCTCCTGGCATCCTCCACGCTATTCAAATGGAGTCAAGGCTTTCTCTAAACAATGCTGTCCCTGTGATACTAAAAAGGTATCAGCCCACATCTAAATCTGTTATTACTGGGAATTCTACCCCACAGGGAGTCAGTAAAGCTGTCCTTACAGCCACATTTATATTCACATTGTTTTCTAGGAGAAACTCATCAAGATTTTATTCTTGAGTAAGAATCTCCTTTGGGAGGCAGAAAGATATGAAGTGGATCATAAGCTATATATATTAAATCTCATACAAATGCCCGTCAACAAGCAAGCCCATTATCCTGGATCAGGTGCCTGACAACGGAGCAAGGAAGACATAATACAGGTCTTGCACTGGGGCAGGATACAAGGATCCCAAGGCATACTGTGGACATTAATCTGGTCTTTAGACCAGTTTTGAAAGGGAAAACAACTGTAACCTCCTACATTTTAAATTCTCAACTCCCATCAGGAGACTTCAGCTGCTAGTGAGGATGTAGGAGGTGATCCTTCAGGGAAAGAGAGATACCTCAAGTGCAAATTTCTGGTTTTACTTGATTTTTGATTAGGCATACAGTAAGGGTGAACCTCTCAAATGCACAGACAGATGGGCTGGAAGAGTCTCCCCTGGGTGTCTAATTAATTAATCTCTATGTCCTAATTAATTAATTAATTAAAGTAATCTCTACATCCAATTTAGGGCTCGAACTCATGACCCTGCCATCAAGAGTTGCACGCTCCACTGACTAAGCTGGCCAGGCGCCCCTCCCCTGAGTCTTTAACTCACAGCTACATCTGCCACTTACTATGCCCATGTGTTAGTTGCCATGAATGGTGGGTCAAACCCATTTTTCTAAAAAACAATCTAAGGGCTACTGTGGGCTGGTCATCTTTTCATCAGCTCCATTCTGCTTAATAGCAGGAAGGTAAGGCGATCGGCATTTCCTAGGAAATGAATTTTAATTTACTCGGAAAAAAAAAATGCCGACAGATTATTCTTTGAAAAGCTAACAAATACATTCTGCCCGAAGAGTGCGACCTTAAGATTCCAGGAACATCTGCTTAGGTCTGTGTCTTTCAACTTCTCCAGGATTTCTTTCCTTGTTTGATAATTTCTTGAAATTATCGGAACACCGAAACAAAAGGAATGAAATGTTTACTATTTTGCTTCCTGGAGATGAGGACTGCGAGCTCTGATAGTGAAAAAAGCCTGAAGAATCTTGCTTTCACATCTGCAAGCACTTTCATCTGTTGCTGAAGTATGGGAGGGCTCACTACTCATCAGAGCCTTGCTTCGCTTAATGAAACGTGGGCCCTGCGGCTTCAGGAGCTAGTACACCAGTCCCAACATATTTCTGCAACTTAGTCCTTTCCGTATTGGGTCTTGAAAATGGCCTTCCTGCCTAATGGCACAGAAGTAATCAATTTACACAGATGTTAAAATAGACACCTACTACTTGTCAAAAACTGTTTTAGGCACTTGAACAACTAGAACCCTGCCTTCAAGGACCTCACATTCTGGTTAGAGGAGAGATGTATGCAATCAAAAAATTGCAAAACACTATGATATTTGCACACAGAGGTATGTACATAAGCACCCAGATGAAAGGCCCAATTGTGCAGGGGGCATGGTTATTAGTGAGTATCAGGTACAAAGACATAAATGTGAAAAAGAGTGTGCTCCACTGGAAAAGAGTGGGGGTAGGGCAGTTCAGCCATGAGGCTGAAAGGCAGGCAGGGGACAGGTTGTGAAGGATGCTGGTGTCTTTAGTGAGGGAATTTCAGTTTGATGGTAGGCAATGGGAAGTCAATGAAATGACAGTTAGGACTGTTTTAAATGCATAATTTTAGTGAAAAATGTTTTTTATAAACTTACAGAAATGATTATTTGCTAGGTCTTTATGTTCTCTGTTGTGTATGTTCTATATGTTATTAAATCGTGTTACTGGGTTTCAAATTTAAGTAGCAAACAGTAAAGGCTGATTCATGTAAACCAAGGCATTAAAAGAAGCATGAATCATAATGGAAAAACAAGGAAAAGGCTGAGAAAGCCAGGGTTTCTTTGGGGGTAAACACACTGTTCTCCCACATCCATGCACATGCTCTAGTTCATCTCTGAAACTCGACCTCAGAAGGACATTTTCCCCTAGATGGCTCTCCACTGCCTTTAAATTTACTTCGTATAACCCACACTGACCACCTCCCTCCACAAACAGATGCCCTTTCCAGCTATCCCACCGGTCAGCGTTGACACGATTCTCTATTTCTCAGGCAAGAAACATCAGGGTCATCCTCAATTCTCTGTTCTTCAATCATGTTCTTCATCTCTTTCACCGTCTCTTAGACTGACTTCCAAGTTCACTGTCTCTACCTAGATGATAGGCCTAGTTTCTGGCAGTCTCTTCTAGCTAATGTTCGTTGTTAGTCTTTGCTCCTCCAACCTACTCTACATACTGATGTCTCATTTCCCCCCTAAAACAGCACTTTCATGCTGTCAGTATCCTGTTAAACACCCACAGCAAGTCTCTTCCACAAGAAATTCAAATTTCTTGTCTGAGTAAATTTTAAAGACCCTGTCTTAATCTGATAGTATTCTATCTACCCAATTACTGTTTTCACTATCACTTAGTATTCAACCTCTCCTTTAGTCAAAAAGGTCCACCCGATATTCTGCTCACCCACTCTTTCTTACTTCTACTTATACCCTCTACTTAGAATGTCCCTTTCTTAAGAATCTCTGCTGGCTTTGCTCTTCATTTTCTTTTTTTTTTTTTTAAGATTTTTATTTATTTAATTAACAGAGAGAGAGAGAGAGAGAGAGATCACAAGTAGGCAGAGAGGCAGACAGAGAGAGGAGGAAGCAGGCTCCCTGCTGAGCAGAGAGCCCAATGCAGGGTTGGATCTCAGGACCCTGAGATCATGACCTGAGCCGAAGGCAGAGGCTTAACCCACTGAGCCACCCAGGTACCCCTTGCTCTTCATTTCCCCTTATGAGCTGTGCAGTGGCTACCAATTTGGCTTTCTATACAGCACATTTAATGTTTGAAAAAGAGAGCCAGCATTAATCCTTTCAGAGGAAACCACACTGTGGAAAACAGACAATGTCTAAGGACATTAACTTTTTCGGCTTCTCTGTTGCAGGCACTAGCAACGGTACATGGAGGTACTGTTTTTACCCTATGGTTAGACTGGGTCCCACAACAATTTAAAAGAAGTCCTTACATTTTAAAATTTTGAATAGGATACTTTAGGTTATGATTTTTCTGTTATGTGGACTATTAGAATATCTGTGCAACGAGCACTAAATTAGGTAACAGGAGTTAGTCCCATCATTAACTACTTTTCAGTATACTAAGTCAACCTACTTAACTCTTCCTGTCCCATAGAACAGGGAAAGGGGCACCTGGGTGGCTCAGTTGCTTAAGTGGGTCTGACTCTCAATCTCAAGTCTTGATCTCAGGGTCATGAGTTCAAGTCTTGCACTGAGCTCCATGATGGGTATGGAGCCTACTTAAAAATAAATAAATAAATACAAGGAAAATATTATCTCTTCTACTTGACTCACAACGTTATGAGTTTAAAAAAGAGGAACTAATGTAATACCAGAGCTAGAAAAAATATGCAAATTATTAGTTGAACATTCTCACCTTATAGGTTAGAAATATGAAGTGTAATATAATTGGGAGGAATCAGAATAGGGTAAAAAGAACATGGGTTTGGGATCTGCTACCTCCACGAATAATAATAAAGCTAAACCTCTAAAACCTATTTGGTCGTACAGGTGTTCTCGGCAGCTAGCACGGCCATGAGATGGTGAATGCTGCAACCACAAAATAACAAACACAAATCAACATGAATAAGTATTTCATGCTAACCATAGCTATGACTGGTAGCTGCATCTTTAAAAAGAAATTTATTACTATTTAACAAATCAGTTTGTTTGGCAGAGAAAATGTTTTAACATAAGGAATCGAGAGAAGAAAAACAGTGAACAAAATTGCAGATGACACAGAGGTGGGGAAGCCACAGGCAGACCCTGCGAAGCCCTCATCTGCAGTTCAGCACGTAATGCCCATCTTCACCTTGACGTACAAAGGGCAGAGATACCAGTAGGAAAGTTTTGTTTCAATGTTTCTGATAATGCTCTAACTGAAGAAAACATTCATTTATGACATAAACTGAGGTGGCAGATGCCCATTTGAACCTTCCTATCAAGCAACAGGACACAATCAGAACAAGCCTCATTATGGTGAACTGCAGCCAAAACAATGGACAGTGTTTCCACACCCCAGATTTCCATTCAGACGAGCAGAGGTGGGAATGGAAAACATCTCGGGAGCATCCTTTCACAGCTTGGGTTTTAGATGATGGAAACAGCTTCTCTGATCAACAGACATGATTGAGAGGCTTGGCTGATTCACACATTCATCCTCAAAGCCATGAACCATAAAGAGAACCAAAATAAATGCACAGTTCATACTCCAGAGCCCCAGTGACCAAGGTAACATAACATGGAAACAACGTATCTTAAATGGCATCATAATTCCTAGAGGGACCCAAAGTTATCTATACTTAGCTGATCTGAACTTGAGCAGAATTAAAGAACTAAACTTTGTTATGATCCTGACCCATCAGGCCACATCCCCTTCCTTCTCCCAATCCCAACCCTCTGTATACCTCTTCTCATCCTAGAGTCAAGTAAATGGATTCTCTTGTTTCCCCTCACCCTACCTTTAACATTATTTCAAAGGGAGTAACTTCTAGGACTGATGGCATACTCCAGGTTTGCTTTAGCACTGATCCCTCAGAGCCCGATCTACTCACTCCTTAACCTTCCTGCCACCAACCACAGCCCTGTAACTACTGAGCAACAGGGAGAAGGAAAAAAACCCTTAATTCACTCTGCTAAGGAACTGCTTTCCATTACAATGGCCAGAGTACAAAGAGTGGGGAGTCAGGACAATTTAACTGCTTTTGTTATCCTGGGTAAGGTACTTCCCTGTCTTAGGACCCAGTTTTCTTTACTGCTGGTTAAGAGAGCTGGATCATATCTGAGGTTTTCAAGTGTGCTCCATGGAGTCCTATAACTAACTGAGCATCACAGAAAGGGTAGCGGTTGCCAAAAGGCTTTGGGTGGACCTCTCCCCATCCTTTAATCAGAGCAGCTCTGAGTTTTTATTTTAAAAACAGGTCCTGGTTACTTTAAGACAAGGTTCCTCAGATTTAAAACGTCTGAGCACTGCCTAGCATGGCACTTGGCACAGATGGGCACTTGGCACACAACAAGTACTCGTGTCATTTAATGACTGAATGAAAACCAAAGGGACTGATGTGATCTTTAAGATGCCTTCCAGCTCTGACCTTCTGTGGTTCCATGGATGCTTCACATGAATTACAATCGAGTGGTACCCTCTGCCTGTTTGTGAAGGTACAGAGACTTCTCCCACTTGTTCCTTCATTTTGAGGAGGAAGAGTATGCCGTGGGCTGATTCTAGAAAATAATGTGCTACAGTCACCGGGTACAAGGATTCAAAGTGGTGAAAACGGGAAAACATTTTTGGCCAACAGAAAAAAAGAGGTCTATGTTTTAAACCATTCCCAAGCCTATGTTCTTGCAGAAGAGTTCAAATGTGAAAAAAATGTGAGCATAACAGGTTAATAACAAAAGCACATACCCTTCAAAGATAATTAAAACATACACAAAAGGGCCAAAATATATCCTGAATCTCTTGGAAATTCTTCTGAACGTTATCAGTGCAAACATCCCAGTGTGGTAGGTAATGATTTAAGATGACTCAGACTCACTCTGTGATCTTGGGGTCCAGGTTGCCAATCCATAACCGGTGCCCTTCCTGCAGGGAACCCTCTGAGAGGATGGATGCGTTCTCCAGGGGAAGAGTTTTGGTTTCTGCTTCCATCAATCTCTATGAAAAACTAAAGGAAATGTGAACATTCAGGCAGGAGAGGAGCAACACTGTGTGAACATGAGGCTTCAAATTCAATTCAACAAACATTTATTCAAGGAGGGCAAGCTCTGGCCAGTTCTTCAAAGGCCCCAGTCATTCCACAACCAGGGCCCCAGCACCAGTTCCCTTGGGACAGCTCCTCTGGCAGCCAAAGTGCAAAAGCTTCCATTTAAGGTGAAAGGGGCGGGGTTCTGTGTGCAGAAACTAGTTTTCCTCTTCTGAAGCCAGAGGCAGACTGGGCAGGAGGCCAAAGGCTCTTTTCTATTACTACATGATACTCCAGTTTAAAAACCGTCACCCCAAAATAAGTCTTGGAAATCACCAGAAAGAAGAGTGTTAATGGCACAGAAGAAGATGGGTGGGAAAGAGCAGCAGACATGTCTTCCTCATGGAAGAGGCCATCTAGGAAATTTAAAGCTGTAGATATTGGAGTTAGAACTCGGTTTGAAAGCGGGTTGTGTGACTTGGTGAATAACCTGAACATTCTAGGCCTCCATTTCCTCATACATATGAGGAATGGCGAGGACAGTTCTTATCTTATAGGGCTGTTGTAAAGATGAGAGACAGTGCATGAAAAATCATTAAGCACTGCATCTAACAGCAGCAAGCAATCAATAAATGTTCACTAGCATCACGTTTAATATTACGGGAGAGATTCAGAGGAAGAAACTAACCCCTCCTTCGTCATTCCAGTTGGCCCATTTACTAGCTGTGTGACCTTGCTCAAGTTAGTCTGCCAGTCTCTACCTGCTTCCACATCTCTGAAATGGAACAACACCTAATAAAAGTTGTGTGGATTTACTGAGTTAACACACCCAAAGCGTTAAGAATGATGCATCACACCCAAGAAGCTTTCAATTAAAGTTAGTTTAAATTATTACTAGTCTTTCATCCTGAAATGACTCATCTCACAACCAAAAAGGGAGGATGAGGGTTATGATGGCAGAGGCAAGGGAAAAAACCTGGGGGTCAAGAAGACCTGGTTTCAAATTTTGGCATTTCTACTGGAAGTCACTTCTCTCTAAGTTTGTTTCCTCATCTCTACATACTAAACCTTACCCTGCTTGTAACTTAAGGTTGCTGAGAGGGCTAAAGCTGAGATGACAGATGTAAAATAAAGCTTTAACAAATGTATAATGTGGTAGAGAAAGAAAAAAGAGCTGGGAAGACGGCAGGTTGTGCCAGACTTCAGAACTAGAATACACATACGAACCATGTGTAATATAAGCAGATGTGCCTCAGAGGTCAGTGCTGCAGGAACTGTGTCCTAAAAACAACAGGTGACATATACTGAACATGTCATTATCTCTTATTCACCTCAGCAGAGCCTATGAAGTCTGGCACACGGTGGGCCCTAAGTAACTGTTCATTGAACAAGTTTTCTAGCCCCACGTGTGAAGGTATTTTTCTTTCTCTTTCACTCCCATGGTCAATCTGTTCAGCAATGCATTGATAAGCAACTGCTAATTTCTAAGCCCAGGGCTATGTGCTGAATAGAGAAACGAATAAGCTATAGATCTTGCTCTTACCTCCTGAGAGAAAATATGAAACACACAGAAACAGAATCTCAGGAGTGGAAACAGAGGAGGAGAAACACTTTGTCTTATCCCTGCTTTCCTTTCCTCCAATTTTCCTACAGATCACTTATTCATTTAATAAACAAACAAAAAAAATGTGCTCCTATTTCTAGGCATTGTCTGGACACTGGAGACAAAGCAGTGAACAGACGAGGTCCCACTAGGGATGCTTGTATTTGGAGGAGGGGTGAGACAAAAGAAAACGAAAATAAATCAGCAAGATGTAATTACTGACAGCTGCAAACACAATCAAGCAAGGTAATTTGACAGAGAGATAGGGGTTGGACTACTTCAGGATTAGTGGAGAGGGAAGGCCTCTCTACAGAACATGACATTTGAGATGAGGCTTCAATAGAACCTCCTGATTTTATGTCTGAAAACAGCAATACCAACAACTACCTAATATCACCTGATTTTATGTCTGAAAACAGCAATACCAACAACTACCTAATATCACCGGAAGGTACCACGTTTTAGTGGCAAGAGTACAGGATATGGGGCCAAAAGATCTAGATTCAAATTCTGGCTTTTGTATCCAGTTATTGCATGGCTTAATAAATGTCTTCTCAGAAAAGCATTCCCTAAGGGTTGAGCTCCATGTTAGTTTGTATCAAAGCCACCTTTCCTTTACATGTAATGCCAATTCAGTATTATTTCCTATTCCATTTTCTATTTCCCTCACTAGAATGTAAGCTTCTACATGGCAGGGCCCTGCCTATGCCTATGATAGATCATAGTTCTATCCCCAACACTTAGCATACTGCCTGGCTCCTGGCTGGTGCTTAATATTTACTGAATGAATGAATGAGGCTCCACTTGGAGCCCACGTTTCTTCTTCCTTTCTAGAATGGGTATGATTATCCCTAACTCGTGGGTCGTTAAGAAGCTTAAATGAGAGTACCTGTGACAGCTCAGCACAGGGCCTTTTGAGGAACGGTAAAGTGTAATGAGATCAAGATGGCATGCGACTACCAAAAGCTTTTGGGTTTGCAATGGCGACAACCCCCTCTATTAACAGAGCTCACAAAACGCTGTTATCTATTTTCGCAGCTGACCTGCAACAACCTGAAAGGCAGGAAAAATCATACGGGGAAACTGAAGTCCAGAGAACCAAAGCCACTCGTTCCTAAAGCTAACGGTAACGGCAGGGTCCAGCCTGGAATCCCGGCTTCCCGATTCCTGGCCGCGAATTCCCAGACCCGATGGGTCATTTCTCTGATTGTTATTTCCGGGCTAGCGGCGGGACAATCCGGGGCGGGGCCTGAGAAGCCGTCTTGCTAGGGCAGTCTCCTCTGCGAGCCCCTCGCAGGGCCGACGCTGGGGTGCAGGGGCGCATCTCGGCCGGACTCACCTCGTGGCCTCGACGTCGTCTCCTCGGCTCATGCCCCAGAAGCAGATCCCGACTGCGCGGCCCGACGGCCCTCCAAACGCGTCCGCCTCACCGCCGCCCGCTGCCAGGCCGTCGGTGACGCGCTACGCCTGCGCCGCCGCGCCGCCCCGTGACGTCATGGCGCCCGCGCCGCTGCCGTCACCGGGGTCGCATAGGTCTTTTCCTAGTAACCTGGGCGATAGCTGGTGAGTGGCCTCTGCACAGCCTCGAGGCGCGCGCTGGGTCCGGGTGCCAGAGACTTCTACTCAAAGATTTCTGGGGACTTTAGGGAGTCTGATCGCTGTCCCCCGACCGGTTCCATTCGAGTCCGGCTTGACCTTTAAGATTGGGGGCGGGACCTGTCGCTTCCCAGAGAGTTTCATGGGGTGGGGGCGGGGCTTGGCCCATTAGCTAGGGACTTCGCGGGTGGCGGAGGAGGAGGGAGCTCACTCAATAGTAGCCACTACTTACTGGCCCACTATTTGGCAGGAACATTTAATCTTCCCAGGGTAGTAGGTATTATTCCACCCCCTCCCCCGCCCCATGATGAAGAAATGGAAGCTCAGGGAAATAACTACCAGGGACGTGCGGCTAGTATGTGACGGAGCTTAAATTACAAAGCCTCAACTTTTAACCATTACTCTGTGTCTTCCCTCGGCGAGCAGTTAACCATTTCAGTATTTGTTCTCTAGTTACAAAATGTTTCTGCATCCCTTATCTAATTCTATCGTCCTGGTAACCCTGGCAAATAGTATTGTCATCTACATTTTTACAGATGAATTTGAGGTCCAGAGAGTTCGACCTAATGCAAGTTGCATATCGAGGAAGTGTTAGAACCAAGACTCTTTTCCAGGTCTTCTCTAACTTAGGTGCCGTTTGCACTACCCAGAATCTGGTCCGACCTTTCATTTTTCAGTTGAGGAAACACAACCTGGGTGGGAGAAATGATTTGACAGAAGTCATATGTTGGTCGTAGAGCTGGCACAAATGCTTTTTGAGTACAGGTGGTTATGAATCTATAGAAGATGATTGGCAGGAGAGAGGAAATAGAAATATTGGGATTCATACCTTGTAGCTCTTAGGCAAAAGCTCTTTCTCTACCTGTTAAAGTGTCTTATCCTCCTTTGGCTATGTCAGGAACATGATTCTATACTACACTTGTGATACTGTGAATAGTCAGATACTATATAGTCAGTTGCTATAAACACCTTTACATGGCCCTGAATTTAGAGAACATACTCTCTATATGTGGAAAATCTGGCAAACCAAGAGATCATCCAAGCACCGTGGGGAAGCAGATCCCAGGACCTTCAGTCTGAGCTTAGATTCCAAATCTTGAACCATAATTGTGACCTTGGGCAAGGACTTACTCTTTCTAGACTTTCATTCATGTATTCATCACTTGTATTCAGTGTCTTCTGTGTTTAGGGACTGTGCTGGGTCCTAGAGGTATGGCAGTGAACAAGACAACTGTGGATCAGTCCTTGTGATGGTTATAGTTGTGGAGGGAATTAGGCAATGATCAGATAACTACGCAAATATTAGCTAATTTTTGTTTAAGTGCTATGAAGAATTGTAGGGTGTTAACAAAAATGGGCTACAGGACATTTGATCTAGTTGGGTTGGAGGATATGGCCAGAGAAGGCATCCTCTGAGAAAGTGATGCTTAAGCTGAAATTTGAAAGAAAAGTGGGAGGTAGTTCATTTAAGAGGTGGGGGAAGATCATTCCAAGCAGATTCAACTTCATAAGTATGTTTGAAGACCTTGAAGCAGAAGGAACATTCTAGGAAATGAAAAATCAGTGTGCTTATGTGTAAAATGTGGGTGGTAATCACAAATAGTTAACAGATAATACATGTGAGAAATGTGAGAATATTAAAAATGTGTGTATTGTAAGCTAATATACAGCCAAATTTGGAGAGGTTGCTGGGACAATGGACAGTGGGCTTTGTATCCCTCATCTAGTTCTTTTTAAAATTAAAATATACCTATGGAAAACAGAAAAAGTCGTTTTGAGCACCCTAACTTCGGAAAAACAGTATGTGCTTCAACTAGTTTTAAAAATTACTTCAACTGTTTGAATAATAATGTTAGTAATTGCTCTGAGTGTTTCACGTATGTTAATAGTATAGTATAGTGGTTAAGAGCACAGATTTAAGCTAAATTGCCTGAAATCTAATCCTGGGCAAATTATTTATCTGTCTTTATTTCTTCATCCGTAGAATGGGTATACTGACAGTACTTATTTCATAGTGGTATCATGAGGTTCAAATGAGTTAATGTATGCATTGTAGCACTTGGAATTGTTTCTGGCACATACTTGTAAGTCTGTAAGTGTTGGCAATTGTTTTGTTATTATTGTTATAATGATCTCTTTAAAGGTTCATTAATATCAGCATGGTAAAAATGGGGTGAAGACTACCTCAGAGAGGCAAAATGATCTACCCAAATTCACAGAGTTAATAAGTGCTGGATTCCAGTTCAACACTGTGTCCAAAGCCCAGGTTCTTCCTGACAGATTTTTTTTCTGAGTATGGGTTAATTTTGTTGGATGCGGCTCCTGTAACAGTTCCTTTCCTTGACTTTAATTCTTCTGTGCCGAACTGTTAATATGCATGTCCTTAAGGTAAAGGGCCCAAGGGACTGCCTTTATTGAACTTCCACTTTGAAATTTCCTGACTTCTGTGCAATTAAAATCTACGCCTAAAACATTTCAGCAATGTGGTTTATTTATAGAGTTGTCTTCCGGTTCACATGAACTGGGTCTGCTTTTGGGTGCTGCATTTTCTGTCAAAGGTTGTTTATTTCTAATCCATTTTGATTTCCTGTTGCTTTGTGGATTGGTATTATGACCTGCAACAGGAACACCAGGAAACCTGTCTTAAATGGAGCAGCCAAATTGAGACCCTGTAGATTAAAAAAAAATAAAAAATAAAAAAAAAACACATTATTATACAGCCATATTTGGATATAAGTGTGGGTTAGGCATTGGCTATATTAGAAAAATCTAGATATAGAAACCTCACTCAGAGCCAAATTTTGTGAACAGTTTTGCCAAAATAGGGCAGAGCTATTAGTTCCATGCCCTTGGATAGTGACAGTCTCTTTGAACCTCAGTTTCTTCATCTGTAAAATGGAGGTCATTACACTTTTTTTTTGTGGCATTATTGGGAGGATTGAGTGAAATACGTACAGGTAAAGCAAGCATCCTAGGTCTGTCTTCAGTTAATAGCAGCTATTGATAATAATGAAAGAAGAGGAAAAGATACTTATTTATTTTTTAATCCAGATTTGTTTTTACTAACTTCATATACTAATCACTGATCTCTAGCATCCCTTGCTATTAAAAATTCCATCAGGAGAAAAAAATTCCATCAGAAGAAATTATTTGCCTTTGCTCTGCTCATTTGCTTTTCTTTTAAGAAATAATGGTAATGATAGTTAGCATTCATTAAGCAGTACCATATTCCTGGCACTGTGCTAGCTGTTTTCCATACACTTACTATTTCATTTTAAGATCAGGATTATTTTTCTCATTTTGCAGATGAGGAAAGTGGTGGCCAGATAGGTGAAGTGAACTGCCCAGAGTTGAAATGTACATCCAGATCTGACTGACTAGACTATCTTGTATAAGGACATGCAAGATTTCTTTATTGTGTCTGACCCTTGTGTGAAAGTCTTTTTGAAAGGAATGGTGATAGTTATCAATGGATACCCTTTTGGAGGCTCCTGCTGTCTGCTGAGCACTGTGCCAATTTTTTAAAAAAAAGATTTTACTTATTTTGACAGAGGGACACAGGGAGAGAGGGCACACAAGCAGGAGGAGTGGGAGAAGCAGGCTTCCTGCTGAGCGGGGTCCTCAGTGTGGGGCTTGAAGCCAGGATCCTGGGACCACGACCTGGAGCCAAAGGCAGCTGCTTAAAGACTGAGCCATCCAGGTGCCCCACTGTGCCGATTATTTTACCTGCATAAACTCATTTATTCTTCTCTACCCTAAGAAATAACTTTAATTGGGCATCTGGGTCGCTCAGTGGGTTAAAGCCTCTGCCTTCAGCTCGGATCATGGTCCCAGGGTCCTGAGATCGAGCCCCACATCAGGCTCTCTGCTCAGCGGAGAGCCTGCTTCCTCCTCTCTCTCTGCCTGCCTCTCTGTCTACTTGTGATCTCTATCTGTCAAATAAATAAATGAAGTCTTTTAAAAAATAGAGAAATAACTATAATTATTCCCTCTTTACAGTTGAGGAAATCGAGGTGCAGAGTTAGGGGCATTTAGTCAATGATGGAGCTGGGATTGGATTCCAGGTCTTTCTGGCCACAGAGCACATGCTCTAATTTAGTTCTACAGCATCAACATTTAGGATAGGATTTTCTTTGTTGTTGTTGTGTTTTAATGAGGTGTGGGATGGATTTTCAAAGATAGTAGCTCCCAGGTATTTGATGGGAACTGTTCTTGGTTTTAACTGAGTGATAGCCAGATCCCTGGCAGATGCTAGCTGTACATTAGATAGATGCTAGCATCTTTTCATGCTCAGACCTTAGATGTATAATGTGTAACTTGTGTTAACACAGAGGAGGGTGGCATTTTCCAGAGCTCCAATTCTGTAACATGGGAGACCTCAAACCTCAACTGTGCTTCAGACTCACATTAAAGTAAAGTGCATTCTAATTGGTAATCAGTGCATAAGGAACCAAAGAAAATTTTAATTAAATGCTGTCGTGTGAATTTTCCAGTCATTTTATGCCTGTTGAAATGATTTTTTTTTAATTCAAAGTCCTCTTTCAGTGCTCTGCCCTGTGTCTTTATAATATAACTTTATCAAGATTTTTTGCCTTTTCTCTTGTAAGGGTTTAATTAGCATCATTAAAGATTTCGTCTGTTGCACATTTGTTTCCTCTGTACTCTAAGAGGCATTTCTACTTTCCCAAGTAGAAAGAGTACAGTAGAAAGAGTCTGATGATTTGGAGTCTTACAGACTGTGGGCAAGTTACTTAAATTTCTGTGAGCCTCAATCTCTTCATCCTGTAATATGGGGCTCATCATATTTCCTTGGGATGGCTATTGGGAGGAGATAATATATGTAAATTGCCTAGCACATAGCTCAGTTTGTAGGGGTTGCTTGATAATTGGTACAGATTACTTTCTGAAGTTGTAATACAGTCTGTTTTACTTAGATCTCTTTTTTGTCTTACTCTTTTTAGTGAATGTTCACAAGGATCGTCTTCAGTCATGGCCTTGGGTTTAAGGTGCTTCCGCTTGGTCCACCCTGTCTTTTGTAACTCCCTTGCAGCCTGGACCAGACCTGTTTCAGAAGGGACACTGAAGACAGCGAGTGGAAGACAAAATGACTGTGGGCAATCCATGGCCCCCCCGGCTGTACCAATCCGTCATTTTGCTACCAAGAAAGCCAAAGGTAGAGATATATGACGTCTTCACCGCTTTCTTACATTTAGCCCTTGAACTGTCATAGCTGGAAAGGATGTCGGGTACTGGATTTCTCCCCTTGTGGAAGAATGAGGAGATGGTGTCTCAGTTCAGTGGATCAGATTAAGAGATTATCAGAGTGACAGAGACAGTGGTAGAACTGAAGGTCTGTTCAGTCATTACCATGCTGCGTCCTATGTTACCATTGCTTAGAAAGTGTCTGATTTCCTTCTTTTAGTTTTAGAATTAGAGATGTAAGTGCCAAGCGAATCAGACTATTTGTGGCAGAGATCAACGTGTTTTCTCCTTATAGCAAGACCTATGTTGGAAGTAAAATTAAAACCAGAAGTTTGTTGGGTGAGGAGATATTAGAGCCGTGGATTTAGATGGATGATCTTAATGGTTTGTGTCATCCAAGAATGAGACTTTGATATACCGCAGGTCTCAGCTTAAATGGCGTTTCCTCATGGAAGCCCTCTCTGACCTCTCAGACTGGGTCAGGTCCCTTGTTACGTGCACTCATACACACGGTTATTTTACCTCTGACGGCCTTAGCACAGCCCTTAAATTAATCAATTAATTGTAAGATTAATTATTATTTGTTATATGTCTTCTATGCCAGACTTTATGAGGATAGGGTCTGTATCTTGTTTAGTACCTAACAGGGCCCGACGCGTAGTATGGATCAAAAGATGTTGAATGAATGGAGTGACAGAAAATTGTCAGGCACACCTGCTTTTTTGTAGTGGTGGGTCAGGGCATCCGTTCCCAAGGATGGGGCTGGAAATACACTGCTCAGTATTTTTTCTGCTGGCTTTCCTTTTATCATTTCTTATGGACCTTCCCTTTTCTACTAGTAGGAAAATGAAGTTGCTGAAAGAGCATTAATACTTAGAAGACTTACATTCTATTAACAGTGATAGTGGCAACAACTTTTAATCTGTATGTTGTGCCAATTTTTTTTTTAATTCTCGTGTTTAATAAGTTGATCTTTATCCAGTGAAAGAATTAGAATTATCCAGTGAAGAAATTTTTGTAGTTAATCTGGTGAAGTACAGATCTCCCCGTTTACAAATGAGGAAGCCGAGATGCCTTTGTAAGTTGCTTGTCCCTGGTCACATGTAGTTCACGGCAGAACTGGAAACGGAGGGCTTCAGGTGCACACAGTATCCCATGCATTAGCAACAACGCATAAACATCATCTTTTCAACTTTAATTGGCTATATTCAGTTTTTATCTTTTTTGATTGCCTCTTCAAATAAAAAGTCAGTGGCTTGACATTTTCTTTCAGGTTTATTGGGTTCTTTCTGTGTTAGCAATGAGAGTTCTTTGTTGATTATATGTGTCACAGCTGTCTGCTTTGTTTTTTACTTAATGATATCTTTTGTTGAGCGTAAGTTTCTATATGGTCATATTTTTTAGTCCTTTTCTGTATCACTTGTACTTTTTTGTCTTAATTAATAAATCTTTACCTATCCAATGTCCTAAAGCTATTCTTCTATATTTTCTTCTAAATATTTTTAAGATTTTTTACTTTTCATGGGTTTTTAATCCATATGGAATTTATTGCTGAATATGTTGTGAGGTTGGGAATCTAGTTTTAAGTTTCTCTTCTATAATGGGTAGTTAAGTTGTGTCAATATCAGGTACTGATTAACCCTTTCTTTCCTTCTGTGTAGCATGTCAGGTTTCTTTTATGTATTTTATTTCTGAGCACATAATTTTGTCTCCCTACACTAAATTCCTTCCTAAATTCTTGAATCACTGTCATAATATCGAATCTGGTAGTACAAAACTTTTCCTTCACCATATCCACACACTTTTTCATTTTCTTCTTTCTGGCCTTTTGTTCTTATATATGAAATTTATAATCATATTGTGAGTTTTTCTCTATAGAGATTTTACACATTTCTTTTATCAGGTGTATTTCTGGGGTATCATCATTTTGGTCACATGTATATTTTTAAAGTAATTTTTTGAGTTATATATGTAGGAAAGTACGTTCTTAACTTGCAAGTGGTTACAGTTCAGAGAATTCTCATCAAGTGAACACAGCCTTGTAACCATCACCCACATCAAGATATAGAACATCACTCATACTCTGGAAGCTTCCCGCATGTCCCTTTCGGTTGTCACCCTTCAAAAGGGTAACGTTTTATTGACTTTAGCACTGTAGATTAGATTCACCCTTTTTGAACTCAGTATGACTTCTTGTGTGTCTGCCTTCCTTTGGTAACAGTCTGAGATTTATCCCTGCTGTTGCATGTGGTAGTTGTTTGTGCATTTTTCTTTCTTTACGGTATCGTAGTGAATGCTTATATCACAACTTATGTATGCTTTCTGTAGTTGATGGGCGTTTGGGTTGCTTCCAGTTTTCAACTAAAATAAATGCTACTGTGAACATGCCTGTATGTGGATTTTGGTGCCCATATGCATACCTTTTTGGAGTCTGAGTCTTTGAGGATACCTGTATTCAGTTTCTATACATAGAGTTCTCCAAAATGGTTGGGCCAGTGTACACTCCTACCAAAAATGTTGTAGCTTTCTCTTTGCTCCACATACTCATGAACACTTGGAATATAGTAAGTCTTTATATTTCTAGCCGTTCTGATGGGTGTGCAGTTAATATCCCATTGTGGTTTTAATTTGTAGCTTCTTTTTTTTTTTTAAAGATTTTATTTATTTGACAGAGAGAAAGAGATCACAAATAGGCAGAGAGACAGACAGAGAGAGAGATGAGGAGAAGCAGGCTCCCTGCTGAGCAGAGAGCCCCATGCGGGACTCGATCCCAGGCCCCTGGGACCATGACCTGAGCCGAAGGCAGAGGCTCAACCCACTGAGCCACCCAGGTGCCCCTAATTTGTAGCTTCTTGATGGATAATGATGTGAGCACTTTTATGTTTATTGGCTCTTTGTTTATCCTCTTTCCAGTCTTTTGCCCATTAAAAAAATGGATTTGTAGGAGTTCTAATATATTCTAAAGGTAAGACTTCTGTCATGCATACGTATTGCTGGTAGGCTTGCCTTTTCACTCTTTTAATGGTGTTTTTTGATTAACAAAAGTTTTCAATTTTAATGTCCAATTTGTCATTTTTTTCCTTTAGGTATAGTGCTTTTTTTTTTTTCTATTTTTTATTTTTTTAACAATTTTTTTTTAGATTTTATTTATTTATTTGACAGTTAGAGATTACAAGTAGGCAGAGAGGCAGGCAGAGAGAGAGGCAGAAGCAGTCTTTCCACAGAGCAGAGAGCCCAATGTGGGCTCAATCCCAGGACTCTGAGATCACGATCTGAGCTGAAGGCAGAGGCTTTAACCCACTGAGCCACCCAGGCACCCCTTTTTTTTCTGTTTTAGAAAAATTTCCCTACCTTTGAAATACTTTTTTATTAGATCTATTTTATATTCTTTTGGATTTTTTATGTAATTATAATATCTGTAAATAATGATAACTTTGTTTTTCCCTTTCTAATCCATATACCTTTTCTTTCTCTCCTTCCCTTTCTCCCTCCCCAACTGCATTAACTTAAGAACTCGAATATAATTTGAATAAACATGACTGATGATAGTAGGTAGGCATCCTTATTATATTTCTGACTCTATCAGGAACACTTCTCATATGTTAACATCAAGAATTACGTTTGTTCCATAAGAGACTCTTAATCTCACAAAACAAACAGAGGGTTGCTGGAGGGGGGGTAGGGAGAGGGTGGTTGGGTTATGGACATTGGGGAGGGTATGTGCTATAGTGATTGCTGTGAAGTGTGTAAACCTGGCGATTCACAGACCTATACCCCTGGGGCTAATAATACATTGTATGTTAATTTAAAAAATTATATATATAAAAGAATTATGTTTGCTTATTTTTTAGTAGTTTCTTTTAAAGTAAATATCTTCTGTCCCTGTCTTGTTAAGAATCTTTTATGAATGAGTATTTTTATCAAATGCTTTTACTGCATTTATTGAGTTGCTCATCTTTTTTTAAAAATTTTTAATATGTTAATGAGGTGACTCAATATCAGTAGTTTTTCTGTTGTTAAACCACTTTTTCTTTTTTGGTATGAGGTCTGCTTGCTTTTGATACATAATTTGTATGTACATTGCTTGATACGTAATCTATATGTACATTGTTGGATTTGGTTTGCTAATATTAATTTAGGGTTTTTGAGTCTATACTTTTAATTGAAATTAGCCTTAATGTAACTCTCTGATATTGATGGGCATAACTTTCTTGCATTATCCTTGTCCGGTTTTGGTATCAAGACTATATTAGTCTCATAATGTGAGTTGGGGAGTATGTCATCTCTGTCTCTGTGTCTCTGTGATCAGACATCTCAGTGGATGGTCTGATAAGGTTAGGATTAATTGGTTCTTTACATGATTGGTAGAATGTGCCTGTGAAATCATCTGGACCTGGTCTTACATGCAGATAGACTTTATTTTTATTTATTTATTTTTTTGTAGACAGACTTTAAATTAAAGATTCAGTTTCTTTAATGATTATGATGCTGCTTAGATTTTCTCTTTTTTTCTTGAGTTAGTTTTAGTAAATTCTATATTTTTAGGAAATTTTTCATTATTTTAAGTTTTCAGAGTTTTTGGCATAACGTTGTCCATAATAGTCACTTAAGATTCTTAAAATCTCTAATGTTTTGATAACTGTCTCCTCCTTTTCTTTCTTAATATTGATTTGTCTACTTTCCTTTTAAGTTTGTTTGTTTCATAAGTCTTATAAAGAAGAGCTTTTAATTTTGGTGATCTCTCTTTTCTTAGTATTATTGATTTCTGTCCTTTATTGTTTATTTTCTTCCATGTCCTTCTTTTTCTATCCTTTGAACTGGACAGTCCATTAATTTTCAACCTTTGTTCTTTTCTTATAAGCATCTACAGCTATAAACTTCTACCTAAATACAACTTCAGGTGCCTCCTAGGAGTTTTAGGTATATATTATTTTTATTGTCTTTTTCTAAATATTTTAAATTTTCATTAGGCATTTCTGTAGTCCATGAGTTATTTGGAAGTGTTTAAAATTTTTCAAACATATGCTCTTTGGAGAGTTAGTTTAATCCCACTGTGATCAGAGAATGTGTCCTATATAATATAGATTCTTTGATTTTTATTGAGATTTGCTTTATGGTCTAGAACATGGTCTTTTTGTATAAAGTTCATGTGTGCTTAAGAAGAATGTGTATTCTAGGGGCGCCTGGGTGGCTCAGTGGGTTGGGCCTCTTCCTTTGGCTCAGGGCGTGATCTCAGGGTCCTGGGATCGAGCCCCGCATCCGGCTCTCTGCTCAGTGGTGAGCCTGCTTCCCCCTCTCTCTGCCTGCCTCTCTGCCTACTTGTGATCTCTCTCTCTCTCTCTCTCCGTCAAATAAATAAATAAAATCTTAAAAAAAAAAAAGAATGTGTATTCTTTTATTGCTGGGTACAGGATTGTATATATAACAATTAGATTGAGTTGGCTAATTTTGTTTATCATATTTTCCATTTACTTAATTTATCAGTTACGAAGAAAGGTATTTTGGATGTCCTTGTATGATTGTAGATTCATCAGTTTCTCCTTTTCGTTCCGTTAATTTTGAGGCTATGTTATGGGGGTATATTTAAGCTCAGAATTGTAATATCTTTCTGGTGAATTGTTTTTACTGTCATTATGAGATGGTCTTCATTTTTCTAATAATGCATTTTGTCTTAAAATCTATTTTTAGGTGTTAATATCATTGCACCAGCATTCTTTTGTTTAATATTATACAGAGTTATCATTTTTCCATTCCCGTATATTAAACTTTCTATAATCTCATGTTTTTGTAAAACCGCTTACTGAGAATCTCTAACTTTTAAGTGATATTCTTGGTCTGTTTATATTTATTGTGATTACTGAATATTTGTGTATCTGTCATTTTATTTTGTACTTTATCATAGTTTTCTTCATTTCTTTTTTCCCCTGTTTTCTGTCAAATTAATCAAATTTCTTTACTTCTCTTTTTTCATTTCTGCTGAGTTAGAAGTTGTGCATCTTATTTCTTATTGTTTTAATAGTTACCCTTAATTTCTGTTTTTAAAGAAATTAAAAAGCACCCATAGAAAAGTATAGCTGTCATAGGAAAAAGCTTGATAATTTTCACAAACTGAAAACACCTGTGTAATCAGCACCCAGATCAAGAGCTAGAACATTTCTAGCATGTCAAAAGTCCCCTTTATGCTCCCTTTAGTAAATTCCTGCCTTCTACTTCTGGCGGGTAACTATCATTCTGACTTCTAATGGTACAGATTAGTTTTGTCTCTTGTACTGTATATTCTTGTATCTGGCTTTTGTACTGCACACTCTGTATTCTGGCATCTTTGCTGAACATTATGTTTGTGAGAATCACTTTCTTCTGTGTAGTTGTAGATCTTTCTCATGGCTGTATACTGTTTCACTCATATTATCCATTCCTAATATTGATAGGCATAACTTAAAATTTTTAACTTAAAAAAATTTTTTTTAAAGATTTTATTTATTTATTTGTCAGAGAGAGAGAGAGAGAGAAAGAGAGCATGCGCACAAGCAGGCAGAGTGGCAAGGAGAGGCAGAGAGAGAAGCAGGCTCCCCGCTGAGCAAGGAGCCTGATGTGGGACTCGATCCCAGGACCCTGGGATCATGACCTGATCCGAAAGCAGCGGCTTAACCTGCTGAGCCACCCAGGCACCCCTTAACTTAAAATTTTTAATGTGCATTCTTAGTTTTAAAAAAAATCTGAAGTTGCAGATACCGTTTCCATTGTTTCTAGCTCCTATTGTTGTTCTTTGAAAGTATGCTGTTATTCTGAATTTTGATCCTTTATGGATCACTTGTCTTTTATCTTGGCTGTTTTCAGGACCTCTTTGTCCTTGGTTTTCTGCACTCACAGAAATGTCTAGGTATGAATTTTATTATCCTCTTTGGAACCTGTATTTCTGAAACTGAAGATTCTCATCTTTCATCAGTTCTGAAAATTCTAAGCCATTATTCTGTTAAGAGCAATAAGGTTTCAAGCATGGTAACACAAGCAAGTAACATGTCTTTAAAAAATCACTCTGCTGCTATTTGCTGGTTGGTATTTGGGGGAAGTATTTAAATGATTTGTGTTGTAGATTTCTCATCTCATCTCCCTGTACAAGGGGAACAATAATAATCTCTGTTCTTCCTAACTCTGGGAGCTGCTCTTACTCTTTAATAGAAGAATGTACTTTAACTCGCATTGTAGATTATAATGTGCTGTACAAATGTCACAGGATTTAGCCCACTGTAGATGTTCAATAAAATTTGTTATGAATGAATCCCAATAAATGTTTGTTGAGTAGTTAATGAGTATAGGCTAGTATTACTTAATATTTTTATTCTTTTTTCCCTTTACTCACCTTCCCTGAAGAAAGGCAGGAATATTTGTTCTACTCATGGAAGTGATCTATATATATATAGAACATATATGAAAAATCACCGTGGTGGCTTAGGCATAAAATTGAATTTTAAATTCAGCCCCCACTGCTGTTGATTTTCTGAACTCTAAGCCATTATTTTTACCACTGGTGGTGTTTAATGTTTGTTAACTACTGTTGTTCGTTTTGTCTATCCCAGCTGTCAGATACTTTGCATATCCTGTCTTAGTATTAATTTTAAAATGAATTAATGTATTTTCTGTGTCTCCAATTAGATTTTTCAGAGACAATCTAATGGGAAGTTCATGGGTTTAAAATAGGCAGATCTGGGACCAAATCTTGGCTTTACTATTTCATGACTTTTTGGAATTAGGCAAGTCACTTTACCTTCCTCATCTTCTGTTTATTTTTCTGAAAAATAAGGAATTCGTTTATGGAGTGACTTCTATATGGATAGTGCTCTTTTAGGTACTTGAATTACTGAATTTGTATCATAGCAACCCAGCAATATAGGTATTATTCCTGTTTTACAGGCAAGAAACCTGATACTCAGGACAGTAGAGTAACTTGCCCAAAGTCATAAAACTGGTATGCATCACAGCCAGGATTTTCACCTGAGGTGTTTCATTTAAAGCTTGTACCTTCACCATTATCTTCGAAAGTGATTAGCACAGTGCTGGGTATGTAGTGGGCAATCAGTGTAGGCTCTTTTTTTTTTTTTTTTTAGGGCATTGATAATGTACAATTTTTTAACACTTGGCATTTTCCTCTGCACTTAGTGACACTTCTTCACTAATTGTTTATTGTCTCTGTTTATGCTGCTGTTCTTTTATTCACTAATTGTTGACTTCCTAGCCAAAGGGAAAGGACAGTTCCAAACCAGAGTGAATCTTAATGCTGCCTTGGTTGAGGATATAATCAGCTTGGAAGAGGTGGATGAAGAAATGAAGTCCGTGATGGAAGCACTCAAAGACAATTTCAATAAGACTGTCAATATAAGGACCTCACCAGGTTAGTGGCTGAACCAGTGTTTTGCAGAGGGACATAGTATAAAGATCATGGCTTTGGCAGAGCTGGGTTTCAGTTCTAGTCTTGTTTCTTACTGGTGACCATGGGCAGTTACTTTACTTTTCTGGTCCTGAGTTTCCTTGTCTAATTCCCACTTTATAGCTTTGGGGTGGGTATTAAAATAAATGAGGTAACATACGGAATGGTTGGAACACAGTGCCTGGCTCATAGTTAACACTACTTTATTCATCCATTCAGCAAATATTTGTCTGCTGTGAACTAAGTATTGTGCTGGTACACAGTGGTGAACAAAAAATAGGCATTGTCTTCGCTGTCATGGAATTGCACTCTCAAAAAATGAGGGTTTTATTAGGATTATACTATCTAAGCACTTCTAGGTATGTAATCTCAAAGTAGCTGACATCGATGGTCGAATTTTGTAATGTGTCCTATTTGGCCCTTCCTATCCCTTACTGGGAACCAAGTGGCTGCAAACCTATCCATCTGAGGCATTTCTGTACCCCTGAGCTTGACCAGGAAGATTCCGTTCGGGTTAATAACTTCCTGAAAGTGGCTTTTCTAAGTGGGAAATGTCAGAACTGTCTAGGAGAACTGTTTGCAGATGTGATGGAAGAAGTGAGTTGTCAGCTAATGGTGCAGGCAGGCAGGAAAAATCCAATTGCTGTTAAATTGGCCTTTTGGAAATTGTCATCATCCTAGAGTCAAGCCTGAGACCCCCTCTGAGGGTGTCTCTGGGAGCTTGGGCTGCTGCTACTCACACCTTGCTTGGGATTGTTCTTAAGGAAACTAGAAAATATTTCGTGAACTTGTTCTTAATAAAACCAAGTGAATAATATACAGCTCCATTTGTAAACACTAGCAGAAACACACGGAGTTCAGGGAGACGAGATCCTATGTGAAATCAGAAGACCATTCCGTCATTTGTCAACCTTTGGACTGGGGCATTTCTGCCTTTGCTGACAGTAGAGCGTGCCATTCAATCTCTCCCAACTGTTTATTTTAAACTTGCTTATTATTTTAGGTATGAAACTGATAAAGTGCTTTGTCTCCCCTGTGCTTTCTGGCCTGTTAACATTCTGCAGCCGAAACCAGAGAGCAGTTTGAGAGGAGCTCAGGGAGAAATGTGATACTTAAAATTAGCCAGCAAGCTCCACTCTTGTTGAACTTAAAAAGATGATGGGCCTGCAAAGAGGTTGGGAGTGTAATTTGTTAAATGTTAACCTCTGAGAAAATGAGTGGCAGGAATGAGGCTGAGGGAGATTCTCGCTGGGGACAGATTGAGGGAAAAGGATTTGATGCATTATGTCGATATGGATTTAGGGAACGGGAACCACCGCAATTGCATACTGAAAAGCCCATGTTGCAAGTTCTGTGGCAAAGGATCTTATGGCAAATCAGGAAGGCTGAGTTAAGATCCGTTTTCAAAAGGCCTCCCGTTGGTATTTCCTCTTTGCCTCCTTCTCTTCAGGGTTATGTTTGTGTAACGTTCTCTGTAGAACTTGGGGCTGTGAAGAGACCGGGTGAAACTGAACTTAGCCAGTCTTTCCCGTGCCAGATTCTTCCATATCCTCTTTCATTACTATCTGAGCCAGCAGGCACTTTTCCTTTCACACCTCCATCCGTCTACCAGCGATTTCTATCTCCAAGGTAGTTGATTGCTTTTAATAGTTGTCTAGATATAGATTTATCTACGTGTTTGTTCTCACACTTTTCCATTCCTTTGTCCATTTACACACTCATGTACTCACAAGAACATTATTGAGCACTTACGCCGTGCTGATTAATCGGTGCTGTAGACAGAGAAAGAAAAGATATTGTTCCCACTTTCCAAGAGCCTAGAGCCTAGTGTGAAGGGAGAGACAAGTAAACCAACATGGAGAAAACCATATAGCAAAGTAGAATGGTGAAGACCATGTAGAGTTAGCTAGACGAGGCTCCGTTATTAAGAGCTGTTGTGATCTTGAGCAAGATACTGTTTGGTGCTCAGTTTTCTCATCCAAAAAATAGTGGTATGATTCATAGTGTTACTGTGATAACCAAAGCAAAGAAATTATGGAAAGCATTCAGCACAATGTCTTGCTTATAGGAAGTATTCAGCAAATACTGATTATTATAGAAGAGTGCATAGGGTCCTTGGGAGCTCATAAGTTCCCGATTTGTAATTGGTCAGTTAAGATTTCTGAGATTGGATGCTGTTACAGCTGAATGTTAAAGAAGGAGCCCGAGTTATCTGAATAGAGAAGGACATTCTGAATAGAAAGAAAAATGTATTCTCAGAGTCCTGAGGCAAGAAAGAGCAAACTGTATTAAAGAAATTGAAAGTAGGTTGGTTTGGTTAATACTTACGAGAAAGTCAAGAAATAACTTAACATTTATTGGGTGTTTGTAAATGCCAGGACACAGTTACAAGTGCTTCTCAGAAACTCTTAACGGAATCCTCATTAAAAACACTATGAGAGAAGTACAACTTTTATGCCCCATTTAGAGTTCAGGAAACCGGTGCCAAAAGGTTGAGGGATCTGCCCAGTGTCAGATAATCAGGAGATGGCAGAGTTGGTATTTGAACCCTGATCACTGGTCTTCAGAATCATGGAGACTTTTACCGTTATACATAGTGAACTCTTCCAGATTGAGGTCAGTGGTATCAACAACCTCCTATCTTGCAATGACATTGAATCTGGTTGAATATTTCAAATCGGATCTTTGGGCCATAGTAAACTAGTGCATTATTGTAGCAACAGCTTGCTGGGACAACCCAGTTTGTCAAAAAGGACCTCTCCCCACCTTTGTCTTTGTGTCTTGGAATGAACCATTCATGGTTGGCTACCCTGGTGGTTGGCAAGGAAGTCCTCATTCTGTCAACATTTCCGAGCTCTTTCCATCATGTGACACTGCTGCTCCTACAAAAGCCCCTTGAATGGTATTGCCACTTTGATAAGGGACCCCAGAATATTTGTTGAATTTGAATTAGGTGGGGACTTAGATATGGGGCTTTTAATTGAAGTCCTGAATTCTAAAACCCTGTGACTTTTCTTCTAGGATCCCTTGATCATATCACTGTGGTAACTGCTGATGGGAAGCTTGCTTTAAACCAGATTGGCCAGATCTCCATGAAGTCTCCACAACTGATTTTGGTGAATATGGCCAGCTTCCCAGAGGTGAGGTGGTTTTGCCAAAAAGCGTTCTTCTTCATGGTCTCTTTTGGAGTAGAGGAGGGTGGGTCAAGTTAGGAGGAAGTATTCCCTCCAGCTTGGGATGAAACAAGAGAGAAAGCATAAAAAAGGGAATTTAAGGATTTAAGGAAAAGCTCTCTTCCTGTTTCTAAATTCCTTTTCTGTTCAATTCAAACACTAAAAGGCGAGACAAGTAATCTGAATACTGAAACAGGCTCCATCAAAGAAAGACAGTAGTGGCGATACAGTGATTGGCACTTAGCCAGATGGAAGGGGCTGGGGTAAATGAGAATGCCTGTGCCCTGTCTGAAGGGAGCAGCCTCTGCCTGCCTCATGCTGATGGTGACCAGGCAGAAATGTAGACCAGGCCATCAGTGTTACCAGATATTAAGGTTTTTATTTCTAGAAGAAGTCAGTAACTCAAATTTCAATGAGGTCTTTGTTAAATATTGATAAACTGATTCACTTTTTTTTTTTTTAAAGACTATGAGACAGAACATATTCATGGGCCAGATTTGGCTTATGGGCCCCCAGTTTGTGACCTTCACATTACCATTTGGAGCAGACCTTCTGGAATTCATATTCCTTTCAAACTGGACTGGTCATTGTAGAATTGCAGAGCTTCCAAGGTTGAGGATGGGTTGCAGTAGATCACTGCAACCTTGAGGCTATGATTTGAAGTTTAGTTGAGGAAGATAAATGGGCTTGTCCTTGTTCGTCCAGTAGGAATTGACCTGGACTGGGAGTTCTGGAGAACCTGGAGCCCAATCCCACCTCTCCCTCCAACTGACCTCCATTTTCTAATCTGTTAATAAGAGGTAAAGGAATCTGAGGTCCCCTCCTCTTCCCATGGTCTCTTTTAGTAGTTCTGTTCCAGAGACCAAAGTGGAAGCTGTTGGATTTAACAAACTGGGTTAAAGGTATGAGTAAGGGAAAGCCCTTGCTATGAACAGACTGTTTCAAATCAGAAGGCTACTGTAGCTTATGTTCCAGGCACACTTGGGTGGGGGCTGTTATCATTCCCCCATTCCGTTTTCCATACTGCAACCAGAGTGAACTTTCAAAAGTATATATTAGATTATGTCATTCCTGTGCTTTAAATTTATCAGGGGCTTCATGTAATTTTTAAGAAAAAAATTATTGTGCCCTAGAAGGCTTTGCATTATGATGGGGACCCTGCCTGTCTCTGACCTCTGTAGTCTCATGCCACGGTCATCCCTGTACACTGTTTTAGACACGTTGGGCTTTCAATTCCTCAAACACACCACACCCTTTGCATGCTCAGGGCCTTTGCATATGCTATTCCCTTTGCTTGAAACACTATTGTGTGGCTAATTGCTACTCATTGTGGATCACACCTTAAATGGTACTTTCTCAGGGAAACCTTCCCTAATGTGCTCAATCTAACCTGTTTGTCCACGCTGACCTCTCTTACATGGCCGAGTTCTTTTTCTTCATTGCACTCATCATTAACAGCTAGGCATTTATTTACCTCTTCATTTTCCATCTCACTTCCACTAGATTGTAAGCTTGGGATGTAGGAATCCTAACTTGTTTGTTGTATCCGGCACCTATCACAGTGCCTGGCACGTGGAAGCACTCAGTCACTTCTCCTCAAGTGCATGAATACTTGTCATTAGATTGATGGAAGGAGGCCACTCTTTCTTAGTGTTACAGAGATGCAGAGAAATGGACGAAAAGAGAATTGTCAACTCTTTCCCTTTCTGGCTCCCTCTGAATGGCTGAGGCCTTCTGCCTTGTTCATCTGATCCCATAGGCACTGCGGGCCAATTTAGGGAATAGCCTCCTAATTACACAGCTTGAAGACCTCATCATGCAGATTGCTTTTCAGAGCTAGCCACTTCTGTTATTAAATAGCAAATGGCATTCACAGAAGAAGCACCTGATTGGCCACCAGAGCATCTTATGAGGCAGGAGGAGGTATTAACGACCTAATTTTTTCTTTGGAAGTTGTAGTATATCTTCCTTTTTCAACCAAAGCATCTTTGCTATTTCTCTAAGTTGAAATTCTATGAGTTTTGAAAAAAAAAAAAAAAACCTTCATAATCTCAGTAGAGAGGTTCTTTACAAGGACAGAGTGAGGAAGTGTGAGTTACATTGTCTTTTGAATTCCTTTATCTCATCTGGTGTATATATTAAACAAATAGCTCTAACTAAACATTTCCTTCCTCCAGTTTAGAAACTGTCCATAGAGTACCCAGGTTCATAGCTTCAAAATGCTGAGCTAATCCCCTTTGTGTTTATGTAATTCCTCTCTGTTTCACATGCGGTTGGCTTTCTTTCCAGACCTTAGCATTTCTGTGTCGTGCCGTAGTGACACGGTGCAGATTTACATGCATAATCTTTTCAGATGCATTGAGGACAGAAAACTGTGTTGCATTTGTTTAACATGTGTCCTGCTTGATAAATGATACACACAGTTGCTGCCTTCCATAAACTTGCCTGCAGCTAGAGTTAATGATGGGAAAGGAAAGAAGGGAGTCAAAACCGCAGCTTGATTTGAACAAGGCAAATGAAAAAAAAGAAAAAATTCCACAGGCTCCACTCTTGTGCTTGTGAAAGGAAGAAGGCTAATGTGTATGGAGTGTCTACTATGTTGCCAGGCATTACTTTCTCGTGTTTTGTTCAGTGATCGACATAGGTCCTCGCTAAGATGAGGTGTTATTTATTCCATCTTATAGATGAGGCTCAGAGAAGTTAAATATCTTCCCCAGGTTCACACTGTTAGGATGGAGCCAGGATTTAGAAACCGGTCTGTTTGACACTAAAGCCTGTGTTCCTTTCACCATTCCTGTTGTCATTCAGCAAATATTTATTGAGTTTCTCTGAGTTCCTAGGTTCTGTTTGAAGTGTTGGGAATTCAGTGATTAAGACAGCCAGGGTCCCTGCCTTCATAGACCTTATGTGGGAGGGACTCAGTGGGATACAAAGAGAATGGGAGGCTGGTAGTGAAATTGGCCCTAGCAAAGTTGCCTTGAACGCACATTGCCTAAGTTCTTGTTCACCTGTCTAGGAAAGTTTTATCATCTTCATCCTTTTACCTAGATTAACTTCAGAATAGCACTAGCAGACATTGCTAATTGATCACGGTACTCTTTCTTGACTGACCCTAGATGGGACCGATGAGCTTTCCCCACACTGTACTCTAAGCAGCTACAAACAGTTGGTCAGTGGTGTTGTTTGAGAAAAGCCCATTTCCCTGCGGTACGGTCAGCATCCCTTTGGCACAGGCTGAGATGGAAGTGCAGTAGAAATACGTGCCTTTTTGTCTAAATTGTGAGTAGTTAAGAAGTCATGTTGGAAAAATAACTGTGATTCCCCGAGTTTCTGTATCTTACCATGTGAAATGAAAGTTTACATACTTAGAATATTTTAGAAGAACTATCTCTTTTAATAGATTTTTTTTTTGCAAATGAAACCTCTTGATTCACAATTTTTCTATATATGAAAGGACAGAACAAGTAAAGTATAATATAAAGTTTTGGAAGGGATTATATACATGAAGTAAAAGTAAGGAGCTGGTTTTTCTAACAGATCTAAGCCAGTTCATTAATCTCCTTATTCAGCATGATTTTACTGAGGGCTTACCACGTATCTGGCTCTATAATGATACTGGGAAGGTGTACATAATTGAGGCATAGCTCCTGCCCAGCTTGGAAGCAGCAGTGGGTGTTCCTAAACCTGTGGGGGAAGTTTGTATGGGAAGATTGGGGACCAGATTGCCAAAGGCAGTTGGTGGCAGTGGGATGTGACAGCTGAGTTCTTGGTCATTGAACGAGAAGCTTCAAAAGAGGGGGATTCGGAGACTTGAGACCAGGACACTTCAAAGTAGAGATTCTCCCTTTATTGCTAACTTTAGAAATGGAGGAAAATTTCATTTCTTTCTCCAGCTCTTTTATTTACCTTGACCATTCTCTTTATACACCAGACCAATTCCAAATTATTTTTGGCTACTTACTTACTTAATTAGATTTTATTTTCACGTAATCTCTGTACCTAGTGTGGGGCTCGAATTCATAACACTGAGATGAGAGTCACATGCTCCACTGACTGAACCAGCCAGGCACCCCTATTTTTGGCTATTTAAAAAAAAAATCCAGTTCCCTGTGCCTCAATTATTGAATACAATGTGCTGATAGATCTGAAAGAAAATTCAAAGTAATGTCATTGGATGGAGAGTTGAGGTGCCCAGATCTTCTCCTAACCTCTGCCAGTAAGGGAATTATGGGGGCAAAGTCCTCACGCCCTTGCTCTTGGCTCTCAGGGAAGATGGCATATGTGTGAAGGGTCCCTGTGTACATACAGAAGGGACTGTACTTGATTATGTCAGAGATCCCTTCAAGCTCCAGTAGTCTGTGGTTAGAGGTACCATTTTAAGAATTTACTATTTTAAGCAGTAGTCATACTGTCACATTCTGTCTATGATGATTCATCTACATGTGGACTTCCAGTGTATCTTTTTGATCTTTGGGTAGCATCTTTATGTCCCTGTAGAATTGAGGTCATGTTAAGATGAAGGGGATAAGCTTTATAGGCACTCGATCAAAAATCAAAACAAAACCTAGAAAAATAGAATAGGTGTACAGTAAATCCCATTCATTAGACCACAAAGTCTAGGGAAGAACTCAAGGCCAAGAATTGGCCCAGTGAATCCAAGTGAAGTAGATTGGCTTTGTGAAACCTGAAATTCTTTGAAAATGTCAGAGGCCCTTTTTTCATGAATTCCACGTTGTCATGCCAATGAAAGTAACTTTCTTCCACACTTTTTTTTATCCTTTAGGATTTCATAGCAGGTGTGGTTATATTGTTGCCTGAGGTGAAGTGACCCACACCTTGGAAAATCAATGTACCTTTGTGCCACCTAGCCCAGTAGAGAGCAAGACTGTGTCAGAGAAGACCCTGAAGGATGTCAGGCGGGACAGCAGTGCATCAGCTGAGTGATAACAACAGCTCAGCCTTGTTTGAGGATTTGTGCATTCTTACTTTTATGTAATAAATTTAAATGATAAGTCTCCTTGCCTGTGTCACTGTGTGCTAGGCACAGAGCAGGTTGCATTGTTCATGTTATCTCATTTAATGCTCTGGGAGATCTAGGTACCTTGTGGTCTCAGATTACAACATGGAGGCTCAGAGAGCTCAGGATTGTTGGGCCAGGTCACATGGTTACCGGAGCTAGGATCTGAACTGGGATCTTTCTGACTCCGAACCCCATACTGCCTTCCCGAGAGCACATCCCAGCAGAGACCCATTGCTCATTCCAAGACGCGAGTGGGATTGGTGTGAGTGTAGATGTGAATGAGTTAAATTTATTTACTCATTCCAAATCGGCACTGGTATATTTTGAGTGTAAAATGTCAACTGGAATTTTTAATGTATAAAATCTTTCATCTGTCTTTACACCAATCTTTGCACAGACCAGCCCCCCTCCCTTGAGGATTTATTGTGGTTTTGATCTGTGTTGCCTCAAACCATTGAAATCTTTTCAAAGAAGCAGAGCTGTTTTCTTTTTATTTTTTCCTTCTCTTTGCTTTTCTTCCCTCCCGCAGTACACTGGTACCAGGAGTGGACATAGTTTGCTATTCAGCTTGATCAAAGCACTCTACACCAATGTAACTTCCTGATCTTACTGGTAACAGAACTAAATGTTTCCATGTTCTGCCAAGATGGGTTGCCAGTTATCGACAGAGGGCTTGCATCTGGTAATAATTATTTACTAATTCTGTTTACCTTTTGATCTGGTTTTCAGTGTACAGCTGCAGCTATCAAGGCTATAAGAGAAAGTGGAATGAATCTGAACCCAGAAGTGGAAGGGACGCTAATTCGGGTACCCATTCCCAAGTAAGTTTGGTTAAAATTCACTTATTTTGATGGAATGGGGAAGGAAACCAACATATCAAGACACTGGTAGGCCAGTAGTGTGCCTTACCTATACTTTCATTCTGGCGAACTCTGATGTCTTTTGAGATCCAGTGTACAGATTGAGGAAATATGGATTGAGTGCCTGCTATGTACTAGGGGCTGGAAATGCAGCAGTAAACCTGCAAAGTCCTTGTTTGTATGGGACGTGCGTTCTGGTAGAAGGTAGAACACATAAATAGCCGAGTCATCCCAGGTAATGAAATGCTGTGAGGAAAGAAAAGGCACTGGGACCCAGTAGAGCAGCTTGATGAGGGTGACGGTGGAGAGACAACTTTGGCCTGGGAAGACTCTCCTCAGAGGTAAGATTTTTGCTGAACAGAATGGTGAGCAAGTTCCAGCCTAGGGGAAGAGCTTTTCAGGCAGAGTGAACGGCCAGCACAAAGGCCCCAAATCAGAATAGACCTCAACACTTGTGATCTCCAACTCACACTCCTTGCAGTGTTATTTTTTACATTAGTCCTTGCTTGCTGAAAAATATAAGTATTAGAACAGAATATTGTTAATTATATAAATAGAACTTAGAGTTTTAAGTGAATAAAAATGTATGTTTATTTTTAAATTAAAAAAGAAAAGAAGTAACAAGACCTTGGCATGTTTGAGATGAGAAAGCCAGTGTGTCTGAAACTCAGGGAGGGCAGGAGAGAGAGTGGTAGGAAAGGCTTTTCAGGCTGTGGTAAGGAGTGTGGGCTTTACTCTAATTGAAATAGGAAGCCACTGGAGCAGTTTAAGGAGAGCGATCTGATCTGATCTGATCCGATGTTGACTTTTTGTGGGGGGTCAGAGTAGACACAAGAACAGTCAGGAGTTCAACAGGGATGGCCCAGGTGAGGTAAGGATCTCCACAGATTCCAAACCTGGGAAGATTCCACAACCAACCAAAGTAGTTTCTCCTCCCGTTGTCGCCAATTATCTTTAAGTCCCTCTTCCTGCACAGTGCCTTCCAGACAGCAGATCCCAAATCAGCGTTGAATTAATTCATTTAGTCATTCAGCGCATATTTATTAAGCACTATCTAAATGCCAGCACTTCCCTGGTGGCTGAGATATAGCAGTAAACAAAATAAACAAAAAGCTGCTGTCCTCCTGGGCTTACCTTCTGGTTGAATAGGCACAGTAAACAGAAAGATAAATAAATACATGATGTAATGTCCTGTGATGATAAGGACTATGAAAAAGAATAAGAGATGTAAGGGGATAGGGAATGGGGGAGGGTTATTGTAGATAGGAAAGTTCAGAAAGGAAGTGACTTCTTTTTTTTTAAAGACTTATTTATTTTAGAGAGTGAGAGAGAGAGAGCTTCCATGAGTGGAAGAGAGGGGGCGTGGGGGAAAGGGAGAAGGAGACAGACAGAATCTCAGGCAGGCTCCATGCTGAGTGTGGAGCCCGAAGCCTGAAATGGGGCTTGATCTCTTGACCTGAGCTGAGATCAAGAGTCGGACGCTTAGCTGACTGAGCCACCAAGGTGCCCTGAAAGGAAGTGATACTTGAGCTGAGACCTAAGTGAAATGAATGAATGAAGCCTCTAACTAACTAGAAGGGAAATAGAGTAAGAGTTTTTTAATGCTGCACATCATTCTGTGTTTCTTTACATGTGTTACCTTACTTCTCACACAATCCCCATTTATTGCAGGTATGGAAATTTAGCCTCAGAGAGGTAAAGTAGCATCCTCTGAAGTCACTCAGCTTACACTAAAGCTGAGACCTCAGCCCAGGTCTGGTTGATTCTAAAGCCTCATGATTGCAACAATAATCAGTCCCAACACTGAAAATCCACTGAGCTTTTCCTGCTACATGGCCAGAAAATGGCTCTTATTCCATTGTATTTTGAGTATTCTGTAAGTCAGATTTAACACTCTGCTTTGAAATCAGTCAATGGAACCTAGTGTTCAAGAGCCAAGTAGACCTTGGGTTCAAGTCCAGTACCTGTTGGCTTGATTAGTTCATTAATTTGCTCAGTAAAGTTTTACAGATGCATCATGTGTCAGGCTCTGTGCCAAGGGCTGGGGATGTATGAACCTGATGTTTGTCTTCACGGAGCTCACAGGCTATGGCCTTCTTTATGCCGCCTGCAGCTTGTCTGTGGCATTAATTATTACCCACTGTTTACAGGTGAAAACACTGACATTCAAAGAAATTCAGGGACCTGCCTGAGATCACGTGGCCTCTAAGTGGCAGTCACGATTTGAATCCTTAGTCTTTCTGTTGCTCGAGTACATGCTCTTGATCTTGCGGTGTCTTTCTAGATGGGTAATTCTGGAAAGCGCTAAGTGTGTTCATGGACATCAGATGTAAGACTTGCAAGTGGAATGAGCAGATTTGTTTTTTTTTAGTTCTTGTTCTTTTGTCTGTGAAATTGCAGGAAAACCACTTAACCTCCTTGAGCCTCAGTTTCCTTATGTATAAGGATGAAGAGACTGCTCTCAGGGGCCTGCCACGTCCCTCTGGAACTTTAAAATTCTGTGGATGCTATGAATTTATGCTGCTAAATGCTCATTGCTGACTTGGATTCTTCTGAGAGTGGCCCAGTTGTGTATCGTATTCTCCCTTCGGGGATCCAGTGGACTTAAAGTGCCCCTCTGCAGCGTGCAGGACCTGACGATTGCCTTTGTGCATTGTATGCAAGTTTGAAAGATCAGTGAGTTTTACTTAAATTTCCAAAGACTTGGGGATCCGTTACATTGTATTTTACATTATTTTATGTTGGTTAACGGGAGTAATCTAAGAGAAAGTTGACGGACTGAAACCGTCTGCTCCCGCAAACCTCATTTTTTATATACTTACTTCCCTTTGACAAGGTGGTAAGGTCATGAGGCCCCTTATTGAATTATACGTTTGGTCGTTTTCCAGATAAAAAATGAATGATCTGTTCTTCATTACGGAGGCTGTGTCATATGAGAGGATAAAGGTTGATTTAGACATAAAGAGGACCAAGGTTTTTATTTGGTTTTGGCAGTGACTTCCACATGACCGTGGGCATGTCACCCTAGCAGCCTGTTGCCTTCCAGTTCCTTACTTGCAAAATAAGTGAAATAATGCATAATGATAGGTAGAGATTTGGTGGGATTAGTAGAGAAAATAGATTAAGTCGTATAATCTCTTTAGAGGAAAGAAACTGTGTAAATATAAGATACCGATACCATTTAGTAAACTTAATTTTCTAGATATATGTCATGGTAGTTTAGGACAAAGGAGGATGGGGATGTGAGGAAGGGAACTAATATGCTGAGTACCGACTACATCCCAGGACCTGGTGGGTGTTTGGCATCGACGGGGAAAGTGGGAAAGTATCGTGGCTAAATTTCTACCTTGGTACCGCAGAAGCCTGCAGTTGGGTTCATCCTGTCGAACTTTTTAGTTGCATGCCAATGGCAGCTGTCCCCACCTCTCTGAGTCTCAGGGAGGTCATCGGTAGAATATTCACAGGACTTGCCTTCTGTGGTTATTGGGAGATTTCACTGAGAGTGTACACAAAGATTTTGATGCTTAGCCGGTACCCAGTGAACGCTAGCAAAGGTTCCTCCATTCCCTTTCATAAACAGGGAAGAGCGCTGTTCATTTTAAGGATGAGGAAGCTGAGATCCAGAGAAATGGGGCATTGGTTTCGGGTCAGAGAGCTGGTAATTGACAAAGCTGTGAGGAGGAAAATAATACGCTGAAGCTTCTGTTAGGAGGTTGGGAGGTGTGAGGGAACCAGAAGCATGTGTTCTTAGGATCGGATTCTGATTATAAAATTTCAAGTTTTGTTCTAGGAGAATTTGCCTTTCCTGATTGATCTTGATTCTTCCTTTGCCTAATGATCAGTCTGCAAGTTTTCTGGCTTCACTCTGGCTGCCCAGAGCTAAGTTTTATTTGCAGTTGCAGCAGATGATGGCTAGGACCTCATCCTGATTATAGTCCTCTGATTCTTACATTCTTATTTAAATGAATCTGCCGAGGATGTGATTTTTACTAGAATCTGCCTCTGATCCTTTTGGGAAATAGGGGGAAGACAAATCCTAAATCGACAACAGGTCAGACTTGGAGGCCTCCTTCACAGCCTCTGGGAATCCAGCCCCATTGGCTGTGCGTAGGTTCTCCTCACAGCTGTCCTTGGTACAGTACCACTGAGCCAAGGCTTCTGTCTGTATCCACGGGCAGTGTGTACAGATTTGTTTTCTCCTCTGGCCAGTGTTCTTTCATTTAGAGAAGTCAGCCTACTGGATGGATTCTCTGATCATTCCTGTTAATGTTTCAGAGTCAGTGAAATCGTTCCTTCTACTTTTTCTTTCCTATTTATGTAACCACATTTGGGGTACTGTTTATTGACCACCTGCTGTGCAGGGGTAGGGCATGAGGGTGCTGTGCTGAATACCTTATAGTTTCTCCCTGAATTCTCACAACACTCCCATGAGGTCAGGAGACTGTTCTTATGCCTGTTTGACTTGTGCCCATTCACAGAAGTGAAATACCTGTTCTCATAAAGCTACTAAGTTGCAGAAGTAGGTTTAGAACTCAGGTCTTTTTTTACTGCCCTTTTCCCCATTCTGGTCTCCTGATGGCAGGTCTCTCTGGAATATTACTCTTTGCCTTCACTGAGTGAAGTGAGTGGGGACCCTGAAAAATTTTGAGCAGGAGATCCTTTCCATCAGGTCATATTTCCTCCCCAGCCTCATTCACATCTTTATTATGCCCCCAAACAAGTGTGCACACACACACATACACACACACACACACTCCATGGCTCATCATTTTACCAACTTTCAGTGAGAAAACCACACAGAGTAGAATGAGGCTGCTTGCTGGAGAGCGCTGACCTCATGTCTGCCTTTCAAGAAACCTGTAAGGAATCATGAATTCACTGAAGAAATAAAAGTGCGTGTGACGGACTCGTTCCCTGCTGCGGTTGCATTCCTCCTTGATTGTCCCCTCTGTCGTTATTTTTCATCAATGTCTGCACTGATTTTATTTTAAGTAGAATTAAAGAAAAAATTAAAATACCTCCATCCTGCTCTCCATGGGGAACCACTCTCAGCACCTTGATTTTCTAGATTTTTTTCTATGCAAATTCAAACACGTGTCTCTGTCTCCTCCATTTTTCTTGTAATGATAAGGGATTAAATTACATATACTGTTCTGCATTTGTTTTTTAACTTAACAATGTGTCATTACTCTCTGATGAGAATTCCTCCACACTCTTTTTAAAGGATGCATAGCGGTTGCATTTTACACACAGCATTAACTAGTTCACAGTTGAATGTGTTGGTTGTTGACAGTTTTTCTCTTTTACTAACAGTGTCGTAAGGCTCGTCCAGGTTTGCTTCTGGTTCTGCTGGGAGTAGAAAGTGGTAGGCCTAGGGGGACTGTAATTGGGAAACAAGGGAACAGGGGAGCCTTAGCATTTCTTAGCGAAGTGGACATTTCAGGGTCAGACAGCCATCGGCAGTGCACCCAAGTGACCCCTCCGGGCTGCTCAGATCCCAACTGCTCTACTCAGTTTATTGATTTAAATGTTAAATTCATCCCAAAACACCCTTATAGAAACTTCTAGAATAATGTTTGACCAAATATCTGGGCACCCTGTGGCCTAATTAAATTGACACATAAAATCCACCACCATAGTTTTATAGACCCTTATAAGGATTTTAGTTTTTGCTTGGAATGAAATGGGAAGTTACTGGAGGGTTTTGAGCTAGGGAGTGACGTGATGTGAGTTAGGTTTTGAAAGGCTCATACCGGTTGCTATTTTGAGAATTCTCCTGTAGGACGGAAAGGGTGAACAGGGTCCAGTGAGGAGCTGCACCCAGGCATGATGATGGTCTGGAGAGCTTAGTCATGGTGGAACTCGTTGGTCTCCTGATGAGACCATGGTGAGAACTTGTTGAATTCCAGATGCGTTTTATAGAAAAAGCTGCCAGGGTTTGCTGGCAGGTAGGTTGTGAATTTAGAAAGGACTCAAAGATGCCGCCAAGGTGTTTGGTCTGAGCACCTGGAAGGATGGAAGTGCTCTCACTGACAGGGCGGACTGTGGAAGGGCAAGTTGGATGTAAGCGAAGAACAGGTTTTGTACATGGTTATTTTGAGATACTGTAAGATACCTAAGTGGAAAGGTCAAGTGGGATGTTTGATCTATGAGTTTAGAGTTCAGAGGACAGGCATGGGCCAGAGAAATCTGGGAGAGGTGAACCTAGAGGAGAGGCTGTGAAATTAGGTGAGATTATTTTATAGGGTAATGTAGATCACGAAGAGAGGGGGTTTGGTGGCTGTGGCCCTGATGCTCCACTTCAAGGTTTTTGGGTCAGGGAAGTGAGGAGGAGCCAGCAAAGGAGACTGAGACTAAGTGGCCAGAGAACTAGGAGGGCATGGGTCTGGGAAACCCAGCAAAGCATTTTAAAGTGGAGAAAATCATTGGCTATGCTCAACATGGCTCGTGAGTCCAGGGAGAGAAGGTCTGAGAATGATCACTGGTTTTAGTGACTGGATTTATCCACCACTTAATCTCTAGGTATAAAGGAAAGCACAGGGGCTTTGGGGTTCAAATCCCTGTTCTGTCACTCTGGGTATGTCAGCTTGGGTCCTATGAGAATCAGATGCCGGGACAGAATCCGATGTGTAAGAGGTTTATGGGAGGAAATGCCCATGAAAGGGACAGAGTGCAGGTCTGCCACCAGTGAAGAAAGGAAGAGGGGGATTGGGTGGGAGGAGACCCCCTGCAGTGCACCCCTGGGAAGGTCATCCTGGCTGAAGGGGCGCTCCTGAGCAGATTGTCCATTAAAGGAGCCCCTCTGTCATGTACGGCCAGTGCCTCGCAGTCTGGGGAATGTGCCCACGGCTTAATTATTAGAAACCTCAGCTTCCTTATCTATAAAATGTGAATCATTTCTGTGATTGTGAGGAGAATGGGATATCATAACATGGTGCTCGTAGTGTGGGGCTTGGCATGTCATAGGTACCTAATCGATTTTAATTCCTTTATCTGATACTATTTGACATTATCCAATTCTCCTGCTAAAAGAGTTCTTGGAAACATTCTTTTTCTGATTATTTGGAGGTAAAACCAATGATATGTTAACTTCTGTTTCGTGATTGCTCTATTAGTCCTTAACTCTCTCTCTCTTCCTAACTCCCTCCCCAACCTCATGTTCATGTTTTGTCTATCTTCTCCCCCATTTTTAGGGGTGGGAGGAGTTGAGTCATGATGTTGTAATTATCTTGGAATTTCAGTTGCTCAGGAGCACTATAGTTTGATTGTTAATGAGGATTCAGTAGTTTCTTTGAATGAATTATGGCGAATAAGACCTCCTAAAAGGTATATCCCAAATAAGAAGATCTGAGGACGACCCCTGGCTGTGGTGTGAGATTTGCTTTGTGTTTCTGGTGAGCAGAGGGACCTCGGCTCTTCTCAACACCCTCAGCCCACTGAGCTGCTTGGCAAAGCCTCCCAGTAGTCAGATAGTTGCCCTCATCAGCTCCCACTTTTCCTCCGGGGATCGTCCAGGATGATAGACCTTGTGCCCCAGGCAAGGCTCCTTCCCCCAGACTTTGTTCTAAGGTGACAGCGTGGGGGAGAATTCTACTTGGGCTCAGAACCAGGTGTTTCACCAGATTTCAGTAAAAAGCCTGTGTTACAGTTCACCTAGCCCGAATTCCCTTTCCCAAGTGCTTTTGCCCTACCATATCCTGACAAATGGCTTCTCATGAATAATGACCAGGTTTTTCCAGGGGAGAGCAAGCTGGGTAAGGCGAGAAGGATGGTCCCCAGGTTGAGTTAACCAGGGGCAGGAAGCCACAGTGCAGCTAGGGAGAAGCAGCACGGAAAGTAGGGGGGCGCCAAGGTTACCATCAGAAAAACCGGGACGGGGAAACCAATAGAGTTATGTGACCTTACACTAGTTATTTCAGTTCTTTGTGTCTCAGTGTCCTCATCTGTAGAATGGGATAATAACCACATTTACTTTGGGGCAGATTAATTGGGAGAAACTCCTGAGATGGATAAAGGGGAGGCGGAGCAGGAGTGGAGGGAGAGCCTTTGGACCGTGACACAGGCCTGACACCCATGAGGAGAGGAAAGAAAGTCAGTCAGTGAGAGTGAATGGTAGGTTTTAAGTGGTCGCTGTCAAAGTAGCTGTTGTCGCAGAGCATTCCTGTGACCTTCCCTGCGTGGGGATGGTGAACTGTTGCAGGGAGCAGTATCAGCACTGTGGGTCCCCAGGTGTGGAACCAGGGGTGCCTCCTGTCCTTAACGCTCTCTGTCCAGGAGATGAGCACCGTTAAATAACAAGAACCAGAGAGGCATAGGACCTTCTTAAACAGCTTTATTGAGATATAATTCACCCACTTCAACTGTCCAATTCAGTGGTTTTTGGTAAATTCAGAGTTGTGCCACCATCACCACAATCAATTTTAGGACATTTTTCATCACCCCAAAAAGAAACTCTGCACCCGCCAGCAGTCGCTCACAGCTTTATCCTCTAAACACCCTGCCCCACTTGGGATTGTGGCAGGCAACCACTAATCTGCTTTCTGTCTCTGTGGGTTTCCCTGATCAGAGCATTTCATAGAGATGGAATCACACATTACTCGGTCTTTGGTGATTGGCTTTTTTCCGTTAGCATAATGCTTTCACGTTCATCCATGTTCTAGCATCTGTAAGCGCTTTGTTCTTTTTATTGCCAACTAATATTCCATTGTAGGGGCATAGACCACATTTTATTTATCCATTTGTAAGTTGATGAACATTTGAGTTGTTTCTGCTTTTTGGCTGTTAGGAATCATGCTGCCATGTGAAGGTCATTGCACACACTTTTGTGTGAACATACTTTCCATTCTCTTGGGTATATCCATAAGAACGGAGTTGCTGGGTCATATGACAGCTCTTTTTTTTTTTTTTTTAACTTTTTGAGGATCTGCCAAGCTTTTCCATGGAGGCTGCATATCTTCTGTGCCCACCAGTAATGTATGAGGGCTCTAATTTCTGCCTCCCCTTGCCGACACTTGTCATTCTAGGTCATTGTTGCTGCCCTCACCCCAGTGAGTGTGATGTGGTATCTCGTCATGGTTTTGCTTTGTATTTCCCTCATGACTGCTGAGCCTGAGCGTCTTTTCATGGGCTTGTTTGGCATTTGTATATCTTCAGAACAATGGCTATTGAAGTTCTTTACCTATTTTTTTTTTAAAGATTTTATTTATTCATTTGACAGACCGAGATCACAAGTAGGCAGAGAGGCAGGCAGAGAGAGGAAGGGAAGCAGCTCCCTGCTGAGCAGAGAGGCCACCTTGGGGCTCGATCCCAGGACCCTGAGATCATGACCTGAGCCGAAGGCAGAGGCTTTATTAACCCACTGAGCCACCCAGGCACCCCTACCCATTTTTTAATTGAGTTTGTTTGTCCTTTTGTTGAGTTGTAAGAGGTCTTTATATATGCTGGAACTAAACTTCTAGATACATAATTCTTCACCTCTTAATTGTAAAAATGGTACACATTTATTGCAAAAACTCAAATCCTACAGAAAAATAGAAAGTTTTTACTATTCCCGAAATAATTTTCCATGAAGTAATTTGATAAGTTTGATGTATATCCTTCCAAATTGTAAAAGATGCGTGTACAAACCTGTAAGTTTATTTTTTAAGTTTACATAAACAGGATTGAATAGCTGCCTTTTTTCTTTTTTTTCCATGCCTTGTGTACATCTCTTCATGGTGATCTCATTGTTTTTGCCAGTGCAGAGAATACCGTTTTGAGATGGGTGTAATACAGATAAGGAAACTGGGGCATCGGAAAGTTTAATTTGTTCAAGGTCACAGATTAGTAAACAGAGGAGTCATTATTCAGATCAAATCTGTCTGCTTCTAGAACCCAGGTTCTTGTCACACTCTCCCACTGTTCATGGGGCTGCCCACCTGGAGCCCGTATTCCAGCTCTATGGCCTCCTCAACTAGCTGCTGTAGGGCCTTGTGGACCTTATACCCGAGTAGTGTGTCTGACGTGTGCATTTCAGGAAACACCCTTTTCTAACACAGCCTACACACGAGCAGACCCTCAGCAGACCTGAAAGGGGGAAAAAGTCAGAGGCCGAAGGACCTCATTCGAGCTGGGGCAGCCGCGTACTGCATTTGAGCCACTGCAGCTACTTTTCCAGGCCTTTCCTTCTCACCGCCTGCTTGCCACCCGCTTGCTAGGGGTGGCTTATTCTGCTGGCTGGGCTCCAGTCCCTTGTTTCTTCCTGCCTTCCAGGCCCTCGAGGGCCTCCGTGCACTGTTAGGGTGCCTGCCTCCTCCTCTACCGTGTGGCTTCCCACCCAGCCTGCAGCTTTTCAGGCGTGCCTCCTACTACTTTAGGATCCATGTGTGTGAAATGGGGGCTCCCTCCCAGCACATAGGTTCTGGTTGAAACGTGTAAGGAAGTGCAATCAGGAATCAAGAGTGGAAAATGGATAGAGGACAAAGTGCCACCAACACCTGTGCAAAAGCTGCACCCCAGAGGACAGGCTTCTCTCCGCCCCGCTCCTCCTCCGTCCTCCCTGCCCCACTGCTGTCCTCTCCACTTTGTGTCCCGCGCCTCTCTGCAGAATGTGGCAGCTGATGGCAACAGGTCAGATCACTTTTCCGTGGCAGTCCTCTCTAGATTCCCTTTCTCCTTTCTCCCCATTACACTTGAACTTGTAGGGGAGCTGGAGGAGTAGTAATGAACTAGGGATCTAGGCAGGCCTTAATAAGAGCGGTGCTGTTTTTATCACCTCCACTAGTAAGAAAAGCTGCTTCCGTTTGTCAGCACCAACAAGGGAGGTCTGGAATGCAGGAGTCAGCTGCATGGGGCTCGGATCCAGGTCTCCGAGGAACTTGTCCTGTGGCCTTGAGCAGACTACTTGATCTGTCTGAGCCTCCTTTTTCTTATCTGTGAAAGCAAGGTAATAGTGTCACTATGTCTGGAGTGTTGTGAGGATTCACGGAGTTAATGCCCGGACACTGTGTCAGCTCAGGGCTGGCACGGAGAAAGAGCTCTGCAAAAATTAGGTATCATTAGTACTGAAGGGGAGCCCCTGCCATCCGAGTCAGATGTCCAGGCAAACGCAAATGGGCCCTTAGTTAAGCGACAATAATAAGGTTCTCCCGTATCTCACGGTGGCGTTTTATTTTCTTTACGTCACTCGCAGTTTGTTTTATTTACTCGTTTCCCTCTCTCCGTAGAACATGTATATGAGTTGCTCCGTCAGTTTCATTCATGGTTGTGTTCCCGGGCCTGGAACACGGCCTTGTGGGTAGTGAGAATGCCAAAATGCCATCAGCGTTTATGGAATGAACGAAGACGAGCACTTCCTGTGTGCTCACTGCTATTCCACGAGCTGTTGGTGCTCTCCATGCATTCCTAACAGCCCTCTTTTACAGCTAAAGAAAAGGAGTCCTAGGGGAAGGGGATTCTTTGTGTCCCGTGTCACACGTTAGTAAGTGGAAAAGCAGGCAGTCTTTCTCAGAGCCAGGGCTTGGATCCCCCTCTGCTGTGCTCTCCGTCCGTAGGAGACATCGTCAGTGTTTTTATTACTGATAGCATTGACAGCTTTTACATAGTTAATATGTACATAGGCCGAGTTTTTTTAACCGTCTGCTCATTTGCTCGCAGCACTCACTGGGGAAGAAATGGAACATTTTTATTACTCCCCCTCCATTTGACAGTTGAGGAGATAACAACAGATCATGTTTATTGAGGGCATTACTGTGTGCCACATATGTATTAATATTGAATCCTCACAACAGTCCCATTAAGTTAATGGTATTATACACATTTGGCAGATGGAAAAACTGAGGCAAAGAGGTAAAATTACCCGTCCAGGGCCACACAGCTAAGACATGAGAGATCGGAGCCTCAAATCCCAGTGAACTGGCTTCAGGGACTGTTCTCCTAAGTGCTTCGCCAGATGTCTTTTCAATTCAGAGAGGACAGGTTACTTGTGCCCATCACCCAGCTGGTAGGGGGCAGATCCGGGATTGGAAACCAAGTCTGCCTTCACCACCAAAACTATGTTCTTTTTCCTGTATGTGAGAGCTGAAGGAAGAGTTACCTGCACTCATCTTTGGACTTGGGTTTCTGTCCCACTCCAGTGACAGGGAAGAAATCAGCTGAGTTAATCAAGGTCACTCGGCTAAGAATGTGGAGATGTGAGCCCTGACCTCAGCCTTCCTTATCTCTGCATCCTGCTGGGCTGTGGTTCAGCACCATTTGTCTGGCTTAGCCAAGTCTTTAAGATTATGCTTACAGAACAATCATCTGCAAGCGGGTGGCAGGTTGTGTCCCCAGAGAGAACTAAAGTGACTGCGGGTCGGAAGTGCAGATATGATTTCCTTCAGGCAAAAAGGACACCTGAGGTCTTTATGAGACATTAGTGTATGGACAGCAGGCTGGTGAGCTAGGGGGTGGGGGTGAGGAAAGAGGGGAGGGGGAAATCATATACCTAGAAGCATAGGAAGTCTGGCTGAGCTACACAAACAAAAACATTTCCTTCGGGGCCAGGGGCCCCCCGGCAGCGGGCAGCGCCCACCAGCGAACAATGAAACCGGGCATGTGTCAGCTGCTGATTGCAGGCTGATGCTCCTGCTGGGGGGAGGTCTCCCAGAAGCCGGTGCGGAGGTGGCGAGGTCTGTCTTCGTGGAACTGTCAGAGATGTATTTTGATGGGACATTCCCTGGAAGTGCAGCTTTCTTCTCCTCCAGCCTGTGCCCCTTCAGCTGCTAGAGGAGAACGCGTGCCTCCCACTGCCCCCAGTGCCCTCTCGCCTCTGTTCCCACTCTTTCCCTCTCTGCTCACCATCCACTGAGCAGCCCAAGCTCAAGGCACTAAATCTTTTTGATGGTTTTCTCCCTTGCCGTTCACTTCCTGTTAGTATCCACAAGCCCCAGAGAGTGTGGTAAGAGTAAGAACGCAGGCCGCCAGTCGTGAGCTTCTATAGCGCACACGAGGCGGTGTGCCAAGGCCCTGCTACCACCCTTTTGCTTAATAGTGGCTTCTGCCCTCTTAGGATCATTCTTCCTGCCACTTTGTACATGAAGAAGCAGTTTAGAGAAGTTGAACAGCACGCCTCTGGTTCTGAGGCTGGGAAGGAGCAGAGGGGATTCCAACTGAAGTCTTCTGGACTTTGTAGCATGGTTTTTCCACCTTTTAAAGTCCCCTCTAAGTAACCAGTGATCCTTTTGAAGTCGAGTGTCTGACATATCGTAACTGGGTTTTACTGTAACTGCCCACGCTGAGCAGGGCTTCCTCTGATATACACCTGGTGAATAGCTTTGTACACGTGTCCCATTCTCAGTGAAACAATAGGAAGTATCAGTGCGGTCCGGGGGATTCTCTGCTGTGTGAGTTACCATCAGGGCATGTCCTCTGCTTATTGTTCACGAGAACATGCTCAAGGAATTTTGCAGGAAGGCTCCCATCCAGGATGTTACTGGAAGACCTGCCTGCTGGATATGTACAAACAGAGTGTGACCCTGCCAGCTCAGCCGCAACCCCTGCCTTATGCTGGGAGGCTCTCTGACCCTAGCGGAAAAGGCTGCTGTCTTCATCATCCAGCCAAGAAGCTGTTACAGGGAGGCTCCGCAGCTTCCCATCTGCCTGCTGAGGAGCCCTTGGGTAGACTTTTGCCAGGAGCTTAGATCTCGCTTGTACATTGCCATCTGCACAAAATACATATCTCGTCGTGTTTCCTGGGCCTCCCCCAGACTCACGGGACCACGAATTACTCTTAGGAACAATCTGCTAGGACCCTTCAACTTTTTTATCATGGTAAGATACACATAAAAAATTTACCATTATTTAAAAATGTCTAGTTCGTGGTATTAAGTACATTTGCTTTGTTGTACAACCATCTCCAGTACCCGTTTACATTTTGCAAAACTAAAAGTCTGTACCCATCGCACAGTAACTCCCCATTCCCTTCACCTCCCAGTGAGCCCCTGGAAATTGCTATTCTACTTTCCATCTCTGTGAGTTTGACTATTGTAGGTGCCTCGCAGAAAGTGGAATCGTGCGCATTTGTCCTTTTGAGTGTGGGTTATCTCACTTAGCATAATGTTTTCAGGATTCATTGACGCTATCGCATGTGTCAGATTTCCTTCCCTTTCCAGGCTGAATGCAGCTGCCCTGTGTGTGTGTGTACCACCCATGGGTCTCTTCACTCGTCAGTGGACCGACGAAGCCTCGGTGTGTCATGCAAGGGCTTGTGTGTCATGCAAGGTGTGTCATGCAAGGGCTTGTGTGCGTACTCTTGTGCATGCCAGCTCAGCAGCCTCCTCGTTTGGGACAGTCTTTCTCCTCTTTCTGTCCTTATCCTCACTGCCTTTTCCAGTCCCTCAGAGAGCAGAACCCATCTTCTGACCTGGAAGGATGCCTTTACTTTATTTTATTTTTATTTTTATTTTTTAAGATTTTTGTTTATTCATTTGGCAGACAGAGATCATAAGTAGGCGGAGAGGCAGACAGAGAGAGAGGGAGGAAGCAGGCTCCCTGCTGAGCAGAGTGCCCGATGCGGGACTCGATCCCAGGACCCTGGGATCATGACCTGAGCCGAAGGCAGAGGCTTAACCAACTGAGCCACCCAGGCGCCCGGGATGCCTTTACTTTATACAGACCATTCCCACGGGTGGAAATGAGATCCCCCAACCCCTCCTCTCTTACACGGTCTTTTTTTTTTTTTTTTTTTTTTAATGTATGCCTCCTTCTTTTTTAAGATTTACCTCTCTATTTATTTATTTATTTGACAGAGAGAGACAGAGAGCGAGAGAGCATAAGCAGAGGGAGCGGCAGAAGGAGAGGCAGAAGCAGGCTCATCACTGAGCAGGGAGCCTAATGAAGGGCTCCATTCCAGGACTCTGGGATTGTGACCTGAGCCAAAAGCAGTCACTTAGCCAGTTGAGTCACCCAGGAGCCCTGCCCCTCTTACACATCTTAATTTAAATATCACTTAGTTTGGGGCACCTGGGTGGCTCAGTGGGTTAAGGCCTCTGCCTTTGGCTCAGGTCATGATCCCGGGGTCCTGGGATTGAGCCCTGTGTTGGGCTCTCTGCTCAGCAGGGAGCGTGCCTCCTCCTCTCTCTCTGCCCACCTCTCTGCCTACTTGTGATCTCGGTCTGTCAAATAAATAAAATCTTTTTTAAATAAATAAATAAATAAATATCACTTAGTTTAAATGTCCCCCATTTAGTTCCTGGAGCCCCACAGGGGACCTCGATCAGACTCCCCTCCCCTGCTAATTATTTTCATGGAACTCTGTATGTATTTATTGTGTTTATTAGAACCGTAACTTATTGATCAGTTGTGCATGTGTTTGTTTAATGCCTGCTTTCCTTGCCAGACAGTAAACTCATGTGTTCACTGCTACATCCCTCATGTCTGGCATCGGGGCTGGCACACAGTATGTGCCCAGTAAACAGCTGTTGACTGAAACTATAAACTAAATGAATGAATTAGTACCAAAAAGAGAAAATTTCAGGGCAACATGCTGGGAGCATTTGGATTATAAAATGTACACGGGTTGTTAAATTAGGATCTCAAAAAGTCATCTTGCTGAAGCATCGATTACTTGCGCTCTCATTTCTCTATTGATAAAACCTTCCAAGCATAAACTCTTCGTTATTTGAAGATGCCTCAGGGAGCGCCGACACGTCAACAGCAGCAGCAGAGGCAGCTGATGTCCTCTGAGTGTCTGTTCTCTACCAGGCTTTTGTAGTGTGGATGTTCTATGTGTTCTCTCACGGAATCCTCGCCAGAACTCTGAAAGGTAGATGCTAGGGTTTTTTTATGTGTGTTTGTTTTATTTTAATTTCTATTTCCAGATGAGTAGACCAAAGTCCAGAGACTTTAAATAACTTGCTTGAGGTCCCTCAGCCCCTAGTGGTAGGCCCAGAAGTACAGGGGAGTCGGGGGGCTAAACTTTGTGAGCCTTGGATAGAGCACCACCCCTCCCCGAGGGCCCTTCCCCTCATTAACTGGAAGAGCTCTCTTTCCGTTTGTTTTAATACATTTATAAATGGAGCCTCCGCCTTGGTTTTCTTTAAAGCCAGAGATTTGTGGCAAAAGAAGAATTTGAAAACTCCAGGCCTGCAGAACAAATTTGACCTTCGCAGCCTCCTGCCCTCCTGCCATTAGATCTCCCACCGTGCTTCTGCCTGGAAGGCCCTGTCCTCTCTTCTGCAGCAGACCAAAATGCTTCTAAGGCATTTTCCAAATCTAGAGACAGAATGAGTTGTACTTTTCTGCTTGCTCCTCCTGCAGAAGGCCCAGCCCTCTGCCCTAGCAGCACCAACGCTCTTTCTCAGTAGTGGCTGACGGGTTTGTCTCCACAACTGGGCTGAGCCTCCGGGGAAGTCGGACCAGGCCCGCCTTCTCTCTGAGCTCCTCCGCCTGGCCCGGGATCTGGCATGCACCTCGGGCCTCAGCCAGTGCTTGATGAGTGAATGCATGCCAAGTGCAGAGCGGGTGCTCAGAACTAGCGGGCCGAGAGCAGAAGCCCGAGAACAAACTAGCGCGTACTCAGCGAACCCCATGCATGCGAGATGGAGATGATCAGATGTATTAATCACGGGTTTGGAAAGGAATTAAGATATTTCCATAATGTAGTATGTTTCTTTTCTAAAACAGATGTGCCCTCATTGTTTCATGAGGAAGTAATTAGGTGTATTTGATTAAAACATTCATAATCGTTATCATTTATTCAGGGCTACTCTGTGCTGCTGTCTTTATGTATGTGTTGTGTCTGCTTCTCCCTATCACCCTGTGAGATGTTTTTATTGTCTTCGTTTTAGAGATGAGGCATCTGACGCTCAGAGAGATTAAGGAGCTTGCCCAAGGATACTCAGCTTCTGGGTGGTAGACATGGGAATGCAACAGGTCTGGCTGGCTTCAAACCAGTGCCTTCCCATCAGCCCAGCTGCTTCTGGACTTGTTTTTGAGATACCTTTCAGCCCAACACCCCGCACCAGCACACATATTCCTGTCCCCTCAGCTCGCCCTGTGCCCGCCCCCGCCCCTGCCTTCAGCTTTCCATTTCCTTAAGATTATCGCCCTGTACTTGCATCCTGAAGCCAAAATGCTTTTGTCAGTGATAATTGGATGCTGTGATGTGTAGAAACAGGTGTTAATAATGTACTAATGCCACATTAATATTAATAAATACAAAATAATACGTTGTGTTAAAGCCAAATTACATTACATGATTTTGTTTTCTCTTTATATAGCCTTTTACTCCTAAGATGTCTTTGAGTCCCAGTGTATATATTTTTTAAAAGATATGTTTTTTCTTCATGTAAAATGTAAATGTAACAACATAGTGAAAAGGGAGTTCCTTAGATAAAATTTTTTATTTTATTAAAGGTTGTCCAAACAGTGGGATACCTATTTCAAATTATATATGAAATATAAGATTGAAATAGCTCTCTTTAGAGAAGTTTAAGAAGTTTCTTACTGACTTAAATTCATTTATTTTCTGCTCCTCCTAGTATTTCAGCGGGATTAAGTTTTTTGAATCAGTGGATCAAGTTTTAATTTTCCTGTTCCTTCCTTATACTGACATATGCTTTGGCAGAACTAAAAAGAGACCTAAACATGTCAGCATGATTTTTGTTCAATGAATTAAAAACCATAAAAGTAACAAGATCTGATCCAAATCCCTAAAGTCCTGACATGGTGGTTTTGCCCTTTTCAGTCCCAAGATTCATATTACTGACTTTGAAAAGCTTTCTGCCTGGAAGCAGAAGTGATGGCAGCAGTGCATAATTTATTTGAAATAGATTACAAGGGGTAGGCAGCACGGAGGAGGCAAAAGCACACAGGCCAGAGATCTGGATTTGAATCCCGATCCTGTCACTCAGGCCCTTACACAAGTTGCTCAACATCTGTGCGCCTCGGTTTCCGCCTTGACACATGGGGGGATGGGGATCTAGCTGGAAGAGTTGTTGCGAGGGGCTGTGAGGTGCAGCACTTACAGTACTCACCTGGCAGAGACGGGCTTAATAATGGCAGTAATCAGGATCATTTCTATTTCGAGAATACCTTCAAATAGCTGAATCCAGAAGGATTGATTCATAATGCAGCGGCCGCTTTGTCTTCAGTGCTCATCTTTTCTCAAAATTCTTTAATTTTTTTCCTCATCCTGTCAGGGGGAAAATAACAGGTAGATGCTACTAAATCTTTTAACACCTGCTTATCACTGCTTCACTTGGAACATATACCCAGAATGTGGGTTCGTCCTTACCAAGCAAGAACCACGCTGATTTGAGGGTCAGGAACCATATGCCAGGGAGGTCCATTTCAGGACCCGGGGGACAGAGGAATTTTTCTAAGACTGTTGGTGCTTGAGACAGGTCAGCCTGGGTTTGGCCCAAACTTCTTGGGCTTTGTTTTCTTCATCTGTAAAATGCAGCTCAAGACCTTGCAAGACCCTCCATGGTATGGCTTTCTAGCCTCTTTTCCTGTCACTCTTAATATCTGTGCCCTAATAATTCCTCAGGTGAAGCATGGTCTCTTTGCGGCTTCGAGCCTTTGTAGATGCCCTTTCTTCCTCTTGGAAGCCCCCCTTGGTGTGCCAGCACAGGCAGCCTGCCTTCATTCTTCAGATCCTAGTGTATGTGTTAGTCAGGACCGGATAGGTTATGCTACAGTAACAGGCAACCCCCAGGTCTCCATGGCTTGGCACAGCCATCTGCTTCTGGCCCCGGCCGCATGATGGACACTGTTGATCGTGGTCACTCTGGGACCCATGCTGATGGGAGCTCCATCCCCACTTATACTGCAGTGAACAGGAACAAAATGTGCTGGAGGCCACACTGGCTTCTAATGCTCCTGCCCCGAGGTGATCCCCTTCATTTCTACTCACATTGACCAATGCAAGTCATGGCACCACATCAAACTTGAGAGGGGAGGGGAAAAATGCCTTCCTACTGGGGAAGCTAAGAACCAGAACACTAGTGAGCAGACCCAAAGACTCCCGCATTTTGGGATTATTTCTTCTGGAGCCTCTTCCCTCACTTTGCTGCCTGCCTGAGCTCCGACGGTTGCTGGTGAGTCAGTGGAGCTGCCTTAGTGTTCCTGTGGCTTCCCTCCCCACGCCACATCCTGCGCGCCCATTGTAAGTGCCTCTTTGCTTGCCCCTTTCCCTGGCTGAGCTCCCTCGGTCAGTGTTCACCGTAGTACCCTCGTGCCCGCCCAGCTATGGTCGGTGAGGCGTCCTCACTATGCAGAGGACGAAGAAACAAAGACTGAGCAAACTCGTGGGGTCACTTTGCTGGGTTGTTGTGATGAGGGAAGGTAAAATAAGAATAATTATAAGTGCCTGGTAGTCTGGTAGTCATAAGGACCAGCTTAGGAAGTGCTTGTGGCAGGGGCATGTAGGAGGCCCTCCTTGTGCTCGTGTTCGTGGTGGTGAGACGAAGAGGAAGGGAACAGTGGAAGGAGCTGACATCCAGGAAGCACTCACACGTGCCAGACCCTGTTACGGCTTCTTGGCGGAAGTTAACTGGTGCGGCGATTCTCACATGTTGGGACTCATGTTGCGTCTTGGTCAGTTTTCAAGTGATTCATAAGTAATTTGCTATAATCATTAGTAAGATTCTGAAGATTGCAACTTGACTTGTTTCAGGTGACTTAGATATTGTATGGTGCAACTTCTGTGGCGCTCATTTGCATTGCATCTCTAGTGGGAGAGAAGGGGGTAGAATTGCTTCCTTTTGTTGAGCCGTTCACATGGGCCAGGGTCAGCGCTAAACAGTTTATACGTGCATCCTGTCTTAACACCTTCACACCATCTCCATCTTACAGATGGGGACTCTGAAGAGACAAGTCAGTCACGCATGCGGTAAGTGGCCAGGGTGCACTGGCTCAAGTTTTCAGCAGTCCTCTTACTGGCTGTCCTCACCTGACTCTCCAGGAACTTCACTGGGCCCCAGGCACACCCCGGGCATGCTTCAGGAACGTAAAGATCATCACAATGAAGAGCAGAGCTAGCAGAGAGAGTGATACTAAATTCTCAGCTAGCAGCTAACGTGTGGGATGATTTTGTTGAATGTTTTTGTGTTTTGTTTTTTTAATCAGAGTAACCAGGGAGCACAGGGAAATGCTGGTGAAACTGGCCAAGCAGAGCACCAACAAGGCCAAGGATTCCTTGCGGAAGGTTCGTACCAATGCAATGAATAAGCTGAAGAAATCCAAGGACAAGGTCTCAGAGGACACCATTAGGCTCATAGAGAAACAGGTACTGTTGCCAGCAGATGTGGTACTTGTGGGTCTGACCCAGGGAACCACCTGGTCATGTGTGAAGAGAGGAAGACTAAAATAGAATACCCCTGATGCGTTCCTTGACATGATGAGGATTGGCTGAGTCTGTGTTCTAGACTTAGCCCTGGGAATGTGGAGGAAGAGAAGACGCTGTTGGCTCTTCCCGGGGTTCCAGGCTCCATGCTGAATGCTTTCTATCATTTCATTTATCCTTGTTGATACGCAGTTGTGAAAGAGGTCCTGAGGAAACTGAGGTTCGGAACAGCTAAATAACTTGCTCCAGGTCACATGAGGGTCCGCTAGAAATGGATCCCAGAGCAGGCAGACTAACTTCAGAGCTGGACGCTGACGCTCTTGTGTGCATGTGTGGTGGCTTGTCTGGGTGCTGGCAAGTGAGGACTTATCAGTGTTCTTACTGTGCTGAGAGGTGGCACTCGAACAGATTGCAGTGAAGTAGAGCCTGGGGACAGGTTGAATAACACGTGCAGAGGTGTGCTGTGTAAAAGAACATCCTGCAAGTGGGCGATTGCCGCATGGGATGGCTGAGGCTTGGGAGTGGACAACACGGCAGCCAGCTGGGTTGATCAGAGCGGGACTTGGAGACCTGGCTGAGCAGCTGGACCTCCAGCCTGTCCAGACTCTCCCACATTGGCTGTGCAGCTCTGCCAGTTGTTGTGAGCACGCCAGCGCTGCATGATGGACTATCTCACAGCTCAGTGATATACAGGACCAGGCTTTATTTCTTGGTCTCCTTTCTGTGGGTCACCTGGGGAGTTGCTTCAGAGGCTGGGCTCAGTGGGCTTGGCTCCTGGCTCCAGATGTTGGATTGGGTTCAAGTCTCCTTTATCTTCTGGAGTCAATCTTCTGGAGTCAGTAAGTTTCCCAGGACATCTTATTATATCTTGTTTTATCTTTTCTCTTTTTCTCTTCTTCTTCTTCTTTTTTTTTTTTAGGTTTTATTTATTTGTCAGAGAGAGAGAGGGAGCACAAGCAGGGGTAGCAGCAAACAGAGGGAGAAGCAGGCTCTCCGCTGAACAAAGAGCCCAATGCGGGACTCGATCCCAGGACTCTAGGATCATGACCCAAGCTGAAGTCGGGTGGCTTAACTGACTGAGCTACCCAGGCATCCCCCGCAGGACATCTTTTCAACAGCAGATGCTAAGAACATAAGCCCAATCATTCAAGTACATTTGAAGCCCCTCTTGGTACATCACAGGGGCTAAGCCCAGTAGCACCAGGACAGAAAAATATCTAAGTTTGTGGAGGTCTAGGGGAGGGCATGAAGATTTGTTGAACAATGATCGAATCTACCACAGCATTACGATAACTTAAGGAGCTTATTAAAATACAGGTTTCTGGGACCCCACGCCCAGATTGGGGCCCTGCAGATCTGCATTTTTAAATGGTCCCCAGGTGATCCTGATTCAGTAAGTCCCTGGAAAGATTTTTTTTTTCCCAGACAGTGGGGAGTTCCCATCTGTGTTGACGAAAGCGGACTATGGTGGCTGGGTAGAAGACAGATTGTAAGGATCAGGAGGGGAGGCATGGAGGCCAGGGAGGCTGTTGTGGGAATCCATCCAGGAAATGGCGGCCTGAACCTGAGTGGCACTGGTGGAATTAAGATAGAAAGATGAATTTGCCAGTATTTAGGAGATAGAATAATGTTTAGCGTAATACGAAGGGCTTTGCGCAGAGCCTCTACATTCACCACAAAAGCATTATTTTCGGAAGATTGAATGTGAGTGTGGGCAGGCTGGGGAGAAAGGAGGCAGGAGCATGAGCGCTGTTAGAGGGACATCTGGAGGAGGCCGTCAGTGGACTAACTGCTCCCCTTCTCCTGGACCAGCAGTTACTATGCCAGTTGTAGACCAGCCCTAACAATCACCTAGCAAGAAATTTTAGATGGGTGCCTGGGCTCTGCTCCTGCCTCTGCTGATCTTTAGTAGGTCTCCCCAGGAGCGTATACTTTCTAAAAGCTCCCCAGATAAATTTGCAAAAGCAGACACAGATGGTAATTAAGGATCTAGAAGCTTTATGGTGTATTCCTGTGATGGTACCAGAGTTAGATCAGGGTTGTTCTGTACTTGATATCCTGTGACCTTGAGGACATTACTTGACTCCTTGCAGTCTGTTCTGTAGAAAGGGATTTATAATTCTTACCGCAAAGGGTAAGGACGTGCTAGAAGCACCATTAGAGTGTCTGGCAGCTGGACCCTCGGAGCTCCCTTCTTGCCTTCCTTGTGCCCTCCTCTTGCCCTGCACCAGCTAGAAGAGATTCCTAGATTAGTCTGGTCTTCTCTGAGCACCAGTCAGGCCGTGTAGCAGTCTGTCGTTGGCCCCAGCTGGGCCAGCTCCTGGTCCGTCCCCAGGGACTCCATCTCTGCTGTCAACACTTGACATTTCCCGTGCTGCTTTGTGGTAAGCCCGTGGACCTTGGGAAAGTGCCAGGTACTCCTCACTCAACAAGACTGTGCCTCTGCCTCAGGGGCCAGAGCCCACGTTCCCTGGAAAGGGAAGAATGATCAGATGAGCAGTACTCTTGGTCAGACCCGCATGACCAAGACATGGCCAGAAGCCTTCACACGAGCACCTCGCGTTTCACCTTCCTCCTCGGGTTAGATTTGTTTCCTCGGTGCTTATTTCTGTTGATTGTTGTTATTTTTCAAAAGGAAAATAACTTTATTAGTTTTTTTCTGATGCTATGCCGTACATGTTAGTGTAAATTTGTTTTGATTCAGAAGGAAGTAATTGCAATTTCATCACCCAGAGATGACCGCTGTTAACATTCTAGTGCAGACCTACATGCCATCTCTGTGAGGACATGTAATATTACAAGAGATCACAGTGTATGCACATAACGTACCCAGGGCAGTAATCTTTATTATCTAAGACATTATTATTTAAAGATGAGTTCTTACCATCACTGTTAATAACTGCCTTTACTGTCATATATTAAAAGTGGAGTGAGAAAATTTTTAGGAGACAGCCTTGTGCACACTTTATTTTGTTCTTTTTCCCTGACAGGAGACACTAAGCTGGAGTTTTGAGTATGTGGTTTTTGTTTCTGTTTTTTAAATAAGCAAAGCAGGGGGCTGATTGTTGTTTTATCAAATTTTTAAAAATTTATTTGTTTACATTGTTCCTGATTATCCGAGTAATTTATACTTCCTGTAGAAAATGTAGAGAGTTCAGAAGACTGTTTTAAAAAAATGGGGGAAAATTCACACCATAAACCCACATTGCAGAAGCAACTGCATTTTGCAGTATTTTTAACATTTTGCAGTATTTCTGCTTTCCTTCTTTTTTTTTTTAACTACATAGTTTTTAACATGGCTGAATATGTAGTGTGCATATGGTTTTGTACTCGGCTTTTTATTTTCTGTTTAGCATTAAAAACTATTGGCATTTTCTTGTGTCTTAAAAAACTGTCTATGAACAGTCATTTCTGATGGCTGCAAAATAGTCCGTCTTGTGGTTATGCCATAACTCACTTTCATAAGCCTCTTGTTGGACATCATTTGTTTAAACTTTTTTGTTATAAATAAGGTTGCAATGAATATTTTTATACATAAATCTTTGTTGAGATCATTTCCCTAGGATAGAGTCCCAACTGTGGAATTATTGCACAAGGGGAGTGCATATTCTTAAGACTCTTGGTATGTACTGCCTAAATCACTTACAAAGGTTTTTAGAATATGTGAATTTTTTTAAATTTTTATCCTTTCTAATCTATAACATTTGAACCCAGAATTTTTAATGTGAGCTTGAAGTGCTGCTGACCTTAGAAGTATAGCTTTTACTTCTACACACCACAGAAAAGATTAAGTTAGTTTTTATATAAATCTATACAGCCTTTCTAAAGGATAATATAGCAGTATATACCAAATTCCATGTATTTCTGACTAGAGGCTTAAGAATTTATCCAAAATAAATTGTCAAGAAATCTTACCTACAGAGGTGTCTGTTGATGTATTATATATAATAGCAGAAAATTAAAAATTGTATAAATTTCTGACAGTGGGAAAATAAACTGTTTTATATCCATATAGAGGCAGTTTTTAAAATATTTTGCTGGGCTGCCAGTTAAGCATCTGATTCTTGGTTTTGGCTCAGGTTGTGATCTGAGGGTTATGAGATCAAGCCCCATGTTGGGCTCTGCACTAGATGTGGAGTCTGCTTGCGACTCTCTCCCTCTCCCTCTGTACTTCCCTCCATGCTCTCTCTCTCTCAAATCTTTAAAAAAATTTTTTTGCAGGGGCACCTAGGTGACTCAGTTGGTTAAGCATCTGCCTTTGGCTCAGGTTATGATCTGGGGGTCCTGGGATTGAGCCCCATGTCTGGCTCCCTGCTTGGCAGGGAGTCTGCTTCTCCCTCTCCCTCTGCTCCCCACTCATGCTCACTTGTTCTCTCTCTCTCAAATAAATAAGTAAATTCTTTAAAAAAATATTTTGCGGACATGGTAAATTTCTTTTGGAATTGATTTTTTTTTAAAGATTTTATTTATTTATTTGACAGAAAGAGATCACAAGTAGATGGAGAGGCAGGCAGAGAGAGAGAAAGAGAGAGGGAAGCAGGCTCCCCGCTGAGCAGAGAGCCCGATGCGGGACTCGATCCCAGGACCCTGAGATCATGACCTGAGCCGAAGGCAGCAGCTTAACCCACTGAGCCACCCAGGCGCCCTGGAATTGATTTTTTAAAGGTAGGTCGCATAACAGTATTATACTATGACTCGATTTTTGTGATAAAAATTTTCATCTTAAAAGGATTGGCAGCTTAGGAGTGCCTGGCTGGCTCAGTCAGTAGAGCACATCGCTCTTGATCTTGGGGTTGTGAGTTCAAGCCCCATGTTGATTGTAGAGATTACTTAAAAATAAAATCTTAAAAAAAAAAAAAAAAAGATTGACAGCTTCTCTACTTGAGGACGTTAATGGTCATTTGAGGCAATGGGATTATGGACAATTCCAATTATTATTCTTTGTAGGATTTTTTTTAAAATGTTCCCAAATTTTTTTGAGGTCAGATTTTTTAAAAACTCTATTCTAAAAATGTTTCCTTTGGTGTATAAAAATGAAGGCATTGAGTTATAGATTCTATCCCTAGAGTCACGTCTGACACCCCCCCCCCACACACACACCCAACTTCCCATCCTGCAGCCCAGACCAGCTCTGCTGAGGAAGCACCAGGGCCTGCCCACCGGGGATTCTGACATCTGCCGGCCTGCTGTTTCACCTTTGCTTCAGTTTACTATAAATGGGCCTGCTGAGCATTAAAGCGCTTGGCAGAAACACCAGTAGATCTGGCCAAGATCCTTTCACTGCCGCCTTCTTCTGAGAAACGGTGCTGCTCTGCAGTGGAGCTGGGTGCTAGCGGGCTGACGGAGGGAAGGGCTCCTGGCGGTCGGGCAAGCAGGCAGGGAGGCTGGGCTGGCTGAGGCAGTGGGTGTTCTGAGCCAGGCCTCAGGGAGGCGGACTTGCTGCCCGCCTGCCCCTTCCGTGCACTGTGCCTCCCCTTTTCCTGTCTCCGCCTTTCACGTCCCCGAGCCGAGAAAAGAGTGAATGTGATGATGATGATGATGACGACGACGAAGGTGGTGACGAACCGGTCTTTATGAGGCAGATGAAAATGGAAAGGGCCCTTGCTGTGGAGTCAGGCAGGCCTGACTGGTTCAAATCTCAGGTCTTTGACTTCTCGGCTGCGAAGGTGAGCAAATGGCTTCACCTTTTTGAGCTTCTGTCCCCTCATCTGTAAGGTGGGAGGAGGGGTGTGCATCTCCCAGGTTTGGTGCGAGGACCAGAGGACACATATACTTTCAAGTGGCTGGTGTGGTTGTCGGTCCTCGGTCATTGTCCACCCCATCTGTCCCATTCCTTTACCCTCCCTTTGACTTTGAATATGGGCTGGGATTGGCCATTGGAATGACCCTCCCACAGCTTGCCTGGGGTGAGGAAGGACGAGGCCAGGTGCTGGGGACGCCTCACAGGGAGCAGTGGCACCAGACTGGCAGTCGGGGTGTGTGAGTTCCTGGCTCAGTTACGCCACTGACTTTCTAACATGACCTGGGGCAGATTACTTAACATTTACACCTTGGTTTATTCCTCCGTAAAATGGGGATAATGCCCGTCTCACCTCCTAAGGCAGGTTATGTGGGGTTGTTGGATTTGGACAAAACCCCTTTGCATATGCCATGTATGACTGTGCAGCTGCCAGGTAAAATAGTCAAATATTCATAGTTTTTTAAAGGGACATAGTCACAGCATTTCATCGGTTTTGAGGGTTATATGCAATAATGTGTTTAAAGTTTTTAGCCTAGTGCCCGGCACCTAATAATACTCGGTAAGAGGGAGATGTTGGTAAGAGGGAGATGTTGGTGGTGCTGTTCTCGTTGTTTTTTGTTTGATGTTTCTCATCATTTTATTTTATTTTTTTTTAAGATTTTTAATTTTTTTTTAGAGGGAGAGAGTGCATGTACGAGCAGGGGGAGGGGCAGAGGGAGAAAGAGAACCTCCAGCAGACCCCCCTGCTGAGTGCAGAGCCTGAGTCAAGGCTTGATCTCATGACCTTGAGGTCATGACCTGAGCCAAAATCAAGAGTCGGATGCTCAACCAACTGAGCCACCTGGCACCCCATGTTCATCATCATTATTTAAGAAGTCTGATAAAGATGGAGAAGATGAACTTGCTGACAGACTGTCCCCAATGGCACTCTGTGCCTAATTTGGTAGAAAGTTAGTAAATATTTTCATTAATTGATTAATTTGAAGTCAGGAAGTAATAATAAAAATCAGAGTAGCACAAGCAGCATTTGCATAGCAAATAACCAGGTTAAACTCTGCTTGCATAGGCATGAACGCGTTCAGTGCTCACAACTACTCTCTGAGGAAGGGACCGGCATCCCCATTTGATAGATGAGGAAACTGAGATTCAGGAGCTTACACACTGTTACCCCACCAAGAGTTTAACTCAGCACCCACATTATCACAGTGTTAGCCTAGGTACTCTTCCTCCCCCCAGTCCCCATGCCTGTCTCCACACTGCCCTCGCACCATTGTTCCGGAGGAGGCTTGCTGGAGTGAGCGCTGCTGGGCGTCATGCACCTGCCGTGCAAGGCAGCTGCTCTCCATGGGGATGGCAGCATCTTCAGAGCCTGTGGCCCAGTGAGGAGGGACCAAGCAGCCATTTGGAGCCCAGCCGCTCTTCCAGCATGCCCAGCAGCCCCCAAAGCCGTGCCTTCCACCTGCTGCAAAATGTGCAGCTGTTGCAATGGCGAGAGCCTGGTTGTCTCCGTGCCTGGGACCAATTGCTCCAAATCCTTTTTTGTTTACCCTTCCCAGTGCATCTAGTTCCTAGTTCTTGGCCAAGGCCTGTGGTCTGCAAATCAAGATGTCAGGCAGCCCCTGTGCCGCTGAGGACACAGATCCTGGGTACCATACTTCAAGGCTTCCTGTCTTTGGTCTCTTTTAGATATAGGAGGGAAGCAGCAACACTTATTAAATTGTATTGTGTTTTGTTCCTCACTTTTAGTGCATGTTTATTTTTGAAAATTTGGGAAGTATAGAAAAGCACAGAGAACTTTAAAAATTATTTATTTAATAAATATTTATTGAACACTTGCTATACACTAGGTCTTTTGCAAGATATGACAGATGGGGACATGAATAATATATTACCTGTCTTCCCATCCCTAAAAGATAAACACTATTAATATTTTCACATTTCCTTCCATTTTTAAGAGATATGTATTTTTTTACATATCTGATATCATTTCTACTATGTATATGCACAATTTTGTATCCTGCTTTTTCTTTAAAGGTAACATGAGGGGCACCTGTGTGGCTCAGTGGGTTAAAACCTCTGCCTTCGGCTCAGGTCATGATCCCAGGGTCCTGGGATCAAGCCTTGCATTGGGCTCTGCTCAGCGGGGAGCCTGCTTCCTCCTCTCTCTCTCTGCCTGCCTCTCTGCCTACTTGTGATCTCTGTCTGGCAAATAAATAAAATATTTAAAAAAATATATAATGAGCATTTTCCCATGATATTATAAAGAATATCTTGAAACATTATTTCTTTTATTCTGATTACAGAAGCAATCTATACTTGCTGTAAACATTCAAGCATTTCAGAAATATGTACTGGAATGTTACTCATATTTATACCCTTTTGGGCATATGTATTCTACTACTTCCCTGTTCTATCACTTTAGATTTTCTGATTTTTCATTATTCAAAATAAAGCCTAGATAGGGGCACCTGGATGGCACAGTCAGTTAAGCACTGACTCTTGGTTTTGGCCCCATTTGTGATTGGTTTTGGCTTGGGGCATGATCTCAGTCGTGAGATCAGGCTCCATGCTCAATGCGGAGTCTGCCTGAAACTCTCCCTCTGAACCTTCCCCACTCACTCTCTAAAATAAATCTTTTAAAAAAAAAATAAAGCCTAGATAAATATCTTTGCATATAGAACTTTAGAATTTTTTTTCAGATTCCATTCATGTGGTAATTTCCCAGTTGAGAGATTTGGGGGGTTAATAAATGGTATGGACATTTGCATCAATTCTAATTCCTTTCATTGCTATATGAGCTTATTCATTTTACCATAGCTTTCTGGCGTGGAATGTTGTCATTAAAAACTACAACATCAAACTTCATTAACTATGGTAACTGAATTATATCTTGTTTTAATTGGTGTTTCTTCAGTGTCTGTTGAATTTTCCATGTTTGTTAACCAGATGTATTTCTTGTTTTTTCAATACTTCTTTTTTTCCCCGCTTAACTACTACGATCTTGATAGTCTTACCAGTTAGTATGAGGGCTTTACACAGCAGAGTGTCTGAGGTGTAGGAAATTCTAGAGGGTCATTAGGTGACCAACAGGGCTGACTTCTCTGTATTCTATAATAACAGTTAAGAATTTTGGGCTGTGGAATCAGACTACTAGGGATTAAATTTCATCATTGCTACTTTCAGCTGTGTATCCTGACAAGTGCTCTAACTGCCTCAGTTTCCTCATCTGTGAAAAGGGGATAATAATAGTATCTATCTCATGGGGCTGCTGTTGGGAATCAGTAAGAGTGTGCATATAAAGTTCTTAGCACAGTGCCTGGCTGGGACGAAATAACGTGAGATTTTGTCACCATCAATATTTCCCAGGTAACTTTTACATAGTTTTGGAATGTTTGTCCCCCTCCCCTTCTCCAGCCCCAGTTACCGGGCTGTCTCATTCTGTGTTCCTGCAGATCAGCCAAATGGCCGACGACACCGTTGCAGAGCTGGACCGGCATCTGGCAGTGAAGACCAAAGAACTCCTTGGATGAGAGACCCCCCGGGGCAGCAGTACTCTGGAGCCCAGTTCCTGGTGGATCCCATGGGGGGCAGATTGGCCCCTTTCTTCTCTGTCCACACGGAAGGCTGTCATCATGCCGTTATCAGTCTTTGTGAGGCTCAGCCTTCTAGTGCGACACGCTAGACACTCTCGGGCACTCTCTTCCTCCTGTTCCCTGCCCACCCCATTCTGCCCGGGCCCTCTGCCTTGGGAGGCCCTCAGAGAGTACCAGCTGTGACGGGTGGCCTCTACTTAGGGCATTTGCCCTGATGGTGACATTGCCAAGCGACTAGGACTATCAGCGGGCTCACCACCGTCTGTTTCTCATCTCGGGAGCCTCCTTTTCAGTTAGTTGGGCCCCATCCCCGGCTTTGAACTCTGGGCTGACGTGGGCCTTCGCCTGTGACTGTATCCCTTTGCTAGAGGCCTGTTTTTACCAAAAAATAAAATCAAAATCAATTGGAAAGAATAATCACCACAAAGGAATGGATAGTCCAGATTCATGGTCTCTGAGGACTCATGTGCAAAGCCGCCGGAACAGTACTTGTGCCTCTGAGTCATCCTCGCACGCGCTCTTTTCTCTGCCCAGACCGTTGTGCCTCTGCCGGCCTACCTGGCCGGTCCTGGTCAAGGACCAGCTTGGGTATCACCTCCTCTGGAAAGTCTTCCCTTTCCCCCCAGACTGGGACTCCCATTATTGGCTGTCAGCACTGCCCACTGCTTTTATCTGAACGTTCACTAGTCTTTGTGATAATTAGTCTGTATATCTTTATTTTCCTCAGAACTTGGCATAATGCCTAGACCATAGTAGGCATTCAAATGTGCTGTAAATGAATTGTACAAAGTAGCTGCTTAACAAGTACGGCCTGCTTTTCCTTTCTTTCCAGTCATAACACCATCACTCTGTCATTTTCTACTCTTGCCTTTGTCCTCAACATTGACTTGGTACTGAGATAGGTTTCCTGCAGGCCTGCCTGTTGTTGACAGACGAGTGCTTTGTTGTGGCTTATCTTTGGGTACTGGGTAAAGTAAGGGTTTTTTCTTTCTAGTGATATTCTTTTCTTTTTTCTCTTCTCTGCTCTTTTCTTCTCTTTTCATTCTCTTATTCATAACATAGAGCTAGGGACAGTTCTAGGCATCACCTTTGATCTTGGTAAACCTGTGAGATAATGTATTATCTTCATTTTATAAGTAGGAAAACTGAGACTTGACAATATTAGATAACCCCCAAAGTAACAAGCCTAGTAAGTGATAGAGGGTTTCATTATTCATTGTCAGACTCATTTTGCAGAGACCGGGGAGCTCGAGAGAGGTTAAATTTCTTGCCCAGGGTTACATAGCGAGTGGCCGAGCTGGGATTCAGGCTGACGCCTGATCTGAAGCTTGTGTTCTGCCCATGGCATCCTGCAGACTTCATGAACATTCAGTGAGCACCAACTGTGTTTCAGGTACCGTGCGTGCTCCGTGCTGGGCACGCAAGACTGGGTAAGACGTGACCTCTGTCTTGGAGGGGTGCATAGCACGCTGGACTAAGTCGTTAGCCACAGTGTCTCGGGTGGAAGGTAGGAAGCTCATTCCCGTCTTGCCAGATGTCTGCCTTTGGAGTGGAACGACTTGGGCAGCTTGGGGCCTGGCTGCACTCCTTCAAAGCCGCATCCGACTTTTCCTTGCTGTCTGCCTCCTCTCAGATCCTGTCCCTTGCGGGAAGTCTGCTCTTCACCCTCTGCTTGTCCTGGTAGAGCGCAGTGTACACAGCCGGTTGGGGTTCAAGGTCAGAATCAGGTCAAAAATGAAAGAAGCTAACCTAGTCTCCTGCCCCGCTTACCTGTCCTCAGTCCAGCCCCATTCAGCCCCTGAGTAGCCATCGCACGATCAGAAGTCAGGTGGGGGAAGGACAGGGATAGACGCAGCAATCAAGGAGCCGTTTTTGGGGTAAGCCACATGGCGGGGGCATGGCCGAAATCCCCCACTCACAGCAAATGTGCTTCTCAAAGATGCAGGATTTTTTAATAAACAGAGGAAATGATAAATTATGTTGTAACTCCACTCCAAAGGCATTTGGTTCTTAACAGCCAAATCCTCTGTAGTCTTTAAATAAACAAAAACTTATTTGGTGAACAGACGGGGTTGGGGAGGGGTTGGAAAATGAAAGATTTTCTGTACTTGGGTCCCACATGTCAACAATTTCTCTCCTGTGTGTATGTTGGCCAAAGCTGTATATCATGATAAATGAATAAAGGAAAACCCCGAGCCCAGGGCAGTCAGACAGCTCAGCAAATGGCTTTCAGCTGATTGCTGTATTTCAGTTGACATTTATCAAAGAGTTTCTCTGTTCTTCTGTGTCGGGCTGCGGTGGTGGCAGGGACCAGGATGAGACTACCTGCTCAGGTCTGCTGAGTAGTGAGCAATGCTGGGGCAATGCCTTCTCCCTTTCTCCTTCCTTGAACCTCTTTCTTTCACAAGGAAAAGCTGCGGGTGCAAATTCCTACCCTCGCCAGAAGGATTAACCTCCTCCTCCATTCAGCTCACCAGCTTTCCAAGTCCCATGAAACATACAGACCAAAGAGACTTCAAAAACTTTTGTCTTGTTTTTTTTTTTTTTTTTTTTTTTTTTTTTACTTTCTTACATGCTCTTGTGTGTGTGTATGTGTGTTTTAGAAGTTACCAAAGAAACTGAAATATAAAAAGTTAGACCAACTTTCCAATCTTACTCCCCTTTAATGATTAGATGTGTATCCCTCCAGACCTGTATACTTACATAATTTTTAAAAAAGCAGAGGATGAAACAATTCTGTTCATATTGGGAAGCTTGCTTTTTTTTTTTTTTTTCTTTAAACGCAACAACACATGATGGCCACCTACTCATATGTGAACCTGGAGATACAACTCACCCCTTTTTCATGGCAGTGTGCTATTCCATACTATGGATGTACCTTAACTTACTTCACTGCTACCCTTATGATTTATTTTTTAAAGATTTTATTTATTTATTTGACAGCGAGAGACACAGTGAGAGAGGGAACACAAGCAGGGAGAGCGGCAGAGGGAGAAGCAGGGTTTCCACCGAAGCCGGGACCCCAATGTGGGGCTCGATCCCAGGACCCCCAGCCAGCTCATGATCTGAGCCAAAGGCAGACAACGACTAAGCCACCCAGGTGCGCCACCCCCATGATATTTTAAAAAATCATTTTATAGTGGTGCCTGGGTGGTACTGTCGGTTTGGGTGTCTGACTCTTGGTTTCGGCTTAGGTCTTGGTCTCGGAGTCATGGGATTGAACCCTGTGTGGGGCTCCAGGCATGAATCTGCTTGGGCCTCTTTCTCCCTCTTCCTTTGCCTCCTGACCCACCCCCCTCAAATACATAAATGAATCTTGAAAAAATCATTTTACGTGCATTGGAGGATGTTTTCATTTCAAGATGATTTTCCTGCTTTTTGAGAAAAAAGAACCTCTAGTCTAAGTTCATCTGTTTTGGTGAGTTTTACCTACTTTTCCTCAACCTCAGACTAACCTTTACTGCATGCCTACCGTAGAGCAGGTCCCCTGCCTGACCCTTCACATGAGTTACTACAGTTAAACGTCTAAACAGTGTCAGCTGGTGTCACTACTGCTCCTATCTGTTTACATACGAGAAAACCAAGGTTCAGAATGGGCATTCAGCTTGTCAGTGTGAAACTCAGATCTGACTTTGAAGTCGGTCCTTACTCAGTGCACTTCAGTTGGTAAGTCTTCAAGAAAGCTTACTCACAATGCTCTGCTCCAGGCCCGGAAGGTGATAGAAGCAGAAAGCCCCCTCTCATAAAACAATTAACTATTTCTAATAAAGGTGTGTTTTGAAAGCTGCATGGGAGACGGCACACCGTAAACACAGAAGGGATGACGGGGAAGGTTTATGTTGGCATATTTCCACCTCCCACCTGCTGGGCAGACTCCCCTAGAACTTGAAAGAGAACCAGCGGATAATGACAGTAACGACAGAAATCGCGTCGATGGCACGAATAACTGATACTAGCTTGGTCCCTTTCTGTTTTCAAAGTGCTCCTACATCCTCTATCCCCTCGAAAGCATTGAGCGAAGCTTTCTGGTTTCTTTTGCTCTAATACGTGGTCAGTTTCCATGATGTGCACTAAAGGGTATCGTCTCTGTGTGGTGGGGGGAGGGGTGTACAAATTTTGATATGTACACGGGAAATGTACTTTATAGATTCTATTAGGTTTTCTGTATTCTTTTTCGGCCTTTTGGTGTGTTTCAGTCTCCTATTACTAGCATTCATATTGCTTCTTGCACTTCCTGTAATTTCTGCTGGATGCCTTCCTGCGAGTTGTCTGGTGCCCGGAGAGCCTGACTCTGCTCGTCTTCATCTCACTCGATGCTTGCAGTCTGAGTTGGAGTCTGTCCTCTATCAAGCACCCAGCCCCCACTTGCTTCTTGTTTACATTTGCTTGGTGTAGCTTTCCCATTCCTTTACCTGTAGGTTTCTTTTTTCTTTTATTTTTTTTTTTAAAGATTTTATTTATTTATTTCACAGATAGAGATCACAAGCAGGCAGAGAGGCAGGCAGAGAGAGAGAGGAGGAAGCAGGCTCCCTGCTGAGCAGAGAGCCCGATGCTGGGCTGATCCCAGAACCCTGAGATCATGACCTGAGCTGAAGGCAGAGGCTTAACCCAACTGAGCCACCCAGGTGCCCCTACCTGTAGGTTTCTAAATGACTGTTCTAGGCGTGGTTTCTGTTTTAGAGCTGGGTTTTGTTCTGTAATCCATTTGGAAGCTTCTTTAGAAAATGACCTCTATCTTTAATTGTGACAAAATATCCGTAACCTTTGCCGCCTTAACCATTTGTAAGCATGCAGTTCAGCAAGAGCACGTACATTCACATCATACAAGAAGGAGGCCTCCAGAACTCTCTTAGTGTTTGTGTCTGGCTTCTTTCACTCGGCACAGCTTCCTCCAGGTTCATCCACATCGTAGCAGGTGTCAGAATGTCTTTCCTTTTTGAGGCTGAATAGTGTTCCATTGCATGTTTGTATGAAACTCTGTTTCTTTTAGGAGGTGACCAAACTCATGCACATGTACTGATAATCCTGAAATGTTAAGTAGAAGCCTACAGTTACTCTTCTTTTTTTTTTTTGCATTAGGTATTAGTGCTAGGTGGTTGGGTGTCTGAACCCTTAGGAGATAAGCGGCTAGGTGTTAGGTTGAGAAGGGTTGCCTCTGCACAGAGAAGGTCTCACTGCTTGAGTGAACAAACTCAAGTGAACTGCTTTGAAGGAACAAAGAAGCGGCAATCCCTGTCTCTCATATTTCTCTGTTTTGGTCTTTGCTTTAATTGGTCACGTGCTGTCAGGTTAGCTCAAGCTCAGACATAGGCTTGGTCACCCCACTCTCCTGCTCCACACCCCTCAATGGCTCCCAGTTGACGCCGAATTGTGTGCAGACTTCACCTAGCGTGCGGTAACTTCTGCCATCTAAGCCTCCGTAGCTCTTCAGTTGTGGTTCGCCTCTCACATCTACCCTAAGGCAACTAGTGCTTAAGCTCAATGCTGTTATTACCTTCTCTGAATTTTTGTGCCGCTTTCTTTCCCCTCCATGTCTTGTCTCAGGCTGTTTGCCTGCTCGGCGCTGCCTTAGATCACTGCCCTGCCCAAGAGGCAAAATTTTTCTAGCCTTCTCAGCTCCTTCTGGTCCTAATCCTTACACTCATTCATTTCTCTGTCTTGATGTTTCTCCTGACCCCTAATGCGTGTGCGCCCATTGACCTGTGTATGCCTCAAGCGCCCCAAACTCAGCCCACCCCCTCCGGAATACATGTGCCCACCAGGCCCGCTGGCTGTCCCACGCTGCCTCTCGGGAATGCCTTCGCTGTCCACCCGGGTGCCAAGCCAAGACACTGGGAGCCACCCGCACCTCCCTGTCCCTCAGGCTCTCATCCAGGAGGTCACCAGGTCCCATCAGTTCTACCTTCAAAGCGTTCTCCTTTCCGGGCACATCCTGGAGTGGTACGCACCGGGGAACATTAAGCGTCAAATGTTTCAGGCTGGCCTCGCCCTGTGTCTGGCCTTCCTCAGAGGCAGACCACCACCAGCACAAGACAGCCTCGTGTGAATCCCTGGAAAGAACATTGCCTGTTCTTCTCCTCCGTGCATCCCCTGCCCAGGACAGTGCTTGGCTCGGAGCAGCTGTTAAGGAAATGTTTGTCCAATTGTAATGGGCCTGCCTGGCCTTGAATACAAATGAAGTTAATTTACATCAATAACCCAAAGTTTCCCTAATTACTCTCACCTGTTTGCTCAGACCTCCAACCTCATCCGCTGAGTCAGCCTCCAGGATTTCTGGGCATCTGAAGGCTGCCTCCCATGGTGTCCATGGTCACTGGCGTCCACCCTGCTCCTCTCCTGTCCAGGGTCCCCCTTGCTCGCCTCTGCAGTCATGAATGCCACCTGAAGCTTCGCCTTTGCTCCCTCTGGGAGTGCCCATGTCCGTGACTGGAATGCTGGCTCCTGGGCTTGGGGTGCCTGAACAAGCTGGGTGGGTTCCTGAAGAGGCAGGGTGCCGTGCCACCCTCGGCCCCGCAGAGCAGCCTTGCTGGGGTCCCAGGCCGGTATTCCCCGTGACATTCGGCTCTCAGCCTGACCACCTCGCCTCCACCCTGGGGTGGGGGGGTACATGTGCCTCCTCTCCCAGGCTCTAGCCTCGGCCCAAATTACCCCCCTCCACTTTGTGATAATAATACTAATCGTGGCTAACAGTCCTGGACCTTTCCTGTGCGTGAGGCTAGTTGTTCTATAATAACTAGGAAGCTAGTTATTATTTTTGCTCATTTTACAAATGAGGAAAGTGAAGCACAGCAAGGGGTTAAATTGTTCAGAGACACATAGGACCAGAGGAAGGCACAGAATGCAGGGGTCTGGTGTCTGCCCTCCCCACACCCCCAGCCAGGCAGCCTCCGGAAGTTCTGTCAATGAAGAGACCAGAGGGGCCCCATGGGATGAGGGAGTGGCCAACTGGCCAAGAGCTAAGGGTCCTGTCCCAGCTTTGCCTTTTCTACCCAAAGCAAAAGTCACTCCGTTTTCCCATGGGTCCAGTGAGGGGCTTGCACAAGAGCAGTGGTTTCTGACTGGACGGGTCCCTGACAATAGCGTCATGCATTTGGGGCAGAATAAGTAAAATACACATAATGTTGCAAATGTTTTCATAAAATTATATTGATTTCACTTAAAGGACTATTCTATTACTGTTAGATCTTGCTTTTGCTGCTTTCACTGCTGGTCTTAAAGTGTTCTTTATATTACAGAATGAGAAGAAGTTGGTGATTCTAGAAAAAAAAAATCCCATTTAGAAAGATAAACACCCTCTATTGGTCACCTCGGGTTTTGTGGGTTTTTTTTTTTTTCTTTTGGCTTTGTTTTGTTTTTAACCTAACAGATGCATGAATCCCGAAGTCTGCTAGCTACGGGATGTCACGCCTACTCCTAGCACTGCTGTCCTGACACCATCACCCAAGGGAAGCCGGAGCGGTAACCAGGGAACAAGGCAACAGAGGGAAACTCCAACCAGTGTGGGTGTCAGGGACCCAGTGGGTGAGCAGGCAGTGGGGTTGGAAACAGGACAATAGTCAATCAGGAAGGTTCAGAGACCCACGGGAGGAGGGACAGCTAGGGAGAGGTGAGTCGGAGAGAGGAGAGAGACAGACATGAGACAAACAGAGAGGGAGAGACAGAGAGATGCACAAAGGCCAGAGGGAGGGAGAAAGAGGCAGAATCAGAGAGACAAAGAGAGACACACAACACAGTCAGCAGGTAGTGACAGATGAGAGACGGAGACAAAGACGGAAAGAAACAGAGGGTTAAGAATGAGGCGATCATCCTGAAGAGATTTTCCAAGACCCCCAGAGAGAGACACGGAGATAGAGACACAGAGGGAGATAAATACACGCGAAGAGAGAAAGCAGCAGAAATCCAGGGAGAGAAACACAGTTAAGGGAGAGAGAAGAAGAAAGGAAGAGAAAAGAAAGAGAACAGAAAATCGGGAAGAGACGTGCAGAGAGCGGAGACGGAGTGAGGCAGAGGGAGGCGAGGGGGCGAGCGCGCTAGGAGCTGGTGGAGGTGGAGGCCGCAGCGGGCCCGCGGGCAGGGTGGGGGTGGAGGAAGGGGCAGCAGCAGCCTGGGCCAGGGCTGCAGGGACCAGATAAGGGCGCCTGCCAAAGGAAAGCGGGGAAGGAAAGACGTTTACAAATCCCCCAGGGTAGAAAGCCGGGGAGGCTGCCCCAGGCCCAGAGAACAATGGGTACTTGACTTCAGTGGGTCATTAATGAGACAATTAATGGAAAGAGTAACAGAGGCCTCCCTAGGGAGGACTTGGAGGGTGGATAAGTGGAATTATTGTGGAGGGCGGTTCTAAGGGGGGGGGGGGTCTGTCCCCACACTCCCAGATGGCCAGCATGCCAGCAGTGGATTCCTGGCCTGGGGCTTGAGGCCTCCCTCAGCACCCCCACACATGGCTGGTGCTCCCTCCACCCTGGACTCCTGCCAGCCCCCCAGATGCGCCCCCCCACTTTTCCCATCCTTGAGCCTTTGCTGCCGCTGCTTCCTCTACCTGAAATGCCTCCCTGGATGACCTCGATCCGTGGAAACCCGACTGAGTCCAGGAGTACATAAGCACGGTGCATCCGTGGGATGCCGTGTGGGGAGCCCCAGCCATGTGTTTGAACCAGAGAGCCCCCGAAACATAACGGGCAGTGGAAAAAGCAAACAGAGTCGCAGAGGCAGTGTGACACCCCTTATGTAAACTGGAATGACACGAAGTAATTAAAAAAAATTATTCCTGACCCTATTTTGCACTATAAATTAATTATTTTAGAGGCAGAGTTGTGAAGGGATATTTACCAAATTCATAATGGAAATTGCCACTGGGGACAAAGGGAAGAACTTAAAGTTACCGGAAAGTCATTTCATGTATGTGGATCAAAATGAAAACTTGGCCAAGTGTTAACTTGGGGTTGTGAAAATAGAAGTGGTTATTCCTTTGTTTTCTTGTTTTGTTTCAATTTTTTTTCCTCCAGAGAGAGAAAGAGACACATCTTAGCTATCCTTCAGACCCAGCTCAATGCCACTTCCTACAGGAAGCCTTCCGGGAATCTACTTATCAGTCAGAGGTGGTCTCCCTTTTCCCTGATCTCAGTCTCTCAGGGCTCAAAGCACTTTCCGTCTTGTGTTGCCTTTGGCGGTGTTCATGGACTGTCTTTCCCATTGGATAGGAGACCTGGGGGACAGGGACTTCCAGTATAGGACCAGCACAGAGGCAGCTCCCAGGGATGTCTGTGAGACTGGATTTAGCTCTCCCATCTACCACCTGAGGAGGCAAACCACCAAGGCTCTGATGACTTCTTAGATCCAATATCCATAATCAATTTTAGGGAGAGAGGAGTGGGTTCCTGAAAGTCAAAGCATTCCTTCTAGAATGGGGATCTAGGGGGTGGTAGCTTCTATTCAAAAATGTTTGGGAGGTCTTGTTTGCTGTGACCAGGAAATCCCCTGATCCTAGCTAGTGTTGGGGGGCACCATTGCTACAAAGCCTAAAGCTGGGGTGGGGGGGCGTCCCATCTCTGCCCTCTCTAGTGAGGCCCAGGTGTTTGGCTCCTCCCACCAAATCCACCTGTTAAAAGAATCCCTGAATTCCGCTGACCCCCAGTGAATCCCAGCTGTAGCAGAGGCCGAAGGAGGAAGATGGAGGAGTCTTGCTCTGCCATCCAGGCAGGTGTGGCCCAACCCTAACCCCCAGTCCCACCTCCTGAGCACTTAGTCCGTGCTCTGCCCCGAGCTACAGGGTCTAACTTGATTCTCAGACCCCTTGTGTTACCGATGAGGACTCAGAGAGTCTAAATGACTTGCTCGAGGTCACAGGATGGCCCTGAGTGTTGGAACTGGGACTCCAGCTTGACCTGTGAGGTGGGGGTGTGTGTGTGTGGTGTGGGCAGTGGGGATGCATAGCTCTCCCTATGCAACTTCCTCCCCGCCCCCCCCCGCCTTTGTTTGTTTTTGAAGGGTAGTTTCCTGGAATTCCATTGTAAGGGGGGGTCTAGTGTGGGCAGCAGCCCAGAAGGAGCCTTGTGTGCCAGTCGAAACCCTGCCCCCCTCCACCCCCGGGAAGGAGGCAGCAGCTGGGCGGAGACCAAGGCACAGAGAGGGTAGAGCACATTCATTCACAGCAGAACAAGTGAGTGGCTGGGCCGGGAGCTCCCCTGGCTCCCATAAAGCAGGGCAGACCTCACCTCAGGACCTTCATTCCACTGGACTTTGTCCTCTTGGAGTGCCTTCAGGGGACCTAGAGCTGCAGACTTTGGGGAACAAGGAGGGAACCAAGAGATCATCTCGAGAGGCTCTCTCTTTGTACTGATGAGTTTAAGGCCTAAAGAAGGCCAATGACTCACAAGGCCTTTTTGATGTCAGGAAGTCCAGGCCAAAAAAAGCAGCCTTATGAGGCACAGAATCCCTCCAATTCTCAGAAGCTACTGACTCCAGCTTTAGAACCGTTTTAATAATCGGTCACCTGGTAGGCAAACCCAGAGCAGTTTGGAAACTGTAGATTAGCACATGGGGAAGGGCTGGAAGGCTGAATGAATGAATGCTTGCATGAATGAATGAATGAATGATAATGAATTTGCCTCCCACCGGGGGTCCCTTCTTCTGCTCCGTATTTTGCTGTCAGATTCATCATCTTAAAACAGCTTTTGGCACGACCTGGCCTTGCTCAGAGGCCCCCCGGGATCTTGCATCGCCAGGGTATGTGAACAGCCCCTCGCCCAGGTGTGTTCCTTCAGAGCTGCCCCCTGACCGGTTCTCCATACAGTGACAAAATGCAAGTCATGCTGCTCCCTGCCACAGGCTCCGGGTCATCTCCAGGAAAAAAACCCAGCAGGCTCTTAATTGCGAGGTGTGACTTGGACTGTATTTCCAGCCCCATGTCCCACCAGGCTCTCCCTTGCTCTGGCTCCAGCCGGCTCTGGCTCTGACCTCCTTTGGGTCCCCGCAGATGCTGGTTACTCTGGGGACTGCACATGCCATTCCCTCTGTGGAGGGCACTCCAGACCCAGCCCTGCCTGGATCGCTCCTGTCCATCCTTAAGCTCCCTGTCCATCCTTAAGATTGCCACCTCATTTCCCTGCTTCCTGGCAGCCTTCCCTGCCCTCCCCCAGCTGGGAACCGTCTGCTGTTCCTCCAGCCACTGGACGGAACCAGCCCCCCCCCGGGGTCCCATTTGGTTATAGGTAAACGTCTTCAGTGTGTGCCTTCTGCCCCGACTGGGAGCACCAGAGGGCAGGGACTGCCTTACTCGTCACGCACTGTGTAGGCAACAAGTATTTGTGGAGAGACTGAGTACACACGTTTGGCTGCCCACTGAACTGACTTACTTGTTCACCATTCAGGAGCATCTACTGAGTGTCAAGCCCAGTTCTCCACATTCCAGTGGTGAACAAACTCCAGTAAAGTCCTTGCCCTCACAGAGCTCAGAGTCTACTAGAAGAGGCAGATGGTTTTAAACAGATGGAGGAATAACAATGCCAGGCAGAGCTAAGTGCTAAGAAGGAAAACAAAGCAGGGGTGAGGGGTGGAGCATCGTGTGTTAAACAGTTTGGTGGGAGTTGCCAGTGTCTTGGGAGCAGTCAGGGAATGCTGCATGGAGGAGGTGACATTTTGGTAATGAGCCAGGGCTCCCGAGAAACATAGACCCTCTCCCCAACTCAGGCTGGTGGGGCGCTAGGGGTGTCCAGGTGTGACAGTCCCAGAGACCCAAACCCTCTCTGCCTTCCAGGGCAGGAGCGAGGAACCCATACGGGGCCTCTGGCCAGGCTTCAGAGGTGGGTGAAAGCCCGAAGCCGCTCTTCACAACCGCCGTGATTGGGCTCCTTCTGCGTGGCAAGAGGCGGCGACTGCTTTGTGCACGGAGGACTCGGCTGATTGTGGCCTGGCGATTGGCACCCACAGACCGTGGCCGCCAGGCTTTACCTCGCACCCTCAGCGCCGCTGCGTGCCGTGCGCAGCGCGCCAGCCCAATCTCGCCTCCTATATTCAGAGTTGATTAGACGCTATTTCTGCCTGGATTTTCAGAAGGCTCAAGAGCTTTTTTAATCACTACAGTGGCTCATTACGGTTTTGCAGTGACACTCATGTCCTTCAGTTCTCTTCTCAGATTAGATTCTATAGTCAGATGAATATTGGATGATTTCATTACATACAAATGCAATCAACAGTTTTGCATAAATTTCTTCTCTTTTCTTGAGTTTCAATTGACCCCAGCACCCATGGTGGCAGGCACGATCCACATGCAAATGAGCTGGGTTTGCAGCCAGAGAGGCGCCCGGAGGAGGCGGGCACTTGCACCAGCCCAGGGAGGGAGCAGGCCTTGATTGCTCAGGCTTTGGGAACGGGGCCCTGGCAGAGGGGGTGCCGCCCCAGGGGGCAGGGCATCTCCCTTCAGGATGATGTTCCTGTAGGTGAACTAGACGCGAGGATGCTCAGAGGCAGGCCTTCTGGGCAGAGAATGGGATGTGGCGTTATAACCCAGGCAGGTGGGCCCCTAGGGGTGTGCTCAGGACGCTTGGGGACCGAGAGGCTCCTTAGCAACTGGTGGGGACACAGTTCACGGGGTTTAATGACCCTAGGGCCTCAGCAGAGCATTCCGGCTGAACGGTAGCTCTGCCCCCAACGGATGCAATGGTTATTATTATTATTGCCTTCATAGTCCTCGTTGTGGGCTTGGCTACAGCCCACAAAACTCAAAAGGCAGGTGGGAAAGTTTGGAGGCCAGGCAGCGGTCCTTCACTACTTCCTTGATTTCTTACGCTGTGTTTTTTGGGTGGAGAGGCGGGGTGTTTTGAAAATTGGGTCTCGGAAAGCTCCTGATCCCTTATGTGTCTGGTGATGAAATCCTTTCCACCACATTCCTGCGGAGAGGAGAGGGATAGCAGTTCTCACTAGTTCTCCCCGGGGATGAAGAGCAACTCCCCCACCCCCCACCCCTCACCCCCACCCCCACAATGAGCCTCTTCCAGCTTCCTTGGCTCCCTGCTGCCCAGGTGCTGTCCATGAACATGAACTCTCCCAACCTTGACCCTGTGCTCCCTTGGGACACCCCCTGAGGGGGCACTGGGGACTGTGTTCTGCCAAGTCACCTTTTCTACGGCTGGTCTTTTTGATTCCTGCAGCTTCTCCCCGGAGGTGGCCTCCAGCCTGCCATCTGGGTCTGTCCTCCAGATGCTCTCGGGGACATTCAGAGTGCAGACCTGGGCTCAATACCAGGCACGAGGCTGGAGCGTGATGTGGGGAGTAAGCTGTGTGTGGTCAGGAGGCCAGGGCTGACGGCTGTGCACTTCCAGGGGGGGTGGGAGGTGAGGCCCAGGATGGGGACGTTACACCTGAGGATCTGCCAGCACAGGGGTCTGTGCGTCCCAAACCTCATCTCCTTCAGGTGGTTCCTTATTCATCTCTGGGCAAGTGAGGCTAAAATACTTGGTTAGTGAAGGAGAGTGAAGAAGGCATGGTCAGAGGGTTCAAATATCAAGAAGCCAGCAGCTCGGCTCAGAATGATCAGGGAAGGCTTCCTGGAGGGGGCTGGGCACAGACTCTGAGAATAGGCAGAGGAGGCAGAGGTGTGGCTGAGGCAGTCCTGCTGGAGTTGGAGATGGGATGGGGGCTGTCAGACAGGGTAATACCAGGGCACCTGGGCTACGGGCTCTTGACCTGGACCTACCTTTTGCTGGGATCCCATTCTTCAGCAGCACCAGGTGCAGCTCGAGCTTCCTTCTTGACTGTCCTCAGGACAGTGGGAAGGCCAGGTTTCTGGGGACTGTAGCCCCAAGCCCCGTTCCCTCCTCTGTGACTCTCTTGCCACAGGACTTTGGCCAAGATGGCTCCCTTTTCTGATGCTGGCACCACCACCTGTGGAAGGGAACTAACATTGCTCACAGGCACAGCGGGAGGTCAGAGGCCATAGACCGCCCCCCCCCAACGCCTCGTTCACATTCTCATCAATGTCTGCTCTCCCTCTGTCCCGCAGGACCCTTTGTCCCCGGGGTCAGGCTCAGACCCCCATTTCAGAGCATAAAGAATCAAAAGACGGGATGTCAGACCGAAATCAGACTGACCCCACCTTGCTGTGTGATCTTGAGCAAATCACTTCCACTCTGTATGGTTTTATCCTCTGTGAAATGAGGGTTCTAGTATAAGCCCGGAGTCCCTTATTCAGGTGTGAAGTCAGAGGGTTTCCGAACTTCCCCGAGAATAAAGTCTAGTAGAGAACATAACCCATACATTGTACCACCACCCGGTGGGGTCTGGGTCATTTCTTAAATCAAATTCATATTTTTTTCCCAACAAAACATGAATATTTTCCAATTTCCCATTTCCCAAACCAGGCAGGGAAATGAACAAAAGTAACTTCTGCTTGGTTCAAGTCACTTGGGCACCACACAGTTTGTCTCCAAATCCGTGTAAAAACCTTTTGGTCATTGAAGCTTTGGGGATTTCAGCATTTTGAGGAAGGGATCGTGGGCCTGGAGTGTTTGCCTCCCTCGTGGGGGCTGATGTGGTTAAGCTGAGTTACTATGCATGAGGCATTCAGAACTGTGCAACTACTTAAAATATTCCCATGTGGTATGCAGGGGGTCCCTCCAGCGTGGTCCCCCCCCACCCTACGGCTCCTGGAGCCTCGGGGAGAAGTGCCAGCAATTTTAAGGAGGGCCCTTTATGATTGGGGCCCTGGCGACCTCTGTTCCCCCACCCCCGTCTTCCCTCTGCCCTGCACACCCGAAGCTTGAACTTCATTATCTTTTTTTTCCAGTTCCTCACACACACCAGGCTCTCACTCTCTCCAGAGTGTTGCACTTGCATGTTTTCTGCTTCAAATACTTCCATCCCCAACCCCCACCTCGCCTTTTTAAAAGTTTATTTATTTAAGTAATCTTTACACCCGACATGTGGCATGAACTCATGACCCGAGATCAAGAGTCATATGCTCTCCTGACTGAGCCAGCCAGGGGCACACCGCAACCGCCACCCCCCCCAACTCCCACCTTTTAAAGTTTATTTATTTTTTAGTAAATCTCTTCACCCAGCATGGGGCTCGAACTCATGACCCTGAGATCAAGAGAGACATGCCAGGCGCCCTAGCCCAACCCCGTTTCTTAACTCTGTGTCCTCCTATAGGTCTCCTGGCCTCCCTTGAGCATCAACCGAGCACTAGGAAAGCTGCCGGGCTTCCCGGCTAGACTGTGATGTCTGGGAAAGCAGCGGTCACAGCCACATTCCTTTCCGGCACACAGTCAGTGTCGAATGAAGTTACGTCTTCACCTTGGCCTTTAGCCTTGGCCACTAGCTCAGGAATTGGACACATGTTTTGTTTTTCTTTTCTTTTTGAAAAGATCTAATTAATTAATTAATTAATTAATTTGACAGCAAGAGAGAACACAAGCAGGGGGAGTGAGTGAGGGAGAAGCAGGCTCCCGGCTGAACAGGGAGCCAGATGCTGGGCTTGATCCCAGCACCCTGGGATCATGACCTGAGCCAAAGGCAGACCCTTAATGACTGAGCCACCCAGGCGCCCTTGGACCCATGTTTGTTGAATGAATACATGAAACAAGGAAGATCACGCTCCCGTTTTGCACCGTGGGAGAAAAGTCTTCGAACACTCTCCCCTCCCTCTCCCTTCAAATTCCTTAAGTGATTTTTTGGAAAAGGGAACTAGTCCTTGCAGGGGAGCCCAGAGGAGGGTACTTCCAGGATTGCAGGGCCGAAGGGAGGTGGCTTCAGGACATTAGGCAGACACTCCTCGTCCTGGGTTGGTAGAGGCCTCTGGGGTCTGGGGAGCAGGGGGCAGAGCGAAGGGGGGCCTCCAGCACTCCAGAGCAATTGCTATAAAATAAACTCCATAATCAGGTAAATGCAGTCGTGCTGGGGGATGGTTCCCGTGCAGCTGCGGCCAGCCCGGCCGGAGGGGACCTGTCTAATCTCAAAGTAATGAAAACGTGGGTCCAATTACGATGGAGGGCCGAGGCTTGGGCCATGGCCGGAGTTTGGGAGCTGGGCCCCTGGCAGCGGAATTAGAACATTTAAGCTGTCAGGCTGAATCCGGGAGAGGCCTGATTACCTGGTCCGCCAAGGGGCCGCTTTGGTTTGGTGTCGACTATAATTTCCTGGCCGCCAGCCATGAAGCCATGGGCCACCTTCTCTCCCCTGCGATGGGGGTCCAGGCCCTGTCTTTCCGACCTCCACTGTGCCCCCGACCCAGACCGGCCCAGAGGGGCTGACCTGGGCCTCCCAAGCTGCCCACGTGGGGCAGAAAGGGAAACAGGTACACGAGTGACACAGGCTGATTATGTGTAATATGTAGACATAGGTTATGGGCAGTGTATACCCTGGCCACTTGTGAATGACACATACATAGGAGGTCTATGTGTACACGTGGTATAGATATACTGAACATGTGTAAATGGTGTAAGACTTGTATTCACGTGGATTATGGGCAGCTGGTTTAGCAATGAGGTGTGCGAGTAAGTCATACCTTCGGCTCTGGGTGCAGGGTATCTGCTTGTGGACACATTGTACGGATGCAGATGGTAGGTAGTGTGTGTTCACAGTCATGTGTGCCCATCTATAAGGGCCATGAGAGCAGGGATCAAGTCTGCCTTGCCGCCTGCTGTGTCCCCAGCACCTAGATACCTAGATGGGTGCCTGGCTTTGTGGATGGAACTTGATCATATAAATGTTGAATGAATTCATATCTATACCATGGGAGCTATGTGATACAAGCATATGGAGTCTGCATGGTATGGGCTGTGTGTGTGTGCATGTGTGTGTGTGTGCATGCGTGTGTGTGTGTGTGTGTGTGGTGTCTCTGCCGTGTAATATGGAAGCACCAGCAGGAGAATATTTCATGGGCCTGAACTGTATGGTCCCATAGACCTGTGCCTGATGTTTGTCTCCTCCACTTACACACTGTGTGACCCCAGGCAAGTCATTTAACTTCGCTGAGCCTCATTTTTCCCCTCTCCAAAATGGATACAGATAGTGCTGGGTAACTTTTATTGAACACTTGCTGTGTGCCTGGTATGGTGCTATACGGTTCTCCTGCGTTATTTTCTTACTGGCTTTTCCCAATAACCTTTGAAGGATGACTGTTGCCTCCACCTTACAGACGGGGAAACCGAGGCTTTTGGAGGTGACATAGTGGGGTAGCCAGGACTCAAAGCCAGGGCATCCTGATCCTGTGTGAGCTTTGAATGGCTAGGCTAAACAGGTGGTACCTGTCACACAGAGTTGCCTTAAGGATTGAATGAAATACTCCAACTTCAGCACCTATGACCCTGCTGCGCATAGTGAGTGCTCTGTAAACATTATTACGATTATTGGCACGTGGCCGTGTAAACGGGATGTATAAAATAGGTACAGGGAATACGTGGGAAATGTACATATGGTATGTTTGTATGAGCAAGAGAGGCCCGTGTAGGTATGCTTGTGTGTGTAGAGGGTAGGCACCCATTTTTCTGATACGTGTACTTGGGTATATGCACATGTGACTTACGTTACATAATGGACACAAGACATGAAAATATATGTGTTATGGTGTTACCATATGGGCGAAACACCCTATACTTGAGGTATGGCATCTGTGAGCCTGACACAGAGCTCTGTACTTGAAGACTATATGGAAATGGGGGTGATGGTGGGTATGGGAGATGCAGGCATGGTCATCAACGTGCACATCTGGGCATGCACGGGGGTGACAGGCAGGTAGTGGCTATGTGTACTGTACATGTACAATGCACTGCCTGTGGACTGGTGGGTACTCCTACATGTGTGGGCACGCTGATGTACACAGTGTATACGTTTGTGCAGTGCATCTACTTGGGGGGTGTTGCATATCCTCTCTGAGAGGTATATATTTGGGATGCGTGTCCTGTGGGTCTTTGTTCAAATGCCACCTCAGTTAAAATATCCAAAAGCACCCTACTTAAAACAGACCTCATTTCCCTTCATTTTTGTTGAAAAAAGGATCACTTTTAAATATACTGTGTGATTCAGGAATTTGGGGTGTTTTCCCCCCTCTCTAGAACGTTAGCTTCACGAGGCCCCGGGGCTTTGCTGACCCTTGTCCACCACGGAGGCCCCAGGGCCTCGCCCAGAGCCGGGCGCGCTGGAGATGTTCAGTTGAATCGACAAGGGGACGTCGGTGCGCCCGGAGCGCAGCCCGGGGCCGGGCGTGTGCAGGATGGAGCCGCGACCTGGGCGCGGAGCGCAGCCGGGTGGCCGAGACGGAGGGATGGCCCGGCCACCCCCGGCGAGTGCGCGCTGGGCGCACGTGTCGTTGACGGACGCGCCCGGCTGCGGCTCGGGGCCAGCGCGGCTCCCCTCCGCCCCCGCCCGCGGCCCTCGCCGGGCCCTGCAGTCTCCCGGGGCGCGACCCCGTGTCCCAGCGCAGTCGGCCGGGGCTCCGGCCCATTTCCCGGCGGCCGCAGGGCGGGGCGGGAGCGGGGCCGCGGCCGGGCCGGGCGGCAGGAAGCGGCGCATTGTTCGCGGCCCGCGGCCCCGGGCAGGGAGTTCCCGGCCCCCGCACGGACATAAAAGGAGAAAGCAGCGCCCGCGGAGCGGCCGGCCGGCCGGCGGCCCCGCGCTCCGCTGACCCCGGCATCCGCTCCGGGCCCGCAGCCCGGGAAGGAGGTACGCGCCCCGCCCCTGCGGCCCGCAGGCCCGGGTTCGAATCCCGGCTCGCCGCCTCCCGAGCCTGCTTTCCCTCCTGGTAAATGAACACCCGCCGCTGGAAGCCTACCTCCGGCCCCGCCCCCTCCCGCTCGCTTGTCACGAGAAAAACCCAACCTTGTGCTGCAGTCCCCGAGAAGAAAAGGTACATTAGTGGAACTCAGACTGCAGGGGGAATGCTTTACCCAACAGGGGAAAACTCACCCGTGTAGCTTGGGTGGCACCCCCTTGTGCAAATGGGGCTGCTTGGGACAGGAGCCCGAGGAAAACCTTTTTCAGGGTGGAGCTTTGCAGGCGCCAGTGTGGGTGGGGAAACTGAGGGCTGGAAGGGCACGTCTTGCTCAAGGTCATCAATCACAAAAACCCGCATCAAGTAGATGTTACAAATCCAGAGTCTTTCTCCGGGTGCGTAGAAGTATGACCATTTTTGTGGTTGTTATTGATCGCAAATGTGACCCAGTGAACACCGTGCACTGGTGTGTATCTTTTCCAAACCGGCTTTAGGCTCCTTACTCATCTGACCCTCACATCCCGTCTGGAAGGGGGCATGAGTTAACCGAGGCCCAGAGGTACAGTGCTTTGCCCAAGCAAGTTGGGGAAGGTTGGAGGTGGGGGTAGCATGCCCTTGGTCTGTTTTATCTGTTAATCCCAGCAACTCTGGCACCATAATCTTGGGTGGGGATGTATTTGCTGGAGGGTTAAGATCTAATCAACGCAGGAAAAAGTAAGGGTTTAGCAACCCCACCCCATTCCAGCCCACCCCAGCCCAGCCCACAGCACTGAGCTTTGCCCTCCAGACTTGGACGGTACTCTTGCCTGGCTGGGAAGGGAAAGGTGGAATTGTCATCATTTCCACGGGAGCCCAGAGAGGTTAAGTGACTTGCACCAGGTCACACAGCAAAATGGCTATGAAGCAGAGGCTCTCCACCACAGCTTGACCTCTCCAGGGAGAACCCCTCCCTGAATCCTTAAATCTGGGGGGGACCTGTCCCAGGGTGCCTTCACCGCTGGGCCAGGAGATTCTGATTACGGAGAAGCGGCTTTCCCTCTACCCCTGCCCCCGCTCAGCCCTGGAACCCTACACCGGGGGTAATTGACATCAGATGCGGCTGTGACCCAAGGAATGCTCCCCAGGAACCTGGAAGCATTTATTGTCTGGAAGAGAATCCAGGGCCCACTCTAGGCTGCCCTCCCTCCCTGGCTGTCTCCTCCCCAGGCAGCTAAAGGTGGATAGGGGCCCTGAGGAGGCTCTGGTGCTGCCCGGGGGTTACCGCCGCTGGCCCTGATGAATGCAACTGCTGAAAGCGCCTTCCTGGCTTCCTCCTTCCTGGGGATACGGTTACAGGGGGCCAGACTTCCTGCCCAGCCTGCCCAGCTTCACCCTGTGGATCTGCAGGCTCTCCGGGCAGGCAGCTCCGCCCCCCACCCCCAGCTGGGACACTGGCAGCCCCAACTCATTCAGAGTGCAGCTCAAATGTCACCTCCTCAGGGAGGCCCTCCCTGACCCACTCTATAGGAGCTAGCCCACCTACTGGCAGTGTCTCCCTCCTACCCTGTTCAGTTTTCTTTGTATCACTTATCTCTAGCTGGTGGCCTCATTTGTTTTCTTGTAATAATGTTTATTTCCTGCACACAGACCCCTGCCTCCCAGAATGAGAGCCGTGTGAAGGCTGGGACTTGGCCTTGTTCACTGCTGTATCCCAGGGTCTAGAACTGTGCCTGGTACATAGTAGGTGCTCAGTAAATACCGACTGAATGAATAAAGCAAGAACGAGCCCCCACCTTTGGCCTTTGAACTTAGAACTTGACCTTGATTCTCTTCTCAGAACTGAGATTTACCATCCCTGATCTCCTCCCTCTGGTTTGTCTGGGATCCTCCACACTGATTCCACTTCTCTGGATTTTATAGCCTCAGGCTCTCTTCTGGGCGCTCATGCTGACCTCTGACCTCGCCTCTTTGATCCTCTCCCCAGGCTCTGCCTCAGAACTTTGGGCAAGTCTCTTGTCCTTCCTGAGCCAACAAACTTCTTTAAACAAAAGGTTATACAACAAAAACCTACTGTGTACTATAGGTTAGCTAACTAAACATAATGAAAAATAAAAAAAGAATAATAAAATAAAATAAGAAAGCAAAAAAAGAAAGAAAGAAAGAAAAGTTTATATGGGAAGCCCAGGATTTGAGACAGATAAAAAGGTCAAAGGGCAGGAAGGGGACCAGATCCCTGAGTGCCTAGTCTTTCCATGTCTCCAACACACCTTTGCAGATTCCTACAGCTTTGGAGAACATGGTTTGAATGGCCCAGGCTTGAGGATTTCTCAGTCTCCCTTAGCTTTGTAATTCCACAACTCCATGACTTAGATGTCTATCTAGTCTTAAGCGCTCACTTGGTCATTCATTTACTTGTCTATGGAACAGTAATGGGCCACAGTTGTGTACTAGCTTGCCCTAAACCCTGCTCTTCAATGTCTCGTGTCCAACTTGTGGTCCCCTTTCTTCATTCAACCAAAAGTCCAGGAGGGTAGCTCATGTGCCAGGATCAAGAGATCTCAGCAAATGTGGGCAGGGCTGCCACTGGCCAAGACCTTAACTTTGTGTGACTTAAGGAAAAATCACTCCCTTTTGTGTAGATGCAGCCTTGCCAGACCCAGCTTGACCAGAAGACAGTGCCCTTGAATGAAGAAAAAAGTGACTATGTTCTTGGCAGACAAAACCCCACATTTGGCTGTGGGCTGGTCAGGTTTGAGACCCCTTGTGTAGGCCATAAATGTCAGGAGTGCCTCCATGGGTGTGTGATTGGTCTATCACTGTCTTTAAATTTTAAGTAATTTTTGAAAAGAGGCTACACACTTTCATTTTGCACTGGACCCCACAAATGATGTAGTTAGTCCTGATTCTATACAGAGTTCTGGTCAGATAACAGCAGCCCCCTCGTATATGGGGGTCCTGGGGGAGGCAAGCAAAGACCCAAGAAAGATAAACTATTTGCTAATGTGGCTTGGGGAGGTCTGGTGGGGCAGAGACTAGTGTGCCAGCTCTCAGCTGCATGAGGCTGGACATACTCTACTATGGGGGAATCAGGCGTGGTCCCCACCCGGGGGTGCTCAGGAGCAGGGAGAGAGATAGGCATGAGCATACATAGAACATGAGACCTTCAGAGCAAGAGGAAATGCTGCTGACCTGTTGGAAGGACCCAGCCACAGCAGGTGCATGCTGGCTGAAATGCAGGGCAGTGCCCCAGGGGCTTTGGAGGAGCCATCTCAGAGGAGGTGACAAGGAGCCTGACATTAGGGATGAGGAAGGTTTGAATCAGGAGGGGAGGAGAGGTGCATTCCCAAGGTCAAGTCCAGCCTGGGCTGGAAGAGTGGAAGGGTGGAGGAGTGAAGAGGCAGGGAGCGGAGGGCTTTGAATGCCGAGGTGAGGGGTCTGGACTTCATCCTCTGGGTGGGTTTGGGAAGCACGTCCACTCCAGCTCGAGCACATCAGTATGAATCTGTTCTTGTGTCATACATGAGACACTTGGGATTTTGTAAAAAAAAAAAAAAAAAAAGACATTGCCTCTAAAACAATGTGTGAAAGCCACAGCTCTTAGGGGTGGAAAGCCAGAGAAGCAGGTCCAAGTCCCCCTGCCAGCTTCTGGCTCCCATGCAGGGCTTGCGCTCTTTATAGGGGAGAAACTGCTGGCTCTGGGTCACAGGTGGTATCTAGAACCCAGGACTCCTGCCTCCTAGATCGGTGGGGTGGGGGTGGGGGGCGGTCTCTGCATGCTGCATTTGCAAGAACTCACATTTACAGGCCCCTGAGGAGGCCCTTTGCCCATGTGCAGGTCTCCCCATGTGTCTGCATCTGCTGCCTGAAGATGCTCCATTCTTCCTCCTTCAGGGTCCTTCCTGGGAAAAGGTGGCCTATGCTGCCACCTGGTGGCAATGCTGAGGTAGGTGATGTACCTCTTCCCTACTCTGAAGCTCTGCGACTGTCCTGGTCCAGACAAAGGGCCCTGTGCCCTGGGGTGGGGGCAGCCCTGTCCTTCAGGACTCTAGGACTATTAATGGTGGTACAGCCCACCCCAAATCCATTCTTCCTCTGTGTTAGGACTTAGCACCCTAATTGTCTAGTGCTTGGTGTTACCCCTGGCTCCTCCCGCTCCCTTATTCCCGAAATCCAGTCTGTCCCAGATACTGTCAAGTCTGCCTTTCAGGTGTCCATTGCTCTCCATCACCAAGACCAAGGCTCGGGTCTCACCACCATTGTCCCCCAACGCACTCCCCGTGCTTGGCCTGCTGCAGTAGCCAGATTTGGTCTTCTCCCCACTTGTTCTCATGCTGCCCCCCCGAGGGATCTCAGCGAAACCTGCAGCTACTCCCGTCACCCTCTGCTTGAAATCACCAATGGCTTCCCACTGGCCCCAGGTCAAAGTTTAGCTTTTTTACCAAGGAATCCCTCTGCGAACTCTCCCCTGCAAACTCTCACGTGTCCCCCTCGGCCTCCCTGAGTTGGATGGGACAGCACAGTGGTGACAGGCATAGACCACAGTGGGCCTGGCTGCCTGCTTTCAAAATCACCTTCTTCATGTACCCTCCATGCCCCTTAAGTCAGGTAAGTTAACAGTTTCCCTATCTGTGAACCAAGACTGACAGCAAGAACACCTGCTTTGGAGGGTTGTCATGGGGTTTAGATGCACGACTGTGGGAGGCATTGCAATGACACGGGGCCAAGTGCAAGGCCGGGGAGCCCAGTCTGTGCCTAAGACGCCCTCTCCTCGGACACTCACTGCGAGTGGGTGAGAGCTTCAGACTCCCCTCGGGTTCAATCATCTGCTAAAAGACTCACAAAACTCACTTGAAACTCTTTCACTCGTAGTTACTATTTACTCCTGGGAAAGGATACAGATAGGGTCAGCCAGGGGAGGGGATATGTGGGGTGGAGTCAGAGAAACTCACCGACTACCGAAGGGACCGCGGTCAGGAAAGGCTGTAGCTTGCCGGTCTCTGCGGGGACATCGGGCAAGAGGAAGGTCTTAGAAGCAGCAGCAGAGAAGTCAGGGAAGCAGATTCCGGTTTCGTGTGTCCAAGGACCTTCTAAGAATGAAGGCTGCCTGGAGGTGGTGGTGGGGGCGGGGCAGGGAGAGGGCTCCAGCCCTGCCGGGTCTGCCGCAGGGTCAGGGACCTGTCTGGAGGTCCCAGCAGGAGAGAGGGTGGAATTAGGGCTCCCCCACCCCCCACCCCAGGCTCTACTGGGCCCATGGTGGCAGTGGAGAGAGAGGGGCTGGGGAAAGGGGAAGGAAAAGCCAGCCAAGGCGGAGGTCAGCAGAAAAGCGGCAGGAAGAACTGGGAGGGCCTGGCCTTCCCAAAGCCTCTGCAGGGAGCTGGGAATCAAGCCTCATTATGTGTTCTGAGGAACAGGGCACTCCCGGGGTGGGACAGTTCATGCGGGGAGGAAACTACTTGAATTTGGCCTTGTGGGTGGATGGGGCAGGCTCGGGGCCCAGAAAGAACCGTGCCCCGAACACCTGCTGGAGAAGGAGCCGGGCCTTTAAATCATCACAGGATCCCAGGAGCCCGGGATCCTGGCTCCCTCTCCTGCTACCTGTCCTTGGGCAACCTCCTTCCCTCTCTGGGCCACAGTCCTCTGATCTGTTCCACGGAGGTTTGGGCCTAAGATCAGAGGCCCCTTCGACAGAGAGGCAGGCAGGCCAGGGCTTAGAGAAGGGATGCGAGGGTGCCGGAGGTCTGGCCAGGGCTGGTCTTGGTGGCGTCTATCCGCAGCCTAGGAACCAGTTCCTCTCCCCTCCCCAAGTTCTCTTCTGCCCACCACACTGACCACAGCCTTCTCTTCTCCTTTTCTATTTTCAGCTCTTCTGGGGTTCTGAGGAAGGCCGGGCCGGCGCCAGCCCAGGAACTCGGTGCTGCTGAGGCAGGCCCAGGGCAGTGAGATGTGCAGAGTCACGGGCTTTGGAGGAGCTTGTGGGGGCCTCCTTCTGGATAAGGGCCCTGTTTCAGGCCTGGCCCAGACCCACCAGGGAGGTCTGGTTCCTGCTGACGCCCCAAGCGGCCAGGAGGCCAGGGCCGGGTGGGGCTGGGGAGGAATGCAGTCCTGGCGTGTGGCTGGGCCCGAAGGTTCACCTTCATGAAGACCCAGACAGTCTTGGGGCTGTGCCTGGCTGGGCAGGGAGCCTGCAGCCAAGGGCTCAGAGGCTGGACTGGGGCTGTAGTTTGACTAAACCCCCAGCCCTGTTCCTCACTATAGAACGTTCTGTTGCAGGAGGTCAAACCCTGGCTCCCTCCTCTCCCCTTGGCCTTTGAGGGCCTCCTGCTAATGCTCTCAGAATTGTCAGGAAGGATCGGGGTCAATGTGAACGAACTTTACCAGAAGGGCACCCAGAATGCTCTTGTCTCCTTTCTTCCCTACCCACCATCCCTGCCCAGCCCTCCCCCTCCCCTGAAGAATACGTGTTGCTGTGAGACAGACAGAAAGACAGACAGGGAAGTGCTGCTCCGAGATGGTTTGGAAGGCAGTTAATGTCCTTGTTCATGCAGGTGGCTTCTGGGGACAGGTGTCACTTCCTTCCATCTACCTCCCAGCCAGGCTGGTACCCAGACCTTTCTCCTCTGGCTTCGGAGTCTTAGGTCTGTAGTGGACAGTGTCTTGTTCTTGCTCCATTAACTCTAAATGAGCTTTGGCAAGCCCCTTGTGGTGTCTGGGGCTCAGTATCCTCATCCGTAAGACAAGATGACTGGCCTGAACTCCTTTGGAGCTCTGCGGGCACAATTGTGATTTCCTGTGTGGGGAAGCAGCTTGAGCCCCGGGGCCAGAGTGGCCCGCGGATGGCCTGGGATGACGGCTTCTCCCTTGATAGGGAGCAGGTGGAGGGGATGAAGGCATGGAGGCACCTGTGTTCAGGAGAAGGAGCTCCCCAGCCAAGGCACGGAACCGGAAGTTGATTGCACCAGAAATAGAGACAGAGATGGAGCGGGACAGAGTCAAGAAGAGGGAGTTAGCGGTAAGAGAGATATTGAAAGAGGAAGAGCATGTTCCAGACAGAGATGGAGAGACAAGGCCATCTGCGGACAGAGGCAGAGATAACGGGGAGGACAGAGAGAGAGAGAGAGAGTGAGAAACAGAGATACGGAGATACAGAGACCAAGACCGAGAGATAAAGACAGGAACAGGGCAGCCATAAAGGATTAGAAAGAGGTTCAGGAGAGTGAGCAGGAAAGACGGCTGCAGAGCGTTCTGCTTCCTGGGGGTCAAGCAAGATCCTGCTGTTGCCTACACTGTGCCTGGTCTGGTGGTCACTCTTCTGACCTTCGGATTTCCTCCGGGACTGGAACCCTCTGCCCCCCCACCCCCGATCTAAATGTTCTCCAGATATCATGTCCTTGGGGGTAATGTGTGCAGAGATGAGAGTGGCTCAGGCTAGGGGCATCTGAGGCTTCATGGCCCCAGGGCTTCATTAAAGGGTAGGGATAAATGGTGGGGAATCAGAGATGACTGAAGGTTATTACAGGCAAGAGGATGCAGTTAGGGTTGGGAGAAGAGCAAGAAGGTGGAAAGTCCAAAGCAAAATTTCCCCATCTTTCTTTTAAGGAGGCATTAACTCTGGGTCTGACTATTTAGGGACAGATAGGAAATCTGGTAGTGAGTCAGGGTTGGAATGCAGATACTAAGTGTTGGAAAGAAGGAGATACAAAGGGAGAAAAACTGAGCTGGGCGGCATGGGTTTGGTTGAGTTGAATTATGTTTGGTTGGGTTGAGTGTGGTTGGTTTGGTTCGGATGGAGTAGAGTTGTGTTATATCATGTAGGAGTGGGTGGGGTGAATAAAATGCAGTTTGATTGGATTGAATGGAAGTTGGGTGTGGGTTTGGTTGAGTGGAGCAGAGCTGAGCTAGTTTGCCGTGAATCGAACTTAGACTTAAGCTGAGTTGGGTTGTGTTGAGTGGAGTTGAGTTTTATTGAACTGGATTTGGTGGGGTAAGTGGAAGTAAGTTGAGTTAGGTTGACTTGAGTTGAATTTAGGAGAGTTGTGGTGGGTTGAGTTGAGTTCAGTTAGGTTGGATTGGTGTGGATAAGAAAGTTAAAAGACTCCAAGCAAACAGGAGTGAAGAGGAACCCAGATCCAGCATAATCTAAATTATATTGCCAGGGAAGGAAATGAAGTGAGATACCAAGGAGAGACTTGGTGAGGGGAGATATGCCAGGCTGAGATCTAAGCAGATCTGTGAGCCTGAGATGGTTTGGCATATAAATGATCTATTTCAGTGTTTCCCAAACTCTTTCCTCTCTGCACTTCCTCTGGTGTGGAGGTTCACTAAGGCTTCGATTTACATCTTGCCATCAGAAGAACGGAATACCAAAATCTCATTGAATGTGTACTTATGCGTGTGTGCATTTGTGTGTGTGCGTGTGTGTGTATGTGATTTGAAAAAACACCTAGAGGTGATTCTTAAATGCCTCCCTAGTGAGGGCATCTCCTGTTGAGAATCAATATCCCATGGAATTTTTTTCCAGCTTGATTGAAATGTATTTGACATACAACATTGGTAAGTTTAAGGTGTACAACATGATGATTTGATAGATTGTGCATTGTGAAATGTTTACCACAAGAATGTTAGTTAACACATCCATTACCTCACCTACTTCCTATCTCTGTGTGTTGAGAACATGTAAGATCTACTCTCTTAACAACTTTCAAGTGTACAACACAGCGTTACTAACCGTTGTTACCACAGTGTACATCAGATCCTCAGAACTAACTTATCTTTAACTGGAAGTTCGTACACTTTGTCACCTGTTTTCCCCACTTGCCAGCCTCTGGCAACTACCAGTCTGCTTTCTGTCCCTGTGAGTTTGGTTTTTTTGGTTTGGGTTTTTTTTTTTTTTTAGAGGGGAAAGGGGTAGAAACAGGCTCCCTGCTCAGCACAGACCCTGACACAGGGATTGATCTCATGACCCTGAGAGTATGACCTCAGCCACCCAGGTGCCCCAGTGAGTTTGGCTTTTTTCGATTCTACATGTAAGTGAGATTAGACAGTATTTGTCTTTCTCTGTCTGACTTACCTCAGGTAGCATAAGTCATCAAGTTTGTTGTTGCAAATGGTAGGAATTCTTTCTTTTTTATGGCTGAATAATATTCCTGTGTGTGTGTGTGTGTGCGTGTGTGTGTGTGTACATGCGCGTGTATGCCCCATAGAAAGAGAAGTGGTTCTCTTTGTGTGAACCCCTGGCAAGATTTTTAAAAAGGAGAATGAAGGGGGAAAGCAGAGGCCAGAAGGTTTATCCTGTTAGTCTCTTAACCCCACTCTTCGGTGGCAGCCCTCAAGAAAAGGAAATATAGCATTTATTGAACACCCGCCATATGCTGAGTATTTTCATATCCATCAGACTTTTAAATCATCACATGATCCCTCTTTTTTGTAGTGGAGAAATTGTGACCCACAGAATTAAGCAACATGGCCAGGGTCACACAGCTAATGTGATGGAGACCTAGTGGGTATGTCTCTAAAGTCTGCATTTTTTCCTTTATGCCAAGGGAGCAAGAGACCATCTAAAATGCATGGATGTGCAGCAAAAGAGGCAAGAAAGCCTGAGGAGCTAGAGTGGGATGGGGGTGTCATGGGAGGGTGAGGAGGGGAGACGCCGAAGGAATGGGCTCCCAGGGACGCCATGTTTGTCAAAGGCTGGTCATGGCATCTGTAGCCTCTGCTAGGAAGCAGGATCAGGTGCTGGTCTGTGGACCTTCAGAATTTAGGAATTGGGATCCTCTGAAGGATCTGGGTGGGGGGTGGCCTTGCAAGGAGACTCCTTCCTCAACCTTTCTCTTCTCTTCTTCCGAGGCTCACCTCCCTGGCTGAGAGCTCTGTGAGAGCCGAAGTCTCTAGCAGCCGGCCTGGAAGTTGGCCCAGATGCCATCTCGTGATTATTTGTAGGATGGGTGGTGTGGATCTGAAAAATCACAGAGCAGCGAGGGCCCCTCTGTGCTCTGGCTGCGAGATGCCCGGAGGAGAGAGAGCCCGTTGCTGTTCTGAGAGGGGGTGGGGGAGGGGAGCGGGCCTGGGGACTCTGGGCGCCTGCAGAGCTGCTGTTTCTCTCCCGCTGTGGGTAGGCAGCTGACCAGTTCTCACTCACCACCCAGTTCTTTCACGTGGTCCTGTGGTTCTGGCCGCATGGCTGAGCCTCTTTCCTCCCAAACCTGTGGGTCTCTCTCTCTCTCTCTCTCACACACACACACACACAGCACTGGGCAGCGCGGTGAGAGAGCCTTGGGTTGGCTGGAGGGGAGAGTGGTCTTTGGTGGCTGTGGGGTCAGGACAACCCTTCTTTTTCAAGGTGTTCTGAGAAGTTGGGGTCCCTGCAGCTCCCTCATTGGTTCCTTCATTCTTGGCTTACGAATGGACATTTGCAGGGACCCAAGATCCAAAGAAGCCAGAGTCTGAAATTCTGGAGCTGCAGTTGGACAACCAGAAGACGATAGCCAGGTCACCTCATCTCTCTGAGCCTGGGTTTCCTGTAAAGTGTGGGTAACATTCCCTTGCAGGGTAATGGAGGCAGTCTGAGGAGAAAACTCACAGTGTTTGTAAACTGTAAACTCCTGATTGTGTGCGTGTGTATATATTAAATATAGTCATTCATTTATTATTATTTTTGGCTCATTGGTTTAAAAAAAAAACCAATACAGTTCTTATTAAGCATCAGGCAATGTGCCAAGCATTTTATAAGCATTGACTCATTTAATCTTCACAACAATGCTGTGAGGAGGGTACTAATATTGTCCCCATTTTGCAGAGGGGGAAACTGAGGCACCTAGGGGTTAAATAACTTGCTCAGTGCCATATAGCTAGTAAGTGGTAAGAGCTGGAATTCATACGTAGTCCGGTTTGACTACAGAGTGTTTCATCCATTCATCAAACATTAAATATTTCCTCTGTGTCGGCCCCCGGGGTCCACAAAAAGGAACCAGACTTGGTCCTCATGGTTTGGTGATTCCTCTCCAGAGCCAGAGGTAGCCTCCGGGAGGGGAGAGCGTTGGAAATGCAAGGGGTAATTTTAGGTTGTTGCCCTTACCGAGCTTAATGTTAGCCAGCTAAACGTCTTGCCCTGTGAGGGGCAGTCCTACACAGAAAAATTAACAGTCCCCCCACCTTGAGAAAGCATTAAGGAAAAGAGCCCAAGCTTTGGAGTCATTCCAGGCCTGGACTGACTCCCAGCTCTGCCATTGCAACACGGTGTGACTTGTTTAAGTTGCTTTACCTCTCTGAGCCTCGGGTTCTACTTCCAAAAAATATGGTCAGAGAAATGATGTCAAGTGCCCAGCGGTGTCTGGCATGCCTTGAAACTGTTAAGTGAACATTCTTTCCTGCTCAAGCAAGTACCAGGAAGGATAGAGGAGAAACAGCTTTCGATACCAGCATTCCTCAGAACCCTTCTTCCTCCCTCGTGGGGAGGCGTTGCTATCTGCTGGGCTCCAACAGGCAGGAGTTCCCTCCCCTACGTAGCTCTTTCCTCTTTTCTTCATCCAGACTCAAGCCAAAGGTAAGGAAGTCTGACTTCCTACCATCACTTCCTACCGTCCCGAGGCTTCAGGCAGAAGCCACTCACCTCTCTGAGCCTTGGCTTCCTTGGCTGTCAAATGGAGAAGCAGAGAGCTATTATTTCTGCCTACCCTGCCTTCCTTCCCTCTTCTTTTGATAGCAGCCCCTGGTTTTCTTTTGGGAACCACCTCTCTCCCATTCTCAGTTCACGTGGGTACATGGTCTAGGACTGGCCAGTCTGAATCAGGATATTCCATCTTCCTGGTCACACCATGTGGCTTAGGGATGGGCACCTGAGCTGAGCCAGAACAATCAGAAGTGTCTGAGAAGGAGGCAGTGTCTTTTTTTTTTTTTCCTTTCCAGTGTTACAGAATTCATTGTTTATGTATCACATCCAGTGCTCCATGCAGTATATGCCCTCCATAATACCCACCACCAGGCTCACCTAACCCTACACCCCCTTCCCCTTCAAAACCCTCAGTTTGTTTCTCAGAGTCCACAGTCTCTCATGGTTTGTCTCCCCCTCCAATTTCCCCCAGCTCCCTTCTCTTCTCCATCTCCCAATGTCCTCCGTATTATTCCTTATGCTCCACAAGTAAGTGAAACCATATGATAATTGAATCTCTCTGCTTGATTTATTTGACTTAGCATAATCTCTTCCAGTCCTGTCCATGTTGCTACAAAAGTTGGGTATTCATCCTTTCTGATGGAGGCATAATACTCTGTTGTATGTATGGACCATATCTTCTTTATCCATCCATCCATTGAAGGACATCTCGATTCTTTCCACAGTTTGGTGACTGTGGCCATTGCTGTTATGAACATTGGGGTAGGTACAGATGGCCCTTCTTTTCACTACATCTGTATCTTTGGGGCAAATACCCAATAGTGCAATTGCAGGGTCATAGGGAAGCTCGATTTTTAATTTCTAAAGGAATCTCCACACTGTTTTCCAAAGTGGTTGTACCAACTTGCATTCCCACCAACAGTGTAAAAGGATTCCCCTTTCTCCACATCCTCTCCAACACTTGTTGTTTCCTATCTTGTTGATGTTGGCCATTCTGCCTGGTGTAAGGTGGTATCTCAATGTGGTTTTGATTTGAATCTCCCTGATGGCTAGTGATGATGAACATTTTTTCATGTGCCTGATAGCCATTTATGTATCTTCTTTGGAGAAGTCTCTGTTCACGTCTTCTGCCCATTTTTTGACGTGATTATCTGTTTTGTGTGTGTTGAGTTTGAGGAGTTCTTTATAGATCTTGGATATTAGCCCTTCGTCTGTAGTGTCATTTTCGAATATCTTCTCCCATTCCATGGGTTGCCTCTTCATTTTGTTGACTGTTTCCTTTGCTGTTCAGAAGCTTTTGATCTTAATGAAGTCCCAAAAGTTCATTGTCTTCTCATGTGAGATTGGAGAACTAGGATTGTGTAAGTCTGGAGCAGCCCGAGGGCTTGGGGAGCACCTGCCTGAGGCTGAAGCCCACAAGAGGGGAAAACATGATGAGAAACAGGGAGACAGACAGAGAGAGAGAGAGAGAGACAGACAGAACCGAGAAAGGCAGAAAGAACCCGACATCTGGATGTAGCCATACCTGTCCCCAGATTTTTAGCTTGGGAGCCAACTCTCCCCCTTCTTTTGCCAAAATTAGTTGCAATCGGATTTCTGTCATTTGTAATGGAAATAACCCTGACTTATTCAGGGCTAAAAACACCAACATCAAAAGACTGCTGTGTGAATCAAAAGAGATGATGATGCAAGTGAAAATATTTTCCTAAACCATGTACAGCTCAGTGACGGTGAGTTATTAACGAGGTGCAAAAGCAGGAGCACACATTCCATGCCAGCGATGAGTCAGTCCAGTTCTAGCTGAAAGGCTCAAGAAAATGCACTTTTAAGGCTCTTGCCTGAGAACTGAAGGCTTGTTTGGAAGTGCATATTCTCGCCCACTAAAATCTGCAGTCTACTGAGTACCAGTTTTCAAAGGATGAGATGTCCTTGCAACTGGGCGCAACTGTTGTGTGTGACTCGTTCCAAGGCTGGTCGTTTTATAAGAGGACAGATACCTAGCCTGTTTGGGCAAGTCCCTGCTTTGTTCTGAGTCTCTGAGTCTGTCACTGGAAGGAGGTGGTTGCGTTGAACCTTGTCTTAGGGGGCAGCTCCTGGCTCTGACCTGCTGCAGACCTGTAATTCTCAGACCCTATCCTGGGGACAAAAGAGTCTGTTCATCTTTGGATTCAGCAGCATATACTTCTTCCGGGGTTCTCCCGAAGAAGCCATACATCAGAAACCACAGCCCACACCGGAAAGAGACCCTTCCGCATCTGGCAGGTGCTGGAGGTTCACTGGACCAATCTTCATTTCCAACATCCTGTCGTTCCTGCCTAATCCAAGAACTCCATTTCCCATTCTCCTTTGCAGCCAAGTGAGGTCATGTGATAGAGTTCTGGTGAGAGGTGTGGAAGGTTCTGGGGGAGTGTTGGGGGAGTGCGTCTCTCCTTTCTACTGCATTCCTGCCTGGAACCTGGCCTGAGGACACAACCCATTCTGAGGGTTGATGGAGAGCAGAGCCGAATGATCAGAAGAACCTTCTCCTTCTCCTCTCCAGCTTCCATGTTTGGGATGTTGTCATATGTGGCCACATGCATTGCTGGTGCACGAGGAGAGCACTTGACTGCCACCATTCCCCATTATGTCCTTTTTTGTGTCCAGAACAATCCAGAATAGGGCTTTTTGTTTTGTTTTTGGTTTCGGGTTTTTTGTTTGTTTGTTTGTTTGTTTTTTGCATCTGGGACCAGGCTGATAAAACTGGATTTATCATGATCCACCAAGAGTGATCATTGACCAAGTGCCTGGTCCTGAGTGCCTGGAATTTTGCCAAGTGGTCTTATCCTCACAGTGGCCCCAGGAAATTGATGCTATTTTAGTTCTTATTTTCAATTGAGGAAAGAGTCTCAGAGATGACCCAGGCCGGGCTCCCCATCACACAGCAAGAATAACGAAGCTGGGCTCCAAATCTATTTCTGTCTGACTCCAAAAGTTTTGCCCCCAATCCCCAGCACATCTAATTCAACAGACTTATTTAACTAGGAAGGAAACTGAGGCCCAAGAGGGTGAGTGACTTGCCAAAGGTCACACAGTGAGTTCAGGGGGTTGTGTTACTAGAAACCAAATCTTCTGGATCTCCCTATCAGGTGTCTCCCTATGGCACCTGCTGCTCAGGGAACGATGAGATTTGAAGGCTGGGCTAAGGTCTGGGGGCCACGGGAGCTACTGAATTTTCTGGGCAGAGTTAGGACAGTATTTCACACACCCAAGGAGGTCTATGCAAATGGCTCCTCTTCCTTCGGCTGTGGTGGAGGAGGAGAAGGACGGGGAGCCTGACATTTCACAGCTCCAGCAACTTCCAGAGGCACTGCCAACTCTTAGCAAGACAGTGATTCTTTTCCCACCTTGGTTCCTCCGGCTCCTCCTTAGTCCCAGGCAGCTGGGCCTCCAACTCAGGAGCTGGTGTCTGATGCTCTGCAGATTACGTGGTTGGAGGGGGTGGGCTGGGTTGGATGCCAGTGGTGTGACCGCTCAACCATCCTGTGCCGATCGGAAATCAGATGGCGTCAGCTGCTTACTGCTGAGGCCAGTAGGACAGGGGACCTTGCAGTGGAAACTCCCCAGATGAGCTCGGGGACTCTCCACTCACCCACCTCCTGCTTGTTTATCTGTCTTCTTGGCCTGCCTCCGCCAGGATTTGGGTGTTTGTTTTAGAGATTCAGGGTTTAGGATCCCAGAGAACCCAGGATGGAGTGTTGCGGGGAGTGAAGCTTGCGGATGTCAACATCAAGCAGACCAGAGGTCCAAGCCCAACTCGACCACTTCCTAGCCTGCGGCCTTTTGCAAATTATCTGTCCCCGTTTACAAAAGTGGGGACAAGGAGAACAGTTATCTCACGGAACTATTACAAGTTTGAAAGGAGACCGTGTGCCCAAACCCCCCAGCATAATGTCTGCTACACAGTGACAATTCCTTCCTCCCCCTCCTCATTATCCTTCTCCCCCTCACCATAAGCTCTAGGGAAGTCCCTGAGCCTCAATTTCCTCTTTTGCAATGAAGATAATGATCCCTTTCTCTTGGAGCTGTTGTGAAGGCTTCGGTGAGAGGGAGGTAAACAGCCCCCCACCGGCAGTGCATTTCTGCTTCCCCTTCCCTAACTGCACACACCGGCTAACTCTGGGCGGCTTCGGTGTACCTGCTCTCCTGGAACACAGGGACAGGACCCTTGACACCTAACCTTTACTAGTTAGGCAACCTCGGGCAAGTCATTTTGGCTTTCTGGGCCTCCGTTTCTTGTCTGTAAAAGGGAGGTGATAATCCTCTATAAGGCTGTCGAGGAAATGACATGTGACAGTGCAGCCAAGGTACACAGCTCGCCGCCTGCCGCGCCGTAGGTACTCGAGAAATACCAGCTGTTTTTATTACTACTGCCAGTGCCCAGCCCTGGCCTGGCACTGGTAAATTAGGTACAAAGGAAGAGAAGGAGTTTGAATGAAACCCTCCAGCTCCCGTGGGGAAAGAGACGGGGAGCAGGTAAATCACTTCCATTGAGCTCCTACAGGAGGTTGGGCACACTCGCACAGACTGCCTTATTTCCTTCTCGTAAGAACTCTTGCAAGAAGAGAATTATTAACCCCATTTTATAGATGGGGACACTGAGACCCAAGAGGGGTCATCAGCTGCCCCAGGTTGAGAGCTTAGAGCTGGTCAGGAGTTTCGATGGGGGTGGGGGAGGTGGGATTTGGAAAGCTGTTGGCTTGATTCTAGAACTTTTCCTGCGGGTCTGGAAAGCTGCCTCCAGAGGTAGGGCGGGGCGGGGCTGGGTCCCTGTGTGATTCAGGTAAGAGTCAGCTCTGGATTTCCAAATAGTGGGTGGGATCCTGCAGGGGAGAGACTTCTCCAGGGACGTTGAAATCTAAGTCCTATCTAGGGCCTATGGGAGGGTTGCCAGGAGCCAGAGGTAGGGGTAGGCAGAGAGGGAGAAACCCCGACCCACATTGCCAGTGGGGGACAGGAAAGAGGGTGCTGCTGCAGCTGGGAGGGGCTCGTGGGTGGAGCTGGCCCTGTGAGTGTTGGGCGTGCTGGCCAAATGGGCCCAGCTGGGGAAGACAGGGAAACTTGAGGTAGGGCCCTTCCTCTTCTGGTGGTGGTCACCACCAATGGATGGGTTGGCGGGCACCTGGCCTTGGACCCTCTCCCACTTATAGAAGGTCTTTATTTTTTCATTCAGTCAGTCACTCATATTTTATTCAATCAAACAACATTTGCGGGCACCTTCAGTAGGCCAGAGCCTGTGCATGGTCCCGGAGACATGACAGTGACCAGGCCTTCTGCGGTTCAAACGGTCCAGCATGCTGCGTGCAAAGCTTGCTGTGGGCAGAGAAGGCACAGGAGTTTCCCGGAAGGACAGAAAGAGGAGGCGGCGTGCCAGGGGGACACTGGAGTTGGGCCTTGCCCAAGCAGGGCAAGAGCACCATCCTGAGTATTAGGAAAACTCCCTGATGTTGAGGCCACAGGCTTTGGACTAGAGGGGCAAAGAGAGGGGACACTGTGTGTTGGCTTTCCCGGGCTTGGGGCAGCCTGGACCTCTCTCTTCTGTATCCAGTTGTGTGCTGGAGCTCATTGCCCAGCTGGACTGAACAGAACAAGTCCAAATTTGAACACCATCACCCCCAGCCTGCCCCCCTCCCTGATTCTTCCCTGGGGGTGACTGCCAGCACCAAGTCAGAAAGCTAGGTGCCCCCCCCACCCCAGCACCTCTCTTTCCTTCAGGTGCCAATCAGTCATCAAGCCCTGACTCCTCTTCAGCCACCATAGCTCTCACTTCCCCCTCTCCCATGTGTCAGCGGGACCCTGTCCCTGGGGGACTGCCCACCGTCTCACCCCTGTGCTCCCCTTCATTGCATCCATCTCGATATCTCCAGCCCCAGACACAGAGTCTGACCACAGTGAGGACCCAGTCACTCCACGCCAGACCTGTTCTCAGAGGCCATCTGATTTGACCTGTGTGTTGTTCAGACAGGGAAACGGCCACCCAGAGAGGGGCAGAGACTTGTCTCAGGTTGGTCCCTGGAAGAACGGAGCCTTGAATTCGGGTCTCCAGACTCCCAGCCTCTTTCTCCCAAGAACAGAGCCACCCAAGCGCTTTCCCCTTTGAGTCTAGAGGTTGGCTTGGGAATAAGGAGTCAGCAGAAGGGCCAGGCAGGGAAATTGCTGGGCCCAGAGCCTTAAGGGAGGGAGGACCCAGTAGCAGAAATGAGTCTCATTCAAGCTCTTCTCTCCTTTAGCACCAGAAAGCCCCCTTTTCTTTGGTACCTGGACCACTGAATCTCTACCCGGACCCCATCCCTTTTGCTGATCATCCATGACTTACGGCTCCTCACCAGGGGGCCCTGAATCTGTGGGTGGGGATGGGGTGTGTGTGTGTGTGGGGGGGAAGCTTAAGCCTGTCCCAGCACCCCTAGGCCCTCTCTCTGCCCCACTCCCTCCCCAGGTCTGCCCTGGCTTGCTCTGTCTCCCTGGGGCAGCTGGCTTTTGTCCCAGTGGAGCATGGGAACACCTCGGGTGGGGACATAGGAGGGCCTTTCCGGCACATCTCACCTTTCCCACCTGGCATGGTTCCCACCTTGCACCTGTGGTTCTCACCCTCCCACCCTGGGAACTGGCACAAGGACTCAGAAGTGGAGACCACAGGACAGTTCAGTATGCTGGGGAGACCAAGGGAGAAAATTCGTGGGCCAGGAGACTCTGGGTGACCTGGAGCCCATTCCTCCCCCCTGCTAGATCTGTTGCCCCAGCTATAAAATTGAGGAACCGGATGCTGGTGTTCCGGAAACTCAGCAGGTAGATGGGAGTCCAGCTAGAGTGGCAGCCGTGAAATCAGAGTTGGGAGATCTATGAAAACAGTGCCTCCCAGTAAGCCACCATTGCATCAGTAGACTTGTATGCGTGATCTCACTGCTTCTGACGTCAGTCCTCCGAGATGCTCCTTATGATTATCCCCATTTCTCAGATGAGAATACTGAAGACCAGAAAGGGTAAACACCAGGTCCCAGGTGACACAGCTGGTACGCTGTGAGTCTGAATTTGAGCTCAGGTCTCTTGGACTTGGAGCTTAGGCTCTTCATTTCTGGTAGCAGAGGTTCAGGCAGACATGTGGCCTCCTAGGGCAGAGCCCCCTAGATCTGTCCTGGGGAAGCAGGTTTCCCATCCAGAAACAATTTGCAGTCCAGAAACAAGGAGCAGTCGAGCTCCTTTCCTCTCTGGGGGCCAAGGCGTGTGGTTCTTTTCAGCGCTTCCAGCCTGAGATACTCTCGGTTCTGCCTTGAAGCCTTGGGTGACCTCAGCCTTGCACGGAATCTCTGGGCCTCAGTTTCCTATCTACCGAAATGGACACAATTCTGGCATCACGGGGCTTCAAAGGCTCAAGTGCCTCAAGGATCTCGGGTGAAAAACCGCTTTAGTTGCAATCAGAATAATTAATAAAATATTGTGGCTAGGGCGGGAGCGGAGGAAGTGGGCGGTGTCGGGCGCGGAGGTGACAGCTGGCTGGAGAGGTGGAGCCAGGGAATGGGGAGGGGGGCGGGACGGGCCAGAGCTCCCGGGCAGAGACGCACCCCAGGAGCCGGCCGTCCGCATCCCACACGCATCAGCCTCCTCAAACTATGAACCGTGAGTCGGACCCTGAGGCCCCCGGGAATCCTCTTTGCTTCCTGGTGGAGCTTCGAATGCAAGGCTCAGCCCTAACCTCTCTCACTCTGCAGGGAGGAGTCGCCTGCTCCGGTTCCCGCTGCTCCTGCTGCTGCTGCTGCCGCCGCCCCAAGTCCTGCCCGTGGACCCCCAGACGCCGGGTAGGCGGCTCTCTCCTGGCTCCCCCGGGGAAGCCCCCTGTCCTGCGCCTTTGCCTGGCCCCTCCCCCTGTTCTCCCCTGGGGCCGGCCCAGCTTCCCCTTTCAGCTCTAGGTGCCTGGGATGGGGGAGGGCGCTGAGGCTGCCGGTCGGAGAGGGGCTCTCTGAATACGACCCCCACCCCCATCCCGTCGCCCTGGTGTGTGGCTTTGGCTAGGGCGCTACAGGAGTTTTTTGAGGGGAAAGTGCAGACTGGGATCTCTTGCCCGGCGTGAGAAGGGACAGCCCCTCTCCAGCCCCCTCACCTGTTCTGGGCCCCTAGCTGTCCAACCCCCGCCCCAACAACCCAGCTGTTTTCTGCGGGGTCGGAGGGCCTCTTTCCCAGGAAGCAGCAGGCACCAGGAGGAAAGCCCGCTGGCAAGTTCTCTCTCTCCAGCCTCTAACTTTCTGGGGCTCCATGGAGATTCTCAGCCCCAAGGGAGAAGACCTCTCTTGGTGAGGGTCCTGGGTACACCAGCCCTTCTGGCAAAGAATGGAGGTGGAAATACATTTACAGATCTGGGTTGCTTCCCTGAGGTTTAAATCCTCTGCTATGAGGTCCCCCGAGGACAGGTCATTTAGGCTCAGGGAGGCGCCATTATTTTCTCTAGCTCCTACAGCAGATGGTGGGCTGAGGGTTTGAACTTGAATCTGTCTTACTCTAGGTACTTTGCAAGGTCTTTCCACAGAGTGCCCCCCCCCCCACTCCCCTGTGCCACTTCCCTGGGTGGACCCTGGTTTCATCACCCAGAAGATGATGGGGAAAGTCAGATCCTGTAAAAGTCCACCTCTCCTGCCCCCCACCATGCATGTGCCAGGTTCCTGGTGAGGGAATTCAGCTCCATCTCAGCCAGTCTCTCTCCCCTAGCTTACGGCTGGTGTGTGTATGTGTGTGTATGTGTGTGTGTGTGCGCACGCGCACGCATGCAGGTGTGTAAGGCCTGGACGCAGCTTCCTCCACCAACCTAGCTGTATGAGCCGTCCCCCTCTGGGTGTCCATTCCCATCTGTGAAATGGGGGCAAGAGAGGACAGGGGTGGGGGTGGAAAGAGGAGTCTGAGCTTTCTCTCCTGATGCGGTAGAGATCTGGGGCTCAGAGGAGAGGAGAGGAGAAAGAGGTCTGCGTGGACTGTGGATCAGACCAGGTTTCCTAGCGGAAAGCGTTGGAGTGCGTAGCGTTTGGGGAGGCCAGGAAGAGGGTGGAGGGTGCTCCAGAGTTTGCCTAGGAGCAAAGGCCCAGTAAGTGGGAAGGAGACAAAGAGGGCTCGTGTGGCCGCACTTTTCAGTTTACAAAGCCCAGTTATGGACCTCCACTTTGTGGTGGTTCCAGCAGTCCCGCCAGGGAGATGTGTCCGACCCATTCTACAGAAGGGAGAGCTGAGGCCCAGAGGGGAGAGAGCTCAGGTATTTGAGACCCCCAGCAGCAGAGCCAGGGGCTGATCAGGCTGCCCCAGTGGCTGGACTGTCAGCCCCTAGATTGGCATACCACTTCCTCTGCGGCCCCATCCAGCCCCCCAACCTCGCCCATTCCCCCCACCCCCTAGGATACAAAGGCCTGGCCCACCTGTCTTCCTCTGTGTCGTCAAATGCCCAGCAAGCCCAGCAAGGTCTGTGCCGTTTTGTTTTTGTCTTTTTGACTTATCTTTATATCATAAATGTTTAAATGGAATTATTCTTTTCACTTCACAAACATTCCCAAGGGCTTGATTTAAGATTTTGGCTGGAGCTGGAGGCAGGGAGCTGGGAGGGGCCCACCATCTCCCGGGGAGTTCGAAACGCCAACAGACTGTCCTCCGAGGGGGTCAGGGCCATGACTGAGGGACACACAGGGGTGTGTGAGGCTCGGGGGAGAAAGCAGGTCCCTATCCCGTGTGAGGAACCCAGGGGGGCTTCCTGAATGTGCTGATATCTGCCCTGGACCCTGAAGGAGGTAGTGAGTGGTGGCAAGAGGGACTTTACCATGAGGCTTTACTCTGAGACTCCGTAAGGGCTTTCTGATGGACGCAATGGCAGAGCTAAAGCCTAAATAAAGCTGGGACCTGGGGAGGCAGACGGGAGCATAGTGAGCAGTAGGACAAGAGGCAGGTGCTGGCTGGTGAGGGCCTTTGAATGTGGGTGAGGAGCCAGGACTCGGGCCCAAGGGTAAGTGGGTCGGACGGGTGACTTGGGGCTGAGACCAGAGGCCAGGCAGCCTTTCGGGAGGGCTGCTGCAAGAGCCAGGGGAAGAGCGGTGGTGAACTGGATGCAGGGCTTCTACTTGTCCTGCCAGTCCGTGAGGGAACTGAGGTCCATGAGGCCTGGGCCTCTGCCCGGAAAGCCAGAGCCTGTGCGTGCCCTCAGAGGTACAGCCGAGGCTGACCCCCCGGGAGATGAGGGCTGCAGACTCCCCTGGGGGCAGGAGGCAGGGGAAGACATCGCTTCTGCTTCTCATGGGGGGAGGAGATTGAGTCTGGCTGGGAGGGCAGGGCCGTGCCAGGGGCATCTAAATGCTCAAGTTCACCCAGCACCTGGACTTGGCTTAGTGTTCTCTCCTGGGCTAAGGAGATGGCACGACCTGGCAATCAGAGCTCTGTGCCAGCAAGAGGGACATGAGGCAGTTCGCCCCGGCACACGGTGGCGGACCCTGGGCTGTTCCAGGCTTCCCTGCGGCCCGCTGCCCTCGTCTCTGCAGCCCCAGCTGGGTCTGAGGGCCCGGACAGGGCTTCCTCTCCCGCAGCCTCTTCCAGCTGTGAGCCCAGCTCTTGGGGCCTGGTGTGGGGGCGGCTGGCCTCTCCCTGCCGACCCAGCTGGGTGCAGGGGCTGGGGCACAGGCCTGACTAGTCAGGGTCTTTTTTTTTTTTTTTTTTTTTTTTTTTTTCCTCTCTTTGGCTGCCAAGTGCCTGAGCTTCTCTAAATATTATTCTTAGGGAATTTTAGCTGAGCCTCTTGCTACCCGGGGCCTCTGCATCCTGAAGGACATAGTGTTCCCCCACGGTGCCCAGAGCCCTAACTCCTGGGCAGGGGGGGGAGGGGGGACACGTTTCCTTGCTTGAATCCTCAGAAAGTTCTGGAACCAGGCAGTACTAGATAGTCCTCATCTGTGGGAATATGGGCAGGATGAGTGGTCAGCTAACTCTGCCTGTGGGGTGCCTTGAGGATTCAGTGAGAGCAGGGTGGGGGACTCATGGTGATGCCAATAATGGAGATATGTGGAGACTGGTATGCTTGACCCAGCGTAGAGAAGAAGGGGAGGCAGGAAAGGAGACATCTTAGAGCCTGCCTGCTCCATCCCCTTTCTGGGATACTTGGGCAAAATGAGGCCCAGGGAGTGGACGGGACTTGCCCAAAGACAGACAACCAGTAAAGGGCAGCCACTCTCTTGATCCATTTCCCCAGCACCCGCTTGGCCCCTGGCCCTGTGCTGGGACCTCGGTGGATTTGGAGCCTGTGTCTCCCCCGTTCTCTTTCTGGATCGTTTATTACACAGGGCGCCCTCCGCTGAGCCCACCACTGAGCTGGCATGAAAGCACACATGAAAAGCACTCATGAAGGGAAGCTTTTCTGTGTGAGGAGTTCCAGAGCTCTCATTGAGGCGGGGGATGGCAAACGCCATCCCTTCCCCAGATCCGGGCCTGAGAACCTCCGGGGCAAGAAGAGAGGGAAAGAGAAAGGAGTCCAGGTCTTGGTTCTGCAACTTCAAAGCTGTGGGGCTTGGGGCTGGTCTCTTGTGAGTGAACCTCACATTCCTCCTTCGTGCCCCAGGGAGTCTCCTCCATCCTCCTGGGAGCACTGGGCAGATGAAGGAGGAGGGTAGGGGGGTGGGGGGGAGGCAGTGGGGATAAAAGGCTGTGGAGTGGTTGCTAGAGCCCCAGATTTCCTGGCAACTGTGATGGCCCAATGTGGTCAGGCTCACCCCGGGCAAGAGGCACTCAGGCTCCTCTCTGTCCACCTGGACACCCTGGGACCCCGGTGGCAGCCATTGTCCTCACTGGGGAGAGTATTTCCAGCTCCGGGCAGCTGGTGTTTATGGAAAGATCATGGAGGAGGAGGGAGGGAAAGCTGGACAGCAGGTCTGGGAGGGAGGAGCCTCCATCTGACACAGCCTCTCATGGCCAGAGAGGGATGTGGGCAGGAGCCCGGGGCAGAGCTCTAGGGCAGGAAGCGGGAAGGCTCCAGGCTAGCCCTCAGAGCCAGCCACCAGGGCTGGGAAGGTGCGGGAGGAGGAACTGGGGGAGGTATGGCCCCCTCTCCTCGGGGCCTCCTGGTGGTGAGTGGGAGCATGGAACTGGGCAAAAGACATTCAGGGGAGGTTTTCTGGAGGAGCCAAGGCATGAGCAAGGTGTGAGCTCACTGGGAGGGTCAGATGGCCCAGGAGGGGTTTGTTAGGGAAGAGCAGTGGTCTGGGCGAGGGATGGAAGATCTTATGGCTTTGAAGCTCAGGAATGGGCCACACCTCTTGAGGACCTTGGCAGAGCCCCGCTGGAATCAGGAAGGGGGAAACACTCAAGAGAAGGGCTGGGCTTTTAGCCTCGTGCCTGCTTAGTGTAGGACAGACCCATCTGTGACAGAGTGCCTCCTGTGCCAGGGTTGGGAGCCAGGCAGCGGAGGGCTCTGGGGCCTTCTGGGCAGGTGAAGTAAGCAGGTGGGCAGAGCGTCCAGGGCAGGAGGAGTCAGTGAGGAGAGTTCCAGAGCCCCGAGCTAGCTGGGGCGATTATCCGCTCCCCCTCCCTTGGTGTTTCTGGACCTGTGGCTGTGGGAGGGGAGGCCGAGTCTGCTGGGTCTGCCTGTGTCAGCTTGATAAGGCCATTCTGTCCAGCCCTCTTCCCGTCGGCCCTTTCCTCCTGCAACCCTACACGGCTCCACAGAGATGCCATTGTGGGGCCCTGGGGAGTGGCCGGGGCTTAAGCAAAACTATTTGCATGATTTGTGTGATTCTCTTCTTACTCTCTGGCACTCCTGGGTGCATGGGGTGGGGGGCGTGGGATGTGGCTGTCAGTCTCTGCCCGGGGTCATGCCCTCTATCCCAGCACCCTTCTGCTGCCTGTTGCTACCCTTTGGTCCCCGGTAATCAGTTGTACAAAGACTAGGAGTTCCCTGTAATATTGGTTCTGAGTTTAGATGAGGGAATGTGTTTGCTCAAGGGAGTCTGTTGTTTTCTGTGTGAGGCCAGGGAATCAGGTCCTGCCAGGATCCAGAGGACCTGGGTCTGCAGGAGACCCTTCTCTGCTCTGTGTCCTTGGTCAAGCCTTCACCTCTCCCCATGCCTCAGTTTCCCTCACTGAGCTGTAATGAACACCAAATGAGCTCTGAGAAGTCTCTAACTCTACTGTTGAAGAATCACTCAAGCAGGGAAGGTTTGAGCAAAGGGACTGTGGTCAGCAGGACCTGTTTAGACACCAAGAGGGACTTACTGGTGGGGATTTCTCCAGGAGGCAGGAAGGTTGATGCCAGAACTCCACACACCTCCTCAGGAGATTTTTCCAACCCTAGCTCTCCTGTTTCCTTGGTCCCTGACCTTCCTCCAGATCCTAGAGCCCAGAATCCACTCTGACATGGGCCAAGGCTGGGCTGAGGCATCTGGGACTCCCCTCAAACCCATACTCTGTCTGTGGGGATCTGGGAAACTTCTTTCCTTGCTCTGGAGTGTCCAGTCAGGGGGCGGTGGGAAGGAAGTGAAGGGAAATTGGTCTAGTGGGACTTGCTGGGTGACCTGTGTGGGGTTCTGCTTGTCTGGCCTCAGTTTCCGTATCTGCAAGTGGGCATAAAGATTCCTGCTCTTCCCTCACTTCTGCAAAAACAGAGGAAAGGTGGGCGACCCCGTCCCCCTAGTGTCCAGGTACCTTGAGCTTAGGGGCTGGTGTGAGAGAACCCAGCCTTCCTTATCTCTTTTCTGAACTCCACAAACCCTGCCCTTGGTGCTGGGCTCTGACATGACCGGAAGTGAGCGCTCTAGAAGCCTGTGGCTGCAGCATCTTGTTAGTTGTTTGCTAACCTCTGGTGTCACGGTTGGGGTCTGGACTCTTCCCCTGCCCAACTCTGATGGTGGCAAGGAGGAGGGGGGACCTCCCCTGGGGGCCCAAACTTCCCTCTGGAGACTAGAGCAGGGCCCAAACAGGGTAGGGCCGGAGCCTCCTGTGCATAACTGGAACAGAGAGGACCCTGAGGTGAGCCCTGAAGTCCAGAGAGGGCCCCTGAGTGAGTGAGGACAGAGCTGTGACTTGTGGCCCCACACTTCCCCATCAGGGGCAGGACGGGGCTTGGGGGTAGCTCTAGCGTAATCTCTGATCTCTGCTTCTCCCCTGCAGTGAACCCCTGTTGTTACTACCCATGCCAGCACCAGGGGATCTGCGTCCGCTTCGGCCTTGACCGCTACCAGTGTGACTGCACCCGCACGGGCTATTCTGGCCCCAACTGCACCATCCGTGAGCCGGGCCTTCTGCCCCTACTCTTGTCCTGGCCCCCCTTGCTCCCCTGGGCTTATCTGGAGACACCCCTCCCCCCTATTTCTGCCCTCACCTCCGGCCTACGCTCGGTCCTCCTTACTCGCCTGACTTTGACTTCTGACCCTCCCCCTGACCCAGCCACAGCAGAGCTCTCCCTCCCGGCCCACCTCGTGTCCTGGCTCTGCCCTCACATCTGCTTCTGGCTCTGCTCTGTCATCTCCCCCGAGCTTCCATCTTTGCCCTGCCCTGTATGTTCTGCCCGCTTCCATCTTGGCCTTGTCTCCAGTTCCTGTCTTCCACCCCGGCTCCTTCTGGTCCTGCCAGGAGGCCCCGCCTGAGTGGTTCCCACTGCCCCTGCAGCCGAGCTGTGGACCTGGCTTCGGAATTGGCTGCGACCCAGCCCCTCTTTCCTCCACTTCCTGCTGACGCACGGGCGCTGGTTCTGGGAGTTCATCAATGCCACCTTCATCCGTGATACACTCATGCGCCTGGTACTCACAGGTGAGCGGAGAGCACAGCCCCCCGGATCTGGGGAGCAGGAAGTCCTGCCAGCACTTGGAATTCTTAGCGTTCGATAAGGACAGTGGGTGGGGAGACTATGATGCCAAATTCAACAAGCCCAACTCAAGACGAGGCAGGGAAGGGCGGGGGAGAACTGGAGATAGGAATCCCCTTGTCACCACTGTTTTCGCCCTCTGCAGCGCGTTCCAACCTTATCCCCAGCCCCCCCACCTACAACATAGCGCATGACTACATCAGCTGGGAGTCCTTCTCCAATGTGAGCTATTACACGCGTGTACTGCCCTCTGTGCCCCAAGACTGCCCCACGCCCATGGGGACCAAAGGTAATGGAGACGGGGTTAGAGGCTGGGTCTAGGGGTCACGGGAGAGGCTCTGTTCTTTTTGGGAAAAAAACGGGTGCAAGACCGATTATTGACCCATTTCCCAGATGGGTGGACCAAGGCAAGACATATGACTTATCCAGAACCACAGACAAGGACAGGGCTGGGGAATGAGGACAGGAAAGGGTGGTGGAGACTCTTGCTGATGTCATCTAGAAAGTCAGAGCACAGTCAGACTACTGCTTCCGTATTTCCAGGGTGCTTCTTTGCTTGAAACTTGTCTCCTGAATCAGCGGGATCCTGCCAGAATGGGGGTGAGGAAGGAAGGAATAATGTGCCAATTGTTGGGTGCTAACTCCCTGTTTGGTTTTTTACTGATGTAAATCTCTTGCCCTGCTTCACCAGTGTAGCTTACACATAAAGTCAGAGGTTTTTCCTTTAGTTGCCTAAGAGCCCACTTGGTCTCATTGTCAGGAGTCCTTCCTATTAAGTCCTTCTTCCTACACCATCTTGATCGCCCCCAAACCCAGGGGTTTAACTCAGTTCAGAGGCATGAAATCTGCTTCAAGTATAGAGGGGACAAAAGAGACATGGGTCCGCCACTGCCATCGCTTCCTGCCACATGGTGTCGCTGTTGAACACCTGTCCCCCGCAGCCCTGTGGTTGCGCATTTTTGCTGGCGCAGAACCTGGCATATATGTACTGAAGTCCTTCGTTGGGTCTCAGAGGCACTCTTCTGGTGGTTTGCACTCGTATGTTTACCGACTATACCTACCAGATAGCTGGGTCTTGCAGAGTTTCTGGACTCTGCCACACTTTTCAGGAACCAGTCCTAGCTCACTGTCAATCTGAGTGATGATTCCAGATTATATGGTGCAGACCACTCCCTCCAATTTACCCTCTGGTGAGTTTCCTCTGGGTGCTTGAGCTCCTTGCCTGCCAGAGGAAAGCAGTCAGCCATCTCAATCCGGAGAGGTTCTTTTGATCTTGAACCTTCAACATTGGGCCTCACTTGAGGTATTATGAAAGGATGTCTTTACCAAAACACATAAATTCAATTATTCCTTTCCTTGTGACCATTGCATACTGACTCATCTGACATTGCCAAAATTAAGGAAGGAAGCCTTTTTTTGTTGTTTTTATAAAGATTTTATTTATTGTGGTGCCTGAGTGACTCAGTCGTTAAGCGACTGCCTTTGGCTCAAGTCATGATCCCAGCCTCCTGGAATTGAACCCTGCACTGGGCTCCCTATTCAGCGGGAAGCCTGCTTCTCCCTCTCCCACTCCCCCTGCTTGTGTTCCCTCTCTCACTGTGTCTCTCTGTCAATAAATAAATAAATAAATAAATAAAATATTATATATTATATAATATTATATATAATATAATAATAAATAAATAAAATAATAAATAAATAAAATCTAAAAAAAGAGAATTTTATTTACTTATTTGAGAGAGAAAGTGTGAATGACAATGAGCATAAGTGGTGGGGGAGGGGTAGAGAGAGAGGGAGAAGCAGACTCCCTGCTGAGCAGGGAGCCCGACATGGGGCTCGATCCCAGGACCTCAAGATCATGACCTGAGCCAAAGGCAGATGCTTAACTGACTGGAGCCAGCCAGGCGCCCCAAGGAAGGCTCTTTTTTTTTTTTTTTTAAAGATATTATTTATTTATTTGACAGAGAGAGAGATCACAAATAGGCAGAGGCAGAGAGAGAGAGAGAGAGAGAGAGGAGGAAGCAGGCTCCCTTCTGAGCAGAGAGCCAGATTCGGGACTCGATTCCAGGACCATGTGATCATGACCTGAGTCAAAGGCAGAGGCTTTAACCCACTGAACCACCCAGGTGCCCCTCAGGGAAGGCTCTTAATACTTATCCTCATGATGACAAACACCTGTTTCAAGATGACCTGTTGTTTCTACCCCAGACAGAAAGACTGGGATCTTTTAAAATAGGCTGGCGAACTCCAGCCCACAGCCCAAGTCCAGTCCATTCCCTGTTTCATGAATAAAGTTTTATTAGAACTTCGTACACTCATTTGTTTAGGTCTCATCTAGGACTGTTTTCCTGCTAAAACAGCAAATCAGGGTAGAAGGGAACAGAGATCATATGCTGGCAAAGCCTAAAATATTGACTCTCTGGCTTTTTACAGAAAAAGTTTGGAAGTTCGCAGATTTATAAGACCCTATCTCATCAGTTCTCAGTCATGTTCACACTATCTCATGCACTCCTCAAAATACTACATAAAATAGGTATCATTTGCCCTATTTTACAGATGAAGACTTGGAAGCTCAGAGACATGAAATGAATTCTTCATGTTCACACAGTCAGCAGGTGGCTACCCGGTCTCAAACATAGGCTACCTTTGCTCAAGGGCCAGGGAGTCCAAGTTTGTTCCTTCCTCCATTCCTCTGTTCATTCCTTCCTTCTTGGTTTACTTACTTTTCTTTCTCCTTTCTTTTTGGTTAACTTTTTCAAAGTTGCAAACACGCACGGAAGTTGAGATGTTTCCCTCTCTTCCACACATACCCATAATTTGCCTATCTTATTTCATCTACCCCTCTTACTTTTTATGGAGTATTTTGAAGCCAATTCCTAATATCATGCTGTTTCACCTGTAAATACTTCTAGGGTCTTTTGGTAGAGAAGGTGCAAGGGGCCATCCGGTAGGAGGGAAGGCTGTTCTGGGATTCCTGTGTAGACCGGTTTGGTCCGGTAAGCCCAGAAGGCCCTGGGGTGGGGAGATTGAGGCAGGAGGCAGCTACTGCCCCTTCCCACCTCCCCAACCAGGGAAGAAGGAGTTGCCAGATGCCCAGCTCCTGGGCCATCGCTTCCTGCTCAGGAGGAAGTTCATACCTGACCCCCAAGGCACCAACCTCATGTTCGCCTTCTTTGCACAACACTTCACCCATCAGTTCTTCAAAACTTCTGGCAAGATGGGTCCTGGCTTCACCAAGGCCTTGGGCCATGGGGTGAGTACCTAGGAGGGGCTCAGGACCTCTCTGGACCTAACTTAGCATGTGCAGGTCATTGCTGCTGAGGTAGCACCTGGTGATCTGAGTGGACTCTCTTTCTCTCCTCAGGTAGATCTTGGCCACATTTATGGGGACAACCTTGAACGTCAGTATCAGCTGCGGCTCTTTAAGGATGGGAAACTCAAGTACCAGGTAGCGCTGGGCTTGTGGACGGGTGGTGGGGGAGGCCTCCTGTGGTCTTCCCTGGCAGGGGCTGTCGGGGGCCCTGAGTGGTGGCCTAGGAGGCCAGTTGCAGGAGCTGGAGGTGTGAACCCTGGAAGAAGGTGCCAGGCAGGAGAAGACATGACCTCTCATGTTATCCTGGGAGGTAGATTTGGGCCTTGGTAGGAGAGGGACCGTTGCCCTCTGCAGATATACACTGAATTTTCCCACCATATCATTTGGATACTATCATGCGCCTGGCGCAGGTGTCTGAGCAGTGACCATGACAGTTAATGGGCCCTGACCTTCAGGCCCATCAGGAGCCTCACCCAAACACCAGGGTGCCAGCTTCTGTCTGCGCTAGCACTAGAAACACAACGGGAACAACATAGGTCATTAAAATTTCGCTGGTGACCACCTTAAAAAAGGTAAAAAGAAACAGGTGAAATTGATTTCAGTAATATATTTTATTTAACCCCATGTATAGCCAGAAGATGATCATTTCAATGTGGAATCAATACAGGAATCATTAATACAATAATCTCACTTTTTTTTTTTCCATGCTAGATCTTCAAAATCTGACCTATATTTTATAGTCACAGCACATTTCAGTTGAAAAAGTTTCCAACTCTTCATCGGAGATATCCGATCTGTGGATTTCATAAAGTTACAGCCGAAAAGTAGATTCATGTGCCCAGGTTGTTCTGAGCACAGTTGATGGTTTTCCAGCTGCTGAAGGCTCGGTTTTAAAGACTGAAATCTACATTAAGTAAAGTTGCAGATTAAGATCTTCACTCACACCCACACCTTTCTAGGGCTCAGCAGCTCTGCGTGACTAACGGAGACCATATTGGGCCACACAAATCTAAACAATGCAAAGCCCGAGCAAAAAGGGCACAGCTGAACCTTTAAGGCAAAGAACGGTTCTTGGCATGTTGTTCCCCCCCTTCCCAAATGAAAAAGCTGCCATATTTGGAGACTTCTCACACACTAGGGAGAAGCCACGAGAGTGATCAGAGATTGGGGCAGTCGGAAGGTCAGATAAAGCAAGAGCAGCGGGAAGGAAGGATGGGGCGGAGTTCAGGAGGCCAGGAGGGGGAAAAGGGGTTTCCAGGCGGTCAGTGCCTGGAGTTGGAGAAGAGCAGGAGCTCTTCTCATTCAGGAGCGTGGCCCCTGAATGAATGCTGGTGAGGGTGGAGAACACCTGTGGGGCATGTTTAGGATTTCAGCCAAGGGCAGAGAGAGGACTTAGAAGGGTTTAAAGCCAGGGCATGAGACTAACTTTGGGTTTTTGAAAGGATTCCTCTGGCTGCGGTCCTGGGACTGGACTGCCTGGGGGGCAAGGGTCGACAGAGGGAGCCACTGCCGAGAGGGGTCAGCATGGAGGGGAGGGTGGGTGAGACGTGGGTGGGGCAGTGGGATCGAGGGAAAGGGACCCGTCCTAACGTCCTAAGAAAGACTTAGGAACTAGAATCAGAATCAGACCATCTTGGTTAGGGAGGCTGGGCAGTTGCTCTGGGTGTTCCGGGAGCTGTAAGTAGGGAGGGTGCCAGCGGCAGGTGCAGGTCGCCTGCACACGCACCCTGTCTGCAGGTTGTCAGGTGGCCCCGTCCCACAGGTGCTGGATGGAGAGATGTACCCGCCATCGGTGGAGGAGGCGCCTGTGCTGATGCACTACCCACGGGGCATTCCGCCCCAGAGCCAGATGGCTGTGGGCCAGGAGGTGTTTGGGCTGCTTCCCGGGCTCATGCTCTATGCCACGATCTGGCTGCGTGAACACAACCGCGTGTGTGACCTGCTGAAGGCTGAGCACCCCACCTGGCCTGATGAGCAACTCTTCCAGACGGCCCGCCTCATCCTCATCGGTGAGGACTCGAGCCCATGCCTGTCCTGGAAGGTCATGCCCTCTGTCCCGAAGAGCAGGTGCTGAGGGGCTGGGGAGGAGAGAGAGCTGGGATTAGGACCCAGGCTCCTCTGCTTTTCTAGCAATTAGATCTTGACCAGGCCCCTTCTGCTGCGTGAGCCTCAGTTTCCAAATCTGGATATTAGGTATAATGAAGGTTGTAAGGATTTGTTGGGATCTGACAAGCACTGAGCATGTAGGAGGCCTTCGGAGAATGGGTGGCCATGATGGTTCATCATTAGCGGAATGACTTGCCGCAGAGTTGATCAGGCACCCCACTCTGTTTCCCCGTCTCCTGCCCCAGGGGCACACAGCGACATCCCCAGCTTGTGCATGTCAGACTCCAGCCGGTCCACCTTCAGGAAGCCTTATGTTTCTGCCCTGCCTGTGTCTGTCTTCTCAAAGTTTGGAGCTTCTGGGTGACTCAGGGACAGGATATTTTTGTGTCCCCTACGGGGGCGAGTCTGCAGCCTAAAATGTCAGATGGTTTCCTGCCTGGGAGCTTGGTCTCTGACACTCCTGGCCAGACCGTGTTCATTCTGAGTCACCAGTGATCCCTTTCCCCTGCCCCTGGGCATCACTGGGCATGGCTGGTCCCAATTATATTGCCTGATTCACTAGAGCCTGGATGAGCCAGGCATCAGAGATAGGAACAGCCTGAGGAAGGAGAAGGGGCTGGTTCTGAAGCCCCAGCATTTCAGAGACTTTGATCAGAGAGGGCAAGGCTGTGGCTGGAGATTGTCCGGCATATAGCCTGGAGTGGAAACTGTGGCCAAAGGGGATGAACCTGTATATCCAGGGCTTTGGTTAATTCTCTCCAACAGCCTTACTAATCAGATACGATTGCCCTTGTTGCGAAAATTAAGATTCAGAGAGGTTCAGTGAACTCTCCAAGGCTGCTCAGCAGAGGGAGATTTGAGACAGGCCCTGGCTGCGCTGGGAGCTCCTTCCTGAGCTGGAGAGGGGTCCACACGCCTACACTTAGCGCTCCTCCTTTCCGCTTGCATGTGGTCATACTCCCAATTATGCCGGACCCTGGGCCAAGCAGCTGCTGTCCACTCTTCCCAACGGCCTCAACCATAGTGTCGTCACACACATTGTACAGAGCAGGAAGGTGAGGTTCAGACAGATGAGGTGACACAGCCCAGGCTTGGCGGGGGCGGGGAGGGGCGGCTGGAAATGGTGACACCAGGCTCTGGACCTTGCTGATGGCAAGTCTCATGGCTCCAGATCAATTTGCCAGAAGTCAGTTCGTCTCAGAGCTAATTGGCTGAAAGCACCAGTTTCTTTTCCTAACTAGATAACCCGTTTTCATTCTGTTACGGAATGTTGGTCTGTTTCTTCCCTGGCTCTTTGTGCTGTAGCTGGTTACCGGGAGGGCAGGGGAAAAGCTATTCCTGAGAATTCTGATATGTAAGAACATACAGTGGCCCGGTCCCTGTGACACGGTCCCTGACACGTGTCCCAATCCTCCCTCCCAGGGGAGACCATCAAGATTGTGATTGAGGAGTACGTGCAACAGTTGAGCGGCTACTTCCTGCGGCTGAAGTTTGACCCGGAACTGCTGTTCAGCTCCCAGTTCCAGTACCGCAACCGCATCGCCATGGAGTTCAACCAGCTCTACCACTGGCACCCGCTCATGCCCGACTCCTTCCAGGTGGGCCCCCAGGAGTACAGCTACGAGCAGTTCCTGTTCAACACCTCCATGCTCGTGGACTATGGGGTCGAGGCCCTGGTGGACGCCTTCTCTCGCCAGAGCGCTGGCCGGGTGAGCCTCTGCGGAGTGTGGGGAGGGCAGGTGGGCGTGGGGACGGGACAGACCTGGACCCAATCCCAGTGTTCTTCTCTGTCCCGTGGGGCTGGTAGCCTCTGATGCTCCTTCCTCTGTTCCTTTACTCCTCTTGTTCTTTTCTCCATTCCTCTGTACCAGGTGCTGGGGATAGAGTGTCAAGCAAGATCCGACGTGGTTCTAGGGTCCTTGTCCCTTTGGCACTGACACCCTGGGGAGGAACTGTAGTCCCACAACAGCTAACATCATGGGAGCACTTGCTCTGTGTCAGGCGCTGGGCCAGGTGCTTTTCTGATATTATCAGAATTATGAGGGCACATGGAGAGCCACAGTCTAGAGAGCCATCGGGGCTCTGGGTACTTGGGGAGGAGGCTTGGGTTCCAGAGTTGAGAGCTGTAGATAAGGAAGTGAGGTCTGAGCAGAGATCCAAAGGGTGGATAGAGCTCTCCCAGGGAAAGCGGTAGTGTCGATGACTGGGGATGATCGTGCTCTGGGGGAGGGGATAGCGTGGCGAGGGCCTGGAGGTCAGAGGGCATGGCAATTTGAGGACCATGAAGACATTCAGGGTTTGGTAATACGTGTGAAAGTGTCTTCACACAGTAGGTCTTTATTGAATTACAGGCCTCTGTTATGGACTGAATTGTCCCCACCCCCTACTCTATGTTTGAAGTCTTAACAACCAGTGCCTCAGAATATGACATATTTGGAGACAGGGCCTTTGTAGAGGTGATTACAGTTAAATGAGGTCCGAGGGTGGGCGCCTACAATGACTGGTGTCCTTATAAGAGGAGATTAGGGTATAGATGTGCAGAGTGGGAAGACTTAGGGAGAAGAGGGCCACTAATGAGCCAAGGATAGAGATCTCAGAATGAAACTCCCCCTTGCTGACACCTTGATCTTGGACTTCTGGCTTCCAGACTGTGATGAAATAAATTTCCATTGTTTAGGCCACCCAGGCTGTGATATTTTGTTATGGCCGCCCTAGCAAATGAAAAGAGCCCTTTCCCTGGAATTTCTAAACAGCTCCTTCCTAAATCTCCCCTCCCCCATGCTTCGAAGCCACTGTCTCCTCTGTCTCAGCTCCCCTCACCCCTGCTTCTCTCTGATCCTTGTTCCCAAGCCCTACTATCATGACACTGTGGCACCACATGGATTTAGGTTTGCCACTGGTAATTTGACTGGAATTAGCATGTGCTGCTACCAGTGGGCAGCTGCTGGCTGGTTTATGGCCTCTGTTCTCCGTGGGGGCACAGACATGAACAGAGATGGTAGATTTGTGTTGGACTGTATGGGCATTTTCAAGGAACAGCCATTACGCTGTGTGAAAAGTCCCGGTGTCGTACTTGGCCCAAGACAGAAGGGCGACAGAAATGTGTCGGCTCTCAGGATGTTCAAGAGAGCATGAGAAGTGACAAAACAGGGCCTCCCCTGATGATCGCCACACATGGCTGCCATCTTAGGGGTTGCCGTGGGACCAACACTGTGCTAACTGCTTTGCGTACTCTATCTGGCTCATTCCCCACAACAATATCAGGTGGGTGCTCTTACCTTCCCCATTTTTGCATATGATGCAACTGAAACAAGTAATTTGCCCAAGGTCCCTGCCTTAGTTTCCCAGGGCTGCCATAACAAAGGACCACAAGCTGAGGTTATTTTATTATTTCACTTTCCTGGAGGTTAGAATAGGTGTGGGCAGGGCTGTGCTCTCTCCGAAGGCTCCTGGTGAGCAGCTGTTCCATGCCATTGTCTTAGCTCCTGCTGGCTACTGGCAATCCTCTTAGACACATCACTCCACTATGGAGTCTCCCTGAGTCTCATTTTCTCTATTAGGACACCAGTTATTGGGTCAGGATCCATGTAAGGAACTATGATCTCATCTTCACTTGATGACATCTCTTGCCAAATGAGGTCACATTCACAGGTGCTGGGGGTTAAGACTTCACCATATCTTGGGGGGGGGCCCACAAATCAAACCACAATGGTCCCACATCTTGTAAATGGCAGAGCTGTTTATTTAAGCTATGTGTGTATACACTATGGTTTTCATGGCAAGATTTCAGCTCCCTCCCTGCTAGTTTATGACTGCTCCCCACCCTGGAGTCTTGGCAGAAGGAAGGAAAACCAAGAGTCTTAGTCACCTATGTTCCCAGGAGTGGATTTATCTGGAATGAATGGAGTGACGTGATACTGTGTGTTCCTACCATCTGGCTCTGAAGTTCTCTTTCCTAATGGTGGTTGGTTAATAGTGGTTCACTTTTCTTTTTTAATCTTTATTGTGTTATGTTAGTCACCATAAAATACATCATTAGTTTTTGATGTAGTGTTCCAAGATTCATTGTTAATGTACAACACCCAGTGCTCCATGCAATACGTGCCCTCCTTGATACCCACCACTAGGCTCACCCCATATATACAATAGAATATTATTACTCAGCCATCAGAAACAATGGATACCCAACTTTTGCCTCAACATGGATGGGACTGGAGGAGATTATGCTGAGTGAAATAAGTCAAGCAGAGAAAGTCAATTATCATATGGTTTCACTTACTTGTGGAACATAAGGAATAGTGGTTCACTTTTTAATTACTAAATTTTTGTTGACTATGATATAGGGAATGAAAACCAACATCAAAACACTCTTTAGCAGGACCCCCTTAAAAGATAAAGCATCTGTATTCTTTGGTAAGAATGGATTTGGAGAATGCCATAAAATTTCAGCCCCCCAAACTAATATCCGTCTATCCTTTTGTTGCTCTTTTGCTGCCTCAGAAGCCCTTCTATCCCTCCAAATTTCACTTCCAGAGCCAGAATGCCCTTCCCCTCTGCTTGAGCTCCTGGCTGGTGCCATGCTGGCCATCTTTTTTTATGGAATCCAAGTTGCTGAACCCAATAGTTGCAGAACCTTCTGTATCGGGATGTTGGGATTCTCACCTAGATGCCAAGGGTTGGGGAACAGTGTGGCCGGTGAGCCACTGGAGAGGTCTTCCTGGCCCACTGCCACTTTAATGATGAGAATGTGAAGACTCAGGGGTGTCCCTGAGAAGGCATGACAGCAGCAGAGCTGGGGCTGGGTCCCCAACATGGTGGCTGCTGGGCGCAGCCATGTTCTGTCTGTGCCTGGACAGACCCGATCTCCTCCCCCAGCACAGCGTGGCCTTACTCTCAGACTGCAGCTATGTTTATGTCTTGGCAGATTGGCGGGGGCAGAAACATAGACCACCACGTCCTGCACGTGGCTGTGGAGGCCATCAAGGAATCCCGAGAGCTGCGGCTGCAGCCCTTCAATGAGTACCGCAAGAGGTTTGGCATGAGGCCCTACACGTCCTTCCAGGAGCTCACAGGTGAGCTGCTGTTCCCGGAGGGGGCGTGGTGATACCTCCCCAGCGCTGTGACCACGGGGGTCACGAGAGGTGTGTAAGCACCATGCTTGGGGGGCTGGTATGAGGGCGGTGAGGGGAGAAAATGACCCGGTTGGGGAAAGAAAGTGACTTCTCAGCTGGGTTTGAAGGAGATAAATAGGGATTTTCTGGGTGGAGAATAGGGGGGAAAGGATTCTAGGAAGAACAGAAAGTACAAAGGTACAGAGGTCATAAGGAATGAGCCTGTTGGGGAGAACAGTGGTGGGTATGGCTGGAGCAAGGTGCTTCTGTGTGGGGAGGGTGGGGGTGGGGATGGGCACTTGGCGCCCAACTGTGGATTCTATGTGAAAGGATTTGGGTTTTATTCTACCTAGTGGTTCCTAAATACATACTTATGGACCAGCTGCCTAAGAATCATTCGAAAACTGATTAGAAATAGCAAATCCCAGATCTCTGCCCCTGAGGTTCTGATTCTGTAGGCCTGCATGGTGCCCAAGAGTCATGTAGGTGTCTGTGTATAATATATATACTATGTTCTTTTCTTTTCAAAGAAGATTCCAGCTGTTGGGCAGCCAAGAGTTTGGGAATCCTTGTTGCAAACCATGGAAGGGTTTGAGCAGGGTATAATGTGACCTGAGTCCTAGTGCCTTATAGAGGGTGGGTTGGAGGAAATGGGTAGGGAAGCTCTGTGTCTGTCCCCTTTGGTCACTGTCTGTCAACATGTGGGTCTCACTGAGCGGGAAATGAGTTTCCCATAATTTGGTCACTCTTTAATCTCCCGTGACAGTCCAGAGGGGGAAAAGGATGCTGTAACTAAATCTCTCTGTGAGCTTGGACAGGTTACATGATATCTCTGAGTCCCAGCAGAAGGAAGGGACTTGAACCAGCTTTCCTTCTTGAAATCTGCCTGAAGCAAGATGAATAGTGTGTCCCTGTTGTCACCACCAGGCAGTCAGGTCACCGAGAAGAGAGATGAGTTGTTTCAGGTCACATGCTGTCTGGTGGCTGATCCAGGCCCTCCGTGTCTTCTTTAGCAGCACATTTCTTCCCTAGATCAGCCCTGGAGAAGGGTCATTCAGCCAGGCCGGATGTTAGGGCATGTGATCAATCATTCAATTGTTCTCCTTAAGTCCCATATTCTCCCCAGAAAAAGGTAGGCCTAGAAGCTTCTCTCTCCACATTGACCTTAACAGTGCCATGTCTCTGACTCTAGCTTCCCCTTCTTTTAGGGGAGACGGAGATTGCAGCAGAGTTGGAGGAGCTGTATGGAGACATCGATGCCTTGGAGTTCTACCCAGGGCTGCTTCTGGAGAAGTGCCATCCCAACTCCATCTTTGGGGAGAGTATGATAGAAATTGGGGCTCCCTTTTCCCTCAAGGGCCTCCTAGGGAATCCCATCTGCTCTCCAGAGTACTGGAAGCCGAGCACCTTTGGTGGTGAGATGGGCTTCAATATGGTCAAGACAGCTACACTGAAGAAGCTGGTCTGCCTCAACACCAAGACTTGTCCCTATGTTTCTTTCCACGTGCCTGACCCCCACCAGGATGATGGGCCTGGCGTGGAGCGGCCGTCCACAGAGCTCTGAAGGGGCAGAGCAGCAGCTGGAGGGTGGATTTTGTGTTCATCATCCCAGAATGCTGAGACCGGGGTTGATAGTCTCAAAAGTTGGGTCTTTGGTTTGTCATTGAGAGTATCAAGGTGGACCTTTAGAACTTTGTGTCTCTCACCCATTACCTGGAATATCGTGGTCTTGTTGTTATTCTAGAATGCTGAATTCCTGGTGGACCATTTAGAGTGTTAGGAGGGATTCTTCTTTGGCATGCCAGAACATGGGGTTCCTGGCTAACAACCTAGAATATCACATTTCTGGTTGACTTGGGACATATGCATTCTAAAATGTGGAGCTCCTGACGAAATCATCTAGAAAGGTAGGGGATTCTTATTTTGCATTCTGGAATTCTGGGCGGCCCTCCAGAATGTTGATTTTCTGATTGGCAGTTCAGAATGTTGTGCTGATCCTTGCTGTTCCAGAACAGAGGCTGGTAGGCCAGCTCAGTCTTGATCTGAATGCCTAGAATGTTAATTTGATTCATTTTCCTGTTTAGTGAGATATCCACAAAGCAGGAGAACCTATGATCTAACGAGAATCCATTGCCCACATCTGTACCAGCACCAAGGGGGCAAGAGGGCTGGGTGTTCTTGGGACCCTGACTTAGACCCTGGACTAAGGAGATAAAGAGCACAGGTGGGCTTTTCCCAGGCCATTGGTTGAAAGCCACCAGAACTGTCACCATCTTTGTCTTGACTCGTGGCAGCTGTTTCTCATGAAGCTAATAAAATTCTTTTTTTCAAATTGCCTGCTCTGTATTGCTTTTCATCCCCTTGCCAGAAGCAGAGGTGACACCGGAGTGGCCCCACTCCTAGCTGCAAGCTCGACATGCTGGGGGTTGCAGCATGAGACCTTCTGCTGCCCTGGAACATGTCATCGCCTAGCCTTTCTATCACTGGTGCTCCACTTCCTGACGTGGGTCAGGCATTGTCCTTCACAGGCTGCTCTCCTAAAATATACACCAGGGGACAGACTCTTCGATCCCCACCATCTGGTTAAAGCAATTTCCTCCCTTACAAAGCATACAAGGGCAGAGAGGAGGGGTCTCTAGGGAGGAGGGCACTTACAGTGTGTCAGTTTTCCACATTTAATTCTCATTTATCCTCGCCCAAGAGCATAAAGTATGTGGTATGATCCCTGTTTCAAAAATGAGGGAGCTGAGACTCAGGGTGGTCCAGCAACATGCCCTACAGGTGCCAGAGCCAGGCCAGGACCTGGGTCTGGCTGGATCTGGGGTTCTGCTCTTCCCCGATCTGGCTTCCTCTTGCTTCCTGATTTGACTCAGTTCCAGGCCTGATCTTGCCTCTCTGACTCAGGGTCAGAGAGAGAGATGGGATATAGCTCTTACATGCTATTCTTTCATTCACAAATATTTATTTTGCCAAGTGCTTTCTCTACACCAGTCATTGTTACAAGCTTGGGGCTATAGCGGTGAGTGAGTGAGACAGACAAGACTTCCGTCTGTGTGGAGCTCACATTCCAGTGTGGGTAGAGCAGATGAGAAACAACACAACAATGAAATAAGACAAAGACAGGGTGAGTGTGCTTTGCCTTCTAACCTATACTAGTCTGCCCTCCTCCTGCTTGGCTCCTGAGACCCGAGACCCTAGTCCAGCCACACAGACCACCCCCCTGGCCACCCCATAGCAGCCAGGAGAAGACAGGTCAGAGGGGAAAGGTAAGAGTTTGGGAAAGTTCCTTCACGCTTCCTACTTGGCACTTACATTTCCTTAGGTAGAATAATGGCCCAGAAGCAATGAGGAAAATGGGATGTAGGCTGAGGGTCCCTGGGGCTGGGGTTCCTGTCTTAAAGACCAGAAAAGCCTTGTTTCTCCTTGGTTGGCTGCGGACTCCTTCTGCCATTCCTTCCTGGCCCTGTTGAATGCAGAGAATGCAATCCTTCTCAGCTCTGCCAGTTGCTCTGCTGATCACAGATGCTTTGGCTGCTGGGGGTGGCCATGGAGTGGCTGTCTCGTCCTTGCTTGTCTGGTATCGATTTCCCCTCTTGGCTCATACCCCTACTTGGCCTGAGAATCCTCTCCCTCTCATTAATGCCAGTCTTGGTGATTCCATTAGGGGCCCTCTCATGGCCAGGGGGCAGGTCTGTGAATCAGTCCAATCAGACACCCTGTCCTCATACACTGGCCACTGAGTGGAGGTGCGTGGAGACTGAAATGGCCGACTGATTCATCCTGACAGCTGGGCTCGGAAAAGATTGCTCTTTAGTTCCTGCTTCTGAGGTCCCTGGGGAAGCCTGGGTTCCTGCCCTTCTCAAGACCTTAGCTTTTCCTTCCATCCTGGAGGCTGCTCTGTGAATTCCTCTTTCACTTAAGTTGGTCAGAGTTGGTGCCTTAATGGCTGTTGGCCCGAGATGACAAGAGCACTAGATGGTCTGAAAGGAATTTTAATCAAGGGAGACACAATTGGGCCAGTGTTTAAGAAAGAGCCCGGGAGCCCGGGTGGACAACAAGATAGAGCAGGAAGGACTGAAGGTTGGCAGAATGGTGAGGAGGCCGTGGCGGTGGACCAGCCGACAGGCGACAGCAGTTGGAGCCAGGTGGAGGGCTGAGGGCTGACGACAGGATGGATTCCAGGGATTGTCTTCTCTTGAACGCAGGTGCCTAGCTGAGGTGGATTTTGTTCTGTACCGACAACTGTGTGTGAAGATTTCTTTTTCACATAGAAACTTAGTCCAGGGCACCAAGAAAGCATCTTCAGAGTGAAGGCTCTGACTGCTCATAAAGTGATTGCTCACTCCTGAATCTTGATCTGGCAGGTGTGATGGTTAGATTTATGTGTCCACTTGGCTGGGCGACAGTACTCGGTAGTTTAATCAAACACCAATCTAGGTGTGGCTGTGAAGGTACTTGGCAGACACGGTGAACATCTGTAATCTGTTGACTTTAGGCAAAGATCATCCTGATAAATAACATGGCTGGGCCTCATCTAATTAGCAGAGAGGCTTGAGTAAAAACTGAGATTCTCCAAGAGAAGAGGAAATTCTGCCTGGAGACTATAGCATCAACTCCTGCTTCAGTTTCCAGCCTGTCCTGTGGGTTTCAGATTTGTCAGCCCTGATGAAGGGTGAGCCAATTCCTAAAAATGAAGTCATCTATCTATCTATCTATCTATCTATCATCTACCTATCAACTATCTACCTATCTATTATCTATCATCTGTCATCATCATCTGTCTCTCTATCGCCCCCTATTGGTTCTGTTTCTTTAGAGAACCCTGACTAGCACGGTGGGTGACACTCAGGGTTCCCAGTGCAAACAACAAAACTCCCTCCAGCCTGTTTAAACAGGAAGAAACTTATTAGGGACACTGAGCAGCTCATGGAAACATTGGCAGGACTGGAGAATTAGGCTTGGAGGCTTTGTGCCCAAGAACAGCAGCCACTGGTCCAGTAAAGATGCCTCTGTTCTTGCCACTGGACACAGGCGTCTCACATGGCACCCCCATTGCCAAAACGACCCTCTTGCTGCCCCTGAGACCTGGTGGCAGCTCCAACCACTGCCCCCCTACAAGAAAGTGGATTCATTCTGCATGGTTCCTGCCTCCCTGCTTTTCTCTACTTGGAATTAAAGTTATTTTTATTTCATGTCTGATTAGTGGAGCCTGGCTCCCATACCTGTGCTCTGGCTCCAAACAGGGGAGGGAGTGTTGTTTCTGGCTTGCACCTTGCCGGGGAGGGACCCCTAATGTGGGAAATTCGTGCATAGGAAGGATGTTCAAAAGGGCCCGGGGACAGGGAAGGTCTACCTCAGTGGATCTGAGCATTCTTGGGTCCGTTTTGTCTTTGTGGACTCTATCTAGCCTCAGAACACTGAGAAGAGCATCGCAATGGTACCACTGTTGACCCGGCAGCAGCTCAATGGAATTGCAAGCAAAGAACATAAGAAGCAAAATTCCAGAAGTCCAGGACAGTAGAGATGCAAAGACAGTAGAGTACACATAGTCCACTTTTTCTAACACCGCTTGAGTAAAAGGTGTAAAAAAATGCCAGACATGCCTACAACTGACTTTCTTGCGTAATCGTGCTTTTCCTATAAAAATGGACTTTAAAATAGCTTTGTGTGAACGACAGTAAAGAATATTAAAGTTTCAACGATACTTTTACAGAGCACTCAAGGGAACTACAATAAAACCTTTCCTCATGATCTTGATTTTGGTTGCTATTTGTGCTTCCTTTATCAATAAGTTGGTCTCCTCCTAGATTGGGGCCAAAAGAAATTTTTTTTTCTCTCTCAATCTTTCTACATTTGGTCAAAAGGACTTTTGAACCCATTGGCACAGCTTCAGGCTTGAGATTTTGGGTTTTAGGACAGCGTGGTGGTACATTCTTGCAGACTTCTATGGCAGGTCCCCCTACTCACTCCCCTCCCTCACTGCCTCGTTGGAGTGTAGCATACATACAACCGAGCGTGCATACCTCATTGGCTTTTTATGTAAACTCAAGCAACCACCAAGAATTCAAGATACAGAACATTTCCAGTACTGTAGGCTCTTTTGCGCCCTTTCCTAGTCAAAACCCTACAAAATGTCACCACTCTTCTGACTTCCAACCTCACTGGCCACTTTTGTCTGATTATAAATTTCATTTGAATAGAGTCATACAGTATGTATTTTTGTGTGTGTCTGGCTTCTTTTGCTCAAAATATCTGTTGATACCCGTGTTGCTATATAAGCAGTTCGATAATTTTTCATTGTTTCTAAGGAATGTATACCACCACGGATTTATCTAGTCTTCTGTTGATGGACACTGGGGCTTATTTGCATTTTTTGACTCTTATGAATAAAGGTGCCTCAGTGGCAGATTTTAACTTATAATGAAGTGTCTATTTAAAATGTCATCTTTTATCACATTTATTACGGGAAATGGTTCTTGTTCTCTATTCAAAATCCCCTGCTGCCTCTTCTGCTTTACAGCTTGATGGAAAGAGAAAAGAGATTCCCAAGTGTGATATGCCCCATTAGAGAAGGGGAAGGAAATAGAAATTAATTAAGAGCCTGCTCCATGGCACGTGCTCTCCCTGTCGATTTCATTAACTATTACTTAGCCACGAGTTTTCCTGTTTCACCAAGGAGGACACCGAGATGCAGACAAATAAGGACTTGGCCACACTCCTACAGCTGCAAACGGTGTGGAGGCAGCAGTGAAATTCTGATGCGTGGCCCGATTTCCACCATGTGACCCATCAAGACCTCCAGAGCCAGACACTGGAGATGGGAGGAGGGCACAGAGGGTGCAGGTGCAGTGATGTCAATACACTTACAGATGATTCTGTTAATAAGCCTCAGACGGAGAGACCTCTGCGGCACATCATGTAGCTCTTGGTCATTCTTCTCCTCTTTAGATGGGCAACGTTTTCTTTCCTTTCCCCCATGACTCACTTTTTCCAGGCTTGCTATCTCTTCTTGGATCTTTGACTTGCATTTCGTACAACATGATGATGATCACAGAAAACCCGTTTTCTGAAATCTGAAGAGCTGCGAGCATTTATCTTCCTGTTGCTGCTGCCTGCCCCCTGCCCCTCCCTTCTAGCCGCAGCTGTGAAGCCCCAACCCTGAGCTCTGCTCCTCCCCCACCACAGGACACCCAAGTGCATGCTCTTGAGTATCTGGTCTTGTTCTCGGTTCTTGCCTCCGTGGGAGAGACTCAAGACAGATCCCAGTTTCTTCCTCCTCCTCCCTCATCCTGTGGGGTGGGGAAGGGGCTCTGGCAGTTTTGTTTTCTTTCTTTCTTCTTCTTTTTTTTTAAAAAATTATGGTAAAAAATACATATAACATAAGGCTGACCACTTTAGAAGTTTTATCTTATTATTATTATTATTTTTTAATTAGGCTTCACTCTCAGTGTGGTGCCCAAGATGGGGCTTGAACTCATGACCCGGAGATCAAGATCTGAGCTGGGATCAAGAGTCAGGTGCTGGGGGTGCCTGGGAGGCTCAGTAGTTGCCTTCGGCTCAGGTCATGATCCCAGAGTCCTGGGATTGAGCCCCACACTGGGTTCCACGCTCTTCGAGCCTGCTTCTCCCTCTCACTGCAGCTCCCTCTGCTGTGCTCTCTCTCTCTCTCTCTGTTAAGTAAATAAATTAAAATTTAAAAAAAGAGTCAGAGGCTTAACTGACTGACACATCCAGGTGCCTCCACTTTGGACATTTTAAAGTGTACTACTGAGAGGCATTTAGTGCATTCATGGGGATGCACACCTTCACCACTATCTAGTTCCAGAACTTTCTCATGATCCCAAAAGGGAACCCTGTACCCACTAAGCCATTCCTCCCTTTTCCCCTGCCCACCACTAATCTGCTTTCTGTCTGACAGCGTTTTGAGTGCTCGCTCCAGGCCAGGCATCGTGCTTATTGTGCTAATCTCTTCACACACAATATCTTATGAACCATCACCAAGCAGCTCTGGAAACTGGGGTTCTTTCTTGCATTTCCAGATGAGATGTTGGGGTTCAGAGAGGCGATTACAGTGAAGTCATAGAGCCTGTAAATGGCAGGGTCTAGACCAGACCGTCGCACCAAGGGCTGTGTCCAACCTGGTAATTGATGACTAAGACCTCAGAGCTTTTCCTATGACGAACGAGGCTTAGGTCTGGGTGACTCGTAAGCCTGTATTCTTTCCATTTTGAAGTTCAGCGGTAACAAAAAAAACAAACTTAGGTTGTAGGGATTTTCCAGGATCCGGGATGCTGACTTGAGGGAAGCAGATGGAGGACAGCTGCTTTTATCCCAGAAAATGTGACCCAAGGCACCATGTCAGTCGTCTTCAAGATCTCTTTTTCTTTTTAATTTTTATTTATTTATTTGAGAGAGAGTGAGAGAGAGAGCCAGAGAGGGAACACAAGCAGAGGAGAGGGACAGAGAGAGGAGCAGACTCCCTGCTAAGCAGGGATCCTGATGCGGGGCTCAATCCCAGGACCCTGAGATCATGACCTGAGCTGAAAGCAGATGCTTAACCGACTGAGCCACCCAGGTGCCCCGCCGTCACAGAGCTTTGAAATGGCATGAAGAGCTGCAGGCTATGAGGCTGGGGGGTCTCATGAGGGGGTTTTAACAAGTGCCAGATGCTTGATTCTTGTCCATTGGTCACTTAGGGGTCTGTCTTCAAGACCTTGGGCTCCTGATCCCCGGGACCATGTAGACTGACTTCCTTTGTGATTCCAGAAATGAAAGAAGCAAGCGCAGACTTCTGTTTGTGCACAAAAATAAAGTGGGTGTTATCAGACTTAACAGGAAAGTTACAGTATGTCCCATAATCAAGGCAATATTTTCCTGGCCTTTGAGCTGTTAATGCAAATCTATTTGAGATAATTCATCTACATCATACCAAACATATTAAAGTGCATGCATATACCACATTTCATGTAATTTGCATACATGTTGAAGTGGGTTTTACTTGACTAGTTAACATATTACCTTGTGTAAACATTTACTTATATATTTATAATTTTTAATTTTATTCTAACATTTTGGACAGTACATTCTTTCTTCCAAATCTTAAATAATTACATAAGCCTTTGAGAAGCTCAGTGACCATCAGGCAATGCACCCATGGGTTTATTGAAGGGCTTGGCTCTACCTGTCCCTCTGGAAGCCTGCGTCAGTCACCATTGTTGGGTGGCATTCTCCTCATGGTCTGAATCTGAGCCTTTTTATCATGCAGCCCAACAAAAATCAGAGGTGAGTTCTCTACTGATTTGGGAGAATATAAACACACATTTCCCCAGCTAAGTGTTTCCAAAGAGATATCTTTACAGATCTTGCTTTAGAAATATAGCTGAATTGGGGCACCTGGGTGGCTCAGTTGGTTAAGCCACTGCCTTCCGCTCAGGTCATGATCCCAGAGTCCTGGGATCAAGTCCCACAACTGAGGCTTCTTCCTTAGTGGGGAGCCTGCTTCTCTCTCTGCCTGTAACTCTGCCTGCTTGTTCTCTCTCGCTCGCTCGCTCGCTCGCTCTGTCTCTGACAAATAAATAAATAAATAAATAAAATTTTTAAAAATATAGCTGAATTGGTAGCTGACAAATATAGCTGAAATGGCAGCTGTGTCTCACACATTAGCTCGCCTGGGCACTTCTTTATTTTTATTAAATTTTTAAATTCAAATTCAATTTAATTAACATATGCTGCATTATTAGTTTCAGAGGTAGAATTTTAAAAAAATATTTTATTTATTTATTTGAGAGAGAGAGAGAGAGTGCACAAGCAAGGGGGAGGGGCAGAGGGAGAGGCGGAAGGATAAGCAGGCTTCCCACTGAGCAGGGAGATCCAGGCGGGGCTTGATCCCAGGAGCTTGTGATCATGACCTGAGCCAGAGGCAGCTGCTTCATCGACTGGACTACTCAGGGGCCCCTCAGAGGTAGAATTTAGTGATTCATCAGTTGCATACAACACCCAGGGCTCATTACTTCAAGTGCCCACCTTAATGCCCTTCACACAATTACCCCATTCCCCCAACACACCTCCCCTCCAGCAACCCTCAGTTTGTTTCCTATAGTTAAGAGGCTCTTATGGTTTGCCTCCTTTTCTATTTTCATCTTATTTTATTTTTCCTTCCCTTCCCCTATGTTCAGCTGTTTTGTTTCTTAAATTCCACATATCCATGAAATCATATGGTATTTGTCTTTCTCTGACTGACTTATTTTGCTTAGCATAATAATAGTTTAATTCCACCCATGTCATTGCAAATGGCAAGATTTCATTCGTTTTGATGGCCGAGTAATAGTCCATTGTATATACATACCACATCTTCTTTAATCTTGCTAAATTCACATGTTGGTTTTGGTAGATATTTTTGCAGATTCCTTAGGCCTTTCTATGTATTTAATCGTATTCTTGGACTAAAAACAATTTTACTTCTTCATTTTCATATATTTGCCTTTTACTGTATGGCTAGCACCTCTAGTGCAAAATTTAATAGAATCAGTGAAAGATGACATTCTTCTCTTGTCCCCAATTTAGGGTGATTGCATTTTGTTTTTTACTATTAAGTGTGATGTTCACTATAAGTGTTTTTGTGGAATGACCTTCATCAGAGGAATTTCCTTTTTAATGTGAGCTGAGAATTTTTTTTCTATTATTGATGTTTTTGGTCAATGTTTTTTATGCATCTATTAAGATGATCACTTTTTTTTACTCTGTTGATATGGGGGATTACATTGGTTATTTTTTTTCCTTTGGTTTTTAAAAATTTTATTTTATTTTTCAAAAGATTTTATTTATTTATTTGACAGAGAGAGAGAGAGAGAGATCAAAAGTAGGCAGAGAGGCAGGCAGAGACAGAGAGGGAAGCAGGCTCCCCACTGAGCAGAGAGTCTGATGTGGGGCTCAATTCCAGGACCCTGGGAATCATGACCTGAGCTGAAGGCAGAGGCTTTAACCCACTGAGCCACCTAGGCACCCCTAAGATTTTATTTTTAAGTAATCTCTACAACCAACATAGGACTCAAATTCACAACCTCAAGATCAACAGTCACATACTCTAACAACTGAGCCAGTCAGGAACCCCAAGTTCATGTTTTGTTGTTGTTGTTATGTATATTTTAATTTAATTCTTCTTCTCCTTATTTATTTATTTTTTTTTTAGAGAGAGAGAGCATGGGGGAGGAGCAAAGGGAGAGAGAGACAGAGACTCTTAAGCAGGCTCCATGCCCAGTGCAGAGTCCCACAGGGGGCTCAATCTCACAACCCTGAGTTTATGACCTGAGCCTAAATCAAGAGTTGGGCGATCACCCAACTGAACCACCCAGGTCCCCCATTGTTGTGTTTTAATTTAAATTTTAGTTAGTTAACATACAGTGTAATATTGTTTTCTGGAGTAGAAGTCAATGATTCATTACTTACTTACAACACCCCATGCTCACCACAAATGCCCTTTTTAATGGTCACCTCCCACCCATATCCCTCCATCAACCCTCAGTTTGTTCTCTACGGTTAGGGGTCTCTTATGACTTGTTTACCACTCTCCTCCTTTTTTTCTTTTCTCCCTACCTGTATGTTCATCTGTTTTCTTTCTTAAATTCCACATATAAGTGAGATCAAATGGCAATTGTAGTTCTCTGACTGACTTATTTCACTTAGCATAATACACTCTAGCTCCATCCAAGTCATTGCAAATGGCAAAGTTTCATTGTTTTTGATGGCTGAGTAATATTCTGTTGTGGATATATGTGTGTGTGTGTGTACCACATCTCTCTTTTTGAAAGTTTTATTTACTCTGAGAGAGAGAGAGAGAGCGAGCAGTGGGGAGGGACAGAAAGAGAGGCAGAGAGTCTCAGGTAGATTCCTCACTGAGTGCCTATATGTGAGAGCCTAATGTGAGACTCAATCTCATGACTCTGAGATCACGACCTGAGCCAAAACCAAGAACTGGAGGTTTAACCAACTGAACCACCCAGGCACCCCTATACCACATATTTATCCATTCATCAGTTGTTGGACATCTGGGCTCTCTCCGTAATTTGGCCATTGTTGATAACGCTGCTATAAACACGGGTGCATGTACCCCTTTGAATTTGTATTATACCTAGTAGTGCAATTGCTGGATCATATGGTAATTCCATTTTTAACTTTTTGAGGAACTTCTACACTACTTTCCAGAGTGGCTACATCAGTTTGCATTCCCAACATTGGTTAATTTTTAAATGCTGAACCAACTTTACATTCCTGGAAGAACCCACTCTTGGTCATGAAGCCTTACCCTTTTTAAATAGTATTGGATTCAATCTGATAATATTTAAAATGGATTTTGTGTCTATGTTCATGGTCTGCAGATTTCTCTTCTTGTTAATATCTTTGGTTTCTGATTCTGGGTAATGCTGGCCTCATAAAGTAGATTAGGAAGTGGTTATAACTCTATTTTCTTAGTTTTCATAAGGTTGGTATTATTTATTCTTTAAATGTTTAATGGAATTTATCAAGGAAGCCATCTGGCCTTGGAGGCTTTATTTTAGGAGAGGTTTTAAATTATGAATTCAATTTTTAAGAGAGATCTTGAATTACTTAGATTTTCTTTTTTTTCCCCTTGAGTTTGTTTCTTTTTTTAAAATTTTTTTTCAATTTTTTTATTTTCAGAAAAACAGTATCATTATTTTTTCACCACACTCAGTGCTCCATGCAATCCTTGCCTTCTATAATACCCACCACCTGGTACCTTAACATCCCACCCCACCCCCCGCCACTTCAAACCCCTCAGATTGTTTTTCAGAGTCCATAGTCTCTCATGGTTCACCTACCCTTCCAATTTACCCCAACTCCCTTCTCCTCTCTAAACCCCCTTGTCCTATATGATATTTGTTATGCTCCACAAATAAGTGAAACCATATGATAATTGACTCTCTCTGCTTGACTGATTTCACTCAGCATAATCTCTTCCAGTCCCGTCCATGTTGCTACAAAAGTTGGGTATTCGTCCTTTCTGATGGAGGCATAATACTCCATAGTGTATATGGACCACATCTTCCTTATCCATTCGTCCGTTGAAGGGCATCTTGGTTCTTTCTATAGTTTGGCGACTGTGACCATTGCTGCTATAAACATTGGGGTACAGATGGCCCTTCTTTTAACGACATCTCTATCTTTGGGGTAAATACCCAGGAATGCAATGTCAGGGTCATAGGGAAGCTCTATTTTTAATTTCTTGAGGAATCTCCACACTGTTCTCCAAAGAGGCTGCACCAACCTGCATTCCCACCAACAGTGGAAGAGGGTTCCCCTTTCTCCACATCCTCTCCAACACATGTTGTTTCCTGTTTTGTTAATTTTGGCCATTCTAACTGGTGTAAGGTGATATCTCAATGTGGTTTTAATTTGAATCTCCCTGATGGCTAATGATGATGAACATTTTTTCATGTGTCTGATAGCCATTTGTATGTCTTGATTGGAGAAGTCTCTGTTCATATCTTCTGCCCATTTTTTGATATGTTTGCCTGAATTTGTGTCTTTCAAGGGATTTGTCCACGAGTTGTAGAATTTATTAGCATAATTTTGTTCATAATATTCTTTCATTATTCTTCTAATGTCTGTCGTACATGTAGTGATGTCCCTTCTAACATTCTGGATATTGACATATTGGCTTTTTGTTTGAATTTTAGCCACCCTGCCTTGTGCAATTGGGAGAGTACTCTCAGGAGAAAAGCTAATGTGACATGAATCTTGACCAGTGTGGTGCTTTACTGCAAGGTTACTTTCTCTCCATTTTCTACCTGCTTTTGCTAACACTCTAAAGTCTCACAGAACTATTTTCCCCTGGAGTTTCCTTCCCAATAATTTATAATTATTAATATGGGAGGGTCAGTCTGAGACAAGTGATTTGCTATTATTGACAAATCAGAATTCTAACATTTCACTGTTTACTTTCTATTTGTTCTGCATATTTTTTCTTCCTTTCTCCCCTCCCTCCTTATCTTCTTTGGATTAATTATTTTTTATTATTTAATTTCTGTCCTTCGATAAGCTTGTTAGTTACAAGATTTTATTTTATTTTTTTAAGTATCTCTATGACCCATGTGGGCCTCAAACTCACAACTCTGACATCAAGAGTCTCAAGTTCTCCCAACTGAGGCAGCCAGGTACTCCATTTGTTAGTTATAGATTTTTAAACTATTCTCTTGGTATTTACCTTAAACATTACAAAACACATCCCTTAAAGTCCAATATGTATTAACGTTTTTTATGTATATGCAAGAACCCTAGAACACTTGAACTCTATGTCCTTCCCTCTTGACCTTTTTTTAGATTATCTATTTATTTATTATTTTTATTTTTTATTATGTTATGTTAGTCACCATATAGTACATCATTAGTTTTTGATGTACTGTTCCATGGTTCATTGTTTGTGTATAGCACCCAGGACCCCATGCGATACATGCCCTCCTTAATAACCATCACTGGGCTCACCCATCCCTCTATCCCCCGCCCCTCTAAAACCCTCAATTTGTTTTTCTGAGTCCATAGTCTCTCATGGCTCATCTCCTCCTCCGATTTCCCCCTCCCTTCATTTTATTTGAGAGACAGAAAGAGGTGAGAGAAGGAGAGAGAAAGCAGAGGTGACGGGCAGAGGGAGTGGGAGAGAGAGACTCCCAGGCAGACTCCATACTGAGCATGGAGTCCTATGCTGGGCTCGATCTCATGACCCTGAGATCATGACCTGAGTGGAAACCAAAAGCTGGACCCTGAACCATCCAGGTGCTCCTCTTTCTTGACTTTTATGTTATAATTGTATTTTATTTTTGTTTATTTACTTTTTTATGATATTATGTTCCGTTAGTTACCATATAGTATTTAATTCTACATGTATTTTAAACCTACAACATTTTTCCTATTGATTTAAACAGGTGAAATTCATTTATGTGTATTCTACCCTTTCCACTTCATTTCACTTCTTCCTGAATTTTGTACTCCATCTGGGATTGTTTTCCTCTCCCTTTATTGCGGGACTTCTGGGAGCATATATTCATGCTCTTCTCTTCCTTGATTACTCACTCTCCTTTCAATATCCTGGCTGTTCTGTGACTAACCCCTCACCAGTGTCTTTAACTGGCAGGGTCTCTTACTAGCTTATTTTGGCTGCTCTTATAGGTTCTATTTTTTTGTCTTCCTTCCCTCCTACAAATATCTCTATTCTTTTTGTTTTCCTCTTCCCACTGGAAAGTCACTACCACTTTCCTTGGTGGCCAGTCTTCTCAGCGTATTGACCAAGAACTTCTCTCTGCAAGTTATTCTTTTTTTTTTTTTATTTTTTATTTTATAAATTTTTTTTTTAAGATTTTATTTATTCATTTGTCAGAGAGAGAGCGAGCGAGAGCGAGCACAGGCAGACAGAGTGGAAGGCAGAGTCAGAGGGAGAAGCAGGCTCCCTGCGGAGCAAGGAGCCCGATGTGGGACTCGATCCCAGGACGCTGGGATCATGACCTGAGCCGAAGGCAGCTGCTTAACCAACTGAGCCACCCAGGCGTCCCTCTGCAAGTTATTCTTGCACAGCACCCCGATGAACGACATCCTTGCAATACTTGCAATAATAAGCTGGTGTTGAGAACACAGCAGAGAGAATTATTAATCCCATTTGGACCCAAGGAGAAGGAAGGGTGCTTAGGGCAATCTACTGGGGAGAGCTCAGGTCTTGAAGGATGACAACTTGGCATTAACTAAGTGGGGAATAGAGGTAACGATATTACAATCCCCAAAACAGGGAGGTGTGAAAAAGCGTTAAGTGTTTGGGGAGTGCAGCATGGTTCAGAGTTTGGTATAGGGCCTGCATGGTGAATACACAGTTTACATATTACAATCTTCCCATTCCATACCCATGGCAGACATTACCAATCTATCACAGAGCATTGTTTCTCCCTGGGATTGAGCAGAGTCTCTGAATCATTCTCAAATTAGCACTCCGTGTGGCTACTTTTAATGAAATAGTGGTGACATAGAGATGAAGCCTCCTTATTCTTCTGGGAATGGGGTAACCATAGGTCATGAAGAGAAAAGAGGCTGGGGAGTTAGGTAGGACCCAGGCTGGGACCATGTTTTAATGATGGCGTCAGTGACTGTAACCCCTTAGGGAGCCAATAAATCTTTGGATATGAAATATCAGAAACATTTCAGTGTTCCTGGAGCTGCCTCTGTGGGACCTGGTCTATTCTATAACCTTGTAAACTAAACCCCAGAGGAACTCGATTTGAGAATTTCTGGCTACCTGGGTTTGGCACTAATTAGCCACTTAGAGAAGTTTTTTGTGGTTTAATTAAGTGACATCTGTGGTTAAAAGTTTGGCTTCTAAATGAGCTGTGATTAGGAATTAAGCATGGTCTCTCAGTGGATCAGTCTTTTTACTGAAAACATAGCCTTTGGCTATTACTGATTAAAAGTGGCAGGAACAGTGGTTCTTTCTCTGCCTCATCTGTCCCCCTCCCAGCCAGACAAGCAGGGCATGACTGAGTCTGATCTGGAATTACACTTGGAATTGAGACATCAGGTTGGAGGGTGGGCCTTGCATGGCCACAGTCATTGCTTGTAATTTCCTTTGCATTGAAGGAGGTGTATAATTGCCAGATGGAATTGGCAAAAGCCCTGAGGCAGAAATGTGCCTGATGTGCTTGACGAATAATAAAAGGGCAAGTGGACTGGACTGAATGAGCGCAGAAAGGCAGGAAATGAGGCCGGACAGGTTCAGGTAGCACCTTGTAGATCATTACAAAGTTTTTGGTTTTATTTTATTTTATTTTTAAAAAAGATTTTATTTATTTATTTGACACACAGAGAGAGACAGTGAGAGAGGGAACACAAGCAGGGGCAGAGGGAGAGGGAGAAGCAGGTTTCCCGCTGAGCAGTGAGCCCAATGAGGGGCTTGATCCCAGGACTGGGGGATCATGACCTGAGCTTAACAACTGAGCCACTCCAAGGTTTGGGTTTTAATGCTGAGCCAGTTTTATCAATATTTTGTTGTCAACGCATTTTGATCTTATTTAAGAGACACCTCCCTAACCCAAGGTCCAAAATAAACTACCTTTATTTTCTACAAAGTGTAGTATTTTTTAAAGTCAGGTTTTATGATACATAAAATGCAATTTATGTAAAATAAAAGGTATCCATGTTAAGTATTCTCCTGGATGAGTTTTGCCAAATGTATTCTAGTTATGCGATAATTACAATCAAGACAGAACATTTCCATCACCCTGTGAGTTTCTCTCCTGCCCTTCTGTAGTGATTACCCTTCTCCCACTCCTGGTTCTAGGCAAACACTGATCTGATCTTCCTGAATGTCAGATAAACAAAATTATACAATATGTAGCCTTTTTGTTTGTTTAGCTACTTTCACTTTGCCTGCTGTTTTGAGATTTATCCAAGTTGTTGCACATCCGTAGGTCATTCCTTTATACTGTTGAGTAATATTCCGTGAACAGAGACACCCCTTGTTTACCTATTCATCAGTTGCTAGAATGTCTCCAATCTTTGGCTACTGAGAATTAGGTGGCGATAGTTCCCTGCGTAAACATATGTTTTCATTTCTCCTGGGCAAATGCGTAGGAATGGTCTTACCTTGTTGTATAGTAGGTGTATATTAAATATTTTAACAAACTGTGAAACCATCTTAAGTAATTGTCAAAATAGAAGGTGACTGTATCCCTTTTGCAATGGATAGGATTTCCAGATGATCCCCTTACCAGGACCTGGTACTGAGAGACTTTTCAATTTTATCCGCTTTAATGGATGTGTAGTGATATCTACTTGCGGTTTTAATTTGTATTTCTTGAATGACTAATAATGCTGAACATCTTTTTGTGTGCTTATTTGCCATCTGTATGATTTATTTGTTTGTTTAAAGGAATTGGCTAAGGCTGGAGACTGAAGGAAGAGTAGCAATTCAAGTCCAAAGGCAGTGTGCTAACACTTCTTGCTTTGGGGGGGTCAGTCTGTGTTTTATTAATATCTTCAACTGATTGGATGAGACCCACCCCCATTATGGAGGATAATCTGCTTTACTCGAAGTCCACTGATTTAAATGTTAACCTCATCTAAAAAAATGTCTTCACAGAAACATCCAGAACAATGTTTAACCAACTATCTGGGTACTGGTCTCAGCCAAATTAACACAGAAAATTATCTATCATTAAGTTCCCTTCCTCTCAAAAGCCCCATCTTCACCTTCAACTCCATGAATGGACAATACTGTTACCAATATCAGAAGCGAAAACAAAAAATAAATAGAATTTTACATTTTGTCTGTGATTTATATACAGATAATCTATAATTTATGTGTAATTTATATTGAATCTGTAAAAATATATATTTGTATTTATAAAAGAAATAATGTTTATGGTCAAAATTGGGACCTTTTATGAAGAAGCAAATTTTAAAAAGTCTATACTTCCACTACCCAGAGATAGCCATTGTTTCTACATTTTGGTGGATTTCCTTCTCTGATTTAAACTTATTTATTATTTATACCAATTCTTCTTTCTTTTTTTTTTTTTTTTAAGATTTTATTTATTTGACAGAAATCACAAGTAGGCAGAGAGGCAGGCAGAGAAAGATGGGGAGGCAGGCTCCCTGCTGAGCAGAGAGCCCGACGCAGGGCTCGATCCCAGGACCCTGAGATCATGACCTGAGCTGAAGGCAGAGGGTTCAACCCACTGAGCCACCCAGACACCCCCCAAATCTTCTTTCTGAAGAGTGTAAGGCAAGTTTGAAGAATATATAAAATACAAGACAGGATAAATTAAAAATGATGTGAGATGCAATCAAAGAAGGAATAAACAAGGGTGTGGACATAAAATTGGGCCAGAGATGACTCTGAAAACACAGATTGCAATAGCTCTTGTCAGGGGAGGGCCTCAGATTTGGCTCCAAGCTTTCTGGCCAGTCACCGAGTTCACAGTGACCAAAGATAAAAAGAAACCAGTTGCTTACGTGAAGTACTAACATCTGTATTCTAAGAACAGATAAATTGCATGGGCTTTCTTTCAATCAGCCTCAAAATTGGCTTTTGGCAGTTACACTGGGGCATAAAAATTCACATAGGCAATAATTTGGAGGTAAAAATAATACTGTCTAGATGTTCAGGTCTCCAGTGATCTGGGCTGGCAAGATGTCAGATTTTAGATTTGGAGGACGTCTGGATGGGCGGCACATCCTCTGAGCAATCTTCCCTGAATGATTTTTCCTTTAAAATTTTAATACTAAGTATCAATGAACTCTCAGTACTATCCCCTGGCAGGTACCTGAGCTATGGTTGGTGTTTAATAATAACTGAGTATATGTGAGTCCTATCCAGAGTTGGCAATTGGGTAACACATCATAGTACCGAGACCCGGGCTTGGGGTCAGACAGATGTTCCAAAGCCCAACTCCCAACTATAATGACTGTGTGGCCATAAACACGTCATGAAATTTCGCCAAGGTTCAGGGAACAATATTAGTATCTAGATTTTTGGGTTCTTGTGGAAACTAAAGATAACACATGTAAAGTATTTAACACAATAACTAGTACAGAGTCATATTCAATAAAGGATAGTTATTATTATTATCATTATCATCCCCCCCCTTTTTTTTTTTTTGCTGAGGGACAGAATAAGGACTGGTGCTTACAAAAGAATGCTACCAGACATCTGTTTTTAGGGGAGCTGAGGTAGCACCCACCAGATTCACTTTAGGATCCAAGCAAAATCTCAACCTGGACCAAAATTTTGAACTACCTCCCAGGTTCCAGTGTATTCCACATCAGTGACTCTCATGTTAGAGATGTTAGCCTGCAGACCAATGTTGGTCCATGATGAAGCTTTCAAGCATCTCCAGCATGTGTGTGGGGGGTGGGGAGAGGGGTGTCTCTCTCAGCTTTTCAGTCTCTTTTCAGCCTCAACAGAAATATTGTGCATGAATAGACTGTAGAGATAATTTCCTGTCTCAGTCCATCTGGGCTGCTCTAACAAAAATACCATAGACTGGATGGCTTAGACAACGAACATTTATTTCTCATCGTTCTGGAGGCTGGAAAGTCCAAGATCAAAGACTGGTTTCCTGCACAGATGGCTGTCTCTTTGTTGTGTCCCCACATGATACAAGGGGCAAGGAAGCTCTCTGAGCTCCTTCATAAAGGCACTAATCTCATCCCAGAGGGTTTCACCCTCATGACCTAATCGCCACCTAAGGTTCCACCTCCGAATTCCAGCACCCTGGGGAATAGCATTTCAACATATGAATTTTGGGAGGATGTAAACATTCAGTCACTACGTTACCTGAGGCATGAACTTGGTGCATGAATTCTACAGAGGCCATATCTCAGCTAATGCCTACATGGCTCACCTCTGGCTTTCTAAAGCAAGGCCAACTTGGTTTCCATAAGTTTCAGGCTACTCGCTCTGTGTGGGCTCGCAACAGTGCCTCCTGTTATACAACGGGTATGGATTTAAGTGGAGGAAATGACCCCATTTCACAATCATAGTAAGATAAGATGCTGAATATTTCCTATAAATAGGTGCACCACAATTTCTATGTCTGTCTGATGACAGAAGTTTGAGCTGCTTCCAGTTTTTGACAATTTAAAACAAAAACTTCTCTCACGTGAGCATCCACAGCAGCTTTATCTATAATTGCCCCAAATGGAAACTACCAGGAGTTGAATGAATAAGCAAACCGTGATCCATCCATGCAATGGACTATCATCGAGTAACCGATAGAAATGAACTATCAAGTCGTGAGAAGAGAAAGGAAGCTTAGCTCATATTTGCTCAGGGAAAGAAGCCAGTCTGAAAACCTTACATACTCTATGATTATGATTCTATGACTTTCTGGAAAAAGCAAAACTATAGAGCCAGTTACAAAGATCAGTGGTTGCAGATTTTGTTAGTTGGTTTGTATGGTGAAGAGAGGAGATGAGTAGGGTTTTTAGGGCAGTGAAACTATTCTGTCGTACCCTGAGCTCAAACCAGGGTTTCCCTGGTGTGCACACATTCAGTTTTAGTATGGAGGAAACATGCCAAATTGTTCTCCCAAAGTAACCAAGCTAAATTATCCTCCTGGGGGCACTCTCAAGGTCACTCATTGTTCCCTTTACTGACCCACACTCAGGATTGCCAGACGTCTTTTTTTTTTTGCCTTGCCAATCTGTTGTGTGTGAAATATCTCACTGTGGTTTCGATGTATCTTTTGCTAATTACCCCTGAGGGCAAGCATAAACGGTCTTTTCGTAAATGATCTTTCTAAAATGATTTATACATTGTTCTTCCTTCTAAAAGAGCAGATGTTAGATATAATTTGACTTGAATGATGGGTCATGACCTTTCTAAAGGCCCATCTTTCTTTGGGGTATGATAAAAGTGCGGTCTTTGGGCACTGTGCTCTGCAAACGTATGGGCCCAATGGGAGGTGGGCGGAGATTAAGAGCAGATCCAGGAAGAAAGGATCAAGATGGAGCCAGTAGGCTTGGGAAGGGAAGTGGGAGAAGGAGCTGGAGATGTCACTAGGGTGCTGATAGGTGTACCCAAGTCTACTGATCATATATTAGAATAGCAATCGGGGGCCTACTGGGGCCATCAGCGGGGAGTTAAAGCTGCTCAACTCTGGCATGTTCTATTTTCTGTCTCTGACAGAGTCTTTCTCCTGGCACATGTAGCTGGACATGTCCTGGCATGGAGTGGTCATTCCTGAATGAGCGGTCATTCCTAAATGCTGTTGCACAACATAGGACGGAGTCTGTTGCCTCAGATCATCTGAAAAGCCCATTAAAATCCCTGGGCCCCTTTGTGGAGATTGTAGTCTGGGTCAGCTAGTCTGGGATGGGACCCGGAGGGCTGCATTTCTCTGTTTTCCAGATCTTTCTGAGAGTTTCCCCAGGAACTACCTCGTCCAATAGGGACTGCTCTGGCCTCCAAGTCACGAGGCTGCCCCTTGTGGGTTTTTCTGCGTGGATGCTTCTGACCAGAGGCTTTTTCTGCCTCCAGTCTGGTCAGAAGGAAGGAAACTCGGCTGAATCCTACTCCATCTCCCTGGGTACAGAAGCTTTCCTAGGTGGCCAGAGCAGAGTCAAGAAAAGGCTACACCTGTGATTGACATTTTTCTGAAGGTTCAGGAAAGCTGAAAGAGAATTACATCACAGAGACCACCTTACAAGGATGGCACAGGCCCCAAGTTTCCCCTAGGAACCCTTGCCGGGATGGGGGCTTCCTGTCTCAACTCAGACAAAAACATCTCATGCCCGCACATCACTGAGACAGAGGCCTTGTCATGCCCCGGGGGCAGAGCCAAAGTGTCTGTGAAGACCCCTAGAAGGAGAAGGTGGTCCCCTCACCTGTGTCTAGTCCCACATCCCCTGTGTGCTTAGCCACGTAGAATCAGTGTTTATGGTTCAGAAGAAAGCATGAGTGGCTAATATAGACATCTCCCCAACTCCCCCGCGCACAGATTGTGAACAACCAGGACTTTCAAAAGACATCATTAGAATTTTAAAAACATATCTGAACATACGACCAGAAATTTAATAATTTATCAGAACCTCAGGTTCTGGCAACTCGAATACACCAAAATGCATATTCTATGGACCACATCTTCCTTATCCATTCGTCCGTTGAAGGGCATCTTGGTTCTTTCCATAGTTTCTCGACCGTGGCCATTGCTGCTATAAACATTGGGGTACAGATGGCCCTTCTTTTAACGACATCTGTATCTTTGCGGTAAATACCCAGGAGTGCAATGGCAGGGTCATAGGGAAGCTCTATTTTAAATTTCTTGAGGAATCTCCACACTGTTCTCCAAAGAGGCTGCACCAACCTGCATTCCCACCAACAGTGGAAGAGGGTTCCCCTTTCTCCACATCCCCTCCCACACATGTTGTTTCCTGTCTTGCTAATTTTGGCCATTCTAACTGGTGTAAGGTGGTATCTCAATGTGGTTTTAATTTGAATCTCCCTGATGGCTAGTGATGATGAACATTTTTTCATGTGTCTGATAGCCATTTGTATGTCTTCATTGGAGAAGTCTCTGTTCATATCTTCTGCCCATTTTTTGATATGATTATCTGTTTTGTGTGTGTTGAGTTTGAGGAGTTCATTATAGATCCTGGATATCAGCCTTTTGTCTGTACTGTCATTTGCAAATATTTTCTCCCATTCCATGGGTTGCCTCTTTGTTTTGTTGACTGTTTCCTTTGCTGTGCAGAAGCTTTTGATTTTGATGAAGTCCCAAAAGTTTATTTTCGCTTTTGTTTCTTTTGCCTTTGGAGTATTATGCCTCCATCAGAAAGGATGAATACCCAACTTTTGTAGCAACATGGACGGGACTCGCGAAGAGATTATGCTGAGTGAAATAAGTCAAGCAGAGAGAGTCAATTATCATATGGTTTCACTTATTTGTGGAGCATAACAAATAGCATGGAGGACATGGGGAGTTAGAGAGGAGAAGGGAGTTGAGGGAAATTGGAAGGGGAGGTGAACCATGAGAGACTATGGACTCTGAAAAACAATCTGAGGGGTTTGAAGTGGCGGGTGGGGGTGGGAGGTTGGGGTACCAGGTGGTGGGTATTATAGAGGGCACGGATTGCATGGAGCACTGGGTGTGGTGAAAAAATAATGAATACTGTTATGCTGAAAATAAATAAATTTAATTAAAAAAAAAGTATTCCTTAGGAAAAAAATGCATATTCTAGAATTGAAATGGGGTTCTAGTAAACAACCGAGAAAGTTCGCAGCCTGGGTAGCTGGGCTTTGAGAAATCCATTGAGGGAGTGTGGTGTAAGGCTTGATGGCTTTTTTTTTTTTCTTTTTCCCATTTTTTGGTGCAAGTGCCTGACTTAATGATCGCTTTGGCATCCATGTCAAAAAAACATCCACTTCAAGCATAACAAAAAGCATGGAGGACATGGGCAGTTAGAGAGAAGGGGGTTGGGGTAAATTGGAAGGGGAGGTGAACCATGAGAGACTATGGACTCTGAAAAACAATCTGAGGGGTTTGAAGTGGCGGAGGGGTGGGAAGTCGGGGTACCAGGTGCTGGGTATTATAGAGGGCATGGATTGCATGGAGCACTGGGTGTGGTGAAAAAATAATGGATACTGTTATGCTGAAAATAAATAAATGAGAAAAAAAAAAAACCATCCACTTCAGATAAGCACACTGCCAGCCGCAAGACCAGATAAAGAGATAAGACAACTCTCTCAGCGAGGCTCCTTTGTTTTAGATGTCTTGGTTGATTTTGATCAAATGGGCCATTTAGGCCACTTGCCTTTTCTCTTCTCTTGCTTTGAATTCCTGCTCCTCTGTATTAAATTCACCAACCAAGAGTGAGCCCACTGAAGCCCTAGGCCCCCACCCTCCACCCCAGTAAAAACAGAACTGGGGGCCAGTGCTTCTCTCCTCCCCTTTCACTCTCTGCCTCGTGCCTCCCTGTGGGCCCCAGGTGTGTTGTGTGATTTCCGGTAAGTAATAAGTGATAAGCCTTTGCTTTTTTAGTGTTTCCTGATGGTTGCGGCTGAAGCGTGTCTTGCAATCATAATAAGTACCAGAAGTGTTGTTCCAGTCATAACATTGGTTTGGAAAGGGGGGATGTCTCTGGGAAGCTCACTGGGGCCCAGGGGAGTGTCACAGATTATTTCTAGCTGAGAACATTACTATTGATTCACTGACACCAGCACCAAACAGACAGGCTTGGGCAAGTGTGTTTCTGTCTCCAGGAACAATCTGCAAGAAGCTCTCAGAACCCGGATGTGATTATGGGGTTCTCCGAGGATTGTGGGGGTTCTCCGAGGAGGCCTGAGAAATAGGACGAGGAGGTGGCAGGTGGAGACACCTTTATACTAACAAAGGTCAGGAGAGAATGGAGGGAAAATGAGGCTGTCTCATCCGCAGGCTCAGAGAAGAGGAGAATTCCTTCCCCTCAGGTGAGAACTGAGCCAAGCAGGTGACCAGGATGGCCTCACTGTTCTCCTCAGCTTGACTCAATGGTCATCTTCTTCCTGACTCTGGGGCCCTCACCTTCTATTTCATAGAAAATTTGCAAGTTCTTTCTCTGACTCTTTGAGGCATAAATCTTTTTAAAGATTTTATTTATTTATTTGACAGAGAGAGATCACAAGTAGGCAGAGACTCAGGCAGAGAGAGAGAGGAGGAAGCAGGCTCCCTGCTGAGCAGAGAGCCCGATGCGGGACTCGACCCCAGGACCCTGAGATCATGACCTGAGCCGAAGGCAGTGGCTTAACCCACTGAGCCACCCAGGCGCCTGAGGTATAAATCTTTTTAAAAGCTTCTTGCCAGTTCTGCAACCCCTTTCTCAAGGACCCGGAGCCAACCCTCTGATATGTAATCATCAAAGAAGATCGCGTCCCATTTCCCATTGTCTCTGGGTGCCTTATGCCAAGTTATAAAATTGTCTTCAGTCACTGAGAAACGGGAAGTTTATTTTCCCTCTAGATAAAGCCAATTAGCAAACACAGATGGTGTATGACTCTCCTAATGTCCTCTAGTACTTTTCCTCTAGCTCAGCCCAGAGCTTACAAACCTACCACCCTTCCTTTCAGACTGAGTTCTGCTCCCTCCCCCGATTGCGAGTGTCTTGAATAAAGTCTTCCTTGCCCATTTCACTTTGCCGGGTGCCACTTTTGCTTTGATACATGCCAAACACAAGCTTCTCACATTTACCAATCAGATAAGAGACTCATCTTCCTTGGGGTAGAAACAGAAATAGGGTGAAAACAAGCAAACAAACAAGTTAATACGTTAACTCAACTCTCTTCAGGTGGAAGAAAAGGTTGAGATTAGGAAAGAAGCATTGCCTCAGGCAATGACATTTAACCTTTCTACTCTTGAATGGTCACTTAAATATGAAATTTTCTAACCCATTCGAATTTTCATTTCTTGCCACCGGAATAATATCTTCCCAAGATAATCAAGAGTGTGACATTTTTTTTTTTAAAGCCCTATGGCCCAATAAAATTAAAACAAAATATCTAAAGCTAGGACATTTTCTAGAGTCAATCTTACTTGGACATATACCTTATTATAAAATACTGTTGTCAGTTTTGAAAATGAGGAACCTGAAACTGTTAAGTATTAAGTAATGTCTCTGAGTTGGAAGTGACCTTGAATGTCATCTAGCTCAATTTCAGTCTGATATATGAGTTGTCTTTGCAAGACCCTTCTCCAGAGAGGGTGGATGTCACTTTTCGATAACTCTGACTTTTGAATTTCTTCCCTATACTGTGACGAGAATTACTTTCCCAATGCTTACAAATATTAGGTCTAACATGAAAAAATGTTCACCATCATTAGCCATCAGGGTTTGAAGTGGTGGTGGGGGGGTGGGAGGTTGGGGGAACCAGGTGGTGGGTATTCGAGAGAGCATGGATTGCCTGGAGCACTGGGTGTGGTACAAAAACAATGAATATGGCTATGCTGAAAATAAATTTAAAAATATTAAAAAAATAATAAAATAAATGAAATAAAAAAACCAAAAAACCACATCAAGATACCACCTTACACCTGTTAGAATGGCCAAAATTAACAAGATAGTAAGCAACATGTGTTGGAGAGGATGTGGAGAAAGGGGAACCTCTTACACTGCTGGTGGGAATGCAAGTTGGTGCAGCCACTTTGGAAAACAGTGTGGAGATTCCTTAGGAAATTAAAAATAGAGTTTCCCTATGACCCTGCAATTGCACTATTGGGTATTTACCCCAAAGATACAGATGTGGTGAAAAGAAGGGCCATCTGTAACCCAATGTTCATAGCAGCAATGGCCACGGTTGCCAAACTGTGGAAAGAACCAAGATACCCTTCAACAGACAAATGGATAAGGAAGATGTGGTCCATATATACAATGGAATATTATGCCTCCACCAGAAAGGATGAATATCCAACTTTTGTATCAACATGGATGGGGCTGGAGATTATACTGAGTGAAATAAGTCAAGCAGAGAGAGTCAATTATCATATAGTTTCACTTACTTGTGGAGCATAAGGAATAACATGGAGGACACTGGGAGATGGAAAAGAGAAGGGAGCTGGGGGAAATCGGAGGGGGAGACAAACCATGAGAGACTGCGGACTCTGAGAAACAAACTGAATGTTTTGGAGGGGAAGGGAGTGGGAGGATGGGTGAGCCTTGTGGTGGGTATTAAGGAGGGAATGTATTGCATGGAGCACTGCATGCGATGCATAAACAATGAATCTTGGAACACTGAAAAAATAAATTTAAAAAAACCCCCAATATTGGGTCTAGTTCTATCTTCAAACACCACTCAGAATAAACCTCGTTATAAAAAATTTGTCCTCTCACCTTAGAAAATAGACAAATGGTTAGTGATGATGTAAAAAATGCAGATACTTCCAGGGTGAATGACATCAAAAGATGCTCAGGAAGAGGGCATGGACCAAAAGCTGTCAGAAGACAAAGGGAAGGATGCCAGGGAAGACATATAGAAGCAGACCAGGTCACCTGGAGTGCTGGACTGAAGCTGCTAAGTCAACCAGCTCCTTAGGGCCGACCCTTGTTTCTCCACTGTGTTCAGGACCTAGAACATTGTGCTGAGAGAGAGCCCAAAACTGGGGGAGACATCATCTATTCTCTGTCTAGTGGCAAAAATGGCCTCTGCTGTTGGGGAGGTCTTAATCTTATGCAGAAGACAACATGTACATGCACCTGCATGCACGTGCGCATGCATACACACACACACACACACACACACACACAGAACCCTTTAAGTAATTTCACAGGCATTGAAATTACTGCAGTTCAAATAACTAATTGAAGATGTTTCTTTCAAAAAAGTTTTTATTTAAATTCCAGTTAACATACAGTGTAATATTAGTTTCAGGTATACAACATGGTGATTCAACACTTCCATATGACACCTGGTATGACACAAGTGCCCTCCTTAATTCCCAACTCCCACCTCCCTCCCCTCGGGTAGCCTATGAGTTTGTTCTCCCTAGTTAAGAGTCTGTTTCTTGGTTTGCCCCCTCTCTTTCTCTTTGCTTGTTCATTTTGTTTCCTAAATTCCACATATGAGTGAAATCATATGGCGTGTGCCTTTCTCTGACTGACTTATTTTCCTTAGCAGTATACGCTCTGGCTCCGTCCATCTCATTGCAAATGGCAAGATTTCATTCTTTTTGATGGCTGAGTAATATTCCATTGCATATATGTACCACATTTAATTGAAGGTGTTTCTTAAATTACACAAGGATACTGGGAACTCAGAGTTATTGAACAGGGAGAAATTTGGTAAAGGAAAATTAAGAAGTTTTCAGCTACACTTGGAAGGAGTGAATAGGAAAAGGGAATGGGAGTTGCGAATGAAAAATGGATGCAAAGACCCTGGGTTAGCAAGGGAGCCCTAATGAGGGGGCTTTAACTGGTGGGTATATACATATCGTATATATGATATATTATTATACTGTAAAATAAATTTAAGAAATTATGAATATGAAAAAACAGGTACAATATTCTTGTCTGGTCACTCATACAATTTCCCACGAATACTCGACTTAGGTATGCTAGCCTCTAGTAGCTGGATATGTATACCAGGAATCAGCAGAAATGAGGGCTCAAAGACTTGCTCCTGAGTGTGCTCAGGAAGATGCTGCCTGGGACCTCCTCCTGCCCATCAGCTTCCTCATGCCCCACTTCATGTCTTTGTTCCTCAGGCTGTAGATAAAAGGCTTCAGCATGGAGGACAGAACCATGTAAAGGACCGTAGCCACCCTGTCCTTGATGGTGTAGCTGGACAGGGGTCGGAAATAAACATAAATAATACTTCCATAAAAGAGGGTCACCATGGTGAGGTGGGAGCCACAGGTAGAGAAAGCTTTACGCTTCCCAGCAACTGAGGGGATCTTAAGAACAGCAATGAGGATCCGGAAGTAAGAGATGATAACACATATAAAGGGGGGTCACCAGGATTACTAATCCTTCTGTGTTAATTACAACTTCAGTGACGAATGTGGAGGAACAGGACAATTTCAGCAGAGGGTTGATGTCACAGAGGAAGTGGGGATAACATTGGAGTTGCAGAAGGTGAGATGATTTATCAGGAGAACTAGTAAGAGGGAATGGAGGTCAGAGATGGAGCAGGAGAAGACCAGCAGCAGGACACAGCAGTGGTGGCTCACGATGGTGACATAGTGGAAGGGATCACATATGGCCACAAAATGGTCAATGGCCATGGCTGCCAGGAGGTAACTTTCTGTGTTGGCAAAAGCTGAGAAGAAATACATCTGGTCATACACTCAGCATAGGAGATGGACTTCTTCTCTGACAGGAAGTTCACTAGCATCTTGGGAACAATGGTTGTGTAGCAAACATCAGTGAAGGATAAGATGCTGAGGAAAAAATACATAGGTGTCTGGAGCTGAGTGTCAGAGTGAATGGCCAGAATGATGAGCAGGTTTCCCACCAGTGTGACCACATACAAGAAGAAGAACAGGGCAAAAAGTGGCTTCTGGTCCTCTGGCCAAGAGGACAGTCCCAGGAGGATGAACTCAGAGACACTACTGGTTTGGTTGACTCTCTCCATAATCCTGCCTGTGCCAATGAATATGGAAAATAATAGAATTTTCAATTCAACGAGTTTCAATTTATTCCTCTCTCTCCTAGGATTCCTATAAATTGTCCATGATTCTGTCTACCCTTCTACAGTCCACAAGAAGTTGAACAATACAAAAGTTTAGCCTATGTTAAATGCAGAGACATCAGAGAGGATTTCCTTTCAGAAAGAATCCCAGGTGGACCTCAGTGATGCCTATTTTTCTGGGTCCTTCCCCATAAATACTTATTCATGTATGTCAGGCTGAAGCTCATCTCTCTACTACCCTTGCAAACAAAACAAAGCAAGAAAACAAATGAACAAACAAAAAACCCCCAAACAGCTAAATGAATCAGGTAAATAAGATGAATGCCAACTAGGCAAACAGTGTTCATACTCACCCTTTCAGAGAGAACATTTCATTAAAAGCTGGGAAAAACCTCTATTATATATGAACCTCTCTATTGAAACACTCTTAGCCATCAGGGATTTGTGCCTTCACAATAATTCAACACTGTTAAATTAAATGCTCACTGGGAACCCAACACTGAGATTATGAAAATAAGTCATTTTCAATTCCTGTTCTTAAGGTAGCTAGAGTCTAGTGGGAAAGGAATTTTTAAACAAATAAGCACAATGAAATGCTGCAGGTATAGTGAGAGATGTCCTGGAAAGAAAAGAGTTAAGTGTGGTGTCCTTGTTAAAAAGCACACATTTTGAAATCAGCTCCTTCATTTTCTGTCTGTGTGGTCTTGGACCAATTATCTAATATGTTGATTTGTGGTGTTCTTCTCAATAATTTTTGGGGGCAGTACATAGCTTCTCACTCCACCTCTACTTCTCCTTCACCACTTGCTTTATTTCTTCCTTTATTTCCTGCCTTGATACTCTTCTCTGTCAGGTGTTCCAGGATGCTCTTGAAAGCAATTGTTCTTGATTTCTTTGCAAAATCTCACAGCCTTTAGATTTTTCACTGTTTGACCACCCTTCACTTAAATTTCTGAGATGTTGAGAAAGAAGTATTTTTGTGTGCTTTCAGGATTTGGAAATGAGTATGAAATTAAGGCAGATAATAGCAGTTGTGCCCAAGACATATCGAGTCCTTACTATGTATCAGGCACTACTAAGCTGAATACTCCATGCATATCACTCCAAACAACTCTGATCTGGCTTTGAACAGCATTCCCTTTTAAAAGATAAGAAAATTGAGGTACAAACTTACACCAGTCAGAATGGCTAAAATTAACAAGACAAGAAAGAACAAATGTTGGAGAGGATGCAGAGAAAGGGGAACCCTCCTATACTGTTGGTGGGAATGCAAGTTGGTGCAGTCACTCTGGAAAACGGTATGGAGGTTCCTCAAGAAGTTGAAGATAGAGCTACCCTATGACCCAGAAACTGCACTGCCGATATTTACCCTAAAGATACAAATGTAGTGAAAAGAAGGGGCACCTGCACCCCAATATTTATAACAGCAGTGTCCACACTGTCCAAACTGGAAGGAGCCAAGATATCCTTCAACAGGTGAATGGATAAAGAAGATATGGTTCATATATACAGCGGAATATTACTCAGCCATAAGAAACAATGAAAACCTACTATTTATTTCAACGTGGATGGAACTGGATGCTGTTATGTTAAGTGAAATAAGCAGAGAAAGACAATTATCATATGGTTTCACTCGTATGCAGAATATAAGAAATAGCAAAGAAGATCATAGGGAGAGGGAGGGAAAACTGAATGGGAAGAAATCAGAGAGGGAGGCAGAGCACGAGAGGCTCTTAACATTAGGAAACAAATTGAGGGTTGTTGTAGGGAGGTGGGGGGGGATGGGGTAACTGGGTGATGGGCATTAAGGAGGGCACATGTGATGAGCACTGGCTGTTTTACACAATAGAAGAATCAGAAACTAATTATGTACTATATGTTGGCTAACTGAATTTAAATTACAAAAAGGAAAAAAGAAAATTGAGGTGAAAAATATTGAGTGCTTTTCTCAAGATCATGCAGCCCACATGGGCCAGAACTTGGATCCCAACTAGGATGGTGTTAAACACAAAACGGTATGTCCTCACACTTTAGCAAACCTTCAACAGGATTATGCCAGAAGGGAATATGCAGGGAGGTTCTTTTTTACGGTGGAAATCTTCTACCGAAACGTCCTTATGCCAGCAACTGACAGGCTTTCAAAATCAACGTTGTATGGAGTCCTCTATTGTAACTGCTAGAGGCAGGACCCCTCTCAAGCCCTGTGTTGACCTGAGTGGTGGCAGGGCACAGGAAAACACTCGGGATGCTGAAAGAGCAGCCGTGGACTCGAATCCTGGCTCCACTACTCACAACATGTCTTTGGCAAAATCCCTTCCCTGCTGTTTCCCTTTCTTCATGCATAAGACAGACTAAAGGCTGCTCTCAGCAGAAACGTGCGGGACGTGTATGTGGGAGCAGCTTGTAAGCCACAAAACACAATATACGTCATGGGGGCAACTGGGAAGTGTCTGATAAAGAAGAAGCTGGTGGCCAGGAAGGAGAAGCAGGGCTGGACCAAACACAGAGAGGAAGGGACGGACATCTGGCTGTGAGAGCAGAGGGGGCTGGGACTAGATGCATGCAGGGGGCCGGTGTTGCCAGAATCAGAATCATTTTTCCATTGTTTCTGTCTAGGGCTCATCAGCATGGACTTTGCTTCTCCAGGGATCTCCCTGGTTTGACCTCCTAAATCCCTTGAATCTTGTGGACCTTTTCATTTCCCCACCAGCACTCTGGTGAAAACCATCATTCCCACCTACATTATTCCAGTATCGTCCCTGTGATGTATTGGGTTCCCGCAGCCCCGCTGGATGCCCCCTCCACCAACCATTCTCTGCACTGAAGAAACAGCGTTCTTTTAACAATAAAAAAATGATCACCTAACTCTTCATGTTAAAGTCGGGGTTAGTGTCCCAGAGCCGCCATAGCAAAGGGCCACAGACCAGGAAGCGTAAAACAATAGAAATGTGTCTTCTCTCAATTCTAGAGGAGTTGGCAGGTTGGTTCCTTCCTGGGGCTGTGCAGGGTCTGTCCCATGCCGCTCGCCTTGTCTTGTAGATGCTGGTCTTCTCTCTTGTCTCTTTACACTGTCTTCTCTGACGCCTGTGTGTTTCTGGGTCCAAATTTCCCCTTGTCATGAGGACACTGATCATGTTGGATTGTGATCCATTCTAATGACTTCACTTTTAATCTGATTACCTCTGCAAAGACCCTATCTCCAAATAAGGTCACATTCTGGGGTACTGGAGATTAGGACTCCAATGTATCTTTTTTGGGGGACCCAACCCATCACTGGCACTTTCCTGATGCATGAGTCTCCCCATTACCCACAGACTGAGGGCCAGTTCCTTCCTGTGGCTTTACTGGGCTTCCTGTGAAGTGGCTCCTGCGGGCTCTGTGGCCGGTTTCATGCTCCAGTTGTAAGGCAGTCTTTGCTTCTTCTTGCCTTAGGGGCTTACTTCTCTATGCGCCCGAATCATCCATTAGCCCTGTCTGTTACCCTGGCAGGAGGTCCCCCCTTCAGCCTCCAGCCTCTAGTCTCCAAACTCCAGCAGTACATTCTTTCAGAACCCGGCGGCCCTCCGGCCCACACACTATGGACTAGGACTGAATCTTAGTATTTACAACACTGCTTTCCCCACTAGGCTGTGAGCTGCCCAAGTATGAGGACCACGTCTGGTTCTTTGTTACACCAACCCCCTCTGGCGTGGTTCCTGGAACATAGTAGTCCCTTGATAAATATTTGTGGAATGAAAGAATGCCTGGATGTTCATTTCGGATTCTGAACAGATGGAAGGAAGAAAAGCAGCAGCCCTCAGCACTCCGTGAAGTTCACGGCCCGTGGGACCGGGACCAGACAGGAAGGACAGGAGCCTTCTCTCCTGGAAGGTTCCCCTTGGTTTCTTACTCCTTCAGCTTTGAGACACACTCGTAGGGAATCTGCGCCAGAGAAACTTAGAGATCATGTAGTCCAGCCCTCTCACTTGAAGGAGGGGGAAGATTGAGACCTGCTGGGAGGAAGAACCTTCGTCATTGTGATGTTTGAATTGCTAGAACCAAGAGTGGAACACAGGCCTCCTGGCTTCTCCCTGTGGCAGGGGTCACACTGCACATGGGGGATAGGGCCCACTTTCTAGGTATGGGGTCTTATCCTTGCCAGGAAAGCGGTCTAGAGCAAGTTCCTTAACCTCTCTGTGACTCAGTTTCTCCATCTGTGGAGTGGGACTAATAGGAAAACCCGTCTCACAGCGCTGCTGGCTCGGTGAACACATGAAAGCACAGGGCCCTGCAGAGGGTCAGCACCTCCGCCCCCAGAGTGAGCAATTTAGACTCCAAGATGAGGGGAAAATGTTTTGATAAAGTAAATAAGCAGGCATGGTCAAATTCTGGAAGGTTGCGTGTTCCACACTTAGGTTAACCAAACATGTGAAAGCCAGAGGCTTTAGTCATAGGGACCACCCGTTTCTTTGTGCACACACAGCGCTTGACTTGGTTGGGTTCTTTTTGACAAAAACACATGGATAACCCTTTCCTGACTCATGGACATCTTATCAAAGTCCTTGCGGGGATTTTGACACAAACCCTTTGGAACTCACTGTTCTCAGATGGTGGGTGACGGGGAAGGCATGCCTGGTAAGCGTGGACTGTGAACCTGGTTGTTTGTTGCAACCAGATGTTTTCTCTCCACTGCAACCTCTCTAGATGCAGAAGATGTCTCTGGGTGATGTCTGCAAATTGATTTAGGATCCACACTTCAGTTCAAGCGCCCAGCCCCTTCACCCTCTCCCTTACCTCTGCTCCAGGAAACCAAGGAGAACAAGGAGGAGCCACGTGCTTGGTCAGCAGGTTTCCCCCACAGGGTTTCAAATTTCTTTCTCATCTCCACCTCTCATCCCCAGCCCCAGCCTGACTGTTACCCAGAGTTACAAAGATGAGGACTTACGTGCCCAGAGACCTTTCCCAGCCTGTAATGGTTTGGACTCCCTTCACGAGACCTCCTTGGGACCCCTTGTGCTCTGAGGGAATAGGGTATTCTCTTTGCCTACTGTTCCCTTGGGGACATCTTCTCTGTGCCCTTTCCAGGTTTAGAAAGCAAATCACAGCCCAAGGGGATGCGGAATGTCAGGGGCCTTCTACTTGGTGTTGAGGCTATTCCCAGAGCCTGCTCAGATTCATGGTCAGGTCTCATAGATGTGACTCAGCTTCGCCATTTGTAGGTGACTAAGGGTTGAGTAGCAATGATGGGTATTCTGGAAGATGGGGATGTCAATGGAAGTGACTTGGTATTTTTATTTTGGAGGGGCGAAGTATAAATAGGGGGCCAGCAGTTTTCAGACAATGGAAAAGTGTGTATATGTGTGCACATAAGCACGTGTTTGGGTGTGTGCTGGTGCTCACCCAAGGACAAGTGATGAAGATAGATTAAAGTCTGCTGTTGGTTTATAGGGTAATATCAGGTTCTTTGGTTTCAGGGAGTGTTGAAGATACCAGGGGCTCCTAAGTGTTGGATTTGGAGACAGAGTAACATTTGACACAGTTTATCCATTGCAAGCTCTCTTAGCCTTGTTCCGGTTTCAGCTGGAGTTGTGGCCCAGCTGATGTGGAGTCGTCTGCACTCCTGGGAGTACCTCTGGCTCTTCAGTTGAGGAATTGCAGGCATGGCTCTTTGGATGCTGGAAAGCATCCTTGAGAATTTCCGTACAGATCAGAGGAGGTAGGGGCATGTTTAGGAGAGAGACTAGATTTTCTATTAATTTGTATATTGGGGCTCCTGAATGTTACCCCCTGCATTACTCCAGAGTCACATGTGAAAAAACAAACAAACAAAAAACTAGTCAAGTATTTGGCTCCCTTCCTTGCTTGCGGTCTACCCTCCTCTCCTCCCCTCCCCTCCCCTCCCCTTCCCTCCCCTTCCCTCCCCTTCCCTCCCCTCCCCTTCTCTCCTGTCCTTTCTTTGTTTTTTCTTTTCTTCTTTTCTCCTCTCTTTTCTTTCTTTCTTCCTTCCTTCCTTTCTTTCTTTCTTTCTTTTTTTCCTACTTCATCCTCTCCTGAAAAGTATGGGGTTGTTTAGAAAGATAGAAACAATGAACATAGATAAAATAAATATATTTAAAACTAAATATTAATTAGAAAATAAATAAAAAAAATAGCCAAGGGACAAGAAGCAAAAAAGTAAGGTGTAGAAGATGATGATAGACAGCGTGAGAAAGAGCACAAAATCAGCAGCAAGCACTGATACTCCTTCTGGAAGCTCATTTCGTTCTGAGCTTGCTGATGACCAAAGTGGAGAGGGTGAGAAGGTCATTTATATGACTTTCAGTATCCAAAAGATAAAAACACATCCGTTATATAGGAGACACACTACCAACTCTGGCTCTCTGATCTGAGAAAAATATCCCTTGTGGGTTCTCAGGAAGAGATTACAGTGCACTGCGAAGAAAACTTTCACAAGACCCTTAGAGGAAACCGTGAATTCTTCTAAGAAGCCTCAGTGGAAGCTTAGGGGGCATCCTGCCAAGACCCAATTTAGGCAAAGTGATCCTTGGGGATCTGCAGTGTAGGCAGGCAGGAAGCCCCCTGATGGTCTCTCTTGCTTCAATGTTAGTCTTGACTTAAGGATGGTGGTTCTTCATGTAGAGCATGCCTGACTCCCCCAGAGCATTGTTAGATGGGCTACAAGAGACTGAGAGCCACCTGACATGGGGTGTTTGTTTCCTATGTATGAAGAAATGTGCTTCCCCCCCCCTTTCTGAGAATGATTAACACTGTTTTCACTAGATTCTCCCATGGATCCTTGACCTAAAATAGACTGAGCCTTCCATGCAGAGGACTGGAGCTTAGGAAGTCCTCCATGAACGTCGTTTTCCTCCATTAGGTTTTGCTAGTTGTGTTAGTGGTGATGAGTTCTGGATTAGCAGGTGCCCAGAGGGCCACTCCTCTGAGTGTCTGGTGAGGGCTGAGACATCAGCTTTCACGTCAGCCATGCTGGGCTAGTACTGAGATGTGCTTGCTGAGGCTAGGAAGCCTAATGAGGACAGGGGCCTTTGCACATTCTAGCAAATGTGCCTAGGATCCTGTGAAGTGGGACAGGACACCAATCTGTTGAGTAGGTTAACTCACCCCTGCTTGGATGTGAGCCTGGAAATTTCCCCTGGTAAGTCCAAGCCTCCCGTAAAAAGGAATCTGGAATCTGTTCTAACATAACGATCAAGGTCACCACATTTCTGTGCCGAAAACACCATAATTTTAGGCTGGAGCTTTCCTTTTGTAGCTCTGTTTTTAAATTTCAGAAGTAGTGTGCACTCATGGTAAGATACTCAAATAATTTAGAAGTTAATAGTTAATGAAAGTGAAGAGTGTCCCCTTCCATGCCCAATTGAACTCTTCCCTTTATACACAAACATGTATATACATAAAGCCTTGCTGTTTGTATTGTTCTCAACTTCTTCTTCCCATGGAATATTCTATCAGTTCCTATAAACAGCACTGATATTAAAAATATCTAATAACTCGACCACTGATATAAATTAATTTATAAATATAAAATATATTCCATTTAATGCCTAACTCAACCTAACTGTATATATACATCAGGGGTCCCTGAATTACGGCTGCTGGCCAGAGTATGTCTACTACCTGTGTCTGTAATAACTCATTCACTTACATATTGTCTGTGACTGCTTTCACACTACAGTGGCAGAGTTGAGTAGCTGTGACAGAGACTGCACTGACCTGCAAAGTATTTACTATGTGGCCTTTTGCAGAACAGTTTGCTGAATCCTGATAAATATTATAAGAGAACATTACAAGCTGAAGGGCAAAGACTGTCAAGTTATTTTAATAATTTCCAAGTAACTTGTTGATTTCAGTGTGCTTTATGAATTGATTGAAAACTATTTTATGGAAGTGTGATACACATATGAGAACTAATGCAAGTCATAAGAGATTTATCACAAAATGAAAATGTCCACTTAGCCACTACTGAACCTTATCAGTACCTTAGAAGCCCTCTTTCTCATGCCCCTGGTCATCACTGACCTTCCCTCTTTCCTCCTCCCAAAGTTAACCCCTTTCCTGACTTCTACCACTTTAATCAGGTTTTCCTACTTCTGACCTTTACATAAATGGAATCATATCATAAGTTTTCTTTTGCACCTGGCCTCTTTTGTTCAAGGTTGTGTTTCAGAGATTTTTAGCAGAATATTTTTCCCCCTAGAGATTTTTATTTTGTGTAGCTGTAGCTAGCTCATTTTCATTGTTTTACAGCATTCTTTTGTATCATTAGCTTTCTATTTAATTAATAATTTTGTTGTTAATGGACATTTGGGTTGCTTTTGGCTCTTGCTTCTTCTGACAACAAACATGAATATTGGTTGCTATAAATATTCTTGTAAAGACTTGGAGCCCATTTACACATCTTTTTGTCGGGCATATACTAGGATAGTAGGGTATGCATATATTCAATTATAATAGATAATGCCAAATCATTTTTCCAGTGTGCTTGTTGGAACTTAGCCCCTGCAGTACTATATGCGTTCTCGTGCTCTCTCTACCAACATGTGTGGTTTCATTTTCTACTTCTCTGGGGGTTAATGAGATGGAGCCCTATCTCATGTTTCCCAGTCATCGCAAATCCTCTTGTAAAGCACATGTTCAAGTATATTGCTTACCTCCTGTGGGGTGGCCTCTTATTTTATTTTATTTTGTTTTGTTTTATTTTATTTTACTAATTCAAGGCATTTAAAAATGTATTATGGATAAGATATATCCATAACCATGGGGTTATAGGTAATGCAAGTATTTTCTTCCACCTGGTGACTTGCTTTTTCCTTTTCTCAGTGGTTTCTTTTGATGAATAGAAGTTCTTGATTTTAAGGTAATTTATTATTTTTTCCCTCTGTGTTTCATTTTTTCTATTTTCCGAAAAAATTCCCTATTCCAAAGGCATAATGACACTCTTTTGTGATGTTTTCTATAAAATGTATTGTTTTATCTTTCACACTTAGGTTTACAAGTGTGACTTAATTATTTTATATGATGTGAGATAGGGGTTTCCCCTTCTGCATGTATTTGCAAGTAACCCGGAACTGTTTCTTGGAAAGATAGCCTCGTACCATTGCTTTGCACGGCCTCCTCTGTCATGACCAAGCATAAATGTGAGGGTCTGTTTTGGGTGTCTCTTTCATCCTTTGGTCTGCCTGATGACCTTTAAGCCAATGTTACTGTAACTTAATGATTGTCGTTTTATAAGTCTTGATATCTCATGGAACGTGTTTTCCACCTTGTTACTCTTTTTCAAGTTCATTTGTGGTTAATCTTGACTTCTTGCCCTTTTATGTAAGTTTCTGAATCAGCCTATCAAAAATACCTGCTTGGGTTTAAAAAATTTTTTTATTTTTATTTTTTTTTATTTGAGAGAAAGAGAACACAAACAGGAGGAGGGGACAGAGGGAGAGAGAGAGAGAGATTGAGAGAGAGAGAGAGGGAGGGAGAGAAAAGCAGACTTCCTTCCTGAATGTGGAGCCCCATATAGGGCTTGAGCCCATAACCCTGAGATCATGACCTGTGCCAAAATCAAGAGTTGGATATTTATATGACTGAGCCACCCAGGTGCCCCTTGCTTGGGTTTTGAATGGAATTTTACTGAATCTATAGTTTAATTTGGAGAGAATGGCATAATTGAAACAGTCCATGTTTTAATCTGTGAACTTGTGTATGTCTTGCCATTCACTTACATCTTATTAAATTTTACCCAATCATGCTTTATAAGTTTCAGTGTAGAGGTCCTCCACATCTTCATTTGATTTCTCTCTATGTATTTGATCTTTAATGCTTATTTAAATAAGCTCTTTTAAAAATTCATTTTGATCACTTTATGGAAATATAATCATTTTAAAATTTCATGTCTTTATTTAAATTCTAGCTAGTTAAGTACATGGCAAAATTAATAATTGGTTTCAGGTTAGGGATTCATCACTTACATATAACACCTAACGCTCATCATAACAAGTGACCCCCTTAATACAACGTCCATTTACCCCACCCCCTGCCCACCTTCCTTCATCAACCCTCAGTTTGTTCTGTATTGTTAAGAGTCTCTTATGAGTTGCTTCTCTCTCTCTTTCTTCCCTTCCCATAAGTTCATCTGTTTTGTTTCTTAAATTCTACATACAAGTGAAATCATATGGTGTTTGTCTTTCTCTGGCTGACTTCTTTTGCTTAGCATAATACCCTCTAGCTCCATCCACACTGTGCAAATGGCAAGATTTCATTCTTTTTGATGGCTGAGTAATAGCCCATTATATATATATATACTACCTCTTCTTTATCCATTCATCAGTTGTTGGACATTTGGGTTCTCTCCATAGTTTGGCTATTGTTGATAATGATGCTATAAACATAGAAGTGCTGATGTATTTTTGTATCCTTTGGGTAAATACCTCATAGTGCAACTACTGGGCCATAGGGAAGTTCTATTTTTAATTTTTTGAGGAAACGTCATACTGTTTTTCAGAGTGGGTGCATCAGCTTCCATTCCCACTAGGAGTGTAAGATGGTTCCCCTTTCTCCATATCCTCACCAACACCTGTTGTTTCCTGGTTGTTAATTTTAGCCATTCTGATAGGTGTGAGGTGGTATCTCACTGTGGTTTTGATTTGTATTTTCCCTGATGATGAGTGATGTTGAGCATCTGTTCATGTGTCTGTTATCCATCTGTATGTCTTCTTTGGGAAAATGTCTATACCTATCTTCTGCCCATTACTTAACTGTTTGTTTTTTGGGTTTTGAGTTTGGTAAGTTCTTTATAGATTTTGGATACTAACCCTTTATCAGATATTTTAATTTTAATTAAATTTAAATTTTAATTTTAATATAGTATATTGAATTTTAATTTTAATTTTATATAGTATATTGAATTTATTTTACTAAATGCTTTGTTTAAGATGTTCAGGAGTGATATTAAGCTCTAATTTTCCTTTTCTTGTAACAACCTTTTAAGTATTGCAGTGCCTATTCTGCATGATCGCTAAGGCTGGGTCTTGGGTAGGATCTGACAATCAAATCTGTGAGCCACAACAAGATACACCCAGCTTCAAACTGACATGGTTTCACAATAGGATAAATGCTGGACAGTATATCATGCATTCAGAAGCACTGTAGAAGTCTTGTTTATCCTCTATGCATCTCTCTATGTCCACAGTAATTTCACACTAGAATGTGAATGGTCATGTAAAGAGATGGTCAATGTAAAGAGATGAGCCAGACTATCACAGATTAAGAATTGCATCAGATCTGGGGTCTCTTTGGGTTTTATATCTTGATGATCATATAGTCCTCTCTGGGATGTGTTTCTGTTCTTTTTAAATGGAAGCATTTTTATTTTATGTGCAATGAGTTGGCATTAAGGTAGGTATCTTAGATATCTGTTGTTAAGGTGGTTATCTTGGATGACCCATTCACTTAATCCAACGTAATGATGCCTATCTATCACATACTGGTGAAAACATTGATGGCACATATTGAGGCTACACGTGTGGATCAGTCCATGTCGGTTTGAGCAGATGCAGCAAGAACAAGAACCCTGGCCAAATTCCCTCAGAGGGCTCCTGGAGAGTTCTTAGTGACCCATCTTTCTCTCTCAGATAAAACGAGGCAAAAGGCGGGATGTGTTTCTAACCCCTATTGTTCTGTGGAACTGTTCTTGTCCATTACTGGTTACCCAATAGGCAATCTTGACAAAGAGTCACAGCACACTGGTTTACTACATAGCAGGATCCTAATTTATCTTAGAGCTGGTATATTCTTACACATTCTTTGAATTACTGCTATAAGATGGGGATATAAGAGGTAAGTCCTCAGGTTTTCAGAAGGATGAAGACATCGTTATAGTCTACTCATTAATTCTTTCCTTCCAATTAACTGCTGGCAATTATGAATACTTACTTGCTATATATTACTTAGGTATTAAAATATTCTCAAAACAGTAATTTCCATATATCTGATGTATTAAAAATAGATGTTTTAAAACTCTGCAACACTAGGACCTGTATTATCCAATGAAGAGGTGGTATTCCTTCCCAGTAATCACATTGAACCAGGAGTACATTACTTCACACGATTTCTGATATACCTTTTCCAGCTGGACTATTTCTTTCCCTTCCCCCTCCCCCCACAACAAGTTGTATTTTTTACAGGCTTCATCAGAGAAATTCAGTTACATAAGTCATTTTTCTAGAAGTAAATTCTGGGGCATAAATATATTTCATTCACCAAAGAACAAGTTTTATATTGATTTAGGACTTAGGTATCGTTGTGGAGCACCACATATTTATCTCCCATGGGGACGATCCAAGATTGATCCGTCACTTGTTTAACATTTCCAAATGTATCATAGAGAGCCAAAGTTCTTTTTTAGGGGTGTCAGTAAACACCATGCTTAGGAGTTAAATCTTGTCATGGTTTAGGCTGGCCGTACTGTTCCCACAAGTGAATCTCTCTTTTCTGAGCCTTGCCATTGCTGTTTATATCAGATAGTATTGCTGTCAACATGGCAATTGCTCCTTCCTGGGTGAGGAGGGTATGTGTTCTTTCCCAGTTATCAATCAGCAAGATGTTGAGTCAGCTCAGTAAATGCATAGTCCATCAAAATACTGCCCCATCATATTTCTGGACCAAATGTCAAGTTCATCCAGTTTCCTAGAAGAAGACTTCCCTCTAGTGACTAGAATGAGTCTTCAAAACAGTAATTTCCTTGAGTCCACACACTTAGCCAAGCTCCTGACCCTTTAAATCCTTTTTAGTCCTCAGAGCCAATGTTGCATGATCACAAGTGTTGTTGCCATGTGTATCTGTGGCACAAGACTAATTCAAGTACACTATGTTCACCAAAAACCTTTGTGTTCCTCAAGGGATTGCCAGGTGATCGTATTCACGCAGTTGGTGCAATTCAGTTCAAATATCCAAAGCCTTTTTCACAATCCTTTTTCATTTTTTTAGAAGTTCCAGAGTGAAGTCATCATTGGTATGTGACAAACTCTGTCATGTCAACATTCCCCTCTTGTTCTTAGGTCTTCTCTTGTTCTTCTTTCCATTCCTTTTCATACCCTTAAAACTTAGCCTTAATATGGGATTAAAATATTTTAAAAAATATTCTTAGTGGAGAATACAGGCAGCAACCTCCTTGATCTCAGCTGCAGCAACTTCTTGCTAGACACATCTCAGAGGCAAGAGAAACAAAAACAAAAATGAACTATTGGGATTTCATCAAGATAAAAAACTTTTGCATAGCAAAAGAAACAGTCAACAAAACTAAAAAGTAACCTATGGAATGGGAGAAGATATTTGCAAATGTCTTATCAGATAAAGGGCTAGTATCCAAAATCTATAAAGAACTTATCAAACTCAATACCCCCAAACCAAAAAATCCAGTCAAGAAATGAGCAGGAGGGACACCTGGATAGCTCAGTCTGTTAACCATCTGCCTTCAGCTGAGGTCATGATTCCAGAGTCCTGGGATCGAGCCCCAAGTTGGGCTCCTTTCTCTCTCTCCCTCTGCCCCTCCCCCCTACTTGTGCTTTCTTCCTTTCAAGTTAATAAATAAAATTTTAAAAAGAAATAGGCAGAAGATATGAACAGACAGTTCTCCAAAGAAGACGTATAAATGGCCAACAGATCCACAAGAAAAGGCTCAAAACATCACTCAGCATCAGGAAAATGCAAATCAAAACCACAGTAAGATGCCACCTCATGCTGGTCAGAATGGTTAAAATGAATAACCCAGGAAACAACAGATGTTGTCAAGGGTGCAGAGAAAGGGGCACCCTCTTAGACTGTTGGTGGGAATGCAAATTGGTGCAGCCTCTCTGGAAAACAGTATGGAGATTCCTCAAAAAGTTAAAAATAGAGCTACCCTATGACCCAGCAATTGCACTACTAGGTATTTATCCAAAAGATACACAGTAATTCAAACAGGTATATGCACCCCAATGTTTATAGCAGCAATGTCCACAATAGCCAAAATATGAAAAGAGCCCAGATGTCCATCAACAGATGAATGGATAAAGAAGAGGTGATATGTGTGTGTGTGTGTGTGTGTGTGTGTGTGTGTGTGTACTGTATATATATATAATGGAATATTAGTCATCAAAAAGAATGAAATCTTGCCATTTGCAACAATGTGGATGGAACTAGGGGTATTATGCTAAGTGAAACAAGTCAGTCAGAGAAAGACAAATACTACATGATTTCACTCATATGTGGAATAAAAATTATCTGCTGAACATAGGAGAAGGGAAGGAAAAATAAGATGAAAATTGAGAGGGAGGCAAACCGTAAGGGACCCTGAACTCTAGGAAACGAGCTGAGGATTGCTGGGGGAGAAGAGGGAGGAAGGGATGGGCATTAAGGAGGGACATTACTTTATGTAAGCTGGGTATTATATGCAACTGGTAAATCACTAAATTCTACCTCTTAAACCAATTTAAAAAAAAGGAAATTGAACATAAATAAATAAGTAAACAAAATCATTTTAAAAACCTCCTCTTGGCCATCATTATAATTCCTTAAGTGCCTGTTGGTATAGTTTTCCATCCACACACATTATCTGATGTAGTTAAAAGAGCAAATTAGATTCCAACATATCGGCAGATGACAACAACATGCATCTCTCATACCCAGGTACTTGCTTTAACCAGGGTGTCATCCTGGTTTACAGAAACATAATGTAGTGGTTGTTAGCTGACAGTCACAATATGCCCAGTGAGGTTCAAAGGTAGGAATCAAAATAATAAATGTAACATGTAACTAAAATGATATTTCCAACCTATGATGATCTAGGCAGTTCATCAAGGAACTCTGAGTGATGTCTTCTCTTCAGACAGTGTATATAAGGTCTCAGAAAACTGTTGAGGTGTGGCTTTGGTTCAGTTGTCTTTTAAAAAAAAAAAATTATTTATTTATTTATTTATTTACTTATTTGATGGAGAGGGAGAGAGAGAGAGCACAAGCAGGCAGAGTGGCAAGCAGAGGAAGAAGGAGAAGCGGGCTCCCCACAGAGTAGGGGGAGCCTGATGTGGGAATCAATCCCAGGTACCTGAAATCATGACCTGAGCTGAAGGCAGTTACTTAACCAACTGAGCCACCCAGGCACCCTCTACCAGTTCTTTTTTTTTTTTTTTTTTTGCTTTCTAGTTGTCCTTCTTAAGGGATAATTAGTCCAAGAGTAGCTTCTTATATTGGCCATGACCCAACACCACATATGAGAGGAACAACTGAGACTATTAGTTGTGCTGAGGTGGTTTTTAAGGAAAGAATGATAACTCCCTTTCCTGCCATTATTTCCCATTATGTGACCTCTTTTCAACTGCCACAGGTCTCCTGATTTTTCCAGTTTCTACCTGTCTTACCCCAGATTGGACTTCACTGGTTCAGCTATACTGCCCTCTAGAGGCATGTGGCAGGATTAGGCTCTCCAGAGCTGCTGCTTTTCATTTTTAGGAAGGAGTAGAATAGCAAAGGATGATGGGCCAATCTCTACCAGGAAAGAGAGAGGCATCACCTATGGTCAGTCTTAACTTAGCATCACTGAGTGAAGTTGCTATTCAGTCCATTTTTCCTTTAGGAATATGCACAGGAAAATTTAGAGGGATGTAGGTAGAATTCTGAGCAGCAATGTCTCCTTTAGTCTGGACTGCAGATGTTGCCTTGGACTCAAGTCAAGCCAGTTGGATTCACAAGACACAGACATTTTGTAAGGTGGAGATGATTTTTGTGAGGTGATAGGTAACATCATCCCTGTCCCTCTCATTCCCATCTCTGCACCTCCTTGAATTTCCAAAGATATTCTTCTTATACTGTCCCTTAATTTCAGATGAAGCACATATTTGCACGATATTAATCTATACTGTGCACCAGTGCTAATAGTCCCAGGCCTTGTTTCATTATCTCTAGGTCATCCAACTTCTTTTACATATAGTAAAATAATGCAAATCGTAAGTGTACAGCCTTTTACTGATGGTTTATCTAATTCCTGCTGATGAACACTGGAGTTGTTTTTAGTTTGTTCTACTACGAATAAAGCTGCTGTGAATATTTTATACAAGATTTTTTATAGACAAATGGTTGTTGTATGTGTAATTTTATTAAGAATTGCCAAACTGTTTTCCAAAGTGATTACATAATTTTACATTCCCACCATCAATATATGAGAGTTTCAGTTGCTCCAAATCCTACAAAGATTTTGTATTGTCTTCTTAATTGTAGTCAGTCTATTGAGTGTTCAGTGGTATCACGTTGTGACTTGAACTTATGTTTCCCTGATAAGTAATGATGTTGAGTGTCTTTCGTATGTGGTATTGGCCATTTGAATATCTTCTTTTGTAAACTGTCTGCTCAAATTTTTTGTTCACTTTTTTAAAATTTAAATCATATTAATTCACATATAGTGTATTATTAGCTTTAAAGGTAGAGTTAAGTGATTCATCAGTTGTATTTAATGCCCAGTGATCATTACATCCTTAATGAACCTCCTTATGCAAATCCTCCTTAATGGGAATCATCCAGTTACCCCATTCCCCACCTCCATCCCCCTCCAGCAACCCTCAGTATGATTCCTATGGTTGAGAGTCTCTTGTGGTTTGTCTCCCTCTCTGATTTTTTTCTTGTTTTATCTTCTCCCCTATTATAAAAATATTTTATTATATTAATTATTTTAGCATTGTTGAAGTCTTGAAATTTGGTAATGTGTTTCCTCCAACTGTGTGGTTTTTCTTCAAGATTGTCTTGGTTATTCCAGGGTGTTTTCATTTTCATTTAAATTTTAAAATGGGCTTGTCAATTCCCAAGGAAAATGACCAGGTCCCAGGGCTCAGGCTTGGAGTAAAGTGGGTAGAATCAGCATTTGCTCTCCCACAGCCCACAGTGGCAGCCTGGTTTGGTGTAGGGTATCTGTTGACTGTGGGTAGGGGAGGAGGTCACAAAGAACACAAATCACAGTGACCTCCTGTTTTTCAACAAAAACACTTGATGCAGTAGGATGATGCAGATATATCTTTAAACTTTCACAAGTTTTGGTACCTATAATGCTATATACTATCAAATTATAACTCAAGTGAAAGAGCCCAATAACGACATGTTTCAGATAGGCATACATATCGAAAATTTCACCTCTTCGGACCTTACAAAGTCTTTCACCATTACATTAGTCATCTGATTTATTAAGAGGCTTATATTCCATGTGTTATTTTAAACAAATCAGAGATTATAAACGTGTTAATTAGAAATTCTCTCCCTCTCTCTCACCTACTGCATTGACTTTGCCCACATATATATTTATATAATCTTTAAGAACAATGAATTCAGTTTTATACTTGTTACAGATCTTCATTTTTCCACCTAATGGCTTTCAGGGGATAAACATCCATTTGATTCTTCCAACTTGCTGCATATTCTTACTGTAAGGGCCTGGTTGGCCCGAGGGAGCCATTTTGTTGCAGTGAACTTAGATTGACCCTATGCAATGAACTTAGATTGACCCTGCCCCTCCCAGAGGGGTAAGTCTTATAAAAGGAGAGCAATTTGTTCAGGATATATATGTTGGAAAATGATTAGTTTAAAGCAGCATTTGGAGGATGAGAACATGATGAATCTTTGTGGGAAAATGGAGGAATAGTGAGGAAAATTATCATGATTTCAGCAGAGGCAGGGACCATAGGTCAGCTGTCATCAATGGATGTGAGCACAAGTTAACTTGCAACAGTTCAGTTTTCATGAAGATCTAGTAGAGACCAGATTTGCATGGAGCAGATTACATGTGTGGGTTTGTCAAGAGGGTGCTGCCTGGGACTGCCCATCAGCTTCCTCAGGCCCTGCTTCAGGTCTTTGTTTCTCAGGCTGTAGATAAAAGGGTTTGCATGGAGGGCAGAACTGTGTAGACAAGTGTTGCTATGTGGTCCCTGGCAGTGTAGGTGGACAGGGGCTGTAAATAGACATAGAAGATGCTTCCATAAAAGAGAGTTACCACGGTGAGGTGAGAGCCACAGGTGGAGAAGGCTTTGCGTTTCCTAGCGGCTGAGGGGATCTTGAGAACAGCAATGAGGATTCATAGGTAAGAGAAAATAATGCACAGAAAGGGGGTCACCAAAACAACAGAACCTTCTGACAGTATCACAGTTTCATCGGCAAAGGTGGGGGAGCATGACAACTTCATCAGGGGACTGAGGTCACAGAGGAAGTGATGGATGACATTGGAGTCACAGAAGATGAGGCGATTCAGTAGCAGTGTGTGTAGGAGTGAGTGGAGGTGAGGTAGTGAGAAGGAAAAGGCCACCAGCAGGACACAGCAGTGGTGGTTCATGGTGGTGACATAGTGGAAGGGGTCACAGATGGCCACATAACAGTCAAAGGCCATGACTGCCAGAAGGCAGCTGTCAGTGTTGGCCTAGCATAAATGAAATACATCTGTGTCAGACACCCAGCATAGGAGATGGTCTTCTCTGACAGGAAGTTTACTAACATCCTGTGGACAATGGTTGTTATAAAGCAAATGTCAGTGAAGGACAGGAAACTCAAGAAGAAATACATGGGGGTCTGGATCTGGGGGTCAGAGTGGATGGCCAGGATGATGAGTAGGTTCCCAATTATGGTGACCAGGAACATGGTGAGGAAGAGGATAAAGAGAGATGTCTGGTCTTCAGGCCGGGAGGAGAGCCCCAGGAGAATGAACTCAGAGACACTGCTGGTTTGGTTGACTCTTGTCACTGGCTTGGGTCTAGTTCTATACACGATGTTTTGTTATTTCCCTTACTCCAAGTCCACAACCCAGCAAGTCTTTGTGTTCTCTGGTCACCATTAGCTGCTATGCAGGGGCCCTTGTCAATCTCCCTTGATGTGGTCCTCTGTTCCCAAATTCATGGCATCACAAAGCTGTATAGCGAGGCTGGAGGGACAGAAGAAGAATTTTCCTTTAGAAACCATTAGAGATGGACCTCACTGATTCCAGTTCAGTAGTTCTATTCTGTGAAAGCACTGCTCACTTGCTGGAGAGTTAGCAACTAAAAACAGGCAGTTCCACTGTGTAGCTCATGTTCTAGGTGGGGAGACAGATTATCAACAAAGGGCATTAACTAGTACATAAAGGATGGAGATAGTTGAGGGATGCATTTATCAAAATAACCGACAGGGAAAATTTAAGGGGAATGTGAACCCATTTCAACAAAGTGGGTTTTTTCTCCTCTGAGGAGTCTGTGCAATCTTCCTTTTCCTGTAAATTATTTTTCCTTTCTTTAGTATTTTGTCCTAAATCACATTTGTACAGGATGGGCATCCATTGTTGAGTATTCAACTTATGCTTTATAATTCACCAGTCATATATGTATGCAAAAATACTTATGAGAACACAGTAATTTTTTATATATTAAGTGTTGATATACATATCAGTCTTATGCAGTTACCTTGTGATTGACATCAGAGTGACCTCATTTTCTTGCTACTAAAAATAACTCTGTGATAAGAGATCTTATATAAGCAAAATGTTGTAAATCAACTTTTTAGAGTCAGCATATCCATCTATACCTCATTAATGTACATATTACATAGAGATTTTCAAATGGTTTGAGATATTGGTTATTTATATATTCCTACTTGCCGTAAAAATCTCTCTAATGAACATACTTAAATCCCCAATGTGTTTGAAATAATTTTTTTTATTTTTTTTAAAAGATTTTATTTATTTATTTGACAGAGAGAGATCACAAGTAGGCATAGAGGCAGGCAGAGAGAGAGAGAGGAGGAAGCAGGCTCCCTGCTGAGCAGAGAGCCCGATGCGGGACTCGATCCCAGGACCCTGAGATCATGACCTGAGCCAAAGGCAGCGGCTTAACCCACTGAGCCACCCAGGCGCCCTGTGTTTGAAATAATTTTAAAAGCACCATATTCTTTCACACCTTTTCAATGATCTTTTTACATTGGAACTTCCATGGGTTAAATACTGTTATTCTAACTAATATGTTAATTTAATTAACATTGAAATATTAATAATTGATTAATTTAACAATTAAAATGCAGTAATTACATTAATAAATGATTCATGTGCATAACAGTGATTATGGTTAATAACAGTTTATTGCATATTTGGAGTTTGCTAAGAAAGCAAATTGCAAAAGGATGCTTACATTTTATTTTATTTTATTTTTCTTTTGAGAGAGAGAGCATTCAAGAATGAGAAGGAGAGCAGGGAAGGGACAGAAGCAGAGGGAGAGAGAGAATCTAAAGCAGGCTCTATGCCCAGTGTGGAGCCTGAAGAGGTCCCAATCCCATGACCCTGATCATGGCCAGAGACAAAATCAAGAGTCAGATGCTTAAACAGCTGAGCCGCCCAGGTGCTCTGACTCAAGAGAGACTCTTCATCATAAGTCTTAGTGTCACCTTCCCTTATCTGCTATGGCTGGTTGTCCTCAAAATCAATTAGCTCACATGCTTAAAATATCCTTCTCACTGCCAAGTTGTCAGACGAATCTCATGGTTTTTGCAAGAGCTTGCAGAAGAAATGTTAGTTCATTCACTGCATGATTTGAGTGAACCAGTAGTTAAAGTTAATAACAATAACCAGTATCATTGAGAATTTTCTACATGTCAAGTTTGTGCTAAAGACCTCACAAATGCCATGATGAGGGACCATGAAGCATGTGTTCTTAACAGGAGCCTGGGGCTTAGAGGTGCAGTGGTTTGCTCAGGGTCACCAAAGAAGTGAATAGCAATCAGGATTTGAACTCCAAGCTGAATCACTCTGAGGCACATGCTCTTAACCCTTAGGCTACACCTCCTCATGTCTGTGTGTCTACATATTGGGTCACAATCATACACTTGTTTGCCTCACAGTGGTCATTTCCAACATGACCACCCCTTCTATCCCTTAACTGACAAGTTTCCCTCTCCCATATTCAGAATCTATCCTTGAAGTGGCTAGGGAGGTGCCTATCGTTCTGTGTTACACAGATGGAGGACTTGAAGTTTTGAACATCCATGACTAACTGGCCCAAACCAGGTGGAAAAAAATTGGCCATGCATGGCTGGGACATGTCCATGCGGAGTTGTGGTCAGTGCTGGGTAGTGTTCTTGGATGGGGTTTGATTTGTCCTCTGTCACTTGTTCATAAGCTGATTCCTGATGTTTTATGAATAGCAAGTGAGACACCATGTCTGCAAAACAATTTGTCAAACACAGATCAGTATTAAACAAGGAGCCATTTGTGAAAGGGTTGCTTGAGGAAACCAGAAATTAGTGGAAATTCGGGTTAATTAATGAGATTAGGTGATCACCTATTCTGATGACTAGGAAAAAGGAAGGTTTTTGAATCTAAGAATCAGGAAGAAGAATTCTCAAAGCATAAGGTGAGTGGGTGAGGCTGGGAATACAATGGGTTGGTTAGTTTGTTTGTTTTTCTTTCCCTTTCCCTCTTTCTTTCTCCCTTCCTTTCTCTCTTTCTCTCTCATCTCCCTTCCTTCTTTCCTTCCTTCCCTCCCTCCTTTTCTCTCTTTCTTTCTCTCTCTTCTTTTCTTTCTTTCTTCTCTCTTTCCTTCCTCCCTCCCTCCCTTTCTTTTCTTTCTTTCTTTTTTCCTTCTTTCCTTCCATTCCCTTTCCTTTTCTCTCTCTTTCTTCCCTTCCTTCCTTCCTACTTTCTTTCTTTCTATCTTCCTCCTTCATTCTCTCCCCATCTCTCTCTTCCTTCCTTCTTCCCTCCCTCTTTCTCATTCCCTTTTTTCCTTCCTTCCTTTCTTCCTTCTTTCCTCCCTCCCTCCCTCCCTCTTACTCTCTCTCTCCCTTTCTTTCCTCCCTCTCTCATCTTTCTTTCTTTCTTTTCCTTCCTTCCTTCATTCCTTCCTTCATTCCTTTCTTCTTTCCTTCCTGATGGTGTTTTCCTTCCACCAAAGGCCACAGTGTATACTGCCTAGAGGTCAAACTGGATGGACTGAAAACTAAAGCAAGATGGAGGTTTTAGTTGGACCCTATGACTACTGAATCCATGAAATATTTGGAGCTATCAGGGAGGAAAGTGTAGGTGCGAGGTTGGAGGAGCCAAGCAGGTGGTTAGGTTACTGAAGCTCACCTCTATATCCAGATGCTGTTATTTCCTTCCCAGTGTTTCCAGAAGCTGGTCTGCACCACACCTGCTAGTCAGCTGCCAGTCTACTTCTCAGCCAAGCACAGCCACCTCATGTGTCTCCCATGACATTCTGAGCTGGTGAACAAGGAGAGGAATAGGAAAGGCAGGCAAATGGATATGTTACTTGGGAAGGATAACATGTTTCCCTTCACTGGCCTCCAACACGTCATGTCTGGTCCCCAGCATGCTGCTGCTTTTCCAGCTCCCCATCTCAGAAAGCAGAGAAGTCCTGACTCAAGGGGCAAGGACCCTCTTGATTGTGAAAGCCTAGGCAGCATCTCCTGAGTCTGAGCTCTGCTCTGTTGGCCTCAGGGGTCCTTGTCAGGCTGAAGAAGTTGTGGTTTGATGATCTCTCCAGGGAGCTGGTCGTGTAATCATTCTAAGTGTTAGGGTCCATAATCAAAGGAGCAAGACTGATACAAAGCAAAGGTCAAGCAAAACTTTATTTCACGCCAAGCATCGAAAATCAAACTGACTGGTCAGGGCTGTCTCTTGCAAAGAGGCAACCCCTCCCAAGCTCACAGACTAACTTTTATAGAGGTAGTTTAGCCAGGCTATACACAGGTGGCCAATGAGATTGCAACACACAGAGAAAACTGCACAGTCATGCTAAGTCTGCGACACACAGAAAAATAAACTGCTAGGTAACACATGGGTGGCCAATTGAATTTCAATTTACCCTAGTAGATATATGCACGCTCAATTGATTGGATGTCTTCACCTGGCCTGACCCGCCCTTGTATCTAGGCTTTGCAAGTAAGTTCCTCTGGGAGGGGCAGGGGCAATCTAAGTTTACTGCATAGGGTCAATCTAAGTTCACTACATAAACACAAAATGACTCCCTCTGGCCAACCAGGCCTTTACACTAAGCAGAGTAAGTAGACTGGGAATCCCACCTAGGAGGGCTGACTCCAGGGGATAGAGGAGCCCCAAGGCTTCCTGTTTCAGTGTTGGTACTCATTCCAGAGCTTCTTAACCTCAGTGCAACCATGTTTAGGTGTAAGTTTAGCTTGTGTATTTGAGACCTTTCTAGGTTTTTTTTGTGGGGGGGAGGGGGTGGATGAAGGTTTATATTGCTATGTAGTTCCCTCTTAGGACTCTTAGGTTTTGAATAGTTATGTTCCCATTTTCATTTGCTTCCATGAGTTTTTTTTTTTTTTTTAAATTCCGTATTTCCTGGTAGACCCATCCTACTAAAGAATGGATGCTCATTCATCTACATATAGCTGTCCAATATTCCCAGAACCATTTAGTGAAGAGACTGTCTTTTTTCCACTGTATATTTTTTCCTATTTTGTCAAAAATAAATTGACAATAGAGTTGAGGATCCATATCTGGGCTCTCAACCACTCTCTTACACCGTACATAAAGATCAACTCAAAATGGATAAAAGATCTCAACGTGAGACAGGAATCCATCAAAATCCTAGAGGAGAACATAGGCAGTAATCTCTTCGATATCAGCCACAGCAACTTCTTTCAAGATATGTCTCCAAAGGCAAAGGAAACAAAAGCGAAGATGAACTTTTGGGACTTCATCAAAATCAAAATCTTCTGCTCAGCAAAGGAAACAGTCAAGAAAACAAAGAGGCAACCCACGGAATGGGAGAAGATATTTGCAAATGACAGTACAGACAAAAGGTTGATATCCAGGATCTATAATGAACTCCTCAAACTCAACACACACAAAACAGGCAATCATATCAAAAAATGGGCAGAAGATATGAACAGAGACTTCTCCAATGAAGACATACAAATGGCTACCAGACACATGAAAAAATGTTCATCATCACTAGCCATCAGGGAGATTCAAATTAAAAGCACATTGAGATATCACCTTATACCAGTTAGAATGGCCAAAATTAGCAAGACAGGAAACAACATGTGTTGGAGGGGATGTGGAGAAAGGGGAACCCTCTTACACTGTTGATGGGAATGCAAGTTGGTGCAGCCTCTTTGAAGAACAGTGTGGAGATTCCTTGAGAAATTAAAAATAGAGCTTCCCTATGACCTTGCAATTGCACTCCTGGGTATTTACCCCAAAGATACAGATGTCGTTAAAAGAAGGGCCATCTATACCCCAATGTTTATAGCAGTAATGGCCATGGTCCCCAAACTATGGAAAGAACCAAGATGCCCTTCAACGGACGAATGGATAAGAAAGATGTGGTCCATATACACTATGGAGTATTATGCCTCCATCAGAAAGGATGAATACCCAACTTTTGTAGCAACATGGACGGGACTGGAAGAGATTATGCTGAGTGAAATAAGTCAAGCAGGGAGAGTCAATTATCATATGGTTTCACTTATTTGTGGAGCATAACAAATAGCATGGAGGACATGGGGAGATAGAGAGGAGAAGGGAGTTGGGGGAAATTTGAAGGGGAGTTGAATCATGAGACACTATGGACTCTGAAAAACATTCTGTGGGTTTTGAAGTGGCGGAAAGGGTGGGAGGTCAGGGTACCAGGTGGTGGGTATTATAGAGGGCACGGATTGCATAGAGCACTGGGTGTGGTGAAAAAATAATGAATACTGTTATGCTGAAAAAAAAAAAAAAGAATGGATACTCATTAACCTCCAAATGTTCGAGTTCTGTCCGAATTTCCTCTTGTGATTGAGATCAAGTTTCAAAGCACTGGGATCTGAAAATATGCAAGGAATAATCCCAATCTTTTGGTACCATTTGAGACCTGATTTGTGACCTAGTGTGTGATCTATTCTGGAGAATGTTCCATGTGCACTCAAGAAGAATGTTTATTTTTTTTTTTGTTTAGGAGGAAGGCTCTGTATATATCTCTGAAGTCCATCTGGTTCAGTGTGTCATTCAAAGCCCTTGTTTCCTTTTTGGTCTTCTGCTTAGATGATCTGTCCATTGCTGAGTGGGGTGTTAATTTCCCCTACTATTATTGTATTATTATCAATGTGTTTCTTTAATTTTGTTATTAATTGATTTATATAATTGGCTGCTCCCAAAGAAGGAGCATAAATATTTACAATTGTTAGATATTATTATTATTATTACTATTATTTTCAGTTAGACCAAGCTAACCTTACAGTTAGCACAAGCTAACCTTACACCTAAAGGACCCGAAGAAAGAACAGCAAATAAAGTGTAAATCAAGCAGAAGAAAAATAATAAAGATTAGAGCAGAAATTCAATGAAATAGTATCCAGAAAAACAGAATAGATCAATGAAACTAGAAGCTGATTCCTTGAATGAATCAATAAGATTGATAAATCTCTGGCCAGAATTATCCAAAGGAAAATGGAAAGTACCCTAATCTATAAAATCATGAATGAAAAGTGAGAGATCATGACTAACACCAAGGACATAGAAACAATTTTTAGAAATTACTACCAGCAACTATATGCCAACAAATTAAGCAATCTGGAAGGAATGGATTCATTCCTGGGAACTTATAAACTACCAAGACTGAAACAGGAAGAAATCAACAATCTGAATAGACCAGTAACAAAATTGAAGCAGTAATAAAAAAACTTCCCCTAAAATAAGAGTCTAGAGCCAGATGGCTTCCCAGGAGAATTCTACCAAACATTTAAACAATAAATCAGGGGCGCCTAGACGGCTCAGTGAGTTAGGCTGAATTTAGTGTCATTGTATTTCCTGTAAAGTCACTGTTTTTGTATATTGTGTCTGTTTCTTTCTGGTCTATTTACTTTTGGGATCTGTCTTTGCTTACAGGATCCTCTTTAATATTTTTGCAGGGCTGGTTTAGTGATGACATATTCTTTTAGTTCCTGTTCATCCTGGAAACTCTTTATCTCTCTTTCCATTCTAAATGAGAGCCTTTCTGGATAAAGTCTTCTTGGTCTGGATAAAGTCTGCATAAAGTCTGGATAAAGTCTGGATAAAGTCTGGATAAAGTTCCTTGAGTATATCATGCTGACCCTTTCTGGACTGCCCATTCTCTGTGTATAGTTCTTCTGCCAGTCTAATGTTTCTACCCTGTATGCTAAGGATCTCTTGTCTCAAGCTGTTCTCAGGATTTTCTGTTTATCTCTGAAATTTGTAAGCTTCATTATTGTATGTTGGGGCATTGGTCTATTTTTATTGATTTTGAGGGGCGTTCTTTGTACCCCCAGACTTGAATACTTATTTCCTTCCCCACATTAGGGAAGTTTCCACGATGATTTGCTCAAATATACATTCTGTCCCTCTCTTCCTCTTCCCCTGAGAACCCAATTATTCTAATATTGTTTCATTTATGGTATCACTGATTTCTCAAAGCCTCCTTTCATGATCCATTAGTTGTTTTTCACTCTTTTCCTCAGTTTCCTTACCTTCCATCATTTTGTCTACTATGTCACTGACTTTCTCTGCCTCATTCACCCTAGTAGTTAGAGTGTCTATTTTAGAGGGCATCCCAGTTAAAACATTTTTAATTTCAGCCTGATTAGATTTTAGTTCTTTTATTTCTGCACTAAGGGTTTCTCTAGTGTCTTTTAGGCTTTTTTCCAAGCCCAGCTAGTATCTTTACAATTTTATTCTGAATTCTAATTCTGACATCTTACTTATACCCATATCAATTAACTCTATGGCAGAGATTACTTCCAATTATTTCTTTTGTTGTGAAATTCTCTTTCAAGTCATTCTGCCCAGAGAAAAATAGATGAATGAGAGAACAAAATAAAAAATATCAACCATGACTCTAGCAAAATATACACTAGACAAATAAAAAGAGATTAGAAACCAAAAAAGAAAAAAAATTGAAAAAAGAATATAATCTCACAGGTGGACAAAACAGGATCACACACTTTGTTCTGCATGTATATGTTAGAAGACACTAGATCCCAAAATTTAATGAAAGAAAAACACGATAGATAGATAGGTAGATAGATAGATAAAACTGAATACAGTGAAAGGAATCAGAAAATGAAGAATATAACTATAAAATGTAAATGTAAAAATGAAAACTAAAAAAGACTTAATAAAGAGTTGACAAGATAAGTAGTTGAAAAGTGAAAAAAGAAAAAATGAAAAAGAAAATTTTAAATGGAAAGACAAAAATCATGAGAAAAAACCTTGAATTCAATATACTATTTTCCCCTAGAGCAGGAGTTTTTCAGTTCTGTGTGATCCTTAAACATGGTATTTGATGAATGTTTCTGGTGGTCTCTGGGAGGGGGGCCTGTTGCACTGACTCTCAAGTGTCTTTACCTAGGCAGTTTCACCATCCCTTGCCAGTGGACCAGGCTTAGTATAAGCTGCTTCTAGTTGCTATACGTGGTTTTGTGCCCTGAAGGTCTTTCGTTCCCCTATAAAGGAGGAAAATAAATAAACAAATAAAAATGGTAGTGCCCCGTTCTCCAGTCCTGGAGCTGAAAGGTCTAGGCCCCCATTCTTCAGGACCCCCTCAGGTAAAAGCAGTCAATTACTTTTGTGTGTGCAAACTTTGCAGGTTCCTGTGGTTCACACCCATGTGGATCCTCCCTAAGGAAGGAAGGAGGTCTCCTCATGGTTCTGCTGCTTGCTGGGCCCCTGCTCTTGGAGTGATCACCATATCACACATGCACCTGCATCCCTCCTCTGGGAGGAGGGAGGAGGGTCTTACAGCAATTGTCACTTGTTGGGCCCCTGTTCAGAGAGTGGTTGCCCAGTTGTGCAGTGGTTCATGGCTTATGGCAACAATGAACTGAGATTCCATTCCTGGGAGTGACTCCCCAGCTTCCCCTCTCTAGTGCTTAGGAAGACTGCCCTTAGGGCCCCCTGTTCTTTCTGTGACCCCAGGGATCCTGAGACCACACTGTCTCACCAGTATTCTGCCTCATATCACCACCTGAGCACCTTTTAGGTAGGGATATCCACCACTGGGGCACACTTATAAAAGTTCCAATTTTAAAGTCCACTGCTAAATCATTTTCTGGTCTCTGGTTTATAGAGGCTCCCTCCCCCTGTGGTTTATCTTCCAATGTATCCCCTTAGATTCACATCTCTGCACCTCTTACCCTGCAAAAGTGGTCACTTTTCTATTTGTAGAACTGCAGCAATTCTTTTTTTTTTTTTTTCAGCATAACAGTATTCCTTGTTTTTGCACCACACCCAGTGCTCCATGCAATCCGTGCCTCTCTAATACCCACCACCTGGTACCCTGACCACCCACCCCCTGCCCCTTCAAAACACTCAGATTGTTTTTCAGAGTCCATAGTGTCTCATGGTTCACCTCCCCTTCCAATTTCCCCCAACTCCCTTCTCCTCTCTAACTCCCCTTTTCCTCCATGCTATTTGTTATGCTCCACAAATAAGTGAAGTATGATAATTGACTCTCATATGATAATTGACTCTCCCTGCTTGACTTATTTCACTCAGCATAATCTCTTCCAGTGCCATCCATGTTGCTACAAAAGTTGGGTATTCATCCTTTCTGATGGAGGCATAATACTCCATAGTGTATATGGCCCACATCTTCCTTATCCATTTGTCCGTTGAAGGGCATCTTGGTTCTTTCCACAGTTTGGTGACTGTAGCCATTGCTGCTATAAACATTGGGGTACAGATGGCCCTTCTTTTCATGACATCTGTATCTTTGGGGTAAATACCCAGGAATGCAATGGCATGGTCATAGGGAAGTTCTATTTTTAATTTCTCGAGGAATCTCTGCACTGTTCTCCAAAGAGGCTGCACCAACTTGCATTCCCACCAACAGTGGAAGAGGGTTCCCCTTTCTCCACATCCCCTCCAACACATGTTGTTTCCTGTCTTGCTAATTTTGGCCATTCTAACTGGTATAAGGTGATAACTCAATGTGCTTTTAATTTGAATCTCCCTGATGGCTAGTGATGATGAACATTTTTTCATGTGTCTGGTAGCCATTTGTATGTCTTCATTGGAGAAATCTCTGTTCATATCTTCTGCCCATTTTTTGATATGATTGCCTGTTTTGTGTGTGTTGAGTTTGAGGAGTTCATTATAGATCCTGGATATCAACCTTTTGTCTGTCATTTGCAAATATCTTCCCCCATTCTGTGGGTTGCCTCTTTGTTTTCTTTACTGTTTCCTTTGCTGGAACTGCAGCAATTCTTTTCTTGGATTTAAGATGTTCTGAATGATTTGACAGATATCTAGCTGAATTCAAGGGACCAGATGAAACAAGGGTACCCTACTCTACTGCCATTTTCCCTCCTCTCTGATATTTAACTTCTGAATTGTAATTTTTGTCTATCTGGTGGGTACTCAATGGGTTCCCATTATGATTTAACATGAATGAAACTCAGTATCTTTTAATGTAATCACATTTGGTCATCTGGATTTCTGTGGGTGTGTGTGTATAAATGTGTATGTGTGTGAAAAGCTTATTTACTTCCTTTTCATAATTTACCCCCTCACTTCTTTTTCCTTATTGACTTCTAGGGATCTTTATATATTCTTAATTTGAGCATTTTGTATGTTTTATGAATTTCAATGATCTTTTGTCTTTTTACTCTATAATGTCTTTTGATAAACAGACATCAGTATTTAATTTTTTTCCAAGATATTATTTATTTATTTATTTGACAGAGAGACACACACACACTGGGAGAGGGAACACAAGCAGGGGGAGTGGGAGAGGGAGAAGCAGGCTTCCTCTAGAGCAGGGAGCCTGATGCAGGGTTTGATCCCAGGACCTCAGGATCATGACCTAAGCTGAAAGCAGATGCTTAAAAACTGAGCCACCTACGAGCCCCTCAGTATTTAATTTTAACACAGTGAATTTGCTATTCTTTTATTTTATGTCAGTTCTCTTTATGTCTTATTTAAGAATTACTTTTCTATTTCAAGGAGACAAAGATTCTTCTAATTCTTTTATATAAAGGTATAGTTTTTGGTTTTCATATGCAAGTTTAGAATTCATCAGGGGTTAGTTTTTCCATATGGTGTTGGTAGGGATCCAAATCATTTTTCTGTGTGACTTCTCAAATATCTTAGCTCCATTTATGAAAAGATACTCTCCATTGCCTCATTCATAAATCAAGTGTATACCAGTCTTTGGGTATGTTTTCAGGCTTTCTACCCATGAATTAAATACTGATGTCTTTTTTGTCTAGTACTTCAGCAATATCCATGTAGTTTTATTTACCATAGGTCCATAGGAGGTCTTGATAACTGGTTGCTAGTGATTCTCAAAATACTGTTTCTAAATCAGCATATAAGCATTACCTGGGGACTTGTCAGAAATGCAAATCACTGAACCTTACCAGTGATATATTCAGGGGACACGGTCATAGGTCTATGGCTATACTCATTCTTGGAAAAAAATTACCAAATTTTCTCTTCCAAGGCCAAAGGGTTAATAGTAATAAAAGGCAACTATAGATTGAAGGTGATATGCTTCAAACATAGAGTGTCTCCTCTTTATCTGCTTCTCCAAAATAAGAATTAGGACACTGAATGGAGGGTCTATTTGGTGATCTGACCTCCTTTATATCAACCCTTTCTTACCATGACAAAATATTATTACTTAAAAAAAAAAAAAAGATTTAATTTGGGGCACCTGGGTGGCTCCATGGGTTAAAGCCTCTGCCTTCGGCTCAGGTCCCAGGGTCCTGGGATCGAGCCCCATGTCAGGCTCTCTGCTCAGTGGAGAGCCTGCTTCCCTTCCTCTCTCTGTCTACTTGTAATCTCTGTCTGTCAAATAAATAAATAAAATCCTTAAAAAAAAAAAAAGGAGAGCTGGTGATATTCTTTAAAAAAAAAAAAAAAGATTTAGTTGTGGTAGTTTATATGTTTCTAGGAATGCATCCATTTCTTCCAGATTGTCAAATTTATTGCCGTAGAGTTGCTCATAGTATGTTCTTATAATAGTTTGTATTTCTTTGGTGTTAGTTGTGATCTCTCCTCTTTCATTCATGATTTTACTTATTTGGGTCCTTTCTCTTTTCTTTTTGATAAGTCGGGCCAGGGGTTTATCAATTTTATTAATTCTTTCAAAGAACCAGCTCCTAGTTTCGTTGATTTGTTCTATTGTCTTTTTGGTTTCTATTTCATTGATTTCTGCTCTGATCTTTATGATTTCTCTTCTCCTGCTGGGCTTAGGGTTTCTTTCTTGTTCTTTCTCCAGCTCCTTTAGGTGTAGGGTTAGGTTGTGTACCTGAGACCTTTCTTGTTTCTTGAGAAAGGCTTGTACCGCTATATATTTTCCTCTCGACTGCCTTTGTTGTGTCCCACAGATTTTGAACCGCTGTATTTTCATTATCATTTGTTTCCATGATTTTTTTCAATTTTTCTTTAATTTCCCGGTTGACCCATTCATTCTTTAGAAGGATGCTGTTTAGTCTCCATGTATTTTGGTTCTTTTCAAACTTCCTTTTGTGGTTGAGTTCTAGCTTTAGAGCATTGTGGTCTGAAAATATGCAGGGAATGATCCCAATCTTTTGATACCAGTTGAGTCCTGATTTAGGACCAAGGATGTGATCTATTCTGGAGAATGTTCCATGTGCACTAGAGAAGAATGTGTATTCTGTTGCTTTGGGATGAAATGTTCTGAATATATATGTGATGTCCATCTGGTCCAGTGTGTCGTTTAAGGCCTTTATTTCCTTGCTGATCTTTTGCTTGGATGATCTGTCCATTTCAGTGAGGGGAGTGTTAAAGTCCCCTACTATTATTGTATTATTGTTGATGTGTTTCTTTGATTTTGTTATTAATTGGTTTATCCACAACTGAACCAGGAAGAAATAGAAAGCCTGAACAGACCCATAACCAGTAAGGAGATTGAAACAGTCATTAAAAATCTCCAAACAAACAAAATCCCAGGGCCAGACGGCTTCCCGGGGGAATTCTACCAAACATTTAAAGAAGAACTAATTCCTATTCTCCTAAAACTGTTCCAAAAAATAGAAATGGAAGGAAAACTTCCAAACTCATTTTATGAGGCCAGCATCACCTTGATCCCAAAACCAGACAAGGATCCCACCAAAAAAGAGCGCTATAGACCAATATCCTTGATGAACACAGATGCGAAAATACTCAACAAAATACTAGCCAATAGGATTCAACAGTACATTAAAACGATTATTCACCACGACCAAGTGGAATTTATTCCAGGGCTGCAAGGTTGGTTCAACATCCGCAAATCAGTCAATGTGATACAACACATCAATAAAAGAAAGAACAAGAACCATATGATACTCTCAATAGATGCTGAAAAAGCATTTGACAAAGTACAGCATCCCTTCCTGATCAAAACTCTTCAAAGTGTAGGGATAGAGGGCATATACCTCAATATCATCAAAGCTATCTATGAAAAACCCACCGCAAATATCATTCTCAATGGAGAAAAACTGAAAGCTTTTCCGCTAAGGTCAGGAACACGGCAGGAATGTCCATTATCACCACTGCTATTCAACATAGTACTAGAGGTCCTAGCCTCAGCAATCAGACAACAAAAGGAAATTAAAGGCATCCAAATCGGCAAAGAAGAAGTCAAATTATCACTCTTCGCAGATGATATGATACTATATGTGGAAAACCCAAAAGACTCCACTCCAAAACTGCTAGAACTTATACAGGAATTCAGTAAAGTGTCAGGATATAAAATCAATGCACAGAAATCAGTTGCATTTCTCTACACCAACAGCAAGACAGAAGAAAGGGAAATTAAGGAGTCAATCCCATTTACAATTGCACCCAAAACCATAAGATACCTAGGAATAAACCTAACCAAAGAGACACAGAATCTATACTCAGAAAACTATAAAGTACTCATGAAAGAAATTGAGGAAGACACAAAGAAATGGAAAAATGTTCCATGCTCCTGGATTGGAAGAATAAATATTGTGAAAATGTCTATGCTACCTAAAGCAATCTGTACATTTAATGCAATTCCTATCAAAGTACCATCCATCTTTTTCAAAGAAATGGAACAAATAATTCTAAAATTTATATGGAACCAGAAAAGACCTCGAATAGCCAAAGGGATATTGAAAAAGAAAGCCAACGTTGGTGGCATCACAATTCTGGACTTCAAGCTCTATTACAAAGCTGTCATCATCAAGACAGCATGGTACTGGCACAAAAACAGACACATAGATCAATGGAACAGAATAGAGAGCCCAGAAATAGACCCTCAACTCTATGGTCAACTAATCTTCGACAAAGCAGGAAAGAATGTCCAATGGAAAAAAGACAGCCTCTTCAATAAATGGTGCTGGGAAAATTGGACAGCCACATGCAGAAAAATGAAATTGGACCATTTCCTTACACCACACACGAAAATAGACTCAAAATGGATGAAGGACCTCAATGTGCGAAAGGAATCCATCAAAATCCTTGAGGAGAACACAGGCAGCAACCTCTTCGACCTCAGCTGCAGCAACATCTTTCTAGGAACAACGCAAAAGGCAAGGGAAGCAAGGGAAAAAATGAACTATTGGGATTTCATCAAGATCAAAAGCTTTTGCACAGCAAAGGAAACAGTTAACACAATCAAAAGACAATTGACAGAATGGGAGAAGATATTTGCAAACGACATATCAGATAAAGGACTAGTGTCCAAAATCTATAAAGAACTTAGCAAACTCAACACCCAAAGAACAAATAATCCAATCAAGAAATGGGCAGAGGACATGAACAGACATTTCTGCAAAGAAGACATCCAGATGGCCAACAGACACATGAAAAAGTGCTTCATATCACTCGGCATCAGGGAAATACAAATCAAAACCACAATGCGATATCACCTCACACCAGTCAGAATGGCTAAAATCAACAAGTCAGGAAAAGACAGATGCTGGCGAGGATGCGGAGAAAGGGGAACCCTCCTCCACTGTTGGTGGGAATGCAAGCTGGTGCAACCTTTCTGGAAAACATCATGGAGGTTCCTCAAAATGTTGAAAATAAAACTGCCCTATGACCCAGAAATTGCACTATTGGGTATTTACCCTAAAGATACAAACGTAGTGATCCTAAGGGGCACGTGTACCCGAATGTTTATAGCAGCAATGTCCACAATAGCCAAACTATGGAAAGAACCTAGATGTCCATCAACAGATGAATGGATCAAGAAGATGTAGTATATATACACAATGGAATACTATGCAGCCATCAAAAGAAATGAAATCTTGCCATTTGCGACAACATGGATGGAACTAGAGCGTATCATGCTTAGCGAAATAAGTCAAGCAGAGAAAGACAACTATCATATGATCTCCCTGATATGAGGAAGTGGTGATGCAACATGGGGGCTTAAGTGGGTAGGAGAAGAATAAATGAAAGAAAATGGGATTGGGAGGGAGACAAACCATAAGTGACTCTTAATCTCACAAAACAAACTGAGGGTTGCTGGGGGGAGGGGGGTTGGGAGAAGGGGGTGGGATTATGGACATTGGGGAGGGTATGTGCTTTGGTGAGTGCTGTGAAGTGTGTAAACCTGGTGATTCACAGACCTGTACCCCTGGGGATAAAAATATATGTTTATAAAAAATAAAAAATTATAAAAAAAAGATTTAATTTATTGATTTTAGAAAGAGAGAAAGGGAGAGAGAGAGAGAGAGCGAGTGGGGGAAGAGCAGAGGGTGAGAGAATCCCTAACAGACTCCATGCTGACCATGGAGCCAGACATGCGGCTCAATTCCAGGACCCTGAGATCATGATTTGAACCAAAATAAAGAGTCAGACAATTAACTGACTGCACCACTCAGGAGCTCTAACATGATATATTTCTGTTGAAACGAAAGTCAGTGATATGAACAACAGAGCAATCTTATATTACATTTTAATTAGTGATTAGTTCTACAAAAAATATATGTCCCATTTTAATAAATTCAAATATTCTAGATATGTAGAAGCTAAAAACAGACATCATCTCCTTTTCTATTCCATGTCATCTCCTAGAATTAACCATATTCACTAGGAGATTTCTTCACTGAATATATACTATTACTTAATTATTATATATATACACTCTTAAAATACAGATTTATTATTAAGTATTTTATCATCATTTATTAATAGGTTTATTCTTTTTCAAAAGAGGTTTCTTTTTTTTTTTATTATGTTATGTTAGGCACCATACAGTACATCATTAGTTTTTGATGTAGTGTTCCATGATTCATTAATTGCATATAACACCCAGGTTTATTCTTTTCTTCTTATGTTATGTTAGTCACTATACAGTATATCATTAGTTTTTGATGTAGTGTTTCATGATTCACTGATTGTGTATAACGCCAAGTGCTCCATGCAATACATGCCCTTCTTAATACATTACTGGTCTAACCCATCCCCCCCCACTCCCCTCCCCTCTAAAAACCTCAGTTCCATTTCCTGAAGTCCATAGTCTCTCATAGTTCATCTTCCCATCTGATGCCCCCTCCCCTTTATTTTTCCCAGGCTTATTCTTAAGCATTTTATTTTAAACTTGCTCTTCATTCATAATTGCTTTTCAGGGCAGTGATAGAAATATGCATTATTATTTAAAATGACCACATATTATTTATTTCTACGGAAAAATTGAACCATCATTTATCTATTCTATTGATGGGCATTTAGATTGTTTTTAATTTTTCACTATTACAGACAATGCTGTAATCAAAAAGTGTCTGTGTACATGCATTTTTATAATTTGACGTACTATTACTTTAGGACATGAGTCCTAGAAATAAAACATAGAGATATGGAATGCTCAGAAATTTTCAAATATTCAGCTTCTCACATGAGGCCATGTTAGTTTTCTTTAGGGGGAGATGCTTATTGAAATTCAGGTTCACAGGCCCCATGTGAAACCTGCTGAGTAATATCTTTGGAAATGATACACAATAGTAAGTGGCAAAAATATTAAAATAGAAAATACAGTAAAGACTAAAATCCCTGAGACAGTAATAGAGAATAAAGAATGAAAACAACAGTATACAGAATCAAGTACTAGCCTGTAGCACTGGATAACTCTACATCCCAGAGCCTCTATGTTTAGTTCTGGAAGCTCCTAGTTATATCTGCCTGCAATGTTCACATATGGGCTTTGAGTCTCTCTTCAAAAGATACTGAGAATAATTCTAAGTAGTTACAATAAATCTTTCCCTGAGAAGCAGACAGACGTCAGAGTGGTAGGAATGATAGAAATTGAGGGATCTCTAAGGGGAGTTGAAGGTAAGAGAGGTCAGAAGGGGAGTGATTGCCTGTGAAGGATAAGCACCAGATGACCAGGGTAAGGACCCGGAAGCAACTCTGGCCCTTGCACACTGGCCTGTTCATAGGTTCAGTTGTGTGTTGAACTTCTAAGTTATTTAGCTAATCAGGTCTAAGAGCTGGGCTTGTGTTCACTACAGACCCCAGAATATCTTCCTATCAGTGATAGAGAAGAAAGAAGAGGCATGATCCCTGTATAAACTGACAGGCCAGACATATTCTTTGTTTTTGTGGAAGTTTCAAATATAGGAAACTCTCAATTTCTGTCTCTCTGTATCTCTTTCTCTTCCTAAATTACTGTAATGACCTTGAAAAAGCTAGCAAAACTGATTACAAAAGTTCATTAAAGTAAGAAGGATACTAAGTGAATCAAAGTCATTGAGTAGATATGAATTAGTTCCACCAATTTTTGTGGAAAACAGAGGTTTCAACAGCCCTTGGGGGAATGAAAAAGATGTGGTTTCTTGGAGAAGAAGAGAGAGGTAGAAATGTGAAAACTGGAACCCAGGAACTTGGCTGACCTTGAACCATTTGCTGAATCATAATAGGCTCAGTGGTTGGTGGCTACAAATGTAAAGACATGGATACAACCCAACATTCATAACAGATATGATTATGCCTGCTGACCAGCAGAAACAGGGTCCAGGGGAGCAGAGACCCTCATGAACACCCTCCCAGAGGTTCTGGCTAGGACTTCCTCCTGGCCATCAGCTTCCTCAGGCCCCTTTCCATGTCTCTGTTTCTCAGAGTATAGATAAAAGGATTTAGCATGGAGGACAAAACTGTGTAGGCAAGTGTTGCCACACGATCTCTAACAGCGTATGTGGACAAGGGTTGTAAATAAACATAGAAGATGCTTCCATAAAAGAGAGTTACCACGGTGAGGTGAGAGCCACAGGTGGAGAAAGCTTTGCGTTTCCCAGCAGCTGAGGGAATCTTGAGAACTGTGATGAAAATTCGTATGTAAGAGAAAGTAATGCACAGAAAGGGGGTCACCAAAACAATGGAGCCTTCTGATGTTATCATGATTTCATTGACAAATGTGGAAGAGCATGACAAGTTTAGCAAAGGCTTGATGTCACAGAAGAAATGGTAGATAACATTGGAGTCACAGAAGATGAGGCGATTCAGTAGTAGGGTGTGTAGGAGTGAGTGGAGGTGAGGAAGTGAGAAGGAAAAGGCCACCAGCAGGACACAGCGGCGGTGGTTCATGGTGGTGACATAGTGGAAGGGGTCACAGATGGCCACATAGCGGTCAAAGGCCATGGCCACCAGAAGGCAGCTGTCAGTGTTGCCCAGAGCATAAATGAAATACATCTGTGTCAGACACCCAGCATAGGAGATGGTCTTCTCTGACAGGAAGTTCACTAGCATCCTGGGGACAACTGTTGTTGTAAAGCAAATGTCAGTGAAGGACAGGAAACTCAAGAAGAAATACATGGGGGTCTGGAGCTGGGGGTCAGAGTGGATGGCCACAATGATGAGTAGGTTCCCCATTATGGTGACCAGGTACATGGTGAGGAAGAGGATAAAGAGGGGTGTCTGGTCTTCAGGCCGGGAGGAGAGCCCCAGGAGAATGAACTCAGAGACACTGCTGGTTTGGTTGACTTTTTCCATGGTCACATCGCCAACTAAACAGAGAAGATCTTACCCCTTAAGACACAAACATTTCTTTCACAACCATAATCACAAACAAGGCAGTAAGTATGTTTCTACCTACTATTACTTTCCCCCCTTAAAGCTTTCCTTTAGTTTCCACCCATTAGCTACCATGTGGACAACTTGTCATATTTGTGGTCCTTGATGCTGCTCTGTCTCAGCTTGCTGACTTCACATGCTACTGGTGTTGATAGCATGGACTTTCAGAAGAAGAATTTTCCTTCAGAGACAGAGCTTAACTATTTCAGCTTAGTATCAAATCTTAAAAATAATTGTTAACTGAGTACCTACTTTGTGAAAAATACTCTCTGGGAGTAGGGGCACCACTGTGAAAAAGACAGAGACAAGCCAGGCATGGAGGATCTATATCTACCTACCTACCTATTAATCTACCTATCTATCATCCATCTATCATCAGATAGTTCTATGGTGTATAAGGAAATATAAATCCCATAAGAGGATAGAGACTTACAAAGGTAGGGTTGGGAATTTATTTTAGATTAGATGGTTTCATTTTTCTTTGTCTATATCAAATTTTCAGTTGTCATGCTGAGCTTTATCTTTGAATCTCCTTGCCAAAAAGAAGGATTTGATGAAATATTCAATGAGGAAATCAGAGGAATAAGAACCCAGGTCAGCAAAGTTTTTTTTTTTTTTTTTAAAGTAGCGTTTATTGTCTGCTAATTTGGAGAGACTTTTTTTTTTAAATTTTTTATTTTTTATAAACATATATTTTTATCCCCAGGGGTACAGGTCTGTGAATCACCAGGTTTACACACTTCACAGCACTCACCAAAGCACATACCCTCCCCAATGTCCATAATCCTACCCCCTTCTCCCAACCCCCCTCCCCCCAGCAACCTGAATCTCCTTGCCAAAAAGAAGGATTTGATGAAATATTCAATGAGGAAATCAGAGGAATAAGAACCCAGGTCAGCAAAGTTTTACTGTCATGCTTGGTTTATCTTTAGAGGTACTTATTTAGAAGTTCATATTCCTTAGTGAAGGTTAACCTATCAGGATCAGTCCATATAAATCCTTGTTTTAAATTTACTTTCTATTTTTCCTCTCGTTTCCTAAGTCAGATCATGTTTTCACATCTTGGATATCCAACCATTAAGCAAGCATATGTTTTTCCATGCCAGCAGCCATTTGTTTATTTAGTTATATATATATATATATATATATATATATATATATATATATATATATATATAAAATTTAAAAATATATATTATTGCTTTGTTTAGGTATGTTTTTCTTCCATTTACTTCAATAATTACTTAAAAATACTATGGCATATATTTCATTCTGTTTTTTTTCTCTCTGTATATAATTTTTTGGATATCTATCAATGATCTGGTTCTAACTCTTTCCATTGTGTCATGTGGCTCACCTGACTTACTATGTCCTCTAACTCTTTGCTACCATAAACACCATATATTCAGATATCCTCGTGTCTACGGAGTGTTTTAAATTATTCATCCAGACCTTGAGAATGGGCACATTGGATAGACTTGTTTTGGTTTGGTTTGTTTGCTTGTTTGTTTTTTGGCTTCATTAATAATAGGAGACTTCAACACTGTACTCATAGCAATGGAACAGATCCTCTAAGCAGAAGATCAACATGGATAGGCATGACTTTAATAGCAATTCAAAGAATGGCTATTTATTCATTTGTTCATACAACAATTAAATGTCTAGTTTCCAGCTGGCTCATAGCAGGCAAGTAATTGAATATCTTTAAATTTCAGTGTTCTTATCTGTGAATAGCTATATTAATATTTTCTCCATAATATTTTTATGAGATTTTCATGATATAATGTACCCAAAGCACTTAGAATAGTTCCAGAGAGAGAGAAAGTAAGTATTTGATAATACTGTCTTCTCTTTCCCATCACCATTGGTGCCAATGACTTTTTCCCCAGCTAGGTATCTGTACACATTCTCAAAAGTAATGAATCAGAATACTAAAATAATTCTAGCCCACACTTTAATGCTCTAATGGTCATACTGACCTTAATATGAATCTACAAAGCCTTTTTAAAAGGTGCATGCTTTGACTAATCTGTGAGTAAATCAACAATTAAGCTCTTATCCCATATAAGCGGAACTTTGTTTAATCCTCACTGTAAACTTATGAGACATAAACCATTATTATTCCCAGCTTTTTTTTTTTTTTTTTTGATGAGGAAACAGATAGAGAGAGTAACAATAATTTTCTAAACTCACATATCAAGTAAATAGCAGAAATATGTTTCAAACTCAGGACTAATTGTGGATTTCAAGATTTAACCACTATGTGTCTTCTCATGTTTTTGTAAAGCTATAAAATATATCTGAAATAGCCATGCACAGGATCTAGTTTCTTTTTCAACTTGATCATTTTCTATTTTTTTAAGTCATTTTCTATATTTTATTTTCTATTTTAAAACACACATATGTCCCACCATTTTTTCCTAAATTTTTTTTTGTCCCACATTAAAACAGACCTTTGCTTTTACAATGGGAAATCTAGTTTTTCTGTGTTCAACAGAATGCACACTTTGAAAATTCTAATACACATGATTAACTGGCAACAGGAGGAATTTGGTCTTGGATGGCTGGTGCATTACATGTGTATTGAGTCGAGAGTGTGGTAGAAAGTGCGCTGGACCTGGAAGCACAAGGTGGAGGTTTATACTATCACCTGTGCCCTGTGTGATTTTAGGTATTTTAAAGAGCTAATGAAACTTAACATATAAGTACAGCTTGTAAAATATATACATAAAAAATAAGTTATTTGTGAAGGGGATGACTGGGGAGTATGAGATAAGATTTAAAGTGATTTAAAAGTTTTTTTCAGCTGAGGTCATCCCCAAAGACCGCTTAAGGCTAAGGACTATCTTACAAGTCCCTGTGTCTTATCTGGGTTGAGTACTTGATAAAATGGAAGGAAGTTTTGGAAGTGAGAATCCTAGGGAATCATTCTAAAAACCTGGGATGTGTCAGGGAAGGGGACGTGTGTGTGTGTGTGTGTGTGTGTGTGTGTGTGTGTGTGTGTGTGTGTGTATCTTTTCTACTAAACTCCTCTTCTGCACCTATTGAGAATCTGGTTCCTGGAAACCATGGGATAATGATACACACTGGACCACAGATCAAATAGGGTGGTCACAAAATACAAAGCCAGACTTATTATTAGGCTGAACTCTGATATATTGTGTCCATATGATTTTTGGAGCCAGAGGAGCCAAATAGAGACTGAAATAAATATCCAGGTGAGGTGGATGGTCAGTGAGTATGATGATGTTCACTTTCCATATCCAGATATCTTCTCACTTTTCCCAGTTAAAAAAAATATTTTCTCTCTCCTGAGCCACTTTTCCAAATTGGTTACATTTACCTATCAGTCAAAGCTGCCCTTTTGATTTTCTAGCCAGCAATGATCAAGAGGGGTTGGGAAGAAGGAAGAAAGAGAAGATAGATTCCTCTGGATTCTAGAGGGAAAAAGTATTTTCCTGATTCTGGATCCCATCCCTGTCTATTCCTCATCCTCTGTCTCTCAGCATCATTCAGTTTTTTTTCTGCTCCCCACTGTAGAAGGCTGAGATGCCCAGACTCACTGTAGCAGGAACTCTCCTGGTTGGTGAAACCCTATGGTCTTCTCATGGGTTTGTCTCTGCTCTCCTGGACACCTTTGGGTCCTTCTTGTGCTGAGAGAGATTTGGAGTGCTCATTCCAATCTGACTCCTCAAGAGAATTTGCTCTGTGAACTCTCTCTTGATACAGAAATCACAATGGTCACAGAATTGAGTGGAGTTGTCCTCAGGGGACAATTAACTCCTGAGGCCACCTTCTTAAGATTGAGGCTATTTCCAGAGCCGTTTAAACTTACCATAACATCTCCAGGGCATGCTTTAGTGTCCTCAGTGTAGGGTAATCAAAGGTGATAGGATCTGCCCACCTGTGTGTGTGTGTGTGTGTGTGTGTGTGTGTTCAGTGAGTAGGGAGTGCTACCATTTGGGTTCTCCAGGAAGCAGTCTTTCAGATGGAGATTAGCATGCAAGGTGTTCATTACAGAGTACTCTAGGAATCCTCATCTGTGGGAGAAAGAGAAATTAAGCAGAGCTGGGCAGAGGGAAAAGGTGGGTTGTGATACAGTCCTCATGAAGGTCTCAGCTGACCTTACTGGGAGCTCTGGAGCTAGGATGTCAAGGAGGACAATTCTTTATATCCCCATGTTGATCATTGGGAGTAGGGTGCTTCTGGAAGAAAGGATACTCAGATGAAGCAGTTTCTTTCAGCTGAGGTCATCCCCAAAGAGAGCTTAAAGCTGAGGACTATCTTATAAGGCCACCCTTGATGAGCTATAGTGCACTCATTATCCATTTTTGACCTGCACTTAAACAGTGAGCTGACCCACTTGTGAACCATGCTCAAGCATTTCCCTCCTCTGTCAGCTGGTTATAAGGGAAAATTCTATGCAGCCATTCCTTTCCAAACCCTCTTCTAGATCACTTGGATCTTTACAGTGCTTCTTTATATCCCCTGAATCTTTACAGTGCTTAGCTTCTACCCTCAAGACTGTGTCTTGTTAAAGTTCCAACTTGCTAGCAACTTCTTGGTTATCTGGTTCAATTACCATGGTATCTTTGATACAAGGGAGTAGTGTGATGTCCTATGGGATATGCAAACAGTCTGCATGTTTTTGGACTCTACTATGACAGAATTCAGAAGAGTTAACAGAGTCTTGAGGAAAATATATACCATTTTCATTCCAAGTGCATGCAAACTGTTTCTGATCCTTTTATGTGTGAGTGGTGGAAAATAATGCATCCACAAGATCAGTGGCTGCAAATCATGCACCCGAGGCCAAATACTAGTCTTTGGTAGCAAATATACCACATCTGAACGATGGCTAAGATTGCAGCTACTACTTGGTTGACTTTGCAATGGTCCACTGTCACCTTCCAGGCTCTGTCTGTTTTTCATAGGAACTCAAATGGTGAATCAAGGGGAGAAATAATGGACATTCATCCTGGCATGCTTTCTGTGCCATTTCCCTGGGATATATTATTTTTGATTTATTACCCTGACTTGGGGATGGGCAGTTTCAGGAGCTTCTCACTGGCCAGGGATTGAATGTTGAGGAAGTGCCAACTGCCATGCATATCTTTGTAGTTATATATTAGGAAACTAGTGAAATCACATGGTGGGTCTGTAGATTAAGTGGACCCACTGTATAAGCGATTTGGGTCAGTACTCCATTTAGTACCCTGTCCCCATACTCATTCTCTCTAACAGTGAAATCATGATGACATTTCCCCATTTAAAGTTGCCAAGTAAATGCTATATGTACCCTTGGGGAAGACATGGGTATACCCCTGTGTTGTTACATGGCTCTTCCTCCTTGAGATGTGGGCTCTCCATCAGTCAGTGGATTCCAGGACTAAAAAGTGACTCAGGTCTAAAAACCAAGCAAGGGACTAGTATGTTTTATTGAGTACACTCAGTTTCCTCATAATGGAGCTATACCCCTTATTGGTTGCTGATCTAGCCACTCCATCTCCATAATTCTTCCCTGGTGTGTTTTCCTTGACAGACATTCTGACCTCACCACTTGTAAAGATTAATTTTCTGTGTCAAGATGGCTGGGCTATGGTGCCTACTTATTTAACCAAATTCTAATTTATATTTTGCTGTGGAGGTATTTTGTACATATGACTGACATCTACAATCGGTTGACTTTAAGTAAAGGAATGTAATTTAAGTAAATAAAGTAAAATGTTTTACTTAAGGCCTTCAGAATATAAACAAAAACTGAGGCTTCCTGGAGAAGAGACTCTGCCTCAAGACTGCCTGAGTTTCCAGCCTGCAGAGCTGTCTGCAGCTGTGGATTTTGGACTTCCCAGCTCCCACAATTGCATAAGTCAACTCTTTTTTTTTATTTTATGTGTGTTTTTATTAGTTTTAGAGGTAGAATTTAGTGATTCATCAGTTGCATATAACACCCAATGCTCATTACATAAAGTGCCCTCCTTAATTCACATCATCCAATTACCTCTCCCCTGACCCCCACTACCCCTCCAGCAACCCTCAGTTTGTTTCCTAGAGTTCAGCATCTCTTATGGTTTGTCTCCCTCTCAATTTTCATCTTATTTTATTTGTCCTTCCTTTCTTCTATGTTCCTCTGTTTTCTTTCTTTCTTTTTTTAGATTTTGTTTATTTATTTGACAGAGGTCACAAGTAGACAGAGAGGCAGGCAGTGAGAGAAGGGAGGGAAGCTCACTGCTGAGCAGAGAGCCCGATGCAGGGGCTCAATCCCAGGACCTTGGGATCATGACCTGAGCCAAAGGCAGAGGCTTTAACCCACTGAGCCACCCAGGTGCCCCTGTTTTCTTTTTTTTGTGTTAAGATTTTATTTATTTATTTATTTGTTTGTTTATTTGTTTGTTTGTTTATTTGACAGAGAGAGAGAGATAGCATGAGAGAAAGCACAAGCAGGGGGAGTGGCAGGCAGAGGGAGAGAGAAGCAGTCTTCCTACTAGGCAAGGAGCCTGATGAGGGCTTGATACCAGGACCATCAGATCAGAGCTTGAGTTGAAGACAGGTGCTTAACCAACTGAGTCACCCAGGTACCCCATCTGTTTTATTTCTTAAAATCCACATGAGTGAAATCATTTGATATTTGTCCTTTTCTGACTGACTTATTTCATATACCACAATACCCTCTAGTTCAATCCATATCATTGCAAATGGCAATATGTCATTCTTTTTGATGGCTGGGTAATATTCATATATATATATATATATATATATATATATATATATATATATACATACATACACACACACTACCTCTTCTTTATCCATTCCTCTGTCAATGGACATCTCAGCTATTTCCACAGTTTGGCTATTGTGGACATTGCTGCTATAAACATTGGGGTGCATGTGCCCTTTCGAATCACTATGTTTGTATCCTTTGGATAAATACCTAGTAGTGCAATTGCGGAGTCACAGGTTAGCTATCTTTTTAACTTTCTGAGGAATGTTCATACTACACTAGAGTGGCTGTACCAGCTTGCATTCCCACCAATAGTATACATGGATTCCCTTTTCTCCGCATATTTGCCAATATCCATTGTTTCCTACCTTGTTAATTTTAGCCACTCTGACTGGCATGAGGTGGCATCTCGTTGTGGTTTTGATGTCAGTGATATTGAGCATTTTTTTTATATGTCTATTGTCCATTTGTGAAATGTCTCTTCATGTCTTCTGCCCATTTCTTAACTGGATTATTTGTTTTTTCGGTATGTAGTTGGATAAGTTCTTTTTTTCAGTTTTTTAAAAAGATTGTATGTATTTATTTGAGAGTGAGTGTGTGAAAGAGAGAGCATGAGCAGGGGGTAGGAGCAGAGGGAGAGGAAGAAGCAGATTCTCCACTGAGCAGGGACCCCCCGGAGGTGGGACTCAATCCCCATACCCTGGGGTCATGACCTGAGCCAAAGGAAGATGCAACTGAATGAGCCACCCAAGTTCAAACTTGGTAAGTTCTTTATAGGTTTTGGATACTAACTCTTTATCAGATATGCCATTTGCAAATATCTTCTCCCATTCTGTGGGTTGCCTCTTTGTTTTGTTGACTGTTTCCTTTGCTGTGCAGAAGCTTTTGATCTTGATGAAGTTCCAATAGTTCATTTTTGCTTTTGTTTCTTTTGCCTTTGGAGACATGTCTAGTAAGAAGTTGTGCAGCTGAGATCAAAGAGGCGCTGCCTGTGTTCTCCTCTAGGACTTTTATTCCTGTCTCACATTTAGGACTTTCACTCATTTTGAGTTTATATTTGTGTATGTTGTAAGAGAATGGTCCAGTTTCATTCTTCTACATGTGGCAGTCCAATTCTCCCAACACTTGTTGAAGAGACTGCCTTTTTTCCATTGGATATTCTTTCCTGCTTTGTTGAAGATTAGTTGACCATAGAGTTGAGGGTCCATTTCTGGGTTCTCTATTCTGCTGCTCCATTGATCTATGTGTCTGTTTTTGTGCCAGCACCAAACTATAACACAGTTTGAAGTCTGGAATCGTGATGCCTCCAGGCTTGGTTTTCTTTTTCAACCTTCCCTTGGCTATTTGGGGTCTTTTCTGGTTCCATACATATTGTAGGATTATTTGTTCCAGCTCTGTGAAAAATGTTGATGGCATTTTGATAGGGATTGCATTGAATGTGTAGATTGCTTTGCGTAGCATAGACATCTTAACAATGCTTATTCTCCCAATCCATAAGCATGGAATGGTTTTCCATTTGTGTGTGTGTGTTCTATCGTTTTCAGAGTACAGATCCTTTACCTCTTTGGTTAGGCTTATTCCTAGGCATCTTATGGTTTTTGGTGCAATTGTAAATGGGATTGACTCCTTGATTTCTCTTTCTTCTGCCTCGTTGTTAGTGTACAGAAATGCAACTGACTTCTATGCATTGATTTTATATCCTTCCATTTTGCTGAATTCCTGTATCACTTGTAACAATTTTTTGCTGGAGTCTTTTGGGTTTTCTACATAGAGTATCATGTCATCTGTGAAGTGAACAAGTTTGATTTCTTCTTTGCTGATTTAGATGCCTTTTATTTCTTTTTTTTGTTTTCTGATTGCTGATGCTGGCACTTCTGGTACTATGTTGAACAGCAGTGATAGAGTGGACATCTTTGTCATGTTCCTGACCTTAGGGAAAAAGCTCTCAGTTTTCCTCATTGAGAATGATATTCACTGTGGGTTTTTTCATATATGGCTTATATGATATTCAGGTATGTTCCTTTCCTTCTATTCCTACCCTGCAGAGATTTTTTTTTTTTTTTTTTTTTTTAAGAAGAATGCTGTATTTTTCAAATGCTTTTTTCTGAATACTTTGAAAGGATTATATGGTTCTTGTCTTTTTTGCTGTTGTTGTTAATGCAGTATATCACATTGATTGATTTATGGATGTCGAACCACCCTTGCATCCCAGGAATAAATCTCACTTGGTTGTGGTGAATAATACTTTTGATACAATGTTGGACCCTATTAGCTAGTAACTTGGTGAGAATTTTTGCATCCATGTTCATCAGGGATATTGGTCTGTAATTCTCCTTTTTGACAGAGTCTTTGTCTGGTTTTGGGATCAAGGTAATTCTGGCCTTGTAGAACAAGTTTGAAAGTTTTTCTTTTTTTGAAACAGCTTCAGTAGAGTAAGTATTATTTCTTCTGTAATTGTTTAGTAGAATACCCCTGGGAAGCTATCTGGCCCTGGACTCTTGTTTTTTGGGAGGTTTTTGATAACTGCTTCAATTTCCTAGCTGGTTATGGGTCTCTCCAGATTTTCTATTTCTTCCTGGTTCAGTTTTGGTAGTTTATATGTTTCTAGGAATGTATCCATTTCTTCCAGATTGCCTGGTTTGTTACCATATGATTGCTCATAACAGTGTCTTGTAATTGTTTGTATTTCCTTGGTGTTGGTGTGATTTTTCTCCTCTTTCATTCATGTTTTTTTTATTTATTTTGGTCCTTTCTTTGTCTCTCTCTCTCTCTCTCTTTTTTGGATAGGTCTGGCTAGGGGTTTATTGATCTTATTAATTCTTTCAAAGAACTAGTGCCTGGTTTTTTGTTTGTTTGGTTCTACTGTGTGTTTGTTTTGTTTTTTTCTGTATCATTGATTTCTACTCTAATCTTTCCTATTTCTCTTATTTTGCTAGATTTAGGCTTTACTTGTTCTTTTTCTAGCTCCTTTAGGTGTAAGGTTAGATTGTGTATTTGAGACTTTTCTTGCTTCATGATAAAGGCCTGTATTGCTATACACTTCCTTCTTAGGACCACCTTTGCTGAATCCCAAAGGTTCTGAAATATTGTTTTCATTTTTATTTGTTTCCACATATTTTTAAAGTCTTCTTTAATTTTCTTCTTAGCCCATTTATTCTTTAGTAGGATGCTCCTAATCTCCAGGTATTTGTGTTCCTTCCAGATTTTTCTTGTTATCAAGTTCAAATTTTAAATCATTGTGATCTGAAAATACACATGGTATAATCCCTATCTTTTTGTACCATTGAGATCTGATTTGTGACCCAGTATGTGATCTATTCTGGAGAATGTTCCTTGCACACTGGAGAAGAATGAGTATTCTGTTGCTTTAGTATGGAATGCTCCTTATACATTTGTGAAGTCCATCTGGTTCAGTGTGTCATTCAAACCTCTTGTTTCCTTGTTGATTTTCTGCTTAGAGGATCTGTCCATTGTTTTGAGTGCGGTGATAAAGTCCCCTAGTATTATTGTATTATTATCAATCTGTTTCTTTAATTTTATTTTTAGTGGTTTTATATATTTAGCTGCTCCCAAGCAGGAGTATAAATAGTTGCAGTCTGTACATCTTCTTATTGGATAGACCCTTTTGTTATGATACAGTGTCCCTCTTCATCTCTTATTACAGTCTGGCTTAAAAGCTAGTTTGTCATTTAAAATAACTATTTAAAAAAAAAAGCTAGTTTGTCTGATGTATGTAAGAATTGCTATTCCAGGTTTCTTTTGATGTCTATTAGCATTATAAATGGCTCTCCACCTCCTCACTTTCTATCTGGAAGTGTCATTGAATCTAAACTGAGTCTTTTAAACAACAGATTTATGGGTCTTCTTTTTTTTTTTTTTTTTTTTTCAATTTATTTATTTTCAGAAAAACAGTATTCATTATTTTTTCACACCACACCCAGTGCTCCATGCAATCCATGCCCTCTATAATACCCACCACCTGGTACCCTGACCTCCCACCCCCCTGCCACTTCAAACCCCTCAGATTGTTTTTTAGAGTCCATAGGCTCTCGTGATTCACCTCCCCTTCCAATTTACCCCAACTCCCTTCTCCTCTCTAACACCCCTTGTCCTCCATGCTATTTGTTATGCTCCACAAATAAGTGAAACCATATGATAATTGACTCTCCCTGCTTGACTTATTTCACTCAGCATAATCTCTTCCAGGCCCATTCATGTTGCTACAAAAGTTGGGTATTCATCCTTTCTGATGGAGGCATAATACTCCATAGTGTATATGGACCACATCTTCCTTATCCATTCGTCCGTTGAAGGGTATCTTGGTTCTTTCCATAGTTTGGCGACCGTGGCCATTGCTGCTATAAACATTGGGGTACAGATGGCCCTTCTTTTCATGACATCTGTGTCCTTGGGGTAAATACCCAGGAGTGCAATGGCAGGGTCATAGGGAAGCTCTATTTTTTAATTTCTCAAGGAATCTCCACACTGTTCTCCAAAGTGGCTGCACCAACTTGCATTCCCACCAACAGTGTAAAAGGGGTTCCCTTTCTCTACATCCCCTCCAACACATGTTGTTTCCTGTCTTGCTAATTTTGGCCCATTCTAACTGGTGTAAGGTGATATCTCAATGTGGTTTTAATTTTAATCTCCCTGAGGGCTAATGATGATGAACATTTTTTCATGTGTCTGATAGCCATTTGTATGTCTTGATTGGAGAAGTGTCTGTTCATATCTTCTGCCCATTTTTTGATATGTTTGCCTGTTTCATGTGTGTTGAGTTTGAGGAGTTCATTATAGATCCTGGATATCAACCTTTTGTCTGTACTGTATTTGCAAATATCTTCTCTCATTCCGTGGGTTTCCTCTTTGTTTTTTTGACTGTTTCCTTTGCTGTGCAGAAGCTTTTGATTTTGATGAAGTCCCAAAAGTTTATTTTCACTTTTGTTTCCTTTGCCTTTGGAGACATATCTTGAAAGAAGTTGCTGTGGCTGATATCGAAGAGATTACTGCCTATGTTCTCCTCTAGGAGTCTGATGGATTCCTGTCTCACGTTGAGGTCTTTTATCCATTTTGAGTTTATCTTTGTGTATGGTGTAAGAGATTGGTCGAGTTTCATTCTTCTACATATAGCTGTCCAGTTTTCCCAGCACCATTTATTAAAGAGACTGTCTTTTTTCCACTGTATATTTTTTCCTGTTTTGTCAAAGATTAATTGACCATAGAGTTAAGGGTCCATATCTGGGCTCTCTACTCTGATCCGCTGGTCTATGTATCTGTTTTTATGCCAGTACCATGCTGTCTTGGTGATCACAGCTTTGTAATAAAGCTTGAAAGCAGGTAACGTGATGCCCCCAGCTTTATTTTTGTTTTTCAACATTTCCTTAGCAATCGGGGTCTCTTATGATTCCATACAAGTTTTAGGATTATTTGCTCCAGCTCTTTGAAGAATATCAGTGGAATTTTGATCGGAATGTCATTAAAAGTATATATTGCTCTAGGCAGTATAGACATTTTAACAATGTTTATTCTTCTGATCCAAGAGCATGGAATGGTCTTCCATCTATTTGTGTCTTCTTCAATTTCTTTCATGAGTGTTCTGTAGTTCCTCGAGTACAGATCCTTTACCTCTTTGGTTAGTTTTATTCCCAGGTATCTTATGGTTCTTGGTGCTATAGTAACTGGAATCGATTCTCTAATTTCCTTTTCTGTATTTTCATTGTTAGTGTATAAGAAAGCCACTGATTTCTGCACATTGACTTTGTATCCTGCCACATTGCTGAATTGCTGTATGAGTTCTAGTAGTTTGGGGGTGGAGTCTTTGGGTTTCCCATATAAAGAATCATGTCGTCTGCGATGAGAGATAGTTTGACTTCTTCATTACCAATTTGGATACTTTTATTTCTCTTTCTTGTCTGATTCTGTTGCTAGGACTTCTAATACTATGTTGAACAAGAGTGGTGAAAGTGGGCATCCTTGTGTTGTTCCTGATCTCAACGGGAAGGCTGCAAGCTTTTTCCCATGGAGGATGATATTTGCTGTGGGTCTTTCACAGATAGATTTGATGAAGTTCAGGAATGTTCCCTCTATCCCTATACTTTGAAGCATTTTAATCAGGAACGGATGCTGGATTTTGTCAAATGCTTTTTCTGCATCAATTGAGAAGACCATGTGGTTCTTCTCTCTTCTCATATTAATTTGTTGTATCACATTGATTGATTTGTGAATGTTGAACCATCCTTGTAGCCCAGGGATGAATCCCACCTGATCATGGTGGATAATCTTTTTAATGTGCTGTTGGATCCTGTTGGCTAGGATCTTGTTGAGAATCTTAGCATCCATATTCATCAGTGATATTGGTCTAAAATTCTCCTTTTTGGTAGGGTCTTCCTGGTTTGGGGATCAGGGTAATGCTGGCTTCATAGAAAGAGTCTGGAAGTTTTCCTTCTGCTTCAATTTTTTGAAACAGCTTCAGGAGAATAGGTGTATTTCTTCTTTGACGGTTGGTAGAATTCCCCAGGGAATCCGTCAGGTCCTGGGCTCTTGTTTTTTGGGAGGTTTTTGATCACTGCTTCAATCTCGTTATTAGATATCGGTCTATTCAGGTTGTCGATTTCTTCCTGGTTCAATTTTGGTAGTTTATATTTTTCCAGGAATGCATCCATTTCCTCTAGGTTGTTAAGTTTATTGGCATATGACTTTTGATAATAACTTCTGATGATTGTTTCTACTTCCTTGGTGTTCATTGTGATCTCTCCCTTTTCATTCATAATTTTATGAATTTGGGCTTTCTCTCTTCTCTTTTGGATTAGTGTGACCAATGGTTTATCGATCTTATTGATTCTTTCAAAAAACCAGCTTCTAGTTTCATTGATACGTTCTACTTTATCTCTGGTTTCTACCTCATTGATATCAGCTCTAATCTTGATTTCCCTTCTTATGTGTGGAGTTGGCTTGATTTGTTGTTGATTCTCCAGTTCTTTAAGGTGTAGAGACAGCTGGTGTGTTCTGGATTTTTCAATTTTTTTGAGGGAGGCTTGGATGGCTATGTATTTTCCCCTTAGGACCGCCTTTGCTGTATCCCATAGGTTTTGGACCGAAGTGTCTTCATTCTCATTGGTTTCCATGAATTGTTTCAGTTCTTCTTTGATCTCCTGGTTGATCCAAGCATTCTTAAGCAAGGTGGTCCTTAGCTTCCAGGTGTTTGAATTCCTTCTGAACTTTTCCTTGTGATTGAGCTCCAGTTTCAAAGCATTGTGATCTGAGAATATGCAAGGAATAATCTCAGTCTTTTGGTATCAGTTGAGTCCTGATTTGTGACCCAATATGTGATCTATTCTGGAGAAGGTTCCGTGTGCACTTGAGAAGAATGAGTATTATTCTGTTGTTTTAGGGTGGAATGTTCTGTATATATCTATGAGGCCCATCTGGTCCAATGTGTCATTCAATGCTCTTGTTTCTTTATTGATTTTCTGCTTCAATGATCTGTTTATTTCTGAGAGAGGCATGTTAAGATCTCCTACGATTAGTGTATTCATATCAATATGACTCTTTATCTTGATTAACAGTTTTCTTATGTAATTGGCTGCTCCCATATTGGGGGCATTGATATTTACAATTGTTAGATCATCTTGGCGGATAGTCCCTTTAAGGATTATGTAGTGTCCTTCTGTATCTCTGACTAGTGTCTTTAGTTTGAAGTCTAATTTATCTGATATGAGAATCGCTACCCCCAACCTTCTTTTGAGGCCCATTGGCATGAAAGATGCTTCTCCATCCCTTCACTTTCAGTCTGGGTGTATCTTTAGGTTCAAAATGGGTCTCTTGTAGACAACATATGGATGGGTCCTGCCCGTTTCATCTAATCTGCAACCCTGTGCCATTTTATGGGTGCATTTAGGCCATTCACATTGGGAGTGATTATTGATAGATACGTTTTTTATTGACATCGAGTTACCTTTGAAGTCTTTCTTTCTGTAGACTGTCTCTATATTTCTGTTCAATGCTATTCTTGGGCTTTTTCCTCCTTTAAAGAAGCCCCCTTAATATTTCCTGCAGTATCAGCTTGGTGGTTGCATAGCCTTTTAAGCCTTGCCGGTCTTGAAAACTCTTTATCTCTCCAACCATTTTGAATGTCAGTCTTGCTGGATAAAGTATTCTTGGCTGCATGTTCTTCTCATTTAGTGCCCTGAATATATCTTGCCAGCCTCTTCTGGCTTGCCAGGTCTCTGTGGAGAGGTCTGACATTATTCTGATGGGCTTCCTTCTGTAAGTAAGGAGCCTCTTTGCCCTGGTGGCTTTCAAGAGATTATACCTACAATTATAATTCCTCAATTTGACTATCAGGTGTCGTGATATTTTTTTGGAATGTATAATCTTAGGTGGAGACCATTCAGCCTCTAGTACATGAACTTTCTTTCTCCTCCCCTTCAGGGATTCCAATAATTCTGACGTTGGAACGCTTCATGACATCATTTATTTCCCTGATTCTGTTTTCGTGGTTTCTAAGCTGTTTGTTCCAGGCTTCCTCCTGATCCTTTCTATCTGTCCTCCAGATCACTAATTCTATCTTCTGTCTCAGTTACCCTAGCTTTGAAAGAGTTTAGATTAGATTGGAACTCATTGAGAGCATTGTGAACCTCCTCCCTGGTAGCTTTAAGCTCCGACCTAACATTGTGAACATCCTGTCTGGTCGCTTTCAGTTTGGCCCTAATCAATTCTGTTTGGTCATCCATGGCTTTCTCCAACCTAGCTATTGCCTGGATAATTTTTATCCTGAATTCTCTTTCCAACATATTGTCTATGTTGATAGCCATTAGCTCTGTTACAGAAGGTCCATCCTCTGTATTTTTCTTCTGTTGGGCATTCCTCCTCCTAGTCATTTTAGTGGGAGATGACTGAACAGATGTAGCTGGATGTATCAACTGTGGTGCAGTCAAGGTGCACCCTGGAACACTTCTGAGCAATCAGGATTCCCCACCCAAATGAGAGACAAAAGAAAAGAAAAAGAAAAAGAAAAAAAAGAAAAGAAGAAAAAAAAGAGAGAGGGAGAGGGAGAGAGAGACAGGAAAGAAAGGGAAGATGAAAAAGAAGGTTCACCCCAAGGTAAGATTTATGAAGTAGACAAACAAAAAGAGATAAAAAGACTGATATAAGTATATGACAAGAGAAAAAAATATATATGCAAATAAAGAAAGAACCTCGTCAAAAAGAACCACAAGTGTAAAATTTATATGCTATCAGGACAAACACAAAAAACACAGAAACACTGGTGGAAGAAGATGGGAGAGTTCTTATAAATTCTCAGTGTGTGCCAGAAAGGTTGTTTTGATTCTTTCTGGATGTATCTTGATATCTTTGTTAAAGGACTCAACTTTCCTAAGATAAAGGGGATTAAAAATTGGTTTACCTATAGGGGTAGTATTGATTGGGGAAAGGGGATTACTTTGAAGTTTAACTCTATATGGATATTAGAGAATATAAATAAAAAGGAATAAATGAGACTAAACTAAACTAAAATTTAAAAAAAGGAATTCAAAGAATAAAAATGCAAAAGAAAAACATAGGTGTATGTATCAAAAAGTTCAGGTTAGAAAGGTATTATGGAATTTGATGTACTATACAACTCGCTGTGATGGTAAATAGGTTAAACAAATTACCTATGTGTAAAAAAAAAAAAAAAAAAAAAAAGAACCAGAATAGTGGGAAGGAGTGAACAATACAAGTTTTCCTATGAAGTAGTGGTTGTTCTCTTGTAGTTTTTTTTTTTTTCTTTCTTGGTTTGTTTTCTGGGGGAGGGGCCTGCCACGTGGGTTGTCAGTCAATGATGTTTCCTGAGTTAAGTCCTCCCGCCCCCCTCAAGGGGGTGGGCTCTGAGGAAACTGTTTTTTTTTTTTTTTTTCAGGCTTTTGTTCTCTGGCGGTTTTTATGCTTGTTCACATTTTTTTTTTCTCTCACCTTGACCGCCTTTGATGGTCTTTGTAGTTTTAGAGGAAAACAAACCGCACCCTGATCTCCCTCTCAGAGAGAAGCCACAGTCTGGGTGCAGAGCCTAAATAAGTTCCCCCTTGGCCTCTGGCAGAGCAGGTTCCAAGTTGCAGACCCTGGGGGCGCAGGATCTTTTGCTTGTACCCAAAGCCAAGGCAGTGGCAGCTGTCTGGGAGCTCCCCGACCGCCAGAGAGGTTCCAAGCAGCGATCGCACACTGAGATTTTGCGGCTGGCCCGGGCTGCGAGTGCCCGGCTTGCGCGCGCGCCTCTTTCAGAGGCAGCTATGGGTCGGGCGCGTGTCTCGGGCACTGAGAACGGGGTGCTGGTCTGTAAGCACCAGGCTGGGCTTTTGCGCACCTCTGTCAGGGGAGAGTTTGGGGCGCGTGGCTTAGGCTTTGAAACAATGGTGCGGGTCAAAGAGTGCCGGCCGGGCCTTTGTAACTCAGGGGGAGCATGAGGGACGTGCGCGCCTATCTCAAGCTTTGTGGTAGGGCTCGTGCGTTCTGCCAACCGGCGTGGCTCCCATCCCATCACAGGAACTAGAACCCACGCATTCTCCGGCACGCTGGCGGCTTAGGGACCAAGAGCTGGTTTCTCCGCCGCACTCTCTCTGCCTCAGCGCCGGGGAGGCTGTCCTGGGACCGGGGACTTAAGCCCCTGTCCCTAGCCCACCCTGATTCCCACAATTTTCCCCCCCGCGATCCTTTGCTCTTTTGGAGTGCTTTCAACCAGTCTCCAAGTTAATGCTGGTCCCCAGACGCAGGGCACTCTCGCTCGTATTGGGGTATTACTTTCCAACCGGTCACCTCTGGTGGCTCCCTCTGCCTTTTGTTTATCTTCCGATATCAGTCGCAGTTCCCACTCCGCTTTACCTGCCCACTGGCGTCTTCTGCCCCTGTAGAGATCCAAACGTGTATAATTCTGATCTCAGGCTGATTCCATGGGTGATCAGAGTTCTTTGGTAGGTAAAAGCTCACTTTGGGGTACCAGGTGAAAAGGCGCCTCCTCCGACTCCCCCGCCATCTTGCCCTCCTTTTCTCATGATTCTTGTCTTTCCGTTTTAAAATTTTCTTTTTCATTTTTTCTTTTTCCACTTTTCAACTATTTATCTTGTCAACTCTTTATTAAATCTTTTTTAGTTTTCATTTTTACATTTACATTTTATAGTTATATTCTTCATTTTCTGATTCCTTTCACTGTATTGAGTTTCATCTATCTATCTATGTTTTTCTTTCATTAAATTTTGGGATCTAGTGTCTTCAACATGTACATGCAGGACAAAGTGTGTGATCCTGTTCTGTCCACCTGTGAGATTATATTCTTTTTTTTCACTTTTTTTTTTTCTTTTTTGGTTTCTAATCTCTTTTTATTTGTCTAGTGTATATTTTGCTAGAGTCATGGTTGATATTTTTTATTTTGTTCTCTCATTCATCTATTTATCTCTGGGCAGAATGACTTGAAGGAGAATTTCACAACAAAAGAAATAATTGGAAGTAATCTCTGCCATAGAGTTAATTGATATGGGTATAAGTAAGATGTCAGAATTAGAAATTCAGAATAAAATTGTAAAGATACTAGCTGGGCTTGAAAAAAGCCTAAAAGACACTAGAGAAACCCTTAGTGCAGAAATAAAAGAACTAAAATCTAATCAGGCTGAAATTAAAAATGTTTTAACTGGGATGCCCTCTAAAATGGACACTCTAACTACTAGGGTGAATGAGGCAGAGAAAGTCAGTGACATATAGTAGACAAAATGATGGAAGGTAAAGAAACTGAGGAAAAGAGTGAAAAACAACTAATGGATCATGAAAGGAGGCTTTGAGAAATCAGTGATACCATAAATGAAACAATATTAGAATAATTGGGTTCTCAGGGGAAGAGGAAGAGAGGGACAGAATGTATATTTGAGCAAAACATCGTGGAAACTTCCCTAATGTGGGGAAGGAAATAAGTATTCAAGTCTGGGGGTACAAAGAACGCGCCCCTCAAAATCAATAAAAATAGACCAATGCCCCAACAAATAATAATGAAGCTTGCAAATTTTAGAGATAAATAGAAAATCCTGAGAACAGCTTGAGACAAGAGATCCTTAGCATACAAGGGTAGAAACATTAGACTGGCAGGACACTTATCAACAGAGAACAGGCAGTCCAGAAAGGGCCAGCATGATATATTCAAGGTACTAAATGAGAAAAACATGCAGACTTTATCCAGACCAAGAAGACTTTATCCAGAAAGGCTCTCATTTAGAATGGAAAGAGAGATAAAGAGTTTCCAGGATGAACAGGAACTAAAAGAATATGTCATCACTAAACCAGCCCTGCAAAAATATTAAAGAGGATCCTGTAAGCAAAGACAGATCCCAAAAGTAAATAGACCAGAAAGAAACAGACACAATATACAAAAACAGTGACTTTACAGGAAATACAATGACACTAAATTCAGTTTAACTCACTGAGCCATCTAGGTGCCCCTGATTTCTTGTTTAAATGTTTGGTAGAATTCTCCTGGGAAGCCATCTGTCTATAGACTCTTATTATAGGGGAGGTTTTTTATTACTGCTTCAATTTTGTTACTGGTCTATTCAGATTGTTGATTTCTTCCTGTTTCAGTCTTGGTAGTTTATAAGTTCCCAGGAATGAATCCATTCCTTCCAGATTGCTTAATTTGTTGGCATATAGTTGCTGGTAGTAATTTCTAAAAATTGTTTCTATGTCCTTGGTGTTAGTCATGATCTTTCACTTTTCATTCATGATTTTATAGATTAGGGTCCTTTCCATTTTCCTTTGGGTCATTCTGGCCAGAGATTTATCAATCTTATTAATTCTTTCAAGGAATCAGCTTCTAGTTTCATTGATCTATTCTGTTTTTCTGGATCCCATTTCATTGAATTTCTGCTCTAATCTTTATTATTTCTCTTCTTCTGCTTGGTTTACACTTTATTTGCTGTTCTTTCTTCAGGTCCTTTAGGTGTAAGGTTAGCTTGTGCTATCTGTAAGGTTAGCTTGGTCTAACTGAAAATAATAGTAATAATAATAATATCTAACAATTGTAAATATTTATGCTCCTTCCTTGGGAGCAGCCAATTATATAAACCAATTAATAACAAAATTAAAGAAACACATTGATAATAATACAATAATAGTAGGGGAAATTAACACCCCACTCGGCAATGGACAGATCACCTAAGCAGAAGACCAAAAAGGAAACAAGGGCTTTGAATGACACACTGAACCAGCTGGACTTCAGAGATATATACAGAGCCTTCCTCCTAAACAGAAAAATAAACATTCTTCTTGAGTGCACATGGAACATTCTCCAGAAGAGATCATACACTGGGTCACAAATCAGGTCTCAAATGGTACCAAAAGATTGGGCTTATTCCTTGCATATTTTCAGATCCCAATGCCTTGAAGCTTGATCTCAATCACAAGAGGAAATTTGGACAGAACTCGAACACTTGGAGGTAAATGAGCATCCATTCCTTTTTTTTTTTTTCCTCAGCATAATTGTATTCATTATTTTTTCACCACACCGAGTGCTCCATGCAATGCGTGCCCTCTATAATACCCACCACCTGGTACCTCAACCTCCCAGCCCCTCACCACTTCAAATCCCTCAGATTGTTTTTCAGAGACCATAGTCTCTCATGGTTCACTTCCCCTTCCAATTTCCCCTAACTCCCTTCTCCTCTCTATCTCCCCATGTCCTCCATGCTATTTGTTATGCTCCACAAATAAGTGAAACCACATGATAATCGACTCTCTCTGCTTGACTTATTTCACTCAGCATAATCTCTTCCGGTCCCGTCCATGTTGCTATAAAAGTTGGGTATTCGTCCTTTCTGACGGAGGCATAATACTCTGTAGTGTATATGGACCACATGAGGCTTTCTGCTCAGCGGGGAGCCTGCTTCCCTTCCTCTCTCTGTCTACTTGTAATCTCTGTCTGTCAAATTAATAAATAAAATCTTAAAAAAAAAAAAAGAACTGGTGATATTCTTTTAAAAAATTGTTTAATTTATTGATTTTAGAAAGAGAAAGGGAGAGACAGAGAGAGAGAAAGTGAGCAGGGGGAAGAGCAGAGGGTGAGAAAATCCCTAGCAGACTCTATGCTGACCATGGAGCCAGACATGGGGCTCGATTCCAGGACCCTGAGATCATGACCTGAACCAAAATGAAGAGTCAGACAATTAACTGACTGCACCACTAGGAGCTCTAACATGATATATTTCTGTTGAAACGAAAGTCAATGATATGAACAACAGAGCAATATCTTATATTACATTTTACTTAGTGATTAGTTCTACAAAAAATATATGTCCCATTTTAATAAATTCAAATATTCCAGATATGTAGAAGCTAAAAACAAACATCATCTCCTTTTCTATTCCATGTCATCTCCTAGAATAAACCATATTCAATGGGAGATTTCTTTACTGACTATATATTACTTAAGCATTATATATACATACACTCTTAAAATATTTATTATTAAGTATTTTATCAGCCACAGCAACTTCTTTTAAGGTATGTCTTCATCAAAACCATCATTTATTAATAGGTTTATTCTTTTTCAAAGGAGGTTTCTTCTTCTTTTTTTAAATTATTTTATGTTAGGCACCATACAGTACATCATTAGCTTTTGATGTAGTGATCCATGATTCATTAATTGCATCTAACACCCAGGTTTATTATTTTCTTTTTATGTTATGCTAGTTACCATACTGTGGTATCATTAGTTTTTGATGTAGTGTTTCATGATTCCCTGTGTATAACGCCAAGTGCTCCATGCAATACATGCCCTTCTTAATACATTACTGGTCTAACCCATCCCCCCACTCCCCTCCCCTCTAGAAACCTCAGTTCATTTCCTGAAGTCCATAGTCTCTCATAGTTCATCTTCCCATCTGATCCTCCCTCCCCTTTATTTTTCCCAGGCTTATTCTTAAGCATTTTATTTTCAACTTGCTCTTCATTCATAATTGCTTTTCAGGGCAGTGATAGAAATATGCATTATTATTTAAAATGACCACATATTATTTATTTCTACGGAAAAATTGAACCATCATTTATCTATTCTATTGATGGGCATTTAGATTGTTTTTAATTTTTCACTATTACAAACAATGCTGTAATCAAAAGTGTCTGTGTACATGCATTTCTATAATTTGACGTACTATTACTTTAGGACACGAGTCCTAGAAATAAAGCATAGAGATAAGGAATGCTCAGAAATTTTCAAATATTCAGCTTCTCACATGAGGCCATGTTAGTTTTCTTTAGGGGGAGATGCTTATTAAAATTCAGATTCACAGGCCCCATGTGAAACCCGCTGAGTAATATCTTTGGAAATGATACACAATAGTAAGTGGCAAAAATATTAAAATAGAAAATACAGTAAAGACTAAAATCCCTGAGACAGTAATAGAGAATAAAGAATGAAAACAACAGTATACAGAATCAAGTACTAGCCTGTAGCACTGGATAACTCTACATCCCAGAGCCTCTATGTTTAGTTCTGGAAGCTCCTAGTTATATCTGCCTGCAATGTTCACATATGGGCTTTGAGTCTCTCTTCAAAAGATACTGAGAATAATTTTAAGTAGTTACAGTAAATCTTTCCCTGAGAAGCAGACAGACTTCAGAGTGGTAGGAATGGTAGAAATTGAGGGATCTCTAAGGGGAGTTGAAGGTAAGAGAGGTCAGAAGGGGAGTGATTGCCTGTGAAGGATAAGCACCAGATGACCAGGGTAAGGACCCGGAAGCAACTCTGGCCCTTGCACACTGGCCTGTTCATAGGTTCAGTTGTGTGTTGAACTTCTAAGTTATTTAGCTAATCAGGTCTAAGAGCTGGGCTTGTGTTCACTACAGACCCCAGAATATCTTCCTATCAGTGATAGAGAAGAAAAAGAAGAGGCATGATCCCTATATAAACTGACAGGCCAGACATATTCTTTGCTTTTGTGGAAGTTTCAAATATAGGAAACTCTCAATTTCTGTCTCTCTGTATCTCTTTCTCTTCCTACATTACTGTAATGACCTTGAAAAAGCTAGCAAAACTGATTACAAAAGTTCATTAAAGTAAGAAGGATACTAAGTGAATCAAAGTCATTGAGTAGATATGAATTAGTTCCACCAATTTTTGTGGAAAACAGAGGTTTCAACAGCCCTTGGGGGAATGAAAAAGATGTGGTTTCTTGAGAGAAGAAGAGAGAGGTAGAAATGTGAAAACTGGAACCCAGGAACTTGGCTGACCTTGAACCATTTGCTGAATCATAATAGGCTCAGTGGTTGATGGCTACAAATGTAAAGACATGGATACAACCCAACATTCATAACAGATATGATTATGCCTGCTGACCAGCAGAAACAGGGTCCAGGGGAGCAGAGACCCTCATGAACATGCTCCCAGAGGTTCTGGCTAGGACTTCCTCCTGGCCATCAGCTTCCTCAGGCCCCTTTCCATGTCTCTGTTTCTCAGAGTATAGATAAAAGGATTTAGCAGGGAGGACAAAACTGTGTAGGCAAGTGTTGCCACACGATCTCTAACAGCGTATGTGGACAAGGGTTGTAAATAAACATAGAAGATGCTTCCATAAAAGAGAGTTACCACGGTGAGGTGAGAGCCACAGGTGGAGAAAGCTTTGCGTTTCCCAGCAGCTGAGGGAATCTTGAGAACTGTGATGAAAATTCGTATGTAAGAGAAAGTAATGCACAGAAAGGGGGTCACCAAAACAATGGAGCCTTCTGATGTTATCATGATTTCATTGACAAATGTGGAAGAGCAGGACAATTTTAGCAAAGGCTTGATGTCACAGAAGAAATGGTAGATAACATTGGAGTCACAGAAGCTGAGGCGATTCAGTAGTAGGGTGTGTAGGAGTGAGTGGAGGTGAGGAAGTGAGAAGGAAAAGGCCACCAGCAGGACACAGCGGTGGTGGTTCATGGTGGTGACATAGTGGAAGGGGTCACAGATGGCCACATAGCGATCAAAGGCCATGACCACCAGTAGGCAGCTGTCAGTGTTGCCCAGAGCATAAATGAAATACATCTGTGTCAGACACCCAGCATAGGAGATGGTCTTCTCTGACAGGAAGTTCACTAGCATCCTGGGGACAACTGTTGTTGTAAAGCAAATGTCAGTGAAGGACAGGAAACTCAAGAAGAAATACATGGGGTTCTGGAGCTGGGGGTCAGAGTGGATGGCCACAATGATGAGTAGGTTCCCAATTATGGTGACCAGGTACATGGTGAGGAAGAGGATAAAGAGGGGTGTCTGGTCTTCAGGCCGGGAGGAGAGCCCCAGGAGAATGAACTCAGAGACACTGCTGGTTTGGTTGACTTTTTCCATGGTCACATCGCCAACTAAACAGAGAAGATCTTACCTCTTAACACACAAACATTTCTTTCACAACCGTAATCACAAACAAGGCAGTAAGTATGTTTCTACCTACTATTACTTTCCCCCCTTAAAGCTTTCCTTTAGTTTCCCACCCATTAGCTACCATGTGGACAACTTGTCATATTTGTGGTCCTTGATGCTGCCCTGTCTCAGCTTGCTGACTTCACATGCTACTGGTGTTGATAGCATGGACTTTCAGAAGAAGAATTTTCCTTCAGAGACAGAGCTTAACTATTTCAGCTTAGTATCAAATCTTAAAAATAATTGTTAACTGAGTACCTACTTTGTGAAAAATACTCTCTGGGAGTAGGGGCACCACTGTGAAAAAGACAGAGACAAGCCTGGCATGGAGGATCTATATCTACCTACCTACCTATTGATCTACCTATCTATCATATCTATCATCTATCTATCATCAGATAGTTCTATGGTGTATAAGGAAATATAAATCCCATAAGAGGATAGAGACTTACAAAGGTAGGGTTGGGAATTTATTTTAGATTAGATGGTTTCATTTTTCTTTGTCTATATCAGAACTAATTTTCAGTTATGTCATGCTGAGCTTTATCTTTGAATCTCCTTGCCAAAAAGAAGGATTTGATGAAATATTCAATGAGGAAATCAGAGGAATAATGAACCCAGGTCAGCAAAGTTTTACTGTCATGCTTGGTTTATCTTTAGAGGTACTTATTTAGAAGTTCATATTCCTTAGTGAAGGTTAACCTATCAGGATCAGTCCATATAAATCCTTGTTTTAAATTTATTTTCTATTTTTCCTCTCGTTTCCTAAGTCAGATCATGTTTTCACATCTTGGATATCCAACCATTAAGCAAGCATATATTTTTTCCATGTCAGCAGCCATTATATATATATATATATATATATATATATATATATATATATATAATTGAAAAATATATATTATTGCTTTGTTTAGGTATGTTTTTCTTCCATTTACTTCAATAATTACTTAAAAATACTATGGCATATATTTCATTCTGTTTTTTTTCTCTCTGTATATAATTTTTTGGATATCTATCAATGTTCTGGTTCTAACTCTTTCCATTGTGTCATGTGGCTCACCTGACTTACTATGTCCTCTAACTCTTTGCTACCATAAACAACATATATTCAGATATCCTCGTATCTACGGAGTGTTTTAAATTATTCATCCAGACCTTGAGAATGGGCACATTGGATAGACTTGTTTTGGTTTGGTTTGTTTGCTTGTTTGTTTTTTGGCTTCATTAATAGTAGGAGACTTCAACACTGTACTCATAGCAATGGAACAGATCCTCTAAGCAGAAGATCAACATGGATAGGCATGACTTTAATAGCAATTCAAAGAATGGCTATTTATTCATTTGTTCATACAACAATTAAATGTCTAGTTTCCAGCTGGCTCATAGCAGGCAAGTAATTGAATATCTTTAAATTTCAGTGTTCTTATCTGTGAATAGCTATATTAATATTTTTCCATAATAATTTTTTATGAGATTTTCATGATATAATGTACCCAAATCACTTAGAATAGTTCCAGAGAGAGAGAAAGTAAGTATTTGATAATACTGTCTTCTCTTTCCCATCACCATTGGTGCCAATGACTTTTTCCCCAGCTAGGTATCTGTACACATTCTCAAAATTAATGAATCAGAATACTAAAATAATTCTAGCCCACACTTTAATGCTCTAATGGTCATACTGACCTTAATATGAATCTACAAAGCCTTTTTAAAAGGTGCATGCTTTGACTAATCTGTGAGTAAATCAACAATTAAGCTCTTATCCCATATAAGCGGAACTTTGTTTAATCCTCACTGTAAACTTATGAGACATAAACCATTATTATTCCCAGCTTTTTTTTTTTTTTTGATGAGGAAACAGATAGAGAGAGTAACAATAATTTTCTAAACTCACATATCAAGTAAATAGCAGAAATATGTTTCAAACTCAGGACTAATTGTGGATTTCAAGATTTAACCACTATGTGTCTTCTCATGTTTTTGTAAAGCTATAAAATATATCTGAAATAGCCATGCACAGGATCTAGTTTCTTTTTTCAACTTGATCATTTTCTATTTTTTTAAGTCATTTTTCTATATTTTATTTTCTATTTTAAAACACACATATGTCCCCACCATTTTTTTCCTAAATTTTTTTTTTGTCCCACATTAAAACAGACCTTTGCTTTTACAATGGGAAATCTAGTTTTTCTGTGTTCAACAGAATGCACACTTTGAAAATTCTAATACACATGATTAACTGGCAACAGGAGGAATTTGGTCTTGGATGGCTGGTGCATTATGTGTATTGAGTCGAGAGTGTGGTAGAAAGTGCGCTGGACCTGGAAGCACAAGGTGGAGGTTTATACTATCACCTGTGCCCTGTGTGATTTTAGGTATTTTAAAGAGCTAATGAAACTTAACATATAAGTACAGCTTGTAAAATATATACATAAAAAATAAGTTATTTGTGAAGGGGATGACTGGGGAGTATGAGATAAGATTTAAAGTGATTTAAAAGTTTTTTTCAGCTGAGGTCATCCCCAAAGACCGCTTAAGGCTAAGGACTATCTTACAAGTCCCTGTGTCTTATCTGGGTTGAGTACTTGATAAAATGGAAGGAAGTTTTGGAAGTGAGAATCCTAGGGAATCATTCTAAAAACCTGGGATGTGTCAGGGAAGGGGACGTGTGTGTGTGTGTGTGTGTGTGTGTGTGTGTGGTGTGTGTGTGTATCTTTTCTACTAAACTCCTCTTCTGCACCTATTGAGAATCTGGTTCCTGGAAACCATGGGATAATGATACACACTGGACCACAGATCAAATAGGGTGGTCACAAAATACAAAGCCAGACTTATTATTAGGCTGATCTCTGATATATTGTGTCCATATGATTTTTGGAGCCAGAGGAGCCAAATAGAGGCTGCAATAAATATCCAGGTGAGGTGGATGGTCAGTGAGTATGATGATGTTCACTTTCCATATCCAGATATCTTCTCACTTTTCCCAGTTAAAAAAAAATATTTTCTCTCTCCTGAGCCACTTTTCCAAATTGGTTACATTTACCTATCAGTCAAAGCTGCCCTTTTGATTTTCTAGCCAGCAATGATCAAGAGGGGTTGGGAAGAAGGAAGAAAGAGAAGATAGATTCCTCTGGATTCTAGAGGGAAAAGGTATTTTCCTGATTCTGGATCCCATCCCTGTCTATTCCTCATCCTCTGTCTCTCAGCATCATTCATTCAGTTTTTTCTGCTCCCCACTGTAGAAGGCTGAGATGCCCAGACTCACTGTAGCAGGAACTCTCCTGGTTGGTGAAACCCTATGGTCTTCTCATGGGTTTGTCTCTGCTCTCCTGGACACCTTTGGGTCCTTCTTGTGCTGAGAGAGATTTGGAGTGCTCATTCCAATCTGACTCCTCAAGAGAATTTGCTCTGTGAACTCTCTCTTGATACAGAAATCACAATGGCCACAGAATTGAGTGGAGTTGTCCTCAGGGGGACAATTAACTCCTGAGGCCACCTTCTTAAGATTGAGGCTATTTCCAGAGCCGTTTAAACTTACCATAACATCTCCAGGGCATGCTTTATTGTCCTCAGTGTAGGGTAATCAAAGGTGACAAGATCTGCCCACCTGTGTGTGTGTGTGTGTGTGTGTGTGTGTGTGTGTGTGTTCAGTGAGTAGGGAGTGCTACCATTTGGGTTCTCCAGGAAGCAGTCTTTCAGATGGAGATTAGCATGCAAGGTGTTCATTACAGAGTACTCTAGGAATTCTCATCTGTGGGAGAAAGAGAAATTAAGCAGAGCTGGGCAGAGGGAAAAGGTGGGTTGTGATACAGTCCTCATGAAGGTCTCAGCTGACCTTACTGGAAGCTCTGGAGCTAGGATGTCAAGGAGGACAATTCTTTATATCCCCATGTTGATCATTGGGAGTAGGGTGCTTCTGGAAGAAAGGATACTCAGATGAAGCAGTTTCTTTCAGCTGAGGTCATCCCCAAAGAGAGCTTAAAGCTGAGGACTATCTTATAAGGTCACCCTTGATGAGCTATAGTGCACTCATTATCCATTTTTGACCTGCACTTAAACAGTGAGCTGACCCACTTGTGAACCATGCTCAAGCATTTCCCTCCTCTGTCAGCTGGTTATAAGGGAAAATTCTATGCAGCCATTCCTTTCCAAACCCTCTTCTAGATCACTTGGATCTTTACAGTGCTTCTTTATATCCCCTGAATCTTTACAGTGCTTAGCTTCTACCCTCAAGACTGTGTCTTGTTAAAGTTCCAACTTGCTAGCAACTTCTTGGTTATCTGGTTCAATTACCATGGTATCTTTGATACAATGGAGTGGTGTGATGTCCTATGGGATATACAAACAGTCTGCATGTTTTTTGGACTCTACTATGACAGAATTCAGAAGAGTTAACAGAGTCCTGAGGAAAATATATACCATTTTCCATTCCAAGTTCATGTAAACTGTTTCTGATCCTTTTATGTGTGAGTGGTGGAAAATAATGCATCCACAAGATCAGTGGCTGCAAATCATGCACCCGAGGCCAAATACTAGTCTTTGGTAGCAAATATACCACATCTGAACGATGGCTAAGATTGCAGCTACTACTTGGTTGACTTTGCAATGGTCCACTGTCACCTTCCAGGCTCTGTCTGTTTTTCATAGGAACTCAAATGGTGAATCAAGGGGAGAAATAATGGACATTCATCCTGGCATGCTTTCTGTGCCATTTCCCTGGGATATATTATTTTTGATTTATTACCCTGACTTGGGGATGGGCAGTTTCAGGAGCTTCTCACAGGCCAGGGATTGAATGTTGAGGATGTGCCAACTGCCATGCATATCTTTTGTAGTTATATATTAGGAAATTAGTGAAATCACATGGTGGGTCTGTAGATTAAGTGGACCCACTGTATAAGCGATTTGGGTCAGTACTCCATTTAGTACCCTGTCCCCATACTCATTCTCTCTAACAGTGAAATCATGATGACATTTCCCCATTTAAAGTTGCCAAGTAAATGCTATATGTACCCTTGGGGAAGACATGGGTATACCCTTGTGGTGTTGCATGGCTCTTCCTCCTTGGGATGTGGGCTCTCCATCAGTCAGTGGATTCCAGGACTAAAAAGTGACTCAGGTCTAAAAACCAAGCAAGGGACTAGAATGTTTTATTGAGTACACTCAGTCTCCTCATAATGGAGCAATACCCCTTATTGGTTGCTGATCTAGCCACTCCATCTCCATAATTCTTCCCTGGTGCGGTTTCCTTGACAGACATTCTGACCTCACCACTTGTAAAGATTAATTTTCTGTGTCAAGATGGCTGGGCTTCGGGGCCTACTTATTTAACCAAATTCTAATTTATATTTTGCTGTGGAGGTATTTTGTAGATATGACTGACATCTACAATCGGTTGACTTTAAGTAAAGGAATGTAATTTAAGTAAATAAAGTAAAATGCTTTACTTAAGGCCTTAAGAATATAAGCAAAAACTGAGGCTTCCTGGAGAAGAGACTCTACCTCAAGACTGCCCGAGTTTCCAGCCTGCAGAGCTGTCTGCAGCTGTGGATTTTGGACTTGCCAGCTCCCACAATTGCATAAATCAACTTTTTATTTATTTTATGTGTGTTTTTATTAGTTCCAGAGGTAGAATTTAGTGATTCATCAGTTGCATATAACACCCAATGCTCGTTACATAAAGTGCCCTCTTTAATTCACATCACCCAATTATCCCTCCCCTGACCCCCACTACCCCTCCAGCAACCCTCAGTTTGTTTCCTAGAGTTCAGCATCTCTTACGGTTTGATTCCCTCTCAATTTTCATCTTATTTTATTGTCCTTACCTTCCTCTATGTTCTTCTGTTTTCTTTCTTTCTTTCTTTTCTTTCTTTCTTTTTTTTTTTTTAGATTTTATTTATTTATTTGACAGAGATCACAAGTAGGCAGAGAGACAGGCAGTGAGAGCGGAAGGGAAGCAGGCTCCCTGCTGAGCAGAGAGCCCGATGCCCGGGACCCTGGGATCATGACCTGAGCCAAAGGCAGAGACTCTAACCCACTGAGCCACCCAGGTGCCCCTGTTTTCTTTTTTTTTGTGTTAAGATTTTATTTATTTATTTGACACAGAGAGAGAGAGAGCATGAGAGAAAGCACAAGCTGGGGGAGTGGCAGCCAGAGGGAGAGAGAAGCAGTCTCCCCACTAGGCAAGGAGCCGGATGAGGGCTTGATCCCAGGACCATCAGATCAGAACTTGAGTTGAAGACAGATGCTTAACCAACTGAGTCACCCAGGTACCCCATCTGTTTTATTTCTTAACTTCCACATGAGTGAAATCATCTGATATTTCTCCTTTTCTGACTGACTTATTTCATTTACCACAATACCCTCTAGTTCAATCCATATCATTGCAAATGGCAATATGTCACACACACACACACACACACACACACACGCTCCTCTTCTTTATCCATTCCTCTGTCAATGGACATCTCAGCTATTTCCACAGTTTGGCTATTGTGGACATTGCTGCTATAAACATTGGGGTGCATGTGCCCTTTCGAATCACTATGTTTGTATCCTTTGGATAAATACCTAGTAGTGCAATTGCGGAGTCACAGGTTAGCTATCTTTTTAACTTTCTGAGGAATGTTCATACCATACTAGAGTGGCTATACCAGCTTGCATTCCCACCAACAGTATACATGGATTCCCCTTTCTCCGCATTTTTGCCAATATCCATTGTTTCCTGACTTGTTAATTTTAGCCACTCTGACTGGCATGAGGTGGCATCTCGTTGTGGTTTTGATGTCAGTGATATTGAGCATTTTTTTTATATGTCTATTGTCCATTTGTGAAATGTCTCTTCATGTCTTCTGCCCATTTCTTAACTGGATTATTTGTTTTTTCGGTATGTAGTTGGATAAGTTCTTTTTTCAGTTTTTTTAAAAAGATTGTATGTATTTATTTGAGAGTGAGTGTGTGAAAGAGAGAGCATGAGCAGGGGGTAGGAGCAGAGGGAGAGGAAGAAGCAGATTCTCCACTGAGCAGGGACCCCCCGGAGGTGGGACTCAATCCCCATACCCTGGGGTCATGACCTGAGCCAAAGGAAGATGCAACTGAATGAGCCACCCAAGTTCAAACTTGGTAAGTTCTTTATAGGTTTTGGATACTAACTCTTTATCAGATATGCCATTTGCAAATATCTTCTCCCATTCTGTGGGTTGCCTCTTTGTTTTGTTGACTGTTTCCTTTGCTGTGCAGAAGCTTTTGATCTTGATGAAGTTCCAATAGTTTTTTTTTTGCTTTTGTTTCTTTTGCCTTTGGAGACATGTCTAGTAAGAAGTTGTGCAGCTGAGATCAAAGAGGCGCTGCCTGTGTTCTCCTCTAGGACTTTTATTCCTGTCTCACATTTAGGACTTTCACTCATTTTGAGTTTATATTTGTGTATGTTGTAAGAGAATGGTCCAGTTTCATTCTTCTACATGTGGCAGTCCAATTCTCCCAACACTTGTTGAAGAGACTGCCTTTTTTCCATTGGATATTCTTTCCTGCTTTGTTGAAGATTAGTTGACCATAGAGTTGAGGGTCCATTTCTGGGTTCTCTATTCTGCTCCATTGATCTATGTGTCTGTTTTTGTGCCAGCACCAAACTATAACACAGTTTGAAGTCTGGAATCGTGATGCCTCCAGGCTTGGTTTTCTTTTTCAACCTTCCCTTGGCTATTTGGGGTCTTTTCTGGTTCCATACATATTGTAGGATTATTTGTTCCAGCTCTGTGAAAAATGTTGATGGCATTTTGATAGGGATTGCATTGAATGTGTAGATTGCTTTGCGTAGCATAGACATCTTAACAATGCTTATTCTCCCAATCCATAAGCATGGAATGGTTTTCCATTTGTGTGTGTGTGTTCTATCGTTTTCAGAGTACAGATCCTTTACCTCTTTGGTTAGGCTTATTCCTAGGCATCTTATGGTTTTTGGTGCAATTGTAAATGGGATTGACTCCTTGATTTCTCTTTCTTCTGCCTCGTTGTTAGTGTACAGAAATGCAACTGACTTCTATGCATTGATTTTATATCCTTCCATTTTGCTGAATTCCTGTATCACTTGTAACAATTTTTTGCTGGAGTCTTTTGGGTTTTCTACATAGAGTATCATGTCATCTGTGAAGTGAACAAGTTTGATTTCTTCTTTGCTGATTTAGATGCCTTTTATTTCTTTTTTGTTTTCTGATTGCTGATGCTGGCACTTCTGGTACTATGTTGAACAGCAGTGATAGAGTGGACATCTTTGTCATGTTCCTGACCTTAGGGAAAAAGCTCTCAGTTTTCCTCATTGAGAATGATATTCACTGTGGGTTTTTCATATATGGCTTATATGATATTCAGGTATGTTCCTTTCCTTCTATTCCTACCCTGCAGAGAGTTTTTTTTTTTTTTTTAAGAAGAATGCTGTATTTTTCAAATGCTTTTTTCTGAATACTTTGAAAGGATTATATGGTTCTTGTCTTTTTTGCTGTTGTTGTTAATGCAGTATATCACATTGATTGATTTATGGATGTCGAACCACCCTTGCATCCCAGGAATAAATCTCACTTGGTTGTGGTGAATAATACTTTTGATACAATGTTGGACCCTATTAGCTAGTAACTTGGTGAGAATTTTTGCATCCATGTTCATCAGGGATATTGGTCTGTAATTCTCCTTTTTGACAGAGTCTTTGTCTGGTTTTGGGATCAAGGTAATTCTGGCCTTGTAGAACAAGTTTGAAAGTTTTTCTTTTTTGAAACAGCTTCAGTAGAGTAAGTATTATTTCTCCTTTAATTGTTTAGTAGAATACCCCTGGGAAGCTATCTGGCCCTGGACTCTTGTTTTTTGGGAGGTTTTTGATAACTGCTTCAATTTCCTAGCTGGTTATGGGTCTCTCCAGATTTTCTATTTCTTCCTGGTTCAGTTTTGGTAGTTTATATGTTTCTAGGAATGTATCCATTTCTTCCAGATTGCCTGGTTTGTTACCATATGATTGCTCATAACAGTGTCTTGTAATTGTTTGTATTTCCTTGGTGTTGGTGTGATTTCTCCTCTTTCATTCATGTTTTTATTTATTTTGGTCCTTTCTTTGTCTCTCTCTCTCTCTCTTTTTTTGGATAGGTCTGGCTAGGGGTTTATTGATCTTATTAATTCTTTCAAAGAACTAGTGCCTGGTTTTGTTGTTTGGTTCTACTGTGTGTTTGTTTGTTTTTTTCTGTATCATTGATTTCTACTCTAATCTTTCCTATTTCTCTTATTTTGCTAGATTTAGGCTTTACTTGTTCTTTTTCTAGCTCCTTTAGGTGTAAGGTTAGATTGTGTATTTGAGACTTTTCTTGCTTCATGATAAAGGCCTGTATTGCTATACACTTCCTTCTTAGGACCACCTTTGCTGAATCCCAAAGGTTCTGAAATATTGTTTTCATTTTTATTTGTTTCCACATATTTTTAAAGTCTTCTTTAATTTTCTTCTTAGCCCATTTATTCTTTAGTAGGATGCTCCTAATCTCCAGGTATTTGTGTTCCTTCCAGATTTTTTCTTGTTATCAAGTTCAAATTTTAAATCATTGTGATCTGAAAATACACATGGTATAATCCCTATCTTTTTGTACCATTGAGATCTGATTTGTGACCCAGTATGTGATCTATTCTGGAGAATGTTCCTTGCACACTGGAGAAGAATGAGTATTCTGTTGCTTTAGTATGGAATGCTCCTTATACATTTGTGAAGTCCATCTGGTTCAGTGTGTCATTCAAACCTCTTGTTTCCTTGTTGATTTTCTGCTTAGAGGATCTGTCCATTGTTTTGAGTGCGGTGATAAAGTCCCCTAGTATTATTGTATTATTATCAATCTGTTTCTTTAATTTTATTTTTAGTGGTTTTATATATTTAGCTGCTCCCAAGCAGGAGTATAAATAGTTGCAGTCTGTACATCTTCTTATTGGATAGACCCTTTTGTTATGATACAGTGTCCCTCTTCATCTCTTATTACAGTCTGGCTTAAAAGCTAGTTTGTCATTTTAAAATAACTATTTAAAAAAAAAAAGCTAGTTTGTCTGATGTATGTAAGAATTGCTATTCCAGGTTTCTTTTGATGTCTATTAGCATTATAAATGGCTCTCCACCTCCTCACTTTCTATCTGGAAGTGTCATTGAATCTAAACTGAGTCTTTTAAAACTTAACTGAGTCTTTTAAACAACAGATTTATGGGTCTTCTTTTTTTTTTAATTTTTTCAATTTATTTATTTTCAGAAAAACAGTATTCATTATTTTTTCACCACACCCAGTGCTCCATGCAATCCATGCCCTCTATAATACCCACCACCTGGTACCCTGACCTCCCACCCCCCTGCCACTTCAAACCCCTCAGATTGTTTTTTAGAGTCCATAGGCTCTCGTGATTCACCTCCCCTTCCAATTTACCCCAACTCCCTTCTCCTCTCTAACACCCCTTGTCCTCCATGCTATTTGTTATGCTCCACAAATAAGTGAAACCATATGATAATTGACTCTCCCTGCTTGACTTATTTCACTCAGCATAATCTCTTCCAGGCCCATTCATGTTGCTACAAAAGTTGGGTATTCATCCTTTCTGATGGAGGCATAATACTCCATAGTGTATATGGACCACATCTTCCTTATCCATTCGTCCGTTGAAGGGTATCTTGGTTCTTTCCATAGTTTGGCGACCGTGGCCATTGCTGCTATAAACATTGGGGTACAGATGGCCCTTCTTTTCATGACATCTGTGTCCTTGGGGTAAATACCCAGGAGTGCAATGGCAGGGTCATAGGGAAGCTCTATTTTTAATTTCTCAAGGAATCTCCACACTGTTCTCCAAAGTGGCTGCACCAACTTGCATTCCCACCAACAGTGTAAAAGGGTTCCCCTTTCTCTACATCCCCTCCAACACATGTTGTTTCCTGTCTTGCTAATTTTGGCCATTCTAACTGGTGTAAGGTGATATCTCAATGTGGTTTTAATTTTAATCTCCCTGAGGGCTAATGATGATGAACATTTTTTCATGTGTCTGATAGCCATTTGTATGTCTTGATTGGAGAAGTGTCTGTTCATATCTTCTGCCCATTTTTTGATATGTTTGCCTGTTTTTCATGTGTGTTGAGTTTGAGGAGTTCATTATAGATCCTGGATATCAACCTTTTGTCTGTACTGTATTTGCAAATATCTTCTCTCATTCCGTGGGTTTCCTCTTTGTTTTTTTGACTGTTTCCTTTGCTGTGCAGAAGCTTTTGATTTTGATGAAGTCCCAAAAGTTTATTTTCACTTTTGTTTCCTTTGCCTTTGGAGACATATCTTGAAAGAAGTTGCTGTGGCTGATATCGAAGAGATTACTGCCTATGTTCTCCTCTAGGAGTCTGATGGATTCCTGTCTCACGTTGAGGTCTTTTTATCCATTTTGAGTTTTATCTTTGTGTATGGTGTAAGAGATTGGTCGAGTTTCATTCTTCTACATATAGCTGTCCAGTTTTCCCAGCACCATTTATTAAAGAGACTGTCTTTTTTCCACTGTATATTTTTTCCTGTTTTGTCAAAGATTAATTGACCATAGAGTTAAGGGTCCATATCTGGGCTCTCTACTCTGATCCGCTGGTCTATGTATCTGTTTTTATGCCAGTACCATGCTGTCTTGGTGATCACAGCTTTGTAATAAAGCTTGAAAGCAGGTAACGTGATGCCCCCAGCTTTATGATTTTATTTTTGTTTTTCAACATTTCCTTAGCAATCGGGGTCTCTTATGATTCCATACAAGTTTTAGGATTATTTGCTCCAGCTCTTTGAAGAATATCAGTGGAATTTTGATCGGAATGTCATTAAAAGTATATATTGCTCTAGGCAGTATAGACATTTTAACAATGTTTATTCTTCTGATCCAAGAGCATGGAATGGTCTTCCATCTATTTGTGTCTTCTTCAATTTCTTTCATGAGTGTTCTGTAGTTCCTCGAGTACAGATCCTTTACCTCTTTGGTTAGTTTTATTCCCAGGTATCTTATGGTTCTTGGTGCTATAGTAACTGGAATCGATTCTCTAATTTCCTTTTCTGTATTTTCATTGTTAGTGTATAAGAAAGCCACTGATTTCTGCACATTGACTTTGTATCCTGCCACATTGCTGAATTGCTGTATGAGTTCTAGTAGTTTTTGGGGGTGGAGTCTTTTGGGGTTTCCCATATAAAGAATCATGTCGTCTGCGATGAGAGATAGTTTGACTTCTTCATTACCCAATTTGGATACTTTTATTTCTCTTTCTTGTCTGATTCTGTTGCTAGGACTTCTAATACTATGTTGAACAAGAGTGGTGAAAGTGGGCATCCTTGTGTTGTTCCTGATCTCAACGGGAAGGCTGCAAGCTTTTTCCCATGGAGGATGATATTTGCTGTGGGTCTTTCACAGATAGATTTGATGAAGTTCAGGAATGTTCCCTCTATCCCTATACTTTTGAAGCATTTTAATCAGGAACGGATGCTGGATTTTGTCAAATGCTTTTTCTGCATCAATTGAGAAGACCATGTGGTTTCTTCTCTCTTCTCATATTAATTTGTTGTATCACATTGATTGATTTGTGAATGTTGAACCATCCTTGTAGCCCAGGGATGAATCCCACCTGATCATGGTGGATAATCTTTTTAATGTGCTGTTGGATCCTGTTGGCTAGGATCTTGTTGAGAATCTTAGCATCCATATTCATCAGTGATATTGGGTCTAAAATTCTCCTTTTTGGTAGGGTCTTCCTGGTTTGGGGATCAGGGTAATGCTGGCTTCATAGAAAGAGTCTGGAAGTTTTCCTTCTGCTTCAATTTTTTGAAACAGCTTCAGGAGAATAGGTGTATTTTTTTCTTCTTTGACGGTTGGTAGAATTCCCCAGGGAATCCGTCAGGTCCTGGGCTCTTGTTTTTTGGGAGGTTTTTGATCACTGCTTCAATCTCGTTATTAGATATCGGTCTATTCAGGTTGTCGATTTCTTCCTGGTTCAATTTTGGTAGTTTATATTTTTCCAGGAATGCATCCATTTCCTCTAGGTTGTTAAGTTTATTGGCATATGACTTTTGATAATAACTTCTGATGATTGTTTTCTACTTCCTTGGTGTTCATTGTGATCTCTCCCTTTTCATTCATAATTTTTATGAATTTGGGCTTTCTCTCTTCTCTTTTGGATTAGTGTGACCAATGGTTTATCGATCTTATTGATTCTTTCAAAAAACCAGCTTCTAGTTTCATTGATACGTTCTACTTTATCTCTGGTTTCTACCTCATTGATATCAGCTCTAATCTTGATTTCCCTTCTTATGTGTGGAGTTGGCTTGATTTGTTGTTGATTCTCCAGTTCTTTAAGGTGTAGAGACAGCTGGTGTGTTCTGGATTTTTCAATTTTTTTGAGGGAGGCTTGGATGGCTATGTATTTTCCCCTTAGGACCGCCTTTGCTGTATCCCATAGGTTTTGGACCGAAGTGTCTTCATTCTCATTGGTTTCCATGAATTGTTTCAGTTCTTCTTTGATCTCCTGGTTGATCCAAGCATTCTTAAGCAAGGTGGTCCTTAGCTTCCAGGTGTTTGAATTCCTTCTGAACTTTTCCTTGTGATTGAGCTCCAGTTTCAAAGCATTGTGATCTGAGAATATGCAAGGAATAATCTCAGTCTTTTGGTATCAGTTGAGTCCTGATTTGTGACCCAATATGTGATCTATTCTGGAGAAGGTTCCGTGTGCACTTGAGAAGAATGAGTATTCTGTTGTTTTAGGGTGGAATGTTCTGTATATATCTATGAGGCCCATCTGGTCCAATGTGTCATTCAATGCTCTTGTTTCTTTATTGATTTTCTGCTTCAATGATCTGTTTATTTCTGAGAGAGGCATGTTAAGATCTCCTACGATTAGTGTATTCATATCAATATGACTCTTTATCTTGATTAACAGTTTTCTTATGTAATTGGCTGCTCCCATATTGGGGGCATTGATATTTACAATTGTTAGATCATCTTGGCGGATAGTCCCTTTAAGGATTATGTAGTGTCCTTCTGTATCTCTGACTAGTGTCTTTAGTTTGAAGTCTAATTTATCTGATATGAGAATCGCTACCCCAACCTTCTTTTGAGGCCCATTGGCATGAAAGATGCTTCTCCATCCCTTCACTTTCAGTCTGGGTGTATCTTTAGGTTCAAAATGGGTCTCTTGTAGACAACATATGGATGGGTCCTGCCGTTTCATCTAATCTGCAACCCTGTGCCATTTTATGGGTGCATTTAGGCCATTCACATTGGGAGTGATTATTGATAGATACGTTTTTATTGACATCGAGTTACCTTTGAAGTCTTTCTTTCTGTAGACTGTCTCTATATTTCTGTTCAATGCTATTCTTGGGCTTTTTCCTCCTTTAAAGAAGCCCCCTTAATATTTCCTGCAGTATCAGCTTGGTGGTTGCATAGCCTTTTAAGCCTTGCCGGTCTTGAAAACTCTTTATCTCTCCAACCATTTTGAATGTCAGTCTTGCTGGATAAAGTATTCTTGGCTGCATGTTCTTCTCATTTAGTGCCCTGAATATATCTTGCCAGCCTCTTCTGGCTTGCCAGGTCTCTGTGGAGAGGTCTGACATTATTCTGATGGGCTTCCCTCTGTAAGTAAGGAGCCTCTTTGCCCTGGTGGCTTTCAAGAGATTATACCTACAATTATAATTCCTCAATTTGACTATCAGGTGTCGTGATATTTTTTTGGAATGTATAATCTTAGGTGGAGACCATTCAGCCTCTAGTACATGAACTTTCTTTCTCCTCCCCTTCAGGGATTCCAATAATTCTGACGTTGGAACGCTTCATGACATCATTTATTTCCCTGATTCTGTTTTCGTGGTTTCTAAGCTGTTTGTTCCAGGCTTCCTCCTGATCCTTTCTATCTGTCCTCCAGATCACTAATTCTATCTTCTGTCTCAGTTACCCTAGCTTTGAAAGAGTTTAGATTAGATTGGAACTCATTGAGAGCATTGTGAACCTCCTCCCTGGTAGCTTTAAGCTCCGACCTAACATTGTGAACATCCTGTCTGGTCGCTTTCAGTTTGGCCCTAATCAATTCTGTTTGGTCATCCATGGCTTTCTCCAACCTAGCTATTGCCTGGATAATTTTTATCCTGAATTCTCTTTCCAACATATTGTCTATGTTGATAGCCATTAGCTCTGTTACAGAAGGTCCATCCTCTGTATTTTTCTTCTGTTGGGCATTCCTCCTCCTAGTCATTTTAGTGGGAGATGACTGAACAGATGTAGCTGGATGTATCAACTGTGGTGCAGTCAAGGTGCACCCTGGAACACTTCTGAGCAATCAGGATTCCCCACCCAAATGAGAGACAAAAGAAAAGAAAAAGAAAAAGAAAAAAAAGAAAAGAAGAAAAAAAAGAGAGGGAGAGAGGAGAGAGGAGAGAGAGAGACAGGAAAGAAAGGGAAGATGAAAAAGAAGGTTCACCCCAAGGTAAGATTTATGAAGTAGACAAACAAAAAGAGATAAAAAGACTGATATAAGTATATGACAAGAGAAAAAAATATATATGCAAATAAAGAAAGAACCTCGTCAAAAAGAACCACAAGTGTAAAATTTATATGCTATCAGGACAAACACAAAAAACACAGAAACACTGGTGGAAGAAGATGGGAGAGTTCTTATAAATTCTCAGTGTGTGCCAGAAAGGTTGTTTTGATTCTTTCTGGATGTATCATCTTGATATCTTTGTTAAAGGACTCAACTTTCCTAAGATAAAGGGGATTAAAAATTGGTTTACCTATAGGGGTAGTATTGATTGGGGAAAGGGGATTACTTTGAAGTTTAACTCTATATGGATATTAGAGAATATAAATAAAAAGGAATAAATGAGACTAAACTAAACTAAAATTTAAAAAAAGGAATTCAAAGAATAAAAATGCAAAAGAAAAACATAGGTGTATGTATCAAAAAGTTCAGGTTAGAAAGGTATTATGGAATTTGATGTACTATACAACTCGCTGTGATGGTAAATAGGTTAAACAAATTACCTATGTGTAAAAAAAAAAAAAAAAAAAAAAAAGAACCAGAATAGTGGGAAGGAGTGAACAATACAAGTTTTCCTATGAAGTAGTGGTTGTTCTCTTGTAGTTTTTTTTTTTTTCTTTCTTGGTTTGTTTTCTGGGGGAGGGGCCTGCCACGTGGGTTGTCAGTCAATGATGTTTCCTGAGTTAAGTCCTCCCGCCCCCCTCAAGGGGGTGGGCTCTGAGGAAACTGGTTTTTTTTTTTCAGGCTTTTGTTCTCTGGCGGTTTTTATGCTTGTTCACATTTTTTTTTTCTCTCACCTTGACCGCCTTTGATGGTCTTTGTAGTTTTAGAGGAAAACAAACCGCACCCTGATCTCCCTCTCAGAGAGAAGCCACAGTCTGGGTGCAGAGCCTAAATAAGTTCCCCCTTGGCCTCTGGCAGAGCAGGTTCCAAGTTGCAGACCCTGGGGGCGCAGGATCTTTTGCTTGTACCCAAAGCCAAGGCAGTGGCAGCTGTCTGGGAGCTCCCGACCGCCAGAGAGGTTCCAAGCAGCGATCGCACACTGAGATTTTGCGGCTGGCCCGGGCTGCGAGTGCCCGGCTTGCGCGCGCCTCTTTCAGAGGCAGCTATGGGTCGGGCGCGTGTCTCGGGCACTGAGAACGGGGTGCTGGTCTGTAAGCACCAGGCTGGGCCTTTTGCGCACAAAGATAAGGGAAACTCTGTCAGGGGGAGAGTTTTGGGGCGCGTGGCTTAGGCTTTGAAACAATGGTGCGGGTCAAAGAGTGCCGGCCGGGCCTTTGTAACTCAGGGGAGCATGAGGGACGTGCGCGCCTATCTCAAGCTTTGTGGTAGGGCTCGTGCGTTCTGCCAACCGGCGTGGCTCCCATCCCATCACAGGAACTAGAACCCACGCATTCTCCGGCACGCTGGCGGCTTAGGGACCAAGAGCTGGTTTCTCCGCCGCACTCTCTCTGCCTCAGCGCCGGGGAGGCTGTCCTGGGACCGGGGACTTAAGCCCCTGTCCCTAGCCACCCTGATTCCCACAATTCCCCCCCCCCGCGATCCTTTGCTCTTTTGGAGTGCTTTCAACCAGTCTCCAAGTTAATGCTGGTCCCCAGACGCAGGGCACTCTCGCTCGTATTGGGGTATTACTTTCCAACCGGTCACCTCTGGTGGCTCCCTCTGCCTTTTGTTTATCTTCCGATATCAGTCGCAGTTCCCACTCCGCTTTACCTGCCCACTGGCGTCTTCTGCCCCTGTAGAGATCCAAACGTGTATAATTCTGATCTCAGGCTGATTCCATGGGTGATCAGAGTTCTTTGGTAGGTAAAAGCTCACTTTGGGGTACCAGGTGAAAAGGCGCCTCCTCCGACTCCCCCGCCATCTTGCCCTCCTTTTCTCATGATTCTTGTCTTTCCGTTTAAAATTTTCTTTTTCATTTTTTCTTTTTCCACTTTTCAACTATTTATCTTGTCAACTCTTTATTAAATCTTTTTTAGTTTTCATTTTTACATTTACATTTTATAGTTATATTCTTCATTTTCTGATTCCTTTCACTGTATTGAGTTTCATCTATCTATCTATGTTTTTCTTTCATTAAATTTTGGGATCTAGTGTCTTCAACATGTACATGCAGGACAAAGTGTGTGATCCTGTTCTGTCCACCTGTGAGATTATATTCTTTTTTCACTTTTTTTTCTTTTTTGGTTTCTAATCTCTTTTTATTTGTCTAGTGTATATTTTGCTAGAGTCATGGTTGATATTTTTTATTTTGTTCTCTCATTCATCTATTTATCTCTGGGCAGAATGACTTGAAGGAGAATTTCACAACAAAAGAAATAATTGGAAGTAATCTCTGCCATAGAGTTAATTGATATGGGTATAAGTAAGATGTCAGAATTAGAATTCAGAATAAAATTGTAAAGATACTAGCTGGGCTTGGAAAAAAGCCTAAAAGACACTAGAGAAACCCTTAGTGCAGAAATAAAAGAACTAAAATCTAATCAGGCTGAAATTAAAAATGTTTTAACTGGGATGCCCTCTAAAATGGACACTCTAACTACTAGGGTGAATGAGGCAGAGAAAGTCAGTGACATAGTAGACAAAATGATGGAAGGTAAAGAAACTGAGGAAAAGAGTGAAAAACAACTAATGGATCATGAAAGGAGGCTTTGAGAAATCAGTGATACCATAAATGAAACAATATTAGAATAATTGGGTTCTCAGGGGAAGAGGAAGAGAGGGACAGAATGTATATTTGAGCAAAACATCGTGGAAACTTCCCTAATGTGGGGAAGGAAATAAGTATTCAAGTCTGGGGGTACAAAGAACGCCCCTCAAAATCAATAAAAATAGACCAATGCCCCAACAAATAATAATGAAGCTTGCAAATTTTAGAGATAAATAGAAAATCCTGAGAACAGCTTGAGACAAGAGATCCTTAGCATACAAGGGTAGAAACATTAGACTGGCAGGACACTTATCAACAGAGAACAGGCAGTCCAGAAAGGGCCAGCATGATATATTCAAGGTACTAAATGAGAAAAACATTCAGACTTTATCCAGACCAAGAAGACTTTATCCAGAAAGGCTCTCATTTAGAATGGAAAGAGAGATAAAGAGTTTCCAGGATGAACAGGAACTAAAAGAATATGTCATCACTAAACCAGCCCTGAAAAAATATTAAAGAGGATCCTGTAAGCAAAGACAGATCCCAAAAGTAAATAGACCAGAAAGAAACAGACACAATATACAAAAACAGTGACTTTACAGGAAATACAATGACACTAAATTCAGCCTAACTCACTGAGCCGTCTAGGCGCCCCTGATTTATTGTTTAAATGTTTGGTAGAATTCTCCTGGGAAGCCATCTGGCTCTAGACTCTTATTTTAGGGGAAGTTTTTTATTACTGCTTCAATTTTGTTACTGGTCTATTCAGATTGTTGATTTCTTCCTGTTTCAGTCTTGGTAGTTTATAAGTTCCCAGGAATGAATCCATTCCTTCCAGATTGCTTAATTTGTTGGCATATAGTTGCTGGTAGTAATTTCTAAAAATTGTTTCTATGTCCTTGGTGTTAGTCATGATCTTTCACTTTTCATTCATGATTTTATTGATTTGGGTCCTTTCCATTTTCCTTTGGGTCATTCTGGCCAGAGATTTATCAATCTTATTAATTCTTTCAAGGAATCAGCTTCTAGTTTCATTGATCTATTCTGTTTTTCTGGATCCCATTTCATTGAATTTCTGCTCTAATCTTTATTATTTCTCTTCTTCTGCTTGGTTTACACTTTATTTGCTGTTCTTTCTTCAGGTCCTTTAGGTGTAAGGTTAGCTTGTGCTAACTGTAAGGTTAGCTTGGTCTAACTGAAAATAATAGTAATAATAATAATATCTAACAATTGTAAATATTTATGCTCCTTCCTTGGGAGCAGCCAATTATATAAACCAATTAATAACAAAATTAAAGAAACACATTGATAATAATACAATAATAGTAGGGGAAATTAACACCCCACTCGGCAATGGACAGATCACCTAAGCAGAAGACCAAAAAGGAAACAAGGGCTTTGAATGACACACTGAACCAGCTGGACTTCAGAGATATATACAGAGCCTTCCTCCTAAACAGAAAAATAAACATTCTTCTTGAGTGCACATGGAACATTCTCCAGAAGAGATCATACACTGGGTCACAAATCAGGTCTCAAATGGTACCAAAAGATTGGGCTTATTCCTTGCATATTTTCAGATCCCAATGCCTTGAAGCTTGATCTCAATCACAAGAGGAAATTTGGACAGAACTCGAACACTTGGAGGTAAATGAGCATCCATTCCTTTTTTTTTTTTTCTCAGCATAATTGTATTCATTATTTTTTCACCACACCGAGTGCTCCATGCAATGCGTGCCCTCTATAATACCCACCACCTGGTACCTCAACCTCCCAGCCCCTCACCACTTCAAATCCCTCAGATTGTTTTTCAGAGACCATAGTCTCTCATGGTTCACTTCCCCTTCCAATTTCCCCTAACTCCCTTCTCCTCTCTATCTCCCCATGTCCTCCATGCTATTTGTTATGCTCCACAAATAAGTGAAACCACATGATAATCGACTCTCTCTGCTTGACTTATTTCACTCAGCATAATCTCTTCCGGTCCCGTCCATGTTGCTATAAAAGTTGGGTATTCGTCCTTTCTGACGGAGGCATAATACTCTGTAGTGTATATGGACCACATGAGGCTTTCTGCTCAGCGGGGAGCCTGCTTCCCTTCCTCTCTCTGTCTACTTGTAATCTCTGTCTGTCAAATTAATAAATAAAATCTTTTAAAAAAAAGAACTGGTGATATTCTTTTAAAAAATTGTTTAATTTATTGATTTTAGAAAGAGAAAGGGAGAGACAGAGAGAGAGAAAGTGAGCAGGGGGAAGAGCAGAGGGTGAGAAAATCCCTAGCAGACTCTATGCTGACCATGGAGCCAGACATGGGGCTCGATTCCAGGACCCTGAGATCATGACCTGAACCAAAATGAAGAGTCAGACAATTAACTGACTGCACCACTAGGAGCTCTAACATGATATATTTCTGTTGAAACGAAAGTCAATGATATGAACAACAGAGCAATATCTTATATTACATTTTACTTAGTGATTAGTTCTACAAAAAATATATGTCCCATTTTAATAAATTCAAATATTCCAGATATGTAGAAGCTAAAAACAAACATCATCTCCTTTTCTATTCCATGTCATCTCCTAGAATAAACCATATTCAATGGGAGATTTCTTTACTGACTATATAGTACTTAAGCATTATATATACATACACTCTTAAAATATTTATTATTAAGTATTTTATCAGCCACAGCAACTTCTTTTAAGGTATGTCTTCATCAAAACCATCATTTATTAATAGGTTTATTCTTTTTCAAAGGAGGTTTCTTCTTCTTTTTTAAATTATGTTATGTTAGGCACCATACAGTACATCATTAGCTTTTGATGTAGTGATCCATGATCCATTAATTGCATCTAACACCCAGGTTTATTATTTTCTTTTTATGTTATGTTAGTTACCATACTGTGGTATCATTAGTTTTTGATGTAGTGTTTCATGATTCCCTGTGTATAACACCAAGTGCTCCATGCAATACATGCCCTTCTTAATACATTACTGGTCTAACCCATCCCCCCACTCCCCTCCCCTCTAGAAACCTCAGTTCATTTCCTGAAGTCCATAGTCTTTCATAGTTCATCTTCCCATCTGATCCTCCCTCCCCTTTATTTTTCCCAGGCTTATTCTTAAGCATTTTATTTTCAACTTGCTCTTCATTCATAATTGCTTTTCAGGGCAGTGATAGAAATATGCATCATTATTTAAAATGACCACATATTATTTATTTCTACGGAAAAATTGAACCATCATTTATCTATTCTATTGATGGGCATTTAGATTGTTTTTAATTTTTCACGATTACAAACAATGCTGTAATCAAAAGTGTCTGTGTACATGCATTTCTATAATTTGACGTACTATTACTTTAGGACATGAGTCCTAGAAATAAAACATAGAGATAAGGAATGCTCAGAAATTTTCAAATATTCAGCTTCTCACATGAGGCCATGTTAGTTTTCTTTAGGGGGAGATGCTTATTAAAATTCAGATTCACAGGCCCCATGTGAAACCCGCTGAGTAATATCTTTGGAAATGATACACAATAGTAAGTGGCAAAAATATTAAAATAGAAAATACAGTAAAGACTAAAATCCCTGAGACAGTAATAGAGAATAAAGAATGAAAACAACAGTATACAGAATCAAGTACTAGCCTGTAGCACTGGATAACTCTACATCCCAGAGCCTCTATGTTTAGTTCTGGAAGCTCCTAGTTATATCTGCCTGCAATGTTCACATATGGGCTTTGAGTCTCTCTTCAAAAGATACTGAGAATAATTTTAAGTAGTTACAGTAAATCTTTCCCTGAGAAGCAGACAGACTTCAGAGTGGTAGGAATGGTAGAAATTGAGGGATCTCTAAGGGGAGTTGAAGGTAAGAGAGGTCAGAAGGGGAGTGATTGCCTGTGAAGGATAAGCACCAGATGACCAGGGTAAGGACCCGGAAGCAACTCTGGCCCTTGCACACTGGCCTGTTCATAGGTTCAGTTGTGTGTTGAACTTCTAAGTTATTTAGCTAATCAGGTCTAAGAGCTGGGCTTGTGTTCACTACAGACCCCAGAATATCTTCCTATCAGTGATAGAGAAGAAAGAAGAGGCATGATCCCTATATAAACTGACAGGCCAGACATATTCTTTGCTTTTGTGGAAGTTTCAAATATAGGAAACTCTCAATTTCTGTCTCTCTGTATCTCTTTCTCTTCCTACATTACTGTAATGACCTTGAAAAAGCTAGCAAAACTGATTACAAAAGTTCATTAAAGTAAGAAGGATACTAAGTGAATCAAAGTCATTGAGTAGATATGAATTAGTTCCACCAATTTTTGTGGAAAACAGAGGTTTCAACAGCCCTTGGGGGAATGAAAAAGATGTGGTTTCTTGGAGAAGAAGAGAGAGGTAGAAATGTGAAAACTGGAACCCAGGAACTTGGCTGACCTTGAACCATTTGCTGAATCATAATAGGCTCAGTGGTTGATGGCTACAAATGTAAAGACATGGATACAACCCAACATTCATAACAGATATGATTATGCCTGCTGACCAGCAGAAACAGGGTCCAGGGGAGCAGAGACCCTCATGAACATGCTCCCAGAGGTTCTGGCTAGGACTTCCTCCTGGCCATCAGCTTCCTCAGGCCCCTTTCCATGTCTCTGTTTCTCAGAGTATAGATAAAAGGATTTAGCAGGGAGACAAAAACTGTGTAGGCAAGTGTTGCCACACGATCTCTAACAGCGTATGTGGACAAGGGTTGTAAATAAACATAGAAGATGCTTCCATAAAAGAGAGTTACCACGGTGAGGTGAGAGCCACAGGTGGAGAAAGCTTTGCGTTTCCCAGCAGCTGAGGGAATCTTGAGAACTGTGATGAAAATTCGTATGTAAGAGAAAGTAATGCACAGAAAGGGGGGTCACCAAAACAATGGAGCCTTCTGATGTTATCATGATTTCATTGACAAATGTGGAAGAGCAGGACAATTTTAGCAAAGGCTTGATGTCACAGAAGAAATGGTAGATAACATTGGAGTCACAGAAGCTGAGGCGATTCAGTAGTAGGGTGTGTAGGAGTGAGTGGAGGTGAGGAAGTGAGAAGGAAAAGGCCACCAGCAGGACACAGCGGTGGTGGTTCATGGTGGTGACATAGTGGAAGGGGTCACAGATGGCCACATAGCGATCAAAGGCCATGACCACCAGTAGGCAGCTGTCAGTGTTGCCCAGAGCATAAATGAAATACATCTGTGTCAGACACCCAGCATAGGAGATGGTCTTCTCTGACAGGAAGTTCACTAGCATCCTGGGGACAACTGTTGTTGTAAAGCAAATGTCAGTGAAGGACAGGAAACTCAAGAAGAAATACATGGGGTTCTGGAGCTGGGGGTCAGAGTGGATGGCCACAATGATGAGTAGGTTCCCAATTATGGTGACCAGGTACATGGTGAGGAAGAGGATAAAGAGGGGTGTCTGGTCTTCAGGCCGGGAGGAGAGCCCCAGGAGAATGAACTCAGAGACACTGCTGGTTTGGTTGACTTTTTCCATGGTCACATCGCCAACTAAACAGAGAAGATCTTACCTCTTAACACACAAACATTTCTTTCACAACCGTAATCACAAACAAGGCAGTAAGTATGTTTCTACCTACTATTACTTTCCCCCCTTAAAGCTTTCCTTTAGTTCCCACCCATTAGCTACCATGTGGACAACTTGTCATATTTGTGGTCCTTGATGCTGCCCTGTCTCAGCTTGCTGACTTCACATGCTACTGGTGTTGATAGCATGGACTTTCAGAAGAAGAATTTTCCTTCAGAGACAGAGCTTAACTATTTCAGCTTAGTATCAAATCTTAAAAATAATTGTTAACTGAGTACCTACTTTGTGAAAAATACTCTCTGGGAGTAGGGGCACCACTGTGAAAAAGACAGAGACAAGCCTGGCATGGAGGATCTATATCTACCTACCTACCTATTGATCTACCTATCTATCATCTATCTATCATCAGATAGTTCTATGGTGTATAAGGAAATATAAATCCCATAAGAGGATAGAGACTTACAAGGTAGGGTTGGGGTTGGGTTTCCAATATCAAATTTTCAGTTTTAGATGAGCTTTATCTTTGAATCTCCTTGCCAAAAAGAAGGATTTGATGTATTCATTTTTCTTTGTTTTATATCATTTTTTATAAACTAATTTTTTATCAGTTACCGGTCTGTGTCATGCTGAGCTTTATCTTTGAATCTCCTTGCCAAAAAGAAGGATTTGATGAAATATTCAATGAGGAAATCAGAGGAATAATGAACCCAGGTCAGCAAAGTTTTACTGTCATGCTTGGTTTATCTTTAGAGGTACTTATTTAGAAGTTCATATTCCTTAGTGAAGGTTAACCTATCAGGATCAGTCCATATAAATCCTTGTTTTAAATTTATTTTCTATTTTTCCTCTCGTTTCCTAAGTCAGATCATGTTTTCACATCTTGGATATCCAACCATTAAGCAAGCATATGTTTTTCCATGTCAGCAGCCATTTATATATATATATATATATATATATATATATATATATATATATAATTGAAAAATATATATTATTGCTTTGTTTAGGTATGTTTTTCTTCCATTTACTTCAATAATTACTTAAAAATACTATGGCATATATTTCATTCTGTTTTTTTTCTCTCTGTATATAATTTTTTGGATATCTATCAATGTTCTGGTTCTAACTCTTTCCATTGTGTCATGTGGCTCACCTGACTTACTATGTCCTCTAACTCTTTGCTACCATAAACAACATATATTCAGATATCCTCGTATCTACGGAGTGTTTTAAATTATTCATCCAGACCTTGAGAATGGGCACATTGGATAGACTTGTTTTGGTTTGGTTTGTTTGCTTGTTTGTTTTTTGGCTTCATTAATAGTAGGAGACTTCAACACTGTACTCATAGCAATGGAACAGATCCTCTAAGCAGAAGATCAACATGGATAGGCATGACTTTAATAGCAATTCAAAGAATGGCTATTTATTCATTTGTTCATACAACAATTAAATGTCTAGTTTCCAGCTGGCTCATAGCAGGCAAGTAATTGAATATCTTTAAATTTCAGTGTTCTTATCTGTGAATAGCTATATTAATATTTTCTCCATAATATTTTTATGAGATTTTCATGATATAATGTACCCAAATCACTTAGAATAGTTCCAGAGAGAGAGAAAGTAAGTATTTGATAATACTGTCTTCTCTTTCCCATCACCATTGGTGCCAATGACTTTTTCCCCAGCTAGGTATCTGTACACATTCTCAAAATTAATGAATCAGAATACTAAAATAATTCTAGCCCACACTTTAATGCTCTAATGGTCATACTGACCTTAATATGAATCTACAAAGCCTTTTTAAAAGGTGCATGCTTTGACTAATCTGTGAGTAAATCAACAATTAAGCTCTTATCCCATATAAGCGGAACTTTGTTTAATCCTCACTGTAAACTTATGAGACATAAACCATTATTATTCCCAGCTTTTTTTTTTTTTTTGATGAGGAAACAGATAGAGAGAGTAACAATAATTTTCTAAACTCACATATCAAGTAAATAGCAGAAATATGTTTCAAACTCAGGACTAATTGTGGATTTCAAGATTTAACCACTATGTGTCTTCTCATGTTTTTGTAAAGCTATAAAATATATCTGAAATAGCCATGCACAGGATCTAGTTTCTTTTTCAACTTGATCATTTTCTATTTTTTTAAGTCATTTTCTATATTTTATTTTCTATTTTAAAACACACATATGTCCCACCATTTTTTCCTAAATTTTTTTTTGTCCCACATTAAAACAGACCTTTGCTTTTACAATGGGAAATCTAGTTTTTCTGTGTTCAACAGAATGCACACTTTGAAAATTCTAATACACATGATTAACTGGCAACAGGAGGAATTTGGTCTTGGATGGCTGGTGCATTACATGTGTATTGAGTCGAGAGTGTGGTAGAAAGTGCGCTGGACCTGGAAGCACAAGGTGGAGGTTTATACTATCACCTGTGCCCTGTGTGATTTTAGGTATTTTAAAGAGCTAATGAAACTTAACATATAAGTACAGCTTGTAAAATATATACATAAAAAATAAGTTATTTGTGAAGGGGATGACTGGGGAGTATGAGATAAGATTTAAAGTGATTTAAAAGTTTTTTTCAGCTGAGGTCATCCCCAAAGACCGCTTAAGGCTAAGGACTATCTTACAAGTCCCTGTGTCTTATCTGGGTTGAGTACTTGATAAAATGGAAGGAAGTTTTGGAAGTGAGAATCCTAGGGAATCATTCTAAAAACCTGGGATGTGTCAGGGAAGGGGACGTGTGTGTGTGTGTGTGTGTGTGTGTGTGTGTGTGTGTGTGTGTGTGTATCTTTTCTACTAAACTCCTCTTCTGCACCTATTGAGAATCTGGTTCCTGGAAACCATGGGATAATGATACACACTGGACCACAGATCAAATAGGGTGGTCACAAAATACAAAGCCAGACTTATTATTAGGCTGATCTCTGATATATTGTGTCCATATGATTTTTGGAGCCAGAGGAGCCAAATAGAGGCTGCAATAAATATCCAAGTGAGGTGGATGGTCAGTGAGTATGATGATGTTCACTTTCCATATCCAGATATCTTCTCACTTTTCCCAGTTAAAAAAAAATATTTTCTCTCTCCTGAGCCACTTTTCCAAATTGGTTACATTTACCTATCAGTCAAAGCTGCCCTTTTGATTTTCTAGCCAGCAATGAGCAAGAGGGGTTGGGAAGAAGGAAGAAAGAGAAGATAGATTCCTCTGGATTCTAGAGGGAAAAAGTATTTTCCTGATTCTGGATCCCATCCCTGTCTATTCCTCATCCTCTGTCTCTCAGCATCATTCAGTTTTTTTCTGCTCCCCACTGTAGAAGGCTGAGATGCCCAGACTCACTGTAGCAGGAACTCTCCTGGTTGGTGAAACCCTATGGTCTTCTCATGGGTTTGTCTCTGCTCTCCTGGACACCTTTGGGTCCTTCTTGTGCTGAGAGAGCTTTGGAGTGCTCATTCCAATCTGACTCCTCAAGAGAATTTGCTCTGTGAACTCTCTCTTGATACAGAAATCACAATGGCCACAGAATTGAATGGAGTTGTCCTCAGGGGGGCAATTAACTCCTGAGGCCACCTTCTTAAGATTGAGGCTATTTCCAGAGCCGTTTAAACTTACCATAACATCTCCAGGGCATGCTTTAGTGTCCTCAGTGTAGGGTAATCAAAGGTGATAGGATCTGCACACCTGTGTGTGTGTGTGTGTGTGTGTGTGTGTGTGTGTGTTCAGTGAGTAGGGAGTGCTACCATTTGGGTTCTCCAGGAAGCAGTCTTTCAGATGGAGATTAGCATGCAAGGTGTTTATTACAGAGTACTCTAGGAATCCTCATCTGTGGGAGAAAGAGAAATTAAGCAGAGCTGGGCAGAGGGAAAAGGTGGGTTGTGATACAGTCTTCATGAAGGTCTCAGCTGACCTTACTGGAAGCTCTGGAGCTAGGATGTCAAAGAGGACAATTCTTTATATCCCCATGTTGATCATTGGGAGTAGGGTGCTTCTGGAAGAAAGGATACTCGGATGAAGCAGTTTCTTTCAGCTGAGGTCATCTCCAAAGAGAGCTTAAAACTGAGGACTATCTTACAAGGCCACCCTTGATGAGCTATAGTGCACTCATTATCCATTTTTGACCTGCACTTAAACAGTGAGCTGACCCACTTGTGAACCATGCTCAAGCATTTCCCTCCTCTGTCAGCTGGTTATAAGGGAAAATTCTATGCAGCCATTGCTTTCCAAACCCTCTTCTAGATCACTTGGATCTTTACAGTACTTCTTTATGTCCCCTGCATCTTTACAGTGCTTATCTTCTACCCTCAAGACTGTGTCTTGTTAAAGTTCCAACTTGCTAGCAACTTCTTGGTTATCTGGTCCAATTACCATGGTATCTTTGATACAATGGAGTAGTGTGATGTCCTATGGGATATGCAAACAGTCTGCATGTTTTTGGACTCTACTATGACAGAATTCAGAAGAGTTAACAGAGTCTTGAGGAAAATATATACCATTTGCATTCCAAGTTCATGCAAACTGTTTCTGATCCTTTTATGTGTGAGGGGTGGAAAATAATGCATCCACAAGATCAGTGGCTGCAAATCATGCACCTGAGGCCAAATACTAGTCTTTGGTAGCAAATATACCACATCTGAACGATGGCTAAGATTGCAGCTACTACTTGGTTGACTTTGCAATGGTCCACTGTCACCTTCCAGGCTCTGTCTGTTTTTCATAGGAACTCAAATGATGAATCAAGGGGAGAAATAATGGACATTCATCCTGGCATGCTTTCTGTGCCATTTCCCTGGGATATATTATTTTTGATTTATTACCCTGACTTGGGGATGGGCAGTTTCAGGAGCTTCTCACAGGCCAGGGATTGAATGTTGAGGATGTGCCAACTGCCATGCATATCTTTGTAGTTATATATTAGGAAACTAGTGAAATCACATGGTGGGTCTGTAGATTAAGTGGACCCACTGTATAAGCGATTTGGGTCAGTACTCCATTTAGTACCCTGTCCCCATACTCATTCTCTCTAACAGTGAAATCATGATGACATTTCCCCATTTAAAGTTGCCAAGTAAATGCTATATGTACCCTTGGGGAAGACATGGGTATACCCTTGTGTTGTTACATGGCTCTTTCTCCTTGGGATGTGGGCTCTCCATCAGTCAGTGGATTCCAGGACTAAAAAGTGACTCAGGTCTAAAAACCAAGCAAGGGACTAGAATGTTTTTATTGAGTACACTCAGTCTCCTCATAATGGAGCTATACCCCTTATTGGTTGCTGATCTAGCCACTCCATCTCCATAATTCTTCCCTGGTGCGGTTTCCTTGACAGACATTTGACCTCACCACTTGTAAAGATTAATTTTCTGTGTCAAGATGGCTGGGCTCGGGGCCTACTTATTTAACCAAATTCTAATTTATATTTTGCTGTGGAGGTATTTTGTAGATATGACTGACATCTACAATCGGTTTGACTTTAAGTAAAGGAATGTAATTTAAGTAAATAAAGTAAAATGTTTTACTTAAGGCCTTCAGAATATAAACAAAAACTGAGGCTTCCTGGAGAAGAGACTCTGCCTCAAGACTGCCTGAGTTTCCAGCCTGCAGAGCTGTCTGCAGCTGTGGATTTTGGACTTCCCAGCTCCCACAATTGCATAAATCAACTTTTTTTATTTTTATGTGTGTTTTTATTAGTTTTAGAGGTAGAATTTAGTGATTCATCAGTTGCATATAACACCCAATGCTCATTACATAAAGTGCCCTCCTTTAATTCACATCACCCAATTATCCCTCCCCTGACCCCCACTACCCCTCCAGCAACCCTCAGTTTGTTTCCTAGAGTTCAGCATCTCTTATGGTTTGATTCCCTCTCAATTTTCATCTTATTTTATTTGTCCTTCCTTTCTTCTTATGTTTTCCTCTGTTTTCTTTCTTTTTTTTTTTTTTTAGATTTTGTTTATTTATTTGACAGAGGTCACAAGTAGACAGAGAGGCAGGCAGTGAGAGAGGAAGGGAGGGAGGCTCCCTGCTGAGCAGAGAGCCTGATGCGGGGGCTTGATCCCAGGACCCTGGGATCATGACCTGAGCCAAAGGCAGAGGCTTTAACCCACTGAGCCACCCAGGTGCCCCTGTTTTCTTTTTTTTGTGTTAAGATTTTATTTATTTATTTATTTATTTATTTGACAGAGAGAGAGAGATAGCATGAGAGAAAGCACATGCAGGGGGAGTGGCAGGCAGAGGGAGAGAGAAGCAGTCTTCCTACTAGGCAAGGAGCCCTATGAGGGCTTGATACCAGGACCATCAGATCAGAACTTGAGTTGAAGACAGATGCTTAACCAACTGAGTCACCCAGGTACCCCATCTGTTTTATTTCTTAAAATCCACATGAGTGAAATCATTTGATATTTGTCCTTTTCTGACTGACTTATTTCATATACCACAATACCCTCTAGTTCAATCCATATCATTGCAAATGGTAATATGTCATTCTTTTTGATGGCTGGGTAATATTCATATATATATATATATATATACATACATACATACATACATACACACACACTACCTCTTCTTTATCCATTCCTCTGTCAATGGACATCTCAGCTATTTCCACAGTTTGGCTATTGTGGACATTGCTGCTATAAACATTGGGGTGCATGTGCCCTTTCGAATCACTATGTTTGTATCCTTTGGATAAATACCTAGTAGTGCAATTGCTGAGTCACAGTTTATCTATCTTTTTAACTTTCTGAGGAATGTTCATACTACACTAGAGTGGCTGTACCAGCTTGCATTCCCACCAATAGTATACATGGATTCCCTTTTCTCCGCATTTTTGCCAATATCCATTGTTTCCTGACTTGTTAATTTTAGCCACTCTGACTGGCATGAGGTGGTATCTCGTTGTGGTTTTGATGTCAGTGATATTGAGCATTTTTTTTTCATATGTCTATTGTCCATTTGTATGTCTTCTTTGGAGAAATGTCTCTTCATGTCTTCTGCCCATTTCTTAACTGGATTATTTGTTTTTTGGGTATGTAGTTGGATAAGTTCTTTTTTTCAGTTTTTTAAAAAGATTGTATGTATTTATTTGAGAGTGAGTGTGAGAAAGAGAGAGCATGAGCAGGGGGTAGGAGCAGAGGGAGAGGAAGAAGCAGATTCTCCACTGAGCAGGGACCCCCCAGAGGTGGGACTCAATCCCCATACCCTGGGGTCATGACCTGAGCCAAAGGAAGATGCAACTGAATGAGCCACCCAAGTTCAAACTTGGTAAGTTCTTTATAGGTTTTGGATACTAACTCTTTATCAGATATGCCATTTGCAAATATCTTCTCCCATTCTGTGGGTTGCCTCTTTGTTTTGTTGACTGTTTCCTTTGCTGTGCAGAAGCTTTTGATCTTGATGAAGTTCCAATAGTTCATTTTTGCTTTTGTTTCTTTTGCCTTTGGAGACATGTCTAGTAAGAAGTTGTGCAGCTGAGATCAAAGAGGCGCTGCCTGTGTTCTCCTCTAGGACTTTTATTCCTGTCTCACATTTAGGACTTTCACTCATTTTGAGTTTATATTTGTGTATGTTGTAAGAGAATGGTCCAGTTTCATTCTTCTACATGTGGCAGTCCAATTCTCCCAACACTTGTTGAAGAGACTGCCTTTTTTCCATTGGATATTCTTTCCTGCTTTGTTGAAGATTAGTTGACCATAGAGTTGAGGGTCCATTTCTGGGTTCTCTATTCTGCTCCATTGATCTATGTGTCTGTTTTTTTGTGCCAGCACCAAACTATAACACAGTTTGAAGTCTGGAATCGTGATGCCTCCAGGCTTGGTTTTCTTTTTCAACCTTCCCTTGGCTATTTGGGGTCTTTTCTGGTTCCATACATATTGTAGGATTATTTGTTCCAGCTCTGTGAAAAATGTTGATGGCATTTTGATAGGGATTGCATTGAATGTGTAGATTGCTTTGCGTAGCATAGACATCTTAACAATGCTTATTCTCCCAATCCATAAGCATGGAATGGTTTTCCATTTGTGTGTGTGTGTTCTATCGTTTTCAGAGTACAGATCCTTTACCTCTTTGGTTAGGCTTATTCCTAGGCATCTTATGGTTTTTGGTGCAATTGTAAATGGGATTGACTCCTTGATTTCTCTTTCTTCTGCCTCGTTGTTAGTGTACAGAAATGCAACTGACTTCTATGCATTGATTTTATATCCTTCCATTTTGCTGAATTCCTGTATCACTTGTAACAATTTTTTGCTGGAGTCTTTTGGGTTTTCTACATAGAGTATCATGTCATCTGTGAAGTGAACAAGTTTGATTTCTTCTTTGCTGATTTAGATGCCTTTTATTTCTTTTTTGTTTTCTGATTGCTGATGCTGGCACTTCTGGTACTATGTTGAACAGCAGTGATAGAGTGGACATCTTTGTCATGTTCCTGACCTTAGGGAAAAAGCTCTCAGTTTTCCTCATTGAGAATGATATTCACTGTGGGTTTTTCATATATGGCTTATATGATATTCAGGTATGTTCCTTTCCTTCTATTCCTACCCTGCAGAGAGTTTTTTTTTTTTTTTTAAGAAGAATGCTGTATTTTTCAAATGCTTTTTTCTGAATACTTTGAAAGGATTATATGGTTCTTGTCTTTTTTGCTGTTGTTGTTAATGCAGTATATCACATTGATTGATTTATGGATGTCGAACCACCCTTGCATCCCAGGAATAAATCTCACTTGGTTGTGGTGAATAATACTTTTGATACAATGTTGGACCCTATTAGCTAGTAACTTGGTGAGAATTTTTGCATCCATGTTCATCAGGGATATTGGTCTGTAATTCTCCTTTTTGACAGAGTCTTTGTCTGGTTTTGGGATCAAGGTAATTCTGGCCTTGTAGAACAAGTTTGAAAGTTTTTCTTTTTTTGAAACAGCTTCAGTAGAGTAAGTATTATTTCTTCTGTAATTGTTTAGTAGAATACCCCTGGGAAGCTATCTGGCCCTGGACTCTTGTTTTTTGGGAGGTTTTTGATAACTGCTTCAATTTCCTAGCTGGTTATGGGTCTCTCCAGATTTTCTATTTCTTCCTGGTTCAGTTTTGGTAGTTTATATGTTTCTAGGAATGTATCCATTTCTTCCAGATTGCCTGGTTTGTTACCATATGATTGCTCATAACAGTGTCTTGTAATTGTTTGTATTTCCTTGGTGTTGGTGTGATTTCTCCTCTTTCATTCATGTTTTTATTTATTTGGGTCCTTTCTTTGTCTCTCTCTCTCTCTCTCTCTCTTTTTTGGATAGGTCTGCCTAGGGGTTTATTGATCTTATTAATTCTTTCAAAGAACTAGTGCCTGGTTTTGTTGTTTGGTTTTACTGTTTGTTTGTTTTTTCTGTATCATTGATTTCTGCTCTAATCTTTCCTATTTCTCTTATTTTGCTAGATTTAGGCTTTATTTGTTCTTTTTCTAGCTCCTTTAGGTGTAAGGTTAGATTGTGTATTTGAGACTTTTCTTGCTTCATGAGAAAGGCCTGTATTGCTATACACTTCCTTCTTAGGACCACCTTTGCTGAATCCCAAAGGTTCTGAAATATTGTTTTCATTTTTATTTGTTTCCACATATTTTTAAAGTCTTCTTTAATTTTCTTCTTAGCCCATTTATTCTTTAGTAGGATGCTCCTAATCTCCAGGTATTTGTGTTCCTTCCAGATTTTTTCTTGTTATCAAGTTCAAATTTTAAATCATTGTGATCTGAAAATACACATGGTATAATCCCTATCTTTTTGTACCATTGAGATCTGATTTGTGACCCAGTATGTGATCTATTCTGGAGAATGTTCCTTGCACACTGGAGAAGAATGAGTATTCTGTTGCTTTAGTATGGAATGCTCCTTATACATTTGTGAGTCCATCTGGTTCAGTGTGTCATTCAAACCTCTTGTTTCCTTGTTGATTTTCTGCTTAGAGGATCTGTCCATTGTTTTGAGTGCGGTGATAAAGTCCCCTAGTATTATTGTATTATTATCAATCTGTTTCTTTAATTTTATTTTTAGTGGGTTTATATATTTAGCTGCTCCCAAGCAGGAGTATAAATAGTTGCAGTCTGTACATCTTCTTATTGGATAGACCCTTTTGTTATGATACAGTGTCCCTCTTCATCTCTTATTACAGTCTGGCTTAAAAGCTAGTTTGTCATTTAAAATAACTATTTAAAAAAAAAGCTAGTTTGTCTGATGTATGTAAGAATTGCTATTCCAGGTTTCTTTTGATGTCTATTAGCATTATAAATGGCTCTCCACCTCCTCACTTTCTATCTGGAAGTGTCATTGAATCTAAACTGAGTCTTTTAAACAACAGATTTATGGGTCTTCTTTTTTTTTTAATTTTTTCAATTTATTTATTTTCAGAAAAACAGTATTCATTATTTTTTCACCACACCCAGTGCTCCATGCAATCCATGCCCTCTATAATACCCACCACCTGGTACCCTGACCTCCCACCCCCCTGCCACTTCAAACCCCTCAGATTGTTTTTTAGAGTCCATAGGCTCTCGTGATTCACCTCCCCTTCCAATTTACCCCAACTCCCTTCTCCTCTCTAACACCCCTTGTCCTCCATGCTATTTGTTATGCTCCACAAATAAGTGAAACCATATGATAATTGACTCTCCCTGCTTGACTTATTTCACTCAGCATAATCTCTTCCAGGCCCATTCATGTTGCTACAAAAGTTGGGTATTCATCCTTTCTGATGGAGGCATAATACTCCATAGTGTATATGGACCACATCTTCCTTATCCATTCGTCCGTTGAAGGGTATCTTGGTTCTTTCCATAGTTTGGCGACCGTGGCCATTGCTGCTATAAACATTGGGGTACAGATGGCCCTTCTTTTCATGACATCTGTGTCCTTGGGGTAAATACCCAGGAGTGCAATGGCAGGGTCATAGGGAAGCTCTATTTTTAATTTCTCAAGGAATCTCCACACTGTTCTCCAAAGTGGCTGCACCAACTTGCATTCCCACCAACAGTGTAAAAGGGTTCCCCTTTCTCTACATCCCCTCCAACACATGTTGTTTCCTGTCTTGCTAATTTTGGCCATTCTAACTGGTGTAAGGTGATATCTCAATGTGGTTTTAATTTTAATCTCCCTGAGGGCTAATGATGATGAACATTTTTTCATGTGTCTGATAGCCATTTGTATGTCTTGATTGGAGAAGTGTCTGTTCATATCTTCTGCCCATTTTTTGATATGTTTGCCTGTTTCATGTGTGTTGAGTTTGAGGAGTTCATTATAGATCCTGGATATCAACCTTTTGTCTGTACTGTATTTGCAAATATCTTCTCTCATTCCGTGGGTTTCCTCTTTGTTTTTTTGACTGTTTCCTTTGCTGTGCAGAAGCTTTTGATTTTGATGAAGTCCCAAAAGTTTATTTTCACTTTTGTTTCCTTTGCCTTTGGAGACATATCTTGAAAGAAGTTGCTGTGGCTGATATCGAAGAGATTACTGCCTATGTTCTCCTCTAGGAGTCTGATGGATTCCTGTCTCACGTTGAGGTCTTTTATCCATTTTGAGTTTATCTTTGTGTATGGTGTAAGAGATTGGTCGAGTTTCATTCTTCTACATATAGCTGTCCAGTTTTCCCAGCACCATTTATTAAAGAGACTGTCTTTTTTCCACTGTATATTTTTTCCTGTTTTGTCAAAGATTAATTGACCATAGAGTTAAGGGTCCATATCTGGGCTCTCTACTCTGATCCGCTGGTCTATGTATCTGTTTTTATGCCAGTACCATGCTGTCTTGGTGATCACAGCTTTGTAATAAAGCTTGAAAGCAGGTAACGTGATGCCCCCAGCTTTATTTTTGTTTTTCAACATTTCCTTAGCAATCGGGGTCTCTTATGATTCCATACAAGTTTTAGGATTATTTGCTCCAGCTCTTTGAAGAATATCAGTGGAATTTTGATCGGAATGTCATTAAAAGTATATATTGCTCTAGGCAGTATAGACATTTTAACAATGTTTATTCTTCTGATCCAAGAGCATGGAATGGTCTTCCATCTATTTGTGTCTTCTTCAATTTCTTTCATGAGTGTTCTGTAGTTCCTCGAGTACAGATCCTTTACCTCTTTGGTTAGTTTTATTCCCAGGTATCTTATGGTTCTTGGTGCTATAGTAACTGGAATCGATTCTCTAATTTCCTTTTCTGTATTTTCATTGTTAGTGTATAAGAAAGCCACTGATTTCTGCACATTGACTTTGTATCCTGCCACATTGCTGAATTGCTGTATGAGTTCTAGTAGTTTGGGGGTGGAGTCTTTTGGGTTTCCCATATAAAGAATCATGTCGTCTGCGATGAGAGATAGTTTGACTTCTTCATTACCAATTTGGATACTTTTATTTCTCTTTCTTGTCTGATTCTGTTGCTAGGACTTCTAATACTATGTTGAACAAGAGTGGTGAAAGTGGGCATCCTTGTGTTGTTCCTGATCTCAACGGGAAGGCTGCAAGCTTTTTCCCATGGAGGATGATATTTGCTGTGGGTCTTTCACAGATAGATTTGATGAAGTTCAGGAATGTTCCCTCTATCCCTATACTTTGAAGCATTTTAATCAGGAACGGATGCTGGATTTTGTCAAATGCTTTTTCTGCATCAATTGAGAAGACCATGTGGTTCTTCTCTCTTCTCATATTAATTTGTTGTATCACATTGATTGATTTGTGAATGTTGAACCATCCTTGTAGCCCAGGGATGAATCCCACCTGATCATGGTGGATAATCTTTTTAATGTGCTGTTGGATCCTGTTGGCTAGGATCTTGTTGAGAATCTTAGCATCCATATTCATCAGTGATATTGGTCTAAAATTCTCCTTTTTGGTAGGGTCTTCCTGGTTTGGGGATCAGGGTAATGCTGGCTTCATAGAAAGAGTCTGGAAGTTTTCCTTCTGCTTCAATTTTTTGAAACAGCTTCAGGAGAATAGGTGTATTTCTTCTTTGACGGTTGGTAGAATTCCCCAGGGAATCCGTCAGGTCCTGGGCTCTTGTTTTTTGGGAGGTTTTTGATCACTGCTTCAATCTCGTTATTAGATATCGGTCTATTCAGGTTGTCGATTTCTTCCTGGTTCAATTTTGGTAGTTTATATTTTTCCAGGAATGCATCCATTTCCTCTAGGTTGTTAAGTTTATTGGCATATGACTTTTGATAATAACTTCTGATGATTGTTTCTACTTCCTTGGTGTTCATTGTGATCTCTCCCTTTTCATTCATAATTTTATGAATTTGGGCTTTCTCTCTTCTCTTTTGGATTAGTGTGACCAATGGTTTATCGATCTTATTGATTCTTTCAAAAAACCAGCTTCTAGTTTCATTGATACGTTCTACTTATCTCTCTGGTTTCTACCTCATTGATATCAGCTCTAATCTTGATTTCCCTTCTTATGTGTGGAGTTGGCTTGATTTGTTGTTGATTCTCCAGTTCTTTAAGGTGTAGAGACAGCTGGTGTGTTCTGGATTTTTCAATTTTTTTGAGGGAGGCTTGGATGGCTATGTATTTTCCCCTTAGGACCGCCTTTGCTGTATCCCATAGGTTTTGGACCGAAGTGTCTTCATTCTCATTGGTTTCCATGAATTGTTTCAGTTCTTCTTTGATCTCCTGGTTGATCCAAGCATTCTTAAGCAAGGTGGTCCTTAGCTTCCAGGTGTTTGAATTCCTTCTGAACTTTTCCTTGTGATTGAGCTCCAGTTTCAAAGCATTGTGATCTGAGAATATGCAAGGAATAATCTCAGTCTTTTGGTATCAGTTGAGTCCTGATTTGTGACCCAATATGTGATCTATTCTGGAGAAGGTTCCGTGTGCACTTGAGAAGAATGAGTATTCTGTTGTTTTAGGGTGGAATGTTCTGTATATATCTATGAGGCCCATCTGGTCCAATGTGTCATTCAATGCTCTTGTTTCTTTATTGATTTTCTGCTTCAATGATCTGTTTATTTCTGAGAGAGGCATGTTAAGATCTCCTACGATTAGTGTATTCATATCAATATGACTCTTTATCTTGATTAACAGTTTTCTTATGTAATTGGCTGCTCCCATATTGGGGGCATTGATATTTACAATTGTTAGATCATCTTGGCGGATAGTCCCTTTAAGGATTATGTAGTGTCCTTCTGTATCTCTGACTAGTGTCTTTAGTTTGAAGTCTAATTTATCTGATATGAGAATCGCTACCCCAACCTTCTTTTGAGGCCCATTGGCATGAAAGATGCTTCTCCATCCCTTCACTTTCAGTCTGGGTGTATCTTTAGGTTCAAAATGGGTCTCTTGTAGACAACATATGGATGGGGTCCTGCCGTTTCATCTAATCTGCAACCCTGTGCCATTTTATGGGGTGCATTTAGGCCATTCACATTGGGAGTGATTATTGATAGATACGTTTTTATTGACATCGAGTTACCTTTGAAGTCTTTCTTTCTGTAGACTGTCTCTATATTTCTGTTCAATGCTATTCTTGGGCTTTTTCCTCCTTTAAAGAAGCCCCCTTAATATTTCCTGCAGTATCAGCTTGGTGGTTGCATAGCCTTTTAAGCCTTGCCGGTCTTGAAAACTCTTTATCTCTCCAACCATTTTGAATGTCAGTCTTGCTGGATAAAGTATTCTTGGCTGCATGTTCTTCTCATTTAGTGCCCTGAATATATCTTGCCAGCCTCTTCTGGCTTGCCAGGTCTCTGTGGAGAGGTCTGACATTATTCTGATGGGCTTCCTTCTGTAAGTAAGGAGCCTCTTTGCCCTGGTGGCTTTCAAGAGATTATACCTACAATTATAATTCCTCAATTTGACTATCAGGTGTCGTGATATATTTTTTTGGAATGTATAATCTTAGGTGGAGAGACCATTCAGCCTCTAGTACATGAACTTTCTTTCTCCTCCCCTTCAGGGATTCCAATAATTCTGACGTTGGAACGCTTCATGACATCATTTATTTCCCTGATTCTGTTTTCGTGGTTTCTAAGCTGTTTGTTCCAGGCTTCCTCCTGATCCTTTCTATCTGTCCTCCAGATCACTAATTCTATCTTCTGTCTCAGTTACCCTAGCTTTGAAAGAGTTTAGATTAGATTGGAACTCATTGAGAGCATTGTGAACCTCCTCCCTGGTAGCTTTAAGCTCCGACCTAACATTGTGAACATCCTGTCTGGTCGCTTTCAGTTTTGGCCCTAATCAATTCTGTTTGGTCATCCATGGCTTTCTCCAACCTAGCTATTGCCTGGATAATTTTTATCCTGAATTCTCTTTCCAACATATTGTCTATGTTGATAGCCATTAGCTCTGTTACAGAAGGTCCATCCTCTGTATTTTTCTTCTGTTGGGCATTCCTCCTCCTAGTCATTTTAGTGGGAGATGACTGAACAGATGTAGCTGGATGTATCAACTGTGGTGCAGTCAAGGTGCACCCTGGAACACTTCTGAGCAATCAGGATTCCCCACCCAAATGAGAGACAAAAGAAAAGAAAAAGAAAAAGAAAAAAAAAAAAAAAAAGAAAAGAAAAAAAAAAGAGAGAGGGAGAGGGAGAGAGAGACAGGAAAGAAAGGGAAGATGAAAAAGAAGGTTCACCCCAAGGTAAGATTTATGAAGTAGACAAACAAAAAGAGATAAAAAGACTGATATAAGTATATGACAAGAGAAAAAAATATATATGCAAATAAAGAAAGAACCTCGTCAAAAAGAACCACAAGTGTAAAATTTATATGCTATCAGGACAAACACAAAAAACACAGAAACACTGGTGGAAGAAGATGGGAGAGTTCTTATAAATTCTCAGTGTGTGCCAGAAAGGTTGTTTTGATTCTTTCTGGATGTATCTTGATATCTTTGTTAAAGGACTCAACTTTCCTAAGATAAAGGGGATTAAAAATTGGTTTACCTATAGGGGTAGTATTGATTGGGGAAAGGGGATTACTTTGAAGTTTAACTCTATATGGATATTAGAGAATATAAATAAAAAGGAATAAATGAGACTAAACTAAACTAAAATTTAAAAAAAGGAATTCAAAGAATAAAAATGCAAAAGAAAAACATAGGTGTATGTATCAAAAAGTTCAGGTTAGAAAGGTATTATGGAATTTGATGTACTATACAACTCGCTGTGATGGTAAATAGGTTAAACAAATTACCTATGTGTGTAAAAAAAAAAAAAAAAAAAAAAAAAAGAACCAGAATAGTGGGAAGGAGTGAACAATACAAGTTTTCCTATGAAGTAGTGGTTGTTCTCTTGTAGTTTTTTTTTTTTTCTTTCTTGGTTTGTTTTCTGGGGGAGGGGCCTGCCACGTGGGTTGTCAGTCAATGATGTTTCCTGAGTTAAGTCCTCCCGCCCCCCCTCAAGGGGGTGGGCTCTGAGGAAAACTGTTTTTTTTTTTTTTTTCAGGCTTTTGTTCTCTGGCGGTTTTTATGCTTGTTCACATTTTTTTTTTTCTCTCACCTTGACCGCCTTTGATGGTCTTTGTAGTTTTAGAGGAAAACAAACCGCACCCTGATCTCCCTCTCAGAGAGAAGCCACAGTCTGGGTGCAGAGCCTAAATAAGTTCCCCCTTGGCCTCTGGCAGAGCAGGTTCCAAGTTGCAGACCCTGGGGGCGCAGGATCTTTTGCTTGTACCCAAAGCCAAGGCAGTGGCAGCTGTCTGGGAGCTCCCGACCGCCAGAGAGGTTCCAAGCAGCGATCGCACACTGAGATTTTGCGGCTGGCCCGGGCTGCGAGTGCCCGGCTTGCGCGCGCCTCTTTCAGAGGCAGCTATGGGTCGGGCGCGTGTCTCGGGCACTGAGAACGGGGTGCTGGTCTGTAAGCACCAGGCTGGGCTTTTGCGCACCTCTGTCAGGGGAGAGTTTGGGGCGCGTGGCTTAGGCTTTGAAACAATGGTGCGGGTCAAAGAGTGCCGGCCGGGCCTTTGTAACTCAGGGGAGCATGAGGGACGTGCGCGCCTATCTCAAGCTTTGTGGTAGGGCTCGTGCGTTCTGCCAACCGGCGTGGCTCCCATCCCATCACAGGAACTAGAACCCACGCATTCTCCGGCACGCTGGCGGCTTAGGGACCAAGAGCTGGTTTCTCCGCCGCACTCTCTCTGCCTCAGCGCCGGGGAGGCTGTCCTGGGACCGGGGACTTAAGCCCCTGTCCCTAGCCACCCTGATTCCCACAATTTCCCCCCCGCGATCCTTTGCTCTTTTGGAGTGCTTTCAACCAGTCTCCAAGTTAATGCTGGTCCCCAGACGCAGGGCACTCTCGCTCGTATTGGGGTATTACTTTCCAACCGGTCACCTCTGGTGGCTCCCTCTGCCTTTTGTTTATCTTCCGATATCAGTCGCAGTTCCCACTCCGCTTTACCTGCCCACTGGCGTCTTCTGCCCCTGTAGAGATCCAAACGTGTATAATTCTGATCTCAGGCTGATTCCATGGGTGATCAGAGTTCTTTGGTAGGTAAAAGCTCACTTTGGGGTACCAGGTGAAAAGGCGCCTCCTCCGACTCCCCCGCCATCTTGCCCTCCTTTTCTCATGATTCTTGTCTTTCCGTTTAAAATTTTCTTTTTCATTTTTTCTTTTTCCACTTTTCAACTATTTATCTTGTCAACTCTTTATTAAATCTTTTTTAGTTTTCATTTTTACATTTACATTTTATAGTTATATTCTTCATTTTCTGATTCCTTTCACTGTATTGAGTTTCATCTATCTATCTATGTTTTTCTTTCATTAAATTTTGGGATCTAGTGTCTTCAACATGTACATGCAGGACAAAGTGTGTGATCCTGTTCTGTCCACCTGTGAGATTATATTCTTTTTTCACTTTTTTTTCTTTTTTGGTTTCTAATCTCTTTTTATTTGTCTAGTGTATATTTTGCTAGAGTCATGGTTGATATTTTTTATTTTGTTCTCTCATTCATCTATTTATCTCTGGGCAGAATGACTTGAAGGAGAATTTCACAACAAAAGAAATAATTGGAAGTAATCTCTGCCATAGAGTTAATTGATATGGGTATAAGTAAGATGTCAGAATTAGAATTCAGAATAAAATTGTAAAGATACTAGCTGGGCTTGGAAAAAAGCCTAAAAGACACTAGAGAAACCCTTAGTGCAGAAATAAAAGAACTAAAATCTAATCAGGCTGAAATTAAAAATGTTTTAACTGGGATGCCCTCTAAAATGGACACTCTAACTACTAGGGTGAATGAGGCAGAGAAAGTCAGTGACATAGTAGACAAAATGATGGAAGGTAAAGAAACTGAGGGAAAAGAGTGAAAAAAACAACTAATGGATCATGAAAGGAGGCTTTGAGAAATCAGTGATACCATAAATGAAACAATATTAGAATAATTGGGTTCTCAGGGGAAGAGGAAGAGAGGGACAGAATGTATATTTGAGCAAAACATCGTGGAAACTTCCCTAATGTGGGGAAGGAAATAAGTATTCAAGTCTGGGGGTACAAAGAACGCCCCTCAAAATCAATAAAAATAGACCAATGCCCCAACAAATAATAATGAAGCTTGCAAATTTTAGAGATAAATAGAAAATCCTGAGAACAGCTTGAGACAAGAGATCCTTAGCATACAAGGGTAGAAACATTAGACTGGCAGGACACTTATCAACAGAGAACAGGCAGTCCAGAAAGGGCCAGCATGATATATTCAAGGTACTAAATGAGAAAAACATTCAGACTTTATCCAGACCAAGAAGACTTTATCCAGAAAGGCTCTCATTTAGAATGGAAAGAGAGATAAAGAGTTTCCAGGATGAACAGGAACTAAAAGAATATGTCATCACTAAACCAGCCCTGAAAAAATATTAAAGAGGATCCTGTAAGCAAAGACAGATCCCAAAAGTAAATAGACCAGAAAGAAACAGACACAATATACAAAAACAGTGACTTTACAGGAAATACAATGACACTAAATTCAGCCTAACTCACTGAGCCGTCTAGGCGCCCCTGATTTATTGTTTAAATGTTTGGTAGAATTCTCCTGGGAAGCCATCTGGCTCTAGACTCTTATTTTAGGGGAAGTTTTTTATTACTGCTTCAATTTTGTTACTGGTCTATTCAGATTGTTGATTTCTTCCTGTTTCAGTCTTGGTAGTTTATAAGTTCCCAGGAATGAATCCATTCCTTCCAGATTGCTTAATTTTTGTTGGCATATAGTTGCTGGTAGTAATTTCTAAAAATTGTTTCTATGTCCTTGGTGTTAGTCATGATCTTTCACTTTTCATTCATGATTTTATTGATTTGGGTCCTTTCCATTTTCCTTTGGGTCATTCTGGCCAGAGATTTATCAATCTTATTAATTCTTTCAAGGAATCAGCTTCTAGTTTCATTGATCTATTCTGTTTTTCTGGATCCCATTTCATTGAATTTCTGCTCTAATCTTTATTATTTCTCTTCTTCTGCTTGGTTTACACTTTATTTGCTGTTCTTTCTTCAGGTCCTTTAGGTGTAAGGTTAGCTTGTGCTAACTGTAAGGTTAGCTTGGTCTAACTGAAAATAATAGTAATAATAATAATATCTAACAATTGTAAATATTTATGCTCCTTCCTTGGGAGCAGCCAATTATATAAACCAATTAATAACAAAATTAAAGAAAACACATTGATAATAATACAATAATAGTAGGGGAAATTAACACCCCACTCGGCAATGGACAGATCACCTAAGCAGAAGACCAAAAAGGAAACAAGGGCTTTGAATGACACACTGAACCAGCTGGACTTCAGAGATATATACAGAGCCTTCCTCCTAAACAGAAAAATAAACATTCTTCTTGAGTGCACATGGAACATTCTCCAGAAGAGATCATACACTGGGTCACAAATCAGGTCTCAAATGGTACCAAAAGATTGGGCTTATTCCTTGCATATTTTCAGATCCCAATGCTTTGAAGCTTGATCTCAATCACAAGAGGAAATTCGGACAGAACTCGAACACTTGGAGGTTAATGAGCATCCATTCCTTTTTTTTTTTTTCTCAGCATAATTGTATTCATTATTTTTTTTCACCACACCGAGTGCTCCATGCAATGCGTGCCCTCTATAATACCCACCACCTGGTACCTACCTCAACCTCCCAGCCCCCCACCACTTCAAATCCCTCAGATTGTTTTTCAGAGACCATAGTCTCTCATGGTTCACTTCCCCTTCCGATTTCCCCTAACTCCCTTCTCCTCTCTATCTCCCCATGTCCTCCATGCTATTTGTTATGCCCCACAAATAAGTGAAACCATATGATAATCGACTCTCTCTGCTTGACTTATTTCACTCAGCATAATCTCTTCCGGTCCCGTCCATGTTGCTATAAAAGTTGGGTATTCGTCCTTTCTGACGGAGGCATAATACTCTGTAGTGTATATGGACCACATGAGGCTTTCTGCTCAGCGGGGAGCCTGCTTCCCTTCCTCTCTCTGTCTACTTGTAATCTCTGTCTGTCAAACTAATAAATAAAATCTTTAAAAAAAAAAGAACTGGTGATATTCTTTTAAAAAATTATTTAATTTATTGATTTTAGAAAGAGAAAGGGAGAGACAGAGAGAGAGAGTGAGCAGGGGGAAGAGCAGAGGGTGAGAAAATCCCTAGCAGACTCTATGCTGACCATGGAGCCAGACATGGGGCTCGATTCCAGGACCCTGAGATCATGACCTGAACCAAAATGAAGAGTCAGACAATTAACTGACTGCACCACTAGGAGCTCTAACATGATATATTTCTGTTGAAACGAAAGTCAATGATATGAACAACAGAGCAATATCTTATATTACATTTTACTTAGTGATTAGTTCTACAAAAAATATATGTCCCATTTTAATAAATTCAAATATTCCAGATATGTAGAAGCTAAAAACAAACATCATCTCCTTTTCTATTCCATGTCATCTCCTAGAATAAACCATATTCAATGGGAGATTTCTTTACTGACTATATAGTACTTAAGCATTATATATACATACACTCTTAAAATATTTATTATTAAGTATTTTATCAGCCACAGCAACTTCTTTTAAGGTATGTCTTCATCAAAACCATCATTTATTAATAGGTTTATTCTTTTTCAAAGGAGGTTTCTTCTTCTTTTTTAAATTATGTTATGTTAGGCACCATACAGTACATCATTAGCTTTTGATGTAGTGATCCATGATCCATTAATTGCATCTAACACCCAGGTTTATTATTTTCTTTTTATGTTATGTTAGTTACCATACTGTGGTATCATTAGTTTTTGATGTAGTGTTTCATGATTCCCTGTGTATAACACCAAGTGCTCCATGCAATACATGCCCTTCTTAATACATTACTGGTCTAACCCATCCCCCCACTCCCCTCCCCTCTAGAAACCTCAGTTCATTTCCTGAAGTCCATAGTCTTTCATAGTTCATCTTCCCATCTGATCCTCCCTCCCCTTTATTTTTCCCAGGCTTATTCTTAAGCATTTTATTTTCAACTTGCTCTTCATTCATAATTGCTTTTCAGGGCAGTGATAGAAATATGCATCATTATTTTAAAATGACCACATATTATTTATTTCTACGGAAAAATTGAACCATCATTTATCTATTCTATTGATGGGCATTTAGATTGTTTTTAATTTTTCACGATTACAAACAATGCTGTAATCAAAAGTGTCTGTGTACATGCATTTCTATAATTTGACGTACTATTACTTTAGGACATGAGTCCTAGAAATAAAACATAGAGATAAGGAATGCTCAGAAATTTTCAAATATTCAGCTTCTCACATGAGGCCATGTTAGTTTTCTTTAGGGGGAGATGCTTATTAAAATTCAGATTCACAGGCCCCATGTGAAACCCGCTGAGTAATATCTTTTGGAAATGATACACAATAGTAAGTGGCAAAAAATATTAAAATAGAAAATACAGTAAAGACTAAAATCCCTGAGACAGTAATAGAGAATAAAGAATGAAAACAACAGTATACAGAATCAAGTACTAGCCTGTAGCACTGGATAACTCTACATCCCAGAGCCTCTATGTTTAGTTCTGGAAGCTCCTAGTTATATCTGCCTGCAATGTTCACATATGGGCTTTGAGTCTCTCTTCAAAAGATACTGAGAATAATTTTAAGTAGTTACAGTAAATCTTTCCCTGAGAAGCAGACAGACTTCAGAGTGGTAGGAATGGTAGAAATTGAGGGATCTCTAAGGGGAGTTGAAGGTAAGAGAGGTCAGAAGGGGAGTGATTGCCTGTGAAGGATAAGCACCAGATGACCAGGGTAAGGACCCGGAAGCAACTCTGGCCCTTGCACACTGGCCTGTTCATAGGTTCAGTTGTGTGTTGAACTTCTAAGTTATTTAGCTAATCAGGTCTAAGAGCTGGGCTTGTGTTCACTACAGACCCCAGAATATCTTCCTATCAGTGATAGAGAAGAAAGAAGAGGCATGATCCCTATATAAACTGACAGGCCAGACATATTCTTTGCTTTTGTGGAAGTTTCAAATATAGGAAACTCTCAATTTCTGTCTCTCTGTATCTCTTTCTCTTCCTACATTACTGTAATGACCTTGAAAAAGCTAGCAAAACTGATTACAAAAGTTCATTAAAGTAAGAAGGATACTAAGTGAATCAAAGTCATTGAGTAGATATGAATTAGTTCCACCAATTTTTGTGGAAAACAGAGGTTTCAACAGCCCTTGGGGGAATGAAAAAGATGTGGTTTCTTGGAGAAGAAGAGAGAGGTAGAAATGTGAAAACTGGAACCCAGGAACTTGGCTGACCTTGAACCATTTGCTGAATCATAATAGGCTCAGTGGTTGATGGCTACAAATGTAAAGACATGGATACAACCCAACATTCATAACAGATATGATTATGCCTGCTGACCAGCAGAAACAGGGTCCAGGGGAGCAGAGACCCTCATGAACATGCTCCCAGAGGTTCTGGCTAGGACTTCCTCCTGGCCATCAGCTTCCTCAGGCCCCTTTCCATGTCTCTGTTTCTCAGAGTATAGATAAAAGGATTTAGCAGGGAGGACAAAACTGTGTAGGCAAGTGTTGCCACACGATCTCTAACAGCGTATGTGGACAAGGGTTGTAAATAAACATAGAAGATGCTTCCATAAAAGAGAGTTACCACGGTGAGGTGAGAGCCACAGGTGGAGAAAGCTTTGCGTTTCCCAGCAGCTGAGGGAATCTTGAGAACTGTGATGAAAATTCGTATGTAAGAGAAAGTAATGCACAGAAAGGGGGTCACCAAAACAATGGAGCCTTCTGATGTTATCATGATTTCATTGACAAATGTGGAAGAGCAGGACAATTTTAGCAAAGGCTTGATGTCACAGAAGAAATGGTAGATAACATTGGAGTCACAGAAGCTGAGGCGATTCAGTAGTAGGGTGTGTAGGAGTGAGTGGAGGTGAGGAAGTGAGAAGGAAAAGGCCACCAGCAGGACACAGCGGTGGTGGTTCATGGTGGTGACATAGTGGAAGGGGTCACAGATGGCCACATAGCGATCAAAGGCCATGACCACCAGTAGGCAGCTGTCAGTGTTGCCCAGAGCATAAATGAAATACATCTGTGTCAGACACCCAGCATAGGAGATGGTCTTCTCTGACAGGAAGTTCACTAGCATCCTGGGGACAACTGTTGTTGTAAAGCAAATGTCAGTGAAGGACAGGAAACTCAAGAAGAAATACATGGGGTTCTGGAGCTGGGGGTCAGAGTGGATGGCCACAATGATGAGTAGGTTCCCAATTATGGTGACCAGGTACATGGTGAGGAAGAGGATAAAGAGGGGGGGTGTCTGGTCTTCAGGCCGGGAGGAGAGCCCCAGGAGAATGAACTCAGAGACACTGCTGGTTTGGTTGACTTTTTCCATGGTCACATCGCCAACTAAACAGAGAAGATCTTACCTCTTAACACACAAACATTTCTTTCACAACCGTAATCACAAACAAGGCAGTAAGTATGTTTCTACCTACTATTACTTTCCCCCCTTAAAGCTTTCCTTTAGTTCCCACCCATTAGCTACCATGTGGACAACTTGTCATATTTGTGGTCCTTGATGCTGCCCTGTCTCAGCTTGCTGACTTCACATGCTACTGGTGTTGATAGCATGGACTTTCAGAAGAAGAATTTTCCTTCAGAGACAGAGCTTAACTATTTCAGCTTAGTATCAAATCTTAAAAATAATTGTTAACTGAGTACCTACTTTGTGAAAAATACTCTCTGGGAGTAGGGGCACCACTGTGAAAAAGACAGAGACAAGCCTGGCATGGAGGATCTATATCTACCTACCTACCTATTGATCTACCTATCTATCATCTATCTATCATCAGATAGTTCTATGGTGTATAAGGAAATATAAATCCCATAAGAGGATAGAGACTTACAAAGGTAGGGTTGGGAATTTATTTTAGATTAGATGGTTTCATTTTTCTTTGTCTATATCAGAACTAATTTTCAGTTATGTCATGCTGAGCTTTATCTTTGAATCTCCTTGCCAAAAAGAAGGATTTGATGAAATATTCAATGAGGAAATCAGAGGAATAATGAACCCAGGTCAGCAAAGTTTTACTGTCATGCTTGGTTTATCTTTAGAGGTACTTATTTAGAAGTTCATATTCCTTAGTGAAGGTTAACCTATCAGGATCAGTCCATATAAATCCTTGTTTTAAATTTATTTTCTATTTTTCCTCTCGTTTCCTAAGTCAGATCATGTTTTCACATCTTGGATATCCAACCATTAAGCAAGCATATGTTTTTCCATGTCAGCAGCCATTTATATATATATATATATATATATATATATATATATATATATAATTGAAAAATATATATTATTGCTTTGTTTAGGTATGTTTTTCTTCCATTTACTTCAATAATTACTTAAAAATACTATGGCATATATTTCATTCTGTTTTTTTTCTCTCTGTATATAATTTTTTGGATATCTATCAATGTTCTGGTTCTAACTCTTTCCATTGTGTCATGTGGCTCACCTGACTTACTATGTCCTCTAACTCTTTGCTACCATAAACAACATATATTCAGATATCCTCGTATCTACGGAGTGTTTTAAATTATTCATCCAGACCTTGAGAATGGGCACATTGGATAGACTTGTTTTGGTTTGGTTTGTTTGCTTGTTTGTTTTTTGGCTTCATTAATAGTAGGAGACTTCAACACTGTACTCATAGCAATGGAACAGATCCTCTAAGCAGAAGATCAACATGGATAGGCATGACTTTAATAGCAATTCAAAGAATGGCTATTTATTCATTTGTTCATACAACAATTAAATGTCTAGTTTCCAGCTGGCTCATAGCAGGCAAGTAATTGAATATCTTTAAATTTCAGTGTTCTTATCTGTGAATAGCTATATTAATATTTTCTCCATAATATTTTTATGAGATTTTCATGATATAATGTACCCAAAGCACTTAGAATAGTTCCAGAGAGAGAGAAAGTAAGTATTTGATAATACTGTCTTCTCTTTCCCATCACCATTGGTGCCAATGACTTTTTCCCCAGCTAGGTATCTGTACACATTCTCAAAAGTAATGAATCAGAATACTAAAATAATTCTAGCCCACACTTTAATGCTCTAATGGTCATACTGACCTTAATATGAATCTACAAAGCCTTTTTAAAAGGTGCATGCTTTGACTAATCTGTGAGTAAATCAACAATTAAGCTCTTATCCCATATAAGTGGAACTTTGTTTAATCCTGTGTGATTTTAGGTATTTTAAAGAGCTAATGAAACTTAACATATAAGTACAGCTTGTTAAAATATATACATAAAAATAAGTTATTTGTGAAGGGGATGACTGGAGAGTATGAGATAAGATTTAAAGTGATTTAAAAGTTTTTTTCAGCTGAGGTCATCGCCAAAGACCACTTAAGGCTAAGGACTATCTTACAAGTCCCTGTGTCTTATCTGGGTTGAGTACTTGATAAAATGGAAGGAAGTTTTGGAAGTGAGAATCCTAGGGAATCATTCTAAAAACCTGGGATGTGTCAGGGAAGGGGACGTGTGTGTGTGTGTGTGTGTGTGTGTGTGTGTGTGTGTGTGTGTATCTTTTCTACTAAACTCCTCTTCTGCACCTATTGAGAATCTGGTTCCTGGAAACCATGGGATAATGATACACACTGGACCACAGATCAAATAGGGTGGTCACAAAATACAAAGCCAGACTTATTATTAGGCTGATCTCTGATATATTGTGTCCATATGATTTTTGGAGCCAGAGGAGCCAAATAGAGGCTGCAATAAATATCCAGGTGAGGTGGATGGTCAGTGAGTATGATGATGTTCACTTTCCATATCCAGATATCTTCTCACTTTTCCCAGTTAAAAAAAAATATTTTCTCTCTCCTGAGCCACTTTTCCAAATTGGTTACATTTACCTATCAGTCAAAGCTGCCCTTTTGATTTTCTAGCCAGCAATGATCAAGAGGGGTTGGGAAGAAGGAAGAAAGAGAAGATAGATTCCTCTGGATTCTAGAGGGAAAAGGTATTTTCCTGATTCTGGATCCCATCCCTGTCTATTCCTCATCCTCTGTCTCTCAGCATCATTCAGTTTTTTTCTGCTCCCCACTGTAGAAGGCTGAGATGCCCAGACTCACTGTAGCAGGAACTCTCCTGGTTGGTGAAACCCTATGGTCTTCTCATGGGTTTGTCTCTGCTCTCCTGGACACCTTTGGGTCCTTCTTGTGCTGAGAGAGATTTGGAGTGCTCATTCCAATCTGACTCCTCAAGAGAATTTGCTCTGTGAACTCTCTCTTGATACAGAAATCACAATGGCCACAGAATTGAGTGGAGTTGTCCTCAGGGGGACAATTAACTCCTGAGGCCACCTTCTTAAGATTGAGGCTATTTCCAGAGCCGTTTAAACTTACCATAACATCTCCAGGGCATGCTTTATTGTCCTCAGTGTAGGGTAATCAAAGGTGATAGGATCTGCACACCTGTGTGTGTGTGTGTGTGTGTGTGTGTGTGTGTGTGTTCAGTGAGTAGGGAGTGCTACCATTTGGGTTCTCCAGGAAGCAGTCTTTCAGATGGAGATTAGCATGCAAGGTGTTCATTACAGAGTACTCTAGGAATTCTCATCTGTGGGGAGAAAGAGAAATTAAGCAGAGCTGGGCAGAGGGAAAAGGTGGGTTGTGATACAGTCCTCATGAAGGTCTCAGCTGACCTTACTGGAAGCTCTGGAGCTAGGATGTCAAGGAGGACAATTCTTTATATCCCCATGTTGATCATTGGGAGTAGGGTGCTTCTGGAAGAAAGGATACTCAGATGAAGCAGTTTCTTTCAGCTGAGGTCATCCCCAAAGAGAGCTTAAAGCTGAGGACTATCTTATAAGGTCACCCTTGATGAGCTATAGTGCACTCATTATCCATTTTTGACCTGCACTTAAACAGTGAGCTGACCCACTTGTGAACCATGCTCAAGCATTTCCCTCCTCTGTCAGCTGGTTATAAGGGAAAATTCTATGCAGCCATTCCTTTCCAAACCCTCTTCTAGATCACTTGGATCTTTACAGTGCTTCTTTATATCCCCTGAATCTTTACAGTGCTTAGCTTCTACCCTCAAGACTGTGTCTTGTTAAAGTTCCAACTTGCTAGCAACTTCTTGGTTATCTGGTTCAATTACCATGGTATCTTTGATACAATGGAGTGGTGTGATGTCCTATGGGATATACAAACAGTCTGCATGTTTTTGGACTCTACTATGACAGAATTCAGAAGAGTTAACAGAGTCCTGAGGAAAACATATACCATTTCCATTCCAAGTTCATGTAAACTGTTTCTGATCCTTTTATGTGTGAGTGGTGGAAAATAATGCATCCACAAGATCAGTGGCTGCAAATCATGCACCCGAGGCCAAATACTAGTCTTTGGTAGCAAATATACCACATCTGAACGATGGCTAAGATTGCAGCTACTACTTGGTTGACTTTGCAATGGTCCACTGTCACCTTCCAGGCTCTGTCTGTTTTTCATAGGAACTCAAATGGTGAATCAAGGGGAGAAATAATGGACATTCATCCTGGCATGCTTTCTGTGCCATTTCCCTGGGATATATTATTTTTGATTTATTACCCTGACTTGGGGATGGGCAGTTTCAGGAGCTTCTCACAGGCCAGGGATTGAATGTTGAGGATGTGCCAACTGCCATGCATATCTTTGTAGTTATATATTAGGAAATTAGTGAAATCACATGGTGGGTCTGTAGATTAAGTGGACCCACTGTATAAGCGATTTGGGTCAGTACTCCATTTAGTACCCTGTCCCCATACTCATTCTCTCTAACAGTGAAATCATGATGACATTTCCCCATTTAAAGTTGCCAAGTAAATGCTATATGTACCCTTGGGGAAGACATGGGTATACCCTTGTGGTGTTGCATGGCTCTTTCTCCTTGGGATGTGGGCTCTCCATCAGTCAGTGGATTCCAGGACTAAAAAGTGACTCAGGTCTAAAAACCAAGCAAGGGACTAGAATGTTTTATTGAGTACACTCAGTCTCCTCATAATGGAGCAATACCCCTTATTGGTTGCTGATCTAGCCACTCCATCTCCATAATTCTTCCCTGGTGCGGTTTCCTTGACAGACATTCTGACCTCACCACTTGTAAAGATTAATTTTCTGTGTCAAGATGGCTGGGCTTCGGGGCCTACTTATTTAACCAAATTCTAATTTATATTTTGCTGTGGAGGTATTTTGTAGATATGACTGACATCTACAATCGGTTGACTTTAAGTAAAGGAATGTAATTTAAGTAAATAAAGTAAAATGCTTTACTTAAGGCCTTAAGAATATAAGCAAAAACTGAGGCTTCCTGGAGAAGAGACTCTACCTCAAGACTGCCCGAGTTTCCAGCCTGCAGAGCTGTCTGCAGCTGTGGATTTTGGACTTGCCAGCTCCCACAATTGCATAAATCAACTTTTTATTTATTTTATGTGTGTTTTTATTAGTTCCAGAGGTAGAATTTAGTGATTCATCAGTTGCATATAACACCCAATGCTCGTTACATAAAGTGCCCTCTTTAATTCACATCACCCAATTATCCCTCCCCTGACCCCCACTACCCCTCCAGCAACCCTCAGTTTGTTTCCTAGAGTTCAGCATCTCTTACGGTTTGATTCCCTCTCAATTTTCATCTTATTTTATTTGTCCTTACCTTCCTCTATGTTCTTCTGTTTTCTTTCTTTCTTTCTTTCTTTTTTTTTTTTTTAGATTTTATTTATTTATTTGACAGAGATCACAAGTAGGCAGAGAGACAGGCAGTGAGAGCGGAAGGGAAGCAGGCTCCCTGCTGAGCAGAGAGCCCGATGCCCGGGACCCTGGGATCATGACCTGAGCCAAAGGCAGAGACTCTAACCCACTGAGCCACCCAGGTGCCCCTGTTTTCTTTTTTTTTGTGTTAAGATTTTATTTATTTATTTGACACAGAGAGAGAGAGAGCATGAGAGAAAGCACAAGCTGGGGGAGTGGCAGCCAGAGGGAGAGAGAAGCAGTCTCCCCACTAGGCAAGGAGCCGGATGAGGGCTTGATCCCAGGACCATCAGATCAGAACTTGAGTTGAAGACAGATGCTTAACCAACTGAGTCACCCAGGTACCCCATCTGTTTTATTTCTTAACTTCCACATGAGTGAAATCATCTGATATTTCTCCTTTTCTGACTGACTTATTTCATTTACCACAATACCCTCTAGTTCAATCCATATCATTGCAAATGGCAATATGTCACACACACACACACACACACACACACACGCTCCTCTTCTTTATCCATTCCTCTGTCAATGGACATCTCAGCTATTTCCACAGTTTGGCTATTGTGGACATTGCTGCTATAAACATTGGGGTGCATGTGCCCTTTCGAATCACTATGTTTGTATCCTTTGGATAAATACCTAGTAGTGCAATTGCGGAGTCACAGGTTAGCTATCTTTTTAACTTTCTGAGGAATGTTCATACCATACTAGAGTGGCTATACCAGCTTGCATTCCCACCAACAGTATACATGGATTCCCCTTTCTCCGCATTTTTGCCAATATCCATTGTTTCCTGACTTGTTAATTTTAGCCACTCTGACTGGCATGAGGTGGTATCTCGTTGTGGTTTTGATGTCAGTGATATTGAGCATTTTTTTTATATGTCTATTGTCCATTTGTGAAATGTCTCTTCATGTCTTCTGCCCATTTCTTAACTGGATTATTTGTTTTTTCGGTATGTAGTTGGATAAGTTCTTTTTTTCAGTTTTTTAAAAAGATTGTATGTATTTATTTGAGAGTGAGTGTGTGAAAGAGAGAGCATGAGCAGGGGGTAGGAGCAGAGGGAGAGGAAGAAGCAGATTCTCCACTGAGCAGGGACCCCCCTGGGGTCATGACCTGAGCCAAAGGAAGATGCAACTGAATGAGCCACCCAAGTTCAAACTTGGTAAGTTCTTTATAGGTTTTGGATACTAACTCTTTATCAGATATGCCATTTGCAAATATCTTCTCCCATTCTGTGGGTTGCCTCTTTGTTTTGTTGACTGTTTCCTTTGCTGTGCAGAAGCTTTTGATCTTGATGAAGTTCCAATAGTTCATTTTTGCTTTTGTTTCTTTTGCCTTTGGAGACATGTCTAGTAAGAAGTTGTGCAGCTGAGATCAAAGAGGCGCTGCCTGTGTTCTCCTCTAGGACTTTTATTCCTGTCTCACATTTAGGACTTTCACTCATTTTGAGTTTATATTTGTGTATGTTGTAAGAGAATGGTCCAGTTTCATTCTTCTACATGTGGCAGTCCAATTCTCCCAACACTTGTTGAAGAGACTGCCTTTTTTCCATTGGATATTCTTTCCTGCTTTGTTGAAGATTAGTTGACCATAGAGTTGAGGGTCCATTTCTGGGTTCTCTATTCTGCTCCATTGATCTATGTGTCTGTTTTTGTGCCAGCACCAAACTATAACACAGTTTGAAGTCTGGAATCGTGATGCCTCCAGGCTTGGTTTTCTTTTTCAACCTTCCCTTGGCTATTTGGGGTCTTTTCTGGTTCCATACATATTGTAGGATTATTTGTTCCAGCTCTGTGAAAAATGTTGATGGCATTTTGATAGGGATTGCATTGAATGTGTAGATTGCTTTGCGTAGCATAGACATCTTAACAATGCTTATTCTCCCAATCCATAAGCATGGAATGGTTTTCCATTTGTGTGTGTGTGTTCTATCATTTTCAGAGTACAGATCCTTTACCTCTTTGGTTAGGCTTATTCCTAGGCATCTTATGGTTTTTGGTGCAATTGTAAATGGGATTGACTCCTTGATTTCTCTTTCTTCTGCCTCGTTGTTAGTGTACAGAAATGCAACTGACTTCTATGCATTGATTTTATATCCTTCCATTTTGCTGAATTCCTGTATCACTTCTAACAATTTTTTGCTGGAGTCTTTTGGGTTTTCTACATAGAGTATCATGTCATCTGTGAAGTGAACAAGTTTGATTTCTTCTTTGCTGATTTAGATGCCTTTTATTTCTTTTTTGTTTTCTGATTGCTGATGCTGGCACTTCTGGTACTATGTTGAACAGCAATGATAGAGTGGACATCTTTGTCATGTTCCTGACCTTAGGGAAAAAGTTCTCAGTTTTCCTCATTGAGAATGATATTCACTGTGGGTTTTTCATATATGGCTTATATGATATTCAGGTATGTTCCTTCTATTCCTACCCTGCAGAGAGTTTTTTTTTTTTTAAGAAGAATGCTGTATTTTTCAAATGCTTTTTTCTGAATACTTTGAAAGGATTATATGGTTCTTGTCTTTTTTGCTGTTGTTGTTAATGCAGTATATCACATTGATTGATTTATGGATGTTGAACCACCCTTGCATCCCAGGAATAAATCTCACTTGGTTGTGGTGAATAATACTTTTGATACAATGTTGGACCCTATTAGCTAGTAACTTGGTGAGAATTTTTGCATCCATGTTCATCAGGGATATTGGTCTGTAATTCTCCTTTTTGACAGAGTCTTTGTCTGGTTTTGGGATCAAGGTAATTCTGGCCTTGTAGAACAAGTTTGAAAGTTTTTCTTTTTTGAAACAGCTTCAGTAGAGTAAGTATTATTTCTCCTTTAATTGTTTAGTAGAATACCCCTGGGAAGCTATCTGGCCCTGGACTCTTGTTTTTTGGGAGGTTTTTGATAACTGCTTCAATTTCCTAGCTGGTTATGGGTCTCTCCAGATTTTCTATTTCTTCCTGGTTCAGTTTTGGTAGTTTATATGTTTCTAGGAATGTATCCATTTCTTCCAGATTGCCTGGTTTGTTACCATATGATTGCTCATAACAGTGTCTTGTAATTGTTTGTATTTCTTTGGTGTTGGTGTGATTTCTCCTCCTTCATTCATGTTTTTATTTATTTTGGTCCTTTCTTTATCTCTCTCTCTCTCTCTCTCTCTTTTGGATAAGTCTGGCTAGGGGTTTATTGATCTTATTAATTCTTTCAAAGAACTAGTGCCTGGTTTTGTTGTTTGGTTCTACTGTGTGTTTGTTTTTTCTGTATCATTGATTTCTACTCTAATCTTTCCTATTTCTCTTATTTTGCTAGATTTAGGCTTTATTTGTTCTTTTTATAGCTCCTTTAGGTGTAAGGTTTGATTGTGTATTTGAGACTTTTCTTGCTTCATGAGAAAGGCCTGTATTGCTCTACTCTTCCCTCTTAGGACCACTTTTGCTGAATCCCAAAGGTTCTGAAATATCGTTTTCATTTTTATTTGTTTCCACATATTTTTTTAAAATATTTTATTTATTTATTTGACAGTGAGAGATCACAAGTAGGCAGAGAGGCTGGCAGTGAGAGAGGAAGGGAAGCAGGCTACCTGCTGAGCAGAAAGCCTGATGTGGGGCTTGATCCCAGGACCCTGAGATCATGACTGAACCGAAGGCAGCGGCTTAACCCACTGAGCCACCCAGGTGCCCCTGTTTCCACATATTTTAAAAGTCTTCTTTAATTTTCTTCTTAGCCCATTTATTCTTTAGTAGGATGCTCCTAATCTCCAGGTATTTGTGTTCCTTCCAGATTTTTTCTTGTTTTCAAGTTCAAATTTTAAATCATTGTGATCTGAAAATACACATGGTATAATCCCTATCTTTTTGTACCATTGAGACCTGATTTGTGACCCATTATGTGATCTATTCTGGAGAATGTTCCTTGCACACTCGAGAAGAATGAGTATTCTGTTGCTTTAGTATGGAATGCTCCTTATACATTTGTGAAGTCCATCTGGTTCAGTGTGTCATTCAAACCTCTTGTTTCCTGTTGATTTTCTGCTTAGAGGATCTGTCCATTGTTTTGAGTGGGGTGATAAAGTCCCCTACTATTATTGTATTATTATCAATCTGTTTCTTTAATTTTATTTTTAGTGGGTTTATATATTTAGCTGCTCCCAAGCAGGAGTATAAATAGTTGCAGTCTGTACATCTTCTTATTGGATAGACCCTTTTATTATGATACAGTGTCCCTCTTCATCTCTTATTACAGTCTGGCTTAAAAGCTAGTTTGTCATTTAAAATAACTATTAAAAAAAAAGCTAGTTTGTCTGATGTATGTAAGAATTGCTATTCTAGGTTTTTTTTGATGTCTATTAGCATTATAAATGGTTCTCCACCTCTTCACTTTCTATCTGGAAGTGTCTTTGAATCTAAACTGAGTCTTGTAAACAACAGATTTATGGGTCTTCTTTTAAAAATCCTATCTGATGCCCTATGTCTTTTGATTGGAGCATTTAGCCCATTTATTTTCAGAGTAATTATTGAAATATATAAATAGTGACATTGTATTACTTGTCAAGTCATTGTCTCTGTAGATTGTCCCTGTTCCTTTCTGATCTTTATTACTTTTGGGCTATCTCTTCACTCAAAGGATCCCCTTTACTATTTCTTATAGGGATGAATTAGTGTTCACAAATTCCTTTAGTTTTTGTTTGTCTTGGAAACTCTTCATTTCTCCTTCATTCTTAATGACAGCTCTGTTGGATAAAGTATTTTCAGTTGCATATTTTTCCCATTTAGCACATTAAATATATCATGCCAGTGCTTTCTGTCCTGGCAGATCTCTGTGGACAGGTATGCTGCCAGCCCTATGTGTCTACCCTTGTAGGTTAAAGATTTCTTGTCCAGAGCTGCTTTCAAGATGATCTCTTTTTCTCTGATATTTGCAAGCTTCACTATTGTATGTTGAGGTGTTGACCTATTTTTATTGATATGGAGGTGTTTCTCTGTGACTTCTGGACTTGAATGCCTATTCCTTCTCCAGATTAGGAAAGTTTTCAGCTATAATTTGTTCAAATAAACCTCCCCCCACCTTCGGGGACCTTATTATCTGGATATTATTTCACTTTATGGAATCACTGGTTTCTCAAAAACTCTCTTCATGATCCAGTACTTGTTTTTTTCTCTCTTCTTTTCAGCTTCTTTATTTTCCAACATTTTGTCTTTTATCCTTGCTGTTAAAGACTACATTTTTGGCTGCATCTCAGTAATAGCATTTTAAGTGTTGGCCTGATCAGATTTTAGTTCTTTTATTTCTATAGTAAGGGGTTCTCTAGTGTTTTCTATGCTTTTTTCAAGCCTACCTAGTATACTTATAATCACTGTTTTAAATTTCTAGTGAGTGACATAAGTCAAATAGAGAACGTCCATTATCATATGGTATCACTTACTTGTGGAACATGAAGAATAATATGGAGGACATTAGGAGAAGGAAAGGAAAAGTGAATTGGGGAAAATCAGAAAGGGAGATGAACCATGAGAGATGGTGGACTCCAAGAAACAAATGAGGGTTTTAGAAGAGAGGGGGTGGGGGGATAGGTGAGCCTGGTGGTGGGTATTAAAGAAGGCATGTATTGCATGGAACACTGGGTGTTGTACATAAACAATAAATCTTAGAACATTGCATCAAAAACTAATGATGTATTTTATGGTGGCTAACATAACACAATAAAAAAAATAAATTCTAGTTCAAAAATCTTATTTATATATGTGTTATTGAATCCCTGGAAGTGAGTACTACCTCCTGTTCTTTCTTTTTGGGTGAATTTCTCCAACTTGAGGATTATGTCCAGAGAAGAGTAGAAGAGAGAGGAAAAAAACAATAACAATGGCAACAGAGGAAAAAAAAATAGAAGAAAGCAAAACCAAGACAAAATAGGAAAAAAAATCAAAGAAACAAAACAGAAAACTAGATTCTGGGTATATTTTGATATGCTTATTAAAAGAAACTGGATCCCAAAATAGGAAAAAAGGAAAGAAAGAAAGAAATATATGTGTGTATGTGTGTGTACACAAATATATATACACACATACATATATATAATAAAATACAAAGAATGGAAACCAAAAATAAAAAATATATATTAATGTATATATAAAAATAAAAATTAAAAAAAACAGAAAAGAACTGAAAAAATAAAATAACTGAAAATAATAAAACTGAAAGACTAAAGAAAATTTTAAAACCCTCTATACTGTTTTCCCTAAGAGCTGAAGTTTTGCAGTTCTCTGTGATTGGTAAACTCGGTGCTAGCCAGGTATTCCTGCTGGTTATCTGGGGGAAGGACCTGTTGCCTTGATTCTTAGGTGCCCTTGCACTTGTGGAAATGCTCCTCCTCTGCCAGGGGGCTGTTCTCAATGCAAGCAGTTCCAGATTTCACTATGTGGTGCTGTTTTGCTCCCTGAAGGCTTTCAGCACCAATGGTGGGGGGATGGAAATGGCGACTCCCCAATCTCTAGCCCCAGATCTGAAAATTTGCATGCCCCCACTCGTCAGTGAGCCTTAACAAAAAAGCAGTTAATCACTCTGTCTCCCTGTTTTCCATCAGAACTCTGTGTTCACCCAGCCTGTAACTGAGCATTTTTATCTCAGGCATACAACTGGGCTTCAGGTTGCCAAATTTTATAGACTCCAGTAGTGTGGACTCCAGCTGTTCCTCCTGGGGGAGGAAGAGGAGGTCTCACCCCCACACTATGCCTCTTGCTGGACATGGAGAGCAATTGTGTTACCGTGTAGCAGTTCACAGTTTATAGCAATACCAAGCAGAAATCTGGTGCCTAGACTCAGCCAGCTTCCCCACTGTGATGCCTGGGAACTCTGCCATGCTCAGGCACTCCTATTCTTGTGACACTGGGGGTCCTGAGAGCATGCTGTTCGACCTGGGATTCTGACCTTCTTTGCCACCTGAGCACCTTTAAGTTAGGGACATCTTCCACTGTAGTGGACTTCTAAAAGCTCCAATTTTGCACTTTGCTGCTTATAACACTTTATGGTAGCCTTCTTCAGCAACCTTTTTCCCACTGCCCTATCCTCTGATAGATCACTCCAGATTCAAGTCTCCATAGCCTTCCAAAATGTAGTCACTTTTTTATTTATAGAATTGCAGCATTTATTTTCTCAGATCTCTGATTGATTTTGCAGGTGTTCAGAATGATCTGATAACTATCTAGCTGAATTCCAGAGACCGGATGAACTTAGGAGCTCTTACTCCTCCACCATCTTAACCCTTCCCCTTGCATAAGCCAATTCTTAAAATCTCTCTTTCTCTCTCTGTCATATATATATATGAACAGAAAGTAAAGGCTCAGGAAACACCCTTGACCAGAGGTGTCTGAGCTCACCAAGGAGCGACTCAGGTCAGAGGAAGATCTAGAATCACCACCTGGCACTGGACATGTATGTTTATGCAAGAATGTGTATGCATGTGTGGTTTTTGTGTTGTTTGTATAACCCAGTGTACTTGGTGGTTAACTGACTCACATACCAACTCTGCTCCTGTAGGAAGGGGTTCAATAGATTATGGAAGGAAAGCTCTTTTTGTTAGTGTATGTGTGCACTTGTGTGTATGCACATGCTGTTTAGATTTAAGTTTGTCTATGGTATGTTCATGTGTCTGGATGTGTACCTGTGTATTTTACGGTATGTGGTTTTTGGGTAGGTTGTGCTTTGTCCAGATGACAGTGATGTTTATGTATTCTATTGTGTGTGTGACAGTGTTCCATTTATCAGTTGTGTGCAAATTCATGTAAAAGTAACACAAGCTCTGGTTTTGTTTTTTTTTTTTTTTTTTTTTTTTTTTACCTAGAATGAGTATAGGTCATGAAGAGGATGAGTATAGATCTGAGGTCTATGTTGGTGTGTATGTGTGTGTGGCCACATATGTATTTTTATGTATAAAACAATCACACTTTGACTATTTTTAACTTCAAATGGGTGTATAAGGAAGAGAACTAAAACCATGATAAGACAATGTGTGTGTGTGTGTGTGTGTGTGTGTGTGTGTTGGATAAACAGACTTATAGCTACATTCTCCTCTTATGTCTTATCTCCTCCTATTTCAGAGACAGGCAACTCCAAGCAGAATCATCCCCAAGCCAGGCTGTAAGCCATTTATCCATGGGATTTGAAGACCCTACAGTGCTCCAAGTGTACGTTTCTTCATTGGCCTTGCATAGCGTTGTATTTCTACTCTTGAGAACATGGTAGTGGTTAAGTGTTTGGGATCTGGTGTCACACACATTTTGATTCAAATATCCTATTTTCAAAACTTCTTTTTGGACCTTGGGCTCAATCTCTGTGAGGCTAAGATGTCTGAACTGTAGAATGTGATGGGAGTATTCTATAAGCATGCACTAAGTGGGTGCTAGCATCATGATTATTTCCTAAATGCATGAGATTTTAAACTCACTAGTCATCTTGACTGTTTAGAGTATTTTGTGCAAAGCAGAGGGAACATCCAAAGAGCCAGCTGACAGCTTCCTTCCCTCCTTCCTGAGCATGTAGCCAGCTGTTTCTTTCATGTGGGGGTGGCTTTCGTCAGAGTTCTATTCTTCCTCATCCAGTCACTGAATATGAAGATCCTACTTGACACAAAACTTTTGGATATCACCCCCAAATTCTTGAGTTCCAAAGAGAAGTCTTACCCAATCAATGTCACTGAGCAGCCACATATTAGGAAAAGGTTTAAGTATCTGCCCTCCTTCTTGTCCCATTGACTGAAATGAGCTTAAAGTTCATCTGAGTTCATCTCTGTTCTTTGAAAAGGCTCTTCTATCAGATCCCTGTGACTTAGAAGGATGCTGTCTCACTGGGCTCCATTCTAGGGGTCTAACTCTGATTTATCTTCCAGTGAAGGGGTTGCCTGGCCTCCTCTAGTGTAAAGTCTATCAGAAGTCCTATGCTTAAGATCAGGGTCCATCAACTTGCATACACTCTGGAGTATATGACTTCACACCTGTTTCCACTATAGTAACATGAAAGAATTAACAGTTGGAATGCCTGCTTTACAGGCATTCAATAAATGTTTACTAATTAATGTAAGTAAGTGCGTGTGGAAGTCTTTTGCAAATTGGAAAGTGTGGTATAAGTAGGTACTGCACATTCTGGCTTTCCCAGGAACATCTTGATGTAGACCTGTTGTTCTAGTATAGTTATTATGTCACTTCTCTTCTCAGTCTTCAAGTGTCCTGGCTTGGATAATAAAATATAGGGTCATCATATGTATGGGTATATGTAGATAATCAAGCAGGTACTGGGGTAATTTAGAAGCCCTGAAGCAATTCCAAACATGGCCCAGGATTTTCTGCCAAATGAATGAAGGGCAGGAAGAGCAGAATGGTGTGGTGAAGAGTGGGATCTCTGCAGTGACATAGAGAAAGTGGCCAAGGTCACTAAGGTAGTAAATTGTTGAGGTTGGAATCCAATTCAAGATTTCTGGCTACAAAGCTTGATCAGTACTCTAAAATGTGCTCAATAATTGTGAGCTCCAAGAAGGAAGAGGATTGAGTGTTTTATTTTCTTTTCTATTCCCAGTGCCAAGAAAGCATCTGGAACATGGCTCAATAAGTGAAGAAATTTATTCTGGTCTCCTTTGAAGGAATTCTTGTGTGCTGTTGAAAGTCTGATGCATTCTGTGACCAGAAGGGGGCAGACAGAAGATTCAGACAGCAAAATTTGTGATTTGTCTCAATTTTCACAGTCTCTGGGGGGAAAAAAAACAAGCATGTGGCTGTAATGTGCACACAGTAATGACAACCACCATATCTCAGTCCCTGATATTTCCTACTCTTTTAATCCAGAGATTAAGGAGACAATGAAGAGGGAGAACACGAGCAATGTGTCCGAGTCACTCCTGGGGCTCCCCATCTGGCCAGAACAGCAATGCCTGTTCTTTGCCCTGTTCTTGGGCATGTACCTGACCATGGTGCTGGGGAATCTGCTCATCATCCTGCTCATCAGGCTGGACTCTCGCCTCCACACCCCCATGTATTTCTTCCTCAGCCAGTTGGCCTTCACTGATGTTTCCTTTTCATCTCTCTCCATCCCTAAGATGCTGATAAACATGCATGCTCAGGATCAATCCATCCCCTATGCAGGGTGTGTAACGCAGATATATTTTTTCATAATTTTTGCTTGTCTTGACAATTTCCTTCTTGCTGTGATGGCATATGACAGGTATGTGGCCACTTGTCAGCCACTCCACTACACTTCTGTTGTGAGGGAGGAGATGTGTGTCTTACTTTGTCCTGCACAATATTGAGTTGTTTACTCACTTCTCATTATTTAATTCTTTTTTCTTTTGCTATTTTAATTTTCAAGCTTTATTTTTTTAAAGTTTTATTTTAAAAGTTGTTTTATTATTATTATAGTGTTGAATAATTCATTATTTGCATAAAACACCCAGTGCTCATCACATGTACACATGTACACAACATGTACTCTCCTTAATTCCATGTTCTTAATTTTCCTAGTGATATTTCCAGGGACATGTCCTTGAAAAATTGTGGAGGTGACAGTGGTAAATTGTGAAAATGGCCAAGTCACTTTGCAATACCTCCTTGCAAGTCGGGTTTTTTCCCCTACCCACTGAATCTGGGTGGGACTTTTTGATTTAGACTGACAGAGTCAGTGAAAGTGGTGTGAGATTTCCAAGCCTAGGCAGACTCTGTTGATGCTGCTCTTGGAACCTTGAGACCAGCATGTGTACTAGTCCAACCTAGTCTGTGTGAAGATGGGAGCCACATGGAGGAGAACCAAGATCCTCCAGCTAACAATCAACCAGCTCCCAGGTGACCTGGCAGGTAATAGAAGAGGCATGAGTGAGCCCTAGTTAAGATCAACTGAACCAAACCCAGACAAGAAGCCCCATATAGCTGAACATATTCCCAGCCCAAATTGTCAGCCAATGAAATTGTCATATAAACAAAGTTTGTTGTGTAAACCACTAAGTTTTAGGATGATTTGTTATGCACCAAAAGCTAACTGATACACTGGTGTCCTCCAAATTTTCCTTGATTTCAATGGTCTCTCCCCGTTTTTGGACCCCTGCCTGGATTGTATTCCCTGCCTATTTTTCTAGAACCTATTGAAATAAAAATATTCAGGTTATGATCTCCATAATCTATTGCCTTGGTTCAGGTATATCTCTTCTTGTCCTCATTATTTTCACATAACCCTTGGTATGTGGCACTATCAGCAGCTCTCATTTTTGCAAAGTCAACATCTTAAGACACTTCCTTATCCATCTGAGGGGGTAAGAATAACTTGTCATGATATCAAAATACATGAACTTTTTTTTCTGAAGGAAGATTATATGTTTTCTCTTGAAAAGAGGAACAATCTTAAACTAAGATTAGAGGTCTGAATAACGTTGCATTTTGTATAAGTTATATCTTCTTACCTCTTAGTGATATCAATTTGAAAATATAAGAATTCTCAAATGTGATTTGATACTTGTTTTTAGAACAAAATTAACACCTGGACCATTACAGTTGAATTAGTATGAAGTTTTGTGAAACATGGTTTTAGATAAACAAGAAGTCATCAAAATGGCTAATATATATATTAGCCATTGAGTAATATATATAATTGTTGAAACATTATATATTGTACACCTGAAACTAACATAAAACTATGTTAACTATACTGGAATTAAAATAAAAAGTGGCAAATAAATGTTATTTTTTGTATAAAAATGGCTAATATAATATTTAATGAAGATTCATAGTGTGCATCAATTTTTGTAAATGAGATAATAAACATTTTGGTTTCTTTGTCCTTTTGTCTATCATGTCCTGTAGTTATACAGAGTATGTGTTGCTGCAAGTGCTTAGAGTAATAAAGTTGAGAATGTTTGCATTTGTAATGTAGTTGCTAGTTACATATTGTGTCTGATTGTTTCCCCAAATCTAAACATATTGCAAAGATTTTGGCTTTATTATCCTTAAATAAGTTTTTGCCTGTGACAAAAATCCAACAGAGGAGTGCAGTGCATTAAATCTCATTTCCAAATTCCCTAAACCAATTTAGACTGTATATATATATATATATATATATATATATATATATTTTTTTTTTTTTTAAACTAGAACTTTCTTTGTGGGGACAGTTTACTTAGGCCCTCTTAATTCTAGGTTATGACAATGAGTTATATTTTGCTTCAAAAACAGCATGACCTGATTTGTAGAAAAGAAAAAGATAAATATATATTAAAGTAATTGATTTTTTGACAGATGTTTATTATGAATCTACTGTGTTTATGGAAATTTCTAGAAGTGAACCAAACAGACAAAAATATTTTCCTTTGTGGAACTTATATTAGTGGGAAGACAGTGAAAATAGACTTAATATGCAAGTTTCATGGTTTTTAAGTGCTATAAAATGTAGTGTAGTGGAGAAATGAGGAATACAGGGGACAGGCTGCAATTTAAAGGAGTGCGATGAGGATTGGTTTCACCAAGAGTGTGAAAGTATTGAAGGCAGCAGGGAACAGAGCCACTGGGATATTTGCAGGAAAAATATTTCAAGGAGTAGGTATAGCAACTGCAACATATATGAGATGTGATGATTAGGATCCTATGTTCAGGAAAAAAAATGAGATTCATCCCTAAAGCACAATGAGCATGTGTGTGTGTGTGTGGGGGGGGGTTGGTTGTTGTTGCTCTTTTGTTTTATTTTTGAGGTGATAATTTTAAAGCCAACAGGGTGTCTTTTAGACTTTGCGATTTGATTTTTGCTGTGAATTATTTGTGTAGCCCTTGGAAGTTTTTTTTTTTTTTTAAGATTTTATTTTATTTATTTGAGAGACAGAGATCACAAGTAGACAAAGAGGCAGGCAGAGAGAGAGGGGTAAGCAGGCTCCCTGCTGAGCAGAGAGCCCGATGCAGGGCTCGATCCCAGGACTCTGGGATCATGACCTGAGCCGAAGGCAGAGGCTTTAACCCACTGACCCACCCAGGTGCCCCGCTCTTCGAAGTTTTTCACCAGAAGAGTAACATGATTCAGCTTTAAAAAGGATCACTCTGGCTGGAGAAGGGGGCTGTGTGGAAGCAGGGGGACCATGTAGGAGTTACTGCAACAGTGCAGTTAAGAAGTAATAAGATAGGATGGTAGCAGAGGAAGTAGTAAAAATTTGGTGAATACTCTCTTTGGTTTTAAATTGAAATCAACAAGAGATGCTGATGAATTGAGAGTGTGAGAGAAAGGGAGTCAAGGATTCCTACATTAAGAAAAAGTTTTAATTTAAATTATTAACAAATAGTGTAACATATTGTATAATATTAGTTAACATATAATGTAATATTAGTTTCAGGAGCAGAATTTAGTGATTGATCACTTACATACAACACCCAGTACTCATCACAAGTGCACTCATTAATAACCATCACCCACTTAACCCATCCTCCTGCCCACCTCCTTTCTGGCAAACCTCATTTGTTCTCTATAGTTTAGAGTCTGTTTTTTGTTTGCCTCTCTTTTCTTTTTCCCCTATGTTCAACTGTTCTATTTATGTATTTGGATATAATACTAAACTAAATTAATTATGTTAACTTTGTAGAAGTCTTGAAACTTGGTAATATGTTTCCTCCAACTTTGTGATTTTTTTCTTCAAGAGTGTCTTGGCTGTTCAAGGTTATTTTTCATTTCCATTTAAATTTTATAATGAATCATGGAATACTACATCAAAAACTAATGATGTACTGTATGTTGGCTAACTGAACATTATAAAAAAATTAAAAAATTATAATGGGTTTGTCAATGTCCAAGTCAGTCTCCTGTGCTCAGGCTTGGAGTAAACTGGGTAGAATCAGGGTTGACTTTCCCCACAGCCTACTCAGTGGCAGGGGGCCATATTTGTTGTTGGGGTCTATAGACTGTGGTTAGGGAAGAAAGTCACAGAGGAATACAAATTACAATGACCTCTCGTTTATAACCAAAAACACTTGATGTACTAGGACAAGGCAGATATATTTCTAAACATTCAAAAGTGTTGCTACTTTGAATGCTATACACTATTAAAGTATCACTGAAGTGAAAAGGTTAAATAATAATCCATACACCTAGAAAGTTTCTCTTCTTTGGTATCTTACAAAGAAATTCTTTCACTATTGCTTTGGTCATCTGATATATTAATAAGTTCATATTACATGAGCTATATACATATTAATTTAAACAAGTTCAGACGTTACTAACGTGTATGAGTTGGGAATTGTCTCCCTCTTGTGTCCCCCACTGCACTTCCATTCTTACTCTAGTGACTACACACACACACACACACACACTGATTCATATAGTTTTTAAAAACATAGTAAATTCACACTTTTATACTTGTGTTCCATATCTTGATTTTTCTACCTAGTGGCTTTTCAAGGAAGACATAGACATCCATTTGATTCTTTCAACCTTCTGCATGTTCTTACATTCTATGTGATTAATCATTATTTTCCCATTCCTTACTTTTTAAAAATTTTTTCAATTTATTTATTTTCAGGAAAACAGTATTCATTATTTTTTCACCACAGCCAGTGCTCCATGCAATCCCTGCCCTCTATAATACCCACCACCTGGTACCCCAATCTCCCACTCCCCCACCACTTCAAACCCCTCAGATTGTTTTTCAGAGTCCATAGTCTCTCGTGATTCACCTCCCCTTCCAATTTACCCCAACTCCCTTCTCCTCTATAACACCCCTTGTCCTCCATGATATTTGTTATGCTCCAAAAATAAGTGAAACCATATGATAATTGACTCTCTCTGCTTGACTGATTTCACTCAGCATAATCTCTTCCAGTCCCGTCCATGTTGCTACAAAAGTTGGGTATTCATCCTTTCTGATGGAGGCACAATACTCCATAGTGTATATGGACCACATCTTCCTTATCCATTCATCCGTTGAAGGGCATCTTGGTTCTTTCCATAGCTTGGCGACCATGGCCATTGCTGCTATAAACACTGGGCTACAGATGGCCCTTCTTTTCACGACATCTGTATCCTTGGGGTAAATACCCAGGAGTGCAATGTCAGGGTCATAGGGAAGCTCTATTTTTAATTTCTTGAGGAATCTCCACACTGTTCTCCAAAGTGGCTGCACCAACTTGCATTCCCACCAACAGTGTAAGAGGGTTCCCCTTTCTCCACATCCCCTCCAACACATGTTGTTTCCTGTTTTGTTAATTTTGGCCATTCTAACTGGTGTAAGGTGATATCTCAATGTGGTTTTAATTTGAATATCCCTGATGGCTAATGATGATGAACATTTTTTTCATGTGTCTGATAGCCATTTGTATGTCTTGATTGGAGAAGTGTCTCTTCATATCCTCTGCCCATTTTTTGATATGTTTGCCTGTTTCGTGTGGGTTGAGTTTGAAGAGTTCGTTATAGATCTCATTCCTTATTGATGGGATCTTAGGTTGTTTTTTATCTGTTATAATCTGAAAATGACTGAAAAAAATCTCAATATCAACATACATTTAGGAAGAAAAGTTTTTTGAAAGAAAAAATAAGGAATTATAAAAATCCTCATGAGAAAAGTAACTAGAATGTAATTCTCCATCCCTTTGTTCTCTCCCTCAATCCTTTCCCCTTGAAATGTTTGCAAAGACTCAAAAGCTGTAAGTTTAGTGATCATTTTCAGCAATATACTGTATTGTGAAGGGTTTTGGAGAAGAGGTCTTAATAAAAAGACAACAATTTGTTCAGGAAATACTTGTGACAAGAGAATTAGTTAAAAGCAATATTTGGAGGATAATAACATAATGAATCTTAATGGGAAATGGAAGAATAGTGAGGAAAGTATGATTTCAGCAGAGGCAGGGACAATTGGTCACTGTCATTAATGGATGTGAGCTTTATCTCACATGTGTTGAAAAAGCTAACTTGCAATAATTCAGTTTTCACAAATATCTAGTAGAGACCTGATTTAAGTGGAGCAGATTACATGTGTGGGTTTGTCAAGAGGGTGCTGCCTGGGACTTCCTCCTGCCCATCAGCTTCTTCAGGCCCTGCTTCAGGTCTCTGTTTCTCAGACTGTAGATAAAAGGGTTTAGCATGGAGGACAGAACTGTGTAGACAAGTGTTGCTATGTGGTCCCTGGCAGTGTAGGTGGACAGGGGCTGTAAATAGACATAGAAGATGCTTCCATAAAAGAGAGCTACCACAGTGAGGTGAGAGCCACAGGTGGGGAAGGCTTTGCGTTTCCCAATGGCTGAGGGGATCTTGAGAACTGCAATGAGGATTTGTAGATAAGAGAAAATAATGCACAGAAAGGGGGTCACCAAAACAATAGAACCTTCTGACAGTATCACAATTTCATCGGCAAAGGTGGGGGAGCATGACAACTTCATCAGGGGACTGAGGTCACAGAGGAAGTGATGGATGACATTGGAGTCACAGAAGACGAGGCAATTCAGTAGCAGTGTGTGTAGGAGTGAGTGGAGGTGAGGAAGTGAGAAGGAAAAGGCCACCAGTGGTGGTTCATGGTGGTGACATAGTTGAAGGGGTTACAGATGGCCACATAGCGATCAAAGGCCATGACCACCAGTAGGCAGCTGTCAGTGTTGCCCAAAGCATAAATGAAATACATCTGTGTCAGACACCCAGCATAGGAGATGGTCTTCTCTGACAGGAAGTTCACTAGCATCCTGGGGACAATGGTTGTAAAGCAAATGTCAGTGAAGGACAGGAAACTCAAGAAGAAATACATGGGGGCCTGGAGCTGGGGGTCAGAGTGGATGGCCAGGATGATGAGTAGGTTCCTGATTACGGTGACCAGGTACATGGTGAGGAAGAGGATAAAGAGAGATGTCTGGTCTTCAGGCCGGGAGGAGAGTCCCAGGAGAATGAACTCAGAGACAATGCTCGTTTGGCTGACTCTTGCCATTGGCTTGGGTCTAGTTCTATACATGATGTTTTGTTATTTACCTTACTCCAAGTGCACAACCCAGCAAGTCTTTTTTTTCTCTGGTCACAATTAGCTGTTATGCAGGGGCCCTTGTCAATCTCCCTTGATATAGCCCTACCTTCTCAAATCCATGGCATCACAAGGCCTTATCGTGAACGCTGGAAGGACAGAGAAAATTTTTCCTTTAGAAACCATGAGAGTTGCACTGGATGTTATACACAACGAATGAATCATTGAACACTATGTTAAAAACCAATGATGTATTATATATGTTGGCTTATTGAACTTAATTAAAAAAAAAAAAAGAAAGAAAGAAACCATCAGAGATGGACCTCACTGATTCCAGTTCATCAGTTCCTATTCTGTGAAAATACTGTTCCCTTGCTGGAGATTTAGCAATAAAAGCAGAAAATCAATGTATTAAGTAGCTCATGTTCTAGGTGGGGGGGGAGACTGATCAACAACAAACAACATCAAGCAGTGTATAAGGAATGGAGATGGATGGGGGGGATGATTTTTACCAAAATAACCAACAGGAAAAATCCAAGATGAATGTTTAAAACAACCCAAACAAAATGGGCTTTTTCTCCTCTGGGCACAGGGTGAGGGGGGTCATCCTCCTTAGCTCATGCCATGCTATCATCACCAGTCAGTGCACGTTTCCCCTTACTGTAAAAATTTTTTTTCATTTCTCTGATATTTTGTCCTAAATCACATTTGTACAGCAATGGGCATTCCTTGTTAAGTATTCAGTTCATGTTTTATAATTTACCAGTCGTATGTGTAGGCAAAAATACTTAAGAGAACATAGTAATTTTTTATATATTAAGTGTTGAAATAGGTGCTTTTTTCAGCCTTATCCAGCTACTTGGGTGGTTGACATCAACGTGGCCTCCATTTTCCTGCTACAACAACAAGCAAGCTGTGTAATGAGAAAATCTCTTATATAAGCAAAGTGTTTTTAAATCAACTTAAAAAAAAGATTTTATTTATTTATTTTACAGATACTGTGAGAGAGAGGAGTAAGAGAAAACACAAGCAAGGGGAGTAGCAGAGGGAGAGGGAGAAGCAGCAGACTCCTCTTTGAGTAGGGAGCCCAATGCATGGCTCTATCTCAGGACCCCGGGATCATGACCTGAGCCAAAAGCAGATGCTCAACTGACTGAGCCACCCAGGCACCCCTTAAATCAACTTTTTAGAGTCAGCATATCCATCTATACCTCATTAGTGGACATATTACATAGAGATCTTCAAATAGTTTGAGATATTGTTATTTATATATTCCTACTTACCATAAAAATCTCTATAGTGAACATACTTAAATCACCAATGTCTTTGAAATAATTTTAGAAGCACCATATTCTTCCACACCTTTTTTCATGATCCTTTTTACATTGAACTTTTCATAGATTAAGTATTTGTTATTCTAATTAATATATTAATTTATTTAACATTGAAATATTAATGTATTAATTAAATAATTAAAAAAATGCAGGGGCACACTGGGTGGCTCAGTGTGTTAAAGTCTCTGCCTTCAGCTCAGGTCATGATCCCAGTGTCCTGGGATCGAGCCCCGCATCGGGCTTTCTGCTCAGCAGGGAGTCTGCTTCCTCCTCTCTCTCTGCCTGCCTCTCTGCCTACTTGTGATCTTTGTCTCTCAAAAAAATAAATAAAATCTTAAAAAAAAAACAAGGAGAAGGGAGTTGGGGGAAATTGGAAGGGGAGGTGAACCATGAGAGACTATGGACTCTGAAAAACAATCTAAAGGTTTTGAAGGGGCAGGGTGTGGGAGGTCGGCGTATCAGATGGTGGGTATTAGAGAAGGCACGGATTGCATGGAGCACTGGGTGTGGTGCAAAAATAATAAATACTGTTATGCTGAAAGTAAAAAATAAATTTTAAAAAAAGTAGAAAAAAACAATTAAAATGCAGCAATTATATTACAATTAAATGATGTTATGTGTGTAACGGATCATTTATTGCATACGTGGAGGTTGCTAAGAAAGCAAATTGCAAAAGAATGCTTATGTTTTCTTTTTCTTTTGAGAGAAAGTGTTCAAAAGTGAGAAGGCATGCAGGGGAGGGGCAGAGGCAAAGGGAGAGAGAGGATCTTAAGCAAGCTCTCTGCCCAGTGTGGAGCCTGAAGCGGGCTCAATCCCATGACCCTGAGATTATGACCAGAGATCAAGAGTCAGATGCTTAACCATCTGAGCCACCCAGGTGCCCTGACTCAAGAGAAACTTTTTTTTTTTTTAAGATTTTATTTGTTTTGACAGACAAAGATCACAAGCAGGCAGAGCAGCAGGCAGAGAGAAGAGGAAGCAGACTCCCTGCTGAGCAGAAGAGCCTGATGTGGGGCTCCATCCCAGGACTCTGAGATCATGACCTGAGCCTGAGCCGTAAGGCAAGAGACTTAACCCACTGAGCCACCCAGGTGTCCCCTCAAGAGAAACTCTTGATCATCATAAGTCTCAGTGTCACCTTCTCTTATCTGCTATGCTGTTTGTCCTCAAAATCAGTTAAACACACATGCTTAAAATATCCTTCTCACTGCCAAGTTGTGTCAGACTAATCTCATGGTTTTTTTGCAAGAGCTTACAGAAGAAATGTTAGTTTCATGCACTGCATGATTTGAGTGAACCAGTACTTAAAGTTAATAACAATAACCAGTATCATTGAAAAAAATTTTTCTACATGTCAAGCTTGTGTTAAGGACCTCACAGATGCCACAAATGATGATGGGGACCATGAGGCATGAGTTCAGGTGTTTTTTTTTTTTTTTTAAAGATTTTATTATTTATTTTGACAGAGAAATTACAAGTACACCTGAGAGGCATTGCAGAGAGAGATGAGAGAGAAGGAAGCAGGCTCCCTGCTGAGCAGAGATGAGCCCGATGCAGGACTGGATCCCAGGACCCTGAGATCATGACCTGAGCCGAAGGCAGCGGCTTAACCCACTGAGCCACCCAGGCGCCCCGAGGCATGTGTTCTTAACAGGAGCCTGAGGCTTAGCAGTGCAGGTGTGTTTGTTTTTTCTTTGTGCTTTCTCAAGGGTCACCAAAGAAGTGAGTAGCAATCAGGATTTGAACCCCATGCTGAATCACTCTGAGTGCACATGCTCTTAACCTTAGGCTACACATGCTGCTCATGTCTGTGTGTTCTACATTTTTGGGTCACAATCATACACAGACACGTTGTTTGCCTCATGGTGGTCATTTCCCACGTGACTGTACCTTCTATCCCCCTTAAACTGACAAGTTTTTCCTTCTTCCATATTCAGAATCTCTCCTTGCAGTGGCTAGGGAGGTGCCCATCTTTTGTGTTATGCAGCTGGAGGATTTGAAGTTTTGAACATCATGATTATCTGGCCTAAAACCAGCTGGAAAAAAAATTGGCCATGCATGGCTGGGCTGGGGTATGTCTGTCCTGTGGAATTGTGGTCAGTTAGGGCTGCAGTGTTCTGGATGGGGTTTGATTGTGCCCTCTGTCACTTTTTTCTTAAGCTGATTTCTGATGTTTTATGAATAGCGTGTGAGATACCATGTCTGCAAAAACAATTGTCAAACACAGATCAATATTACACAAGGAGCCATTTTGAAAGAAGGGCTGCTGCTGTGGAAATCAGAAATTAGTGGAAATTTGGGTTAATTAATGAGGTTGGGTAATCCAGGTCATAGATTTTTGGTGAGGATCACCTATTCTCTGATTGACTAGGAAAAAGGAAGGTTTTTCCAATCTGAGAATCAGGAAGAAGATTTCAGGAAGAATCAAAGCACAAGGTGAGTGGGTGAGGCTGGAAATACACAGCTTTTTTTTCTTTCCCTTTCCTATTTTCTTTCTTTCCTTTCCATCCTTCTTCCTTTCTTCCCTTCTTTCTTGTTTTTCTTTCTTCTGGCTTTCTTCTTTCTCTCTTTCCATTCCTTTCTTTCTTTTTCTTTCTTTCTCTCCCTCCTTCTTCTTTTCTTTCTTGCTTCTCTCTTTCTTTCTTCCCGCTTCTCTCTTTTCTCTCTCTCTTTCTCTGGTCTCTTCTCTCGTTTCTCTTTCCTTTCCATTTCGCTGATGGTGTTGTTTCCTTCCACATTATTTAAGCCCACATTGTAAACTGCTCAAGAGGTCAAAAATGGATGGACTGTAAAACTAAAAGGCCAGATGGAGGGTTTCAGTTGGACCCCATGGACTGCTTCACCCATTGAAATATTTGTAAGCTATTCAGGAAGGATAAGTCTAGGTGCCAAGAGGCTGGGGTAGGGGTAAGCCACGCAGGTGGTTAGGTTATTCCTGAAGCTCACCTTCCACATCCAGATGCTGTTCTTTCCCTCCCAGTGTTTCCAGAAGCTGGTCTTGCACCACACCTGCTAGTCAGCTTCCAGTCTGCCTTCTCAGCCCAAGCACAGCCACCTCATGTGTCTCCCATTTTGACATTTCTGAGTTCTGTTTTGAACAAGGAGACGAATAGGAAAGGCAGGCAAATGGATATGTTACTTGGGGAAGGATAACATGTTTCCCTTCACTGGGCCTCCAACACGTCATGTCTGGTCTCCCAGCATGCTGCTGCTTTCCATGCTCCCCATCTCAGAGAAAGCAGAGAAAGTCCTGACTCAAGGGACAAGGACTCTCTTGATTTGTGATAAGCCCAGGCAGCATCTCCTGAGTCCGAGCTCTGCCTTCCTGCTGGCCTCCAGAGTCCTTGTTAGGTGAAGAGTTGTGGTGTGATAGATCTTCTCATTTTAGGAGCTTGCTCCTGTGATTGTTCAAAGCAGAGTAAGCATGACTTATTGGGAATCACCCTAGCAGGGCTGTGACTCAGGGGGAAAAGAGGAACCCTGAGGCTTCATGTCTCTGTGTGGGAACTCATCCCAGAGTTCTTAACCTCGTGCAACATCTCAAGTGGGTGTGTTTCATTCCCCGACTCTTGATGTTATCAGATTTTTTTTGTGAACAAGTATTTATGTTGGGGTGCTATTATTATGTTTATGGAGTCAGGTATGGACGTGGTCTATTCTAGACTGTTTGGGGATTTTTTTTTGTGTTGCAGTATTTCAGGGGATACAGGAGGGCAGATCATGTGGTGTTTGGTGTGTTCCAGTATGTTTGGCATGCATGTGGATTCAAAACTTTTTCTATGGGGATTTCTATAATAAACTAGTGTCAGTTTATATATGTTTAAAGTACAGGATAGAGCAACAGTTATTGTCATATTTAGCAAAAAGACTGGTTTGGAAAAAAATATTTACTGTGTGTTTTCAGAGTTTAGGCTCAGTGTGGTCTTTTTAAGGTTATGGTGGAAGAAAGAAAGAGATATTCAATAGAATTCCTATCTTACCAGTAAGTTCGTTTGTTTTTAGCATGTTACTTATTGTCTGTTAGTCTGAATTTCTTCATCTGAAAAATGAGGATAGCAACTACTGTTTGGCAATGATATCATTAAGAAACATTTCCTTTTAGGTTTTATGTGAGTAGAGAATATTGTGTATCATGAAAAGAGCCATTTCATCTATAACAATGTATAGGAAATAAAACATATTCTATTATTGCCCTCAGTAAATCACTGTCTCACATAATATATTAGTCTCTTTTCCTGAGCTTTTAGATGAATATGTTATATTTTTAAATCTATATTTTAAGAGCAAGCCGACAACATATAAAAAGTCACCACACACACAAAAAATACCAGTGTCACCTGGGAGGACAAAATATAGATTAGGTTTACCCTTAAACAAGCAAAAAACAAAAAAAGAGTAAATAATACAGAGACAGAAAGTTTGTATTAGAGTTCTGCCTATTCATGTGACTAGCTTCTTAAAAAAAATTTATTTTTATTATGTTATGATAGACACCATACAGTAACATCATTAGTTTTGATTTGTGTAAGTGTCCCATGATTCATAGTTTGAGGATAAAATCAGTGCTCCATGCAATAATGCCCTCCTTTAATAAACCACTTTTACTTAGTTAATACATCCCTTCACTATCCTCCCCCCTCTGAAATTTCCACCCTCTGTTTACCCGGAGTCCATAGTTCTGCTTATATGGTTCATCTGATCCCCTCCTCATTTCCCCGATTCTCATCCCCCTTCTTTTCTTATTTCCCCTTGAAACCTTCCATTTTGTGTCCTCTGTTGACTATGGCTAGTCATTCTTATGTTATCAACAAATAATGGAAAACCATATAATAATCTTGTTTTGGCTTCGGCGTGATCTTATTTATTCTGAATCTTAGATATAATTTTTCTGTCCCTCCTATGTTCCACCCAGTGTGTCAATGCATTGTGGGTATCTTCTAAACCCCGCTGCTGATGGTGTTTCTGAATTATTATTCCATTTTGAGATCCTCCCTTTATATGTGACCACATCTTCTTTGATCAATTGGGTACTCACTTTTCTGTATCTTTCTCTTTTTTCACATGTTTGTGTTTGTTGTGGACATGTGCTGTGTATGAACATTGGTGGTGGCAGTGTGTGGTGCAATGCCTTCATAGTTTTCACTTAGATCTGTATTGTTGGGAACTGAAATAACCTCGTAGTGCCCATTGTGTAGGATCATAGGGTTCAGCTTCTATTTTTAACTTTTTGACTAGGAAACATTCACTGGGTGGTGTCCCCTCCCCTTTCCTTTATGTGGCATTGCACCAACCTGCTATTCCCACCAAATGACAGTAAAGAGGGTGTCCTCTTTCTCCATCAACCTTCCAACATTTGTTGTGTTTCTTGCTTTCAATTTTTGCACATTCTAATGGTGTTTATTTGTAAAGTTTTGTAGTTGGAAAGTGTTTTTTTTTTAAACTTTTTTTAAAATTAATTTCTTTCAGTTCGTAACCCAAGTTTAATTCTATTTTATGCTCTTGGATTGGAAGAATAAACATTGTTAAAATGTCTATATTGCCTAGAGCAATCTATACTTTTAATTCCATTCTGATCAAAATTCCACCAGTATTCTTCAAAGAGCTGGAGCAAATAATCCAAAAATTTGTATGGAACCAAAAGAGACCCCCGAATCGCTAAGGAAATGTTGAAAAACAAAAATAAAACTGGGGCATCACGTTACTGGATTTCAAGCTTTATTATAAAGCTGTGATCACCAAGACAGCATGGTACTGGCATAAAAACAGACGCATAAACCAGTGGAACAGAGTAGAGAGCACAGATATGGACCCTCAATTCTATGGGCAAATAATCTTTGACAAAACAGGAAAAAATATACGGTGGAAAAAAGACAGTCTCCTCAATAAATGGTGCTGGGAAAACTGGGCAGCTATATGTAGAAGAATGAAACTCAACCATTCTCTTACACCATAACCAAAGATAAGCTCAAAATGGATAAAAGACCTCAACGTAAGACAGGAATCCATCAGAATCCTAGAGGAGAATGTAAACAGTAACCTCTTCGATATCAGCCACAGCAATTTCTTTCAAGATATGTCTCCAAAGGCAAAGGACACAAAAGTGAAGATGAACTTTTGGGACTTCATCAAGATCAAAAGCTTCTGCACAGTAAAAGAAACAGTCAAGAAAACAAAGAGGCCCAGGTGGAGGGTATTAGAGAGGGCATGGATTTCATGGAGCACTGGGTGTGATGCAAAAATAATGAATACTATTATACAGAAAATAAATAAAAAGTAAATTTAAAAAATTTTAAGGTATTAAAAAAGAACAAAGAGGCAACCCATGGATCGGGAGAAGATATTTGCATATGACAGTACAGACAAAAGGTTGATATCCAGGATCTATAAAGAACTCCTCAAACTCAACACACACAAAACAGACAATCATATCAAAAAATGGGCAGAAGATGTGAACAGACACTTCTCCAATGAAGACATACAAATGGCTATCAGACACATGAAAACATCTTCATCGGGGAGATTCAATTAAAACCACATTGAGATACCACCTTACACCAGTTAGAATGGCCAAAATTAGCAAGACAGGAAACAACATGTGTTGGAGGGGATGTGGAGAAAGGGGAACCCTCTTCCACTGTTGGTGGGAATGCAAGTTGGTGCAGCCTCTTTGAAGAACAGTGTGGAGATTCCTTGAGAAATTAAAAATAGAACTTCCCTATGACTCTGCAATTGCACTCCTGGGTATTTACCCCAAAGATACAGATGTAGTGAAAAGAAGGGCCATCTGTACCCCAATGTTTATAGCAGCAATGGCCACAGTCGCCAAACTGTGGAAAGAACCAAGATGCCCTTCAATGGATCAATGGATGAGGAAGATGTGGTCCATATACACTATGGAGTATTGTGCTTCCATCAGAAAGGACGAATACCCAACTTTTGTAGCAACATGGACGGGACTGGAAGAGATTATGCTGAGTGAAATAAGTCAAGCAGAGAGAGTCAATTATCATATGGTTTCATTTATTTGTGGAGCATAACAAATAGCATGGAGGACATGGGGAGTTAGAGAGGAGAAGGGAGTTGTGGGAAATTGGAAGAGGAGGTGAACCTTGGGAAGCTATGGACTCTGAAAAACAATCTGAGGGTTTTGAAGGGGCGGGGGTTGGGAGGTTGGGGGAACCAGGTGGTGGGTATTATAGAGGGCATGGATTGCATGGAGCACTGGGTGTGGTGCAAAAACAATGAATACTGTTAAGCTGAAAAGAAATAAAAAATTTAAACAAAAAGAAAGATAAAGAAGAGGTCATACACACACACACACACACACACACACACAGAGAGAGAGAGAGAGAGAGGAATATTATTTAGCCATAAAAAGAATGAAATCTTGCCATTTGCAGTGTCATGGGTGGAGCTAAAAAGTATAATGCTAAGGAAATAAATCAGAGAAAGACAAATACTGTAAGATTTCACTCATATGTGGAATTTAAGAAACAAAATAAATGAGTAGAGAGAGATTGAAACCAAGAAAAAGAATCCTAACTATAGAGAACAAACTGATGGTTATCATAGGGGAGGTGGGTGGGGAATGTGTGAGATGAGGATTAAGGAGCACACTTGTTGTGATGAGTAAAGGTTGATGTATAGAATTGCTGAATCACTATACTGTACACCTGAAACTACTATAATACTGTATTTAACAACACTGAAATTAAAATAAAAAATAAGGACAATACCTTGATGAGCAAAGATGCAAAAATCCTGAACAAAATACTAGCAGACCAAATTCAATAGCTCATTAAAAGGATCATACACCATGACCAAGTAGGATTTATCCCTGGGATGCAAAGATGGTTCAATATATGCAAATCAATTAATGCAATATATCACATTAACAGAATAGAGAAGAAAAACCACAAATTATTTCAATTTTTTAAAAGATGTTATTTATTTATTTGACAGACAGATCACTAGTAGGCAGAGGAGGAGGGGAAGCCGACTCCCTGCTGAGCAGAAAGCCTGATGTGGGGCTCTATCCTAGGACCCTGGGATCATTACCTGAGCTGAAGGTAGAGGCTTTAACCCACTGAGCCACCCAGGTGCCCCTCAATTTTTTTTTAATTATGTTACATTAATCACCATACAGTACATCATTAGTTTTTGATGTAGTGTTCCATGATTCATTGCATATAACTCTCAGTGCTTCATGCAATCTGTGCCCTCCTTAATACCCATCACCAGGCTCACCCATCCCCCCATACTCCTCCCTTCTAAAACCCTCAGTTTGTTTCCAAGAGTCCATAGTCCCTCATGATTCATCTGTAATTCTGATTCCACCCCCCCCTTCATTTTTCCAGGAAAAGGATTTGACAAAATTCAACATCTTTTATGATAAAAACTCTCAACAAACTAGGAATAGAAGGAATTCAGTTCAACATAATTGTATGTTGGCTAATTGAACATAAAAAAATTAATTTAATTAAAAAATGAAGTTTTAAAACATTTAATTAATACATTTATTTGAGAGAGAGAGGGGGAATGAGTTGGGGGGATAGGGGCAGATGGAGAGGGAGAAGCAGACTCCCTGCTGAGCAGGTAGCCCAACATGGGGCTCAATCTCAGGACCCTGGGATCAGGACCCGAGTGGAATGCAGACACTTAACCAACTGAGCCACGCAGGTGCCCCTCAACATAATAAAATTTATATATAAGCCCACAACTAGTGTCATACTTAACAGTGAAAAGCTGAAAGATTTTCTTTTAAGACCAGTAACTAGAGAGCAATGCCCATTCTTGCCACTGCTATTTAACATAATACTGGAATATCTAGTCAGAGCAATTAGAGGTGGTGTTTGTAACTACAGAGGTGTGTTAGGTAACTGAAAGGAGAACAAAGTTGGAGGTATTTCACGCCCTGATTTAAAAACTTACAGTAAAGCTATAATCATCAAGAAAGTGTAGCATTGGCATAATGATAGACATATAGAACAATGCAACAGAATTGAGGGACCAGATAAACCTCATAAGGAACAAACCGTACTTTTGTGATCAACTGGTTTTTGACATAGGTGTGAATGCAGTTCAAGGCAATTCAGTGGGGGAGAGACAATCTTTTCAACAAACGGTGCTAGAGAAATCAGATATTCTAATCCAAAACCTTCAACTTAGACCTTTACTTCATACTATACATTAAGTTAACTAATAAATGGGCCATATACCAAAATATTAAGAGCTATAAGGCATTTTATTTATTTATTTATTTATTTTTTATTTTTATTTTTTTAAGATTCCTGCAATTTTTTTTAATTAAATTTATTCCTGAATGAAATAAGTCAAGCAGAGAGAGTCAATTATCATATGGTTTCACTTACTTGTGGAGCATAACAAATATTTATTTATTTTTAATTTATTAAATTTATTTATTTTTGAGAGAGAGCATGAGGGAGAAAGAGAGCAGGAGAAGGGGGAGGATCAGAGGGAGAAGAAAACTCTCCATTGATCAGGGAGCCTGTGATGCAGGACTCAATCCTAGGACTCTAGGATCATGACCTGAGCTGAAGGCAGCGGCTTAACCCACTGAGCCACCCAGGTGCCCCTTTTTTGTCTCCAAAGGCAAAGGAAACAAAAGCGACTTCATTAAGATCAAAAGCTTCTGCAAAACAAAGGAAACAGTCAAGAAAACAAAGAGGCAACCCACAGAATGGGAGAAGATATTTGCAAATGTCAGTACAGACAAAGGGCTGATATCCAAGATCTATAAAGAACTCCTCAAACACAACACACACAAAACAGATAATCATATTAAAAAAATGGCCAGGTGGTGGGTATTATGGAGGGCATGTATTTCATGGAGCACTGGGTGTGGTGCATAAACAATGGATTCTGTTACACTGAAAATAAATAAATAAATAAATAAATAAATAAATAAAATGGGCAGAGACATGAACAGACACTTCTCAAATGAAGACATACAAATGGCTAACAGACACATGAAAAATGTTCAACATCACTAGGAGAAAGTATTTGAAAATTATTTGTATTTTTTAAAGGGTCTAATCTCCACTTGGAAAACTTCATACACAAATATCCTATGCTCTAAGTGCATGTGCTGTCAAGGCAGGGAGAAGAGCAGTGCACACACAGAGAGACTTGCCATCAGATAACAGGTTGTGAGTAAATAAAGAGTTCACATAGCTTCCATTCTTTACTGGGTACCAGACAACTCTAGGCCAACTTCTCCCCTACCTTTTCCTCAAACTCACCCTTCTGTTTGACCCTGGCATCCTGGTACTGTTTGCACTTGGAAACCAGGTCATTCATGCTGCTCTTGGCCTTGGTGAGCTCCATTTCATCCATGCCCTTGCCTGTGTACCAGTGCAGGAAAGCCTTGCACTTGAACATGGCCATGAACTGCTCTGAAACATGCACTTGAACAGCTCTTGGATGGTGCTTCTGCTGCCCATGAAGGTTGCAGACATTTTTGGCTCCTGGTGCTGAATGTCACAGACATCTATTTTCACATTTTTGGGATTCATATTCATTCTGTTGCATATGGATATCCTATTTCTCAACACCATTTACTGAAGACTATCCTTTACTCTTTGTGTATACACTTGGTTCCCTTGTCAAGGCTTAGTTGATGGCCTATGCATGGTTTTATCTCTGGGCTTTGTATTCTGTTCCATGGTCTATATGTTTTCATGCCAATAACATATTGTGTTGATTACTATAGGTCTGTATTATAGTTTGAAGTCAAAAGTGTGATGCCTCAGGGCACCTGGGTGGCTCATTCAGTTAACTGTCTGCCTTCAGCTCAGGTCATGATCTTAGTCCTGAGATAAAGCCCCCTCTTGGGCTCCCTACTGACAGGGAACCTGCTTCTCCCTCTCCTCTCTCTCAAATAAATAAGTAAATAAATAAAAATCTTTCTTAGAAAAGGTGTGATGCCTCTAACTTTGTTCAATTTTCTCAAGATTACTTTGGCTTTTGTGGATCTGTGGTTCTCTAAGAATGGAAAGAATGGTGGTGGTGTATGTGCTCTAATACATTTGGGGGATGGAATCAGTGGTGTGGGAGTCTATAAGGGCAGTACTACTCTGTCTGGGCCTTTCTATTATGTATGGAGAGACAGAGTCCATTGCTGTATTCTTCAAGTCAAGGGTGTTCATGGCCTCTCCACCTTCTCATGACCAGGCAGAGGGGAGGCTAATATGTCACTGACATTAGGGACACTTTTCTCCTGGGACTCTTGTGGTTCACCCCCTTTTGGTCCCTGTACAGGATCCATCTCAAGAGGGAGGCAAGAAATTGGGCAATTATATCTGTTGGCTTCTTCTCTAACCAGAAGCTTGGGGTTGTGTTCCCCTGGGTCTTTGTCTTATTGGTAAATGTGAATCTTCTTGCTCATTGTTCTAGTGCTTGTGAACAGGCATGAAAGGTGCTAAAGACCCTCAGCCCAGGGAGGCATAAGAGAGAAGTATTCAGGTAGCAGCCTGGACCAGCAAGAATTGGCATAGTTTGGAACAAGGTAGGGAAACATCACTAGACCTAGATATGTGCATTTGAGGACTAAGAGACAATGTATTTACATTGCTTGTGTTTTTAGAGGCTGACTTCCACACTGACCTCTATGATGCTATTAGCCACATGTGGCCATAAAATTAAAATTAACTGAAATTAATTGAAATCAAAATTTTGTTCCTCAGTTGTAGTAGCTCTATATCAAGTCCTCAGTAGTCACAGGGGGCCAGTGCTGCTATAGTGGACAACATAGATATAGAGCATTTCCATCACTGGAGACCATCCTATTGAATAGTGCTGATAATAGATCATGGAAAGCTGGAAATCTCCTGGCAATGCATGTATGTGTGTTTGTGTGTGCTTGTGTGGTTGTGTATATGTTGTTTCTTTTTAGGTTAATTGTATGTTGTGTTAGACTACAAGTGATTCTTATTGTGTGTAGTGAGGTTCTGTGTATTGTATGTGTGTGGTTTGTGAGTTGCCTGGATGACTGGATGTGCATGATTTTTTAAACATTTCTAGTGAGGTGCAATTGTTAGAAAAACTACAAAATTAACATACACAATTTAATGAGTTTGGACATATGCATATATATTTGAAGCTATCACCACAATCAAGTAACAGACATATCCATCACCTCCAAAAATTTCCTTGCATCCCTGTTTTTTCTGGATTAAAAAAATTTAAAATGAGATCTACTTTTTAAATGAATTTTTAGGTGCGCAATAAAGTACTGTGGACTACAGGCATCATGCCATAGAGCAGGCCTCTAGAACTAATTCTTTCAGGTACTGAAACTTGATATCATTTGAATAACAGCTATACCTTTTCCCCCTCCTCCCCTTAGTAACTACTATTTATTCTGTTTCTATGAGTTTGACTCTTTTAGATACCTCATAAAAGTGAAATCATAGAGTATTTGTCCTTATAGAACTGGCTTATTTCACTTAGCATAATGTCCTCTGGGTTTGTCCATGTTATCACAAATGGAAGGATTTCCTTCTTCTCTAAGGTGGAATAATATGCCATTGTATGTTTATACCACATTTTCTTTACCCACTCTTCTGTTGATGGACATTTGGGTTGTTTCCATAACTTCACTGTTGTGAATAGTACTGCAATGAGCATGGAAATGCTTTTGAAATTGCTTTGAGATCTTGATTTCAATCCTTTCTAAAGGTATATACCTAGAAGTGGGATGCAAGATCATGTGGTAGTTCTATTTTCAATGTTTTGGGGAAACACCATACTGTCTTCCATGGCAGCTGACCATTTTACATCCCCACCAACAGCATTAGCACGGTTGCCAAACTGTGGAAAGAACCAAGATGCCCTTCAACGGATGAATGGATAAGGAAGATGTGGTCCATATACACTATGGAGTATTATGCCTCCATCAGAAAGGATGAATACCCAACTTTTGTAGCAACATGGATGGGACTGGAAGAGATTATGCTGAGTGCAATAAGTCAAGCAGAGAGAGTCAATTGTCATATGGTTTCACTTATTTGTGGAGCATAACAAATAGCATGGAGGACATGGGGAGTTAGAGAGGAGAAGGGAGTTGGGGTAAATTGGAAGGGGATGTGAATCATGAGAGACTATGGACTCTGAAAAACAATCTGAGGGGTTTGAAGTGGCGGGGGCGTGGGAGGTCGGGGTACCAGGTGGTGGGTATTAGAGAGGGCACGGATTGCATTGGAGCACTGGGTGTGGTGAAAAAATAATGAATACTGTTATGCTGAAAATAAATTAATTAATTAAAAAAAAAGAAGAAGGGTTCCTTCTGTTTTTTTTTTTAAGTTTTGTGTGACAAAATGTTTCATTTTAAAAATGAAAATAAGAAAAAAAATGAATATAAGTTCTCTATACTTTCAACTGGAGATGAGTATAGGTCAGAGAGGGCCAAAGCACAGCACCCTGGGTTTGTTTCTGTGTTACTCTACGTGTCTGTTTTGTGTGTGTGATGTGTGTGCACTTGGCCTGGGGAAATGGCTCTACAGCCTGACTCCTCTCTTGTCTCAGCTCTAGACACAATGGGAACCTCCAAGGAAACTCCTCTTTAGGCAAAGTTGATGGAAATTTGTCCATGTGGTTTGAAGGCTACTGTGAAATTCTCCAGCGCCCCCCCCCCCCCCCAAATTTCTTCATTGACCTTCAGTGATTTCCATATTTCCACTTTGGGTAACATGGTGTAGTTAATACTGGAACCTTGTCTAGTTACTCAGATGACTATGAATTCTGGTATAGCTCCTTACGCCAATGACATCCATAATATATTGTTCTCTGGGGCCACTGGGCAGATTCTCATGTCATTTACATTGCATGTATACTCAGAGCTTAGCCATTATGAAGTGCAGGCATGAACGGGAGAGAAAGAATGGCAGATATGAAGGAAGTTATTTATTGGCAAATTTGTTAAAAATGTGGTGAGTTAAGTGCTGTGGATGTTCTAATTACCAGGGATCATGGTCTGTGCCTTCACTATTTCCCTGGATATGAGAAAGATCACAGAAGTAAAGACATGTTATCAGGAAGCTGCTTGATCTTCCCTGATGGCCTATATATACCTCTGTTTTCTTTAATTCCTGACCTATGATCTTGGTCATTCATGCTGCCAAAACAGTAAGTTAGTTTATTTATTTATTTATTTATTTATTGTTGTTGTTTTATTTAAATTCAATTAGCAAAGGTATAGTGCATCATTAATTTGTTTGTTTTTTTAAATAAATTACATGACCTTTTTACACATTTAAATTGAGGACTTTTGAACATTTATTTATTTTTTTCTTCTGTTTATCTTACACTTCTTTTTAAACTTTTTAATTTTTATTTTTATTTCTTTTTTTTAAATTTTTAAAATTTATTTTCAGCATAATAGTATTCATTGTTTTTGTACCACACCCAGTGCTCCATGCAATCCATGCCTTCTATAATACCCACCTTTTCAGCATAACAGAATTCATTGTTTTTGCACCACACCTGGTGCTCCATGCAATGCATGCCCTCCATAATACCCACCACCTGGCTCCCCCAATCTCCTACCTCCAGCCCTTTTTGATATAATATTCTATGATTCATTAGTTGAATATAACACTCAGTACTCCTCACATCATGTGCCCTATTTAGTCATCTTCCTTTTGAATGTGCCCTTTACTCATTTATTTTTTTAAAGAATTTTTTTTAGGAGTGCTGAGGTGACTCAGTCATTTAAGCAACTGCCTTTGGCTTAGGTCATGATTCCAGTGTCCTGGGATCCAGTCCTGCATCAGGTTCCCTGCTCAGCGGGAAGCTGGCTTCTCCCTCTCCCTCTGCCTGCCACTCCCACTGCTTGTGTTCTATTTTTCTTTGTGTCAAATAAATAAAAGAAGATATACAAATGGCTAAGAGACACATGAAAAAAATATTCATCATCATTAGCCATCAGTGAAATTAAAATCTAAACCACATTGAGATACCACCTTACAGCAGTTAGAATGGTAAAAACTGACAAAGCAAGAAACAACAAATGTTGGAGAGGATGTGGGGAAAGGTGAACCATCTTCCACAGTTGGTGGGAATGCAAGCTGGTACAGCCACTTTGAAAAACAGTGTGGAGGTTCCTTAAAAAATTAAAACTTGATCTACCCTATGACTCAGCAATTGCACTACTGGGTATTTACCCTGAAGATACAGATGTAGTGAAAAGAAGGGCCATATGCACCCAATGTTCATTGCAGTAAAGGCCACAGTAGCCAAACTGTGGAAAGAGCCAAGATACCCTTTAATGGATGAATGGATAAAGATGCGGTCCATATATACAATGGAATATTACTCAGACATCAGAAAGGATGAATACTCAATATTTGCATCAACATGGATGGGACTGGAGGAGATTATGTTGAGTGAAATAAGTCAAGCAGAGAAAGTCAATTATCATATGGTTTCACTTGTTTGTGGAACCTAAGGAATAGCATAGAGGATGTTAGGAGAAGGAAGGGAAAAATGAAGGGGGTGGGGAATCAAAGGGGGAGATGAACTATGAGAAACTACGGACTCTGAGAAACAAATGGAGGGTTTTAGAGGGGAGGAGGTGGGGGAATTGGTTAGCCCGGTGATGGGTTTTAATGAGGGCAAGTATTGCATGGAGCACTGGGTGTTATTATGCAAACAATGAATCATAAAACACTACATCAAAAACTAATGATGCACTGTATGGTGACTAACATAACACAATTTTTAAAAGCAAGAATAAAATTTTAAAAATTTTATTAGGACTTTGAAAAAGATTTATGTATTTATTTTGGAGAGACGGGTGCGGGGGGTGGAGAATACAAGCTGGGAGAAAGACAGAGGGAGAGGGAGAGAGGGAATCCCAAGCATACTCCTTACTGAGCTCAGAGCCTGAATCAGGGCTCCGTCCCAGGACCCTGAGATGATGACTTGAGCTGAAACCAAGAGTCAGATGCTTAACTGAGTGTGCCACCCAGATGCTCCAAAAGATTTTATTTTTAAGTGATGTCTATACCCAGCATAGGGTTTGACTGAGATCAAGAGAGGCATGTTCCACCAACGGAGCCAGCCAGATACCCCTAGAGTCAATAATTTATTAATTCTTATTTATATATCTTCTAACTTAAAACATTTTTATTGTGGTGAAATATATAACATTAAAAATTGCCATTTAAATCATTTTTAAGTATACAGTTCTGTGCCATTAAGTACATTCACACCATCACCACCATCTACTTCCAGAACTTTTATTATTTTCCCAAGCTGAAACTGTATACATTGAACAATAACTTCTCACTTCCCTTCCCTGGGAAGGGAACTGCTGGTCACTGCCATTCTACTTTTTGTCTCTATGAATTTGTCTCTCTTTTTGTCTCTAGGATCTCATGTGTGTGGAGTCATACAGTATTTATAATTTGGTAACTGGCGTATTGTACTCAGCACGTCTTCAAGGTTCATCTACATTGAGGCATGTGCCAGGACTTCCTTCTTTCCATTCCACTGGGTGTATATATCACATTGTGTTTATCCATTCATTTGTCAATGGACACAGGTTGTTTCCATCTTTTGGTTGTTATGAATAATGCTGCTTTGAACATGGGTGTTAACATATCTGTTTAAGAACTGATTTCAATTATGCTGGATATATACCCAGAAGTGGAACTTCTGGGTTATATGGTAATTCTATTTTTAATTTTTTGAGGAACTGCCATAGTGTTTTTCATTGTGACTGCACCATTTTACATTCCCACCAGCAAGTGTTCCAATGTCTTCACATCCTCATCAACACTTGTTTTCTTCCTTCCTTCCCACTTTCCCTCCCCTTTCCTCTCCTTTTCTTTTTTCTTTTTCTTTCTTTTTTTTTTGATAATAATTATCCTAATGGTGTGAAGTGAGTTTATGTATGGAAGACTTATTTTGTACATGTAACATTTCTTTAATCTTCTCAGTGCTGTAAGTAGCAAGCATGCATATGTGTGAGAGAAAGACAGACAGATGGATCCGGTGAGCAGCAATCAGGAGAAGCAAGAACAAGACACAAGCTCACAAGCAGTCTGGCTGCAGAACCAGGCTCTTCATCAGGGCTGTGAGGCTGTCCCTGGAATGTGGACTCCCCAGAGGAAGGGACTGTGTCTTACCTATGACTCTCCCTGGTGTCTACCACAGTGTCTCTATGTGTGTAAAAAAACAACAGCAAAAAAGAATGATCTGCTTATACCCATTGAAGAGTCTGATGTTGCATTCTTTCCTCAAGTGATTATGTCAGGATACAGACAAATCTCTTTGTATCCCTCCCTCCAGACTGGATGAGTGTGAGGCGATACTTGTCTGAACGCTGACAGTCACTTGGAGAAATGTGACCACACAGTAATTGCTATGCTTAGTATTTCTAAGTGCCTGACATTTCCCATTTCTTTTTATTCCCCCAGGAGAGAAAAGCAGCATGAGTAGGGAGAACCAGAGCAGCGTGTCCGAGTTCCTCCTCCTGGGACTCCCCATCCGGCCAGAGCAGCAGGAAGTGTTCTTTGCCCTGTTCCTGGGCATGTACCTGACCACGGTGCTGGGGAACCTGCTCATCATCCTGCTCATCAGGCTGGACTCTCACCTCCACACCCCCATGTACTTCTTCCTCAGCAACTTGGCTTTCACGGACATCTCTTTCTCATCTGTCACTGTCCCAAAGATGCTGAGAAATATGCAGACTCAGCACTTGTCCATTTCCTATCCTGGATGTATTTCACAGATGTATTTTTATCTACTCTTTGGTTGTGTTGATAATATCCTTCTTGCAGTGATGGCATATGACAGGTATGTGGCCATTTGTCACCCTCTACACTACACCACCATCATGAAGGAGGACCTGTGTGTGCTGCTGGTGGCTGGCTCCTGGATTCTCTCCTGTGGCAGTGCCCTCTTGCACACCCTCCTCCTGACTCAGGTGTCTTTCTGTGCTGACAACATCATTCCCCACTTTTTCTGTAGCCTCCGCATCCTACTCAAGTTGTCCTGCTCCAACACCTCTCTTAATGAGCTGGCCATATTTACTGCAGGGGCTGTGGTTGTCATTTTTCCATTGAGTGGTATCTTGGTCTCTTATGGCCACATTGGGGCCTCTATTCTGAAGGTCCCCTCTACCAAAGGTATCTGCAAAGCCTTGTCCACCTGTGGCTCCCACCTCTCTGTGGTATCTCTATTCTATGGAACAATTATGGCACTATACTTTTCCACCTCATCAGGTAGCTCTAATGACAAAGACATGATTGCCTCACTGATGTATACAGTGGTCACTCCCATGTTGAATCCCTTCATCTACAGCCTAAGGAACAAAGACATGAAATTGGCTCTGGGGATTCTTTTCAGAAACAAAATCCTTTTCACCTAGTGAGAATCACCTAATTGTGTTATTTCACCCACTGACCTTGTCAGAGATCTTGAAAAATTGTGTGTTGACTATCCATGTCTCCTGTATTCTCCCAACTGCCCTTTAAATTAGCAGTTATGTTATAGGACCCAACCCATTTCAGTTTCGTCATGTTTAGCTTTTAATTATAACCCACAGTTTCTATCTACTGAAGTAAATGAGATATAAATCAGCTCCTTATTTCCTGTTTCTTGTTTATTATTTTCCAAAACTACAAATACTCCATAAAGTTTCTAATGTTTAGTTTTGGAAAGTCCAGAATGCCTACCTTCTTAATGCAGTAGCTAGAATAAAGTGTTTTTGATGGTTTGCTAAAACTTAAATAAACTTACATTTGATTTTGCCTATGACAAGAAATTAATAGGGGAGCCCAGTGGAGACCATCAAGTTACCTCATTTCTCCATTCTAGGAAGATTTTAATTTTCCACTGTAAGTTGGATTTTTGTGGAGAGAATAGCCACTATCTGCCTGATTAGTTTTAATTTGGGAAAATGAGTGTTGTCTTGTTCCTAAACTGAAAGCTTCCACTTCTAAGAAGGAAAAAGATAAATACATGAATTCATAACTCATGCTCACAAAATTATTTACCATGACTACTATAAGCTAGGTAATTTTCTAAGCTCTGTGCATGCAACTTAAAAAAGGAAAAGACCCCCAAGTTTATCCCCAGGTAGTCATGGGGATGATTAACTTTTTTTTTTTTTTTTTTAAGATTTTTTTTTTAATTTTTTTTTTATAAACATATATTTTTATCCCCAGGGGTACAGGTCTGTGAATCACCAGGTTTACACACTTCACAGCACTCACCAAAAAGAGGATTTATTTAATTTTTTAAGAGAGAGGAGAGAGAAAGAGCGTGTGAGTAGTGTGGAGGGGCAGAGTGAGAGGGAGAGGAACAATCAGACTCCCTGCTGAGCAGGGGGCCCTAGGCAGGGCTCAATCCTAAGACCCTGAAATCAGGATCTGAAGGCAGACACTTAAACTGACTGAGTCACCCAGGTGCCCCACATTCTGGCATTCCTGACCCCACTCCTCACGCTCCTTTTTTTTTATAGCAGTTTTCTTTCTTTCTTTCTTTCTTTCTTTCTTTCTTTCTTTCTTTCTTTCTTTCTTTCTTTCTTTTTTTCTTTCTTTCTTTCTTTCTTTCTTTCTTTCTTTCTTTCTTTCTTTCTTTCTTTCTTTTTTTGGTTGCTGATGTCACCACTCTGTCTCTAGAGCATATATCAGAGTCTTCCTTTTTTAAGAGCCTTAATGATTTATTTGTTAAGCGATTGAGTGAATGAGTAAATGAAGTCATTCAGCAGTTACCAATTACCTATTGTGTGCTGTGGCTGATCTCTAGTGATACAAGGACAGTGACAATAAACCCTAACATTTATTAAGCTTCCACAATGTGCTCTTTTAACTATCCCTCAAACTCACACAAAAAGTACTATTATTATTTCCACTTTGAAGAACCTGAGTCACAGAGATTTTTGGTAATTTGCTCAGGTATGCCCTATTAGTAAGAAAAAGAGCCCAGAATCTTTTTTTCCCCCCTGAATACATAGACTCAATCCCCCTACTCTTGAACGAGGGACAGACCTTACCCTGGACAGACCCTACCCTACAGAAACTCACAGAGCGGTGGGGAGACCTGTACGTTTTAAGAGCCTTTGTGCTCTAATAGAGGCCTCTGTAGGTGCTGTGGAGCCTGCAGAAGCCTGCTGAGATCCACAATACTGCCTGGGCCATGTACTACTGTCCAGAGAATCTGAACTCATGAAGCACAGGCCATGGGCAACTGAGGAAGCTTGTGCCTCCCATCTGGAGACCTGCTCTGCCCCAAATTATCACTGACATTACGGACACTTTCTCCTGTGACTTCACTTGTATGTATCTCAGCCCCCTGGAACCTATATGTGCTCCTTCCCAAGGGGCCAGGAGGAAGTTGAACAATTAGTCCAAGATGATGGCTTCTCTAGTCAGGAAGTTGGGCCTGTTTCCTCGGGGTTCCTTTGTTTTCTTTTCTTCTTTCTTTCTTTCTTTCTTTCTTTTTCTTTCTTCTTTTTTTAACTTTCTGATGTATAAAAGGAGATCTTCTTGCACATCATTTTGAGGCTGGTAAACAGATACGAATGCCTGTAAAAGTCTGTGGGCCACCAAGGTTTGCTGTTTTTCCTTGGATCCTGGGTCTTTAGGACAGAAAGTAAGGATTCAGGTTAACAGTACAAAGCAGAGAGTATCTGAACTCATAGCACTGGCATAGATCAGAAGGAGCCCCGAAATCTCCACAGTTCTCTGTGTATTGTATGACTTTATGTGTGTATAACTGACTTTCACAGGAATGTCTTCACCTAGGATATATATAAGTCAGAGAATGCTGGAAATTTACTCTTAGCCACATGAATGCCTATTTTATTTGCATTTATGTTACTTGTATGTAAGACCTTGTATATTGCTTATAATTTGAATATATGTGACTGCTTGTGACTACAACGGGTGGGCTATTGGGTGCTTGATAGTCCTGTGTGTGCAGTTGTTCATACATGTAAGGGTGTATTTTGTTTGTGAATTTTGCATAGATGTGTATGGAGCTGACTCACACCCTGACTGTATTTACCTAGTTTGAGTATAAGCTGGAAAAGGCTATAAATCTCCCTTTGGCAAGTATGTGTCTGTGATAGTGTGTGAGTGCTTTTGTGTACAACACACTCACCCCATAACTTCCTTTACATAGAAGATGTGTAGAATAGCGACTTAAAACCAAGATACAAACATTTATGTGTCTGTGTTTAACATTCTCATATTCTGACTCTTCACTTGCCTGCGGCCAGAACCAACCCAGGAAACCCACTTTGAATAACTGGTAGGGGCCAGTTATTTCCATACAGTAGGATTTCCATAGAGTAGGTGGGCCCCTGCAAGTGCAATATTTTTGACACTCTTCTTCAATTTTGGTAACACAGTTCAGAAACTAAATGCTCATTTCTGGTATCACAAAAATTCACACCCAAATCTTTGTCTTTTTCCCACTTAATAGTTTTGTGGTCTTGGGTGTGGCCTCTCTGATGCTGTCAAACGGGAATGATGTTCATTGCTGTAAGGTACTGTCTGTAAGCTGCTCAACAAGTACTAGGCACATCATAAACACTTAGTAAATTATAGGCTCATGGGGGCTGAGACACCTGACTCTGTACTTCCTGACTGTTCAGGAGACACCATGTGGTAAGAAGACAGGAAAGTTACGCCCTCTCCCAAGGCTCTCTCCCAAGTTCCAGGCAGAAGCTTCCCCTCTTCAATACTGAGCATTTCCCATCCACCTCTTTCATGCATTGTGCTGATTAAGCCAAAGCACCTCATCTTATCCTATCTTATCTGTTCCCTTCTTCCCTATCTTATCTGTTCCCTTCCCTTCCAATTGTAGCTCTGTGGTTTCTTTAGATGCTCTGGGTCTCCTGCAGGAGAGGTTTGAGATCCTGGGTTAAGTCTGACCTGGAAGCTTTCAGTGAGAAGCCAGACCTCGGTAGAAGGGTGAAGTTCCTGTCCCCTCCTCATAGCCCCTGAACCAGGCCAGCCAGGGGCACCCAGCAACTTCCTGGTCTGGAACAAGCATTTACTGTCAGACATACAACAATGTGAATGTTAAGTTCCTCTACCAACCATATGGGTATTTTAACATTTGACTGTGGTTTCACTCCTGTTTTGTACCAGTTTCAGCCTATCAATACCCAAATGTTGTGGTTGGACTGGCCCTTGTGGGTTTTGTTTTGCTTGAAAGATGGTTTTTAGCAGCAACCATCAGGAATATTTTGAAAATTGGGCTTTATTATTTACAAGACCTGGAAATTGCACAGCACATGTGAGGCTACACAGTGAGGTCATAGTAGAGAGAAAGAGCGCAGGCCTGGGGTTCTACTTTTATTGTGGCTGAGAGTGGGGGTCTAGAGTTTTGACGGCCTGTGCGTTATTGGTGAATTTAAAGCATAAGAGTGTAACAAACTATAGAAATGATCCCTGAAAGTATGGGAGATTGAGGTACCAGGTGGTGGGTATTATAGAGGGCACGGATTGCATGGAGCACTGGGTGTAGTGAAAAAAAAATAATGAATACTGTTATGCTGAAAGTAAATAAATTTAATTAAAAAAAATTACCCTGAGATATAGGGCTGGAGTCCTGCTGACAGCTAAGGCTCGGGTTTACAAATGTAAATTGACTTCAAAAGATGCATGATGATATCAATGACGATGACAACAACAGCATGATTTTCTAATAAAGCAGATAATTGATTAAGTAAAAAAAAATTAAATATAAGGGCACTTGGGTGGCTCAGTTGGTTAAACATTTGCCTTCAGCTCAGGTCATGAGCCCAGGGTCCTGGGATCAAGACCTGTATCAGGCTCCCTGCTCCACAGAGAGCATGCTTTTTTCTCTTCCTCTGCTGTTCCCCTTGCTTATGTACTGTCTTTAGCAAATAAATAAATAAAATATTTTTAAAAGAATTAAATACAAAAAAGAATAAAAAATAAGAGGGTAAATATGAAGTACAGGGAAGAGAAGAGACAAGTTGTCCAAATGGTCCATTATAGAAATCAAGCAAGATGTTGAAATCAAAGAAACCTCCGTGGGGAGAAGTGGCTTAGCTATTTATCTGATCATGTATTGGCCAAGTACTTATTCAAGGTAGCCTATGCCTCTGAGATGGATGCTTCAACAAAGCTTAAGCCAGGCACTTGTGTTACAACAAACAAAACACAGAAAACAAACAACTGCCAGGGCTTATATTTCAGCCCCTCCAGTAAATTCTCTCTCTAGCAAAAAGATTTTGTGAAAATCTACTCTTAAGAGCAGTCTTTACTATGGAATATCTATGTGACATTGTGCAAGCGATTTCTCTACTCCTGTTAATAAAATGAAAGGGAAAAAACCCTCACTGTCTTCTCTATTTCTTAGACACAAAATAAACACTGATGGATTGAGAGAAATTGAAGAAACATGAAAGTATTTTACAAACTAATGGGCTTTTGGAATCATTGGCCACAGTTATCTGAGCAGGACTCCTTCAAATCCTGAAGTAATATTTTTTAAGATCTTGACTCTTTTGTCTAATTAAAGAGAGAAAGGAAGAGTATGGTTATAGGAACAGAGATTCCAATAAATTTTTAAAAAACACATGAGAGAGAATTGTGACTATAGCAGTTACTATGTGATCATGCTGGTTTCTCACTCCTCCTGAGTATGTGTGTGGTAAAGTTATGATAACACCTACCTTGTAGGACTGTGAAAAAATATTTAGCAAGGCAATAGTGCAAAAACATTTTTGTCTGACACAGTGTTCTTTAAGTGTCAATTATTCTAAGTGTGAAGATCTAGGAAGATACTAGGAAACGGTGATAGTAAATCACATAACTGTGAAATCTGACAGACACCTCCAGTCCTTCAGTATTTCTCACATCCAGATCCTGGGTCTCGTGTCTCAGGTATCTTCCTGCCCATAAAAACTGAGACCTGAATCAGCTTCAAGCACCAGACACAGATGGAAAGAGATGGAGAACTAAAGTAAGATTTATTTTTCACAAAAAAATTGAACATGCATTAAGTCAAGTTCCACCAGGGAATTTACCCCCAGTGATAGGATATGAACTCAGGGACCCCTCTGAGGGTATGCGCACTCAGACAAGTTAACACAGGTTTTAGATCAGCTACTTGGTTCTTCGTGTTGACCATCTCATAATGTTATTTCATGAAATCCTTGAATTTGATCCTGGTTTTTTTTGGATACTTATCTTGTCATAAGAATAATCTATAAAACTCCATGTGTTTATTTTATATAGGACTGTACTTGGAGGCTAATATGTACAGAATTAGAGTTCTCTTATTAACCTTTATGAATGTGTAATATTGGTATCTTTACATTACAGAAGCATCACGTGTGGCCAAGAGAGGTGTAGCTCCATAAGTCATATAGCCAGCAAGTGGTGGAGCTGGGTTCTCAACATGAACCATCTGGCTATAAACCCATACCTTCAGTCTGGCCTCTGTCAGGTGTTCTGTTGAGGATCAGCATCCTGGGGAAAGATGGCCTGTGTGACCTATTTATTTTTGTATCTCCAGCTGGTAGCACAATGCCAGGAACATGGTTGGTTAAAAACAAATTAGAATGATTTTACCCTTGGTGGGCCTGGGTAGCTCTGTCAGTTAAGCATCTGATTGTTGATTTCAGCTCAGGTCATGATCTCAGGGTTGTGGGATGGAGCCCTGTGTCAGATTCCTTTCTTGACATGAAGCCTGCTTGAGATTCTGTCTCCCTCTTTCTCTGCTCCTCTCCTCCCTCCCTCTCTAAAAAAAAAATAATAATAGGGACACCTGGGTGGCTCAGTTGGTTGAGCAGCTGCCTTCGGCTCAGGTCATGATCCCATCGTCCTGGGATTGAGTCCCACATAGGGTTCCTTGCTCTGCAGGGAGCCTGCTTCTCCCTCTGACTCTGCCTGCCACTCTGTCTGCCTGTGCTCACTCTCTCTCTCTCTGACAAATAAATAATAATAATAATAATAATAATAATAATAATTTTGTTTTCGTTTCCACGAGAAGGAATCATTTGGGGCATTGAGGATCAGTCTTGTGCTTTGGCGACACTAGTGTATGACAGAAATCCAGGCAGTTTTTTGTTTTAGTTTTTGGGGTTTTTTTTGTTTTGTTTTCAAGAGAAAATAAGAAACCCCATTGTGGATATTATCAGCTTCCAAAGTCTCTGACATTTCCCTATTCCTTCACCCCCAGTAGACAGAAGAGGGGAATGAGGAGGGAGAACCAGAGCAGCGTGTCCGAGTTCCTCCTCCTGGGTTCCCCATCTGGCCAGAGCAGCAGGGAGTGTTCTTCGTCCTGTTCCTGGGCATGTACCTGACCACGGTGCTGGGGAACCTGCTCATCATCCTGCTCATCAGGCTGGACTCTCGCCTCCACACCCCCATGTACTTCTTCCTCAGCCATCTGGCCTTCACTGACGTCTCCTTCTTATCTGTCACTGTCCCAAAGATGCTGATAAACATGCATACTCAGGATCAATCCATTCCCTATGCAGGGTGTGTAACACAGACATATTTTTTTCATATTTTTTGGCTGCTTTGAAAACCTGCTTCTCGCAGTGATGGCATATGACAGGTATGTGGCCATCTGCCATCCTCTACACTACACCACCGTCATATAAAACCTGTGAATCTCAACCAGGCTGTGTCCTGGCTATTCTCATGCAGCAGTGCAGTGTCCCACATTGTCCCACAATGTCAGCCTGGCCTGGCTGTCCTTCTGTGCTGATAACGCTATCCACCATTTTCTCTGTGACCTTGCTGCTCTGTTCAAATTGTCCTGCTCTGACACTTTCATCAATGAGCTGGTCAACTTCACTGTGGGGGCACTGGGAATCATCATGCCACTGGCTGGCATCCTGGTCTCATGTCCCCATCGTGAGGGTTCCCCTTACTAATGGGATCTGTAAAGCCTTGTCCATCTGTGGCTCCCACCTCTCTGTGGTATTTCTATTCTATGGGACAATCATGGTTATGCACATTTTCCCATCATTAAACAACTCCCATGACAAAGACATAATTGCTTCAGTGATGTACACCGTGGTGTACATCATGCTAAACCCCTTCATCTACAGCCTGAGGAACAGGGAAATGAAAGAGGCTCTGGGGAGGCTTTTTAGGAGGGAAATATTTTTCTCCACGTGACAATCACCTCCCCTTCTCAGTTCTTAGTTCACCAAATGGCACTGCCAGACATTCCTCTTTGGAGTACTATGCAGAGGACCATCTTTGTTGCTGGCACCCACTCCACTTTCCTGTTTCCAGGTGACCTGCTTTGACAGTTCTTCCCGCTGACTCTCCCTAAACCCAGTGAGTTCATTTAAACCACCATGCACAGACACAATGAGTGGTATTTGCTGTAACCATCTGTGTTCTGTAAACCAACTTCTTTTTTAACTTTATTTTATGCCTCTTTAGGTTTCCTTAAGTCTTGGGACTTGGCACATACAGAAGCACCATTATCTCAATTGTCTTCAGAGCACGAAACTCATAAATCTGGAGTGGGAATTATCCTTAACAGTTACAGTTTTGCCTTATATTTGAGACTACACACACACAAAATTCATGCTTTCCTCTTTAAAGGAAAAGGCATTTGACTTCAAATTTATTTGCTATTTGGATCTGTTAGGCATTTTTATCAGCTGTCTTCTCATTCTTTACCTTTCTCATGCCCGTGTTGAAGAATTTTGGGAACTGTCAAATGTGCTGTGGTTTGGAAATGTCAAGTCTTTCTGTGGACCTCATATGAACTTGTTTCAGATGTTTATGAATCTTAGTGGTGCAGATAATTAGAATACTCTTAAAATAGTTGTATAAAAATTAATGATAATCCATATTTTAGCAATTTTCTCCTTAGTTTTACTCTCAATTCTTAAAACATTTTTTTCTAGAGTTACAAAAACTCAAGTTAGCTACAAAGTTTAAGATAGGGACATGCAGAATTCTGGCTTACTTAATTGAGTAGATGACTGGTTAAATACTTCTCACAGTTTCCCAAAATCTAAATATACTACAAAACTTCTGGCAGGTGATTCTAATGTGCAGCCGAGGTTGAGAACACTTGGATTAACTGATTCAGGGCAACAAATGTAGCTGAATCAACTGAAACTAAACAACTATACCGATGCCGGGAATTGTTATAGGTAATCAATATGATATGACCCAGGAAGTATATCCTGCCAAAATTTTCCAACACAGATGAAAGAACCTATTCTCCTTAAAAGCCTTGTAGATAATGAAACATGGACCATCTATAAAGAATCATCCCTTCTGGACACATTGGAATAGAACAGATGTCACCCTGGTCTCCCATCCTTTAGACTGTGACTGGGTGGGAAAAGCTTATTCTTCTGAAGGAAAATGCTCTGAAAAATGAAGATGAAGAAAAGTAGTCTTTCCATGTTAAATTTTGCTGTGAAATAGACTTGTGTGGGAAGTTTTCTCTGGTGTGGTTTATTTCAATTAAGATAATTAGGGAAAGATCTCAATGGAAATATCTCTGTTGTTCAAAGGCACTCTTGCTTCTTTCTTATTTCTTTGCTTTCACTTGCAGTTTTATTGGGATGTAACTAACATACAGTTGGGTTTTTTAAAATTAATTAATTAATTAATTTTTAAAAAATTCTTTTCAGCATAACAGTATTCATTGTTTTTGCACCACACCCAGTGCTCCATGCAATACGTGCCTTCCCTAATACCCACCACCTTGTTCCCCCAACCTCCCAGCCCCCACCCCTTTAGACCCTCAGGTTGTTTTTCAGAGTCCATAGTCTCTCATGGTTCACCTCCCCTTCCAATATCCCTCAACTCCCTTCTCCTCTCCATCTCCCCTTGTCCTCCATGTTATTTGTTATGCTCCAGAAGTAAGTGAAACCATATGATAATTGACTCTCTGCTTGACTTATTTCACTCAGCATAATCTCTTCCAGTCCCGTCCATGTTGCTACAAAAGTTGGGTATTCATCCTTTCTGATGGAGGCATAATACTCCATAGTGTATATGGACCACATCCTCCTTATCCATTCATCCGTTGAAGGGCATCAGATACACTGTTTGCAAATATATTCTCTCATTGTATAGGTTGCCTTTTAGTTTTGTTGATTGTTTTCTTCACTGTGAAGAAGCTTTTTATTCTGATATAGTCCCAATAGTTTACCTTTGCTTTTGTTTCCTTTGCCTCAGGATACAGATCTAGTAAAAAGTTGCTAAGGCTGATGTCAAAGAGGTTACTGACTGCTCTTCTCTAGAATTTTGATGCCTTCCTGTCTCACAGTTATATCTTTCATTCATTTTTTATTTATTTTTCTGTATGGTGTAAGTAAGTAGTCCAGTTTCATTTTTTTGCATGTTGCTGTCTGGTTTTCCTAGTACCATTTGTGAAGAGACCATCTTTTTTTTTTTTTTTTTCCCCATTGGATATTCTTTCCTGCTTTGTCAAAACCCACATATTTGTGGGTCCACTTTTGGATTTTCTATTCTGTTCTATTGATCTTTGTGTCTATTTCTGTGTCAGTATCATACTGTCTTGATCACAAATCCATTCTACACAAAATATTAGCAAAGTGAATTCAACAATACATGAAATGGGTCATAAACCGTGATCAAAGTAGCATTTATTCCAAGGAGACAAGAATGATTCAACCTTCAAAAATCAATCAATGTGACATACCACATTAATAAAATAAAGCATAAAATCATTTGATCATGTCAATAGATGCAGAAAAGGCATTTGACAAGATTCAGCATTAATTTTTTTATGATATTATTATTTTTTATATATTTTTTAAAAATTTATTTATTTTAAGCATAACAGTATCATTATTTTTTCACCACACCCAGTGCTCCATGCAATATGTACCCTCTATAATACCCACCACTTGGTACCCTGACCTCCCACCCCCCCGCCACTACAAACCCCTCAGATTGTTCAACATTAATTTATGATTTAAAAAAATCTCTTTATAAAGCAGGTATAGAGAAAACACACCTCAACATAATAAAGGCCATATATACAAACCCACAGCTAACATCGTACTCAATAGGAAAAAGCTGAAAACTTCCTTTAGGACTAGGAACAAGACAAGTATGCTAACTCTCACCACTTATATAGTATTGAAAGTCCCAACCAGAGCAATTAGGCAAGAAAAAGGCATCCAGACTGCAAGAGAAAAAGTAAAACTGTCACTATTGACAGATAACACGATACATATATATATATATATATACATATGTATATATATATATATATAACCCTAATGATGTATTTTATGGTGACTAACATAACACAATTTAAAAAAACAACCCTAAGGACTCTACCCAAAAGCTGTTAGAACCAATGAATTAATTTGGTAAGGGTGCATGATACAAAATAAAAATACAAGAACTATATTGTGTTTCTATACACTAACAGCAAGTTATTGGAAAGAGAAAATTGTTAAAAAACCCATTTATAATTGCATCAAAAAGAATAAAATACCTAGCAATAAATTTAAGCAGAAAGGTGAAAGATCTGTACACTGAAAACTGTAAGACACTGATGTAAGAAATTTAAGAAGACACAAATAAATGGAAAGATATTTTCTGGTCATGGATTGGAAGAATCAATATTGCTAAAATGTCCATGCTTGCCAAAGCAATATATTTTTTGTTTTGCTTTTTAAATATATATATTTTTTAAATTTTTATTTATTTATTTGAGAGAGAGAGAGCACAGGAGGGAGAGGAAGAGAGAATCTGAAGCAGAAGCAATGTATAGATTTAATGCAATCCCAATAGCTTTTTCACAGACTAGAAAAAAGAATATTAAAATTAGTATAGAACCACAAAAGATCTTGAATAGCCAAAGAAATCTGAGAAAGAACAAACCTGGAGGCCTCACATTTCATGATATCAAACTGTTACAAAGCTATGATTGGCATAAAAACAGACACAGGTCAATGGAACAGAATAGAAAGTCTGGAAACTAACCCATGTATATATGACCAGTTATTATGATGAAGGAGCCAAGACCAAAAGATGGGGAAGGGACAGTCTTTTCAATATACAGTGTTGGGAACACTGGGAAGCTACATGCAAAAGAATGAAACTGGATCACTATCTTACACCATATGCAAAAATTAACTCAAATAAGACTTAGACATAAGACATGAATCCACAAAAATCCTGGTGATAAGCTCTTGGACATTGGTCTTCATGATAAATTTTTTGGATTTGACACCAAAAGAAAAGGCAATGAAAATAAGAATATACATCAAACTAAAAAACATCTGCACAGCAAAGGAAACCATCAACACAATGAACGGCAAACTACTGAATGGGAAAAATATTTGCAAATCATATGTCTGATAAGGTGTTAATTCCAAAAATATGTGAAGAACTCATACAAATCAATAAAAAAAGATAGATTCCAGCTTGTTTTATGAGTCCAACATAACCTTGGCAAAGGAAAATTACAGATAAACTTGTCTCTTGAACATGAATGCAAATGTTATAACAAAATATTAGAAAAATCTAGCAATACATAAAAAGAGTAATATAACATGATCAAGTGGGATGCCTTCTACATATGTAGGGATGACTAAATATTAGGGAAAAATCAATGTAATTCATCACAATAACACAAAACTATTATGATTATATAATTATCTCAACAAGTGCAAAAATCTGTTCAATATATTCAGCACCTGCTTGTAATAAAACGCTCATAAAATGGAACCAAATCTGATAAATAGCATCTACTTAAAAAATCTAAGGAAACCACCACATCATGATAACATGAAATAACTTAAAAGCCTTTCTTCCAAGATTTTTATGAGGTAAGAATTAATATTTTTCACAACCAATGCCTTTATATTAGTGTGAGAAAACTGGGGGTGTCAGCATTTAATTCATATTTTAACATGACAATCCTTTACAATGTGCTTTTGGCCTGATTCTCAACCACAGCCACCCTGAGAAAGGTTTCTATTTATGGTGATCTAGATGCCCTCTGATGCTTGTCCTTATTTCAAACCTTAGGTTTTTTGATTGTTTGGTCACACTGTTTGGACAGAAGAATCAGCTATCCCACTCCATAAACACTAAACACTGTGATGATTGCTATTGTCTTAGCGTCTTTATGCCATGGTCACTTGATCTTCTGATGCTTTGCCTTCCATCTCTTTTTTCCATTTCTAGCCACAACCAGTGAGAATTTGAAGATATGGAATGTTATTATATCCCGAAGATTAGCAGTCTTCAATTGTCCCTCTTGTCATGAAAGTGATATAATGTTTTTCAAAGATATGAGCAACTCCATCCCAGGATTCTATTTTGAGAGTCTGTATTAAGGGCAATGCCTGGTATCAATTATTTTATTACTTAGAGTTCTGAGTGCTTATAGAACTTACAGAGTTCTGAATGTTGAGATGGTGAGAAACAGTTACTAACCACAGTTCTGAACAAAACTATGAAGAAGCAAAAGCACTGTTAGACATGCCATGAGTGTTCTAGCTGTGAGCAAGAGGCCACTTGAATGAGCTAGTCATACAGAGAAGAATGTAGGCAAATCAAGCCCTAACCTGAGGGAGGAGAGAATCATGATCTCAGGTTTCACATGGCTTAACCTAACAAGAAACCAGAATCCAGAAGTCTTAGAAACAAAAAAACTTAAGGCTGAAATAATGCTGAGAAAGAGGTGAAAGGACTCTAAAGTTTCTTATTTTGAAAAAAAAAATATAGAAAATAGCCTTTAAAAATACATCCAAAAAATTCAGAGAAAAGGAAAACGAGATAAGTCATCTTGGTAGCAGTATTACCTAGTTTAACATGAAATGGGAAACCATTCAAAACAACTGAAATAATGTGAAATGCTCAGAAGAAATTGTTCTAATCTGCTGCTTCATAAATATATGCTATAGACTGAATGTGTCCTCCAAAATTGATATGTTGAAACCTAGTCACCAATGTGATGGTATTTGGGGATGGAGCCTTTGGGAGGTGATCAGGTCATGATGTTGGTTCCCTCATGAGTGGGATTATAAAAGTGATCCCAGAGAGTACCCTTGCTTCCATCACGTAAGGACACAACCAGAAGATGGTTGTCTCTGAAATAGGGAACAGGTCCAAACTACACACCCAATCTGCCAGCGACCCAAGTGTGACAAATAAATTTCTGTTGTTCATAAGTCACTCAGTCTGTGGTATTCTGTTACAACAGCCAGGAAAGACCAAGTTAGGCACTCTGTGAATCTCCATCCAGATGCCCCAAGGCATTCATTCACCTGCTGAACGGCATCTTGTTTGCTTCCAAGTTTGGGCAATTATGAATAAAATTACTATACACATCTGTTCAGGGTTTTGTGTGGATATAAGTTTTTTTTTTTTTTTTTTAAAGATTTTATTTATTTATTTGACAAAGAGAAGTCACAAGTAGATGGAGAGGCAGGCAGAGAGAGAGAGAGGGAAGCAGGCTCCCTGCTGAGCAGAGAGCCCGATGCGGGACTCGATCCCAGGACTCTGAGATCATGACCTGAGCCGAAGGCAGCGGCTTAACCCACTGAGCCACCCAGGCGCCCTGGATATAAGTTTTTAATTCACTTGGGTAAATACCAAGGAGTGTAACTGCTGGACCATACAAGAGTGTATTTTTTAAAAGAAAGAGCCAAACTGTCTTCCTAAATGACCATACCATTTTGCATTCTCACCAGCCATGAATGAGACTTCCTATTGCTCCACAATCTCGCCAGCATTTGGTGTTGCCAGCGTTGGATTCTGGCTTAATGTTTTTCCCCTCTTTTCTGTAGGAAGGGAGCTGATCTACTGATTTCAATGATTATTGAGTCTCTTCTTTGTGTCCGGATCTATGCCAGACAATTGGGCAAAGAGAAAAGTCAACTTTTGGGGGTAGAGTGAATGAGCCTTATCATATCTGGGGGCAGATGTATGTGTTTTAAGATTGATGATTTAGGAAGCTTCTGGACTGAGAGTCTTGAGTGGGACCTAGAAAATTGTGCATTTTGAGAGAAAGAGAATATCTGAGGCAGCCATCTTAGCAGTTACAGTGTTGGCAAATTTATAAATGTGAGTTGACATTGAGAATAGGAGGGCAAAATGTGGATTTTGCATTATTAGTCAATTTTCTATAGAATTAATAAATCCTTTGCTGATGTGTGAGGTTTCTTCATCAGATAATGGAAGGTTAATGGAAACATTACCATTCTAATCAACTATTTTTAAAATCATATTTCACCTTCCCTGGACACCCACTTTGACACACTATGTAAATCTGAGCTAGTATACCTGGCTGGTTCAGTCAGAGTGCAGGTGACTCTTAATCTTGGGGTTGTGAGTTTGAGCCCCACTTGGGTTTAGAGATTACTAAAATACATAGATAGATAGATAGATAGATGATAGATAAATAGATGATAGATAGATAAATCCAAACTGCTCCATGCCCCTTCTTTGCTTTGTTGTACTCCATGACACTTTCTACCAATTACCATGTCATGGATTTTACCATTTTGATTTTTGTTTTGTTGTGCACCAATTTGTTTTGGGTTTTGTTTGCTTCCTGTCCTTAAAATGTAAGCCCTGCTAGATGATGTATTCCTATTTTATTTATTGCTGTGTTCCATAGACTAGATTGTCACCTTTATGAAGTCTTTAATAAATATTTTTTTAAAAGAACAAATGAATGAATGAATGTATTGATTTAATAATCTGATGCTCAAGTGCTCTGAAATTTAAAAAGTTATGGACTCTGAAAAACAATCTGAGGGTTTTGAAGGGGCGGGGGTTGGGAGGTTGGGGGGACCAGGTGGTGGGTATTGGAGAGGGCACGGATTGCATGGGGCACTGGGTGTGGTGCAAAAATAATGAATACTGTTACGCTGGGGGAAAAAAAAGGCACATACAAAAAAAAAAGTTATTGGTGACAAACCCTCACATATATTGAACATTTTCATGTATCAACAAGTGATAAGAACTCTAAGCAGATTGCCTCATTTCATCCTCAGAACAACCTCATGAGGAAGGTACTATTCCAATCCCACTATTCCCACTTTACACTTACAGACTGAATGTTGTAGAACAGAATTGTTCAGAAGCTCACAAGTAATTGGTAGAGTCCAAACTCGTTTCTAGGATTCTTTGTCAAGATCCCATGGGGCCCATCTTTCCATTCCACCTTCTGAGCAAGGCACGGCCATTGCCCAACAGAGCTTCTCCAGGTAGTGGGGGGATCTGTGAGCTTCAGAGGAGGCTTGCATGAGAGCCTTGCTCTGTGATATAGGGACAGACTTCCCCTATCTCTGTTTATACTTAAGAGGCCCAGAATGACTTCAGCCCTCCTGCCAAAGAGAACCACTAGATCAGACAGAAGGGAGCTTACAGTGTCACTGACATCTGAGACATTGTTCCCAGTGCTCCAGGGGCTCAGCCCCTCTGGCCCCTGCTCAGGCTTCTCCCCAGGAGGCCAGCAAGAATTTTTTCAATTAGCTCATGATGACGGTTTGTTTATTGAAGATACTGAGTGTCTTTCCCCCTGTGTTTTCTTTCTGTTCTAAAATCATAACCTTCTGCCCATGGTTCTGTTGCTGGTAAATAGACAGTCTGTAAAGGTCCTCAGGCCTGGGAGGCAATATCTCATCCTTTGGCTCCTGGATCTCTTGGACAGAAAGCAAGGACTAACCTAATAGCCCAGAAGAGAAGGTATTTGAGCTTAGGGAGGGCTGGCATTAGGACAGAAAGGGCCAGGATTCTGCCCCTGTGTGTGTGTGTGTGTGTGTGTGTGTGTGTAATATAAGACTAGGTGCATGTGTTCTGTATATTTCTATTCCTGTGTGTCACTAACATGCACAGAAAATTTCTACCTGGATGTGCATCAATCAGGCAAGACTAGAAATCTTTGAGCAATGTGTGTGATTTAGGGATTACATCTATATTGTCTGTGTATTTTTTGTGTGATTCTGTGTGTTCTTATTTGAATATCTGTGACTGTCTGAAAGTACCTGTATGTCTGCATTTCTATTATATGTTGTTTGTCAGTGCTTTGAATGATTCTGTGCACTGTGAGTGCTTTGTATATATGACAGTGTGTTTATTTGAGAACTTTGTGTGACATAGATTTGCATCGTGACAATCTACATCTAGGGCATGTAAGAGAGAAGAGCAAATCATCCAACAATACGTGTGTAGGAGTGTGTGTGTGTGTGTGTGTGTGTGTGCATGTGCGCACACACATGTGCACACCTTTGAATGAACAGTCTCGCTTTCTGATGTTCCTCTTGACTCAGACCAGAACCCAGTCACTCGCTTTAAGTTTGAGCTTCCTTAAGTGCCACGGGGGCCACTGGACTAGGTGAGCTGAGCGTTCTGATAATGCACCCAGAGCCCTAAATATTTCTCTCTCCGGCCTTCCACATTGCCCATCTTTACACTTTGGGAGCAGGGTGGTCTGGTTAAGTGTTCAGGTGCAGGTGTCCTTAGAAGCTGGTGGTTGCCACGCGAGAGTTCCGCAGCCTTACATTTGATCTGAGGCCAGCAGCCTTAAATGTGAAAGAGGGTAATAATAACATTTGTAAGACACTGTTTACAGCTTTATCTGTTTCAGACACATAGTAAGAACCCAGTAAACAGCAGCCTGCTGTGTAATTATCCCCCCAGTGGACGCTGACTTAAACTGACTCTCCATTCAGGTAACTCTAAATGGGAGGGTATGTTGTGTCAGCAGTAACAGCAAGCCCAGGCATGGATTCGGTCTCAAACCTTAGGTTAAAGCTTCACTGTTGGGTAAAGGTTACAGTGCCACTTAAACACAAGGTGTAGGTACTCGTCCCGGTGGCTTGTCCCTGACCCCGCAGCACTGCGCCCACATCATTCCTCCTTCAGCTCACCCCAGGGAAGCCAGAGGTCTTGGCTGAATTCCCACTCAGCAACTGTCAATGATCAGCAGGCCTCAGTAGGGGAGTGAGGTCACCTCCATCCCCCCAATGTCCTGGTGTCCCTGAGAAACCCCCTGGTCTAGAATAAGAATCTACTCCTGGACATGCAGCCCTGTATGTTAATATAGTTTCCTCCTCCAGGTGTGTAGAACTCTGAACTCTGTTAGCCGCTTTCCCCCACAGCAATGGGGAGCATGGGGTCTGTGACAAGAGCATCTGAAGACTTGGTCTGAGATCAAGTTCCCCCACCACATACTCGGCTAAAGTGACTTCACTTCTCATATTAGGACAATGAAAGGAAAAAGTCTTCTCTCCTTTTTAGGTACAGTAATATTGGTTGCCTATAATTGAAAGTATGGGATGGTCATCTGCAAACTAGGCTGTAGGAAGGAGTGATGGCGGATAGCTGAGCTGATAGCTAAGGAGATACTGAGCACAGATCCTCTTTCAAACACTGAAACATGTCTCGAAGAACTGACTCTTCTGCTCAATTACAGAAGGGGAGGAAGAGTGTTCAATAGGAGCAGAGAATTAAAGAAATGAGCAAAGAATGGTGGCTCCGGCAGTTACTGGCTGTTTTACCCTGGGCTGGTTTTTTAACATCTCTTAGCCTCAGCACACACGCTCATGCACACACACACACTGGATGCAGTGTATGCAATGTATATGTGCAAAAATCCCTTCATTTTGTGTGTACCTATTAGGATGCTTGTTCAATAATCTCAATTATATTAAGACCACAATTGGAATATAGTCATATCAACCAGGTAAATATTATTTCTAATAGGCATCACCAATCTTACATCATCTACAAGTTTTCAGATCCCAGGGCAAATGCTCAGGTGCTTTGCTGCCAATTTGATTCACTAAAGAGAAAAGCAGAGAAATGAACAAAACTAGAGATGAGTGAAGTGTAATTTATTTTTTCCAAAATAAATAACATATGTCAAGCTACGTTTCATCAGGAAGTTGATCCCAGGCTCTGGGGTGTGTGTCTCTGTACTTCCCTTGAGAACATGAAAGCCCACACAGTTAACACAACTTTCAGAGCAGCTACCTGCTTCTTGCTAATGCCAACCTCACATTTCTGGTATACTGGATTTCTAAAGATTAACCCAGGGTTTATCTGGACACTTACACTGGCTTGAAGACATCAGATGACAGATCTATGTGTTTACTATATGAAGAACTCTGTTCTAATATCTCCCACTGAATCGCTTAATTCCGCAGACTGGATGGGCAGGCATTGCTATGCTTACCCTGCAGAAGAACAAAACAAGGCTAAGACAGAGTATGCTGTGGGGACTAGCTAGAAAGTGGGGTCAGAACCTACTAGTCACGGATACACTGCTCTGAACCAGTGTTTGAATGGGCTACTCCTTAATATGTGAGCTCCCTGAAGGAAAGGCCCATATTTCTTGTTTCTCCAGGAAAGAATATGGTGTCCAACACATTGTTCAGTAAATAAAGAGATTTCGTCTACTTTACATTGTAGGGGATTTTCCTGGTCATTGGAGCTTTGGTGCGGGGTGAGGATTCAGGCCACAGCAGGCGAGAATACCCTGAGGAATTCCTCAGTAGGAAGTAGATAACCATACAGTGATTGCCACTCTTCCTATTTATCATCTGGAACATTCCCAATATTCCTTCAATCTAAGCAGAGAGAAAAGCAGCATGAGAAGGGAGAACCAGAGCAGCATGTCCGAGTTCCTCCTCCTGGGTCTCCCCATCCGGCCAGAGCAGCAGGGTGTGTTCTTCTTCCTGTTCCTGGGCATGTACCTGACCACGGTGCTGGGGAACCTGCTCATCATCCTGCTCATCAGGCTGGACTCTCGCCTCCACACCCCCATGTACTTCTTCCTCAGCCAGTTGGCCTTCACTGACATCTGTTTCTCATCTGTCACTGTCCCTAAGATGCTGATAAACATGCATACTCAGGATCAATCCATTCCCTATGCAGGGTGTGTAACGCAGATGTATTTTTTCATATTTTTTGGCTGCATTGATAACCTGCTTCTCACAGTGATGGCATATGACAGGTATGTGGCCATTTGTCACCCTTTACATTACACCACCACCATGAGGGAGGAGCTGTGCATATTTCTTTTGGCTGGATCCTGGTTCCTCTCTTGTGCAAGTGCCCTGTCCCACACCATCCTCCTGGCTCAACTGTTCTTCTGTGCTAACAATACCATCCCCCACTTCTTCTGTGACCTTGCTGCCCTGCTTAAACTCTCCTGCTCAGACACCTCCCTCAATGAGATTTTTATCTTCATTGTTGGGGGATTAATCATTATCCTTTCATTTATTGGGGTTCTAGTCTCTTATGGCCGCATTGGGGCCACCATCCTGAGGTTTCCCTCAATCAAGGGGATATATAAAGCCTTGTCCACCTGTGGCTCCCACCTCTCTGTGGTATTTCTCTTCTATGGGACAATCATGGATCTGTACTTTTTCCCATCATCGAGCAACTCCAATGACAAAGACATAATTGCTTCAGTGATGTACACAGTGGTCACCCCCATGCTGAACCCCTTCATCTATAGCCTGAGGAACAGAGATATGAAAGGGGCCATGGGGAAACTTCTCAGAAGGGAGATCCTGTTCTCCAAGTGACAGTCCCCTACTCTTTTGTTTTGTTTTAAGATTTTATTTATTTATTTGACAAAGACATAGCAAGAGAGGGAACACAAGCAGGGGCAGTGGGAGAGGGAGAAGCAGACCTCCCGCTGAGTGGGGAGCCTGATGCAGGGCTCAATCCCAGGACCCCGGGACCATGACCTGAGCCAAAGGCAGATGCCTAAAGGACAGTCCCCTACTCTTGATCTTATCCAACCTACTGACCTATTGACCCAGAGATCTTCTCAAAAACTGTACTCAGGTGACCGACCTCACTTTTTGCTCCATACACTCTCTTTTGAATAGTTCCTCTGTTTGTGATCCCTATACTCCCAGGCCTTAAAAGTGTGCAATATAATTTCAAAAGGTTCTCCTCATTCTTTAAACTCTTAACTCCCAAGTTGAACACTGAAACTGTCAAATGTGTTGTGAGACGATACTTTTTAAACCAAGAGTGAAATGTGCATTTAAGCTCTTACTTGAGTTAGTTTCAATGTTTATAAAATTGAGTTGCTTTAGAAACTAAGCTGTCATGGGGTATGTGGATGGCATAGTCGGTTAACCGTCCAACTCTTCGTTTTGTCTCAGGTCATGATCTCAGGTTCGTGAGATCAAGTCACACTTAATGTGGAGTCTGCCCCAGAATCTCTCTCTCCCTCTTACTCTGCCCCTCCCCCTTCTCTCTCTCTGAAATAAATAAAATTTTGAAAGAAGAAATTAAGGTGCCATAAAATAGTTGTATACAAATTAATAATTTATATTTTAATTTATTTTTCCCCCAGAGCTATAAAAACATAGTGTAATTTCTAGTTTTCAGAGAAAGGACATTTAAATGTTTGTCTTCTGAATGAGGTAACTGATTAATAAAGTATTTTATTACAGATTCCTAAAGCCTCAGTAAAATGCAAAACTTTTGACCTCTCTAGTTAATTTTATTGTACTCATGGTAGAAAGAACCCAACAGAGATGCATAGGGCAATCATTGATCTTAACACATTTCTTCATTCTAAGTTTTTTCCCTCTACAGAACTTTTCTTATTGGGATTGTCTTTATTCCTCTTCCTTCTTGTTTGGAAAAATGTGTATTGTCTCTACCCAGACTGAGACAACCTATTTCTAGTTGAAGCACAGATAAATGTATGCATGGGATATCATTCATTAAATAAATTTGTGTTCTATAACTACTATGTGCCAGGTACTTTTATATACAAATGAGTCAAACATTCTCCCTTTGAGGAGTGGACATTATAGAAGGGAGACACTGTCATTAAAAAAATAAATATGTAAAGCATATAGTACATTATAAGATAATTAGTTTTATATTATTTAATTATATTAAATTATACATAAATATCTATTTATATTATAAGCAAGGTGATGGGAACAAAGGGTGCTGAGGATTGCATGCAATTACAAGTGGTCTCGTGGTCAGAGTAGGCTTCAGTAAAAAGGAATAATTTACATAAACAGCTTAAGGGGGATAGGAAAAGAAGTTACTGTTTTTATCTGAGGGGAAGAACATTTCATACAGAAGGTGTAGAAACTGCCAAGGGTCTGAGATGGGAGAGTGGTTGGCATGTTGGAGAAACTGAAAGGAAGCTAAACTATCAGGGAGTGAGCAGTATGGTGGGGACTGGTAGGAGATAAAGGTTAGAAGTAACAAAGGATCTCTTTGGGTAAGGCCTTATAGGCAAGTATGACCTTTGATTTGACTGTATGTGATCTGAGAAGCCAACAGAAGGTCATCAACAGAGAAGTGATTTGATCTGTTTCAATTTCAAGATCATGTCTTGAGTTTGAAAAGCATCCTTCTAGCTCTTTTGTTGAGACTAGCCTGGAGAAGACAAGTGTAAAAGTAGGGAAGTTATAAGGTAATTGGAATAATATAGACAAGAGATTTAGTCCTTTCATGTCAGCATGGTAGCATTAGAGGCCATGATGAATGGACTCTGAGCAACCTAACAAGTCTCAATGAATTTAGATGGATTTAAATCACACAAAGAGTTCTCTGACCACAATGTAGTTAAATTAAAAATCAATAACAAAAAGATGTCTGGAAATTCTCCATATATTTGGAGACTCAGTAACACAGTTAAAAATAATACATAAATTGAAGAGGAAATAAAAAGTGAAACTATATTAGAATGGCCAAAATTAGCAAGACAGGAAACAACATGTGTTGGAGAGGATGTGGAGAAAGGGGAACCCTCTTCCACTGTTGGTGGGAATGCAAGTTGGTGCAGCCTCTTTGGAGAACAGTGTGGAGATTCCTCAAGAAATTAAAAACAGAACTTCCCTATGACCCTGCCATTGCACTACTGGGTATTTACCCCAAAGATACAGATGTAGTGAAAAGAAGGGCCATCTGTACCGCAATGTTTATAGCAGCAATGGCCACGGTCACCAAACTGTGGAAAGAACCAAGATGCCCTTCAATGGACGAATGGATAAGGAAGATGTGGGCCATATACACTATGGAGTATTATGCCTCCATCAGAAAGGATGAATACCCAACTTTTGTAGCAACATGGACGGGACTGGAAGAGATTATGCTGAGTGAAATAAGTCAAGCAGAGAGAGTCAATTATCATATGGTTTCACTTATTTGTGGAGCATAACAAATAGCATGGAGGACATGGGGAATTAGAGAGGAGAAGGGAATTGGGGTAAATTGGAAGGGGAGGTGAATCATGAGAGACTACAGACTCTGAAAAACAATCTGAGGGGTTTGAAGTGGCGGGGGTGTGGGAGGTTGGGGGAACCAGGTGGTGGGTATTATAAGGGCACGGATTGCATGGAGCACTGGGTGTGGTGAAAAAATAATGATACTGTTATGCTGAAAATAAATAAATGAAAAATAAATAAATAAAATCTTTTTTAAAAACACCAAAGATACAGATTTAGTGAAAAGGGTGGGGCACACGCACTTCAATGTTAATAGCAGCAATGTCCACAAAAGCCAAACTGTGGAAAGAGCCAAGATGCCCTTCAACAGATGAACAGATAAAGAAGATGTGGTTCTTCTTTATAGTATAGTTTATACTTTATAGTATAGTTCCACTATACAGTGGAATATTATTCATCCATCATAAAGGATGAATACCCATCATTTGCACCAGCATAGATGGAACTGGAGGGGATTATGCTCAGTGAAATAAGTCAATCAGAGAAAGACAATTATCATATGGTTTCACTAAGATGTGGGACATAAGCAATAGCATGGAGAACATTAGGGGAAGGAAGGGAAAACTGAAGGGGAAGAAATCAGAGAGAGAGACAAACCATGAGAGACTATGGACTCCAAGAAACAAACTGAGGGTGAGGGGAAGGGTTGGCCCAGTGACAGGTATTAAGGAGGGCACATGTTGTAAGGAGCACTGGGTGTTATACACAACTAATGAATCACTGAACACTACATCAAAAAGTAATGATGACCACATTGAGATATCACCTTACACCAGTTAGAATGGCCAAAATTAGCAAGACAGGAAACAACATGTGTTGGAGGGGATGTGGAGAAAGGGGAACCCTCTTCCACTGTTGGTGGGAATGCAAGTTGGTGCAGTCTCTTTGGAGAATGGTGTGGAGATTCCTCAAGAAATTAAAAATAGAACTTCCCTATGACCCTGTCATTGCACTACCAGGTATTTAGCCCAAATATACAGATGTAGTGAAAAGAAGGGCCATCTGTACCCCAATGTTTATAGCAGCAATGGCCACGGTCGCCAAACGGTGGAAAGAACCAAGATGCCCTTCAACGGATGAATGGATAAGGAATTTGTGGTCCATATAAACTATGGAGCATTATGCCTCCATCAGAAAGGACAGATACCCAACTTTTGTAGCACTGTTCTCCAAAGTGGCTGCACCAACCTGCATTCCCACCAACAGTATAAGAGGGTTCCCCTTTCTCCACATCCCCTCCAACACATGTTGTTTCCTGTCTTGTTAATTTTGGCCATTCTAACTAGTAGAAGGTGACATCTCAATGTGGTTTTAATTTGAATCTCCCTGAGGGCTAGTGATGATGAACATTTTTTCATGTGTCTGATAGCCATTTGTATGTCTTCATTGGAGAAGTCTCTGTTCATATCTTCTGCCCATTTTTTTATATGATTGTCTGTCTTGTGTGTGTTGAGTTTGAGGAGTTCATTATAGATCCTGGATATCAACCTTTTGTCTGTACTGTCATTTGCAAATATCTTCTCCCATTCCATGGGTTGCCTCTTTGTTTTTTTGACTGTTTCCTTTGCTGTGCAGAGGCTTTTGATTTTGGTGAAGTCCCAAAAGTTTATTTTCACTTTTGTTGCCTTTGCCTTTGGAGACATATCTTGAAAGAAGTTGCTGTGGCTGATATAGAAGAGATTACTGCCTATGTTCTCCTCTAGGAGTCTGATGGATTCCTGTCTCACGTTGAGGTCTTTTATCCATTTTGAGTTTATCTTTGTGTACGACGTAAGAGAATGGTCGAGTTTCATTCTTGTTCAACATAGTATTAGAAGTCCTAGCAACAGCAATCAGACAACAAAGAGAAATAAAAGGTATCCAAATTGGCAAGGAAGAAGTCAAACTCTCTCTCTTTGCAGATGACATGATTCTTTATGTGGAAAACCCAAAAGACTCCACCCCCAAACTACTAGAACTCATACAGCAATTCAGCAATGTGGCAGGATACAAAGTCAATGTGCAGAAATCAGTGGCTTTCTTATACACTAACAATGAAAATACAGAAAGGGAAATTAGAGAATCGATTCCATTCACTATAGCACCAAGAACCATAAGATACTTGGGAATATACTTAACCAAAGAGGTAAAGGATCTGTACTTGCAGAACTACAGAACACTCATGAAGGAAATTGAAGAAGACACAAAAAGATGGAAGACCATTCCATGCTCTTGGATCAGAAGAATAAACATTCTTAAAACGTCTATACTCTAGGCAGTACTTTTAATGCCATTCTGATCAAAATTCCACCAGTATTTTAATCTATACTTTTAATGACATTCTGATCAAAATTCCACCAGTATTCTTCAAAGATCTGGAGCAAATAATCCAGAAATTTGTATGGAATCAGAAGAGACCCCGAATTGCTAAGGAAATGTTGAAAAACAAAAATAAAACGGGGGCATCACGTTACCTGATTTTAAGCTTTATTACAAAGCTGTGTTCACCAAGACAGCATGGTACTGGCATAAAAACAGACACATAGACCAGTGGAACAGAGTAGAGAACCCAGATGTGGACCCTCAACTCTATGGTCAATTAATCTTCGACAAAACAGGAAAAAATATACAGTGGAAAAAAGACAGTCTCTTCAATAAATGGTGCTGGGAAAAGTGGACAGCTATATGTAGAAGAATGAAGCAGAGTCATTGATTTTATTTTTAACTCCATGCACATAAGGAAACAAGGAGGTGCCCATGCAATATTATCAACCATGATCTATAGGACCTAGAAACCATTCTGAAGTCTAACAAGACTTCTTCATTCAAATAGCTATCCCAAGTACAGATTGATTTTTAATGCAAAACAGAACAAATAATAACACTTAAAATTACTCACATATCTTCACCTCAGATAACAAGCATATGATATTCATTTTCTTTTTTTTAGTTTATTTTTTATTTTCAGCATAACAGTATTCATTATTTTTGCACCACTCCCAGTGCTCCATGCAATCCGTGCCCTCTATAATACTCACCACCTGGTACCCTGACCTCCCACCCCCCGCCCCTTCAAAACCCTCAGATTGTTTTTCAGAGTCCATAGTCTCTCATGGTTCACCTCCTATCTGGCTTCAAATAAGCGGGGTTAGAGATGTGTGAAATACAATTGGAATCAGTTTTGTAAGAGAGTTAATGGAAACAATTTCTTGAATGATTTATTCTATGATACTATAAGAAACTTGCACCAAGAGAAGGCTGACTCCACAGCTTTTGGTCACATCAAGATTTATAGAAACTGCATTCCATTCCTCAGGGTCCAGTTTTGGCAATAGGATACAAAGTCCCTTGATCTTTTGTTCCGAGAGTGAAAGTATTAGTGTTTCCAGTGTTCTTAGAATAACATGGAAATCAGAAACAAGAGACTTTGATTAATACACTCAAGCACCAGTTTGGCTTGTTATGGACTTGGAATTACATTTTTCCCAATATAACTGGAGAAGGCAAAAAGCTTTGTGAGTCACCAAGTTCCTAGTAGCTGCTTTGTGTTTATTATCATCATTCCTCCAATGTGAACTCTCCTATTCCCTGCTAGCAACAGTTCTTCCCTCCTGGGAATCAAAAGCAATGAAGCAATTATATCCTGTTTGTCTCTAACTTGGAGCTGGGAGTGGGGAGTTACCCCCTCCCATACTCCCTGGGTCCTCTCTGTGATTTGTAAAGCTATAACCCATTCCCATTGCTCAGGGATTGTGAACAAGTGTATATCACTATATATATTTGATTTGGTTTTGAACTGATAATTCTTCTCCACATTGCAATGCATCTTTGAGACCCTCAGAGACTCCACCTGCTTCATTGTATTCGGTGTCTTATGAGAGAAAAGAAAGAACCTTCCCAGACCTTCTGACTGAAGGTATATGTGCTCACCAATTAAGGGGCAATGTCAGAGCAGGAGTATAATTTATATTCAGTTGCACAATTGCGTGTGTGTGTGTGTGTGTGTGTGTGTTCAGTGTGTGCTACTGATCCCCAACATGGCCCTACCCCCTCACACCAGAGTGTAACAGACAGCCCATGTATAATAATTTATCTCTGATGATCCTCTACCCAATTTTGAGAGGATAGTGAAATACATACCTCCTCCTGCTTATACTTTATTTCCCCATTAAGTCTTACTGGGTTTTCCTCCAAATTTTATCCCAATTAACTTCATCTCCTCTGCCATGATTCAGGTGTAAGTAGGTGTTATTTTGTACCTGAACTATGCCAATAGCCTCCTGTTAAATTTTTGCTGACAATACTGCCTTGCCATAATCTGTTCTCTATGTAATAGCCAGCATACTATTTTAAATTTTTCTTTCACTTCCTTACTTTAACTTTTCCATGGGTGTTCTGTTGCTCTGAGGAAAGAATCAAAACTTTCCATTATACAGAAAAGGACTTATATAATCTGGTTCCTAGATAATTCTCCTACCTCTTAATTTTCCCGTGCTGACCATGCTCCTGAATTTTCTCTGTTCCTCAAATACCATAGCCCTGTCCTCTCCAAATATTTAAAGATTGTTTATTTATTTATTTGCCAAATATTTAAACAGAATGTCCATTTTGGTAATGTCCCCATGGCAAGCTCTTATAATTCAGGGATCCCTTCAAAGAACCCATGAAAACAGGCTTCCTCACCAATTTAGCCTCTTGTAACTCAATGGCATCTATCAAAATGGTGAAAAAACGAATGATGTACTATAGTTGGCTAACTGAACAAAATAATTAAAAAATGGTGAAAAATATATGTCCTCCAAATCCATTTCTGTTTTAGATATGTATGTGAAATGTGAAAATAATGTGAAAAATGACATATGAACAATGTTATTATTAAAACATTGATGGAAATAGAAAAATGTTAGAAACAACCAAAATGCCCAGCAGACAACTAGTTAGCACTTTCATTGTGATAAACTGATTTATTATTAACATGGTAATGACTATACTGAATGTGTGCTTCATCTCAGGCAACATATTAAATTAACAGGACTTTTAATGTAGTGGACTGAAGAATGTAGAAGTTTTTGAGATAATTTCAGTCACACTGGGAGAATTGGTACATAATGTAAACTTAAGTTAAGCCCTAGGATGAATGTGGGTCCTATATTGAGTCACTTTCTTAGCTCTCAGAAAAAAAGAACTTTAAATTGAATAAGTCTTTATGTAGTATGTGAGTTCTATTTTAGTAGACAGACCATCATTTTCCCTTCCCCTTTCATTTTGTGAATGTTCACATGGGCAGGTCTAAGACTGGCCTGAAGAAAAAAGAGGGAGAAATGACAGTGTTAGCAAAGGGTAAGAAGTGCTAGAACACTTGTCATGCTAGAACATGACAAGAAAAAATTGGTAAGGAATCACTGGCCTAAAACCTAGGTTAGGAACTGTGAAAAAGAAGGTTATTTGGTAACCTCTGTTGGACAAACACTTACAAAAACCTCTGTTGGACAAACACTTACAAAAAGCTTATTCTTTGGCAGATCCAGGATATGATTGGAAAAGCCAAAGTATTTCCTGGCATTCTGAGAACTGGCATAAAAGCGATCTGGTTAGAACTCAGGGAATAGGTGAGACTTTGGAAGAGAAATGGACTCCTAACCCTTCACATTGCATGAAAAAAAAATTTTTTTTGTTAATTTTTTTATTACGTTCAGTTAGCCACTGTATATATCATTCGCTTTTGATTTAGTGTTTCATGATTTATTAGTTAGGTGTAACACCCAGTGCATATCACAACACGAGCCCTCCTTAATACCCATCACCCTTTTACCCCCTCCCCTCATGCCTCTCTTTACGAGACCCTCAGTTCATTTCCCATACATAGCCTCTCATGATTCATCTCACTCTCTGATTTCTCCCCCTTTAGATTTCTCTCCCTTCCCTTATGGTCCTCTGTGTTATTGCTTATGTTCCACATACGAGTAAAACCATATGATAATTGTCTTTCTCTGCTTTATTTATTTCAATTAGTCTAATCCCATCCAGTTCTATCCATGTCGATGCAAATAGTGGGTATTCACCCATTCTGATGGCTGAGTAATATTCCATTGTGTAAGTGGACCACATCTTCTTTACCCATTCATCTGCTGAAAGCTCCTTCCACAGTTTGGCTATTGTGGACATTGCTGCATGAACATTTCTTTAGCAAAAGAGATGGTAGACAGAAAATGTTGAGGAACAAGAAGGAATATTTTTTTTAAAGAAAGGACTAATGGCTATATTATAAGATATGTCATAGATCTTCTATGTTATTGACAAAGATTCTTGTCCTCAATGTCCTTGCCTTGAAGAGGTTATGTTTCCACTAAGCCTCCAGATCTTGGTATCAGGAGATCCAGAGCAGCCCATAGGGTTGTCTTGTCTTGATCCAACCCATGGAGATAAAATATTAGCCAAAGCACATATGAGAGGCATGAGGATGGTTAAGAAAGGCCAAGAGACCAGTAGGAGAGCCTCTACTTGCCTTTCCAATAACTGGCTACTGACCTAGACTTGCACCCTAATTTCTTTTTTTTTTATTTAATTTCTTTTCAGTGTAACAGAATTCATTGTTTATGCACCACACCCAGTGCTCCATGCAATACATGCCTTCCCTAATACCCACCACCAGGCTCCCCCAAACTCCTACCCACCATCCCTTCAAAACCCTCAGATTGTTTTTCAGAGTCCATAGTCTCTCGTGGTTCACCTCCCCTTCCAATTTCCCTCAACTCCCTTCACCCTAATTTCTTAATCTCAAATTTCTATCATGAACCGGAATCCTCAAGTTTGAGCCTGATCTGGTCCGATTACCATTTGGATGTTGAAGTTTCCTCCAAAAGAAACTGTGTTGGTTTCTTGGTGGACATATAATAGCCTGAAGTCAGACCATCACTAGCCCATTAGTGAGGAGAAAAGCAGGAGCTATTCAGGTTAAAATTCATGTACTGGTTAATTCAAAACCATATTTCCATAATGTGACAATCACAATGATTTCTTATTCTTTCACATATCCATCTCCCCACCTCCATTTCCAGCAAAAGAGAAGAGCATGAAGATGGATAATCAGAGCAGTGTGTCTGAGTTTCTCCTCCTGGGGCTCCCCATCCAGCCAGAGCAGCAGGGCATATACTACACTCTTTTCCTGATCATATACATGACCACGGTGCTGGGGAACCTGCTCATCATCCTGCTCATCAGGCTGGACCCTCGCCTCCACACCCCCATGTACTTCTTCCTCAGCCACTTGGCCTTCACCGACATCTCTTTCTCATCAGTCACAGCTCCAAAGATGCTCATAAACATGCAGACACAGACTCAATCCATCTCATATGGTGGATGCATTTCCCAGGTGTATTTCTTCTTATTTTGGGGGGATCTTGACAGCTTCCTTCTCACATCAATGGCCTATGACAGGTACGTGGCCATCTGTCACCCCCTCCTCTATACCGCCATCATGAGTCAGAGCCTGTGTTTCCGGCTAGTAATTGTGTCCTGCGTCCTATCTTGTGCTAGTGCCCTTTTGCATACCCTCCTTCTGGCTCGTCTCTCTTTCTGTGGAGACAACACTCTCCCCCACTTCTTCTGTGACCTTTCTGCCTTGCTTAAGCTCTCCAGCTCAGATACCACAGTCAATGATCTGGTTATCATCACTGTAGGGGGAGTGGTCATTACCCTGCCATTCATATGCATCCTGGTCTCTTATGGCCGCATTGGGGCCACTATCCTGAGGGTTCCCTCAACCAAAGGAATCTGCAAAGCTTTGTCTACTTGTGGCTCTCACCTCTCTGTTGTGTCTCTGTACTATGGGGCAATTATTGGACTGTACTTCTTCCCCTCATCCAAAAACTCCAATGACAAGGATGTCATTGTGGCCGTATTGTACACTCTGGTTACCCCCATGCTAAATCCCTTTATCTACAGTCTGAGGAATCGGGATATGAAAGGAGCTCTGGGACACCTACTCAGAAGAGGAATATTTTCACCATATTGAACACTGTTTTCCCTACTAATTAGATACAAGACCTGTTCCATTCTGCACATGCAATGTGAGCATCGTTTCCTCTTTGAATAGCTCCTTTTTAATAAATTTGATGTGGTGTTCTTCAGTCTCTGTTTTAGCTTGGGCTTAGGTTTCTTCTCTATTTAGTTTCCTTGTTAGTTTTAGAGTCATAAGGAAAAAACATAACTGTACGATCACCTTTTCTTGAAGGAAGAACATCAGGAAGAACCTAGACCTGAAGTGAACTTAGGCAGCACTTCAGTCTAGTTTAATCCAAATATATCTGATTAAAAAAACACACACACACAACTATAATTCTAGGAACACTATTATTAAATTGTTTCTTTTGTCTTAAAAAAATAAAATATTCATTAATTCTAAAAAAAGCACATCCCTGTCCCACGTTCATAAATAGAGTGTCCTATTTTTCATCTGAAATTCTCATTTTGCTTTCAGTCCTTGAGAAACTACCTCTATTCAAGGCAGATATAACTAAGAAATTTCACTGCTATAAACTGATAACTGTGACAAATATTTCCATATTCATTATTTAATTTAATCCTAGTAATCGATACAAAGGAGGAAATTCATATTAAGAGACACTTAGTAGATAGCCCAGTGACACAAACTAGGAATGTTTAGTAGAGGTGGTACTTACAATGCTGTATGTATGAGGTCAAATCTCGAGTTCTTTAAATCACTTGAATATTTTTAAATCTGGAATAGTATTTTTACCCATTTTACTGAAAATTTTATTTAAACTTTAAAAAATATTGAAGTAGCATACATAAAAGCATATATGGCATACATATGTCTTAAATTTATGTGTATATGTACATGGTATGTTGTACATGTGAATATGTGTGTATGTGTTTTACACATGTGACATATATAATCACATTTTAGAGAATAATATTAAAAGAAATATTCATTTAACAATCTCTAGGCTTAAGTAGTAGAAAACTAACAATATTGATGAACCCTTGGTACTTAGATATTTCTTAATTTTTGTGACTCTGGTGAGTAGAAAATGACATCTCATTGTGGTTTTACTTCCAGGTTCTCTATTTATGAGGTAGAGCATCTTAACCTACTTATTGGACATTTGTGACAGAGATGGCTGGCTATCCACCAAAAATTCATGACCTTCTTCTTAAGTGTGAAGTTTTCAATGGGAGAGAGCTGCCACATTTCCTAGTAATCTAAGTGTTGCTATGTGGCACATTCTCCCCAGAAGAAGAAAATGTCTATACTTCCCTGGCCAAAATTTTAGAGAAATGTCTGTACTTTCTCCTCTATTGTCTGAGAAAAAAATAATTGCTTCCCTGATAGATAATTGAACCTGATTCTCAAATTATTGCATAGTGAAATGTCATCAACCCTTTAGAAGACCCGCATTGGACCATTAGAGCAGCCATCATTATCCTTATTGGTACAACATTTCTTTTATGAAATACATAATTATGTATTTTCCCTGCTTTTCTATTTGATTTTTTCTCTTCTATTTATTGCATTGTCTGGAATAATCTGGAAATTAACCCTTTTTCAGTTGTATATGTTGCAAATGTCTTCCATTATTGGAAGCTTGTTAGCTTTTTAAATGACCTATCAATGTCTTAATTTTAATGTGATTGAAGTCATTAATGCCTTATTTTATGATTTATGTCCTTGACTTTAAGTGTTTCCTGGAGAAAATCACCTTGAAAATGGCAATCAATCTGTTTTATAGACAATTAGAAAGGGATTTGGCATCAGGAAAAGTTCAGAGGCTGTGGAATGGTAGATTCAGATTTCTTGTCAAAGGGAACATCTTGAATTTACATAAATAGTAAGAATACCCCAGTGTACGAATCCCCTCTAGAACCATTTACTGCAGATAACTCAGTGTTAGGTGGGTTGACCCTTACTCTTGTTCAAAGGATACATAGAGCTGTTTAACAAAATAAACTACAAGACTGATAATGGTTCTATAGTATCGGTGTCAGAGTAAAAGTCCTTCAAACTCAAATAGATTATCATCATTACACACACACAACTTTATGACTGACAGCTAATATGTAAGGCATTGTTCAAAGTATGAGGGAGGTTTGTGACCTTGGGGGGGGGGGAGAAGCCAGTTGAGTTTCTAGAGGGAAACCCATACCCTTGACCTAATTAATTTAATACACAATTAATATTGTGTAAAAAGAAGCTGAGCTAAATGTCATCAGAACAGAAAAGCAGAATATCTATAGTATCTGCTTTGATAACAGTTCAGCAGGATCCAGTTTTTACAGCACTTTGGAGATTTCTATCCCCCATTGGGGCTTTATACTGGCACTGGCTAGTAAATCATGTGATTTTGGGGTGGTTTAAATGAAATATGTCTGGATTTAAAAAAAAAAAAAAGAACTTCCCTGTCTTAGAGACTCCCAGATTGCCTTCCCCCACATCCTCTGGGATATAACTAAAGTATATTTCTTCCTGGGATTGCTTCTCCCCAGAGTCCCTGGTTTTGTGGTCGTGCATTCCCCACAGATATCTTATTCTCTCTCTGAGTTCCCTAGACTTCCTCATGGTCTTATTGGGGAGAAGTAAACATGGCTTCCCACCAGGTCTCTTTCTGACATAACCCACCTATAATCCATAGGAAACTATTTTTTTTTAAAAAACTGAAATGTTGTTAACACATTATGTTACATTAGTTTCAGGTGTACAGCATAGTGATTCCACACATAGGAAACATTTTTGCTTTTATTGCCCCACCATGAAAAGAAGTGAAGGAATTTCTCAAACATAGTTCTATTTCCTAATTCCAATTCCCCCTCTCCCCGCCCTCCCCATGCTATCTTTCCTATTGTTTTTGCTCTCATCAAAGTAAAAGATACATATCAAATTCTCTAAATGGTTTTTTGAAGTTTCTCCCACTAAGCTTGAAGTGAGGAAGAAAGCATCTCCTTGTCCATTGAGAGGATTTGGGGTTCACTGTGCAGCTTTCTCAAAAAAACTCCCCCACTACTTTATGAGAACCTCTCATATTTAGCTCTTAGCATTTTTTTAGACCCATGTCTATGTTGAGAGGCTCATGAGTTATGAAATTGAGCATTGGGCATTTCCTATAAACATCTACATTTTAAATCTTACAACTCACTTTGGTATCTTGTGTCTATCAAATCTTGGTACCTCAGTTGAAACTTCCAGTTTAATATCCTGAGCATGCTGTTCCTTCTTCCTGTGATCACCAGGACAAGATAGAACTTCATGTGTCTGATTAATTCTGATTTGTTAAGTTTAAGATAAAGCAACATCTTCTCTGGGAAGTCTTTCATGTACTCTGCCACTAGGCCGAGCTAATTATTCCTCTCCTGGACACAGTGTTTCATATAAACAATTATAGTTTGTGCCATGCTCAATCACTCTGGAGTCAGACAGTTAAGATTCAAATCTTCCTTCACTAACTCTGATGTTAAGACTTTTTTTTGAGCATGAGTTTTGCCAAAATATTTTTTTGAGCATGGGTTTTCTCAAAATATCTCTTAGGGTTGTTGTCAGAATTAAATTAGGTGATTTTTTAAAAATTTTATTATTTTTAATTTTTTATTTATTTTAATTTTTATTTATTTTTAAAATTTCTTTTCAGTGTTCCAGAATTCATTGTTTATACACCACACTCAGTGCTCCATGCAATACATGCCCTCCATAATAGCTACCACCAGGTTCACCCAACCTCCCACCCCCCGCCCCTTCAAAACCCTCAGATTGTTTTTCAGAGTCCACAGTCTCTCATGGTTCATCTCCTCCTCCAATTTCCCTCAACTCCTTCTCCTCTTCATCTCCCCATCTCCTCTGTGTTATTCCTTATGCTCCACAAGTAAGTGAAACCATATGATAATTGACTCTATTTTAATGTATCTTAGGCTCTTAGACCAGTACCTGAGACAACTGAGGTGGCATTTATTTTGTTGCTGAATATCTGTGTGTGTTTGGGAAGAAAGGACACGTAGGTTGTATTCCTGAAGAACAAGAAAGTAGTGTGTTAATTATTATGTAAGGAAAGTAAGTTTTACTATGTTCTTCTTGGAAGTTCTAGAAGGGCTCAAAGTCCCTGATGTCTGAGTGAAGGAGACTTATCATCACCAAAATGTTAAATTCCTTAGTTATATGCAACTAATGAATTGTTGAACACTACAACAAAAACATGATGTACATGAAATAAGTCAAGCAGAGAGAGTCAATTATTATATGGTTTCACTTTTTGTGGAGCATAACAAATAGCATGGTAGACATGGGGAGTTAGGAGAAGGGAGTTGGGGGAAATTGGAAGGGGAGGTGAACCATGAGAGACTATGGACTCTGAAAAACAATATGAGGGGTTTTAAGTGGTGGGGGGGTGGGAGGTTGGGGGAACCTGGTGGTGGGTATTAGAGAGGGCACAGATTACATGAAGCACTGGGTGTGGTACAAAAACAATGAATACTGTTATGCTGAAAATAAATAAAAAATAAATTAAACCAGTATTCTTCAAAGAGCTGGATCAAATAATCCCGAAATTTGTATGGAATCAGAAGAGACCCCAAATCGCTAAGGAAATGTTGAAAAACAAAAATAAAACTGGGGGCATCACGTTACCTGATTTCAAGCTTTATTACAAAGCTGTGGTCATCAAGACAGCATGGTACTGGCATAAAAACAGACACATAGACCAGTGGAACAGAGTAGAGAGCCCAGATATGGACCCTCAACTCTATGGTCAATTAATCTTCAATAAAACAGGAAAAAATATACAGTGGAAAAAAAACAGTCTCCTCAATAAATGGTGCTGGGAAAACTGGACAGCTATATGTAGAAGAATGAAACTCGACCATTCTCTTACACCGTACACAAAGATAAACTCAAAATGGATAAAAGACCTCAATGTGAGACAGGAATCCATCAGAATCCTAAAGGAGAACATAGGCAGTAATCTCTTCTATATCAGCCACAGCAACTTCTTTCAAGAAATGTCTCCAAAGGCAAAGGAAACAAGTGAAAATAAACTTTTGGGACTTCATCAAAATCAAAAGCTTCTGCACAGCCAAGGAAACAAGTCAAGAAAACAAAGAGGCAACCCACGGAATGGGAGAAGATATTTGTAAGTGACAGTACAGACAAAAGGTTGATATCCAGGATCGATAATGAACTCCTCAAACTCAACACACATGAAACAGGCAAACATATCAAAAAATGGGCAGAAGATGTGAACAGACACTTCTCCAATGAAGACATACAAATGGCTATCAGACACATGAAAAAATATTCATCATCACTAGCCCTCAGGGAGATTCAAATTAAAACCACATTGAGATATCACCTTACAACAGTTAGAATGCTCCAAATTAACAAGACAGGAAACAACATGTGTTGGAAGGGATGTGGAGAAAGGGGAACCCTCTTATACTGTTGGTGGGAATGCAGGTTGGTGCAGCCTCTTTGGAGAACAGTGTGGAGATTCCTCAAGAAATTAAAATAGAATTTCCCTATGACCCTGCAATTGCACTCCTGGGTATTTACCCCAAAGATACAGATGTAGTGAAAAGAAGGGCCATTTGTACCCCAATGTTTATAGCAGCAATGACCACGGTCGCCAAACTATGGAAAGAACCAAGATGCTCTTCAATGGACAAATGGATAAGGAAGATGTGGTCCATATACACTATGGAGTATTATGCCTCCATCAGAAAGGATGAATACCCAACTTTTGTAGCAACATGGATGGGACTGGAAGAGATTATGCTGAGTGAAATAAGTCAAGCAGAGAGAGTCAATTATCATATGGTTTCACTTATTTGTGGAGCATAACAAATAGCATGGAGGACATGGGGAGTTAGTGAGGAGAAGGGAGTTGGGGGAAATTGGAAGGGGAGGTGAATCATGATAGACTATGGACTCTGAAAAACAATCTGAAGGGTTTGAAGTGGCGGGGGGGTGGGAGGTTGGGTTGCCAGGTGGTGGGTATTATAGAGGGCATGGATTGCATGAAGCACAGGGTGTGGTGAAAAAATTAATGAATACTGTTATGCTGAAAATAAATAAATTTAATTAAAAAAATAAAGTATCTTATAGACCATTTCTTATGATCAATATAATTTTAAAAAATTTTTTAAATTTGAATTCATTTTAATTAACATAGAGTGTGTTACAAGTTTCAGAGTAAGAATTTAGAGATTCCAAATATATATGTATGTTTGAAAGACCAAATACATTTTGTAACAAACTGGGACTCCAAAGTCCAAGATTGGGACTCCAGAGTTTGTTCTCTGGAAACAGAATAAATTACTTGATATCAATGGCTTCCATTTGATGATACCAGCCAAAGTGATACAGCATCTTCAAAGTATTTTGTGATCCCATCATCCAAGAAAAGAGCAAATTAAGTCCTATAAACCACATTCCATTTTACTATTCTCCCTAACAGGTGAAAGAATAATGTCTGCAAAGTTTTTCTGAGTGACATTGTGGAAGGAAGACAAATGAGCTATTTTTATGATAATTTGTATTTACATGTAATTGAGGAAATAAGATCATATGGATGTTTTAAAATAGAAATATCAGTTGAAAGAATATGTTTTCTTACTCAAGAGTTTTCTCAAGGCCCCTTTCATGTCTTTATTTCTCAGGCTATAAATGAAGGGGTTCAACATGGGAGTGACCACTGTGTACATCAATGAAGCAATTATGTTCTTGTCGTTGGTGTTGTTGGATGAGGGAAGAAAATAGAGACCAATAATTGCCCCATAATAGAGAGTCACCACTGAGAGATGTGATCCACAAGTGGACAAGGCTTTGCAGATGCCCTTGGTAGAAGGAACCTTGAGGATGGTGGCCCCAATATGGCCATAAGAAACCATAATGCATAAAAATGGTAGCATAATAGCTGTCAATCCTGCAGTAAAGATTACCAGTTGGTTGAGGGAGGTGTCTGAGCAGGACATTTCGAGCAGGACAGCAAGGTCACAGAAGAAGTGGGGGATGGTGTGGTCAGCACAGAAGGACAGCCGAGCTAGGAGGAGAGTATGCAAAAGAGCACAAGCACAAGCAATGACCCAGGACCCAGCCACCAGCATGACACAAATGCTCTGACTCATGATGATGGTATAATGCAGAGGGTGACAGATGGCCACATACCTGTCATAGGCCATTGAAGTGATTAGGAAACTGTCTAAATCAGCAAAGAATATAAAAAAATATGTCTGTGAAATGCACCCTGCATAAGGAATGGATTTGTACTTTGTATGCATGTTCATCAGCATCTTTGGGACAGTGACAGATGAGAATGCAATATCAGTGAAAGCCAAGTGGCTGAGGAAGAAGTACATGGGGGTGTGGAGGCGAGAGTCCAGCCTGATGAGCAGGATGATGAGCAGGTTCCCCAGCACCGTGGTCAGGTACATGCCCAGGAACAGGACAAAGAACACTCCCTGCTGCTCTGGCCGGATGGGGAGCCCCAGGAGGAGGAACTCGGACACGTTGCTCTGGTTCTCCAGTCTCATGCTGGTATATCAGCTGAAGGGGACCAGGAGGTAAGTTGAAAGGAAAAGGTGGAATGTTTCTGGATAAAAAAGTGATCACTGTGGAGAGCATAACAGACAGGACTTTTTGATTTAGAAAAGTCTTCATTCATATTTTCTTATATTTGAGGCATATTTTGCCAGATAAATATAGAAAACATGTACATTTAGGATATGTAACCACTTTCTTTCTCAATCGGTGCCAGGCTCTGCAAATGACAATACTAACAGTTAACATTTATTGAATGTGGCCCTCATGCACTGTTCAAATAGCTCATGTACAGTAACTGCTTCTACCATCTTAAGTATATAAATGAGGGAGGTACCTTGTTATTTCCACTTTTCAGATGGGCTGGCAGAGGAAGACAGTCTCAGAGTCACTGAGGTAAGAAAAGGATTGGCTAGAATTGGGACTCCAGAGTTTGTTCTCTGGAAGCAGAATAAATTACTTGACATCAAAAATCTCATTGCCCATGGGGCACCTGGGCAGCTCAGCTCAGTTAAACATCTGACTCTTGATTCTGACTCAGATCATGATCTAGGGTAGTGAGTTGAGCCATAGTCAGTGTGGAGTCTCCTTGAGGTTCTCTCTCTCCTCCACTCCCCCTCTCCCCACTCAAGCTCTCTATTCCCTCTAAAATAAGTAAATAAAATCTTAAAAAAAAAGAAATCTCACTGCCCTTCTTTATTTTGTGTGTAGTGATCTGTTTAATTCTTCATCCTCTGTTTCTTGACACATTCCATGATTATTGCTGATTTGTTCATTGGCTGTAGATCCAGAATCTATCATAGACAATTAATGAATACACAATATAAATTTGTTTTTCTACCAAAAGGTAGAAAATGTGTTGAATTTACAGGGAGTGAGCTGGCTCCCTTTGCCATTGATATTTATCTCTCAACATGAATTTTCAGTTAAATTCAGTTAAATTCAACATGGCAGCCTCTTAAGAAACTTACCTCAGGCCTGTTGAAGACCTAGGTTTTACCCTAATAATCCTGAGTCCCAAGCATGGTGTAATATTCAAAGAACTGTGATCTAAAAGCCAAATGTAGTTTTTAAAAGGAATTCTAATCTTTCCAGTGTGTCTAAAGCAGTCTACAAGAGATATATTTCCTAACCCAAATCAATATCAAAATATCTATGTTTTTTTTTTTTTAAAGAGAAGGCAGGCATTCATTATAACATATCAAAGCTTATTGTAAAGGCATATTGAGTACAACAAAAAATGTATTTTTACAAAGATAAACTAATAAAACAGTAGAGGAAAATAGAGAACCTAGAAACAGATGTGTTTATGATGAGGACTTAATCTCACCATCGCTTTGTCAACTGGATTTAGAAGGCACCCATGTACCATCAGTCCTGGTTCCCCTATCCACCAACAAGTGAAAGGAATTGTGTAATCATGAACCATTTTAATTTAGTAGGTGAAAATTCATGTTGGGAGATAAATATCAATGGCAAAGGGAGCCAGCTCACTCCCTGTAATGACTGGAACCAGATATCAAATCAGAATATTTATGAATGATTTTCTATTAGGTCTCCCAGAAATAGGTGAAAGGTTGTTTGCCACTTAGTCCTAGAGGCAAAAGCCTCTAGGCTTTCTGCACGGATTCCAGTACTTTGGACCCAACATTGACCCCAATGTCTTCATGGATTGTGGAAAATTAATGACAGAACACTCCCTCTAACTTATTTGAGATTCTTCTAATTTTCTGGGTCAGTTTTCTTGGGGGGACACACAGAACGATACCTTTGTAGTATGATTTCCAGAACAATATCGAATCTTCCATATCTCCTCCCCAAATACCACACTCAATAGACTGTTGGTACTTGAAATTCATTCAGCAAGAGAAAAAAGGTTTTAAGTTCCCAACTAAAGTAAATATTCCTGGATGAGGATTTCCTATGGCCAATCCCTTCACTGATGGGATGACTGGGAGCCATTTATAATATTTGGGGACCAGGTTTGGATGGTAGAACAAGAGCACTGACCTCCTCAGACAAACTGAGGAAAGGAGAGGATTGGGGATTACACACAGAATGAAAGTAGAAATTGAAGATAAAGAACAAATTCACCATTTTTGCAACTGGGCTGCTCTAAGGCTAAAAGTAGTCACACTGTTAATGAGATCTGACTTAACACCTAATTTGTGCCAGGTGCTTTTCAAGTACTGTTCATTTCCTTCCCCAGCTATTTTTTTTTTTTAAAGATTTTATTTATTTGAGAAAGAGAGAGACAGACAGCAAGAGAGGGAATACAAACAGGGGGAGTGGGAGAGGGAGCAGGAGAAGCAGGCTTCCCGCTGAGCAGGGAGCCCAATGTGGGGCTTGATCCCAGCACCCTGGGATCATGACCTGAGCCAAAGGCAGGTGCTTAACAACTGAGCCACCAAGATGCCCTTTCTTCCCCAACCTTTTGACATAGACATCCAGATCCTCATTTAAGAGAGAAGAATGCTGGAACTCAGTGATGAAACTTGCCCATTGTTAGATAGCACTAGTATCTGATATATTTGGGATTTGATCCCAGGTCTATCTGTCCTCAAAGACTATTTTGACTCCACTATATTACATGACTTATTAATGATACCCTCAAGTAAGATAGAACTTGTTGCATGAGAGCACTCAAGAAATTTAAGAAGTATACTATGTGTAGGCTAATCAAATTTAAATTAGAAAAAATAAAAGAATTTTAGGAAGTAAATCAGGAAGTCAAGATATGCCTAGATGGTAATATTAATAATCATGATAACAGTAACATTATAATAATAATAATTCATTAATCACATATTTATCATGTGAGTAATATAGGCTAGCTGCTGTGACATGTACTTTATATTATCTCAACCTAACAGAACAACAAAAAAGTCATTTTTTTCATTTAACCTGTTGGAAACTAGGGCTTGGAGAGTATGAGTAGTTTGCCTAAAATCATTCAGCAAGAAAATTAAGGACAAGTCACTCAATCCAGATATCCATGATTTCAAATCCATGTTCCTAACCATCATCCTATATTGTCTCTAGGAGAGCACGGTTTGATGGAGAAGAGACCTCTGGGTATATGCTCCTCATTAAGGAGAAGAAGAAGGGACCTGTAATTTCCCCCAAGCCTTTGGGTGGATGTATGGCCTCAGTCCTTATTCAGATGATCAAAAATAAATAGAGAGACTAGGACACAAGCTACAGGATCTACAAAGATAGCTGCTCATAGAGTGAATTTTTCAGAGCTCCAGGACAAAAGCAGGTCAGATATTGGTCAATATTTTTTGATAGACTACCTAATTTCTATCAATAAGTGAAAAAAGTGAAGGTAACTATGGTATGTATCCACTGGAAACAATGCCACATAGCTAATAAAATGAGTTTCTAAAAAGCTTATGATACAATTTTTGAAGGAACATAACAGCAAATTGTAGGTAGGTAGGCATATTTACAACCATTTGCAAAACAAGGCAGATTATATTGTTTTTTTAACCTGGGAAGTTTTTCTCATGGTTTGAATGCATGCCATATATTCAGCAGAACTGTAAAAGAGACATTTTTCTACAAGGAAAGTACCAACCTTCAAGGAATTATAATCATTATGTTCACCTAAGTTATTTGAAGTGATATGATGAAATTATAAAAATGTTTGGTAAAAGTATAATAATCTGCAATAATTCTGTAGCTGATCATTCTCTCTCTCTCTCTCTCTCTCTCTCTGACACACACACACACACACACACACACACACATTGCTGAGTGAAGTCTATAAGCACTGCCCTTACCGAACTCAGTAAACTCAAAGATAAACTCAAGGACTGTCAGCTCCAGGATGGGAAATAATTTTTCATTTCAAAAAAGTCACAAGCTCAACCCTCAAATGAGGAGGAAGTACACTCTCTTTTTTTCCAGGTCCAAGGCAACAACAAAGGTATCAATTTTTATCAGCTATCTTGGGGACCAGGGGACCAGGGCTACAAATTTCTGGTGTAGGACAATTTAGAAATAATTACTGAGTTTCCCTTAACCATTCCCGGTGGAGATGTGCCTTTACCAGATATGAAAGATAGTCAATTCCTTTAGGAATATAAATGAGGACTAGTTTGGAGATTCATTTATTCGTAAAGAGCTTTCACATCATTAAGCTCACTTAACCCTCCCAATAATTCTTGAGGTAGATAGCATTTTTCCCATTTTATTGCCTTTGAAAGTGCTTAAAAAAAAAAAAAGCCCAATAGGTTGTAAAAAATGGTAAAAAATTAAAAAAAACCATGAAAAAAAAAAAAGCCTAATCATAGGACTTGTAACCCAAACATGGAAACTTCAAACCTAAAGTTACCCTGGGAAATAAATATATTCCATGGCACCATGATGAACTTCTCTCTCAAAATAGAAGGGGCAGGCTTCTTTATCACCTGAATGGGGGACTGGCTCAGTGGGTTTGCCTTCTCATCATTGATCTGAAACTGGGTAAGAGAGTCGGGCTTAATAGTCCAGGGGAAATAAATCCCTTCCTTTTTCAAGGAATGCCTCTTCTACTTGTGTTCTCTGTCTGTCAAATTAAAATCTTTAAAAAAAAAAAATAGAAGCACATTCTTTCAAGTCTTCCTTTAAAAAAAAAAGAAACTGAATGCACCCAGGATTTTTATTTATTTATCTATTTATTTATTTATTTGGTCAGTCATGACACAATGATAGTTGGCACACACTCAGGGCTCAAAATATATTCTTTAACTATGAGTATGAGAAGACTTCAGAAACCTACTCCATTCAGATTGGAAAAATTAGAGAAGAAACACAGAATCAAGTGGAGGAGATAGAATTTTCATTCATTATTTTCTTCAATAATTTATTAATTTACTCATCCATTTACTCAAAATGTTGTGTAACTTCTGTGTGGCAAAATTTTATGAGGTATGGTGAGTAAAGATTTGTGAAAACACAGTTGTTGTTGTTGTTGTTGTTTCTCTGAAATAGCTCACAATTTAGGAGGCAGGCCAGAGCAAACAGTGTGTGTTAAATGCTGTAGTTAGGGTGGGTGAGTTTGGTAGTTGGTTGTGTAGGCTTTGACACATAACAATTTCTACTCTTTGCCCAATACTTTTTCAAGTACTTTGAAAAATCTTTCTTTAGAATTAGATTAGAAAGATATCTAATCACAGCATAATATAAAAAGATAAGTAGTTACAGCCCAGTTTCCTAAAGGAAAGGGTTAAGGCAATTATGATACACACTCACTGGAAGTAATATTATATAGATACTCCAATGATGTTTATGAAAAACTTATAATATGATCTTTCAAAGAACATAATGGAAAACTGTATATAAGCATGTTTACAACTCTATGAAAATCCAAGTTTTTAATTTTATTTTTTTGAGAAAGAGAGCCCCCACACACACACAAGCAGAAGGGCAGAGAGAGGAGGACAGAGAATCTGAAGCAGGCTCCTTCCTGAGCATGGAGACATTTGTGCTGCTCGATTTCATGACCCTGAGATCATGACCTGAGCCAAAATCAAGTCAGATGCTTAGCTGACTAAACCACCCAGGTGCCCCCAGATTACCATATTTTTAAAACCTGGAAGGATGTGCTCTGAAATGTTAACAGAAGCTACATTTTATAGGAAATAGAGGCATTTATATATTTTAAAAATATTTCTCTGCCATAATATTTATATACTCATACATTTATTTTATAAGCAATGAAAATATTAGAGTCTTATAAACCGTTGTTGAATTTCATGTTCCAGGAAGAAAGGCATAAGAAGAGGAAGGCAGAGTCCATAGTCTCTCATGGTTCACCTCCCCTTCCAATTTCCCAGACTATGGACTTTGAAAATCAATCTAAGGGGTTTTGAAGGGGCCGGGGATGGGAGGTTGGGGGAACCAGGTGATGGGTATTAGAGAGGGCACGGATTACATGGAGCACTGGGTGTGGTGCAAAAACAATGAATACTGTTATTCATTGAAATAAAATTTTTTAAAAAAATTTAAATTTTATTTTATTCATAGAAATAAAAAATTAAAAAAAAAAAAAAGAGGAAGGCAGTTGCCCCTAATAGGCATCATTGCTCTGTCTGATTGCTCTTTTCCCCACTCCCATTCATTACACAGGATCCTGAAAATCAAGGCATAAAACCTTCAAAGGACAAGTTCCTGCAGCCTCAGGGAATAGTCCCTCTCCTAAAAATAACCTGCAGCCAGCAAGCAAATGTTTACTGCCACTGCCAAATAGTCTATATCCCAATACTTTATGGGGCTTCCACCTTTCTAAATACATGTGCAGAGAGAGAAGAAAGCATGATCTTTGTTGAATTTATCCCTGACTTTTTATTCCTTAGTACTGGGAACACAGAGATCCACTTTAAAAATGCTTCCTAAGGGTGCCATTATCTACCATAGATAGCTCCAACAAGGGCTAAGTTGGCAGGTTCTGCCAACTTAGATGATTCAGTTAGTAGGGTGCCTTGTACATAGCCTGAATCAGCTGCAGAGCCCTCTGTTGAGATCCCATTCAAAACTGGCAGTCTATCAAGTCATTTGACAAATTAATTAAAACAGTCTTCTAGGTGTGGTATGTGCTCTCTCCAAACGAGTCCTACAAAGTGCTGTGAAACATGCAATAATTTGCCCTTTGCTTTCCAACTAGAATTTCATCTTTCATCCGCCCAAGTATGAGCTCCTCTGTTGCCTTCTATGCCATGCTACTTGCCACAGGTCTTTCTTCTGTCTGTAGCATATCAGACTTCAGTCTAAGGGGTCTCCATTTTGACTCACTGCATTTCAGTCTTCCCAGACCCACCTTACATAGCTTTGCCTGTGCATTGCTGTCTGCTCCTGTTGATACCGATGCCTATATACGTTCCTGTATCAGTGTTTGAGCTCCTTACATTCTGTATCCAAGTATTGCTATCTGGTCCATCTACTGACTTGCCTCACCATAGATTTTCCCTCCTCACTGCACCAAGTGTCTGCTGTGTCCCTTCCAACGAGTCTGGTGTTTATAGCCATGCTAGCTTGCAAAGCCCACTTTGAGTTTGCTAAGCTGCTACTTGCTAATATTCCAATCATTTTTTTCTCTGGCTTTTGCCTAGAATGCTGTTGGTCTTCAACGATTCTGAGCTCACAGTATCCTGAGTCCCTTTGTTCTGGGGTACATGAAGTTGTGGCATCAATACAGGGTCATCAGAGCTAGAGAACAGCTTGCTCAGCTATAAGCTTTGCTTGTACCTCCCACCCCCTAAATCCAGATATCAAAAAGGCCAAAATAAACTTTCAAAGATTATTAACTCAAGGTATAAATACTTCTTTCTTTATCATATATGTCTCATTCCAGAGAATGACTAATGCCACAGTAAATGAGCATTTTCTTCAAAGGTCAGTTTCAAAGAACTTAAAGCTTTTAAACTTTGAGTCAGTTTTTCTGGATTGTGTGTGTGTCAACATTTTTTCCTTTTTGCAAGTTTGTCTTCTTTGTGGGTTATTTTTTACCTCCTTCCCTCCCTTCTTTTCTTTCTTCCTTGAAAATTATTTTTATTTGATATAACCAAACCTAAGTTTGTCAAGAAAATACTAAAACTTCCCCCCAAAAAGGTGGTTTATTCCTATCTCTTCCCATGTTGCATTTCATAATCATCACCAGAGAGAAGAAAGTCATTTCCTTTGGGCTACCTGGTGGGTAGAGCCCAACAAGAACCCTTTGTATAGGAGATAGTTCTACCTAAATTCTCAGAGGCCATCTAGTCATTTGGCTTTCTGTTTGGATCTGGTTGGGTCCAGTAATTTCTCTCCTTTTTTTTTTAACCTCTCTGAAGTTCACTTTATGTCAAAATGTGATTAAAGTAGAGCCTAGAACAGAAAGGAAACTGAAGATACCTTGAGATCCTTTCCCTGTGGGCTCATTCTCCAAGTTTCTCAGCACTTACGTACCTACCACAGGATATCTTTCCTATGGGAATTAAGGGGAAAATCAGGCCTGTAACCTAAGTCTCAAGGATGTTTAGAACTGGAAATTATAACATCTGCTTCCTACCCCCTAGGGGGTCTCTCCTTGGCTAGTTAAACTCCTCACTTCATAGATCTGGAGCTGGTTCATAGGGGTGAGAGTCTGAATGTTTAACTTTTCTTGTTGATGTCCAAGAAATATCTAGGACCTTGGAGGCTGATATTTAGGTCCCCTAAAGAGAATCTCAGGACATATTTACTTACCAAACACTGGACCGTAAATTCAGGCAAGGTCAGTATTTGGGATGGAATGGGTCTGTCTCCTCAGCGCATATGGGTTTATACACGGGGATGGAAGAGAAAGAATGAGAAAGCTGATTCTGACATGGAGGAGAAGAGAGAATAAAAAAGAGGCTCCCTGGTCTGCAGGGAGTCTGCTTCTCCTGCTGACCTCTCTCCTCTCATGCTCTCTCTCTCTCTCTCTCTCTGTCTCTCAAATAAATAAATAAATAAATCTTAAAAAAAAAAAAAAAAAAGGTGGGGGAGGCACCTAGGTGGCTCAGTTGGTTAAGCAACTGCCTTAGGCTTGGGACATGATCCTGGAGTCCCCGAATCTGAGTCCCACATCCGGCTCCCTGCTCAGCGGGGAGTCTGCTTCCCCTGCTGACCTCTCTCCTCTCATGCTTTCTTTCTCTCGTCCTCTCTTTCTCTCTCAAATAAATAAATAAAATCTTAAAAAAAAAACAGAATAAAAAAGAGAGAATGAGAGAGGGCAGAGAGGAAGGGAGGAGTAGAGACATGGAGGGGCAGAAAAACAGAGACAGAGGCAGAGAGAACGAGAATGAGGGAGAAGGAAGGAGAAAACGACAAAGATAAACTGAAAGGATGGACAAGAAGAGAAAGAAAATAAAAAAGACAAAAGTGAGCCGAGAGATAATGAGGTACTGGGAAGTGGTCCTCAGAGGCGTTTCCACTTGCTTTAGCTCCTAGTACAGTTGCTGAATGTGGGCGAGGGTGTTTTATTTTTTAAAAATAATTATATCTTTAGATTCTCAATAATATTTTCTTCTTTTTAAAATATTTTTTAAAAAATTATTTAAATTCACTGTAAACCTATACTGTATCATTTAGTTTCAGAGGTAGAACTTAGTGATTCCTTAGTGGCATAGAACACCCAGTGCTCACTACATCAAGGGCCCTCCTTAAAGTCTGTCTCCCAGTTACCCCATCCCCCCACCTCCCTTCCAGCAAACCTCGGTTTGTTTCCTAGAGTGGGAGAGGGTGTGTTATAGTCACCGTTGTGACTAGTGGCAAATGTCTCTAATGAGATAGTAACCTCATGGCCTTAACATTTTAGGTAGGAATTAGCTTTACAAAGCAATTGTTTCGTTTTGTTGAATACCACATGGACGTTGGGAAGGACACATGAGTTTTGTTGTATACTGGTACCCAGATAACCAGAGTCTCTGGATATTCCTGAGATCTTTCCAATAGAGGTGTATTCATTTCCCATTAATGCTCTAACAAGTTACCACGATGATAGTGGCTTCAAAAACCAAAGCATTTATTATCCAATAGTTCTTGAGGTCAGACTTCTGAAATGTCAGCACTCCTCAGTGAAGTCTCTAAGGGAGAATTTGGTTTTTTATGTATGTATGTATGTATGTATGTATGTATGTATTATGTTATGTTATGTTAGTCACCATGCAGTTTTTAGAGGCCACTTGAATTCCTTGGCTCATGGCCCTTTCCCCATTTTCTACACCAGCAGTAAAACATTTTAAAGTCTCTCCCTGACTGATTCTTCTGCTTCCCTCTTTTACATTTAAGGATACTTGTGATTATATTGGGCTCTCCCAGATAATCCAAGCTAATCTCATTTTAAAGGCAGCCGATTAGCAACCTTAATTCCATGTGCACCTTAATTCTCCCTTATCATATGCCATACCAGATCCCTAGGTTCTGGGCATTAGGATGGGGACATCTTTGAGGGTTATTATTTCTGCTTATCTCAACTGACTAGCAGGTGTTGTAAGATGAGAAGAACAGCAAAGAGAGCAATGAAAATTTGGGATACAAGCTAAAAACTCACTTCTATTGGCATCTTTTGATTGTACTCCTAATTTTTCATTATGAGATGCTATTATGTTGCATAGGGAGGAAAGGAAATGTATTCCAAAAGACATACTTGGTATGTAATTTGAAATGCTGTTGCATCATCACAACCTTCTAAATGTTGTCAGTAGAAAATAAACTACAAATAAATCTGCATGAAATACTTGCTGGAAATTCGGCCTGATCTTTGCTTTCTCAACATGAGATCCAGGAAACCCAAAACCACCAAAGGGAAGGAGTCTAAGTGATGTCAAATGAAAATGTGTGTTTCTAAGAAGTTGGAACAGAGAAGTCAGCCAAGAGTGAGAGAGGTGGAGGTAAGGGAGAAGAGTTGGAAATGCAGGAGAGACAGATTTTTCAGGGTCTTTAAGCCATATTAAGGTTGTTACACTTCATCTTAAGATCAATAGGAAAACTTTGAGGGTTTTCAAACAGGGAAAGTTTTTTTTTTTTAATTTAGATTTTTAGAAAGAAATATAGGTTTTAAAGAAAAAAATCTCTTTGGCTGCTGTAGGGAGAATGGATAACATAATTCAGTGTTTCGTTAAAAACCCTCTACTGAATTGGGAGAACCCTCTACTGAATTAAAAAAAAAATGTTTGTATATTGATGAGTGCTCTTCAGCCAATAAATACTATTTGTATCCTTTTATTTGAAAAATCCACCTCCCATCTGAAATTGAACAACTGAATTCAAATTGCTGAAGTCAAAGCTTCTTGAGGTTGCTGTGCTGTGGTTGATGATTTAGAATACTCAGCACAGAGCATTCTTGGGGTAGTAACATGGCTGAGACATCATATTCCACAGTCTGGTCATCAGTGTCAGAATTCTGGTTTGTCACTAACCCAGGAAAAGCTGGCTCTCATTAACAGTCCTTCATCAACAATTTTTCTAATTCTGTTATGTGCCAACATATAAAAAAATATGAGAAATAGGTTGTTTCCCACTTTCTAAAATAAAACATATATTTTTCATATGACTACTAAAAATGATTATTTTAGAGTCCTTAATATTTTCAACTATTCTTCATTCCCAGCAGAGGAAAGAGTCTCATGAGGAAGGAGAACCAGAGCAGCGTGTCCGAGTTCCTCCTCCTGGGGCTCCCCATCTGGCCAGAGCAGCAGGGAGTGTTCCTCGCCCTATTCCTGGGCATGTACCTGACCACGGTGCTGGGGAACCTGCTCATCATCCTGCTCATCAGACTGGACCCTCGCCTCCACACCCCCATGTACTTCTTCCTCAGCCACTTGGCCTTCACAGATGTCTCTTTCTCATCTGTCACTGTCCCCAAAATGTTGATGGACATGCATGCTAAGTACAAATACATTCCCTATGCAGGGTGCATTTCACAAATGTATTTTTTTATATTTTTTACTGACCTGGACAGCTTCCTTATTACATCAATGGCATATGACCGCTATGTGGCTATATGTCACCCTCTTCATTATACCACCATCATGAAGGAAGAGCTATGTGCCTTACTAGTGGCTATATCTTGGATCCTGTCTTTTGCCAGCTCCCTTTCCCATACCCTTCTCCTCACCCAATTATCCTTCTGTGCTGCTAACACCATCTCCCATTTTTTCTGTGACCTTGGTGCTCTGCTCAAACTGTCCTGCTCAGATATCTTCCTCAATGAGTTGGTCATGTTCACAGTAGGAGTGGTGGTCATTACCCTGCCATTCATATGTATTCTGGTATCTTATGGCTACATTGGGGCCACCATTTTGAAAGTTCCTTCCACCAAAGGGATCTGCAAAGCATTATCCACATGTGGCTCCCACCTGTCTGTAGTGTCTCTGTATTATGGGGCAATATTTGGGCAATATCTTTTCCCCAAAATAAGCAATTTAGTTAACAAGGACATCATTGTGGCTCTCATGTACACTGTGGTCACACCCATGTTGAACCCTTTTATCTACAGCCTTAGGAACAGGGACATGAAAGAGGCCCTGGGGAAACTCCTCAGTGGAGCAACTTTTTCCTCACGGTGATATAACGTTTATT